>NC_080697.1:15532121-16782121 GCF_030445035.2 Dasypus novemcinctus
TGCTCCATAGACATGGCAGAGGCAAGAACTTGGAGCCTGCGGTCCCAGGATGAGCGGTGAGCCGTTTGCCTGGTAGTTTGCAGCTGAAGAGAACAGAGCGGCTGAGCTGAGGAAGCCTAGAAAGAAACAAGGCTATGCCAGCCGACAGCTGAGATCAGACGAAGCTGGGCCCACGGGGCCTTAAGAGGAAGAAGGAAGAGAGACCAGGCCACCATCTTAATTCAACTCGTGGTAACAGATTTGGGTGAGAAAGTACCTCCTAAGGTACCTTGAGTTAGACTCTTTAGGGCCTTATAACTGTAAGCTTTTACCCCAAATAATTACCAACAGTGGGAAGCAGATTTGGCTCAACTGATAGAGCATCCATCTACAATATAGGAGGTCCAGCGTTCAAACCCAGGGCCTCCTGACCTGTGTGGTGAGCTGCCCACGCTCAGTGCTGATATGTGCAAGGAGTGCCGTGCCACGGGGGGGTGTCCCCCGCATAGGGAAGCCCCATGCACAAGGAGTGCACCCTGCAAGGAGAGCCGCCCCATGCAAAAAAAGCACAGCCTACCCGGGAATGACACCACACACAGAGAGAGCTGACGCGGCAAGATGATGCAACAAAAAGAGACACAGATTCCCAGTGCCGCTGACAAGAATGCAAGCAGACACAGAAGAACACACAGAGAATGGACACAGAGAGCAGACGGGGGGTGGGGGTGGGGTTAATAAAAAATAAAAGCAACAGGAGGGAAGTGAGCATGGCTCAACTGATAGAGCACCCGCCTACCATATGGAGGGTCCAGGGTTTAATACCCAGGGCCTCCTGACCCGTATAGTGAGCTGGCCCATGTGCAGTGCTGCCGTGCACAAGGAGTGACATGCCACGCAGGGGCATCCCCCATGTAGGGGGTGCACCCCACAAGGAGAGCCTTCTTGCGTGAGAAAAGCACAGCCCACCCAGGAGTGGCGCTGCACACACGGAGAGCTGACACAGCAAGACGACGCAACAAAACAGAGATGTCATTTCCTGGTGCCGCCTGACAATGCAAGCAGCTGCAGAAGAACACACAGCAAATGTACAGAGACAGCAGACAGCGAGGGGGGTGGGGAGGGGAGAGAAATAAATAAAATAAATCACCAACAGGCTTCTGGCACTTTGTACCTGCACCTCTCTGGCTGACTCTGGGCTCCTAAAACTTAGGAGTTCCTGCCCAAGAGTGGGGCGGCCAAACATGTTCAAATTGCCCAGAGTAAGAGGTTCTTTGCCAAAGCCATTGCTTTGGATTCCTGGGGTGATTCTTGAATAACACCTGCCCTGTTAAAGCCGTCCCCCTCCTTTTCTGTGTGGACCCTAACCCCTGGCCCCAGATCTGCCTCCCTCTCCAACTAAGTCTGGTTCCCAGACTTAGCCTCCGTGTGCCCCTTTTCCTGGAGACTCAGTGCCTCTCCTCTTCCTGGGGCCACAGCCGACCCAGCAGAGGGTGTTAGAGCAGAAGCAGCCGCAGATTCTGGGACTCGGTACCAGTTCTTCTTACGTCACTCCTAAGCAACGGGTCCTCTGAGCATTTTCCTCGTTGCCTTCTGCCTGGCCCCTGATGCTGAGCTCCTGTGGCTATAACCTGCCCAGCGTCCGCTGCTGGCCATCAAGCCTCGTCCATCCACGCTCCTTAGATTCTGTCCTCCTCACCTCCTGGGAAGCCCCACTAGGACACTTGGGGCCCTTGGTTGTCCACATCTGCTGTGGTCACACCTGCTCTTGCCTTCATGCCTGGCCCCTGCAGTGGGCCTGTCCTCACCAGCTATTGGCTCCAGGGGCCCTGCCCGGCTGGGTCAGATTCCAAGATATTTGGCTGCTTTGGGCCCCGTCCAGGACATCAGGCCAAGGCCAGAGCCCTGCTGAGGCCGACTTGTCAGACCTGCTTCTGTCGAGTGGACATCACCCGGAGACTCCGTGTTCTAGTCCTTGTGAGAGTAGAAGCCTGAAGGATACGGCGTCCCCGGGACGGCGACCGTCAGACGGAACAGACGCAGAGGGCCCCACGGTGCCCTGCGTTCCAGTCTTCTGAGACGCGTTGAGGAGTCGACGTTTGTAATTACAGTCCTTCCATCCTCGGTTTGGAGTCTTGACTCGTTGGGATCAGAGATGGAATGAAGGCTGTTCAGAGAGCTAGGCCTTTAACAGTTTTATTTACATTTCACTGTCTACCAAAATTTTCACTCATGGTCACTATCCAAGCTTTTTCTAGCAAAGGGCAGCTTTTTCATCAGAGCATTTTCTGGGAATTTTTTTTCTTCGGGAAAATGGGAAAGCAACAATCAAACCTCTGGGGTTTGGAAGGCAACGCTTCCCTTGGCTAACTCCAACCCTTTCCCCCCTTGCTTTCCCTAATCATTTACATTCTGAAAAAGAATGGTGAATGCCTGCTTGCCTCTTCGTACCGAAGGGTGCTGGGACGATTCAGGAGAGCAGCAGAACTCCACTCCGCCTGCGCTGTTTCCTTCCTTCTGTGCTGGGGTGCCTGGAGGTGCTGGCGCTTCTCTGCGGGGAGCGCCTGTCCCCTTTGGAAGGACTCCAGCCCAGGCCACCTCCGCAGCCCTGCCAGGTCCAGGCTCTGCTTCCCCACACGGTGCACCTGCAGCCTGCCAGGGCTTCCTGCACTTGACCGCCACGCTGGGCAGGAGAGCCAAGCTACCCGGAGCAGGGAGCACGGTGGGCTGGGCCTCGGGGTCACCCAAGGGGCTCAAAGAAGAACCTGTAATAGATCACATAAAGTGTTACGTTAAAAAAAAAAACTGTAGGTGAGCATAAGGCATGCTCCATTTGTGACGATGCACAGAAACGACTGTTTAATCACCTTGGCCCATTGAGATAAATACATATTTTATAAAAGAGGAAAGGAAGTTTTTCACAATATAGAGGCTGTTTTTCTTGGATTGCTTGGTATAGAGGTTAGCTGAAAAGTATCTAAGAAATGGTGTCTGACATCTTAGGAGAAAAGAACAACATTCTAGAAGAGTTGTGACACTGCTATTACTTTATATAATACTTCATATTACTTTATATGTTTGGTATAAAGCTGCCTCGTGTCTAAGGCAGTTTGGACATACAATGTATGAGAATGGGTGCTGCCATAAGAAACACCATGGATGGGAGTGGATGTGCCTCAAGCAGTTGGGTGCCCGCCTACCACATGGGAGGTCCTGGGTTCAGTTTCTGGTGCCTCCTAATGAAGACGAGCAAGAATGAGAGCTGACTTAATGGGCTGATGCGACGAGCTGATGCAACAAAAAGACACAACAAACAGGGGCTAGATGTGGCTCAAGTGATTGGGCACCTCCTGCCCACATGGGAGGTCCTGGGTTTAGTTCCTGGTGCCTCCTAAAAGAAGACAAGAGACACAGCACACAACAGACACAGAGAGCAGACAGTGAGCACAGACAGGGTGGGGAGAGAAATAAATAAACAAACCTGAAAAAAAAGAAAAAGAAATACCATGGAGCCTTGCATTATGGACCTGTGACCTGTCTAGAAATTGTCCAGTAGTCATACTTCCTGTCCTTTTTTTTTTTTTTTAAACTTAACTTTGTTAAAGAAAAAAACAAGGCAAAGACTAGCTAATCAAGCCTTTTTAACACATCTAACATTCAAAGATGGATGTGATTTGGATCAAGACATTAAGAACCTATCTTTTCATTGATCCTTTATTATGTACTTGGCTGGTGAGCTCCAGGGAACATTTTAGAAGCCTGAGGTGACAGCTCTACTGCGACCTTTTAGGAGAGCGTTTTTGCTCCTTGCTTTTGACCGGGCATTAACTTGATTCCTCGGCACCCCTGTTAGCTTCTGGAGTTCTCCGCTCCCTCCCCCTGCCCTGCCAATCTTTCTATAGAGGAGCGCCTTCCCGGTCCTCCTAGGCTGTGGCTTTACCCGCAGGAGTGCCACCCGTTAATGAGCCCTCGGGAGAGGGGCTTGTTGACTCGTGAAGTCTTGTGAGGAGCTCCCCTCCATCAGGGTAGGAGTTCCAGCTTGTTTTTTTTTTTAAGATTTATTTATTTATTTATTGTCCCCCCCACCCCGTTGTCTGTTCTCTATTTGCTGCGTCGTCTTCTTTGTCCGCCTCTGTTGTTGTCAGCGGCGCGCGAATCTGTGTTTCTTTTTGCTGTGTCATCTTGTTGTGTCAGCTCTCCGTGTGTGTGGCACCATTCCTGGGCAGGCTGCACTTTCCTTCGCGCTGGGCGGCTCTCCTTACGGGGCGCACTCCTTGCGCGTGGGGCTCCCCTACATGGGACACCCCTGCATGGCACAGCACTCCTTGCACGTATCAGCACTGCGCATGGGCCAGCTCCGTGGGCCAGCTCCGTGGGGTTTGAACCGCGGACCTCCCATGTGGTAGAAGGATGCCCTAGCCACTGGGACAAGTCCGCTTTCCCGGATTTCCGGCTTTTAATTCTTCTCTTTCTAATGAGGACCGGCACTCACTTGATTTGCCTTGGGTTGCCTTGACTTTCACCCTCAGGTTTTTAAACACTCCTAAACTTGATTCTTAGGTACCTGTGTTATTTAGGGTACAAAGAGACTCAAAAGTACAGTGGCTCTGGCCATCTGCAAGTGTTTTTTCCCTCTCTCATGTTATAGACCAGATTCTGCCCCTTGAGGCCAGCCAGGGCCCCCTGACCATGACTTTCACATCCGGGTCTCCATCACTGGCCCTCTCCAGCTGGAAGAGGACCCACAGGGCCACCATGCCTTTCAAGCCAGTGTTGCTGAAACTACTCGCATGGCTTCCCGTCATTTTGATGACAATATGTTTGTCACGTGGCCTCACTGAGCAGCCAGCAAGGCAGGGAGAGCTTTCTAATGAGCAGCCACATGCATAGCACAAGTCTAACTATGAGAAAGGGGAAAATGGATTTTAGGGGACATCTAACATCCCACCCCCAAAACCTAGTTGCTTAAAGGGAATTGTAAAGATCTTAACCAGAATGATTTCTGAGAGATTTGCAGTGACTTCCTCATTGGAAATAAAGCAATAACCTTTACTATGAATGTCTACCTTGTTTTCTTTAGAATGTAAGTGCTTTATCAGGGGAGGGTGCATCTGCCCAACGTGACGTGTACCCTCGCTAAATAGGCCACAGTCACGGAGCAAATGCGGAGCTGGAGCTTAACGATGCATTCCTAATTCTTATAAAGAATTTGATTCTTGGGAAACGGACTTGGCCCAGTGGTTAGGGCGTCCGTCTACCACATGGGAGGTCCGCGGTTCAAACCCCGGGCCTCCTTTACCTGTGTGGAGCTGGCCCATGTGCAGTGCTGATGCGCGCAAGGAGTGCCCTACCACGCAGGGGTGTCCCCCGCGTAGGGGAGCCCCACGCGCAAGGAGTGTGCCCGTAAGAAGAGCTGCCCAGCGCGAAAGAAAGTGCAGCCTGCCCAGGAATGGCACTGCACACACTTCCCGTGCCGCTGATGAAAACAAAAGCGGACAAAGAAACAAGACGCAGCAAATAGACACAGAGAACAGACAACCGGGGGAGGGGGGGAATTAAATAAATAAAATAAATCTTTAAAAAAAAAAAAAGAATTTGATTCTTGGAATTGTTCTTGGGATTTAACAGAGGCTTGAGGAAGACAGTGACTGAGATAATTGGGGGGTGGTCTGCAAAGGCTAGTTTGGGTAGCTTTTTTTGTTTTTGTTTTTCTAAAATATGTATATATTTTTTAAGATTTTTATTTTTTATGTATTTCTCCCCCCTCCCCACCCCCCATTTTCTGCTCTCTGTGTCTGTTTGCTGTGTGTTCTTCTGACTCTGCTTACGTTAGTTATCAGGCGGCACCAGGAAACCGCATTTCTTTTTTGTTGCGTCATCTTGCTGTGTCAGCTCTGTGTATATGGCACCACTCATGGGCAGGCTGCTCTTTTTTCACACGGGGCGGCTCTCCTTGCGGGGCACACTCCTTGCGCGTGGGAAACCGCCTATGCAGGGGTGCCCCTGCATGGCATGGCACTCCTTGCGCGTGGCAGCACTGTGCGTGGGCTAGCTCATCACACAGGTCAGGAGACCCTGGGGATCGAACCCTGGACCCTCCATATGGTAGGCGGGTGCTCTATCAGTTGAGCCACGTCCACTTTGGGTAGTGTTAACAGGGAGAAGAGGAGCAAGGAAGACGAGGCTGTTGTTTTCAATTGGTTGAAGGGCCGGCAGGAGGGAGAAGACGTGGTCCTCTCTTCTTGCTCCTTCTGAGAGTAAAACTGCAAATAAAGAATGGGTGCTATTAGGGCTTAGCTTGAAATAAAGCTTTTATTTGGTTGTGCAAAACGGGAGTGGGCTGGCTTAACCGGCGAGCTTTTCGCCACTGGGCATGGGGCAGTCCTCGTCTCTGAAGTTAGAGGACTTGTTGAAGAGGTTTAAGGAGTTAGTTGACATGGAGCCCTTTCTTCTCAAGGAGAAAAAGAAGTGTTTAATCTGTGTCTGTCTTGTCCTGGGCTGTACCAATGTGCCCTAGGCGGGGGAGGTGGCATTGGGTATGGCATACACTGCCAACTGTATTGTTGGCATAGGTCTTCATCCTGAAATTCCTGAGGTTTTTCAACAAAACTTGCCAATTTTGTATTCTTTAACCCTTGCAGTGCAGTTGACTGGTCCTTAGGTCTCGCTCAGATTCCTCAGAACTTCCTTCGTAAAGCTCTTCCTCCCTCGTCCCTCCTTGAGTCAGATCTCCCCTTGTTTTGAATCCTCGTGGGACATCATGCATGACTTTCTTGGGGTGTTTGGTATTTTCTCTTTAAAGGCTATATCTGTGTATCTATCTCTAGGCTGTCTTCTTCATCCTCATACCCCTGCACAGACTACGTCAGACCTCTGGCCTCAGTAGATGCTCCATAAACACATCTTGAATTGACCAATTCTCTATCATCGACCTTACGTTCAGAATTTGCTGGGCATCAAGCCCTTTGGCTTGAACCATCGATCCGCATTATCCGTGAATCCCATAATTGCAAATTCACCTACTTGCTAAAATTTATTTGCAGCCCCCAAATCAATACTCACAGTACTTTCACTGTCATTCACGGACATGCATAGAGTGGCAAAAAGTTGGAGTCTCCCAAAAAACATGTTCCCGGCTGAGGTGTGCCTCCCTGCTTCAGTCCTCATGTTACAAACAGATGTTCTCTGTGTGACATTTAGTGCCACTTTTTTTGCATTTTTGCTGGTGATTTCACTGTTTAAAACAGCCCCCAAGCATAGTGCCCAGGTACTGTCTAGTGTTCCTGCACACATAAAAGCTGTGAGGCACCTTACAGAGAAAAGAGGTATGTTAGATGAGCTTGGTTGAGGCAAGAGCTGTAGTGCTATTGGCCATGAGTTCAATGTTAATGAATCAATAATATATTATTGAATAGGATGTCTTTAGACAGAAACACATAAAACAAGTCTGTGTAACAATCAGTTGATGAAAACGTCGTGACCTGAGTGCCCCAAGAGCCTTACCCTGTCTTACCCTGTATTTCCCCCTGGGGGCAATGATTCATTATTGGCTAATCCAGTGTTGGAGGCAACTTTGTTGAAGAGAACTACAACAAATAATGAGAATCAACTATATTTATTCATAAAGTGATCTTTCTAATCTTTCCTTATACTCTTATTCTAAAAAATGAGAGGCTATACAAGACCATCTCTAGGCGCCCTTCGGGCTCTAATTCAACGGGATTCTCCGTTCCCATGGGCGGGAGAGGGAATACTTGTGGAAATGACTGTCCAGATGCTGGGAACGTGTGGAGGAGCCTCCTGCCTCCAGGATCTGCCCAGAAGGTTTCCACACTGAAATCTAGATGCCCCTGCTCATGCAGTGGGGACGGGATGGGAATGAGGGCAAGTGACGGCCACCGTGCTGCCTTCCGCAGGTACGTGTGCATCGCCATGGAGGCGCTGGACCAGCTGCTCATGGCCTGCCACTGCCAGAGCATCAACCTCTTCGTGGAGAGCTTCCTCAAGATGGTGGCCAAGCTGCTGGAGTCGGAGAAGCCCAACCTGCAGATCCTCGGCACCAACTCGGTGAGGCGGGGCCCCGGGTTCTGGGGCTCCCAGCCCGGCTCTGGGGAGGCTGAGACTGGGGCTGGGGTGGGAAAGCTTCCGGGTCAGGCTTATTATGGTGGGAAAGCTTCCGGGTCAGGCTTATTATGGTAGAAAAGCTTCCGGGTCAGGCTTATTATGGTGGGAAAGCCTCCAGGTCAGGCTTATTATGGTGGGAAAGCCTCCAGGTCAGGCTTATTATGTTTGGTTCTGTTGGAGAAAACATGGCACTTACTGGGACATGGAGACTGATTGACCATAAGCAAAGAATTTACTGAGAAGCTCTCCCAACGGAGGGGGTCTGAAAAACAGACTTCAGCCCCCCCACCAGCATGGTGGGGGTCTGAAGAGAGACTTCAGCCCACTCCTGGAAGGGGGGGACTTGAATTTATCCAGAACTTTCCTAGGCAGGGAAATGAGAGTTGGTGGGAGGGGGTTGAGGGTCCAAGTGAGGTGCAGGGGCCAATAGGAAGCACTAGAAGTGAAAATTTTTCCCTGATGGTGACTAGAAGATAGTGGGTTAGGGAGTTATGGTTTCTTGGAATGCTGCAGGAGCAGATGTTTCTTTGTTCTGTAGGAATTTTATCTCCCTCTGATATGCAGGTAGGGAAGGTTTCCATTTCCCTTTACTCCTGTCTCTGTGTGGTTTCTTTATTTAACCTGTGGGAAGTGCCATGCCCTTAGGCACATAGGCTTATGGGGGATGAGGTTAGCCTTTCCCCAGTGCATATCAGGGGAAACTGAGCTATAGCTTGTTAATTATTGCAAACCTCTAACAGGTTCCTATATGTCCATAGGGTTAAGCCACTATCACCACTTTCCAATGCATTTTATTTCCCTTTTGGCTAATGATTTTCAATCTTTCGTTCGTATTAGATATTTCCCTTGAATCGTCTTATGTGGAGCCCCAAAAGGTATCAAAATAGGTTGAAATGGGGCCGTTCCAGGTGAAGGCAGGGGGTGCCCAGGGTCCTCATGGCGTAACCCCAGCTCCGTGGCGCACACTTTGAATGCTGGTCAAGGTCATGACTCTTTCCAAGCTGGAAAGAGCCCACAGGAAGGGAGCACCAGCTCCGAGGAAAGAGCTCAGGGAAGCGGGAGGCAGGGTTTCTGGCCCCGTTCAGCCCTTGCTCTCTGTGCACCTGTGAGTGAGTTATCTTCCTGAACCTCAGCTTTCGCGCTCCTTGTCCCTCCATCTCTGCCATGCTGGACTCAGGAGAAGTGACGGCTTCTAAGTGTGAGGGCTGATGGTTTGTGAAAGGAGAGCTTGCAGATTATGTCAAGAACTCCCAGTTCCGTGCAGGTGCCTGAGCACACTGGCGTACCCTTCTTGCTTGCTTTAGTATCTTGTTTTCTCTCCTCTTCCTTCCCCTTCCCCCTTCTGGGTGTATCTGCAGCTCCTGATCTGCCAGCAGCTTGGCATTAAAGCCTTTACATGCAACTTCTTTTACAGGATCAGGTGAAGCTGTTGGCTGCCTCTAGATATCGCAAAAGAAAGGCTCGGGGGTTGCCCCTTCGCTTCTCAACATGACTTTCCTGAATTTGTGTAGCACAGAGGAGAATGACCCTTGTTATGTAGGGTGATTTAGCCCCAAGATAGTCTTCCAACTTTACCTTCCAGGACCAAAACGACCATCCTGCTCCCTTTGCTTTTCTGTGCCTGTGCGCCAGCTGCCTTGAACAAATTGCACGTACAGGGTAAAGGCTTTTGTCAGGTTGCCCTGGCAACAGCTTCAGATAGCGTTTCAGTCGTCCTGTTTGAGATAACTTCGGTCTAGAAGAGAACATCTGAATGGAAAATGAACCAGCCCTCCGGCATTCAGGGGGCAGCTCCCTGCAAGGGACGGAGAAGCCAGTGGCCGCCAGCCCTGGCTGTCCCCGCAGCGAATCCGCGCCTGGGGTAGGCGTTTGGCTAGGTACGGGCGTAAAAATTCAGGGCCCTGCAAATTCCTAGATCCCACACCACGCGAATCACTGCATTAGCAAGAAAGCAAGTCCACTCGTAATTGCCGCCTTGTGGACGACGAAGCTCATATAAGGACAGACTGTTAGGGGCAAATGAAGTCAAATATTTGCAGAAGCTTCGGAGTCCAACTTCAGGACAGCCTTCCGGCACTGCTCCTCACCCCGGAGCTCTCTCCAGACCTCTGGAAAGAGGGTGGCTCCCGCTGCTGATTTTAGATGTGCCAACATGCTGGGGCTCTTAGAGGGTCTAGCCCGGGAGTTTCAAACTGGTTTCCATGGGGATTCAGAGCTTGTGGGGGCCCAAGGGTGGAGAGGGGGGAGGAAAGAAGTGCTCAGGGGCTTCTCTCCTGCTTCACCCACAGCTAGGGCCATTGGACTTTTTGTGTGGAAGCGTACAACGTTTCACTGCAGAAAGCGTTTTGCTGCCAGGAAATTGAAAGAAAGGGCGGGAAGGAGGGAAAAAGACAGAGAGAGAGAAAAAAAGAAGAAAAGAAAACTGCCGGGCTCACTGTTCACATCACGTAGCCAGAGACCTGGCTTCGGACAGCGGTTTTTTCACCCCCAGTGCCAGTGCCTAGAACCTTCTGGAATCGGAGCTTGGCCCTCATCTGGCCCCACCCGGTGTGGGGTCCTTTCCCGAGAGCCTGTGCAAATGCACCCCTGTGGCCAGGCTCTTTGCCCCGTGGCACCCACTGCCTTGTGGGTGGGAAGTTGAGATAAACCCCTCTCAGGCCTGGGTTTGCTGTCCAAATCCACTCAGAACGAACGTCCCCCTTCTCCAGTGCATTTCTTCCTAAGGTCCCTGAGCCTGGCCAAGGCCAGAGGCTCCTGGAGAGCTTGAGAAACCTACAGATTGCCAGCTTGCAGCCCGGACCCCCCGACCAGCCTCTCCGCAGGGGATGCCTAGGAATCTGCATTTTTTAAACTTTCCCAGGGGATGCCATCAGCCGGGTTTGGAAACCACTGAGCCACTCGAGTTTTAAACCTGGGTAGGCTTTCTTTTTATTACTGTTATTATTATTTTAACGTCCCTGATGGAAATTCATCCCTTTTGTGCCTGATCACCCCAAGGATGAGACTGTCCTGTGATGACTTTGACCACAAAAGGCAAATTTGCTAATACCAATCCTGCACCTGAAGTGCCATCAGGCTGAACTTCAAAAATGCAAGTTTTCAAGCCCTTGACGAGACCACCCGAGCTCTGGGTATTCTACCCCCGGGAAGCTGGGGAGCCAGGGCCAGCCACGCCCGCATCCGTGCTCAGACTCGCCTCTGCACACCTGCCTCGTTGCACAAGGGGTCCAAACGTGTGTCTCAGGGAAAGTGCAAAAGCCTGTGTGCCCTGGCCCTCGGGACTCACCAACTGAAAATATTAAATTTGAGCGTGCAGAGGTCACTCAGTGATGATAAACTGAAAATAATAAATCTGAGTAGAGGAGACCTAGTGCATACAAATATTAACATGTTACATAGATTCTTGGATTTAAAATGTGCACTCTCGGCCCTGAGAGACCCCATTAGTATTGCTTTTTCACTGTGCCACAGCCTGAAACAGAGCAGGCTCTGGGGACCAGGACACAATCGAGTCACTCGGCTGTCACAGGCAAGGGTGGCCTCCCTACGGCGCGTTCCAGCAGTGAGGGATGCTGGGAATCCTCAGGGTGTGGGCCCCAGGCTCATTCCTGAGGAGGGCTGTGACAGGCCCAGGGCCCCGCCCTCCCCAACCTCACCCCCGCGCCCTCCCCCACCTCACCCCCGCGCCCTCCCCCATTTCACCCCATGCCCTCCCCCACTTAACCCCCTGCCCCCATCTCACACCCCTGCCCTCCCCCACCTCATTCCCATGCCCTCCCCCATTTCACCCCATGCCCCCCCACCTCATCCCCCCGCCCTCCCCCCACCTCATTCCCCGCCCTCCCCCACCTCATCCCTCTGCCCTCCCCCCACCTCATCCTCCCACTCTCCCCCACCTCATTCCCCTGCCCTCCCCATTCCTCGTCACAACCTCCCTCTCAGCGCCCAGGGTCCCCTCCCTTCCCTCCTAGGTCCAGCTCCCACTGAGGCTCCCTTCCTTTCCCACCCCCTGGGCCCTGTGGGAATCACAGTCTTACCCCCACCTCAGCTCCCTGCACCCTGTCGCGGCACCCCCACCTTCTCAGCCTGGAGGCCCCCACCTCACAACCGTGCCTCAGAAAACCCCTCAGCGTGTGAGCTGGGCCCTACAAATGCCGCTGTGCACATTCCTCTCGGCTTCCAGGAAGCGCCTTGGTCCGTTCTTTGGCCACCCCCTCCCGTATCCTCAGTGGTCATTTCAAGCCTTCTGTTTTCTCCGTAAGTCTCTCCCAAAACTGCTTCTTCAGCCTCACAGATGACCTTGCCTTTTTCTGCCCTCTGACAAAAGAGGGGCTCTCAGGTTGGGTTCCTCAGCTTCCTGAGTCCATCTTCTCTCCAAGAAGGTTCCATCTCCTCAAGAACCTTCCTACGTCCACTCTCTCTCCCGCATGTCTCCATTGTTTCCCTTTCCATGTTTCTTTCCCTCGATCTAAAAACAAAAGTTCAAGGGTGAAAATAAATGAATGAATGAAAAAAAAAACCCCAAAACATTCCCCCATATTGCCACAAAATATCTTTACTTCACCTAATAAAATCGATACTCATTCCCTGCTTTTAATTTTAGTTAAAATTCTAACTTCCCTAATTCTTCCCAGAATGTCTTTCATTGCTGGCTTTTTTTCAAATCGGAATCCAACAAAGGATCGTGCGTTTACTTTGTTTCCTGTGTCTCTTAAATCTCTTCATCTGGAACAGGTTGCCAACCTCTCTGCCCCCCTCTTAATTTTCTTTCATGACATTGAACTTCACAGTGAGAGATGCAAAATGTCTGGTGTCCCACTTTTTATTATTATTATTATTATTAAAATCATGGATAAAATATAGAGTTCCCATATACCACCTGTATTATTTAGGGTTTTCAGGGCAGCAGAACAGACAGCATACACACACACACATAAAATGCAGTATTATGAGATTTTAAAATAAGAATCAGCCCATATGACTGTGGGGATGGGTAAATGCACATTCCGTAGTGCAGGCCACAGGCTGGGGACGCCAGTGGAGGTTTCTGATGAAGACCCCAGGACCAGCTGGCTGGCGGAAGTAGAGATGGAAATCTCCTTTCTCTTCTGGGTTCCACTGCTGATGCGCAGCTTCTGGCTAATCCCTCTGTGGCTTCCTCTCTCCATCTGTCTGAGTTTCCTTCTGCTCTATATAGGATTAAGACCCACCCTGGCCCACACCTTAACTGAAGTGACCTCATCAAAAGGTCCTACTTACAAGACGTTTACACCCACAGGAATAGATTAAGTTTAAGGACATGTTTTTCAACTCTAAACCACCACCCCACCCTATTACTAACACCTTGCATTAGTGTGAGACATTTGCTACAACTCATGAAAGAACATTTTTATAATTGTACTATTAACTATAGTCCATCATTTACAGTAGGGTTCACTGTGTTGTACGTTGTTGTTTTTTATTCTAGTAACATATTTACAACCTAAAATTTCCACTTTTTGCATATGAAAATTTTATAGAAGTATATCCTACATACATGAACATACATAAACAATAAGTGTATATTAAAAGTTGTGAGCTTACAAAACAAACACGTATATCATAATATAGGGCTCCCATACATCACTTCACACCAGCACCTTGTGTTATTGTGAAACAATTGTTTCTATGAAAGAGCATCATCAAAATATTACCAACTATAGCCCATATCTTACATTTCGTGTATTTTCTCCCAACCCACCTGATATTAATACCCTGGATTAGTATTATATATTTGTTATCGCTCATGAGAGAACATTCTCATATTTTCCTGTTAAACACAGTCCATCATCCACCTCTGGAGTCCCCGTGCTGTATGCCCCTTGCTTTGTATGATCCATTCAAAGTGTACACTCAGTGGCTCTCGTTTTCATCACAGAGTTGTGCTGTCATCAACTCAGTCAATTTTAGAACATTTTTTATCACTCCGCAAGGAAAAATCCCATACCCCTTTATACCTCTCTATTATTGTCTCTTAGAATTGATGTATCTTCTTTGCCATTGCTGCAAAAATATTACATTGCTGTTAACTTTTGTCCATAAGGTACATTAGTGGTAGTTTTCCCATGTATCACCATATTCTTACTACTTTGTAAAAGAAGAACATACTTATATTTATACTATTAACCACAATCTTCATCCACCACTGAAATCACTGTTCTACATCCCCTAGATTATCTCTAGCTTCCTTTCAATCAATGTTTACGTCCACCGACTACCCCTTCAGCCACAGTCACATTTATAAATCAACAGTGTTAGTTATACTCATCACACTTTTAACAATGCTAAGTTTGCTCTGAGGTTAGTGGTGACAGCCAGCTCTCTCCACTGTAAAACTACCGTTTTCACTTTGCAGTTAGTAGAAATCTATAGAAACCATGCAAATAGCCCACCTGCCTTTCACCTGATGTTTTAGTTCCCCATGGCATTGCTCACCGTTGACCGCACCCTCCTCATAGGCCTTTGACTGCCATGGCCCCATCACCCCTGGCTCTTCCTTCCTAGTTTCTGGGGTATATTGAATAATGCCTCCCCCACCCCAAGGATGCCCGTGTCCTAATCCTGGCACGTGTGAATGTGGCCATTTATGACAAAAGGGACTTTGCAGATATGATCGAGTTAAGGCTCTTAAAATGATGAGAAGATCTTGGATTACCTGGTGGGTAATTATAAAAGGGACACAGGAAGAGCCAGAGCCCGCCAGAAGGTGATGTGATGATGGAAGCTGAGGACCAGAAAGGAAGAAATGTGAAGGCACAGCACAGTTTTGAAGATGGAGGAAGGGGCTAAAGCATGTGGGTGACCTCTGGAAACTGAGAAAGGGCAAGGAAATGGATTCTCCCTTAGAGCCTTCAGGTAGAAATCAGTCCTCCAGACCCCTTTGGACCTCTGACCTCCAGGACTTTAAGAGAAGCAATCTGTCTTATTTTAGGCCACTAAGTTTGTGGTACTTGTTACAGCAGCTGTAGGAAACTCATACAGTCTCCTTCAATACTTGTCTTCCTCTACATGCCCCTGGGATATCTGTAGTTTCCAAAGTTCTTTGCTCACCCTCTTCTCACTCTGTGAGCTCTCCCTGGACAATTCCATCAATTCCTGTGATTTTAACTGTCAGGAATGCAGAAATCAGCACTACGGGACAAAAGCAGACTGGAGGAGGGTTCTAGGAAGATCAGCACCACAAGGCCAGTGAAACAGCTCAGGTCATGGGGTCAGCACCAGCAAATGACAAGGATCACCTAGTGGAGGCAGCTGGGGCTCCCCTTGGTCCCTGCTCCCTAAGTGCAGACCTTGGGCCCTTTGTGAGTATGTGGGGCTGCTCAGAGACAGAAGCCAAGACCATCTCAGGAGCAGCAAAGCTGAGGTTTGCCAGGAATTCTTAAAGCCATAGCCAATTTTGCAAGAAATCTTTTTTTTTTTTTTTAAGGAGTTACTGGGGATTGAACCTGGGACCATGTTCATGGGAAGTAGGCACTCAACCACTGAGCTACACCTGCTCCCCAAGAATCTTTTTTAATGTAATTTTTTAAAATTAGAGCAATTGTAGGTTTACAGCTAAATCATGCAGAAAATAGAGTTCCCATTTTTCTGCCTTCCCCATTATTAACACCTTGCATTAATGCAGTACCTTTGTTAAAATTGATGGAAGGATATTATTGTAATTACACTGTTAACTATAGTACATAGTTAACATTAGGGTTCACTGTTTGTATTGTAGAGTCCTGTGGGGGGGTTTAAAAAGTTATTATTCTAGTAACATATATACAACTTAAAATTTCCCCTTTTAGCCACATTCAAATATATAATTTGGTGCTATTGTGTCCAAAGTCTTGCACTACCATCACCACCATCCATTTCCAAATCTTTGCCATTACCCCAAATAGAAATTCTGTACCTATTATCTCCCCATTCCCTCTCCCCACCCTAGCCCCTGCTCCTGTATTTTAGTTTCTGACTCTATAAATTTGCTTATTTTAATTATTTCATCAGTGAGATCACACAATATTTGTCCTTTTGTGTCTGGTTTGTTTCACTCAACATAATGTCTTTAATGTTCATCCATGTCATCATAATCAGAACATTCCTATTTACAGCTGAATAATGTTACATTTTGTTTATCCATTCATCAGTTGATGGACACTTGGCTCACTTCTACCTTTTGGCAACTTGAATAATGCCACTATGAACATCTGTGTGCAAATATCTGTTCAGTTCTGTGTTTTCAATTCTTTTTGGGGGTATATAACTAGAAGTTATGCTGGGTCATAATGATAATTCTATGCTTAGCTTTCTGAGGAAATGCCAGTGTTCTACAGCAGCTACACCATTTTGTATTTCTACTAACAGTGAATGAATGTTTCTATTTCTCTCCAATCCTTGTTATTTTCCTTTTTTGTTGTTGTTAGGATAGCCATTCTAGTGGATGTGAAATGGTATCTCATTATGGTTTTGATTTGCATTTCTCTAATGGCTAATGATGTGGAGCATGTTTTCATGTTATTTTTGGCCTTTTGCATATATTCTTTGGAGAAATGTCTATTCGAGTCTTTTGCCCATTGGGATGTTTGTCTTTTTGTTGTTGGATTGTAGGATTTCCTTCTATGTTCTGGATATGAAACCCTTATCAGATTTGTGATTTCCAAATATTTTTTTCCCATTCTGTCGTCTTTTTACTTTCATGATAAGGACCTTTGATGTACCAAAGTTTTTTTATTTTGATGAGGTCCCATTCATCTATTTTTGTTGTTGTTGCTTGTGCTTTGGATGTAAAATGTATGAAATTATTGCCTAACACAAAGTCCTAAAAAAGCATGCTTCCCCATGGTTTATTATAGAGGTTTCATAATTTTGGCTCTTATATTTAGATCTTTGTTCCATTTTGAGTTGATTTTTGTATATGGTATGAGGTAGGGGTCCCCCTTCATTATTTTGCATATGGATGTCCAGTTTTCCCAGCACCATTTTGGACTTGACACCTTTGTCAAAAGTCAGTTGGCATAGGTGTGTTTATTTCTGAACTCTCAGATTGATTCCATTGGTCTATGTCTGTTCTTGTGCCCATCCCATGCTGTTGCTGTTTTTTAAGATTTATTTTCTTTCTCCCCACCTCCTCATGGTTTGTACTTGCTGTGTCTGTCATCTTCTTTGTTTCTTTCAGAGGCACCGAGAACTGAACCTGGGACATCCTCTGTGGGAGGGAGACACCTAATCACTTAAGCCACCTTCATTCCCTGCTTTGTTGTGTCTCTCATTTTGCTTTTCCTCTTGTGTCTCTTGTTGCATCATCTTGTTGTGTCAGCTTGCCACTCCTGCCTGTTAGACCAGCTGTCTTCTTTAAAGGCACTGGGAACTGAACCATGGACCTCCCATGTGGTAGGCGGGAGCCTAGTCACTTGAGCCACATCTGCTTCCCACCATGCTGTTTTGATTACTGTGGCTTTGTAAAAAGTTTTAAAATTGGAAAATGTGAGCCCTCCGACTTTGTTGTTTGGCTATTTGTGGCCCTTTGCAATTCCATATGAATTTGATGGTTGTCTTTTCCATTTCTGCAAAGAAGGCTGTTGGAATTTTGACTGGGGTTGTGTTGAATCTGAATATTGCTTTGAGTAAACTCGACATCTTAACAATATTTAGTCTTCCACTCCATGAACATGTAATCCCCTTCCATTTATGAGGTCTTTGATTTCTTTTAGCAATGTTTTGTGGTTTTCTATGTATAAGTCCTTTACAGCCTTGGTTGGACTTATTCCCAAATGTCTGATTCTTTTAGTTGCTGTTGTAAATGGAATTTTTTCTTCTTTTCCTCTTCAGATTGTTCACTACTAGTGTATAGAAACATATTGATTTTTACATGTTGCTCTTGTACCTGCCACTTTGCTGGATTCCTTTTTTAGCCTTAGTTAGCTTTTCTATGGTTTTTTTTTTTCTTTCAGGATTTTCTATCTATAGGATCATGTTATTTGCAAATGGGAAAGCTTCATTTCTTCCTTTCCAATTTGGCAGCCTTTTATTTCTTTTAATTGCCTCATTGCTCTGGCTAGAACTTCCAGAACAAGGTTGAATAACAGTGGTGAGAGTGGGCATCCTTGTCTTGTTCCTGATCTTAGAAGGAAATCTTTCAGTCTTTCACCATTGAGTATGATGTTAGCATTGGGTTTTTCACATGTGCCCTATATCATGCTGATGAATTTCTTTTCTGTTCCTTGTTTTCTAAGAGTTTTTATTAGGAAGAGGTACTAGATTTTGTCAAATGCCTTTTCTGCATCAATTGAGATAATCATGCAGTTTTCCTTCATTCTGTTAATGTGGTGAATTAAATAATTTTCTTACATTGAACTACTCTTGCATCCCTGGAACAATTTGTTGCACACTGTTCATTTTAATATTTTAAAGTGTTCTTTCTGAGATTTAGTACCTGAGCTGTCTGTTCCTTAAGTTTGTATCCAGCTAGTGATATGACAGCAATTTCCTTGATTGCCAGGAGCTAGCAAAAATGAACAAAGCAAAGCAAAAGATACCTGTCTTAGTCTTTGCAAACTAGCTCTGCTTTGGCTCCTGGTCTCCTTCAGGGCTTAGCCTTCCTTTCTAGAAGTTCAGCCTAAGGTGAAGGCTTTGTCTTAGCTGGGCCTGAATAAAGCCTGCTTCTTTTCCTGCACTTGTGCTTGCGCATGGCCTTAAGAAGTCTCCATATACAAGAATTGGTCTGGTACGCCCTCTCTACTCCCTTTCACCCTCTCCTGTGTTCTATATTTTATGACTTAATGCAGGGAATCCTTTGCCCCAGGCCACTTCAACTTCTTTCTTACGCTGCTTTAGCTGTCTGCAAGGTGCTTCTGCCTGCAGAGCAAGTGCTAGGAGGATAAGCCCGAGACAAGTTTCCTGGTTCAGTCTTTTGGATTGCCACCCAATAGATCAGCACCAACATACAGGCACCTCCATGGTCACACGGGGGTTATTCTGCCCCCTCCAGAACAGGGCCATGAACCCACAACGTGAGTGTGGGCTGACTCCACACGGTGCTGGAAAGGGGCTGGGAAAGGGGCCCACGAACCTTGTTACACTTCAAAAGTTGCATTTTCTTGATTCAGCACTTGCCCTGTAATTGCAACCCTTTATTTTCTGGAGTCTTAAGGAAGATGGTTCTGTCAGTTTCTCTACCTGCTCAAAGATTCTGTTGGGGCCAAAGTCCCCTGGAGCATCTTACAACACCATCTTGGTTGACTGGAAATCTGCAAAGAATCTTGAAGGTGGGAAGGCATAATGTGAGGGGACAGGAGAGTATGCTGTTGATCTAGGGAATTTCTTATGCCTCAGTTGATAGTTAGGAGATTGGCAGGACATGATCAAGTCACAGAGAGATTGTTTCTCTGGCTGTAGTGAAAGCTGTTCTAGGTGGACAAGGTTGCCATAAACAAGGGCAGCTGGGAGACAGGAGCAGTGAGGTAAAGTCAACACCACTTGATTTTCAACGTCAGCTATCCAGCTAGGACTTGTCTTAGTGAACACAACAGCATGGTTCCCATTTCTCCATGGGTAGGTAAGCAGAGGGAAAAAGGCCTACAGTCTAGAGCCATGAGACAGGGGGGTAGAGTGGGGGATGGAGGATGTTGTGGCTAGGCTCAGTATTTTTAGTTATAGTTCCATTGTTGATGGCAGGAAGTTGTTTGGCTCAGAATGCGCGTCTGTGGAAGAGGAAAAGCCTCCTTCTGCTTGGAGACACTCGGCTGGTGCTAAAGTGAGGTCAACCAGCTTGGCTTCCATTTTCCAGGCCACTGGAGGGCTGTTTTTGCACTGTCAGTATCTGGAGCTTGCTCTCTTTTATTGACCCAGGCCTTTAGTGACCCTCAGTTTTCACACAATTACAGCTCCTTCCTGCCCATACGTGAGGGTTGGCGATCTGCTCCTGCAAGCTTGGTTTCCTTTTTGCACATAAAGAGGAGAAACTTTGATCTTGAGCCAAAACTTTGATTTTGAAAGGGTGGCCCTAGCAGTGCCCGTGGCCTTTGATGTGTCATGTGTTCAGAGTCTTTAGTTGGTTGCTATGGAGCCCCTCCTCACCAACGCCGTATCTTTAAAAATCAAAACAAAACATATTTAGTCTCTCACAATCTTGAGCGTTAGCAACTAGGATTTTAATAAAAGCCATCTGTGAAGTGTGAATTAGCTATGGTAGGGTGAAGTAGACCAGAAGGAATTTAAACAAATAGTCGCCCGTCACCCAGGTAAGAGGACCCAATAAACTCCTGCCGTGTTGACAGCAAGCCAAAAACTCACTGGTGAGGGGGGATAAGGAGGTTGCAGAGTGCTGGCTGCCCCAAGCCCATGAGACTGGGGCTCTTACTACCCCTGTTTTACACATGGGGCAACTGAGGCACAGGAAGCTTAAGTAACTTGTTGCAGATTGCCCTACAAATGATGGGAGGAGCTGGGACTCAAACAGTCTGGCTCCAGACCCCTTCTCCTAACCTGCACTGCCTCATCCAAGAGGGATGAAGGCCTTTTTCACTGAAAACCTTTGAGTCTCAACCCCACTTCAGCCAGGTCCTGACACATTTCCCAGAAGCACCTCCGCGGTGGGCGTGGTCCCTTAAATAAGGTCCCTAGGAGGTGATTCTAGTTGGCCATCAGAACCACGATCGCCGGGGTTTCCACGTGGACCTCCTCGTGTTAGCCTCTGGAGACCCAGGAGCAGCTTGGGGTGGGCTCTCTAGGAGCTGCCCCCACAGGGACCCCCAGACCAACGCTACTGACAGATAGTCTAACCCAATGGGTGTGCCTCTGCTTCCGGAACTTCACATGTTCCCTGTCAAAGGCTACCAAACCAAGGCTTCCTGAAGGGTGTCCGAGGTCCCGGTACCAAGAGGGCGCTGATGTTATGAGCCAGCCTTGTTGTGCCCCCTGTATCTGGGGGGTGTGGGCCTGGCATTGCAGCCTCAATCGAGACACAATAATGGAGAATATATTTTAGGCCTAATCTTTTTAGAATTGTTTGGGGGGTACTAAGTTTATAACATTAAACGAAATTACCTCTAAGAATTATATTTAATTTTTAGTAATTTAATTCCATTTAGACCATGATTCTTGCTTCTCCGCGGGCTCAGCTGAAATGGTCTATTGAGTCTTGTAAATGTCCCGCACGGAAGGAATCCAGCCGCCGAGAATGCCGAGACCGCGCTAAAATATCAAGCTTTTCGAATTTACTCAATATTTTCACAGTAAAAATAGTCATTACATGTTTAAACTTCAGATTGGTCCTTGTTTCCCAGAATTCATTTGGGGGGCGTGACAGGCTTTGGCACTGGCCGTTGCGCTGTTTCAACATGGACCTCAGCCTTTCAGCCCCTCTCTTGGGGCTCGGCTCTCAGCGTAAGGGGTAGCAGGAGATCAGGGGAGCCCCTTCATTGCCCTCCCTCTCCGTCCTCACCTCGGCAGGGAAGGGCCGAGGAGGGCCGTGGTTTCCTGTTCTGTTGTGTAGACAGGAGAGGTGAGCAGGGATTTGGGGCTCAGCTCTCCTGGGAGTGCCCTGGGAGGTAGACCAGAGCCAGGCCTGGATGTGGGTCCTGCGGCTTTACTGGGTGGCGGGGAGGGTGGGTCACGGTGGCCGGAGCCCTGGAGGAGAGGAGAGCAGCAGGTCACCTCGCGCGTGTTTCTCCTCTGCCCCTGACAGTTTGTGAAGTTTGCCAACATCGAGGAGGACACCCCGTCCTACCATCGCAGCTACGATTTCTTTGTGTCCCGCTTCAGTGAAATGTGCCACTCCAGCCACGACGACTTGGAAATCAAGACGAAGTGAGTCAGGGAGTGAGGGGGGCAGCTCGGCTGTGGATGGGCATGCCAATGGGCCCTAGAGAAGTAGCTGTCCAGGGTTGCTTGCCTGGTTTCATTGCATTTAGCTCTCTGCTCTGATGTTGCTGGGGAGAAAACCTGGTAAGGCTGTGGGAGCAGAGCAGGAAGAACTCCTGGCTGGATGTAGGTGGGCAAAAACCCCTGGCTGGACGCAGGTGGGGGAAGAGCACCTGGCTGGAGGCAGGTGGGCAAAGAGCAAAGAGCCCCTGGCCAGACGCAGGTGGGCAAAGGGCCTCTGGCTGGATGAAGGTGGGCCAGTGGCACCTGGTTTCTAATGGAAAAATGTCTTGGGCCAGAAATCAGGGCTAGACTTCAGATGATGACCCTTTAGGCCAGTGTGAGAGCCAGGGACAGAATAACAGAGGCAGGCACGCGCGCACACACACACACACACACACACACACACTCCTGTGTTCAGAGTTACGTGCAGTTTTATACCCCAGAAACACACCACCTACTCCCCACTGTCCCTCAAAAATATGCATCCAGACCAATAAAAACACAAAGTCCTTACCCTGCTAATAAACCACCACCCCCATCTTCTCTCCCCGAGCTCACTCCTCTCCAGCCACGCTGCCTCCTTGCGGCTGGTGACAGCGGCACTGCGGCCCCAGGGCTCGTGCACCGCCTGTGGCTTTGCCTGGGCTGCTTCCACCCAGGGATCTGCAGAGGTCGCTCCCCTGCCCTTCAAGCCTCTGCTCAGCTGTCCCCTTGCCAGGGAAGCCTTGCTCTGGATCTCCCCCGTTGTCCCTCTCCCAGCTTTGTTTTTTTCTTTTTCTTTTTTCTATTGCAGTCATCCCCTTCAAAGATGTTTTATAATATGTTTTTTTTATGTTTTGTACTCATCATGTCTCTCACCCACTAGAATGCATGCTCTGAGGGCAGGAATTGTTGCTGTCTTCATTGACGTATCCCGAGTGCTAAAATCAGGCCTGGAGAGCAGGAGGCACTCAGTCAATATTTGTTGAGTGAAAGAATGAAAGAAGAAAGGAATGCTTTCAGATGCACATCTTAAATTACAGAATACACTTTCATGTACCCACACTCGAACTTATAAAAGTAGTTAACTCATAGAAATACTGCTCTGCCTAGAAATAAAATCACAAAGAAGTTTACAACTTCCGGGAAGACGACAGACTAGAAAGACATGGGCCTCTCTTCTCCTCCAGAAAAATAGCTGGAGGACAGGCTGAAACAGTCTAGAGAAAGATCTTCTAGGGTTTAGGACACCAGGGGAAGGCAGGACACCAGCCAGAGGAAAGAAAGACAAAGGAGGGAAATTGCGACGAAAGAACTGTGAGTAGAAACCACAGTTTCTGCCGTGCTGGCACCCACCCCATGCTAAAGACACTTCAGAATTCTCAGGCCTCTGGGCCTGTTGCTACAAAATGGGCTCCAGGGATCCACCACCCCAGGAAAGGGGAGAGAGAGGGACTCAGCCTACGGCTGACTCAGCTTCTGACTCACAAATTTGGTCTGCTGTGTCCCAGGAGCCCTTCCAGGCCAGGTGGGGCCACACCATTGTTTGCCTTGGAGTCAGCCAAGGGGCTAAGGATGTACGACCCTCCCAATCTCCTTCTCTACTGAATGGGACTGATTGTTGACGACTCAGAAGGGAGTGGAAATATTTCCTAGCCAGGAAAAGGGAAGGGGCTGCCAGAGAAGGCAGCCCCTATCTCAGAGAAAGTTTGAATTACAAGGCTCCTACCCTCCAGACAGAAAGCTCTATCACATTGATCCCAACTGTGTTGCAACAAATACACACTGACCAGGCATTGCACTGAGAGCTGCTAAAGAGCGCCGTCTGCTGGTAGACCAAGGAATTGCATGTGAGAAAATTAAAAATAATTAGGAGAGGCTTTTTCCCACCTCTATGGACTCCCTCCCCAAGGCCCTAGAAGAGAGTCTACAACTGGGTCCAGTGCCCAGTTTTGAGCAACCAGCAGAACAATCCTAACAAGCCAGGTCAAGCCAAGAATCAAAGAGCACACAACCTCCTCCTACTAAATCCCTACAAAAGAGAAAGAAATTGAGAATCTGAGTAAACAACATCTTAATCAGATGTCTCGCCATCAGCAAAAAATAACAAGCCATACTAAGAAAACAGAAGACATGGCTCAAGAAAAGGAATGTATCAAAGCCCCAGAAGAGATGCAGATTTGAGAGAACTAATCAGAGAAATGTATACAAATTTCCAAAATCAAATTAATGAGTTGAAAAACAATATGGTTAAACAGATAAATGATATCAGGAAGACATTGAGCGAGCACAAAAAAGAATTTGAAATCTTGAACAGAAAAGTAACAGAGCTCGTGGAAATGAAAGACACAATAGGTGAGATCAAAAACACATTAGAGGGAAGCAGATTTGGCTCAATGGATAGAGCATCCGCCTACCACATGGGAGGTCCAGAGTTCAAACCCAGGGCCTCCTGACCCATGTGATGAGCTGGCCCATGTGCAGTGCTGATGCACACAAGGAGTGCCGTGCCACGTAGGGGTGTCCCCCACGCAGGGGAGCCCCACACACAAGTAATGTGCCCCTTAAGGAGAGCCACCCTGTGTGAAAAAAGTGCAGCGTGCCCAGGAGTGGCACTGCATACACAGAGAGCTGATGCAGCAAGATGACGCAACAAAAAGAGACACAGATTCCTGGTGCTGCTGACAAGAATTCAAGTGGACACAGAAGAACACACAGTGAATGGGCACAGAGAGCAGACAACTTGGGGGTGCAGGGAAGAGGAGAGAAGTAAATAAAAAATAAATCTTAAAAAAAAAAAACCACTAGAGGCATACAACAGCAGACTTGAAATGATATAAGAAAGAATAAGTGATACCAAAAACAAAACAGCTAAAATTGAAGAGAGAAAAGAACACAGAGAGAGAAAAGAATGGAAAAAATTGAGCAGGGGCTAGAGAATTGAATGACAACATGAAATGCAACAATATACATATCATGGTAGTTCCAGAAGGAGAAGAGAAGGGAAAAGGCAGAAAGAGTATTTTGAAGAAATAATAGCTGGAAACTTCCCAATTCTCACAAAAGAAATGAACTTACATGTCCAAGAAGCACACCGTACCCCAAATAGACCTAGTCCAAGACACATACTACTCAGAATGGCAAATGTGAAAGATAAAGAGAGAATTCTCAGAGAAGCAAGGGAGGAGCAAACCATCACATACAAGGGATGTCCAGTAAGACTCAGCGCAGATTTCTCTTCAATAACCATGGAGGTGAGGAGACAGTGGTATGATACAAGTAGGATACTGAAAGAGAAAAACTGCCACCCAAGACTTCTTTATCCAACAAAATTGTCCTTTAAATATGAAGATGAGATAAAATATTAACAATCAAACAGAAACTAAGAGAGTTTGCAAAAAAGAACCCATCTTTGCAGGAAATATTAAAGGAAGCCTTAGAGCCAGAAAGAAAAAGACAAGAGAGAGAGACTTGGAGGAGAGTATAGAAGACAAGAATAGCAGAAAGGATAACCAAAAGAGCCAAAAATGTGATATGACATATGAAAACTAAAGAATGAAATGGTGGAAATAAATAATGCATTTACAGTATATCATTGAATGTGAATGGATTAAACTCCCCAGTCAAAAGATAAAGGCTGACAGAATGGATAAAAAACATGAGCCATCCATATGCTGCTTACAAAAAACTTACCTTAGATCCAGGGATACAAACTGGCTGAAATTGAAAGGTTGGAAAAAGATATTCCACTCAAATAGTAACCAAAAAAAGCAGGGGTAGCTATACTAATATCAGACAAAACAGACTTTAAATGCAAAAAAGTTATAAGAGATACAGAAGTCCATTATATATTAATAAAAGGGACAATCCACCAGGAAAATATAACAGTCACAAATATCTATGCACCTAACCAGGGTGCCCCAAAATACATTAGACAAACTCTGGGAAAATTGAAGGGAGAAATACACATGTCTACAATAATCATTGGAAAGTTCAGCACCCCACTCACATCATTAGATAGAACAACTAGACACAGAGAACTTGAATAGCATGTTAGACAAGTTAGACCTAACAGACATATACAGAACCCTGCATCCAAATTCAACGGGTTATACATTCTTCTCAAGTGCCCATGGATCTTTCTCCAGGATAGACCACATGTTAGGGCACAATGCAGCTCTCAATAAATATAAAAAGATTGAAATTATATTTATCAGATGATAAAAGAATGAAACTGGAAATCAATAATAGACAGGAAAGAAGTAAATTCACAAATGTGTGGAGGCTGAACAACACATTCCTAAATAATCAGTGGGTCAAAGAAGTAATTGCAAGTGAAATGAGTAAACATATTAAGACAAATGAAAATGAGAACACAACTTACCAAAACTTATGGGATACAGTGAAGGCAGAATTGAGAAGAAAATTTATAGCCCTAAATCCCTGTATTAAAAAAAAAGAAAGAGCGAAACTCAAAGATTTAACTGAACAACTAGAGAAACTAGAAAAATGTTGGAGATTTGGACCTGAAGGGTATCGGGAATGAAAGAAAGAGAGAAAGGAGGGTGAAAGAAAAAGAAAGAAAGAACGAACAAGAGAGCTCGGATCAGGGGGTCTGCGAGCAGAGACTCATCAGACAACTTCATTGTTTACAAGGGGCGCTCTATATACCCCAGTCTACGTGACAACAAGCAGCAACACGTAGCCTACGTGACAACAAGGCGCAACATGCAGTTAACTGTCAGCATTACTCATAGTCTAAAGGAATTTAAAAAAATCTTATCTCAAGGTACAAAGTCCAAGTGTTCTATTTACTACAAAAGGTATGTGCTCATCTTTTCTTTCAGCCTTTAACAGCTTCATCCTACCTGCCAGGAACTCTTAATTATCTCATTCCTTAGGTTGCAAGCGTAGCCATGGAAACAGCATGTTTCTCCTTGTGAGACCACTGTGCCTCAGTTTCCAACAGAAAAAGAAGAGCAAACCAATCCCAAAGCAAGCAGAAGGAAAGAATTAATAAAGATTAGAGCAGAAATAAATGAAATTGAGAACAAAAATACAATAGAGAAAATCAACAAAACCAAACGCTGATTCTTTGAGAAGATCCATAAAATTAACAAACCCCTAGCTAGATTAACAAAGAAAAAAAGAGAGAGGATGCAAATAAATATAATCAGAAATGAAAGGGGGGAGGGGAGTTGCAACTGACCCCACAGAAATCAAAATAATCATAAGAGGATATTGTGAGAAAACTGTATGCCAACAAAATAGACAACCTAAATAAAATTGACAAATTCCTAGAAATGCATAACCAACCTGAACTGACACTATAAGAAATACAAGAACTTAACAAACCAATCACATTTAAAGTGATTGAATCCATCATCAAAAATCTCCCAGCAAAGAAAAATCCAGGACCAGATGGCTTCACAGGTGAATTCTATTATTCCAAGCATTTCAAAAAGACTTAACACCAATTCTATTTAAACTCTTCCAAAAAATTGAAGAGGAGGGAAAATTACCCAACACATTTTATGAAGCTAACATTACCCCAATACCAAAGCCAGATAAAGATACTTAAAGAAAATTACAGGCCAATCTCTCTCATGAACATAGATGCCAAAATTCTCAAAAAAATACCTGCAAATCAAATCCAACAGCGTATCAGACTTACACATCACGACCAAGTGAGATTTACTCCTGGTATGCAAGGCTGGTTCAACATAGGAAAATCAATCAATGTAAGACACCACATTAACAACTGAAGGAAAAAACTACATGATCATCTCAATTGACGCAGAAAAGGCATTGGACAAAGACCTGCTGGCCGGGAGGGCTCTTCTGGCATCCTCTTTTCGCTGCTCTCCTTCCTACGCTCCCAGTACCTGCTGCTTCCTGACCCCACCTGCCGCCCATCCCCAACCTTTTCAGAGGCCAAGATCCGAGCCCTGGTGGATACACTGACTTAATGGGAACCCAGAAAATGCTTCCAGATGCCTGTGGCTCCCCTCTCCAAGGTCTAAGAAATAGGGGCGCGTGGGCTGTGATTTCTCAGGGCCACGGCGTCGGCAGCCTCTGACCTCCCTTTGGGGTAGGCGGTCTCACGGGTCCCTTGTACGTGGGTAGATTGCACCAGGCCCATGAAAACGAGTAAGCCCTGTCCCTCTCCCCCAAGCCTGACCTGTTCAAACTTTACTCTAAAAGGGCCAGCAGCTGTGAGTTGTACATCCTGGATATAAGGTGGACCTATGGAAAAGGGATTCTGGGCACAGCAGGAGTGCAAGGCTGTTAGAAAGGAGAAGAAAAATCAACCCCTTCCCATAGAACGGAGCCCGGGGTAGAAATGCACCTGCCAGCCAGGCTCTCTTGGGTGGGGCACCCAAGTGCAGCATGTTTGGGATGCATTTCTAGGGCGCGTGTGGGGGTGCCTTGTAACCTGGAGCCAAAAAGAGTCTGTGGAATGGCACTGCAGCCATTTCCTTCTCAAGTCCAGACCGAGCCAGCTTGATCTTGAGCAAGGGTCAGGGTCAGATCGGCCAGAGTTTCCCCAGGGGATCGGTGCCCACTGCCAGCAGCCCTAACTCATCCTGGCTCCCTGCACCCCCAGTTATGACCAGTAGGTCCCAGGGTGATGTCCTAATCGTCCCACTTAAAATTAAAACTGCAGCTGAAAATACAACTCCAATCCTAATCGAAAGGATGCAAATTGAAATCACTGCACAAATGGGGATTTTTCTGAGCGATAAAATTAGAAAAGACATTTCAAACGAGGTCCCCAGTGCAGCGGCAGGTGCAGTAAAAAAGGCGTTCTCCTGCAGTGGGGACACTGGGGGTGGGGAGGGCAATTTGGCAATACTGGGAACCTTTGACTTCTTCCCTCTTGATTTAGTCATTCCACTCACGGTAATGATTTGAAATGTCGTAAATAGTTGTACAGAAGCATGCCAGTCATTGCATTATTTATAGTAACCAAAAAAAAATTGGAAACAATCTCCATCACCAGTTTAGTAAATTCTTATGATAGCAAATCACACAATTATCCAACATATTTACAAAGTGTTATGAAGAGCTAATGATAAAGGAAAGTGCTTAGAATGCATCATTATGTGAAAAAATCCAATACAAACTAGATACGCATCAGGGTCTTAATTCTGTTAAATTTTATGCCGTGCAGAAAGGAAAGACATCAAAATGCTAAATACGGATGGTCTTTGAATGGTGGCAGTCAAGGGATGTTTTCTTTTCTCTCTATATACAATTAGCACATATTAATTTACAGTCAGGTAAAATTCCAAGTTGGATTTGAAAAAAAGAAGCTTCGGTCTGAAATGAGTAGAGATCAGGGGTGTGCAAAAGGGGCCCCTCTATGCCAGCTCCCAGTCGAAAGCCCTGGGTGCCCAGAGAGCCTGGCAACTCGGCACCTCTCCCTCCAGGTCCAACCCCCGCCCGCCCCCAAGCAAGCTGCTCGCAGCCCTGTACTTGGCCTCATCCGCTCTCTGGGCGGTGCCCTGAGCGCTTATCTTGGCCTCTAGCTGGCACAAACCCGGTGAGAGCTCCAGAAGGAGGCGGGGGCCGCCAGCACCGTCGGGCATGGAGCCAGGACCATCCCAGGGCCAGGGCAGCCTGGCAAGTTCCTCAGGGCAGACGCCTTGGCGACCCGGGCTCTGGTGGCCGGCACAAGAGAGAGGCAGCCCAGAGGCCAAGGTGAAAAGTGGAAGGGGCTCGCCCGTCTCTCTGGGTGGAGGCACCCCTCCTCCCCGAGCCGTGCGCCTCCCCGAGCTGCAGGAGCTGCCTCCTTGGCGGCCTCACGGCCCGGCTTGCCCTCTGCCTTACAGAATCCGGATGTCAGGCATCAAAGGGCTGCAGGGCGTGGTGCGCAAGACGGTGAACGACGAGCTGCAGGCCAACATCTGGGACCCGCAGCACATGGACAAGATCGTCCCGTCGCTGCTTTTCAACCTGCAGCACGTGGAGGAGGCAGAGAGGTGAGCGGGCGGGGCCGGGCCCGGGCAGCCGTCGTGCCCAGGCTGTGCGTCCAAGGCTGGCTCCCAGGAGCCTTGGGCCTGGCCTTCTGCCCACCCACTGTACCCCTTCGCGTCTGCATTAACGAAGAGGGGACAGTCACGGTGCTGGACCCCGAGGGCACAAGTGTGTGCTGATAAGAGCATGGGCAACCCGGCAAGCCTTTGCAAATGCCTTGCATGGCTCCACCGGCTGAGGACTTGCCCGCCCTGGCCTGCCTTCCTCCCTCACTTCCTAATGGTATTTCAGGCTCTTAAAAGGTGATCGCTTGACCACCCAGCAGCGGCACCCACGCAGGAAGCCGTGCACCTGGTGGGTTTTTGAGTCTGAGCTGCTGGAGGCAGGAGGGGAGTCTAAGTCTGCCCTCTGGTGGCCGGGCCTGGGATCGCGCATCCCTGACGGACCCACAGCGGTTTCTGTGGTCTCCCCGCCCCACCCGTGGTCCTGGGGTTCAGCTCTGACTTCTGCCCAGGCCCAGGACCATCCCTGGGAGTCAGGGACCCCCGATTCGCACCCGAGCCCACCACCGTGCCCCTCCTTTTTCCCTCTCCTCCTCCTTTCCCACTTTCTCTCGCTTTCTCCAGCCTTTCCACCTGCCTCCCTCTTCCTCTCCGTCTCCTTCCTTCCCTGAGCGCACGGGTGCGCTCTGGTCTGGACCCCGCCGCAGCCATGGGGATCGGGCCTCTCCTTAGGGGAGTCCAGAAGGGGACCCCCCAGTCTTCCTCCGCTGCAGGCTCCTTTACCCCTTGGGGTTGCTGAAGCCTCCGCTGCTGCCCCAGGGCACCCTGTGTCTCGTCCTCTCGCCCGGACACTGGTGGCGTGGAGAAGGCAGGGACGCCCGGAGCACGCAAGGCCTGTCCCGACCGCGCACTCCACCCTTCCACAGCCGGTCTCCCTCGCCCCTCCAAGCCCCAGAGAAGGAGAAGGAGAACCCGGCCGAGCTGGCCGAGAGGTGCCTGCGGGAACTGCTGGGCCGGGCTGCCTACGGCAACATCAAAAACGCCATCAAGCCTGTTCTCATGTGAGTGTCCCCCCCGCCTCCTGCTGTTCCAGGCGGCAGGTCCCTGCCTCTCCTTCCCGACCTGGGGAGAAGGGATCGGGGAGCACTGGAGAGGGCCCAGCCCGGCTCAGCCAGCCAGCTGTGCCTGGGTTCCTGCCTTCTGGACACACAAGCGACCACATAAGGTTAGGGTTAGGGTTAGGGTTAGGGTTAGGGTTAGGGTTAGGGTTAGAGTTGGGGTTATGGTTATGGTTAGGGTTAGGGTTAGGGTTAGGGTTAGGTTTAGAGTTAGGGTTAGAGTTGGGGTTAGGGTTGGGGTTAGGCTTAGGGGGAGAGGAGGTGGGAGGGGAGCATCGGGGGCTGAAGGAAGACATGGCTTCATCCCTTAGGTCCACAGCTGTGGAGCCCCAACCCTTGTCCTCCTGCCAACCCTGGGGTTCCGACTGCTCCGAGGTCCCCTGTCAGCCTGACCCCCCTCAGCTGGGGTTCTCTCCTGCTAAGCTAAGCTCTGCGCCCCAACACCACTTCGTGTTTCAAAGTTGTCCCCCCCCATTTTCTCCCTCACAGCCATCTGGATAACCATTCTCTTTGGGAGCCCAAGGTGTTTGCCATCCGCTGCTTTAAAATCATCATGTACTCAATTCAGGTACGGTGCTCCCGCTGTAGGCTGCCCCGGCCAAGGGCAGGCCTGGGAGCAGGCCGGTGCACTAAAGCAGACCCCTGCTCTCCTCCGTCGCTCCAGTGCCCAAGCCCCTCGGTGTCTGTCCCCGCAGAGGAAAAGGACCTGCTTTGCTTTACTTCCAGTGCAATACCAGATGCAGACCAACACTTTTATAAAATGCAAGGCAAAAGAACACATTAGAAATTTTAATGAAAGAGTCGTAACAAAATGATTCCCTGCTTGGCTGCTGCAGCAATGAGTGCCATGCACTCTCAGTTTCTGTCCTTTGGTCTTAAATTGGCACCAGTCCCCAGGCCACACTTGGCGCAGCCCTGGGCCAAACCAGTTGGCCCTGACAAGTGGCAGGGATGACAATATTTCAAAATGGACGTTTGACCCATTGCAAGTGAAAGGGCCCTGGAAAGGGTGGGAACGCAGGGGACCATGTTGTACTAGGTGGGAAGGGCTCGGCGGCTTCGGCGGCCGCCTTCAGTGCCCAGGAGCCTGGGCGTCACCCCTTCTGTCTACCCCTGGCCATTGAGTCCCCGAGGGGGTCCCGGCCCAGAGACCTGCAGGGCTGCGGCTCGGGGACCAGCACCGTCTTCCTCCCCCAGCCGCAGCACTCCCACCTGGTTATCCAGCAGCTCCTGAGCCACCTGGACGCCAACAGCCGCAGCGCCGCCACGGTGCGGGCGGGCATCGTGGAGGTCCTGTCCGAAGCCGCCGTCATCGCCGCCACCGGCTCTGTGGGTAAGGGGGTCCGGAGGGGCCTCGGGGGTAGGACACGCCCTGCCGGGATCTGTGTCTCCTGAAGAGGGCAGGGGGCCCCCGGAGGTGGGCACGACAGGCAGGGCAGCGGCAAGGGGAGTGGGGCCAGCCGCGGTGTCCCTGGCAAGGCAGTGGCCGGGAGAGCGGGGCCAGCCGCGGTGTCCCTGGCAGGGCAGTGGCCGGGGGAGCGGGGCCAGCCGCGGTGTCCCTGTCGCTCCCCCGCGCAGGGCCCACGGTGCTGGAGATGTTCAACACGCTGCTGCGGCAGCTGCGGCTGAGCATCGACTACGCCCTGACGGGCAGCTACGACGGCGGCGCGCTCAGCCTCGGCCTGGGCGCCAAGATCATCAAGGAGCACGAGGAGCGCAGGTTCCAGGAGGCCGTCATCAAGACCATCGGTGGGACCCGGGGGCCCGTGGGGGCCAGGGGCGGGAAGGGGGCCAGAGGGAGGCGGAGGGGGCCAGGGGGACGCGGGGACCACGGGGACTGCTGGGCTGGGGAGCACGTGCGGGCCGAGGGGATGAGGGGGCTGGGGAGACGTGGGGCGAGGAGGGGAGACGTGGGGCGGGGCGGGGGAGATGATGCGGGGCCGAGGAGACGCGGGGCGGGGCGTCCTGGGAGGGGGGCCTCCGCCGTGGAGGGAGTGAGAAAGGAACCCCGGCCGGGTGCACCCGGGCTCCTGGCTGGGGGTCCCGCCGGGACTAGACCGGAGGTCCAGGAGCAGCCCTTCCTTCACCCCTCCCTGCTAGCCCGGGGGGCTTCCAGGTCTGGGGAGGGGAGGAGTGAGGAGAGGGGGGAAAGAGGCGAGGGGGAGGCCGTGGAGAGCAGCGGCAGGGGGAGCAGGAGGAGGGGGCGGTGCCCTCCGAGGCCCCCCTCCCCGCTCGCGGGCGGAGCCGCGGAGCTTCCCCGAGGTGCGGCGGGGCAGCCTGCCAGGGCCCCGGGCTCGGGCTCCCGCTCCGGGCCAGGCGTGCGCAGCCCGCGGAGCAGAGGCCTTGCCCCCCTTGCCCCCGCCGCGGGGAGTTCCCAGCGAGGGCCCAGGCCGCCCCTAGCTTTGGGTGCAGAAGCGGGCGGGTTTCCCGCTCGCGCGCCGCAGGGGCTCCTCGGCGGGCCGGGCCGACCCCACCGCCCCCGCCCGCAGGCTCCTTCGCGGGCACGCTGCCCACCTACCAGCGCTCCGAGGTGATCCTCTTCATCATGAGCAAGGTCCCGCTGCCGTCCCTGCATCACCCCGCGGAGCCCGGGAGGACGGGGTGCGTGGGCCGCCCCTGCCCCTCCCGGCGCCCCCTGCCCCTCCCACGCCCCCTGCCCCTCCCGGCGCCCCCTGCCCCTCCCACGCCCCCCTGCCCCCTCCCAGCGCCCCCTGCCCCCTCCCAGCTCCCCCCTGCCCCCTCCCAGGCCCCTCCCCCTACCAGCGCCCCCTGCCCCCTACCAGGCCCCCTGCCCCCTCCCAGCGCCCCCTGCCCCTCCCACGCCCCCTGCCCCTCCCAGCTCCCCCCTGCCCCCTCCCAGGCCCCTCCCCCCTACCAGCGCCCCCTGCCCCCTACCAGGCCCCCTGCCCCCTCCCAGCGCCCCCTGCCCCTCCCACGCCCCCTGCCCCTCCCGGCGCCCCCCTGCCCCTCCCACGCCCCCTCCCCCCTCCCAGCACCCCCCTGCCCCTCCCAGCACCCCCCTGCCCCTCCCGGCACCCCCCTGCCCCCTCCCGGCACCCCCCTGCCCCCTCCCAGCGCCCCCTCCCCCCTCCCAGCACCCCCCTGCCCCTCCCGGCGCCCCCTGCCCCTCCCACGCCCCCTGCCCCTCCCACACCCCCTCCCCCCTCCCACGCCCCCTCCCCCCTCCCAGCGCCCCCTGCCCCCTCCCAGGCCCCCTGCCCCCTCCCAGCGCCCCCTGCCCCCTCCCGGCACCCCCTGCCCCTCCCGGCACCCCCTCCCCCCTCCCGGCGCCCCCCTGCCCCTCCCGGCGCCCCCTGCCCCTCCCGGCGCCCCCTCCCCCCTCCCAGCACCCCTCTGCCCCCTCCCGGCGCCCCCTGCCCCTCCCGGCACCCCCCTGCCCCTTCCCAGGCCCCTCCCCCCTCCCAGCGCCCCCTGCCCCTCCCAGCGCCCCCCTGCCCCCTCCCAAGTACCTCCCCCCTCCCAGGCCCCAGGCCCCCTCCCCCCTCCCAGCGCCCCCTGCTCCCTCCCAGGCTCCCAGCGCCCCCTGCCCCCCCCAGCGCCCCCCTGCCCCTTCCCAGGCCCCTCCCCCCTCCCAGCGCCCCCTGCCCCCTCCCAGCACCCCCTGCTCCCTCCCCAGAGCCCCCTCCCCAGTGTCCCTGCCCCCAGGTTTCTGCTTCTCTCCTTTCTTCCCGACTCTGGGGTCCCTGCCCTCACTCTTTCCTTTCTACCCTCAAAAGCCCTTGAGGGGGCCCCTGGGGCCCAGAACAGTTTCCTCAGGCTGCCCCTTTAACAGCCCGTTCCCCACCCCCGGGAGCCCTGAGCCCCCTGGAGCAGCTGTGGGGAGGGCGAGCCGTGCAGCAGCAGCCAGGCTCCGGCTTTCCAGCCCCTCTCAGTCCTGCTGAGGGTTTGTGCCTCTGATCTCCAGGGAGAACAGGAATCGGCTGACCCAGATTATGCTGCTGAAATCCCTCCTCCAGGTGAGCTCCCCTGAACCAGTCTTGCTCCCAGACCCCTTCCCAAGGGCCAAGAGAAGACGGCCGCATAGTGGTGCAGGCGGCGCACTGCACAAATGGGCCAGCCAAGCAGTGAGCGGACTCCACTGACTAGCCGTGCTGGACACCCCCAGGCCTGGGTCACCCACAGCCAGTGGGACCTAGTTCTAGTTTTTACAAAGATCCCTTCTAGGCTGCTATGGCCTTTGTCGCTCAGATGACCTCTGTCTTGAGATGAAGTGAGTGGCTCTCCTGAGGTGCCTGCCCCTGCCCCTGCCCCTCAAGTACCCCCTCCTCCTCCCCCCTTGGCACTTCGCCCACCTCAGTGGCCCAGCCGCTGTCTTTTTCTTCATCAGTGTTTCTACACCTCTTCTTTCCCGTCTTTGCACCTCGCTCAGTAGCCTAAGCTGTTGTCACGTGACAGTTCCAGGATCACCTTGTTAACACGGGTGGATTCCATGGAGATTCCGAGCCGTCGGCCTGAGAGCAGTGCACACTTCTAACAAGTCCCCTGGGTAATCTTATCCCAGCTCTGGCCTAAACTCCGGACGTCACTGGATTCTCCTCCTAATTGCTCTTACCATCATCTCACCTCCCTCATCACAGGCCCTACCACGAAAAGAATTTTCTAGAAATGTTCTCCCCCCCCTTGCCCTTTGTTTCGGTGTGGGGCCCAGTTCAGACTGTTCTATGTCAGATTCCAAACTTCTCAGACTGCAGTCAGACGGTCCCCTCCCCCCTTTCCCTCCCTAGACACCCCCCATCCCGAGTCTCAGCATCTGCCCCTCTGTTCCAGCCTGGCCCATCTGCACAGAGCCCCCTCCCACAAATGCCTGTCGCGGAACCCTTTCACCTGGCACCGCCCGCGGCTGGCTCCCCCACTGGCCAGCACACCCTGCCATTTCTTTGCTGTGCTTACCCTCATGGATTTGTCCCCAGCATTTTAGGAAGGAGAGTCTGGTGTGTCCCCTTCAGAACAGGGACATCACTACCTCTATCCCCAGGCCGGGCCAGATCCCTGGGAAGGAGGGGCCGGGAGAGGAGGCTCCTGAGTCAACAAAGACACTGGTTTGGTCTTTGGGGTTTTTGTTGTTGTTGTGCTTATCTTTTGAAGGCATTGCTTTGCAACCCAGATGTAACTCTGCAGCTGTGTTGCTGCTATCGAATGCTTTGACAGCACCATGGAGGATGTGTGTGTTTGTGCCAATGAGAAGACCCCTATTTTAGTTTGCTTTGCTGCTGAAAGCAGATACCATAAAAATGGTGAGGCTTTTACAGTGGGAATTTATTAGCTTACAAGCTGAGAGTTTCGAGGCTAAGAAAAATGCCCATAGCAGGGCATCAGCATCATCAGGCGATGCTTTCTCCCCCAAGACCGGCTGCCGGCGATCCTGGACTCTATCACACGGCAAGGCACATGGCAGCGTCTGCTGGTCTCTCCCTTCTCTTTGGGTTTTGTTGCTTTCCGCTCCTTGCTTCCCTGGCTTTCTCTCTTTGTCTGAATTTCATTCTCTTATAAAGGATTCCAGTAAGAGGGTGAAGACCCGTCCTGAATGAGGTGGGTCACATCTTCAGGTGCTACTCACCGAAAGAGCCTACGTTCAGTGGGCCCACACCCACGGGAATGGATTAACAGTATATGTTTCTGGGGCACATTCGGCTTCAAGGCATCACAACACCCCTTATCGTGGTGCTAGGGGGACAGCCAAGGCCTGTCTGTGGGTGGTCCTTGCCATGCACGTGTGGTTCTGACTCTTCAGCTCAGCTGCCTCCAGTTCTTGTGACTGTCCAGAGCCTCCCCTGAAAGCTCTGTGCACACAGCGGGTGTGCATCTCTTGTTCCCTGACTGGCTCGGACGTCAGGCGCAGAGGCTCCTGCCCCTCTCCAGCGCTCTGCCCGTGGTCGCTTTGAATAGCACGCCCCCGCCCACCATTCCTGTCCACATGTGTCTCCTGAGCGGAGCTAAGCAGGTTGTCCAGGTGGATTCTGGAGGCTTCCAGAGCCTGAGGTGGAGGGTGGGAGGAGCTGGGTTGGAAAATGTGTAGGGTCCCCACTTCAGCTGGCCGGTCCTCCATCTCCTCCCTGCCCCGAGAGGGATGTATCCCTCAGCTCCCCCGTCCCGGGCTCGCTTGCAGGTGTCCACAGGTTTCCAGTGCAGCAACATGATGTCAGCGCTGCCCAGCAGCTTCCTGGACCGCCTGCTCTCCACCGCCCTCATGGAGGACGCAGAAATCCGTCTCTTCGTTCTAGAGATTCTCATCAGTTTCATTGATCGTCACGGCAACCGACACAAGTTCTCTACCATCAGGTGACCTTGGGGTCTTCCCTCCGGCTGATGTGGGATGGGGGAGAAGACACCCAGGACAGCCTGTCTTCTTGGTCAGTGGCCTTGAGCCCAGGTGGGCAGACAATTCAGATATTTGGGGAGACCCACTGGCAGTTGATGACGGAGGTTGACCCCGGGGTCCCAAGTGGGCAAGGAGGAGAGGCCCAAAGGGCACTCGCCTGCGGGGCAGGGGGCAGGTAGGTTTGAGATTTGGGAGCTGAAGAGCAGGTATGGGAGGGAGTTTTCAGGTGGGGGCAAAGAAGGAGATGTGGGGCTCTCTGTAGGGGCAGAGGGAATTGGGGGAGAATAAGAGGAGAAAGAGAAAAACTAGGAATAAGATTTAAGAGAGAGACAAGAACATGAGAACTTGGGAGAAACTGGAGATGAGGCTAAGAAGCAGGGCTGGAGTTGCAGTGCGGGCAGCTTTGGTCCAAACCAAGGGTGCAAAGTAAAAGGCCCAGGACACCAGGCGAGGGCTGGCCTCACCCAGGGACTAAGGTGGCCCCTCGCGCCCCCTCCCAGCACCCTCAGCGACATCTCCGTCCTGAAGCTTAAAGTGGACAAGTGCTCCCGGCAGGACACTGTCTTCATGAAGAAGGTGAGTATGGCTCAAGGCCGGGCGGCCAGGCCTGTGGACCCCCGCCTTCTGGCCTCCGCGTCCCTGCCGACCCCCACCCCAGACGAGCTTAGTCCGGGTGACCGGCCGTCCCCTCTGGAGGGGCCAAGACCAGGGCGACACTCATCACCTGTCCTGACCAGCTTTCGTTGCCGGTCTCGTTCGGGGGCCGTCCTTCCCTGAGCTCGCACCCCAGCACACACTCGCTTCCCCCCCGACCGGTCTTCCCTGCCCGCCGGGGCCTCACCTGGTCCCGCCCCGTCCCCAGCACTCCCAGCAGCTCTACAGACACATCTACCTGAGCTTTAAGGAGGAGACGAACATGCAGAAGCACTACGAGGCACTCTACGGCCTGCTGGCACTCCTCAGCATCGAGCTGGCCAACGAGGAGGTGCTGGTGGACCTCATCCGCCTGGTGTTGGCCGTCCAGGTAGGGCCGGCCGGGGCGGGACCCTGCCGAGAGGGGGCGGAGTGGCAGCTGCCCCCAGGTTGTCGGGGAGTCCAGGAAGACTGCCCCGGGAGCCCCCACATCACGGCCCTGTGTGGGAAGCCACCGAGGACAGCCTCGGCCGGCCTCAGGCGAAAGGACCCCCTGGGGGACAGGGCCATCTGCAAACACCCCTCAGCTCTGGTCTTTCAGGTGTTTCCCAGTGACCCGGGGAGCCTCTGAGGATTCCTCAGGGGATTCTCATAAGCCCCGAGTGACCCCCAAACAAACTCGTTTGTCTAGAGGTCCTCGGGTTTCCAAGCCTGGCTGTGCTTCAGAATCGCCTTGAGCCTTGGTTCGACGGCCCCATTGCCATGTCCACACCAGAGCTGTTAAGCCAGTCATCCAAGCCTGGGCACCTAAATATTTCCCCAGCCCCCCTGTGATTCGGACGCAGCCAGCCGGCACTAGATAGGGCTTTGGGTGGTGCTGGGAGTTGGGGCGGCTCCTTCCACCCTCAGTGGCCCACGGCGAAGCGGGCATCGTGTTTCTGAACCGTGGCAAGCCCAGGAATTCAGCAAGGGAGAGTCTCAACCCACCTCCCTGACACTGCCGAATCCCGCCAGGCAAACCCCGCTGCTCCGATTCCCCTCGTTCTAGTCGCCCTCACCAGCTAGACTTGGGTGACCCCCCAACTTTTCAGCATATCCCATGACCCCAGCTCAGCCAGCCAGTCCCGCCTCCAAGAATCAGCGTGAGTCTTCAGGGAAGGAGGCCGCCTCCTAGCGGTGGCACTGCCAGTTAGGTCCAGGTCACTAAAGCTGGGGCTAAAAGGAGGGCTGCTGAGGCCATCGGCTCCTGGCCCGTTCCGGGGACCCCTCGCTTCAGCTTTCATGAGGGTGCCCTGGCCCCCGGGAAGTCAGGGGCAAATGCCGAGAAGGCTTAGCCTGGAAGAGCGCGACGGAAGGTGGCTGAGAGGTCGAGTGGGGGTGGGAGCACCGGGAGGGTCCGTCCGTTGAAGACCCCGGCGGTCCGTCTGTGTCGCCGCAGGACGTGGCCCAGGTCAACGAAGAGAACTTGCCCGTGTACAACCGCTGCGCCCTGTACGCCCTGGGCGCGGCGTACCTGAACCTCATCAGCCAGCTCACCACGGTGCCCGCCTTCTGCCAGCACGTGCACGAGGTTGGTGCCATCAGCGCGGCGTTTCCCTCGTCACCCTGCGGGCTCAGGAGGCCCCCCGACGCGGGGTCCCCCAGATCCGCTTCTCCCGAATTGCGCCAGCCCCGTACGTAGCCTTGGGCATTGAGGAGGGCTCTGAATTAAAAATTAATAACGGTGAGCAGTTCTGCTTGAGGCACCGTCTCCGGCTCGGTTTCTGACCGGGACCCTCTCTTGGACACGTCAGGGTGTGACATGAAATGATCGCAGATCACGTGGGACTCAAGCCATTTTTAAAAAGCCTTGGCTATGATGATTTTCAGGTATCACCAAAGCAGTGTGAGTAGCGCCACGCACATCCCTAGCCTACGGGTTAGTTATCAAGATCTTCCCATGTTGGCTTCATCTGGCCCCTTTTTGCCTTTTCCTTAAAATCAAATCCCGGTTATCGTATCATTTCACCCCTCCGTATTTCTTTTAAAAATGCGCATTCCCGATGTAACTGCCACGCTATTAATCTTCCCAATTAAAGTATGAAAAATGATGTGATAATTTATGGTGATGGTTATAACCAGTCTATAACCCAAGGTTCTCAGTCGACTCAAAAAGATTTACAGATGAAACGATCCAATGTCCAGGATTAACTTTAAAACATGCACACAAAACAAAATACAGCGAAGCAAGACCCGGCGGGTGGCAGCTGGCCTGGGCTGCCGGGAGGAGGGTGAGGGCCTGGGGCACCCGTCAGGGAGCACCCCGAGCCCCAGGGTGGATGGGGGTGCAGGAGAGGCCGGGCCTCATTTAAAATCGCCTGCTGCTTCCTCGCCTTCTGCACACACTTGCCTGCCAGCTGCCCGCACACTTGGCAGAGTCTTAGTGCTTTCCACCACTCCCCCATTAGTCGAAAAGTTACAAAGGATACTGAGGAAAACAAGACGTCATCTTTCCCCGGGGTGTTTTTGCAATTCCCCTGGGTATTGCAATGCACCGTTTGGGAAATGGTTTGCTCTACGGTCCCACTGTCATATTCAAATAGAAAGCCCCGCAGTCTCCTGGGAGTCCAGGTCCCTGCGCTTGGGGAACGTGGGATGCCTGTGTGTCGATGGCCCCGCAGGCTGCTCCGCCGGTCCCTGCTGGCTGAGTGTCCTGCTCGAGCTGCCCAGCTGGAGTAGCCTGCCCAGAGCTTGTTGGGGTGGGTGGCGGGAGTAAATGCTGCGCTTTCCTGGCCTGTCTGCGCTCCCTCTCTCTGCTGGACCTGGCTCTTATCATCTGATTCCCCCACACGCCAGGTGATAGAAACCAGGAAGAAGGAGGCTCCGTACCTGCTCCCCGAGGACGTGTTTGTGGAGAGGCCCAGGTGAGCGAGCCCAGGCAGCCAGCGAGAAGGTGGGAGCCGGAGGCCCGGAGAGCGCATCAGACGCCGAGAGAGGCTCGGGCTTCCCGGGAGTCACGGGCAGAAAGCGGGCCCTGCCCATGGCCCAGACCCTGGCCAGGCTCAGCCCTGTCGCGTCGCCGTAGCCCACGCCTGGAGCGTTGCTGCTGAGCCGCGGTGGCGCCCGCCCGGCTCGCCAGGGTGCGCGGGCAGCCCCTGGGGAGCTGTGGCCCAGCCCGTGGGAAGCGCACCCTGGAGGAATCTCCCTGCCAAGACATGGTCACAGAGCCAAGCGATCTTCTCAGACCGCGGCCTGTGGGCCGGTGCAGTTCAGCGTCTGGGGAACTCAAGGAAAGCGGGCTCTGCAGGACCCAGAATGACCAGTTACGGGGCTGGCTGTATAAAGTGGGGTCCAGCCATGTCCTGAACCCCTGCTAGCCCATTGTGGGGGAGTAGTCAGTGCGAGTGCATACTCACTGTATTCCTAGGTGAATACAGTAGATGACAGAACGGGAATGGGGGTAAGTATGTGTGCGTGTAAAGGCACACAAACACAGGACGTGAAAAGGTGTGTGTCATCTTGGAAGCCGAGGCCGTGGTGGCTTTTTATTTTCTCTTGCTTCTGCATTGTGCCATGTAAGGAACACGCCACGTCTGTGATGCGGAGAGTCCTGGGGCCGCGGCCACGTGTCCCGGGCCCTGACCTGCGCCGGCCCTCCTCTGTCCCCCAGGCTGTCCCAGAACCTGGACGGGGTGGTCATTGAGCTCCTCTTCCGCCAGAGCAAGATCAGCGAGGTCCTGGGCGGCAGCGGCTACAATTCCGACCGGCTCTGCCTGCCCTACATCCCGCAGCTGACAGGTAGGGGGGCCATGCAGGGGCTTCCGCCGCCGCCCCTGCCTCTTAGCCGGGTAAGGGTCTGCGCGGGGACTGGGGGGCCCTTCCGTCGCCTCGCAGGGCACTTGGGGGTCCTGCAGGAGCTGAAAGGCCCACGGAAGTCCATGGCGACACCCCGTGATTGCCCCACTTCCCCTCCACGCAAGATCCTTGAAGGAACTGGCCCCTGTGCCAGCCTGGCCCGCGAAGGACGGGGAGGCTCCCCTGGGTGCAGACAGCATTCACAGGCTACGGAATCAGAGACCCAGCGGGAGACGTTTCTGCAGCTCCCTGCCAGAATGATCTTAGACGAGTCCCTTAGCTCCGAGCTTTGGTTTCCTTGACTAAAACTGTGGTATCGGCAATACCTGCCTTGGAAGGTCGATGTGAGAAGCACGTGAAATAACGAAGGCAGAAGCTCCTGGAAAGTGCGGCACAGGCAACAGCTGCTGATGCCACCAGCAGATGATGCTCCTACAAGGCCGGATGTGGGAAACGGACTTTGGCCCAGTGGTTAGGGCGTCCGTCTACCATATGGGAGGTCCGCGGTTCAAACCCCGGGGCTCCTTGACCCGTGTGGAGCTGGCCATGCGCAGTGCTGATGCGCGCAAGGAGTGCCGTGCCACGCAAGGGTGTCCCCCGCATGGGGGAGCCCCACGCGCAAGGAGTGCGCCCGTGAGGAAAGCCGCCCAGCGTGAAAAGAAAGTGCAGCCTGCCCAGGAATGGCGCCGCCCACACTTCCCGTGCCGACAACAGAAGCGGACAAAGAAACAAGACGCAGCAAATAGACACCAAGAACAGACAACCAGGGGAGGGGGGGAAATTAAATAAATAAATAAATCTTTAAAAAAAAAAAAAAAAAAGGCCGGATGTGCTTTCGGACCCTAAGCAGCTTTTTTGTGGGTGCTTCTCCATGATTGCAAAATCTCAGCCCTAAAGAGCAAGCCCGATGGCCCAGCAGGGGCAGAGCACAGTGGAAACTTCCACCAGCTCCCCGAGGGCTGCGCCCTGAGGGAAGGCGGAGGGCCTGGGAGTTGGGACGAGAGGCTGTCGGCCCTGTCTCCAAGGGTGGGGACCTCTATTTCTGGGGTTCTTCTATTCCAGATGAGGATCGTTTATCCAAGAGGAAGAGCATCGGGGAGACCATTTCCCTGCAGGTGGAGGTGGAGTCGAGGAACAGTCCAGAGAAAGAGGAGGTGAGCCTTCTGCTCTCCACGCTGTCCCAGGGACACCCAGGTCCCCAGAGGTGGGGCCCGCCCTGCCTCTGTCAAGCAGACACATGGGTCGGCTCAGCCCATGAGGCATTTAGTGCATCACGGACAGTGCGTTTCTCCAGGAGGTCCTGTTCTCTGCAGGGCTGTTACCATGTACGTCATCGATGTTTCCATCTGAGAACAGTACTCGTGCCACACACACACACACACAAGGACGTGCTAAAGCTCACTCCCAAAAGGTTTGCTGGTTGCCATTCCCTCTTGAACCTACGTGCTCCACGTTGGAAAGTAGAAGGTTTAATAGGGCAAGAATAACTTTCAAGGTGTTCCTTGCAGACGTTGCAATAAAGATTCTTTTTAAAAAATTTTTTTTTAATTTAAGAGAAAGCTGCAGCGGTTGCCTTAAAGAGCTCTCTTCTTCCGGCCTCTCTCGGAGGCTGGGAACATCTAGTTTCTGTTCAGACTGACGTGTGCCAGGTGCCCCATCGTCTCACCTCCACGTCAGGAAATAAAGCAGATGTGCCACGCGCAAGGAGCCTGTGGCATCATGGTGGAAGCCACACTAAGTGGGCTCCCAGGAAGAGAAGGAAGCAGGGAGCTGGGGTGGGCGAGGAAGGCGCCTTGGGGAGCTGAAGCACCCAGGTGCCCCAGGTAAAGCCACCGGCGGGAGTTTGGGGGAGCCTCTGCAGGAAGTGAGAGGAGGCATATCTGGGGGGGCCTGGGGCAGGAAGACTCGAGGGGCAACATACGGGGGTCAGCCTGGTGTGCCATGGGGGCAGTATCGCCCCAGCCTCTCCCCAGATACGTGTGATCCCAAGGCAGGGTCTCCTCTAACCACCCTTCTCCTCCACGTCAGCACCTCTTCCTTCACTGGGTGGGACCCCGCAGCTCTGAGAGCTCGCCTGCCCGCCCGGCTCCTTCCCATGGAAGGCGGGGCGCTCAGGGGGCGCCGAGGCCCCACAGGGCCCTTGCAGCTCTAAAGGGCTGTGACCCTCCAGTGCGTTCAGGCCCCGGGGCTGACATAGTCCTCCCCTGGGGTGGATTGTCCCTTCCCACGAGGTGAGAGCCGCAGGACCTGGTGAGGAAGGAGAAGCAGAGGGAGGAGGGGATGCGGTACTGGCTGCAGAGCCCCCGCGCCCCGACGTGGGGTCCTTCCCCTCCTGGAGGCTCTGCTCAGCCTGGGGGAGCTTGGCCGCTGCAACCGGGGTGCGGGGCCCCCACCCCATGCCCTTCTCCAGCCCAGCTCCTGTCCACCCCCTGTGTTGAGCTGCTCTCCACCTGCCTGGCCCAAGCGGGCTCCCCTTTCTCTGGCTTGAACTGAGGGTGCCTGAGGGTGAAATCTAGCTCAGCACAGCGCTCCCTGCACGGGGGTCCCGTGCCAGCTGCTGGGCCCCAAGTGACAGGTCTGGAGCCTGCACGTGGTGGCATCCACGCTCGTTGAGTTGCTTCATGCCACACCTACGCCTCTGCCCCTTCCTGCTCAAGTTGCAGCCCAATGAGCTTCCGCAGAGTGCATGGCCATGGGGGTCACCCCCAGAGCAGGGCCTGGAACCCCACCCCTCCCCCCAGGGCCCCTCTCCTGACATGAGATCTTCAGGAATGAATGAATTCTCGTGCTTAGCATTGCGTGACAGTGAGGGAACAACGAGCGAGTCTGGTCTCGCCTCGAGGAGCTCCCAGTCTGGTGGCGACTTGCAGGAATTTAGTCCAAACCCCTTCACCCTTTCCAGCCCACCAGCCTAAACCTCGCATCCAAGGAGCTCCTGTGTTTTTTTTTTATTGTTTTCCATCTCCTTTTGTGGGCTCTGCACAGGGCTGAGGTCCCGCAGCCTCGACCAACCTCGGACATCCCAACTTGATGCTTCCGTTCCTTACCTTTGTTAAACACCCAGATCACCTCGGGGACAGTTTAATATCATCAGTCTTCCAAAATGTGACGCATTTCTTACCATCTGCTTGTGACCTATTTGCCAACGGCCTCCTCTTGCTTCCACCATTTCTCCTACGTCCTCTGCAGAGCTTTGTAATGACCCGGGGCTTTTCGCTTTATGGCGTCCTTGTGGGTGTATGTGTGTCGCGGGCTCCTTGGGACGAGCTTTGGGGGGGGGGGGCGAGAGGACACCTGGACTCTCCTGGGTCTGCGTCACGAGGAGCTGGCCCCTCCAGCCCCTCTGCCTTGCTCCCCTTAAATCGGGGGGCTGCGTGTGCCGCTCCGGGCTTCTGGGGACCCCGACGGGACCCCTCCCCTCTCTGCCCCTCCCCTCTCTCTCCCCTCTCTGCCCCTCCCCTCTCTCTCCCCTCTCTCCCCTTCCCTCTCTCCCCCTCCCCTCCCTCCGCCCCTCCCCTCCCACCTCCCCTCCTTCCCCCCCCACCTCTCTGAGCATTTCTGTCCCCTCTCCCTCAGCGCGTGCCTGCCGAGGAGATCACCTATGAGACCCTGAAGAAGGCCATCGGTAAGTCCAAGGCCAGGAGGTCCCAGGCTGTGCTCGGGGGGTGCAGCTGGGCTGCTGGGCCTCTCGTGTGACCCAGCCCAGATGGGAGGCGACAGGCTGGGGGCTTTGTCTAAACTCATCACAACCCCCAAAGCAGCAGCGGCAGGTCACGCTCTCCCGGTGGGGGTCAGGAGCTTTGCCCTACGAACCTTCTATCAGCATCCGTTTTCTACCCATGACAGCTGCCTTGAAAAATAATCAGTTGGCTGTTAAATAGTTTGACTAGTTTTGGGTAGAGTATGGTACAGAAGATTAAGCTGACGGGTGAAAAATGGTGAGAACAACTCCTATTAATAGTTATTTAATAATGGTAGTGGAGTTTAACATGCAGTACTTCCTCAGTTATCACGATTATTGGGCAATGAAGGATTCCAAATAAGAGAATCTTTCTAACTGACAAATGTGTGCCTTTAAATGCTAAAATTTTTTTGTTTTTGTTGTCTTTTTAAAGATTTATTTTTTATTTATTTCTCTCCCCTTCCCCCCCTGTTGTCTGCTCTCTGTGTCCATTCACTGTGTGTTCTTCTATGTCCGCTTGCATTCTTGTCAGTGGCACCAGGAATCTGTGTCTCTTTTTGTTGTGTCTTCTTGCTGCGTCAGCTCTCTGTATGTGTGGTGCCACTCCTGGGCAGGCTGCACCTTTTTTTTTTCACATGGGGTGGCTCTGCAGGGTGTACTTCTGGCACGTGGGGCTCCCCAAATGGGGGACACCCCTGCGCGGCAGGGCACTCCTTGTGCGCATCAGCACTGCGCGTGGGCCAGCTCCCCACACGAGTCAGGAGGCCTGGGTTTGAACCCTGGACCTTCCATGTGGTGGGCGGATGCTCTATCCATTGATCGAAATCTGCTTTCCTGTTTTTGTTGTCATTGTGCTATTTCTGGATTTTCACACTGCTCTGCCTTCTTACACAGGGTGTGATGTCTCTGCTTGACTTTTTTTTTGCTGACTCATCTCTCATGTCCAGTCAGTGTGTCAAGCCCTTAAGCTACGTGGCCTTGGACGGCTCTGCCCCCGGGGTCCTTGTGTGGCCTTCAGCTGAATCTCTGGCTCTTCCATTGTCGATGTCCCTTTTCAGATTGCCCTAGGAGCACTCCAAGGACCACCTGTTCCAGAAGCTTCCACTTAAGATGCTGCTGGCAGTGAGCTCCTTGGGGCTTTGAAAGACCCGCCTAGGGGTCCCCTTAACTAGTTCTCGAACTCTGAGCCCAGAGACAGGGTCAGGGACAGGCCTGGTCCTCGGGCCACGCGAGGGTGCCCCAGCCTCCCAGCCGCTCTGCCCAAGCAGCAGGGGCATGGCCCGCCCCGGGGGCTCCACGCGGCCCCCTCCCTCCCTGCAGCTGACCCTCTCTGTCCTGCAGTGGACAGCGTGGCGGTCGAGGAGCAGGAGCGGGAGCGCCGGCGGCAGGTGGTGGAGAAGTTCCAGAAGGCGCCCTTTGAGGAGATCGCAGCCCACTGCGGCGCCCGGGTGAGTGGGGGGTAGAGCCACATCCAGACACGAGCCACCCTGGGAGCTCCCGGTGCCTCTGTCCACCAGCAGATGGCTGAGATCCCAACACACTGAGCTTGCGGCAGCCTCGCCGGGATCTCCCCCAAATCCTTGGCACCGGGTGGCCTCCCCGGGGCCCGAATGGCTCGGCCCGTGGCCGTGCACCCCTCCAGACCTCAGTTTCCATGTAAGGAAGTCCACCCAGTCTCCGGCAGACTGTAATAATTACCATCCCCTGGCCAGTAGCTGAGGAGCCTCTGCTGTAGGTTCATCAGCCTGTTTCAGGCTCATGACAACTGCGAGGGCGAATCCCCCCTTCCCAGAGGGATGGGGGAAGGACACCTGGCCAAGGAAGGATGGCCGACAGGTGGCCAAGGAAGGATGGGCCGACAGGTGCAACAGGACCAGCTTCCAACCAGGGCACCCTGGCGGGGGGCACAGCCCCCCCAGGCTCCGGGAAAGAGATTTGAAAGAGGGGCTGCCAGGCAGGGAGAAATGAGACCAGTGTCTACACTTCAGGGAGGTACACAGACCTTTCTTGAAATCGATCAGACAGCAGGATTTGTTGGCCACTGTGTCAATTTTAACAATCATGAAATACAATTATAAACATTCAGGGTCTACAGATAACCTTTTATTGTACTGGGACTTTCAATAAAAATATCTTACATGTAATTTTTCATATCTGATAGATATATAATGTGTGTCAGTGTCGTGTAGGTCTCCCTGGTGGATACCGTCCCAGCCTGTCATGCAGCTGCAGAGGCAGATGTTGCTTGTTCCATGAGCTGGGAGTCGAGGCCCCGCCACTGAGCCGCGTGCAGCCTCACTCCCAGTGATCACAGACTCCGTTGGAGCCTAAAGGCACCAGATGCTGTCTTCTGTAAACCCCCGGTTTTTCCTAAGCTGCCCTCATGAGCTAAGGGGCGAGCTGGAGCTCTTCCAGCCCCGCTCGAGGAGCTGCCCGCTGTAGGCCTTCCGGAAGGTTCTGGCGCTCCATCCTGCGTCCAGCCTCCCACGAGTTGCTCGGCCCCATTGAATCCGCAGTCAGGGTCCAGCAGACAAGTGCTGGACACTGGCTCCCCCCAGCCCCTCTCTAGGGCTGTGAGTCCCCCCACCCACACGGGTGGGTCGGCCAGCAAAGGCTGGGAGCAGCCCTCCCGGCTCACTGTCCCCTCTTTCTGCGTCTAGGCCTCGCTGCTGCAGAGCAAACTCAACCAGATCTTTGAAATCACCATCCGGTAAGCGGCAGCCCTGGAGAGGGGACCCCTGCGTCCGGGCCCAGGGCTGGGGCCCCTCCTCCCGGGTCCCCCCCCCCCCGCAAGTTCCTGCCCCTAGAGCTGGATGGAGTCAGGCCCCGACTCTCCATAGACAGGGACCAGAGTGGGAAAGAGACAGGCTCAGGAAACTCAGAAAGGGCCAGGAACCCCGGCGGCCCAGGCCGGCCTTCACGCTGGGGGGTTTAGATCAACCGGAATGTCCGGGCACCGTGGGGCCGACAAGGTCCCTCGTCCCTGGCTAAAGAGAACCCCAAAGCCCCTATTGTGTTCGGGTGCCCAGGGTGGGACCCGCAGCTCCCTCTCGGCGCCTTTCTCCCGCGCGTGTCCCCGCCAGGCCCCCGCCGAGCCCGTCGGGCACCATCACGGCAGCCTACGGCCAGCCGCAGAGCCACTCCGTCCCCGTCTACGAGATGAAGTTCCCGGATCTGTGCGTGTACTGAAGCCCCGGACGGCGCTCCCCAGAGGGCCTGGGGGGGGGGGGGGGCGCACGAGCCCCGCCCGACTCATCTCACGGGGGTCTCGGAGGACAAAACACACCCTGGACGGCAGCACCTTCCTAGCCAAGCAGAGGTGGGGCCCCGGGGCGACTCTGGGCCCCCCTGCCGCCTCCCCGCCTGCCCCGAGGGAGAAGCAGCCCCCTGCCCCTGCGGGCCCCAAAGCACCTCCCCTGCGCCGTCTTCTCTTTTGTGTCATCCCCGGGGCAGAGACGCACGGAGGGTGGGTGGTCTTTATGGAGAAGCGGAGGGACCTAAGACGCAGCGAGTGAAGGGTTCTGTTGGGGGTGGCCCTGGGGGGTGGGGGGTGGCACATCTACCGTTCCCCCGAGGGTCCTGGGATGACAGGGGCTTTGGAACCAGGTGGAGGCCAAATTGGTCAAAGGAACCCATAAATGACAATCGGGGTGGCTCAGAGGAGAGCTGCTCTTGGCGACAAATGACAGCGTCAGGGGCTGGGAGATGCCTCTTGGCACCCGCCGGGGCGTTGCCCTCCCCACGTAGGGGCCGGAGGGCCTCGAGTCCTTGGCGTGTCTTCCTTCCACTAGTCGTCTGTGTTCCTTCTCTTATTAAATAACCTTGAACCCTTATACCAGTTGCTGCAGGCAGAGACGCCCTGGCGGGCAGCCAAAGAGGAAATGAAGGGTAGAGGGGCTGTGGGCGGGGGAGCACCGGGTGGGCCTCCCTCCACCGGAGGGTGGCAGGCAAAGGTGGCACGGCGCCGTGTGCCCTGGCGGCAGCATCTCCCCTCCTGTGGTCACAGGGAGCTTCTCTCGGCCGTCCCCTGGTCCGTTCCCTTCTGGGTGTTTCTCTCAGTTGGCCTCTCGCTCTCCGACGTCTTTCTCCCTGAGGAGCTCCAGGTGTTTCTAGGGCCTCCGAGTTGAGTGAGGACAGACTCGTAAGGGGGGAGGACCCCCAGGGACCCCCCCAAGGCCTGCCCACGTCACCTGCTGTGGAAGGCGCTCCCGGCCCTTCCTGGGTGCGAGGAGGCGGGGCGAGTGGGGCGAGCAGCACTTTGGGGCTCGAGCGTTTGGACGTCCCATGTGAGGAAAGGAAGACGTAGCACCCAAGAGTGGGGTGGTTTCTCCAGTCTTTGCACAGAGTCGGGACGTCTGTGGCAAGGCTGGGGAGGAGCAAGGGGGAGCCCCTTTGGGTCCCCTCCCCGAGAGCTGCCTGCCTCTGAGTAACTGTGTGAGGAGGAGGAGGTGGAGGCCAGGCAGGTGGCCTGCTGCTCGCTCGCCTCTTCCGGGGGTCCCTGTCCCTCCAAGAGCTCCTGAGGCCGCGCTCCGAGATAGCCCTTGTCCTCTCCTCCAGACATATGTCCCTGTCCTTGTCTGAGCTGACGTGACTCACGTAAGGTGTGAGTGGTCAAATGGTCCATCCCCGGAGAAGTTCCTTTTCAAAGAGCGAGCCGGTGGGTAGACTTCTTGGCCTAAAGGATCCCTTTTGAGGGTACAGTTTTAGGTGGTGTCGTATGAGGTGGCAGAGGGCTGGTTTTGCCGCGGGGAGCTCAGGGCCCTGCGCGGTGCACAACGAGCGTGATCGTTAGGACAGACAGGTGCATTTTCCAAAATCGGGGAGAACCTCAACAGATGCATTTTCCCATTATGCGTGCAATAAGTTTCTTGCTTGGGGGGAAGAGGCTTCCTGACCCTCCTTCTAGTACTTTCTGCACTTCCTCTGAAGCCCTGGCCCCTTGTCCTGCCTGGGTCCTGGGAGCCCAGGGCTTCCGAGTGGCCTGCTCGGGCACAAGGCCCGGGGCTCAGGGCCCCTGCTGCCCCCACGGCTTACTGGCTGTGCCCTATGGCTCTGACTTACGCTCCCCTTCGCAAGCATGAACTTGGATTTTTTCCTTACTTTAATATCTCTTTCTTTAAAAGCCAAGTTTAAAATCACTTTAAGCCAACTCAAAGGCCAAGAACTTTGGGAACAAACTTGAAAGACAATCTCAGTCCTGAGCTACAAACACGCCTCTCTCCACTTCGTTTTAGGGTCCACCCCCGTAGCAGCCTCAGGCCGAGCATGGCCCGAGGGGTTCCCGGCTCTGGGACCAGGGCGTGTTCCTTCCCAGGTGCCTTTCTAGGGCCAGCAGCAGAACTGGACATCAGATGCCCCCATCCCTCACCCCTTCCCAGGGAGAGAGGAAGCTCGCACAGGATTCCAATTCTGCTTAGACTCCATTGCTGTTTCCTCTTCATCGGTCCAAGGCAGGTTTCTCTTGATGTCGCCTCTGCTTAGCAAATATGTGTTTCTTTTGGAGAACTGGCCCGATGTGAGTGCTCTCTTCTCAGTTTCCATTTCCTCATTAGAATAGTAGGTTGCCTGCTGACATGAAGTAGAACCTGGTTTCTTGCCAAATTATGCCTCAGAATCCGAAAGCTTAAGGAGACTGCTAAGTGGAACAGAAAATTAAGCAGTGTCCTTCACCTCACACCAGACCTGGGAGAGAGGCAAAGCAGGGTTTGGGGGGCCCTAGAGGGAGAAAGGTGGCCAGACCCCTCTCCTGGCATCACTGCTTCCTGCCTTCCAAGCCCCCTGACATCTGGCAGTGACTTTTCACGTGCCCGAGCCCTCTTGGCTCTCTTCCTTGGTTGTAAATTTGAGCCAGGAGGGGTGAGTGAGCCCATCCAGACGCGCTGCCCCCGAAGGCCGCTGAGGGCTCTTGCTCTGTGGGGAGGGGTAGAGTTGGTTAGCACTTGCCTGATAGAATTTAATAGGCATGGGTGCTTGGGGGTTTGTACCCATCTGGGTAAGGCATTCCATGCAGGAGAAACAGATCCTCAGAGAGCTCCCGTGTGATCCTGAGGTCCCTCTTCCAATTTTTCTCTCCTTGCCCCGGGCCCCATTCACAAATCTAGATGGGTGAGCAGTGAAAAGCTTGTCCTGGGACCAATGAGGGTGCTTGAAGGAGCGCCAGGGGCGTGTGCGTGCTGCGCCGTGCCCGGCTTCAGCGGGGCTGAGAAACAGAACAGCCTTGGGGTTCCTTTAAACGGCTCAAAGACGAGACCCCTGGGCGTCTCTGGGAGACCCTGGGTCACAAGGCCTTCCAGTGCATTCTCTTGTCCCCAGGCCTTCCCACCTGGGTAGAGAGAGGGCATACATTTCTGTTTCCTTCTGTCTTTGAGGAGGAAGGCTCTTTTCCCCAATTCCACTTCATGACCAGAAAACGGAAGTGGCCGGCTGAGGGCCCGGGAGAGGACTCGGCGTCAGCTGGGGGGCTGTGTCCAGGGTGAAGGTCAACGGGAAGGTAGTCTCCTCGGCCAGGCCACACCTGCTTCCAGTGTTTCCAGGGACCTCTAGGCATCCGCAGGCAGGTCACGGAGAAACAAGGTGTCTTCCTCACAGTTGAGCTTTAGGGCAGCTCGTCGCTTCTTTATCCCATTAACCCTGGAAATCTCCAGGATAAGATGACCCCTTGCCCCAACTCTGGCCTAGCTCTAAGACGGCCAAAGCCGGGGCTTGGCAGGGCGGGTCCTGGAGCCTGGCGGCCCGGGAAGCCGTGGTGAGGAGGAGCCCAGGGCCAGCAGGGGCTGCTCTGTGTTCCTGGGGTGGGGGGGCCCCAAGGCAGGGTTCCGTGCTCTCCTCCAGCACCAGCTGGGCCGACAATGTCTTCTCTCCGTCGGGGGACGTTGAGGTCTCAACCCTGCAGCTGCCCCCCGGTGAGCTCCACCACAGTCGATTCTGGCATATGGAGTGCAGGGTTGCAAATCCACGAACGCTGCAGTCCATACGTTGTCACGTGTCTGGACCCACTTAGGCCTTCGTGACCTGGCCGGGGTGTGCATCTGCTCGTGTGTGTGCATGAGTGTGTGAGACATAGCTCGTGGTTGAAGATACGTGTATATCCTAGCTGCTGCAGTTATGTGTGTGTGCAGGATCAGTGCCTGTGGCCATCTTCCGTATTTAAAACTCATCGGATCCAATTAGTTTTATTTTAGGGAAGTGGGGGGAATGCAGGAAGGACTCTTAGCCAAATCATTCTTTAGGACTCTTAGTCGTGATCTCCCCAATGAGCCTTTATGATGCCCTTTTCAAATAAATGTTAATGTTGTCACCACCCGGCTGTCTGTTTGATTTCTTTAAAATAAGTGCGTTTTTGAGATGCAAACGGGATCTGAAAGTACCAAGTTCACCGCTGACATTTAGCCACCCGCACCGACCATTACTTTACCTGCCTCTGAAGGAAGGAGGGTGGAAAGGACGCTGTCAGGTGGGAGATATGAGCCCAGGATTCCCAGCAGGGGTGTCTCCTCGGGTAGCTAGGCCTGGGCCCACGTCTTCATTCTAGTGACGAGAATCTGACCCAAGTCATACTCCACCGTGGAGGAGACCTTAAGAATCTGAACAACTTTCCAGGGGACTTGGGTCAGGACTTCCCAAGGTGCATTCTTGAACTGGGAACTCCCAGAGCCTCAGGGCATGGGGGCATATGTGTGAGCACCCTACACAGATGTTTCCCTGCCAGCTTGGACCCACACTGCCCGATGGTGTGTCTAATGCAGTTCATACATGTGTGTTTCTGTACATAAGTATCCGTGAGTCTCGTGTGAATCGGGAATATGTGTGGCTGCAAACCTGTGACCCCAGCATTGTGAAAACTGTGAAAGAAATACAACATCTGGCCTCTGCCCTTGTGGGGCTTATAGTTTCCCCGTGACGAAAGGACAAGACGTACATGCAGAAAGTAACTGGCTGTCTGAGCCACTGGACAGCACACCCTCCATGCTGAGGGGGCAGACTGCAGAAAGACTGAACATGATCAAAGTCAGCTGGAGGAGATCGCGACTCTCCCAGCAGAGGTGGGTTTGAAACTGTGACTTGAAATGAAGAAAGGGTTGCTTTGGAATGCACGAGGAGGAGGGGGCATTCCAGGCAGAAGTGGAGGAGGACGGGAAGAGCAGACCTGTAGGTTGAGGCAGAGCCTTCAGCTGGGAGGCATGGGAAGTAGGGATTGGCAAGAAGAGGGAGTCCAGTTGACAAGGGCCCTGCATGCGATGCCCAGGAGTTTGGAATGGATGGCTCTTGAGCCAGGTGGTGTGGTAGAGAAGCAAGGTCTCATACACATTAACAGTGTGTGCACAATGGATGGGGGTAGGGAGACCAGTTGGCTAGGTTGCTGGTGTGATAGTTGAGGCCTGAGCTGGAGCACCAAGAATGAAGAGGAGCCAGGCAAGCTGGAGATGGCAGACAGCATGGGGCAAGGCGGGTCAGCACCACAAGACGAGCTGAAGGCCCGGAGGCGCCCATCTGCCCACATCTGTATAGTTGTGATGGATTTACAAAGATGTGTCCATCTCCATGGTGGGTGATACCATGTATTTGAGGCAGAGAATATCTGCCTTTGGAGCGAGCTGAATTTGAACTGGTATCAACTCTCAGCCCTCACAGTTGGTTCTCAGTGATAACAAGGATGGTCACATCCATTTTCTCACTTAATCCTCATAGTAACCCTCACGCTAGGAAGGTAGAAAAGTAAATCTTGAAGAAGTTCAGAGACTGGCCCAAGGTCATACAGCTAGCTGGTCATGAGCAGTCAGGACTCAGACCCAGAAAGACATTCCCACAGCCGCCCACCTCACAGCCCAAAGAGACCCCTAGCCATGCGCCACAACCAATGTCCAGGTGATTTGGGGGGCGAAAGGAAGCAGTGGGGAGTCCTCAGGTCCCCAGGACCCTCCTGTAGGAATCTTGCCTTCTGGCCCACTACTGCGAGCAGCCTTTTCCCCTCAGGGGAAGAGGGTGAGGAATGTGGCGTCCGAGAGGTGTTGGACTCCTTCCACATCCCAAATTTTATTTGGAAAAAATCCAGTCTGACGGCTACACAAGGAATGGGAATCACAAACTGACAGGTGAAGGGGGCTGTTTAGGGCTCTGCCTGTACCGCAGACTCAGCTCTTCAACACCAGCCAGCCCAGCTGCCCCTCCTCAAGGCCCCAGACCTTAGTGCAGCTGCACTTCCCTCCAGGCAGCAGGCCTGAGCCGCACCACACAGGCACTGGGAACCCTTGAGGATGGAGGGAATGAAGCTCCTGTAAACGAAGTCCTCAACTCCAAGGAAGACACCTACACAGGCTCCTCGTGTCTGTATCTCCTCGAGCACGGTGGTCCAATGAGCTCTCTAGGACATACAATTCCCCTCCCTGCTGGACTCCGCCCTCTGGGAGTCCAGGGTCCAAGGCCCGGGCTCCACTTTGTGGACTTAACTCCCAGGTTTTTGGAGGAGAATCCCCAGATTCTACAGATGCCTACATATGGCAGCTCTTTCTTCCCCCGTCTGGGTACCATGATGGCCAAGAGGATCTGAACAGCTTTGGAGGATGGTGGACAGGATTCTGAGAGCAAAAGTCAGTACAAGAAGTTTGTATGTTCCACGTACGGTCTTGAATTGTTTGCTTGTACTGCCATTGCTTAAATGCACCGAGGTCCTGGCTGGGTCTCAGGCCTTGGCTTCTAGCCCTGGATGAACCTACAACTTGCCTATCAAGTGACTTCCGCTCAGGCCTCTATGGTCCTTTCTGAGTGTGGGACTCCTGATCTGCAAAAAGCCTGAGCTGCAGCGGGGATAAGGCCAGTAAATGACTGGGTTTTGTTTTTTTTTTTTAAGTGTTTAAAATATACATGGACTTTGCATTTCAGAAGAAAAAGGACAGTGATATAGAGAGCCATACGTGCGCCATCCCCCAACTATTTTATTTTCATTCACCCAGTCTCCATTCAAAGTCGGAGTCAGATGTGACATTTGAAAGGTTTTATTTCCTAACTACAAGAGCTTTAAGGGCCTGCGGCTCTCCCCCTAGAGAGTCCCACGCCCCGGTGGGAGGCAGCTGGAGGGCCGGGGAGGAGGGGAGAGGAGGGCTCTGGGGAGGACGTCCCCAGGGAGACAAGCCCCTGGGGCCGGCCGCGCCCTCACTGGCCCTTCTTGTGGGCGGTCTTGATGATGGCGTTTCTGAACAGGGTCACCAGAGGCGTCTGGCCCTTCTCGGTGGACATGAAGCCGCCGTAGCGCTTGTCCTTGGGCGGGCTGTCCGAGCTAAAGCGCTCCCGCTTAGAGGGCCACTCGTCCAAGGTGGCCGCCGCCTCGGGCTCCAGCACGAGGCCGGTCCCCAGGTCGGCCCCGGCCGCGGCGTCCCCGCGCGGGCCCTCGGCGGGCAGCGCCGCCCCGGCCTGCTCCCTCTTGAACTCGACGGGGAAGGCCTCGGCCGACTCGCCGTCGGCGCCGTTGGGGTACACCTTCACGGGGCGCCGCTTCCTTCCCACCGGCTTGCCCCAGCGGAAGTGCTCCATGGCGTAGGAGCGCTTGCCCTTGCGCGCGTCCGCCTCGGCGCCGCGGCCGCGGGGCCCCGGGTCCTCGCCCGCCGGCGCCGCCGCCGCCTGCCCGCGCCTGCGCCCCGCGCCGCCGCCGCTGCCGTCCCGGCGGCCGAAGCGCTCCCAGCGGAAGTGGCCCATGACGTACTTCCGGGGGGCCTCGGTCAGCGGCTGTTCGTCGCCGTGGCGGGAGAACACGAGCGTCTCGGCCGAGAGGGCGGGCTGGCAGGCCCGGAGGCAGTCCTGGGACGGGAGAGCGAGCGCGTGAGGGCGGCGCGGCCCGGGCCGCTGCTCTCCCCGCGCCGGGGCCGCCGCGAAGGCCCTGCCCGGGCGCCTGGAGGCCGCCGCGGGCCCCAGCGAGGCCTCTGGCCCCCGGTCTCCCTTGCTGCGCCCGCCCGGCAGCTCCCGTGCCCCATCCCGCTCGGGGCTCGACCTGAGTCTCCCCGTAGCTCTTGCCAGCGCGGTCACCGTCTTCCCGTTTGCCCTGTGCCCGCTGGGTTAATAAACGGTGGGCGGGTGGAAGTTGCTGGCAGGTAATGAACATTTAATAAATAAGTAAATATGATTCAGCTCAAGTCTGAAATGTGGGGGAGAATCCCTCTAGGTGGAAGAAGTACAAGTCCAGCTTCTTGGGCCTGTGTCTTCAGGGATGGGTCAATCTTGCCCCAGTGACTGCAAAACTACCTCCTGCTCTACCCCAGTCCTGCCTCTTTGCCACAGTCAGCACTTTCCTGCCCCACTGGCACTTTCTCCAGTTGGTTCAAAACTTCTGAACTGATCACCCTGCACCTTCACCAATCAGTGAACTTCCCTGTCACTCCGTTGTGACCAGAGGGGAGGGGTAAGAAGCCAGGATATTTCCATTGCCCTGGTCTTGGAGCTTGTCCCTGGAGGACTCAGCTGTGGTACTTACTTGCTTAGGAAAGTGACCAACAGAGTGCACCCTTGAGTTTTCAGTTACTGGGGACTGCAGAGGAGGAAACAGATCCCAGCTGCTCTGTTGAGGTGGGAATTTCCTCCTCCAGGGATTTAGAATGAATGACACTGCAGGATGTTAACTGAGGGGGCAGGTGGGACTAAGACCAACTAGTTTAAGCTCCCTCTGCCTCACTGGACAGATGATGAAATTGGAGGCTCAGAGAAGTGAAAGAGACTGGCACAGCTCTTTGGTGACAGAACTAGAACTAGAACCCAAGAGGTTTTCCTGTGTCAGGGCTCCTTTCCTGGGGAGCTCTCAGCAAGAGAGGCTGTCTCAAATCAAGAGTTCCTCGGGTGTCTCTGATGAACTCACCAGATCCCGTGGGCTCTTTTTTTTCCCTCCTAATTTACATTCTACATGAAACCCAAACTGTCTTTGAGGAAGACACTTCCCTTTGCCTTACCTCAGCTTCTCCACTGACAAATCACACAGAACGTGGTAATATGCTTTCCTCCCTCTGCTGGCAGGTGTTGGCAGCGGGATGGAGTCTTGGCCACTGGCACCAGCAATGTGTCTTTTAATCCTTGGACTTTGTATCATTGTTCACTTATGCTCTCCCCAGTATGCACACGTGTGCATGCACATACACATATGCACACACATACATACACTCTGTGGAAACCTAAAGGAAGCTCCAGGCTTTACGTGCTCCTGGAAAGTTTGCAAGGCACTTGGCAAAAACCGGTCCTTAAGGAGAAGCATGCGGCTTTTTACCAGTTAGAGAAAATGGCACCTTGGTTATTCCTTCCCACTAACTCCCCAGTTAGCTTTGTACTGTTAGTACAGATGAAAGGGAAAAGGATATCAAGTGGAGATGGCAAGTGATAATGAGGTTATTTACAAGGGAATAATCTGGGGGCTAAAAGATTGAAAATACAGGTTCAATTGGAGTAATTATGGTTATTAATTATGGTTGTTATTGTTGCTATGGAACACTAGGGAAGCACTGTCTCTAAACAGCTTAAGTGGTGTGCAGTCTCCCTACAGAGGACAGGACAGTGAATGAGGATAATCAAGCTGAAATTGTGGACTAGAGCCGTCTCTCTGAAACTCCTTCCCTCATTGGCCCAATTCTGACTTCAACCGATGGGTCCTGCCCTGCCCTGGCCTGAGTCACCCCTACCACTGGGAATGATTTCCCCTTCTCCCCACCCCTTTCTTCTGAGTTGCCCCAGCCTCAGCCCCTCTCTCTGGTGCCCAAACCAAGATGGCAGCCATGGCCTACATACCAGCAGGTTGCTTTCCGTGGTGAGGTCCTGACACTGGCTGCTTTCCAGGCACCAGCCGTGCACTTCCACGGAGGCCTGGAGCAGCAAGACCAGCAGCAGGGCCCCCGAGCGGCTGCTGCACAATCTCGGCATCTTCCAGGCAGACTGAGGCTCTGCAGAGGCAAACAAGATTGGTGGGACCCCTGCAGGGAGCAGAACAATGTTGGCCAAATCACCAGGAAGGACCGCAAGCCAACGTTAACAAGGCACTCACTCTGCAGGTCAAGGCTGTTTGAGGACAGGAGCAGTGCTGAGGGGACAGGAGGTGTGCAGGGTAGTGGCTTGAATTGTGTAGGGAGGAGGGGAGTGGAACTGAGTAAACTATGGGCAACTCTTTCCTTTATCTCCTGTTATCTCCAAAGACCCCTGTGGAGGCCACATCAGAGAACACTTGGTCAAGCCCCTCTCCTGAGAGATGGGGAAATTGGGGCCCAGAGAGCTACAATTACTTGTGTCCTTCATGACTAGGTAAGGCTAAGTTCTCCCGTTTCCAGCCCAGAGTTTCCCCACCTCACTACCTGCGTGAAGTTACAGTTCCACCACTTTAGATCTAAAGTCCTGGGAGCAACTTGGGAAAGGCAAAGGCCTCTGAAATCCCGCTTAGGATGGCTTTTCCTCCTCCTCCACCAGGAGTCTACCCTTGCTCCAAAACTGTGTTTTCTGTGAATATTAGGGTCACACGAAGGCAAATAAAATCCCTGGCCAATTTATTCAAAACCTCAGCCAACCCGATTTGTTGTCTGGTACACAAACCCCTTGGGTGATCATAATTTCCCAGACCTCAGGAACTTTGGGGAGATTTCTTTTTAATGCAGATCCCCATTCTCTTAAATCTTGCTTATCTTCCTCACCCATTGCATGTCTGATCTTTGGTTCTCTGGATTTTTCAATGAAATAGCTTGACCTGAAGAGGATGTAGGTGTGGAAGGGAAAGAGATGGACAGACAGAACAAAAGGAAACCACCTCCCACTTTGAACACCTCCCAAAGACGCTTTTGGAGAATCCCAGAGACACCTGGGGGCGATGCCGAGGTCGAAGCGAGATGCAGTAAAGTCAAGCCCCCTCGTGCGCGAGCTTCCCCCCGCACCTCTAGTACCCCTTCCCCGCGTCGTCCCCTGAAGCAAACCCGGGTTCTGGAATCCCTCACCGCCAACCCTAAATCATTTTAGTTTTCAGAAGATCTTCTCAGCCAGATGTAGGAAGCAATTTAATTAGATGAGAAAAGTAATTCGCATTAAGGTGTAGGTGACCAATTGTCTCGTCACTCCTAATGAACATTCGCAGTTTAAAATAAGGCTAAGAGAAATCTCTCTTTTGTGGAGATGTGTGGGCCATATCTTTTTTTTTTTTTTTTTAGCAGAGGCTTTGGAAATGGAGGTCTTCCCTGGCCCTCACTGTCTGCTCCAGGAAGCCTCTTCATTCTCTCAAAGACCTGGGCCCGCTGAGGGCTCCCTCCTGAATGGTTGCCAAACACCGACCGAGCATTTTCAGAATAGCCATTAGGTGGCGCTGGCAGCCAGCACCTCCGTGAAGGGGCTCCTGGCTGTGAACTGGTCAACCTCGGTGCCCAGTCGTGAACAGGGGCAGGCTGCTCCTCTCAGAGCCTGCTGCGACTCCTGCGCAGACACATAGCCCAAACTTGGTGCACAAGGAATTTAGATGAAATCTCTGAAACCACACAGCCCATAGGAGTCAGATGTTCCAGAAGAAGCAGAAAAATGGCAGTTATATGTCGCTGTGGACAAGGGTAAAATAAAGTCTTTTTAGAGGAAGAAGTAAAAGCATACAGTCCCTTCAACTGTATTTCAACTCCCCTTGAAGCTGTCCATTCGCGACGACTTCCAGTTTCTAAAAACTTCCCTCATGAGTTCAGGTCTTCCTGGGAAGCCCCAGAGACTATTTTCTCTCCTACCCCACATTGTCGAATTATACAATGCAACAACGTGCTCACTCCCCACCTGCTCAGAGCTTCATTCTACTGCTAAAAATTGTGCGTGTGTTTTATTCTGAAAGCCACTTTTCATTTTGCTTATATTTCCCATTTTTCTACAAATGGACAACTATTACCTTATTTGTGGCATTTTAAAAAATGATTAAGTAACGGGGAGATGTCAGTGTTTTGCTTTATGTAAGTAGGAAGGCTGTTAGAGTCTAATAATTGAACACCTTAAAAAATAAATAGGAATTTACAATTTGTTAATATTTACATTAGCTTTATATTAGAATGACACTTATGAGAATTTCACGTGTGAGTGAATTCTATATGAGCTAAATAAAATTGTTTGTTGCTCTAAATTTGCACATTGGCCGTGGCTTTCCTGGTGAGTAGAGGTACAGAGTTTTATCCATGCCCCATGCCTCACAGACATCGAGTCTGATAAAAGTGTCAAAGGAATCTGAGGTCATTGATCGATCGGTAGGCTGCATATACCTCACCAGCCAACAAAGCAAACTCACACGGTTGCTTTGCTTGACTCTTCCCCGCCATCCTGTGAAAACCCACGCTCGGATGCTCTGCGGGCCGTCCCTCCTCCACTGGGGGACTCTTGCCTGAGCCCAGGCCACGTCAAATGGCCGCCCACCTCCCAGCCCAGGTCTCCGGGACAGAGGATCCTTTTATTCCGACCCGTCGAGGGCACCTGAAACTGGGCAGGGCGTTTCAGGACCTTGGACAGGCCCGACCGCAGGGTCTAGGAGAGGAAGACCGGTGTCCTCCTGCCGTGACACGACACCGGAATCGCGGCAAGATCCTAGCGCAGCCAGGGCAGGTGCTCTAAGGTGGCAGGGAAACGGGGACCCAGAGGCCTGAATCCGAAAAAGTCTGAAAAGCAGGGCGTTGCTTGTGACTTTCAGCCTTTCTCTCCAGCCCCCAATTCCAATATTTGCCCTAGAGCATATGGCATTTTACCTGTAAGAAGTGACACCTACCCAGAAAATCGGGAGGACGATCCAAAAGACTGAGTTCTTCCGGGACGTCCCAGAACGTGGCAGGAGCTGCAGGGGGTCCTAGCAGCCCCACTGCCCCCCATTGCTCCGCCCGAGCCCCGGGACCCCTGCCCCGGCCGCGGCGAGCCCCCGGGGGGGAGACGAGGCCGCCAGCGCCCCGGGCTGCAGCGCTCGCCGCCTCGCAGCCGCGCCCCTGGCCGTCGGGCAGCGCGCCCGCAGCAGCTTCTCCCTTCCCCACGGGTGCAGGAAGTTTCCGAAGTCCTCGGGAGCGCGGGGAGCCAAAGGCGCCTCGAGTCCCCGGTGCCGGGGCGGGCGGGAGCGTCCCGAGCCCGCGGTGGGGAGCGCGGGGCTGGCGCGCCCTGCGCCCTGCGCGCTGCGCCCTTACCTGCCGCGGCTCTCCGGGGACGCCCGCTGCGCCGGGGACCAGCCTCTCCGCCGCCCCTCGCTGGCTCCGCCGCCGCCTGCTGCCCGTCGCTGTCCTCGGTGCTTATATACCGGGTGGGCGCCGGCGTTGACCTTCCGGCCGGCCTTTTCCAGCGCAGCCGGCTGCCGGGTGGTGGCAGGGGGGGCCGGGGGGCTGGGCTGCTTCCAGGTAGGGGTTGGCGAAAGAGCCGACGTGCCTGGAAAGGGGCGGCCCCTGCCCCCGGAGGCAGGAATTAACACCGTCCTGCTGACGGCTGCACCTGTCGGCAGGCGGGATGGCTCTTCATTAGGGACCCGGCTGGGTACCCGGTTAGGACGCGCGCGCGGCTTAGCACCCGCGCGCTGAGGGCTTTGGGGCGAGGGGGACGCTCCCCGCGGGCGTGCTGGGGCTGGCATCTGCCGCGTTCGCGTGTCGGGGTGAATATCGCCGCCAAGGGAGTGCGACTGCCATGCCGCAGGTGTCCCCCAACCTTTGGGAAGCGTGAGGGGAGCTGTCCCCCGGGGAATCACAATCTCTCTGCTGCTTGAGGGCAGAGGAGGGGGACACTGACCCCGGGCCCAGGACAGACTGCTTCTTGGGCCTATAAAGGTGCCTTGCACTGCCCCCACATGGTCTGCCCCAAACCTCAAGGAAAATGTCCCCTTACCCTTAGGCCATTAGTGTGGGGACGGGAGCACGTGAAGAGCAGTTGTGGCCCCCGATCCGCCCCTGTGGTGATAAAGCCGGAGGAGCCGACCGGGGACTCTGGGACTGTCTTCAGTCTGGCCTGGCCTCTCGGTCCAGCTTGGACTCTAGTCTCCAGTGCCAGGCCAGGGAGACGAGGACAGCCCTCAAACCAGCAATGGACCTGGGGTAAAGAAGCAACGCCCAAGGGAGGTGGCGTGCGGGCGCTGAGTGAAGTTGGAACCAAGCTGCACTTCAAATGCAGGTGCTTGTCTGCTCCTCCACCTGCAGGGACCTGCTTGACTTCCAATCGGATGCTCTTTTGGCCTCCAAGCCTCCTGAGAATTCCACTTTTCTGGTGGTGACATTGGGTTGATATTCAGTCATCTTTTCCTTTTGGGCCATAAGCAAGATCCAAGTTCATTAACATAAATAAGGTGCTGTCTCACCTGAACTTGACCTCTTCCGACCTCATCTCCCACCTCTCTTTCTTGTGCTACCATCCCCACCATTCTTTTTTATATATGTATTTATGACTGTAACTTTCTTCCTAAGTATGGGTTTAGTTGCACCCCACAAGTTTTGATGTGTCATATTTTCATTATCATTTCATTCAAAATATCTTCTCGTCAGTGAGATGTCTTCTTTGACCTCTGGGTTACTGAGAAATGTGCTGTTTAACTTCCAAACATTTGAGGTTCTCTAGTTCTGCTTTGACTCTGATATTCAGCTTATTAATATAGGGATATTAATTCCCCTAAAGTCTCAGAAAATACAATCTGATTTCGGTTCTTTGAAATTTTTTGAGGTTTGCTTAGTGGATGAACATATAGTTCATTTTGGTTAATGTAGTCACATGTACTTTGAAAGAATATATGTTCTGTGACTGTTCAAATATTCTCTATCCTTTCTTTATCTAGATCCCTTGTGATTATTTATCATTTTATTCTATTAGTTACTAAGAGAAATATATTTTTAAATCTCCCCATTGTTTTTGTGGATTTATCTATTTCTCCTTTTGGTTCTGTCCATTTGTAAAATTCTGTTATTAAGTACACATAATTTAAGATTATTATTTCGAATTGACCCTTTATCATTATGAAATAGCTCTCTGTATTTCTGGTAATTATTCTTCCCTCAAAAATCTATTTGAGATAATAATAGCTATAACAGATTTCTTCTGTTCTTTCTTTTCTCTCTCTTTGTTTGTTTGTTGTTGTTTGTTTTTTGTTTTTGGTGTTTGCATGCCATACTTTTTTCCTTTCCTTTATTCTCATACTTTCTGTGTTTTTTTATGTGTCTTAAGTTTCTTATAAATAGCACGTGATTTGTTTTGTTTTTATCCCATCTGAAATTGTTTATCTTTTAACTGGAATATGTACTCTGTACTAAAGCCCATTTACACTTAATGTAATTGCTTAGATGTTTGGGTTTCAATATGCCATCTTATTATTTATTTTCTATGTATCCCACCTACTCTGTTTTCTTTTTCTGCCTATTTTGACTTGTAAAACAATGACCAAGTATTTTTGTTATTTCGTTATTCTTTTCTATTAATTTATTAGTTATACATACTTTTACTATTTTTTCATGGTTACTTTAGAAATTATAGCATACATTCTTTATTAGAAAGTACTGGGGATTCAACCCCAGGACCCTGTATATGGGAAGCAGGCACTCAACCACTGAGTCGTATCCACTCCCCACAACATGCGTTCTCAACTTTATAAAGTCTAATATAAATGCAAATGCTTTGGAACATTTTAAAACCATCTAGAGCAAATAAAGATAAGAATAAAAAGAACAAACAAACCCATCTACTTCTACCTTTTGTGTTAGTTTTTTCATATAGTTTAATTCTGCCAATATTTTAAACTCCAGAAGATATTATTGTTGTTTTATTCAACTATCATAGTCATTTAGATTTACATACAAAATGTGGAGTTTGCACCCATCACCCTCACATTCCTTTGGCCACTTTTCAGTTGCAAGAGATGATTAGAATTGTAGTTTAACCCCAGGTGGCTCCATGCCCATCTAAGAATCAGGAGAGCTATTTATTATTAGGGATAACTGTATCTTGTGATATGGTAAAAGTATAAAGACATGTATAGGAGCGATAAGTTCCAATCTCAAGACAATGGCCAACCCTAAGGAGAGGACCATGGTTATAATGGATTCACAGGAGACTGCAGCTATTCTGATAGAAGTTTATTTCTAAAGTCAGTTGGTGAATTCAAGAATGTTTATTAAAATATCCATTACATAGTTTGCGTCTAATATGCAGCATTGAAAATGCTGTTCAAGGCTATTCATGCTGCATCTTTTATAGCAATAAATCAAAATAAGCTGAACGGTAGATGCGGGAACCCAGGGCCCAGCCTTCCCCTAAGCCCACAGCACACAGACGCCTGTGCGGCCCAGCCAGGAGTCAAAGGTTAACAGCCCTCCCCAGAGGGCCAAGAATGTGGAGATGGTATCGTGAACCACGAGCTCCTCAAAGGGGTAAACTTCTTTCCCATGTAAATAGTGAGCCCAGCACCAGCCCCCACACGGACATGTGCAGGACCCCAGCGGACGCGCTCTTCTCATACCCTGTGGGACGTCTTCTCTCTGAAACCCTTTTATTACCCCACTTTCCCACCTCTTTGCGGAGCGCTAATTCCCTTCTCCGGACTGCTGCCACCGGAAACTCTCTCCCGTTTGTAAGTCCAAATAAAACGTGTGTCTCACTCAGTGCCGGGGGCATTCTTTCGTCTCGTGGCTGCCCTGTGCCCTTCAGGAGCTGGGTGGCAAGAGGAGAGTAGAATGATAAAAGTTATAGTAAAGTCATGCGTGGGAACACTTTACAGTCATGCAAAATAATAAGGTGGGTGCTTATTTCTGGATGTGGAAAAATGACCGCTATGTATTGCTAAGCAAAAGGAAATCGTAGGGCATAGATAAACATAGACAGTTGTAAATGTAAATGGAGATAAAGATGAAAAGATACCAACTTGTAAGCAGTGGTCGTTCTGGCTATCTAATGCTAGGTCACAAACCACCCTAAAACCAGTGGCTTAAAACAACATTTGTGTCGTTCACGAATCTGCCGTCTGGGGCAGGGCTCGGGGGGGACACCGGGCCTCTGCTCACCTTGGCGGGGGCGGGGGCAGATCCAAAGCTGGCCCTGGACTCATGGCCGCCTCCCTCACTCACACATCTGGCCCCTGGACACAGAACTCAAACAGCTGGCACCGGAAGAGCAGGGGCTCCTCAGATCCCTCTTTCTCTCTCCTTTTTTTTAAGATTTATTTTTTATTTATCCAACCCCCGCCCCCCCCCCCCCCCCCCGTTGTCTGCTTTCTGTGTCCACTCGCTGTGTGTTCTGCATCTTCTTGTATTCTTGGCACTGGGAAACTGTGTCTCTTTTTTGTTGCATCATCTTGCTGTGTCTGCCCTCCGTTGTACGTGGCACCATTCCTGGGCAGGCTGCACTTCTTTTGCGTGGGGTGGCTCTTCTTACAGGGCGCACTCCTTGCACACAGGGCTCCCTTACACAGGGGACACCCCTGCGTGGCAGGGCACTCCTTGCGCGCATCAGCACTGCACATGGGCCAGCTGCACACGGGTCAGGAGGCCCTGGGTTTGAACCCTGGACCTCCCACGTGGTAGGCGACCGCGCTATCAGTTGAGCCACATCTGCTTCTCTACACCCCTCTCTCTATTATGCAATCTTGTCGCGCAATCTCTCCAGCATGATGGCTTTAGGGTAGGTAACATGGTGGCTTCGGGGTAGCCTGACTTCCTAGGCGTGGGCTCAGGCCTCGCACGTGTGTGTTTGAAAGAGAGAAGGGGGTAACTGAGCACCTCGTCCGCCCCAGGGCCCAGGCCGGGTGCTCTACGTACCCCAGCGCAGAACCTTCACCGCCGCCAGGAGGTAAGGGTTTGGGCCCCATTCTTTAGACTGGGAAACTGCCATCCAGAAATAATCACAGGCTCCAGGAAACTCCCACTCGCCTTGGAAGGGGGAGAGACAGGTGTGGGGCCCAGCATTCGTCAGCCTGGGGGCTCTCCCTTGCTGCCAGGCAGTGCTGCGGGGCCGAGGAGGGCAAGTGGCTGCCCTGGCGGGAGGCTGGGTCGGGACGAGCCTGGAAGGACGAGCTGGCGGGATGAAGGGTGGACAGGTGTGCCCAGCAGAGGGACAGCACGTGCCGGGGGCTCGGGGTGGGAGAAGCCCTGCCGTGCTCACGGAACTACGAGAAGCGGTGTCAGAGGGAGCGCTGGTGGGGTGCGGGGTGGGGTGCGGGGTGGGGGGGGGCAGCAGATGGGGGCAGAGGGGGGAGGGCAGCACTTCGGGCCTGAGCCAGGAGAGCCACGAGGGGGTGGGCCAGAGGGGAAGGAGCCTGGAGACAGGAGGCAAAGGTGGGCAGCCACCCAGGGCGCTGCTCCAGGTCCCCGAGGCCAGTCTGGCCGGGGATGGGGGCGATGGGGATGGGGCGGTGGGTTCGTGGAGTACCAGAGAGGAAGAGCCGCGGGCGCCCGGCCGCGGCCCACGTGCACGGTGCCGTGGGCCTCCCGGTGCAGAGCACGGGCTGCCGAGCTGGGGGACCGCGAGCAAACCCCCAGCTTCTTGTGCCTCGGTTGTCCCATCGAAGAAATGAGGGAGAGGGTGGCAGCGCCCCAGGGGGCCTTTGCCTGGGTGAAAGAAAGGCACCGGAAGCTCTCGGAGCAGGGTCTGGCCACCCCGCTCGCCCTCCAGGAGGGCGACCCGCCCTCGTCATTAGGGAAGGGCCAGGCCCAGGGAGGACAACCAGAGGGCCGCACCCGGCTTGGGGCCGGGCAGCTGACGAGTGTGGTTTGGAAACCTTGGGTGTGAGGATTTGGGGGGCCGGGTGATGTACCCCCAGCTGCCTGCGGACGTCCCCGTCCACGGCTGCTCGCGTCATCCCAGCTCCTCACCTTTGAGGATTTAATTGGAAACGGAGTGTCACCGAGGTGTGAGTGCGTGTGCAAGGCAGGTGCGGAGCCAGCCTCGGCGGGGGCGGTGGAGGGAGAGGGCGGCCGGCAGGGTGGGGGGCGGGGGCCCCCCACGAGGGTCAAGCTGGGTGACAACTCAAGAGGGAAACCGTGGCGGGGACTCCGCCTTTTGTAAGATGTCACCGGCCGACCGGCCACGAGGGCAAGCAGCCAACCAGCCGCAACGCGACTTAGAGCACCTGGCAGCGAAGGCAGGGGAGGATTCCGGGTGGTTCGGGGTCTCGGGTTTGAGCACCCGGGTGGCAGGTGGGGCCATTCAGGGCTAAGGGGAAGACTGGGGGGAGAAGAGGTTTGGAGGTAAAAACCATGTGCTCTGCAACCCTGGGCTAGTTACTTAACCTCTCTGGGCTTCCCTGGGAGGATTCAAAGCCCCGGCCTCATGGTGCTTGGGAGGATTTGGCCGAGACCTTGAGCAGACCAGGGACATTGCGGTGCCGTTCTGGTTCTTGTCAGTAGAAACAGAAAATTAAGAATTCCTCTGAGGGATGGGGGTGGGGGGCAGGCTCGGAGCTGGTCCCCAGAAAAGGGCCCTGAAGCTGGAGCACGACTGAGGCTTGGGTGGGGAGGGGGTGAGGCTGGGGCTGCAGCAGCGGGGGCGGCAGGCAGGGAGGGGGGTCCTGGGGTCCGCGTGGGCCCCCCGCTGCCCGCCGCCCAGGCCCCTCTCCCAGCCGCTGCCCCGTCCAGCTCTGCAGCTGGGCCCCTTCCCCGGGCCTCTCGGGTTTGACCCTGAGGGGAAAGAGGAATCGATTTGTGCAGAGAGTGGGAATGAAAGCGATTTCAATTGACCCCTGAATGGGGTTTTAATTCGCTCTATTGCAGCCAGAGCGGCCCCACGAGGAGCCCCTTGAGACTGCTTTTATCCGCTAATGCGCGCTGAGTGCCCGCCTGCCTGGACACGGCCGCAGGGGGCGCCCGGGCGGGCCAGGGCCCTCGGCCCCTCCCGGGAGCTGGTTCCCAGCCCCCCCCAGGGTCCCAGGCAGAGCCCAGGGGGGAGGAAGACGCAGTGGGGGGCGAGCCGGCCCCTCCCCGCTGGGCCTCAGTCCCCAGCTCCACAGTGGGGCCGGGGCGGGGGGTGTCTGGCTCCCTGGCCCCTTCTAGAATCTTAACCGGGGGTCTGGAATCAAGTTCTGCGACGGGGAAGTCTTCCTGCAGGTGCTCTGGGCAAGGGGGCGCTGCCCACCGCCCCTCTTGGGCCTCTCGGGCCTGACCTGCCTCTCGGGGTACCTGCTCCGTGTCCCCCAGTGGGCCGGCCGGCCGGGGGGGGGCCTGTTGGCTCATCGCCTAGCAGGGGGACAGGGGGCCAGCCCGGGCCAGGCTGTGAGCCCCGAGAAACACCCGGCCCGAGACATGCCAGGGCCTGGCTCTCTGAGCTCATGGGCGCATTGCCATGTTGGAAGCAATCCTTGATTTTTCCAAACCGGGACCTTGGTTCCTGAGCAATCAGGATGGACTTCCTGGAGGTGGGGCTGCCCGATGTCGCGAACATCAGGCTGTCCGAGGCCCCCCGAGGCCACTTTTTCCAGAGCCCAGGCCCCCCAGCTCTGACTCACTGACGGTTATAATGGGCCTTTTGTGAGGACAAGGCCTTTGTGAAGGTCCTCCGCCCGACTGCCGCTTTTCCATAAGAATGGCGGCTTCTCCAGCCCGGGCTGGACCCGCAGGGACGCCAGGAAGGACCAGATAATGTAGATCCATTAGTGCGTCGGGAGAGGCACTCAGAGCCGGGACCGCCTCCTGCCGCTGCAGCCACAGTGGCTGCGTGCAGGGGCTTCGAGTGGCCTTTTTACGGGCACTCAGCTCGGTCCCCGTCTCTGAGCCCCGCCCTGAACAAAGGAACGGAGCGGGCATCCGGCGGCGGCCTGCGGCCCGCAGAGGCCACGCTGTGCCCACGCCGCGCCCTCTGTCCCGCTGTGCCGGGAGCGTGAGGCCAGGCTGGGGCGGCGCCGGTGCAGGGCGACCTGCCCCGCCGCGGCCCGAGGGCCCACGCTCTGCTCGTGTGTGTGCACACGCGTGCGCCTGCGTGTGCAGGAGCGCGTGCTTGAGGTGAGGGTGCGAGCGTGTCCCAGCGACGAGACTGGTTCGGCTTTATTTTAACACACTGGCCGGAACTTTCTGTCCAGCTGAAAGTGATTCGCTTCAAAGCAGCCCCCTGGGCGGTCGGGTGGGCCAGCGCTCAGACCCCTGGCAGACCCCTCTGAGAGAATGGGGGTGATCTTTTGGGGGGTGATGAAAAGGTTCTAAAATCCATTACGGTGATGGTGGCAAAAGTCTTTGCACAGTAAAGCTATTTTTTTAAAGAACAGACTTTGGAGAAAAATGCATAAATTAGTTTGTAGCATAATCAGAGAATGGAATACTATTCAGCAATAAAAAGAAACAAACTACTGATGCATGCAACAACACAGCTCACTCTCAAAACAGTGTCGAGTAAAGGAATCCAGACACCAATGACAGTGACTCTGTGATTCCATTTACACCAACTGCAAGAACAGGCAAAACTGATCCATGGGGATGAGAAGGGGTGACTGGAAAAGGTCAGAGAGAAGTTTCTAGAGTGATGGAAATGCTCTACATCTTGATTGATGGATCAAAATTCAATGGACAGGGAAGAGGATGTGACTCAAGCAATTGAGCTCCTGCCTACCACGTGGGAGATCCTGGGTTCAGTTCCCTGTACCTCCTGGGGAAGAAGAGCAAGACAGCAAGCTGGCACAACAGGTTGGCACAGAGAGCTGACGCAACAAGGAGACACAAAGAGGAAATACAATGAGAGACACAACAAAGCAGTTACCAGAGGTGGCTCAAGTGATTAAGCACCTCTCTCCCACATGGGAGGTCCCAGGTTCAGTTCCTGGTGTCTCCTAAAGAGAAGACAAGCAGACAGAGAGCACACAGCAAATGGACACAGAGAGCAGACAGTGAGTACAAACATGGGGGGGCAGGAATAAATAAATAAAATAAATCTTTTGAAAAAAATTTCAATGGATGGTAAACTTAAAATCTGTGCATAATCATGTATGAAATGATACCTCCAAAAAAAGGGGGGGGGGGAGAGTTAATAAAGTTGAGAATCATGGTTTTAAACAGTTTATTCAAAGAATATGAAAATCAAATTTCTGCTCTTAAAAAATCAAATTCAGGGAAGCAGATGTGGCTGTAGTGATAGGGCTTCCACCTACCATACAGGAGGACCCGAGTTCAATCCCTGGGGCCTCCTGGTGAAAAAGAAGAAGAGAAAACATGCCTGCATGATGAGCCAGTGCCTGCATGGCAAGCGCATGCCCGTGTGGCGAGCTGAGCGCCCACGTAGCAAGAGTACCTGTGCAGTGAGCCAGTGCCTGCGCAAGCGAGTCGCCCAGCGAGGTGATGACACAACAAAAGAAAGACGAGGGGGAGAGTCAAGGTGAAGCGCAGACCAGGAACTGAGGTAGCATAGCTGACCTCTGATTTCTCTCCACATCAGAGGTCCCCAGGATCGAATCCCGGTGAGTCCTAGAGGAGAAAAAAATGAGAAGAGAAGACCAAAAGGAGAAATAGAGGCAGAAGATCACCCAGCGAATGGATACAGACAGTAAAAATAGCAGGGCGGGGGGAGGGGGAAGGGAAGGGTGGGGAATAAAATAAATGAATAAATAAATCTTTTTAAAAAAATCAAATTCACCTTTCAAGAATTTGTCCTTTCGTTTTTTTAAGAAACTTTTCCTTATGGGAATTTTCAAATGTACAAAAGCGAGGAATCTAGGACAATGGTCCCTATACGTTCATCAGTCTTTAACGTTCTGCGTTCTTGTTTTAAACATTCCCTCCAAGTTTAATCTTCTTTTTCCTAGAGAATATCAACCAAATTCCAGACATGTTACCTATAAGTAATGTGTATGTATTACTAACGGAGAAGAACTTCTAAAAAATAACCATAGGGGAGCAGGTGAGGCTCAAGAGGTTGAGCGCCCGCTTCCCACACAGGACGTCTGGGGTTCAGGCCCTGGTACCCCCTAAAAAACAAAAATCCAACAACAAACAAATGGAAAAAACAACTCAGGGGAGCCTATGTGGCTCAGTGGTTGAGCACCGGCTTCCTACATACTAGGTCCTGGGTTCAATGCCTGGCCCTGGAACCTGAAAAAATAAATAAAAATAACCATCATACCCTTATCAAATCCAACAAAATCAACATTTCCTTTTTTTTGGCAAATAAAAAACTTTTTATTTACAATTTTTATTTACATCTATAATTTTTTTAAAGATAACTTGAAACCAATTTGAAATCTTTTTAAAGTTGATTATGATCTAGGTCATAACTACTCAATAAATTGCATAAAATAAGACAATTTGAAACCAATGTGGGTGCCCCATTCATTGGGTACAGCATATGTATCAAGTCTGCTCATTGTGAAATTCAAATTCTCTTATCTTACATCTGATTTATCTGACAATTTATGACTAAATATGCCTAACGTTTCCTTAATATCATCTCAGTTGATGTGGGAGGAGTGGGGTGGGGTGTGCGGTATATGGGAACCTCTTATATATATTTTTTATCCCCCCTCTTTGGGCTTGCTCGCTGTCTGCTCTCTGTGTCCATTCACTGTGCCTGCTTCTTTGTGTCTGTATTTATTTTTTTATTTATTGCCCCCCCCTTGCAGCTTGCTTGCTGCCTGCTCTCAGTGTCCATTCGCTACGTGCTCTTCTGTGTTTTTTGCTTGTCTCCCTTTTCATTGCGTCACCTTGCTGAGTTGGCTTTTCATGGCGCTTGTGTGCTGGGTGACGCTCCACGGTGCTTGGGGGCCGGTGGTGCTCTGCAGCGTGGGGGCGAGCCAGACTTCACCAGGAGGCCCGGGACGTGAACCCAGGGCCTCCCATATGGTAGGCGGGAGCCCAATGGACTGAGCCACAGCCGCTTCCCTTACGTATTTTTAAGGTAATATTTTTTGTGATCTATGTATCTTTAAAAAAAGGTAATAAAGTAAGAAAAAAATTTTTAAAAGAATATTAAAAAAGTATATATCATCTCATATCCAGTCTGGGTTCGATTTTTCCCATTGGTCTCAAACTCCCTTTTCTGTCTCTTTCGTGCTCACCTGGATCCAGACAGGGTCCACACGCTGCAGTTGGTGGCTTTGTCCCTGAAGTCTTTCCAGATCTGTAACACGCCCCCTTCTGTGTGTGTCGTTTGTGGGGCGCACTCTTCAGTTGGCACCAGGTGATGGCCTGCACCTACTCTACCCACACCCTCCATTCAGCACAACTTTGGGCCCCTCCACAGGGTGAAAGTGAGTGCCTGTGGGGCCCCAGCCACCCCCGGCCTTGGACTTCCAGGAAAAGCTGCTCCACGAGCAACTGCCAGCCTTCTGCCCACGGCGCCGCCATCCTGAAGGAAGCCAGGGGCACTGCGTCCAAATATAAGGCACCATCTTCTGGCCTCGCGGATGTGGGCTGTGGGTGTGCGAGAGGACTGGTCTGAACTTGCCTCTGACCTGTGAATACATTGGGTCTCTGTGACGGGGGATTATAAGGAAAGGGGTACAGTGGTGCCCAAGTGGGGAGAAGGAGGCCTTTGGCAGAGGGAGACCGTGAGTGTCTAAAAAGGGAGCTCCTGAGGCGGAGGCCAGACCAGAAAGAGGCGGGGGCAGTGGTGCCCCATGATGCCCCTGACTGGGCAGGGCATTGTGTTGGGACACCATCCCCCAGGCGCTTGCTTCTTTGTTCAACAAGTGTCTGCACATCTCCGACCGTGTGCTAGGCACTGAACAGGAGCAGGATTCAGCAGGAAGAAGCTGCCCTCAGGGAGCTTTCATTCTAGGTGGGGAGAGGGGCAGTGAGCCAAGGCAGGGAAATCACCACTAAGTCGGTGGGCAACGCGTGCTGCAGATAACCAGAAAGCATCATAAGAGGGACGTGGGGGGCAGGCCAGTGAGGGAGGCCTCTGAGCCCAGGCGACACCCAGCAGAGACCTGAAGGAGGCAAGGGAGCAAAGCTTCCGGATATCCGGGCCAGGCACAGAGGAGAGCAAGTGCGAAGACCCCAGGCGCTTGCGATATTTGCACATTTGAGCAACGCCCGGCGTGTGGCAGGGGCAAAGGAGAGCCGAGACACAGAGCACAGTGGCAGGCAGGCCCGGAGCTCTGTGTCCTTCGTAAGAGCTGGGGCTTTGCCTCTGAGGGTGCTGGGGACCCCGGGGTACTCTGGGCAGGTGATTCTCACCACCTGCCCGTGGCCCATCAGGTGAGGTGAGGGGGGATCAGCTGGGAGGCTTCTGAGGAAACCAGGCGCAGGCGATGGCGCAGCACCAGGGCAGAAGCAGCGGAGGCAGGGAGAAGCGGTGGCCCGAGGAGGGAGAGCGGGAGAAACGGTGGCTCGAGGAGGGCTGCCTGAAGGATCGGATGAGAGGTGTGAAAGAGAAGAGTCAAGTTTCAGACCTGAGTCACCGGGAGGACCGAGTTTCCATTTACTGAGATGAGAAAGGCTGAGGCAGGAGCACCTTCGGGGAGGAGGGTTAGGGGCTCCGATGTGGACACGCTCGCCTGAGATCCTAGTGGGCGGGCAGGGTGGTAGGGGTGGAGGACAGGACAGAGAGGCTGCGACTGGAGATGTCAATGTGGAAGTCATCGGTGTTGACAGGGCTTCTGAACCAGGCATCCAAGAGCTTGAATTGAAATTCAGAAAACCATCATTCTTGGTGGCGGACTTGGCCCAGTGGTTAGGGCGTCCGTCTACCACATGGGAGGTCCGCGGTTCAAACCCCGGGCCTCCTTGACCCATGTGGAGCTGGCCCATGCGCAGTGCTGATGCGGGCAAGGAGTGCCCTGCCACGCACGGGTGTCCCCCGCGTAGGGGAGCCCCACGTGCAAGGAGTGCACCCCGTAAGGAGAGCCGCCCAGCGCAAAAGAAAGTGCAGCCTGCCCAGGAATGGCGCCGCACAAACCGAGAGCTGACACAAGATGACACAACAAAAAGAAACACAGATTCCCATGCCGCTGACAACAACAGAAGCGGACAAAGAAGACGCAGCAAATAGACACAGAGAACAGACAACCGGGGGGGGGGGGGAGGGGGAGGGAAGAGAAATAAATAAATAAACAAATCTTAAAAAAAACAAAACATCATTCTTGCGGAGACATGTTGGTGCGGGTGTGATGTATTTGTTAAATAATACCCAGAGTAGTGTGGTCTTAGTAATTGGTCCATGGTTTTCACCTGACTGGCAAATGGGTCCATGGGACAGAAAAGGGGAAGAGCCCCTGGCAGGAGTAATACTGGAAGCTACGTAAGACCAGAATTCAGTGCTGGTATAGCCAAAATCCCAAAAGGATTCTTTAAAAATTGACAAACAGATTTTAAGGCCCACCCAGGGAAGCAGATGTGGCTCAAGTGATAGGGCTTCCGCCTACCATGTGGGAGGACCCGGGTTCGATCCCTGGGGCCTCCTGGTGAAAAAGAAGAGAAAGTGTGCCTGCGCGGCAAGCTAGTACCTGCGTGGTGAGCCAGTGCCTGTGTGGCAAGCCAATGCCTGCACTAGGGCCCACATGGTGAGCCAGTGCCTGTGGTGAACCAGTGCCCACGCAAGTGAGTCATGCAGCAAGATGATGAGGCATCAAAAAGAGAGACAAAGAGGAGAGTCAAGGTGAAGCACAGCAGAGACGGGGAATGGAGATGGTACAATTGACATGGAAACTCTCCACATCAGGGGTCCCCAGGATTGAATCCCGGTGGATCCTATAGAATTAAAAATGAGAAGACAAAAAGAGAATTAGAGGGACAACCAGCAAGATGGCAATGGAGTAAAGAGCGCCTGGAATCAGCTCCTGCTACAAGCAGTTAGTAAACACCCAGAGCTCTCTGGAGCTAGCTGAAGCACCTGTTTGGGGGCTTCAGAGGCCAGAAGGGCATCCTGCAACGTCCTTGGGGGAGTGGAAGGAGGAGATGCCCATCTGCAGAGAAGACTCCTAAGTACAGTCTCCATGCCACAGAGGCCAGTGCCCAACCTCCACTGGAGGTACAAGCTACCTCGGGAGCTGTTCCACAGCTGGAATTGAAAGCTCCACTTCTCCAAAACAGGGAGGGAGAGACGGTTGGTGCTGAGTAAATTAAAAGTATGATCCTGAGAACAGCTAAGGTTGGAGCCTGTCTAAGTCAAAAGAGACCGGGAGTTGCCATCTTAACTCTACACCTGGCATGAGGGGAAGCGGGGCGGACTGAAAATCCCAGTGCTGGTGAGGACAGGCTTCTTCCCATCCAGGTGAGATTGCAGGTCTAGCCTAAGCCCCAGTGCCACCTCCGACAGGGAGGAAGCTGCAGCGACCTGCTCCAGCCTCTCCGGGAAATTGCTGGGCAAGCCGCACAGGACGGTGGTTATCCTACTCTGGTGGCACAAGCCACCCCAGGAGCTGGTCTGTGATTGGAATTGGAAGGTCCCTTTCCTAAAAACAGGGGAGAAGGAGACGGTGGGCTGCCGAGTTCAGCTACTGATTGGTAGACTCGAATGGCTAAGAAATAACCCTAGGAAGAGCTGGGGTGTGAATCTGTCCAAGCCAGAAGGGAAAGAGGCCAGTGGCCGCCATTTTGACTCCACCCCCAGCCTGAGGGGGAAGCCTGGCTGATCAAATCACACAGTGATGGTAGGAACTGGTTTCATTCACCCAGATCAGCCTGCAGCCCTAGCCTAGGCTTCAGCCCCACCTCTGGCTCGGAGGAGGCTGGCAGGTTCTGCACCAGCCTATCTAGGTATCTGTGGGTGCCATGGACTAGCACAAACTGAATAATCTGAAGTCTACCGGGTCAACTGCAGTCATCTTGGACCGGCACTGCTTAGATTGCTGCCCACACCTGTAGCTCCATCCCTGCCCCAGGCAGGGGAGAAAGAGGTATGAAGCTTCATCAGTCTCTCTGGGCAATTACAGTCTAGGCCTGCACAAATTGGATTATTCCACACAACTGTGACTCTGTCCCTACCTCTGGGAAAGGAGAAAGTTGGGAGAAGCTTGATCCATCCCTGGGGCAATGAAGGCAACTTGAGCCTCCACAGTTTATAGCACCAATTACATCCTTGGCTCTTACTGCACAACTAGTAAGGGAGAAAGGGCAGGAAGCTCTAAACGAAAGAGAAAAACTACACCCAGAATAAATACTCTAGTAAGCTACATGCCAAGACACCAACCAAAAATTACAATCCACACCAAGAAACAGGAAGCTATGGCCCAGTTAAAGGAACAAGATAAGTTTCCAGATGACATAAAGGAGTTGACACAACAAATCATAGATGTTCAAACAAATCTCCTTAGTAAATTCAATGAGATGGCTAAAGAGATTAAGGATATTAGGAAGACACTGGATGAGCACAAAGAAGAATTTGAAGGCATACATAGAAAAATAGCAGATCTTATGGGAATGAAAGGTGCAATAAATGAAATTTTAAAAGCATTGGAATCATATTGTAGCAGTTTGATATAATTGATGAATTCCAAAAAGAAATATTGGATTATGTTTGTAATCCGATCTGTACCTGGGCATGACTGAGTTATGATTAGGGTGATGACTCTCCACCCCTTGGTGCATGGGGACTCACAGATAAAAGGCACCATCAAGAACAGAGCTGAGGATTTCTGATGTTAGAGTTTGATACTGAAGACCTGGGAAATCAGCACCCAGAGGAAAGAGAACCCAGCACCAGGAAGGAAGGAACCTTGAACCCAGAGTAAAGCAAGCCCCAGGAATGTAGGAACCCAGGAAGCCTGAACCCTCGCAGACATCGGCAGCCATCTTGCTCCAAATAGACTTTGGTGAGGGAAGTAACTTATGCTTTATAGCCTGGTATCTGTAAGCTCCTACCCCAAACAAATACCCTTTATAAAAACCAACCAGTTTCTGGTGTTTCACATCAGCACCTCTCTGGCTGACTAATACATATGTAATAGCAGATTTGGTGGGCTTGAAGAAATGGTATCTGAAAGTGAACATACAAAAGAAGAGATGAAGAATGGAAAAAAATGAACAAAGTCTCAGGGAACTAAATGACAGCAAAAGGTGTGCAAACATACTTGTCATGGGTGTCCCAGAAGGAGAAGAGAAAGGAAAAGGGGCAGAAGGAATATTTAAAGAAATAATGTTAGAAAATTTCCAAACCCTATTGAAGGACATAGATATCCATGTCCAAGAAGCACAACATACTCCCATCTAAAAAATCCAAATAGACCAACCCCAAGACACATACTAATCAGAAAGTCAAATGCCAAAGACAAAGAGAATTCTGAGAACAGCAAGAGAAAAAAGCTATGCATAACTATAAAGGATACCCAATAAGATTAAATGCTGATTTCTCACCAGAAACCATGGAGGCAAGAAGACAGTGGTCTGATATATTTAAGATACTAAAAGAGAAAAACTTCCAGCCAAGAATTTTATATCCAGCAAGACTGTCTTTCAAAAATGAGGGCAAGGGAAGCAGACTTGGCCCAATGGATAGGGCATCTGCCTACCACGTGGGAGGTCAGCAGTTCAAACCCCGGGCCTCCTTGACCTGTGTGGAGCTGGCCCATGCCCAGTGCTAATGCGCATAAGGAGTGCCCTGCCACGCAGGGGTGTCCTCCGCATAGGGGAGCCCCACACACAGGGAGTGCACCCCATGGGGAGAGCCACCCAGCACGAAGGAAGGTGCAGCCTGCCCAGGAATGGCACTGCACACACGGAGAGCTGACACAACAAAAAGAAACACAGATTCCCGGTGCCGCTGATAAGGATGGAAGCGGTCACAGAAGAACACACAGCAAATGGACACAGAGAGCAGACAACTGTGGGGGGATGGGGAAGGGGAGAGAAATAAATTTAAAAAATAAATCTTTTTTTAAAAATGAGGGCAAGATTAGAATATTCACAGATTAACATAAACTGAGAGAATTTCTAAGCAAGAGACCAGATTTTCAGGAAATACTAAAGGGCGTACTAGAGCCTGAAAAGAAAAGACAGGAGACAGAGGCCTGGAAAAGAGTCTAGAAATGAAGATTATATCAATAAAAGTAACTAAAAGTGTCAAAAGAGTGGTGAAAATAAAATATGACAGATAAAACTCAAGTAGTCAGGAATAAACTTACCCAACGATGTAAAGCACTTATATTCAGAAAATTGCAACCCAATGTTAAAAGAAATTTTAAAAGTCCTAAATAAATGGAAGAACATTCCATGCTCATGGATTAGAAGACTAAATATCATTAAGACGTCAATTCTACTCAAATTGATATACAGATTCAATGCAACCCTGATAAAAATTCCACCAGTATATTTTAAAAAATTGAAAACACAATTAACAAATTAATTCGGAAGGGTAAGGGGTCCTGAATAGCCAGAAACATCAAAAAAGGAAAAGCAAGCCCTCATCTCTGGATTTTAAATCATGCTACCAAGCTATAGTGGTAAAAACAGGAGAGTACTGGCATAAAGAGAGATACATAAAAAAATGGAACCAAATTGATGGCTCAGAAACAGACCCTCACATGTATGGTCAAGTGATTTTTGGCTAGCCTGTCAAACCTACACAGCTCTAGCAGAACAGTCCATTCAGCAAAATGGTGCTGAAAGAACAGGATATCCATAGCAGAAAGAAGGAAGGAGGACCTCTATATCACACTTTCTCCAAAAATTAACTCAAAATGGATCAAAAACCTAAAAATAAAAGCAAGAACCATAAAACTTCTAGAAGAAATTGTAGGAAAATATCTTTAAGACCTGGTGGTAGGTGGTAGATTCTTAACAGAGATAAGAGAAGGATTGAGATGGACTACTGATGTTTAATATAATTAGCTTTACTGTAAAAGTGTGGAAATGTATAGAATAGATGATAACAAATAGTGCGTAATAGCTAGTTTATAAACGGGGATGTGGCTGAAAATGGTAGTCTAGGTATGTAAATGTCAATTGACAGAACACTAGAGAGTAATCTAGGAATTGAATAGTATAGTAAACCAAGAGGTGGATGAGAATTGTGGTTGATGGTACAGATGCAAGAGTGTCCTTTGTGAGCTAGAGCAAATGTATATCACTATGGTGGGGTGTTGGGAACGCATGGGAAAAATACAACTGGAATGACCTATGGACTGTGTTTAGCAGTAATAATATTCTTGCATCTATGCCAAAAATGTACTGTGTTGATAATGGGACAGTATGGAAAAAGTGAGCCAAATGTATATTATGGTCATGGTAACAATCAGATGAAATTACCTTATCTGTAATAAATGTTCTACCACAGTGTGGTGTGTTTATAGAGGGTTGTTGTTTGGGAATTCAGCACATGTGCATGATTGTTTTATAAGTTTGCAACTTCTGTCAAAAAAATATATTAAAAAATAATAATAATAGGGTGGGTTGGGGGAAAAACACACCAAATGTAAGATAAGGACTCTGATTAGTAGTAAGATTTTGACAACATTCTTTTGTAATTTGTAACAAACATCTCACAACAATGTAAGGTGTTGGTGGAAGGTTGATGTGTGGGGCCCCTGTATGATGTTATGCATGTTTGCTTTGTAAGTTCACAACTTTTACTATATACTTAATTGTTTATGTATGTTCACATATAAATGATATAAAGATAATAATAATAGAGAGGGTTGGGGGGAAAATACTTTGGTTAGTAGTAATATTTTGACAATGCTCTTTGTTAGTTAAAAAGGTTTAACAGCAATGTCAGGTGTTGGTGGTAGGGTGAGTTATGAGAGGCCTGTATGATGTTATATATGTTTGTTTTGTAAGTTCACAACTACTACTATACACTTATTGTTTATGCATGTTTCTGTGTGGGTGATATATTTCAGTAAATTTAAAAAAAGAATTAGATACAGAAGATCACACAAAGAATGGACACACAGCAAAAACAGCAGGGCGGGAGGAGAGGAAGGGGGAAAATATATAAATAAATAAATCTTTAAAAAAAAAAAAAAAAGGCCTACCCTGAAGAATAAATGCAGGAAAAATAGCCAAGGGAAGTTTGCAGAAGAGCAGCGAAGGGGTCTCTGCCCGGACCTCAGGGCCTGTGCTGAGTGTCCCAGGCTTTCTGCTGCGTCCTTTGGCCCCGCAGCAACCGGCCAAGAGGCTTCTGGTTCCCGCGGCAGCCGAGGCCTCCGGCCAGAGCTGGTTTCAGCTCACACACTTCTGTGGATTCCTGCTTTTACTTTGCTTTGGCCCTTTTCAGATTCCTTATTTTCTTGCCAGTTTGGCCACACATTTTAAAAGAATTTGAACCGTTCGAGGCTTTCTTAGTTATGCTCATTGGGAAGGGTCTTCGGAGTATCCAGTCCACCCTAATAGTGGGATTAGAACTTTCCTGTTCAATCTCTTCAGCCAGAAAACACATTCCTTCCTTCATAAAAAAGTTTAAAAAATATGTTCCTCATGGTTTGAAGTTGAAACATTTCCATAACAAAGACAAAAATTGCAGGCTTAGGAACACCAGGCCTTGACTAGATGGAACACCGTCTGGTCAGCACAAAAAGATGTTTGCATGGAGGCATTTGAACTTTGTATGACTGTACCTTATTATTGTAAATGTTGCACCTGTCCCTTATTATAGTAAATAACAAACAGCTGCTTGTTAGTTCCTAAATAAATACAATGTGGAAACTAAAAAAAAAAAAAAAAATATGTTCCTAACACTTCTACCAATGGCAGCAGCATCTTTTCAGACAGGTTTGAAAATGTTCAGAAGGAAATTCTTTGTTGTTTTTTCCCCCTTTAACCACTTACACATGTACAATTCAGTGGTGTCAGGTGCATTTGACAGTATCATGCTGCTATCATCACCTTCCGCTACCAAACCTTTTTCATTACCCCAAACGGGAACTCTGGGCCCACTAGCAATAACTCCCCATTTCCCTCCACCCCAACCCCTAATAACCTGTAATCTACTTTCTGTTTTCTATGCATTTGCTTATTCTAGGTATCCATACAAGTGGGCCCATATGCTCTCTCTCTTTGTGTCCAGCTTATCTCACTCAGCACGCTGTCTCCAAGGTTCAGCCCGGCTGCAGCATTTTTAGATAGCTCTTTTTGAGACTCTGGTACTTCTGAGCTCCATTTACAAACTCTATTAGCTTACAGGATATTTGGAGAACTCACAGCTTCCAACACCACCACTCTTTTTCAAAAGGGGCAGGGCCTTGTCTACAAAAGCCAAAAGGTTACACCACATGTGTTATTTATTCTGGAATAATCTTTCTGATGCACAAAGCATGTAGCAGATCCTCGGACAGCCTCCCTCATTGCTATGTCCTCAGGAGGTTGTGACTGAGTCAGTGTGCAGAAAAGAACTTAATTTAGTTAGGTTTTTTTTAAAGATTTTAAAATTTTCTTTCTCTCCTCTTCCCCATGGTTGTGTGCTCTCCATTTGCTGTGTGTTCTTCTGTGTCTGTTTGCATTCTTGTCGTGCAGCACCAGGAAACTTTGTCGCTTTTTCTTTTGCTTCATCTTGCTGCGTCAGCTCTCCGCGAGTGTGGCGCCACTCCTGGGGGGGCTGCGTTTTTTTCGTGTGGGATGGCTCTCCTATGGGCATAATCCTTGCACGTGGGGCACCCCTATGCGGGGGACATACCTGCATGGCATGGCACTCCTTGCATGAGGCAGCACTGCCCATGAGCCAGCTCACCACATGGGTCAGGAGGCCCTGGGTATCGAACCCTGGACCCTCCATATGGTAGGCAGATGTTCAATCAGTTGAGCCACCACCGCTTCCCATTTACTTAGGTTTTGATCAATATTCAGTGTATTAAAGTTACAGTGTAGAATCTAGTTTCCTTTAAGCCTTGACACACAGCTTCAGAATCTTCAATTTACTTGTAAATCATATCATTTTGTGTTTAAAATCAGAAGCACTTATTTTTATTTAATTTTGGTTTGAGGCTCAATTAGCTTACAAATGTGTTACAAATGTGTTAGATTAATTCCCTTAAACATGGAATTCCATTTGTGCTTGATTCAATTCCCTCAGACACTTCAAACTGTATTTACAAATGCAATATAGCAGATTCTGCGAAACACTTGAAACATCAAGCCTTAGCAAATCTGGCAAGCAAAATTCTTCCAAACTCCTCAGCAACGCTCAAAAGCTAATAACTCAATGCTATAACTTATTAAATTAGATTTCCGTATGGGTTTGAAACATCTTTTTAAAATCATAGTATACATGAAGCAATTCAATGATGAAAAATGCTACAACACCTGCGTGAGTGTAATTTATTTAAAAAGTATCAATATCATATGTTCCAGTTATCTATTGCTAAATAAAAAATCACTCCAAACTTAATGGCACCCCACAGAATAACCAGCGTCTTCGGCTCATAAATTCCTGGGGATCAGAATAGCTGATATGTATATGCAAAAGGTATGCCCTGTGCTCCAGTGAGGCTCTCAGAATCCAAGAACTCTACCTGGCCTTCCAGGTGTTGTCAAAGGATTCTTGCTACAGTAGGGTGCTAGAACACATTTCACTTAACTGTGTGGCAGCTTGATTTATAACTTTTTAATTATTTATCTACATGGTTTGCCCTGGGCCCCACAAATGTTTGTAGCAAGCCTATGGGTGTTCATTGATTTTTTTTCTCATACTCATCTTTTATCCTTGGTTCAGGGGAATGGCTGCTAACCTGAAGGGCAGAAGCCCAGATTCTAGGCAGAGATCTGCTATTATCTATCTGTTCTCTTGAGGCAAATCCCTTCTCCTCTCTGGACCTCAGTCTCTTCCTCTATCAAAGACAAGAATAGCAGGAACGTCTATAGAGGCCTACAAGGGCCAGGCATGTTCTAATTCCTTTACACAGACTATCTCGTTTAATCAGCACAACCCTATGAGGTAATGACAATTACTATTCCCACTTGACAGTTCAGGAATTTATGTCCAGAAAGGCTCATGAGCTTGTCCAGGATCACATAGCAAGTACATGACACAGCCAGGCTTTGAGCCAGATAGTTCTGACTCTGGAGCCTGTGTTCTTAACTCTTCATATTAGGCTATTTTTCTCTCCTGAGAATTGAAAGGGATTCATTTCATAAATTGTTCTGCACACAATGAGCGCTCAATAAATTAAACATTAGTTCCCCTCTCCCCTGTCCCTTCTCTTCCCTTTTTCCTTCCTTCCGTGCCTCCAACAGCTCAGAATTTTAACCTGATGGTCTTTTCCTCAGCAGGTCTGCAGGACCTCCTGGTGTGTTCCTAGATCTTGGGGATCCTGAGCGTAGACCCAGAATTCCCTCTCCAGGAAAGCAAAGCTACACCTTCTTTCTAAATGGCTCCAGCACACCAAAGTCACATTCATTTGCTTGTGGCTCAAGTTTCTTTTCTCCCAATCCAAATGTAAATGCCAGAAGGAAGAGAGGGGGCGTGGGTCTTTGCCTAATCCCTGTGGCTACCCCCACGCCATCTCCTTGAGGAATGGGTGCTTCTTGGGAGGAGAAAGTTTTGATATCGCCTCTAAGAAAGTCATCCTTGTTCCTTCCCCAGTTAGAAAGTGCTGGCCCCAGGGAAACCAGAGAGGAACAGGATTCCATGTTCCCTTCAGGGCCAGATTGGGCTGGAAACGCGGAAGGACAGAATGGACATCCAGGTAGAGAAGCCAGGCAGGAGTGATCAAAGAAATGCAAATTAAAACTACAGTGAAGACAATTTACAGAATGGGAGAAAATACTTGCAAATCATATATCTGATAAGGATCTAGTATCCAAAATATAGAAAAGATGCTTAAACTCAACAACCAAAAGACAATCCAATTTAAAAACGAACAAAGGACTTGAACAGACGTTTCTCCAAAGAAGATGTATAAATGGCCAAAAAGCACATGAAAAGATATTCCGCATCATTAGCCTTTAGGGAAATGCAAATCAAAACCACAGTAAGATACCTCATCGTAGCCATTAGAATGGCTATCATCAAAAACATGGGTGGGAAGGAGATGTGGCTCGAGCTGTTGGACACCCACCTACCACATGGGAGGTCCTGGGTTCAGTTCCTGGTACTTCCTGAAGAAGATGAGTGAGACAACACGGTGACACAACAGGCTGGCATGGTAAACTGATGCAGAGAGACGACACAACAAAGAGAAACAAGGAAACACATTGAGAGACACAATAAGCAGGAAGCAGAGATGGCTCAAGTGATTGGGCACCTCCCTCCCACATGGGAGTCCCTGGGTTCAGTTCCCAGTGTCTCCTAAAAAGAAGACGAGCACACAACGAACAGACAGCAAGCACAAATACAAGGGGCAGGGGTGGGGGGAAGAAATAAATAAAATAAACCTTTTTTTAAAAATAGGGGAAAAAGTGTGAGCAAGCATGTGGAGAAATTGGAACTCTCGTACCTGTTGTTGGGAATGTAAAATGGCAAAGCCACTGTGGAAAGTAGCATGTGGCTCCTCAAAAAGTTAAACATGGGATTATCAGTCACCATATGACCTGGCAAGCCCATTCCCAAGTGCATATCCAAAGAATTGAAAACAGATACTCATACACCAATGTTTATAGCAGCAGTATTTACAATACTGCCAAGTGTCCACTGATAGACGGACAAAATGTGGTGTATATGTATATATAATGGAATAGTATTCTGCCATAAAAAAGAATAATCTTCTGATACATGCCTGGAGGAACCTCAAAAACATTATGGTGTGGAAGCAGATGTGGCTCAACTGATAAAACTTCCACCTACCATATAGGAGGTCCAGGGTTTGAACCCAGGGCCTCCTGGCCCATGGATGAGCTGGCCCATGTGCAGTGCTGCTGCATACAAGGAGTGCCGGGCCATGCAGGGGTGTCCCCCCTGTACGGGAGCCCCATGCACAAGGAGTGCGTCCCGCAAGGAGAGCTGCCCCACGCGAAAAAAGCATAGCCTGCCCAGGAGTGGCGCCGCACACATGGAGAGCTGACGCAGTAAGAGGACACAACAAAAAGAGACACGGATTCCCAGTTGTTGGAAACTGAGGCACAGTGGCCTCTCAAGGAAAGACGTGCTGTCTCCATGCTCGTGCTGTCTCCATGGCTACGCTTGCAACCTAAGGAATGCAGTGATTGGGAGTTCCCGGCAAATGGGCTGAAGCTGTTAAAGGCTGAAAGAAAAGATGAGCTCATACCTTTTGTAATGTATGAACACTTAGACTTTGTGCCTTGAGACAGGTTTTTTTCTAAAATTCTTTAGACTATAGGTAACGCTGATAGTTAATAAGAGTTGCTCCTTACTGTCACGTAAGCTATGTTTGTACTAGGTCTGTGCTTACTGGCATGTAGGCTGTCGTGGTCCTGCTTGTAGACACGTACACTGTGTTATATAAAGAGTCCTTGTAATCAATCAAGTTGTCTGATGAGTCTCTACTCACAGATCCCCTGATCCCAGCTCTCTCGTTCTTTTTCTCTCGCTATTTCTTTCTCTGTTTCCTTCTCCCTTCTCTCTTTGATTTCATTCCCTATACCCTTCGGGTCCGTAGACTCCAACACCCAGTGCCGCTGACAAGAATACAAGTGGACACAGAAGAGCACACAGGGAACAGACACAGAGAGCAGACAACTTGGGGATGGGGAAGGGGAGAGAAATAAATAAAATAAATCTAAAAAATATATATATGATGCAATGTGAGGCCACAAAAATAAAAGCATCATTAAAAAAAAAAAACATTATGGTGAAAGACACAAAAGGTCACACATATTATTCCATTTATATGAAATTTCCGGAATAGGTAAATCCATAGAGAAAGAAAGCACATCAGTGCCTGCCAGGGGCTGATGGAGGGGAAAAGGGGAGTGGCTGATTTTGATGGGTATGGAATGTTTTGTTCGTTCTAGTTTTTTTTGGGAAGTACCAGGGATTGAACCCAGGACTTCATAAATGGGAAGCAGGCGCTCAACCACTTGAGCTACATCTGCTCCCCTGGAGTTCTGTTTTGAGGTGATGAAAAAGTTTTGGAACAAAACAGAAGTGGTAATTAATTATGTGTTGTGTGACTTTCACCTTAATTTTTTTTTAAAAGGAGAGAGAGTAAAGCAAGGAAGAGTAAAATATGAAAATGAGCCCTCAGCCACTGGCCAGAGGGAGACACAAGGCCCAAGGAAAGAGCTGAGCTGAGCAGCAGGACGGGAGCTCCTGGTCCAGCAGGGACCGAGCTCCAGAAGGCTCCAGGGCGGCACGCCGCTACGAGTGAAACCCGGTACTGACAAATCACCCAGGTCCACAGAAAGGAGACAGCAATCCTGCAGGAGAACCCAGGAACGGATTTCAGAGGTAGCTTCACAGAGAAGCAAGGCAACAAAACGAGGTCACTGTTAACTCCAGGGAAAGCTAGAGGTCGTGAAAGGAAGGAACCGTGGTCACAGTAAAGCACATCCCCCAGTCGATCTCAACCTGGAATCCAGGGGCAAACCAAACCTGACGATGCCGCAAGAGGATGACAAGGTCGGGGGAAGGGAGGGGACTTGAAGGGAGAGGGAAGACAGAGGGAGCTAAGCCCCCATTTTCCGTAAGAGGAATTGTTGAATTAACCAATCTCCATCTTTTCAAGGGAAGAAAAGGGGAAAAAAAAGACTACAGTGAGATACCATTGGCAGTCAAGCAAATTAGGAAAGCTTTTCCTTTCTCTCATTATTTTATATTATTTACTTGAGTGCAAAATTTTATCGTTATATACATACTTGCAAAATGACACCAAATCAGAAGTGCATAATTGAATGAACACCCACGTCACCAGCACCCAGATCGAAGCATAGAAGACAACCAGCAACTCATTTTTCATGGCTGCGTAACAAGTTACCACAACCAAGCAACTTAAAACAACCCGTTTATGACCAGCTTTCAATTCTGCAGATCAGGGAAAAAGTTGTGACTCAATGGATGGAGCATCTGCCCACCGCATGGAGGGTCCAGGGTTCAAACCCAGGGCCCCCTGATCCCTGTGATGAGCTGGCCCACGCGCAGTGCTGATGCGTGCAAGGAGTGCCGTGCCATGCAGGGGTGTCCCCCGTGTAGGGGAGCCTCACCTGCAAGGAGAGCGCCCTGCAAGGAGAGTCGCCCCACTCCAAGAAAAGTGCAGCCCACCCAGGAGTGGTGCCTTCCCCACCCCCCCCACCGCCCATTGTCTGCTCTCTGTGTCCATTCGTTGTGTGTTCTTCTGTGTCTGCTTGTGTTCTTGTCAGCGGCACGGGGAAACTGTGTCGCTTTTTTGTTGCGTCATCTTGCTGCGTCAGCTCTCCGTGAGTGTGGCTCCACTCCTGGGTGGGCTGCACTTTTTTCGTGGCAGGGCGGCTCTCCTTGCAGGGCGCACTCCTTGTGCGTGGGCCTCCCCTACGCGGGGGACACCCCTGAGTGGCAAGGCACTTCTTGTGCGTATCAGCACTGCATGTGAACCAGCTTCACCGCACGGGTCAGGAGGCCCTGGGTTTGAACCCTGGACCTCCTACATAGTAGGTGGATGCTCTATCAGTTGAGCCAAATCCACTTCCTCCCTTTCTTAAAGTCAACTGATCTGGAACTTTAATTACATCTGCAAATTCCCTTCACAGCAGTACCTAGGCTACTGTTTGATTGGATGACTGGAAAGAGGTGTGTGCACGCCAGAGGGTGGAGATCTTTTTTTTTAAAGATTTATTTTTTATTTATTTCTCTCCCCCCTCCCCCCAGTTGTCTGCTCTCTGTGTCCACTCACTATGTATTCTTCTGTGACTGCTTCTATCCTTATCAGAGGTACCGGGAATCTGTGTTTCTTTTTGTTGTGTCATCTTGTTGTGTCAGCTCTCCCTGTGTGCGGCGCCATTCCTGGGCAGGCTACACTTTCTTTGTGCTGGGCGGCTCTCCTTACAGGGCACTCTCCTTGCACGTGGGGCTCCCCTACGCAGGGGACACTCCTGCGCGGCACGGCATTCCTTGCGCGCATCAGCACTGCGCATGGGCCAGCTCCACATGGGTCAAGGAGGCCCGGGGTTTGAACCACGGACCTCCCATGTGGTAGGCGGACGCCCTATCCATTGGGCCAAGTCTGCTTCCCGTGAGGGTGGAGATCTTAAAATTCTGCCTACTGTACTCTATCATGCCCCTTTTTAGTCAAAGCTCCCCAAGGGTAATCACAAACTTGACGTCGTGCACCACAGATAAGTTTTATTTGATTGTGCATTTTATATAAATAGAATCATTCCGCACGTTTTTTCTTTTTTTTTTTTCTTTTTGGTCTTAGCTTCTTTCATCCATTTTATTTGGGAATTTATGCATGTTGTTGCTTGCAGTTTTATCTCCTTTATTCCCATGACTGTATTTATTTCACTGTATGAATACACCCCAATTTATTCATTCTATGGTTGAAAGCATTTGATGTTTTCCGCTTTTTCATTGTTAGGAATGGTGCAGCCGTGCACATTCTTATTCGTATCTTTTTGGTACCCTTGTGTTACCAGATGGCTCTGGGTTCTGGGCTTCTAGGCTCTTGGCTCATGTCACATAAAAGAATTTAAGGACACACACAGCATAGTCAAGGGAGTAAAGGGTTTATTAAGAAACAAGAAAACGAGAAAAGTACGCGGTCCAAGGCATGGACCCTGCGCGTACCACAGGGTGAGTTGGGCAGGTGGGAGCCCCGGGTCGGGGCTTTTTAAAACCTGTTTGCTGTTCTGATTGGTTGCCCCACTTGTCATTTCTCAGGGGGCCAATGGTGTCTTTTGAAGGTACCCAGGGCTTTCCCTTGACCCCGACTGAGATCTCATTCCAAATGGGACTCTCATGGCTGGGTTCTCACAGGGTCTTTCCAGCAGCCTTCTTCTCAGGAAGTTTCCAGGCAGGGTCTCATGGCCACGTTGTCTGCCAGGCCAGCTGCCTTCCCCTTTTCACTATACTAACCTGACTCACTTGTGTACACATTTCTATTGGACATTTCACTAGGAGTGAAATGACTAGCTCGTGTTATGTTCAGTTTCAGTTGGATACCACCAAACAGTTCCCCAGAGTGCTTGTACCAATTTCTACTCTCACAGCAGTGGAGAAAATCGGTGACTGCTAGGGTCCCAGTTGATCCATGTCCTTGCCAACACTTGGTATTGTCAGTCTCATTCATTTTAGCCCCTATGGTGTGTATGGTAACTCACTGTGGTTTTCATTTGCACTCCCTTGGTGACAAATAAAGCCATCTGCTCACTCATTCTTTGGTTTGCTCCCCTCACGGCCTCATCTGCAGCCCAAGGCGTCATTTCAAGCTTCCCTTCCTCCTGCGCACTGCCTCAAGCTCTCGGCACACGTTCCTAAGCAACTGTCGTAGATCACCGACAAGACAGGAACAAGGGAGACCCCACCCCTGCTCTAATCAACTGTAGTTGAGGACAGAGAAGTCAAGAGTGAGTGGTACAAAATCTGGCTGTCCAGGAGCTGCCCCTTGAGCAGGTGCTGGAGGTGAGCCAGCCCGGAAGGGGACTGAGGGTGCAGCAGGCACTCAGGGACTCGACCTATTTCTTAAATCCAGGGTTCCTGTGCTTTCCAAGAAGCAGACCATCTGGAGACCATATGGACACAGGGGCTGAGCTACAGGCAGAGGCTCAGCCTGAAGATGAGAAAACTTCTAGAAGGTACCATATTTGTTTTCCGTGGCTGCTATAACAAATTATCACAGACTTAATGGCTTACAGAAACATTGATTTATTGCTTCAGTTCGGTGGGCCAGAAATTCAGGTGGGCTCCGCTGGTTTCTCTGCTCTGGGTTTCACAAGTCCACAATCAAGGTGCTGGTCAGCTGGACTCTTACTGGAGGCTCTAGGAAGAACCTCTCCCAGGGATCTTCGGGTTGTGGGCGGAATCCAGCTCTTTGTAGCTGTAGGACTGAGGTCCCACATCCTTGCTGGTTGTCAGCCAGGGGCCACCTTTGCTCCGAGAAGCTGCTCTCCAGTCTTCGTACGTTGGCCTTATATGTCAGAGCCAGTCCAACTCCTTTTTGTGCTTGGACTCTCTCTGGGTTCATCTTCTACTATGTTCTTCTCCCCTCCTCTTCCACCACCTCTCCCATGCCAGCCAGAGAAAGTTCTCTGCTTTTATGGGCTCGTGTGATTAGACTGGGCTTGCCTGGATAGTCAGGACTCAATCTTCCCATTTTAAGATCTATAACCTTCATTACGTCTGAAAATTCTCTTTTGTCATGTCAGATAACATAGTCACAAGTCCTGGGAATTGGAGTACGAACATCTTTGGTGGGGGGGGAGGGTATTCTGCCCACAATAAGTAGGAATTATTTTTTTCTAGATATGGAAATGATAGCCCAGAGAGGGTAAGCATGCCAAGGATCAGACCCAGGTCTAGTTGTCTCCACAGCCCATGCTCCGTCCATCCCATCAGGCTGCCTTGTGAACTAGAAGTTTGAAGAGGTAAGGTGCATCTGGTTTAGAGAGTGTATTAGTCAGGCTTCTCTAGGGAAACAGAATTAACAGTAGATATCTGTAAATAGTATGAGATTTTATTATATTCTCTCATGGGACCATGGGGATGCACAAGTCCAGGTTCAGCAGGCAGGCTACAAATCAGGGGCTCCGATGAAAGTCCATTAAGGTCCTTGATGAGTTACTGAAAGATGTTGGCTGTCCACAGACACACTGGGAAATTCTCTCTGAATGCTGAAATCACTTCCCCTTTTAAGGCATTCAGTTGATTGGCTAATATGTCACTCACTACTGATGGCAATCTCCCTGGTTGATCGTAGATGTAATCAGCCATCTGTGCAGTAAACTTACTGATAAAGCCCATAAATGCCCTTGTATTACAATTAGCCCAGTGCTTACTTGACCAAACATCTGGGCACAATTACCTGGCTGAGTCGACACATTAGCCTAACCTTCACGGAGGATGTGGGGACCCAGGCCGCCACCAAGCCCTCAGCACATACCTGCCTGCATGACCTAGGCCTAAATTAAAGTTTACCAACTGTCCCCACCCCCAGAGGGGAGAGAATGCCTTAAACCAAATCTCCTCTGAGTGGTAAAACCTCATTCCTGAGATAACCCCATGTGCACAGTCACAGGACCCTAGCAGGAACTCTGTTCTCACACCCTCTGGAATGTCTTTGTCCTAAGACCCCTTCTCTTCTCCCCTTTGTTTCCCACTGCTTTGTGGGGGTCTAACTTCATACTTCCATCAGCCACCATCAAGGTCTCTCCTGTTCATAAGTCCCAATGAAGCTCATGTGTAACCATTTGTCGTGTGTTCTTTGGTCTTATGGCTGTCCCAACCTGTGCCCTTCAAAGTTGGGTTGAAACAATTGGCGAGCCAGCCAGGAGACCAAAGGACCACCAGGAAGGATGGGCATGAGCTCTGGGAAGGGAGAATCTGTGGGGGAAATCCTGAGCTGTTTATAACATCCATGTGTGGAAGGGTGCCTGCCCTCCAGAATGAGTGGGGATCGGACAAGTGGAGACCTTCAAGACAACTGGGGGTTGCCCACTTGCTTGACTGTTGTGGAACTCCAAATGAGTACAGGGACACCCTGAAAATGCTGATAGGTGTAGAGTGCGTGCTGCAAGAAGAAAAGATTATGAAGTTTGGTAAAGATCGCGGGCATGCTGCCACAGCATTGGAAAACACAGAAATCCACTGCTTAGAAGAAAAGCTAAAGCTAGAAAGGGATTTGTGAACTGGAGTAAGGTATATATTACAAAACCGAAAGCTCATAATACTTGTGGGATACTTAAACTGTGGAAGAGTTAAAATGAGATGTAATTTTGACAATGTTTTAAAACTTAGTCACATTTTATTTTGATCTTCATGGGGAGGGAGGACCCCCGGCAGGCTGTTTTTGAAGAAGTAAAGAGGGCAAAAGCACAGGCTCAAGCACTGAAGAGAGTGGACCCTGACCTATACTGGAATTGGATGTGGCCAGCACCAATATTGGCTCTGGGTGGGGTTTGTGGCAGAGGCAACTTTCTAAACAAATGCCCCTTGGATTTTAATCACATTTGTGGAAAGGGGCCAAGTTATGATAAAACCCCTTAGGAAAGCAACTATGGGGAAGCGGACTTAGCCCAGTGGATAGGGCAGCCGCCTACCACATGGGAGATCCACGGTTCAAACCTCAGGCCTCCTTGACCCGTGTGGAGCTGGCCCATGCACAGTGCTGATGCGTGCAAGGAGTGCCCTGCCACGCAGGGGTGTCCCCTGCATAGGGGAGCCCCACGCACAAGGAGTGCGCCCCGTAGGGAGAGGCGCCCAGCGTGAAAGAAAGTTCAGCCCGCCCAGGAATGGCGCCGCACACACGGAGAGCTGACACAACAAGATGACGCAACAAAAAGAAACACAGATTCCCGTGCCACTGACAACAAGAGAAGCGGACAAAGAAGATGACGCAGCACACAGACACAGAGAACAGACAGCTGGGCTGGGGGGCGGGGGTGGCCGAGGGCTGAGAGAAATAAATAAATAAATCTTTAAAAAAAAGAAAAGCAACTATGTGCAGCATACCATACCCTGTTACCAGAAAAGGGCTTAACTGGATAGTGTCCAGTCGCTCTGAAGACTGTCATCCTTATCCAGGGATGGTTTCCAGATACTAGAAACAAAACAGCAACAGTGGACTGTCTTGGATCACTCTCTGTGGGGGAGAGATCTGTGGGATGCCTGCCAGTAATGACAGATAACTGTCATGCTCCTGCCCACTCCTCCCTCTCAGGAATATTGAGGCAGATGCCCTCATGAAGATCTGAAGCCAAACCATTGAAACCCAGGAAGTAGCAGAGTAGCTCCACAGGAAAAGCAGGCATCGAGGCTACCAGACCCTGTGGCAGTGGTTCCAGCTGCCTGTTACTCACCAGCAGCTCATGGACATCACCCATGAGTGTCTATCATACTCACTCCAACAACTGTGACAATTACCTCACAAGATGGGACATATTGGTCAAGCACAGACTCCAGTAGCACAATGGCAAGTGGATTATATCGGTCCCCTCCTGCTCCTGGAAGGGGCAAGGTATGCTTTCACTGCCACAGACACTGCCACAGGTCTCATGTAACCAGCTGGCTACTATTTGCTGCCTAGAAAAAGTAAGTGCCCTATATGGGGTGCCAGCCCAAATTGATAGTGACCAGGAAATTGCATTTAGGCGGTGGACTTGGCCCAGTGGTTAGGGCGTTGTCTACCACATGGGAGGTCCACGGTTCAAGCCCCGGGCCTCCTTGACCCGTGTAGAGCTGGCCCACGCACAGTGCTGATGCGTGCAAGGAGTGCCCTGCCATGCAGGGGTGTCCGCTGCATAGGGGAGCTCCATGTGCAAGGAGTGTGCCCCATAAGGAGAGCCGCCCAGCGTGAAAGAAAGTGCAGCCTGCCCAGGAATGGTGCCGCACACACAGAGAGTTGACACAACAAGATGACGCAACAAAAAGAAACACAGATTCCCGTGCTGCTGACAACAACAGAAGTGGACCAAGAAGAAGACACAGCAAATAGACACAGAGAACAGACAACCGGGGTGGGGGTGGGGGATGGGGAGAGAAATAAATAATTTTTTTTTTTTTAATTCCACTTATTGGTCACCTCCTGCAGTCTTGGGCTATGGACCAGGATATTGTTTAAACTTTCCATCTGCCTTATAACCCCACTGGTGCAAGTGTTATAGAAAGGAGGAATGACATTTTAAAGGAACAAATGATAAGGAATCTTTACAAAAAATGGACTAAGAGACAGTATCCAGCCTTAACCTGTTGAAATTCAGCCCCATGGGCTATGGCCCCAGCTCCAGCTGAGATGCAAACTGCAGGACCACTGAGAATACAAGTTCAAGGGCCAGCCACCCTACAGCCCAAAAGGAGAAGTAATAATAATCTGTTGTTGTCCCCTATCTAACTGATGTAGTTCCCTTTCCTGGCCCTGGTGACATCTTCATAAGTCTCCTAGCTTTCAGTGGGGAACTCTTATCACTATTCTATTGTCTTTTATACAGTTGCTGTGGAATGTGGATGCAATGCTTGTCCTATGGTCAACAGAGGCTGCTGTGGGGGGAGTGGACTGTGGGGACCCAGGTACCCACGAAGCCCTCAGCACGCAGCCACCTGTGTGACCTAGACCTAAGTTAAAGGTTTCCAACCCCACCCCCCAAGGGGAGAGAATTTCTTAAACCAACTCTCCTCTGAGTGGGAAGACCTCATTCAGAGATGACATCACCAAACCCTGTGTGCACAGTCATGGGACCCTAGCAGGAACTTTGAAGGGTGCTAACTTCATACTTTGACCAGCCACCATCAAGGTGTCTCCTGTTCATGAGTCCCAATATGCTCACATCTAACCATTTGTCTAGTGTGTTCTTTGGTCTTGTGGCTCCCCCAACCCATGCCCTTCAAAGTTGGGTTGAAACAGAGGGTTGAGTTGGGGACCGGAAGATGAGGAATAAAGCAGACTTGAAAGAGTTGAGTCATTGCTTAACGTGTGCAAAGATTTTCTAGAGAAGGCACAGAGAGCACTAGTCATAGAAGAAAAAAGTGAAAAATTAGAATTCATCAGAATTTTAAACTTCTGTGCATTGAAGGACACCATCAAGAAAGGGAAAAAACAATCCCAGGAATGGGAGAAAATTTTGCAAATCATATAGCTGATAAGAGTCTAGTATCCAGAATACATAAACCACTCTAATAATTCCACAATAAAAAGACAACCCAAATTTTTAAATAGGCAAAGGACTTGAATGGAAATTTCTCTAAAAGAAGATACACAAATTGGAGTGGATGTGGCTCAAGCAGTTGAGTTCAGTTCCCAGTGCCCCCTGCAAAAACAGAAACAACAAACCAAACAAATGATAAAACCAACTCAGGAAAGTCAATGTGGCTCAGTGGTTGAGCGCTGGCTTTGCATATATGAGGTCCTGGTTCAATCTCAAGTCCCCAGTGCCTCAAAGAAAAAAAAAAAGGAAAAAGAGAGAGAAAAAAAAGAAGATATACAAATGGCCAATGAGCACATGAAGAGATGTTCAACATCATTAGCCAACAGGGAAAACCACTATGAGATGGTATATGGGATCTCTGTATTTTATATATTTTATGCACATCTGTAAACCTACAATTTCTCTAACAAAAGAAAATTATTTTTTTTTAAAGTTTAAAAAACACACACCATGAAATACATGTAACATCCACTAGAATGGCTGTAATCAAAACATGGAAAAAAGCATGGGTGAGGATGTAGAGAAATTCGACCTGTCCTAAATTACCAGTGGCAATGTAAAGTGGTTCAACTGCTGTGGAAAACAGTTTGGTGATTTCTTAAAACGTCAAAAGTCAAACCCTCATCATATGCCTTAGTAATTCCACTCTTGAACATTTATCCAAGAGAAATGAGAACCTATGTCCATAAAAAGCCCGGGATGAGAATGTTCATAGAGCAATGGTCACAGTGACTTTGTCCATGATAGTCATGAACTAGGAAGAACTTAAATGTCCATCGACAGGTGGCTAGACAAACCGTGACATGTTTAAGCAATAGAGACTGCTCAGCCCCTTGGAGGCATATGCAGGATAACATGGGTGGATCACAAAAACATTGATTGAAGAAGTCAGAAGAGTTTGTACCTATGGTTCCGTTTACATAAAGTCCAAAATTCATTTATGGTGAAAGAAATCACATCAGTGGTTAATTCTGGGTATGGGGAGAAGGACTGACTAGGAAGAGACGTGAGGGAATGATCTGAGGTCAGGAAAATGTTCTGTATTTTGATGGAGAGTGGGTTATACAGGTCATTTGTCAAAAGAAAACCACCGCCACCTACCATCTGTGCAATGCATGGTATGCAAATTATACCCCAGTTTTAAAAATCAGTGATTCCATGACCTGAAGAATAAAACAGCTTTGCCCGCCCATCCAGCCCCCCTAAAAAAGAACCTGGTCCCACCACTCCCATCTCGGGTCTGGGGTGACTTGTCCCCAGGGCTGCTGGTCGTCCAGCCTCTGGGACGCTGGCCCTGAAACAGCCGTGGAGAGAAGGAATTGGCTCCAGGGGGCCGGTCTTTGCAGGTGGGGAGGGCGCCTCCCTTCCCTCAAGGTCACCAGGCCAGCTGCAGCCATTCCCCTGCGGGAAGGCGGAGGGCGCCGGGGAGGGAGCGCAGAACAAAGTGGGGGGGGGGGCAGCTCTCCAGCTTCTCTCTGCTTTTAAAAAAAGACTCAGAGGCCTGAGAGGTAAAGTGCTTCGCTCAGTACTGGGTTGAAGAGGCAGCTGTCCCTGTGGCGCTGGTGGCAGCTGAACCCCGGGCGGGTGGGGCGAGGTTTTCAGGAAAGCCAAGCCCAAGTGCTTCAGCGCAGGCGGGAGCCATCGCCGGCCTTGAGCGCCGTGCAGTGCCCTCGGGGAAGTGGATGGGAACAAAGGCCCCCGAGCCTGGTGACTCGAGGCCCGCGTAGGTTTTAGACGCTAATGGCTAATGACGTCCACGCCAGGGCAATGAGACCTGAAGGGCACTGGGGAGGGAGAAGGGGCGAGTGCGTCTGCCCAAGTTCTCCGGGGACCTGGGGACTCTCCCCCCAAACCACTTCCCCTCCTGGGCAGCCAGCTCAGGGCCCTGCTTGGCCACCTCAAGTGACAGGCTGAACATCCCAAGGCTTGTATGTGGTCAGAAGGTCATGACCTCCACAAGGAGAAGGGCCAAGGCTGCACTGGGTCCCCCACTCCTGAGACCGATCAGAGCCCACGGCCAAGAGGGGGGTCTCTTAGCCACCATCGCGAGGCCCAGCCCACCCACAGCTGGCACGGGGATGAGAAGTGGCTGCCAACGCGGTCCCCAAAAGGTCCTCGCTCAGACTGATTGGATTAGGCACATCCGTGAGGGAGAAGCAGATTATAGCCAGTGTCAAGATAAGGAGATGCTCACACCCGAATAAGTGATAAGCAGCCGGTCACAAATCAGTACCTGTGGTAGAACCCCATTTCTGTTTTTAGAGTATACATAGAATATTCAGGGAAACGGACTTTGGCCCAGTGGTTAGGGCGTCCGTCTACCATATGGGAGGCCCACGGTTCAAGCCCCGGGCCTCCTTGACCCGTGTGGAGCTGGCCATGCGCAGTGCTGATGCACGCAAGGAGTGCCCTGCCACGCAGGGGTGTCCCCCGCGTGGGGGAGCCCCACGCGCAAGGAGGAAAGCCGCCCAGCGTGAAAAGAAAGTGCAGCCTGCCCAGGAATGGCGCCGCCCACACAGAGAAGTGACACAAGATGACGCAACAAAAAGAAACACAAATTCCCGTACCCCTGACAACAACAAAAGCGGACAAAGAAGATGCAGCAAATAGACACAGAGAACAGACAACCGGTGGGGGGGGGGCGGAGGAAGGGGAGAGAAATAAATAAATTTTTTTTTTTTAGATAGTTGATTAAGAAACAAGAAAACCTGAGAAGTGCACGGTCTGAGGCAAGGACCCTGGGCATACTGCAAGGTTACTTGCGCCTGGGGCCCTAAGTAAGAGCTTTTTAAAGTCTGTTTGCTGTGTGATTGGTTGCCCCACCTGTCATTTCCCCAGCAGGCCCAATGGTAAGGCCCCTTGAGGGTATCCAGGGCTTTCCCTTGACCCCGGACGAGATTTGTTCCAAATGGGGTTCTCATGGCCGGGTTCCGGCAGAATCTTCCCGGCGGCCCTCTTCTCAGGAGGCTTCCAGGCAGGGTCTCACGGCCACGTGGTCTGTTGGCCGTGTCTCTGTAGTCACACTGTCTGCCAGGCCAGCCGCTGTCCCCCTTTCACTATACCAACTGCCCCCTCTGAGGGTTTACACCCTTATTCTTGCTAGGACACTGCAGGACAATGGTCATTCTACTGTAACTACTTCTTGCTGGATAGGGGGAGTAGGTCCTACCTGACAAGGTATAAAAATCCTCCTGCTGCTCTAATGCAGTGAGGGGAACACGAGTCTGGCACCGTGGGTGAAGCTGGATGAAATCCCTGCAGGGCTAATAAGGCGTTGATTCTGTAAGAAATAAACTTAATTAGAATTTTGAAGATGCATGGTCCCACTAAAAAGATAAAAAGGATGATGATAAGCAGAACAAAAAAGGGGGCCAGCCATGGCACACTGGACCACAGGAGCGAGAAGGGCCAGGTGCCTTCAGAGGCTGCATCCGCCCCAAATTGATGGGAAACAAAATTCTACCTTAAGTTCTTTTATGCTGTTGGTTAACTCTAGGGAGAGACTGTGGTAAACACTGGGTTTGGGTATAAACTGCCAACCCCAGTTCCCACACAGTGGTTATGCTTAGGTTAGCTAGGAGAGGTATGAAGAGAGGCACTGCCCTAGGCATAAACTCACAAAGAAAATATAGCAACAACAAGACAGGCATATGGCAAGCAAAATAAAGACAATATACTTAAGAGAGCCATTCTTTTGTCTTATAGGCACATTCATTAGAAAACGAATTAAATTTACCAGGACTTTTAACATGTTAAATATCCTTCTGCATATGATCTAGAATAGAAGAGAGATTATCATATTCATCAGGTATATAGGTGCAGTACTTAATACTGGTTAATGCACAAGTTCCTCTTTGAGCAGCAGTTAATAGATCTAAACTCCAGGTTTGCAATATCCTGCATGTTATCTCTCCATAGGAGCAGGCATTATTAATGCCAATCGTGTTTTTTTTGTTGTTGTTGTTTTAAAAAGATTTATTTTTTATTTATTTCTCTCCCCCTCCCCAGTTGTCTGCTCTCTGTGTCCATTCGCTGTGTGTTCTTCTATGACTGCTTCTATCCTTATCAGTAGCACCGGGAATCTATTTCTTTTGGTTGCATCATCTTGTTGTGTCAGCTCTCCGTGTGTGCGGCACCATTCTTGGGCAGGCTGCACTTTCTTTCATGCTGGGTGGCTCTCCTTACGGGGCACACTCCTTGCGTGTGGGGCTCCCCTATGCAGGGGACATCCCTGTGTGGCAGGGCACTCCTTGCACGCATCAGCACTGCGCATGGGCCAGCTTCACACGGGTCAAGGAGGCCTGGGGTTTGAACCCTGGACCTCCCATGTGGTAGGCAGATGCCCTATCCATTGGGCCAAGTCTGCTTCCCCCAATTGTGTTACATTCTACTTATATCACTCTGGTAATCATTGCTCTACGTGGTATGCCCTTCACACAGCTAGCATGCTGCAGCACTGTTGATCCTAGAGAGAGATTAAGAAGGTAGGCTCCAGTGTTGCGCCCGCTTGGTGCATAGCACCTTTTGGCACAATGAAACAGAGCCAGTCTGGAGGCAATGTCCATTGTAACCTGGCCATATCGAGCCATTGCCAGCTGCTGCAGGAGTCTAAAACTACAATGTACTCTCCATCCATTTCAGGAGTATGTTCAGAGATGTAGTAGATACTTTTACTGTTTTAGGGGTCAGTGACCAACCTAGTCAATAACACAAATGGAGAGGCACCATGCAAGGTATTTGGGCCTGGCTCGAATGCACAAAAGAATTTGATGATACTGAAGTCTATCTCTTAATTTTTATACATTTTCTAAACACTTTCAATGCAATGTAAAACATATTAAATGAACTTAACTGTCTTAGTACTTCACTTTTTACTTTTACACCTTTACACCTTTACCATGATTACATTAACAGGTATTTTAGTTTAGCAGCACAGGAAAAACTACTTTCTCCCTTATTTTATGAAAATCTGAGATTCCCCATAGAATCAAGATTATCTTTCCTTACCACCATTTTAATATGCAGATTGAGGTGGCCTCTGACAGGTTTCCCTGTTAAGAAGTTACTTTTTGTTATTAATATCAATTTATGTTTTTATTTAGTAATGGCTTCCTGGAATTAGCCATTTAAATGGTTCAGTTTGGAAGATGCTTTTACAAACTTTTTATAGTTAGCCGTAACCACATAGACTAGTTACCTTACCTTTAAAATAAGCTTACTAAATTAAAATTAGCAACTGTATTAGTCAGCCAAAGGGGTGCTGATGCAACCAGAAATTGGTTGGTTTTTATAAAGGATATTTATATGGGGTAGGAGCTTACAGATACCAGGCCATAAGCATAAGTTACTTCCCTCACCAAAGTCTATTTTCACGTGCTGGAGCAAGATGGCTGCCGACACCTATAAGGGTTCACACTTCCTGGGTTCCTCTCTTCCAGGGTCTTGCTTCTCTCTGGGTTCAGGGTTCTTCTCTTCTTGGGGCTTGCTTCTCTTTCCTCTGTGCACTTACTTTCCAAGGCTCCAGCTTAAGGCCTCAGCATTAAACTCCAACATCAAAACTCCAAAATCAAAAACCCCAACTCTGTCCTTTGCCATGCCTTGTATCCATGAGTCCCCACCCTAATGATGTGGCCCAACCAAACCCTAATCACAACTTAATCATGCCCAGGTACAGACCAGATTACAAACATAATCCAATATCTATTTTTACAATTGATAACTCTGTCAAACTGCTACAGTAACTAATGAAATTTACCTTTATTTTAATGTTATTAAACATGAACTTACAATTTTCATCATCTTAAAGATTTAATACCTATAATGTTAATTTATTTACCTGGTATTTAATAAGCCTAGGGAGATTACATCCAAGGTAAATAAAATTGAAACCATTATAGTGTATGCAAGGAATGTTCTTTTTTTATTCTTTACAGGAAGCTAAAACCTTTTTACTTTAATAAAATTCTAAAACTGTGAATAATCTTAAAAGTATACTGAATGCTGGGAAGCGGACATGGCTCAACTGACAGAGTGTCCGTCTACCACATGGAAGGCCCAGGATTCGATCCCCAGGGCCTCCTGACCCATGTGGTAAACTGGCCCATGCGCAGGGCTGCCGCATGCAAGGAGTGCTGTGCAACACAGGGGTGTCCCCATGTAGGGGTGCCTCACGCTCAAGGAGTGTACCCCACAAGGAGAGCCACCCTATATGAAAAAAGGGCAGCCTGCCCAGGAGTGGTGCCGCACACACGGAGAGCTGACACAGGAAGATGATGCAACAAAAATGATGCAGTTTCCCAGTGTCACCAGATAATGCAAGCAGACACAGAAGACACACAGCAAATGGACACAGAGAGAGACAACGAGGGGGAAGGGGAGAGAAATAAATAAAAAATAAATCTTTAAAAGTATGTGACTGGGAAGCGGACTTTGGCCCAGTGGTTAGGCCGTCCGTCTACCATATGGGAGGTCCGCGGTTCAAACCCCGGGCCTCCTTGACCTGTGTGGAGCTGGCCCATGCGCAGTGCTGATGTGTGCAAGGAGTGTCCTGCCACGCAGGGGTGACCCCGTGTAGGGAAACCCCACATGCAAGGAGTGTGCCCTGTAAGGAAAGGGAAGGGGAAATAAATAAATAAATAATAAAAGTATGTGACTGCTACATTCTGGAATATATTATAATTGTTTGTTTTAATTATCATTTAGAAACGACCTTTCCATGGCTTTCAAGGACTGTTTCTTTACTTACTGAAATTTGGTAATAAAATTATTAACCACCCTTATTTTAAAGCTGTTAAAAGGTTTAAATTGGGGAATTACAGGACAAACTGATTCTTAATTTCCCAGCCTAAAAGGCAGAGTTTTAATCTGGTACACCTAGCCCCTCTCATAGCTCTTGTAAAGAGAAGGTCCTGGGGGCTGGGTAGGTACAAGAGTTTAGGAAAACCTTTTCCCCTTTCCCAATAGTTTCTATATTTGGATTTCTATATGACCTTTCCATCCTGTTTAGCCTAATTTGGACTCCAAGAATATTCTTTCACATATATAGGTGGATATTTAATTTTTAACAATTTGAAAAGAGCTCTTTTAAGAATTTTCATTTGGTACCTTGAAATTACCATCCAAATGTATGAAGACATATACTTAACAAATAGGCAGACACACATAGAGAGGTAAGACACAAAAACACAACTCACTAATATTACTTATAATTTTTATTTTCTTACAAAATAAGTTTAACTGTAAAATAACATTAGAGTCATTTCATTGGTTCATGTGTAGTAAAATTTCTTCATATATTCTATTTGAAGTTTTCAAAAAGGATACATTTCAATTACAAAAAACGATAATAACATTAGAGTCAAAAGATCTCTTTGAAGGTTATTTCTAATGACTCTAATTTGCACTGTGACCATGCAGTTTTGCCCAAGCATTTCGTCTTCTCATTATTGACTTATCACTAAATTATTCCCAATGCTTTATTTAAAATACAATTTACAACATTTTCCTTTACTTCAAAGCTTTACTTATTTCTCATTTTGACTTTAATAGACCTTGGATGAGGAAGACTAATTCCAGTAAATATTCACCCTGGTCACTGAAGTCCAAGAGAAACTTGTTTTTCTCGTGACTTGCTGCTCTTAGGAACATCAGCACTCAAGGTGGGAGGCCCCCGCGCCAGTCCTCAGCTGCTGGGCGGGAAGAGTGGACATCCAACCCTGAGGGTCGAGAATTCCACCGAGCAGCTATCCAGTCCACAACTGGAGTCACGAGAGAAAGCAGGGTCACTGAGGCCAGAAAAGACCGGGACGCAGGGGTGTCTTATATTTGCCTTCCCCTGAGCCATGGGGGGCTGAAGTTGTCATGAAATAATCACAAGCAAAGGCAGGGGTGAAACTAGACCTGAAGCAACAAAAACAAAGGCAAACTCAGTTTTAGAATTGTCATCACAATAGCTGAAGTCTAAGAGCTGCTTTGAAGCTTGTAAGCTAGTCACAAAATAACCATAATCAAAGGTAAGTTTAGTTTGTAATTACCATTACTATAGCAAGCATAAGCAAGGGTGTGCTCAGACGGGAAGCAAAAAAAGGTAAATTAGTCTAAGATTATCACAGTAGTAAGTTCTAGGCTAAATCTACCAGTTATAGCAATCTCAGATATTATCCTTCTGCTGTTTTACAATATAAAAACATCTACATAATCATCTTAACTCTTAGTTACAATATCTAGTAAGTTGTTACTTAAAGCAAATTGGGCATTTTGTTTATTAACTCAGCAACTAAAACTATTAGTCACAACTTTGCTAAGTTTTTCAGCTTTTCCAGCAGTTAAATTAACTCCATTTGTGATTTCTTTTATACATCAAGTTCAAATGCAAGATCTAAAGACTCAATCTTAGGTTACCTTTCACCATTATCCAGTTTATAACAAGCAAACCCCAAATCTGATTTATGAGTTCCTAGGTATGAGCAGACTAGCAACTAAAGCAAGCACAGATTAGAACAGAAGAGAGAATTTTACACATTTCGTTTAGGGCAAGACTTTAGAATCACCTAAAGCTCCCAGTATCTGTCCATGGCAGAAACCTCATGTAGGACCCTCCAGCTTCGTTCCTCCAGGAATATCCCTGGGCAGCTGCTAAGTACAGAGCTAAGAATCCAGAGAAGCCCTGCTCCCGATGAGACATGAATTGGGGCTGCTCTGGGGACTGCATCCCACTGGTTACCTCCTGCAAGGGGTAATGCCCTGCAGAGGTTTGTTGCTGGAAGTATTGGAGTATTACAAGGGAATAGGCAGGGAGCTATTTTAAATCATGGGCCAGAGGTAGGGGAGGTTTAGTAAATGGCCTAGTTCTTAATTCCCCATTTATTCCCCTCATTAGGCACAACTAAAGTTAGAGAGGTCCAGAGTGCAGGCTAGGACCAAGTAATTGGCTCCCATGCTAATTAAGAAATTAAATCTTACCTGCTACATCAAGGGTCACCAAAGACCTCCTGGTTGATGGTTCACATGTAGCTTCAGGTACCTTCTGTCCTCCCCTGGGGCAAGGCCCCAGCGGTCTGTGTGGTGAGGCAGCTTGGGGCCAGGTTCCTGCTGATGTGGAGCCTGGATTTAGGTAACCTTGAGGTGACCGGTGCTTTTAAAAGTGGTAATTAAAAGGTGAGCGTGTTGGGAAGCAGATGTGGCTCAAGCAGTTGGATACCTGCCTACCACATGGGAGGTCCTGGGTTTGGTTCCCAATGCCTCCTAAAGAAGACAAGCAAGACAGCAAGCTGACGTGATGGGCTGGTGCAGCGAGCTGACACAATAAGATGATGCAACGAGAAGCCACAATGAGAGACAAAACAAGCAGGAAGTGGATGTAGCTCAAGGGATTGGGCACCTCCCTCCCACATGGGAGGTCCCAGGTTCAGTTCTTGATGCTTCCTGAAAAAAGGACAGACCCTGAGAACACACAATGAACAGACACAGAGAGCAGACAGCAAGCACAAACCACGGGGTGGGGGGTAGAAATAAATTAATTAACTTAATCTTTTTTTTAAAAAAAGGTGAGCCTGTCCTAGACCCTGCATCCACTCCTCCTTATCTTCTCCACCTTGTTGGTGTGGTCGCTATTGTTGAAAACTGCAAAGGCTGTTTCCAAAAGAGATTTAATGGAAGTTTGGGGGCCCAGGGAAAGTTTCTGCGTTTTCTGTGGATATCTGAGGTAGACTGGAGTTCCTTGGAGGACCTTGGAGATCTTCCCTAGATCCTAATTCTAGGGAAGGACCTACAAGAGGGTATTTGTATTCAGCTTTCCTTGATATAAGGCCGGGTTTCCAGGCTCTGCCTCTGTGTAATTTCCCCGAGCTTCCAATTGACGGCTTTGGTAGAGCATTTCCTCATCCCCGTAAGAAGACAGTAGAGGGCTTCTTGGGCCTGTGCCAGGCCTGGTCTTTGGAAATTCTTTTCCACATGACCTGGAAGAGAGGGTGCACCAAGACTACCGGTGACCTTAAGCTTAACAGAAGAGTAAAATTCTGAGCTGCTGGAGACAAGGGGCAAAGCTGGGAGGATGGTAAGAAAATAGAAGAAAAGGTGCTGAAAGATATATGTGGAAGGAATTTTGTATTTGGAAACAACATAAATTACCAACTGGGGATTGGTTTAAGAAATCATGGGGCTTCTGTATGCCAGAGCGACTGACCATAAATCCCAAGAGGCAGAGAGCATACCTATTGCATCGACATCTGTATTAGTTAGCCAAAGGGGTGCAGATGCAAAGTATCAGAAATCTGTTGACTTTTAAAGGGTATTTATTTGGGGTAGAAGCTTACAGTCACAAGGCCCTAAAGCATCCAACTTAAGGTACCATAAGAGATACTTCCTCATCCAAAGTCTGTTGCCACATGTTGAAGCAAGATGGCAGGGGTTGTCTGCAAGATGGCGGGGGACATCTGCAAGAGTTCAGCCTTCCCCTTCCTCTAAAGGTTCCATGGGCCCAGCTTCTTCTGATCTCAGCTGTAGGCTGGCATAAGGCTCATCTCTTCCCAGGGCTCCTTTCCCCCCCTATATTTTTTATGTATCATTTATGTAATCTAAAATTTCTTTAAAAATAAAATATATATACACATAAAACAGGACTCTACCACACAGTGAGCCTTATTCTTTCCTCAACCCTAACAAGTGTATTGCACTAATGCAAGGTATTAATAATGGGGGGATATTCAGGACCTCTGTATTTTCTGCTTGATTTTTCTGTAAACCTGCAACTTCTCTAATAAAAAAGTAAAAATAAAATTAGGGAGAAATGAAGACATTCCCAAATTAAAACATAAACAAAAGCTGAGGGAGTTTGTAACCACTGGACCTGCTTAAAAGCAATGCCAACGGGAGTTCTTCAGATTGAAAGGATAGGACATAGGACAGTCGAGAAAAATGACATAAATAAGGATCTCCAGGAAAGTTAACTACATGGGTAACTATAAACACCAGTACTATTGTATTTTGGGTTTATAACTCCACTTTTTATTCTATTTCTTACTGGATCTAAAATACAAATACATTAAAAATAATGACAAACCTATGGTCTTGGCCATACAATGTACAAAGATCTAATTTGTGACAAGAACAATATGTGGGTGTGTGGGTGGAGGGGCTTAGGAGCATACTTTTTGTAGGCTATTGATGTTCAGTTAGACTCAAATCAAATGAGGTTATAGATTTAGGATGTTAAATGTAAGCTCCAAGGAAACCAGAAGGAAAACACCTGAAAAATAAACACAGAAGGAAATGAGAAGAGATTTACAATGTTTCACCACAAAAGATCAACTAAATTCAAAAGTGGGCATCAACAGAAGAATTGAGAAGGAAAAAAAAGGTATAAGACTTACAAAGTCCAAAAGGTTAAACATAGAATTACCACAGGGCCCAGCAATTTCACTCCTGGGTATACACGCAAAAGAACTGAAAACAGGGACTCAGTTATTGGGACACCAATGTTCATAGCAGCATTTTTCACAATCACAAAAAGATGGCAATGACCCAAGTGTCCATCAATTGATGAATGGATAAACAAAGTGTGGTATAGCCATACAATGGAATACTATTCAGCTATAAAAAGGAATGAAGGACTGGTACATGCTACAGCATGGATGAACCCTGAAAACACTATGCTAAATGAAAGAAGCCAGACACAAAAGGCTACATGTTGCATGATTCCATTTATAGAAAACATCCAGAATTAGCAAATCCCTAGAGACAAAAAGTAGATTAGTGGTTACCATACCCTGGGGGGCGGGGGAGGATGGGGAGTGACTATTAACGGGTATGGGGTTTTTTTGTTTCATTTCGCTTTTGAGGTACTGTGACCAGGGATAGAACCTGGGACCTTACATGTGGGAAGCCAGCGCTCAACCACTGAGCCACATCAGCATCCCTGAGTTGGTTTTTTCATTTGTTTTGCTTGTTGGTTTTTGTTGTTATTTTTGTTTGTTTTGTTTGCTTTTTAGGAGGCACTGGGAACTGAACCCAGGACCTCCCAAGTGGGAAGCAGGTGCTCAACTGCTTGAGCCACATCTGCTCCCAAGATGAAAATAAAGACGTTCTGGAATTATAGCGGCAAAGCAGGGATGGGTTTCACGACCTTGTGAATGTACTAAAAATCACTGAATCATATACTTTAAAATGGTGAATTTATGGTATGGGAATTATAGTTTGATTTAAAAAAATAAAAGAGGCCGTTGGTCGTATGAGTCTGGAGCCCAAGAAGACGTCGGGGCTGGCGACTTAAACCGTGACAGTGCCAGTATAAAGATGGCCCTGAGCACCAAAGTTTGGAGAGGCTCGCCAAGACAGCAGTGGAGCGAGAGAGGCGACAACGGCCGAGTGCAGGGTGGGAGCCAGCACTTGAGACAGGGTGGGAGAGGTCAGCGAGGGACGGGGAGTCGGAGTGTGGAGCCAAAGGCTGCCAGAGTTCTTAGAGGTGGTGCTGTTTCAACACACACGGCACTGAACAGTGATTCTTGCACTTGCATTTTCATGTAAAAAACAAGGGCAGGACTTCAGCTGGGATGGAGGGTTGGCTCAGAGAAGGTGCAGGTGAAAGGGAAATGGGATGGGTTCCTGTCCCCAGGCAGGCGGTTCCCTGACACATACCTAAACCGCTGTAGGACTTGAAGGCTTTAAAAGGAACTTTACCATGCCTGACAGTAGAGCATTCCTGCCCTCTGGCGGCCGCCCAGCGTGGTGCCGACACCGGAACGCTGCAACGAAAACTTAGGGAAAAAAATGTCTCGTTATGATAAAAGTTACTTACTTCCATCACAGAAATTTGGAAGACATAAACTGAGAGAGTTAGAAGTCATCACATCACCTTAATACTCTTGATGCTACACCCTGATGGATTCTTCTTTTATACTTAGTTTTCATTCATTCATTCATTCAACAAGTATTTACAGAGCCAGGCACTGTTCTAGGCACTACTTTGAACACAACAGTGAATACCACTGTATCTGTGGAGCTTCCACTCCGGCTGCAACCATGCTCTATTTTCTAGCCTGCTATCTGCCCATCAGGTCTTAACCTGTGATGCCACATAAAGGTCATAAAAATCATTGCTAAAGGTTATAGAACAGGCACGGGCTGCCCAGCAAACAGCCTTAGACGGGCGTCTTCAAGTCAGAATGAGACAGAGAAAGAAGCGTTCAGCTGCTTTCTTTGCAAGAGGCAGGTAAAGCTGGCTGAGCATCTCAGGGTACTGCCTTCCCAGGTGGGGGGACTGGCCTCAGGTCTCAGTCCCAGGTACCCGTCAGGACGGGTGGGATTTGTCCTCAAGCAACAGGAAGCCACTGCCGGGTTTCAGCGAGACTGCCCTCTTGAAAAGATCCCCTTACAGCAAATGTGGCCACGCAGGAAATACACTGGAAGAAGGAGTCCCCTCACAAGGGCAAGCTGAAGGCAAAATAATTAGGAACTCATTTATCGAGAAATTTGTAATACTGACCTAAAGAAAACGTTGCAACTCTATTGAGGGACATAAAAAAAGACTTGAATAAATGGAAAGACACATTTTGTCTGGAACAAATGATGGTATAATGAAATAGCACTTTTCCTTAAATTTACCTATCTATTCAAGGCTTTACCTTCTGAATTTGGGGATCCCTGTTTTATACTTTCCTTACTTCCAGTCCTTTCCTCCATGACACATATGATGATGCGGCTAGAATTAATTGCATGATTATGTGTTTTGTGCAGCTTCTCCACTAAACTGATAAAATAACATCAAAATTCATCTGGAAAATATAGACTTGAAAACAGATATTGTGTAATCTGTGCATCTTTTCTTAAAAAAAAGATGATAAAAAAAGAAAAAAGAAAGAAAAGAGCAAGTAAATTTCTAAGAAAAAAAAGAAAAGAAAAATGCTAGGAAAAAAATAACCTTACCAGGTAGTAAAAATGTATTATAAAGCTGGAGTAAATAAACCAGTTTGGAACAGACAGAATAGGCAATTAGATTAACGGAACACAAGAGAAGCTGGAAATAGACCCAAATATATATGGAAATTTAGAATATAAAAAGTGGCATTAAACCAGTGGGGGAGGGTGGATTATTCAATAAACATTGAGAAAATTGGCCAGTCATTTAGAAAACAATTAAAGGTGAATCCATACATTTCTCCTGCTCATCAAAATACATTGCAGATGGTATGTACGGGAGAGGAGAGATATATGGGAACTTTGTATTTTCTGTGTGTTTTTCTATAAAACTACAACTTCTCCAATACAGATATTAATTAATTGCAGGTAGATCAAAGATTTCAAATGTAAAAACTGAACCATAAAACATGGGAAGAAAGCATGAATATATTTTTTATAATCATAGAGTAGAAAAGCATGATACTACTTCCATTAGCCATGAAGGAAAATATTAATTAATGTGAGTCTAACACATGTAAAAGTCCCCCGTAACAAAACTACACAAAGTCCAAAGACTAATGACAAATTGGGAGAGATATATGCAACAATATGAGAGACAATGAGCAGATTTCCTTATCACACAAAGAATGCTCAGAAATTCAGAAGCCAAAGATAAAGAACCTAATAAAGAAGAGACAATCCCTTGGCAGAAAGAGATTCGTGTGGGCGGCAGAGGTATTAAAAGCTCAGCCTAACTCTTAATTTTTAAAATACACATTAAAATATGGTAACATTTTTTACCTGTCAGATTAACAAAGATATGGAGAAACGTTGGGAAGGCTGAGGAGCAAGAGCATGTTCTGTTTCTGGGAATGGAAATCACAAGAGCCACTTTGGGAGGCAATTTGGCAACAGCAATCAATATTTTAATTGTACATACCAGCAATTTCACTTCTAGGAACTGATGTTCACTGAAGGATTATCTGTAAGAGTCAAACACTGGAAACCATTACGGTAATGGATGGTGGAGATGGCTGCACGACATTGTGGATGTAATTAACGCCACCGAATCATGTGTCTGAATGTGGTTCAAGGGGAAAATCCTAGGGTGAATATAGGTTACTAAAATAAGAATTTAATTAGAAAAAACATGAGGGCAGAAATGCTTGGATAGAGAGATAGGAGAGCAGTTCCAGGGCACACTGTCGAGTGAAAAGGGGAAGGGGCAAAAGTCTGGAGTGATTGTTCTTTAACATTACATATATGCCCACATAGATAGTCATACATATCACACATACAATTACTTATACACTCATATATAAAGGCATTTGTATGCTTGGGGGAAACTGGAGGGGTGCAGGAGAAGGGGATTGCGCTGGGGAGTAGGCCTGGAGGTTGGGGAGGAGGTGTCTTTGACTTCCCACCTTACGTCCTTCATTACCACTTGAACTTTTTACCGTGCGGTGGTACTTTTCTAGTAGACCCCAGTCTGCCGCTGTTTTATGATCACTCGGGCTGCAGGGGACTGAACCGGCCTTAGGTGCCGTGAGCAGGTTGTAGAGAGACATCTGGGCAACCAGATGCAGCGGGGTGAGGGCAGTGGGGCCGAAAAGCAACGCATCCATTCCAGATTTCTCTAAAAGGCGAAACCGACAGGAAGGCAGGCAAGAAGTGTCACAGTCTGTGCTGCCCCAGCCCCTCCACCGTCCCACCTTCCCCCACAGCACACATCCTCCCCTGGGGCCTAGATACAACAGAGCCGCCTGTTTACCCACTGCCATCCTTCCACCACTTGGAACAGAGCCTGGCTGGCCCAAAGAGGGGCCGTGAGCTCAGCGTCAGAGCCCGAGGGGCCTCCTGGGGCTCACGGGCATCATGAGGGAGCCGCAGAGGCCCGGGTGGGAGCCAGCTGGCCGCCACCCCCACGGCACACCCTCAGGCCACAGGCCGCAGTGCCATTAGGAGCCCACTGGGCACAAGCTGAACAAGTGCCCGCGTGGCCTCCCCGACCAGGCGCCTTAGTCCACCCCAGAACCAGAAGGGTACGTAAGCAGGTGCACCACCTACCTGCGGGCACCTTTTGCCGCCTGGCCAGCAGGAAGGACACACAGGTCCTCCTGGCTGGGCAGGCTGGGCCCCAGGGTGAAGGCTGCTCGTTCTCTCCGCCTCACCCCGCGCCCACCCCCACTCTTTGCCCGGCTTCGGTCCCCCCAGCCTCACGGTGGCAGTATGAAGTAATTTTATGAATGTCGAAAAGAGAAAGATTACGTTTTAAAGGAATCCATTCCTGTCAGCGTGAGGCCCATTTGGCTGGATTCCCTCACGGGGCCTGGTTCATGCTGCGTCTCCGCTCTCTTGCTGGGTCTGACAGAAAAGGAGACAGACAGACACAAGAAAAGGAAGCTGCCATGTTTGATCCTGCCAAGTAAGAGAGAGAGAGCACGAAGCCCCAAGAGCCCGGGCCCCCAGGGCAGCGTGAGAGCAAGGTGGGCGCGGAGGGGAAGGCCGCGCCTCGGGGGGCGCAGCGGCCATCTTGCTTCGCCCCGAGGCCACACGCCAGGAGCGCAGGGGGCTCTGGCTCTGGTGAGGCAGCATCCATCCGGGCTGATGCCGCGATGTGGACATTTCATGGCCTCGGAACTGTAAGCTTTTACCCCAAAGAAATCTCCAACCGATTCCTGGAACTTTGCCTCTGCGGCCCTTTGGTAAAAGAAAACACTCACCCTGCCCTTTGCATCTCCTGTGACAGGAAGTGATCCTTCCTGGCCGACCCGCTGCCCTGGTCCCCAGCCGACCGGCCTTCTTCAAACTCTCTGCTTCCCTCCACCAAGCTAGGAACTGTTCTTCTGTCCCAGAACCATGGGATGGTGGGAACGGCTTCTCAGAGGAGAGGACGCCCAGGCTGGGCCTTGAAGCATGGGAGGGAATGGGCTTCTGCCCAATTAGAAAAAAAGAAAAAGGAGAAATGAGCATGCAGGTGTGCACGGGGTATTCACCCAGCAAGCTTCTTGCAGAGCGGGACTGAGGGCTTCTCGTGGCTGAGTGAGAGGTGTCCAGACTGCGGAACGTTCTAGGGAGTCCTGCTGGGCCTCACACCACACTGCGCTCCCTTCACATGTGGCTTCCCAGACCGACTCCGAGTTCCTCAAAGAAGGGGCTGCAGCTTTCATCTCTGCACCCCGGTACCTGGCACACCCTAGGGCACAGGATAGAGCAGATGTTCAACAAACATTTGTTGACCTTAAGAAAAAGGATATTGGGAAGCGGACCTGGCCCAATGGATAGGGCGTCCGTCTACCACATGGGAGGTCCGCGGTTCAAACCCCGGGCCTCCTTGACCCGTGTGGAGCTGGCCCATGAGCACTGCTGATGCGCGCAAGGAGTGCCATGCCACACTGGGGTGTCCCCTGTGTAGGGGAGCCCCACACGCAAGGAGTGCGCCCTATAAGGAGAGCCGCCCAGCACGAAAGAAAGCGCAGCCTGCCCAGGAATGGCACCGCACACACGGAGAGCTGACACAGCAAGATGATGCAACAAAAAGAAATACAGATTCCCAGTGCCGCTGATAAGGATAGAAGCAGTCACAGAACACACAGCCAATGTACACAGAGAACAGACAACAGGGGTGGGGGGGATAAAAAAAAAAAAAAAAAAAAAGGATATTTGTAACAGTGGAAACTCACAACTGGTGAATGCTGTTGTTTGTGGATGACACCTCGATAGAGCTGACAATGGACAGTGCAGCATCTGAGCTCTCCAGTTCCCCAGCCGCTTTTATATCACTCATCTCCAGTTCACCAGTGGAGGAACTCAGGCCTCAGTGCCTTGCCCAGAACCCACAGTGGCAGACCCGGGCCCTCCCCAGAAGGCTGCTGCTCACAGGATATGGACCTGAGGGACAATTCAGGGGATGACGACCAGCTGTGGTAGGGAGAATCCAGTATGCAGAGGTTAGGGGCCGGGGACAGACAGTAGCCCTGGCCCTGTCCCTCCAGACTGCAGAGGACAGGGGACAGCGCCCATGGGCTGGCCGCGAGCTAGGGGCTGACCATTGCTGTGGCAGCTGCTAACCTGCTCCTGGGATGGTGGCCCAGGTAGGAGAGGTTTGGTCGGTCAGTTCTGTTCAGCAGGCCCCTCGGGCCAGTCTGGGGCACCCTGAAAGACCTAGGGGGGTCCTGCCCCACCCCCAGTTCACAGGCCTGCCCTTCTGTTGCTGGGCTCATGTGAGGCTTCTGAGCCAGGTTTCCTCCCACGCAGGAGTTAGAGTGCAAATAGGACTGAGCAAATCAAATACACAGGATACTTATACTAAAGAAGCCACATTGAACAGGATATGCTTATACTAAAAAAAAGGTTTCGTGTTTATCTGAAATTCAAATTTAGGGAAGCAGACGTGGCTCAACTGATAGAGCATCTGCCTACCATATGGAGGGTCCAGGGTTCAATCCCAGGGCCTCCTGACCCGTGTGGTGAGCTGGTCCGTGCGCAGTGCCGCCGCATGCAAAGAGTGCCATGCCACGCAGGGGCGCCCCCATGTAGGGGTGCCCCACACGCAAGGAGCATGTCCAGCAAGGAGAGCTGTTCCACATAAAAAAAGCGCAGCCCGCCCAGGAGTGGTGCTGCACACATGGAGAACTGACGCAGAAGAACACACAGCAAATGGACACAGAGAGCAGACAATGGGGGGGAAGGGGAGAAAAATAAATCTTAAAAAAAATTTTTAACCAGGGACCTGCATTTTATCTTGCCATCGTAATTGCAAAAGAAATAAGAAAACACAAGAGGGCGAAAGACTGCGCCAGCTGCATCCTAGGCCGCATTCCACACTAGAACAGAGCGGCCCTGGAGCGCATCGCCAGGGAAAACTCCGGGCATGCTACACCGGGATGCGCCCGCTGGCCCCGTGGGCCCGGGTTTCTCAATCCGGGTTTAAAGGAATCCGGTGCGTTTATCCAGGAAGGCCGCGTGGTCCTCTGGGCCTCTGCCGCCTCGTCTTGCTGGGGAGAAGGCAGCCTGCACCACCGTGTTCCGAGGTCCCAGGACGCCCGCCAAGGCTCCGTGGGTGGTGAAGCCTGTGATAGCTCCTCTGTGCTGTGCTTTGCTGCCCCTGGCATCCTGCCGCTCACATCCCAGGTGTGACATTGCGTAGGGAGAAACAGGGAGAGGGTTTCTGGGTCTTTTCCTAAAATCTGAACATTGAAAAGCACAGCCAAGATTTCTTGCATGTTTGGAAAAAGCCAAGTTGTGTTAGAAAAGGCAATAATAAAGGTATCATATATTATTCGGATTTTTTTTTTGTTTTTTAAAAGTTTTCGTATTCTTATATTAATAGTACACCATACAACTGCTAAGGGCCAAACACTTAGGCCCAGTGACCACACTATCTGGAAATTTATTCTAATGAAGTAGTTGCAAAGTGTAAACGTGCTGAAGCATGAACCCTGCTTGATCAGCGTCATTGGCAGTGGCTAAAAATCAGAAATGACAACTAGCCAAGCAAGGGCAATGGTTAAGTTAGAGCCAAAGATGGAATGCTTCGTGGCCACTGAGCGACGATGACAACTGCCGGAGAAGCTCGGGAAAAGTTTACAACACAATCTTAATGAAAAACTGTTTAGCATGAAATGTTACATACCCATTGGTTGTGACTACAGGAATTTTTAAATGAAATTTTTATTTAGCAAATGGTAGATTCACAAGAGCAAATATAAGGAATAAAACTGAGGGTTCCTGGGTACTCTTTGCCCAGTTTCCCTCAATGGCAACTTCTTGCTAAACTCTTACAATACATCATCTCAACCAGGATATTGATAGGAATGGAATCCAGCGGTCTCGCTCAGATTTCCTCCGTTTTACTTACACTCAGTTGTCTCTGTGTCTTTGTGTACTGAGTTCTATGCAATTTTAATCACACCAGGATTGTTTTCTAACAAAAAACACGTATGGATACAAAAGTGAGTTAAGGTAGTGGGATTTGGGAAGCGGACTTGGCTCAGTGGTTAGGGCGTCCGTCTACCACATGGGAGGCCCATGGTTCAAACCCCAGGCCTCCTTGACCCATGTGGAGCTGGCCCATGCGCAGTGCTAATGCGCGCAAGGAATGCCATGACACTCAGGGGTGTCCCTGCATAGGGGAGCCCCACGCACAAGGAGTGCATCCCATAAGGAGAGCCGCCCAGCGTGAAAGAAAGTGCAGCCTGCCCAGGAATGGCGCCGCACACACGGAGAGCTGACACAACAAGATGACGCAACAAAAAGAAACACAGATTCCCGTGCTGCTGACAACAACAGAAGCGGACAAAGAAAGAACACGCAACAAATGCAGCAAATGGACACAGAGAACAGACAACCGGGGTGGGGGAGAAGGGGAGAGAAAGGAATAAAAATAAATAAATCTTTAAAAAAAAAAAAGGTGGTGGGAATTGAGAGATTGTTTTTCTTTAAATGTTTCTTTTTAGGGTTGCTACATTCTTGATAAAAGGGCGGAAAGGTTGAGCAATCAGAGGCTGGTGGCAGGGAGGAGGGAAGGCTGGAGTGAGGTGCCAGGGGCCGGAGTGCCCAGCCAGGCTGGTCCCTGGGGCCACTTGATGACAGCCCCTCGAGCTGCAGTGTCTCAGAGGTCAAGTGGGGTGAGGTCTTTTATGCCCAACTCAGGCAACAGAATGCAGATGCCCTGAGGGGTCTCCCTCTCCCGGCCCAGCCACCAGCAATCTCTCCACCCGCCCTCCTGCCTATAGGCAGGCGACAGGACAAGGGGCTTGGGCCGTCCAGCTGCCAGGGGCCTGCTCTCTAGAATCGGGCTGCCAGGCTCAAAACTAGGCCCTCGGGACAGCCAGGGAGAAAAGCAACTGACAGGAAAGGAGCAAAATAAAGCGGTGCAGAGCAGCCCACAGGGCCACAGAAAGTCTGTCCGTCCGTCTGGCTTTGGCTTTCACTCCAGCGGGATCTGCCAAGGTGTGGGAGGCCCCGCAGGTGACTTCCGGAGACACGCCGGGCGCTGCCCGTGCTAAAGGGCACCAGCCCCCGCGCTCGCTCCCCACCGGGCCAAAACCCTGAGCGCCAGGTTCCCGAAGTGTTCAAGCTTGAGGAACTCTGGGTTTGAATTCTAGCCCATGGACTGTCTTGTCTGCGGGAGTGGCAGGGTCACCGTCCCCTGAGCGCATAACCAGGCTCTCCCTGGCCCAGGCACCTTCCGCCCACCCACGTGCTCCTTGAAGTCAGGGCTTGACCGACTTTTTCCGGAAAGGGCCAGAGAGTTAATATTTTAGGCTTTGCAGGCCACCCAGTCACAGTTGTACCTAGCCATGGAAAGAGTGGGGCTGTGTTGCCAAGAAAAATTTTATTTATGGACACTGAAATTTGAGTTTCAGACCACTGTGATGCCACTCTTCCGTCGCCGGATATCATTTGTTAGGGCAAGCTAGATGCAAGCATTCAGAGGGACAGCCAAGGTTCTGGAAAAGCAGGGCAGCCTCGCCACAAGGACACAGCTGCGCAGGGCAGCCTGGACGGCGGTGACCTCTCCACACGGCCTGCCACAGCCCTGCTGAAAAGCCGCCCTTCGGCACCTCATGAGCCACTCCTGATGCACCTCACTGGACCGGGGGTGACGCCCACCCAGGCTGGGCAGCCGGATTCTCTTCCCCAGAAATTCGGTGTGGAGCCCTGAGACGGAGCTGGCTGGCACTGGGCGCGGGAACTGGGCGGTTAAGAAGGCAGGGGACCTGAGGCCTTTCGAGGGGCCGTGAGGGAGCCCTGAACAGAGGAGTGGGCAGGCGCAGGGCGAGACGAGCAGGGGTGGCCACAGAGAGTCTGCCTCGGCCCCCAGGAAGGCAGGACAGAGCGGCCTTCCACTTCCTGTGGAACTGGCCCTGCCTCCTGCAGCTGGATTCCCTGAACTGCCCTGCTTCTTTCTTCCCGGGAGGACCCACTTGGCTTCGGGGGCTGTGATTCCATACTTCCGTCCAGGGGAAGGCATCTGAGGTATCTTCTGGGACAGGCTGAGAATCCCTCGCCAAAGAAGGGAGTGCGTGGGGCTGGGAGCCCAGCGTGCCTGGTGGACGCGCTGGGTGGAAACGAGCTGTGCTAACACGCTGGGTCCCACCTATGAGTCCTCACACACGCCGTCTATCGAACCCCCAATATGAATCATCTTTTTTTTAAAGATTCTTTTCCCTACCCCCGCCCTGCTGTATTTTTTGCTGTGTCCATTCACTGTGTGATCTATATTTCTCTTTTTTTATTTTTTGTCTTCTCATCTTTCTTCTCTAGGATTCAGAGAGATTCGATCCTGGGGACCTCTGATACAGAGAGAGGTTCCCTGTCAGCTGCACCACTTCAGCTCCTGGTCTCTGCTGCGCTTCGCTTTGACTGGCCCCTGTCTCCCTTTTGTTGCATCATCATCTTGCTGCGTGACTCACTTGTGCAGGCACTGGCTCACTGCGCGGGCACTCACACGGGCACCGGCTCACCACACAGGCACACTTTCTCTTCTTTTTCACCAGGAGGTCCCAGGGAGCGAAACTGGGTCTTCCCATATGGTGGGGGGAGGCCTTATCACTTGAGCCACATCCGCTTCTCACCCAATATGGATCATCCAAAACCTCATAATAAGCCTGGGGAGGAGGCTGTTAACTGTTCCCATTTTACAGATGAGGAAACTGAGTCTTCAAAGAGTTGAGTTGGTTGTCCAAGTCACACAGCTAGTAGAGAGCTGGGGTTTGAGCTCTGGTCTATCTGCTTTTCCCACATTGCCACACTGCATTCTTACCGTAATTAAGATTCATATGGCAGAGCTGCAACACCTACTTTTAGATTTTTTGGACTTACTCACACCAGCAAACAGGGAGGTGAGGATGGTCAACCACTAGACCAGGGAACTGAGAGGGTCTACAGCTGTGAGCAGGAGAATCCCATCCATCAGCCATGTGGGATCTAAGCCCCCTCTCGATTTAGAGGTGGAGTGGACATCACCATTTAGGGTCCTCAGGATGGAGGAATAAAATATGGCCTCGAGTGGACCTCCTGGTATTCTACTATAGACTTATTGTGACTTTAGATATGGAAGAAATTATATCATTGATGTGGAGACTGTGGTCATGGCAGTTGCTGAAAGCAGGGAGAGGAAAAAAGAGGTGTATATTGGGGCATTTTTGGGACTTGGAGTTGTCCTCAATGATATTACAGGGACAGATGTAGGACATTATATATCCTGCCAAAACCACTGAATGGACTGGGAGAGAGTGTAAACTACAACATAACCTATAATCCATGCTGTGTAGCAGTGCTCCAAAATGCACTCATCAAATGCAATGAATGTGCCACACTAATGAAAGTTGTCGTCGATGTGGGAGGAGCGGGGGGTGTGGGGAGTGGGGTATATGGGAACCTCTTTTATTTTTTAATGTAACATTTTGTGTGATATATGTATCTTTTAAAAAAAGAGAGAGATTCATATTCCTGGATTTGATCCCTCAAGCTACTGGGACCTTGAAAATGTGGGTTACTCAGTTGCAGAGTAGGGGAGTCCATGGTTTTATTCTCATTTTCCCAAGAATTGAGCAGCCTTGTGGTCTGAGGCTAGCCAGCCACTAGGACTTCCTATTTGCCTCTGCGGCTCACAAGCCCCCCTCCCTGACTAGACTGTGTGCTTTTTGATATAGACCCTCTGCCTCCTTAATTTTTTAGTTTCTCCAGGAGACCAACAGTAGCCTCTGGTTGCTATTGTTTTGGGGGGAGCAGCCCCCGTCGACCCTGTTTCCTTCTAGAAGCAGAGGCTGCCCCCCACCCTTCAGCCACGTCTCTCCGGCCTGGCCCACGAGGGGACCCAGCTTCCGTGGATACAGGGATTGGCACACGTACGGGCACAGGATTGGGCAGAGCCAGCCAGCCTTCTGCCCTGGGGCAGGTGTGAGAGGTTCGCTGGGGTGGTGAGCCGGAAGCAGCAACTTCAGCACCTTCAGCGGCCATCTTCACCCCACCTGGAGTTAGCCTGTTTACAGAGGGACGGAGAGCAGAGCCAAACACAAGGACGGGGAGAGAGCACAAGAGCAGGAGCGCGCGAGAGCGCGAAAGAGGGAGGCTCCAGGCACAGAGCTCGGGCCCAGTCCCTGAGGTTCTGGTCAGTTCTGGGCACTCTCCGGACGTCCTCCTAAGGCCCTGAGCGCATCAGCTCCCCCTTGGTTAAACACTTGGTTCCCTCCCGTGTCACCTCAGTGGGAGGGGGAGCTTCTCAGGCAGCTCCTCTCGTGGTGCCAGCCAGCCATCTTCCCGGGGGTGGGCAAAAGCCCACGGCACTGCCCCAGGGGCACATCTGGCCCTCTCTCGGGCCCCTGGACCGTGGATAGATTCCACACAGCCCGATCACGAGACCCAGGAGCACCCCTCAGACCTTCCCCACTTGGGCCCCAGCTCTTCAGAAGCCTCGAGAGCAGGTCTGGGGACCGCCTCCCTCACGAGCCTGGCATCCCTTCAAGCCGCTGCTGCCTCCCACCCCTGCTCCTTCACACAGAACCCAAGCCCTGCCACGTCCCTCCAACCTCAGCCCCACGCGATTCTCTGTCCTGCCTGACCCTCCTGTGGGCCTAGCCACACTGTCCCCACCCTCCCCGCTTCAAGTGGGCGTTCCTGTGCCATCCCCAGGTTCCTGGAGATTCTCTCCCAAAGTCACTCCTTTCCCAGGCTTGCCCACAGCCCTCGGGACATCCTCTGCCTGGCACTCCCAGGGGCCTGCCAGGACCTTCCAGAGATGCCACAAAGCTGCTCTCGCCGGGCAGGCTGGCTCACCCCCTGAGGGACCCCCATGCAGCATGGACAGGGAGTAGCCAGTATGTGCAGCCCCAGCTCCATACTAAGGGGGGGCCTCCTGGAGGTGGATGCAGCTGCCTCACTGGCCACATTACAGAAAGCCTCAGTTCACAAAGGACTTAGAAGTGGCTTCCTTCTTTCTGTAAGTACATGTGTCCATTTTATTTTTAAAAACAAACTATATGGGAAGCAGATGTGGCTCAAGCGATTGAGTTCCCACCTACCACATGGGAGGTCCCTGGTTCGGTGCCCAGTACCTGCTAAAGAAGAGAGCGAGCTGGCTTGATGGGCAGGTGCAGCAAGCTGACACAAGAGACACAAGAAGAAAAACATAATGAGAGACACAACAAAGAAGGGAGCGCAAGTTCCTGATGCCTCCTAAAGAAGATGAGCAAGACAGCTAGCTGATGTGACAGGCAGGCTGACGCAATAAGATGACACAACAAGAGACCTAAGAAATACATGAGAGATACAACCAAGCAGGGAATGGAGGTGGCTCAAGCAATTAGGCACCTCCCTCCCACATAAGCAGTCCTGGGTTTGGTTTCCAGTGTCACGTAAAAGAATAAGGAAGATGAACAGACACAGCAAGTGCAAACAATGAGGGGATGGGTAGAAATAAAATCTTTTTTTAAAAACCTACTATATATATAATATGTACACACTATACACAAACACACACATATACATACAGATCTGCTTACTTACATATGTATGTATAATAGAATATATACCATATACATTCCCAAAAAATCTAGAAGGAAATATACTAAATGTCAAGGGGTGAGGGTTTTAAATACCCATCTTATTGAGGTACAATTTACAAACAATAAACTGCAACTATTTTTTTTTGCCTTTTGTGTATATATATATATATTTTAAAGATATTTAGATTATACAAATGTCACATAAAATATATAGGGGATTCCCATATGCCCCGCTCCCCACACCTCCCACATTTTCCCACATTAGCCACATCCTTCATTAGTGAGGTGCAGTCACTGCAATGGATGAACACATTCTAGAGCACTGCCACACAGCACAGATTAAAGTTTACATTGTAGTCTACACTCTCTCCCACCCAGTTCTGTAGGTTATGGCAAGAAACATACTGGCCTGCATCTGTCGTTGCAATGCTATTTAGGACAATTCCGAAGTCAGAAAAATGCCCCTGTACTACATCTCTTTTTTCCTCTCCGTGACTTCAGCACCTTCAGTGGCCATTGCCTCCACATCAATGATATAAGTTCCTCCATTGCTAGAATCACAGTCAGGCTAGTAGAATCCCAGTAGGTCCACTCTAGTTCATATTTTATTCCCCAGTCCAGAGGATTCTGGGATGGTGATGTCCATATCACCTCTAATTGAGAGGTGGTACACCTATTTCAAGAGTGCAGCTCAGTGACTTTTGACAAAAGTATATACCCATTAAAAAATACATATGTCCACGTAACCACCAACTGGTAGGTCTCTTTTCCTTTTCTCCTTTTTGCTTTTCTTTGTATTTTTTTTAGTTCTGTGGGCAGGCGTGACTTGGGTCATGAGATAAAAACATGTACTTACAGAAAAAGAACCATCTCTAAGTCTCTGGCCCTGCCGCTGGAGTCTGAAGGACTGTCCCTCAGAGAGGAGGGGTCTGCCCCTGCAGGGAGCACTCAGCTGACCAGCGCCTCCCCTGGCCTCCCACAGCCGCTCTTCCAGGACTGGGTTAAGGTAGAAGTCAACCTGCGAATAAACCACAGCTCAGGAAGGTCAAGGGCCCTGCTCCGTAAGTGGAGAATCCTGGAGCCCGTCCGCAGAGGTCTTTGGACTCTGAGCCCAGTGCTCTTTTATTGGCCGCCCTCCACGGGAGGCCATTCTGCCCCGCGTGGGGAGCCTGGCTGAGCCTTCTCCAGGTCCGTGGTGCTCCCTGGCCCTGGGAGCTGCAGGCAGCCTCAAAGCCCGGCCCAGGGACAGCAGCCCGTCCCACCCAGGCAGGCACGTGCCCTCCCCAGCTCCTGGCGTGATTCCGGAGGGGGACGATGGGCTCTGCCCCAGAGCAGGAGCCTGTTCCTTCCCAGGACCTGGTCATACCTTGCCAGACTCAAAATGGGGGAGCACCTCTCGGCAGGAACCACTTCCTGCCCTCAGCCCCAGCTCAGCCCAGATGCCCACTCCCAGCCTCTTTGGTCTTGCCTAAGCGCCCCCAAAATGAGGTCCCAGAGAAGCCAAACCGCCCTTCTCAGCTAGGTAAGACGCAGAGAGCCGCACCCTCTTTTCCCACACACACTTCCTCTCCACTTCCTGGAAGGGACCCCACCACGGCTGAGTCTTGGGCCCCCTCCTCTGACGCATAACCTAAACCCCAGGTGTTGAGGATTCATGGGGGGGGGGAGGGGGGGCTTGCACACACCCCACACCTGTACCCATTCCTGACACAGGCAGCATTTATTATGCTCCTACTGTAGGCCAGCCAGGACCCGTGCTGACCATTTTCACAAGTTATTCTCACAATAACTCCATCACTACCCCCATTTTCCTAAATGGGGAAACGGAGGCTCTGAGGGCTGAACTCACTTCCCAGGGCCGGGGCTTGCAACCCCAACCCTCCAGCGCCCCTCACCACGACACGCACTGCCACTGCGGACGGGCAGTGGCACCCCCCACGCGGGTTCAGCCGCAAGTTCTTCCACAGAGAACCGCAAAAAGGCGCTGAGACCGGCCAAGTTTACCCCAAAACCTCCTGGTAAAGGGGAGGCTCCAAGGCCTCTGCCCTTTTGCAATCCGGGAGGTCGGGCTCTCCAGTGCCCTCCGCGCAAACGGGGGCGCGCCAGGCTTCTGCGGCCCAATTTGATCTGTGTCCCGGGCCCATCGACCCGAAACTGTGCATCAGTTTTCACGTTCAGAAACCGTCCGATCCGGGCACCAGCTGCAGAACGCACTGGACTGCGCGCTACTTGAAGGCAGGGAGTGCCCGCACCCAAGGGCGTTCCGGACCCACATACAGCGGCCGAGGGCGCCAGGCGCCCCCTCCCCGCCCAGACCTCCCGGCCCCCCAGCCCCGTACCACCCAGGGCTCCCCGCTACTGGCCGGCGCTCCCCGCTCCCGCCCAGGGCGCCCCCTCCCCGCCCGCCGGAGGCCGCCCCCGCGGAAAGCGCAGCAGGCCGCCGAGCGGGAAGCGAAAGCAACGCGATAGGACCCGCGCGCCGCCGGCCTGGGGCGGGGCCGAGCGCGCATGCGTGGGGGGGGGGGGGGGCCGCTGGGCCGAGCTCGAGCCTGGCGAGCGCCCAGGTCCCCGGAGGGGCGGGAACGGAAGCTGCGGCAGACCCGCGCCCTCTCGTCGCGCTCCCACCACGCTCCCTCTGCCACTTTTCTCCTTTACTGATGGCTTTAAAAAATACACGTGCAAGTGTGTGAAGGTACAGGAAGCAATGCTCACTTCAGCATTGTGGCTAATAAACCCTTCAAGGAAAAGACAAGAAAACAACCTGAGTGCCCCCTGAAGAAAGGATCCAGTCGATGAATTATGGCACAACTCTAGGATGGAATAGCATGCAGCCATTAAAAATATTTTCAAAGGATAGTGATGTGGGAAAATGGTCACGAGAAAATGTTAACAGAAAATTAATATCAGGGATGTAGTGAGTTCTCAATGTTATTACAAAACCCTATATTAACACATAATATGATTTTAAGTTAGTAAAATTGATTATGTGTCTAATGCAAAAGAAAAATCCGAGAAACAAGTTCTGACTGATTATCTCTGGGAGAAGGGCATATACATGATTTTGTTTTTTTTAGATACCAGATTGGGGAGTGAAACCGGGACCTCTCATATGGGAAGCAGGTGCTCAACCACTGAGCCACAGCAGCAACTCTGAGTTGTTGTTATTGTTGTTTTTCATTTGTTTGCTTGTTGCTTTGTTTTTGTTCTTAGGAGACACTGGGATGGATCCTGGGACCGATGCTGTGGGAAGCAGGGGCTCAACTGCTTGAGCCACATCCACTCCCTTGCTTCTTTAATTTTAAATTTTGGTGCAATTAATATAATTTTAGGCTCGGGGAAAGAATGCCATGTTATATTAAAATTTTTAAAAAACTCATTTACCTCTCTTCAGTGCAGAGGTTACCTGAGAGCACAGGATACCCTTCCCCTGGGAGGTGCTCACTTTGAAAAAGCCCAGACTGTGGGCGGAGAGGGGTGGGCTGGGATGGCAGACGGCGTATCTCTAGATTGTTTTTTAAATTTTGTATTGCAAAAGCATGGTGTAGCAGTTTGGTATTATTGATGAGTTCCAAAAAAGAAATATTGGATTATGTTTGTAAACTGGTCTTTTCCTCTGGGCATATTAGATTATATTGGATTTAGAGGTTTGCTTGATTAAGTAATTATGTAAAGCTCTTGTGCCAGTAGGGCGTTGAGTCCCCACTCTTTGGTGGTTGGGGACTCACAAAAGGCATGGCACAGGACAGAGTTAAGAGTTTGATGTTGGAGTTCGATGCTGAAGCCTTAAGCTGGAGCCCCAGAAAGTAAGTACACAGAGGAAAGAGAAGCCAGCCCCAGGAAGGGAGGAACCCAGGAAGTCTGAACCCTCGCAGACGTCGGCAATCATCTTGCTCCAAATGTGAAACTAGACTTTGGTGAGGGAAGTAACTTATGCTTTATGGGCTGGTATCTGTAAGCTCCTACCCCAAATAAATACCCTTCATAAAAACCAACCAATTTCTGGTATTTTGCATCAACACCCCTTTGACTGACTAATACACATGGGTTATCATTAGTGTTTAAAGAAAGAAAGGTCCAGTCCTGTAATCTCTTTTTTTTTGGTAGAGAAAAAGTGAAACAACATTTTGAGAATAAAAAAAGAAGGAAGCCTTAGCAATATTATGAATAAATAAAATGTAATTGCTTGTATGGGAATTTTTAAAGGAAGATTTCCATCCCTATATCTTTTTATTTTATTGTGATAACATATATATTGAATAAAATTTGTCATTTTAACCATTTAAAGTGTAATTCAGCGGCATTAATTACAATGGTGCACTACCATCGCTATCAGCCATTACCAAAATGTTTTCATCACCCCTAACAGAAATTCTATACCCGTTAAACAATAACTCCCCATTCTTCTCTTCCTCCAGCCCCCTGGTAACTTTTAATCTACTTTCTATCTGTCTGAATTTCTAATTCTAGAAACTTCATGTAAGTGGCATCATACAATATTTGTCCTTTGGTGTTTGACTTATTTTAGTTAGCATTGTGTTTTCAAGGTTCATCCATGTTGTAGCATATATCAGGACTTATTCCTTTTTTTAAAATTCAATTTTATTGAGACATAATCACACACCATACAATCCATCTGAAGTGTACATTCAATGGCTTTTGGTATAATCACAGAGTTGTGCATTCACCACCACGGTCAATTTCAGAGCATTTTCATTACTCCAAAAAGAAAACCCGCCACCACTGAGCAGTCACCTCTCAATCCCTCTATCCTTCCCTTGCCATATATAGCCATTAGCCTAATTCTGTCTCTATACATTTATTTATGTTTACAATTTATATAAATGGACTCAAACAATATACAGTTCTTCGTGTCTGGTTTCTTTCACTCAGCATAATTTTTTTTACACTTGATGAAAAATATTAATATATTATTATTCACTACAATCCATAGTTGGCTATGGTATATTTTTGCCCAAATACCACCCTATTATTAACATCTTGTACTATCAGTGAACGTTTGTTCTGCTTTACGGCAGAACATTCTTCTATTTAGCACCTCTAGATTTTAAGCTGCCCTTGCCCAACTTCCACCTGTGAGACCCTGGGCAAGTTACTGGATCTTGATGAGCCTCGACTTCCCATCTGTAAAACAGGCGTAATAAACCTGGGTATGAGGCCTTTGCACAAGGAGTCCATGAGATAATACATGTCAAGGACTTGGTACAAGGCTGAACCCCTGGGACGTTCAATCTCTGTTGGCAGCTGCAGGGTAGGAATCTTTGTACATACTCCACAGAGAACGATGCTTCCCTTCTCCTCACCCTTTGTAGGCTGCGGACATAACCTAAGCATTTCTATAGCTGGGTTGGAACTAACTCACCGAGGCCCCAGAAGTTGCAAACAACCTCCCCAACCAAGCCCAGCCCAGCAGAAGGGGCTTCTGAGCCCAGAGAGGCGCTGCCTGGAAGTATGGGGCTGGGTGTGATTACCCAGCCACTCAACAAACGTGGAATGCGTTTCTAGGGACACAATGGAGGACAAGACAGATTCTGATGCTGCCCTCGAGGATTTCCATCCTAGTGAGGGAGACAGCGAACAAACAAGTAAACAGGAGCTGTGGCTCAGTGGTTGAGCACCTGCTTCCCATGCACAAGGTCCGGGGTTCGATCCCCAGTACCTCCTGAAAAAACAAAATCATTATAAAAATAAACAAGTAAACCAGGAGAGTGAGTATCAGTTGTGATAAGAGCCACAAAGGAAGGAAACAGAAAATTAGCTGGGAGGGGTCCACATCCAAGCTGGGGCTGGGCCTCTCTGGGGAGGTGGTAACAGCAGGAGCCTATAAAGTATGAAATCTCTTTCCGCGGTGCCCTATGCTCAGCCTTCTGGTGCCACTGCCTGGCTCTGGCAGGTGCCACCCCAGGGGCTCTGGAACCATTCTGCAGAACCCCCAGGTCAGAGCCCCTTGGTGTCAAGGCTGCCAGAGGAGGGTGTGCACCGAGCCCTGGCAGCAGCCCCTCAGCCTTTCCGTTCCCTGGCTCAGATGATCCTCAAACCAACCTGTGAGGCGGACAGCCCAGGTTCTTCCTCTCCAGACTAAGCAGAAGCTCGGCGAGGTTGAGAGATTTGCTCAAGGCCACCCAGCCCGAGGGGGCAGGTACTGGGCCCTGGCTGCCCACTCTGGCTTGCGCCCCACCCCGCCCGCAGAGGCAGCCCCCGGGGACAGCAGGTAGAGAAGACAGGGCAAAGGGGAGGGGCCGCACATCCGGAACTTCAAGGAGGGACCCTACGGGACCAACCCAAGATCTGGGAGACGTGGAGCCGGGCAGGTAACCCGGGCGTGACCCTCCAGCCATCAGTTTTGAAATTCGGGAGTGGCCACCATGCACCTAAAGTCCTCGGTCATCTGTCAAGTGACCCCACTAATCCTAGTACCCAACACCGAGGGTTGTCAAGATTAATTCATGCACTTAGCACTCGGTCCATGTTAGTTAGAACAATGATTGGGATGGCTCCAGAAGGATCAGCCCTGGGGACACCACAGAAACAAGGAAAAGTCCCTGCCCTCATGGCTCTTCCATTTTAGTGGGGACGACGGACAATTAACAAGTAAGCAGAATACTAAATACGAATTTCAGCTAAGAGGAAAAGAAGTAATAGAAATGACTAAGGAGTGGGCCTGAGACGACTTGAGATAGAGCAGTCAAGAAGGGTTTCTCTGAGCTGTGACCCGAACGATGGGAAAGATGCAGAGGAGAGTTTTCCAAGTAGAGGGAACAGCACGTGCCAAGGCCCCGCCACTGAAAAGAGCTGGGCACGTTCACGGAAAAGAAGGCAGGTGTGGCTGCACCTGAGGAGTGTGGCGGCTTGTGGGCCAGGCTGAGGAGAGCTTATTCTTGTTGCAGGAGCCAACAACTGATGGTTTTATAAAATAGATTTGTTTCCTATTCTGTGTGTTATTTGGACTGGAAAAAGCAGGAACAGAAACAGAGACTCCTGGGGGCGTGATGGTCACAGAGGCCTGTAGGGGGCAGCTGTCTGAGAGTTGGCCAAAGCGTTCCAAGAGGGAGGGCCACGTGGAAGTCAGAGCCCAGGTGGAGGGAGATGGTAGAGCTGAGCAGGGAAGGCAGAGTCTGGAATGAGAAGGAAGGGGGGGTTTGGGGGAGGGAAGACAAAGGAGAAAACAGAAATAAAGTCCTTGCGCCCGGCCTGTCAGGGCCTAGGTGAGCGGTAAGAGTCAAACAGTCGCTAAGTGCTGGAGACGGGTTTCTCCGTGCTGGACCTCCAGCGGCCGCCCCCTTCCTTAGGTGGGGTGGGGCCTGGGGATTCCATCAGGGCCAAAGCTTCCTGGGTGGCCCTGGGTCCTCTCCCTGTACCCCAGTATTTTGGCCGAAGCTCTGGTTTGAGCCAGGGCTGCCTCACGCTAGGTGTCTCCCCCAGGCGAGGGCTACTCACCCTCCCCAGCACCCTGCAACTCCCCGCATCTCACCCTGAGTAATGGACTTATGCCCAGAGGTCATTGGCTTGAGGTGACAGGACTAAAGCCAAGTTCCCACGAGTACAGTGAGGCTGGAGAGGGTTAGAGCAGCTTGCCTGAGGCCACGGAGGATTCAGTTCCAGGGGTTTGGGATCTGGCGATCTACTCAGGGCACTGTTCAGGGCACCCGAGGACTTAGGGGTCGAAAACGAGGGGTTGGCTGGGCCGATCACTGAGGTCTGACTCTACCTCTCAAAATTGCTGTTTTAGTTGCCCAACCCCATGCAGGCTCTGCCATAACCTGCCAAAATCCAGGCGCGTTCCTCCCAACCAATGGCACCTCCTCGTGGGGTCCCAGCTTACAGGAAGAAATGGCCACTCGGGTGAGTTGGCCACAACCTTTCAAATTGTATTGGAGCCAAGAGGAAAGGCTGCTTTGGGGGTGATGCCAGAAAACAGTCCCAGGGAGAATCCCGGGGAGCCCTGTCCCTCTTGGATGTGGCTTTCTTGTCCCCCCATCTATCACATGTGCTTTCTCACCCCCCTAGCTGCTGCCCATGCAACACCTGCATGCCCCAGGAATCACTCCACTGCCCCTGGGTGGCACGTCTGGCCAGCCGGCTCTCTGGTCTCCCTCCCTCCTCTGCTGCACTGGAGATCCACTGAGTCAACCTGGCTGAACCCAAGGAAGCTTGTCTTGACCCCACAAGCCTGGCCCAGGGTTGGGGTGGGGAGGGAGGGGGCTGCTGCCCGGTCACTTCCTGTCTCTCCATAGCCCTTATCATCAAATGACACCTTAAACCCAGGAGCTTCTCAGGATGGTTTCCATTGACAAATGGCCCCAACAGCTCCCTCCACAGACAGGAACTCACCTCTGTCTAATCGGGACAGTGAAAGGAGTGGAGGGAGAGCCATAAGCTCTGCCATACCTCCCAACCCTGGCCCAGATAACAATGGGGCTTTGGGCCTGGCCCCCCACCCCCACCCCATCTTCGCCCTGGAGCCACCAGGATTCGGTCTGAATTCCACCCCCACCAAGCTTCCTCCAGGTAGGCACATGAGGTGCTCTAATATTCAAAAGTCAGTGACCACCTCCCACACATCCCCCGCCAAATTCAGTGAACAAATGGTGTTGATTCCACCTCTTGCTTCTCACTAGAGCTACAGATAATCTCTTCCCCACCGGGATTAACACATTTTCTAAGAACCATGATTTTTTTTTCTTTCTTTCTGAATTCAGAACCTCAAAGCCTAAGAGACACTGTCTGTCTGCTGGCAATTTGGAAGAAATCAGGCAAATGTGTCAGAAGCCAACCAAGTCTCCCTACGGCTCATTTCTGGGAATGTATCATAAGGAGAAATACAAAATATAGGGGAGAAATCCAAAACATAAAGATGTTCGCTGCAGCTCTACTCGCAGCTATTTTTTTAAAATGGAAACAAACATCCAACAAGAAAATGGCAGGCAGCCACTGAAAACAAGTCTTCTATGTTAGCACTGAAAACTATTGAGAAAAAAGTAGGACAAAAGTTGAATGCACGTTTACAACTCAGAAGGAGGAGGAGGAAGAGGTGGTAGGGAAGGGGAAGGAGAAAGAAAACAGAAAAGAAAAAGTGCCCCTGAAAAAATGTTACTTTAGAAGGGTTTTCTCTTTTGCTTCCAAGCTTTTCCCTTATAATTTCTTTCGAAGCTGCCAGAGAGAGGTGGCACAGTCCTAAGCCTCCCTCGAAGTCTCCAAGTCTCCACAGGAGAGAAACCTCGAGTCATCCTCGCTGAAGAAAAGGAAGCATTGGCCAGAGCAGCTTAGCCCTTAGAAGCTAAAAATGGGGCCCGAGGTCTGACAGCTGAGATGTGACATGATTCTAAATGATTTTTCTACTTAGATTCAGTCTCTTTAGAAGGGCGGGGACAGGGACAGAGGCCTCCTGAACTAGAAACTGTTGGGCAAAGGCTCACGAGGACGAAGGGAACGGCATGTGCGAAGAGACGCAGCAAACCACAGGCCGCCCCTTGCAAGACAGTCCGCCGGGCTGGGTGGCGAGGGGACCCAGGGCCCGGGGGGGGGCTCAAGGCAGGCCGGCGGGGTTCCCAAATGGCAGACACACAGCCTCTTCTCTGACCAGCACGTCGCTGCCCTCAGGGCGGCCCGCCGCTGGTGTAGAAAACACCTTCCTCACGCTGAGCGGAAACGGCCGCCATCACTTCCGGCAGCGGCCCGCGCTTCCGCCTGCCGTGCGGAGCGAAGCGGTCATCCCAGCCCCGGGTTCGCCCCGTCGGTGTTAGCAAATAGCCACCGGCAACCCCCGAAGCCTCCCTTTTCTAGGCTAGACTCCTCGGTGGGTTCCGGGGTCTCTGGGGCACCACGGCGCCCAGGCGTTCCCCCACCTCTCCTGGGTGGAAATCCTGCCTGGAGGGGCCGGTGCCCTGAGCAGAAGTCCCCCCGGCCATGTCCGGGGAGAAGACCGCAGAGCAAGGCCTCTCCTCCCTGCTTTAAAGTATTTAAAAAGCAGCATCTGCTTTCCGGGTAAACGGCCTCACTGTGACTTCTCTTTGGGCCTCGGCAGGCCCGCGCGGCTTTGCCCCCTCCAGTTTCCGGCTCCTGTTGGATACTCACGCAGCTGATGCTTGGAGATGGAGGAGCCCCACTTCCTGGGCCCAAGCTAAGTGGGGAGCACTTAGGTCCTTAGCCCCGCTGGAGAAGGCCGCAAACAGTTGTGTCAGGGAAGAGGAGGAGGCGCAGGACAAAAGGACATTACTACGGTGCTTTTTCCGTTTCTCTTTTTGCACAAAAACAGTCCATTTATTCAAGTGTTCTCCAGCACAAGTACATTAGAAAGGAGCTTTATTATATTCTTCTGGGCACAAAAAAAATGTGATGAAGGCGGAACTGACAGACTTTCTACATCTGCTTGTACGCATTGACCTCTTTAATTATTTCATAAACAGCTATGTCACGAGCATCACTTACACAGAGATACAACAGGACACCAGGGAGGGCCGGGGCCGGGCCCCGCTCAGGGCCTCGCACCGGCTCTTCCGTGATGTCCCAGAACCAGACTGTGAAATGTACATTATTATTGTCAATAAATAGAGAAGCAACCCTAAAAAAATATATAGTGGTGAAAGGATGCTGGAACCAGGAAAGAAAAAAAGAAAAAAAAAGGAAAAAAGAGGAACTTAAGAGAAAGGAAGGAGGGCGGGGAGGAAAGAGTCTGGGAAGTTAAGTCCTGCATTTAGCTGCGTGGAATGTGCAGAAGTGCTCTGCCGCCGGGGTCAAAGCGAAATCGTCTGTAACAGTAAAAGTTATTACCAAATCAGCTACGGAGTTTATTCTTCAGTATGAATACATGGTTTCCCACAAATAAGTAAGCACCCGCTACTTCAATGCCTCAGCTAAAACACGTGAAATCGCTCATTTAGTTTTCAAGTACAAAGTTAAAATGCCTTTTTAATAATAATATATCAGAGTAAAATAATAGTCTCTTTTAAACTCCACTACAAGAAAACAAAACAAACAGTCATTGTCCAGACAGCAGACTTAATTTAACAATATATATTTTTAATAAAATGTTTTAGCACCTTGTTGAGTCACCTCCTCCCTCTGCGTATTCTAAGGAATTTCGGCATTTTTGTTGTTTGTTGAATTCTAGGGCTGTGCAACCAAATCAGCCTGTGAAGTGAAATGGGACTAAGGTGATGCTTTAGACCCCTGCTCATCAACTCAGGGACAGGGCTGAGGACGGCCAGACTGGTGTTTGATGACGCTACCTTCCTGCGCCCCTCGAGTGAAGGAGGTCTGGGGAGTTTTCCAGTTACCGGAGTTACAGGGGTCCACGGGCCTCCATTCCCGGCAAGATGGCAAGTCACCGCTAGCAAAAGGGCCTTGGGTCCTTGTCCCCACTGCTTTGACCTGTTTATTCCCCCTCCCCCAAAACTCCATTCCCTGGGGCCAGTGATAAGCAAGAGGTCCCCTGACCCGAACTCAGGCGCCAGAAGCAGTGGCTGTCCCTTCCCACGGACCCCAACTTTCCTTTACCAAAATGTAAAGATTCCAGAGCAGGAGCCAGGACAGTGGCGCTCATCCTGTGAGTTCAGTCTCTTCCCTCTCCCGCCACCAGGTGCGGTAGGTGGCGTCTAACATTCCCTCCCGCCTGACCTAAGGACTGGGCAGGGAACGGCCAGAGGGGAACAGTCCTAGCCCGGGGCCAACTTCCAAACGCCTTTTCCACCCTGTGATGGGAAAAAGGCTTCAGCTGCTTCCTGCCACTCAGGACTGCCTACGGAGAATGCCAGTGTCGCCCTGCAATCGCCAGCCCTGGAAGCGACCGGCCTCGGCAATGCCCCGATGGCCAATTCCGATCACCCCCAGGACCACAAGGCGGGCCTGGCCACAACTCAGTTCTCACGGAATCTTGGCCTGACCACCAGCTCGCTTTGGGTCCCTGTGCCCAAGCCCGTGCCCACCGCTTGAGGGACTCCTGCAAGTCTCCCAAAAATAACAGTTTGGACTCCACTGCCACCGCAGCACTGCACCAAAAGGTCAAAACTGCCTCCAGAATCTACTTTTTAAAATCCACCTGTGTTATAAAAGGATGAAAACGAAGGCTTTAGCTTTCCCCTAAGAACATTTCCAAATGGCTCAGCTGAAATAGTCCTTCTCCTGCTCCTGTTTTAGATCTTCCTGTCCTCAAAACGGTGCACTATTCCCATCCAGGCTTCCCCCAGAGTTGCCACCGCCTGGCGGCCAGCTCAGTGGGAGGTGACGGCCGCTGGGTCCTCGTTAGACCCGCTCAAGGTCGAACAGCTTTCCTTCCTGCTGGAGCTGCCGGTCCCAGCCCACGCCCTAGCAACTCGCCAGAACTCACAGCTCTCTCCACCAGCCCACCACTCCCAGGCCTAGTTTCAAAAGCTGAGAGGCCCAGAATGTTCTATGAATGGCTTCTGCTTTCTACGTAGGATGTTCAACAGCAAGAAGGCAATCCCCCTTGGGAGAGAGAACACAGGCTAGCACACTTGTGGCGGTGTCACCTTCTCTAATCCTCCCCTGCTGGGCCCCTGCCTGCTGTTCTCTTGCCCGCAGGGGAAGGGGGGCAGCAGCCAACCCGAGGCCCTTGAGGGCCCCGCAGCCGCCTGCTGGATGCTAGCTTCCCCCTCAGGTAAGAGACCAAGAGTTCTGTGACCCTGGCACTAGCACCGGCCGCCTCCCCCAGGCAAGGGCTGCAGACTCCTTTGGCACGGTGCCCTGCTTGGCCCCTGCGGTAGGGAGGCTGTGGTCCTCAGTCCCCAGAAGCCCTCCTTTCTGCAGGTCAGTGGGCCTGCTCTTTGCAAAGAAAATCCGACTGGGGAGCATGCCCCCCAGGCCTTCTTGGTCTCTCCCTCTCCAGGGCCTCTACCTTTGGCCTCAGCCTTGCCAAGTGTAACGACCCCTACACCTTCATGACCACACAACCCTGCCTCGGTCTGTAGAAGCACAGTTCCCCTTTGGAAGGGGACCCCCTCCCAGGATTGGCCGTGGGGTGGGAAGAGTGGCCCAGCTTGGCCAAGTTGGCACCTTCCCAAAGTCCCCCATACCCGACCAAGTTCTACTGTGAGACCAGGCCCGGTGGGTGGGCTGAAAGAAAAGCTGGTGATTGCTTAACTCTAGTTCCTACCAGGGGGCCCCAGGGGCCATCTGGCACATTCTGGGGTCCAGTCAGACTGCTAGACCCAGAGGGCTCTGCTCCTCAAGGAGTCAGCCACAACAGCCCTCTCCTGGCCCTTGTCCTCCCTCTCTGAGCGAGCTGGCCAGTCCACGCTAACGGCAGCTCACAGGATTCAAGGGGGCAGGCCTAATTTCTCTTATCTGCCTCAAAAGAGGTCCCCTGAGCCGGCCACTTCCTTGGCTAACAAGTTTCTCCAGACTTCCCGGACACCTTGGGTGGAGCACCAGGCCCGGCTAAGGTGGAGCACGGGCCGTTGAGGCGGGCTAATTCCTTCGCGTAAGCAGCAGACAAGAGGCTTGGGAGAGCTCAAAGCAGAGCTGGGAAGTCTGTTTGCAGAGGGAGGCCCGTGGAGAGTCGCTGTGTCCTAACACAGAGCTGGGAAGACCTTAGCGCCGGCTGGCAGGGGAGGGAGCACCTGGGACTGCCGGGGGCAGCCCTCCTCCCCCCCAGCCCTCCTGGGGCGGCGCTGGCGGACCCCCTTGCCAGGAAGAATGGAGCCTGGCTGGCGGCAGGGACAGAGAAAGCACCAGTTAGGGACAGGGACTCCCACGGGGCCCACACTCACCACCTGCCGTGTCAGGGAAGTGGCAGGAAGCAATTTGTGAGGGATGATGTCCTAAGCCAGCCTTAGGAGGAAATATAGAAACTGGGGTCCGGGACTAAGCACCCCAAGCAGGAGTGGGAGGCTGTGATAGCAGCCAGCAGCTCACTCCCGACGCAATGAGCAAGGGATTCAAAGCCTTGGTTTAGTGTCACTAATTACGAATTTGCCTTATTCAAAAGATGAGTTTCACTGTCCCATTTTTTTGTTCCCAATGGAAGCCCCCTGGTCCAGACAGACCCGGATATCCATTTTATTTTGGTCGGGGGAGAATCGATAGGGGGAGCTGAGGGCTGAGCTTCCCGGTGCCGAGAGCTGCAGGTCAGTATCACAGGTTGCTAACAGAAGAAATCTTTTTGACATCATCAGGGGCAAGAGAGAACACTACCTGCTAGAGGAGAGCACCTGCTACAGGAAAGCCGCCTCCTCTTCCTGCCTGTCAGCACCTAGCAACTCCGGGGACTGACGGGGCTGCCTGCCATCAGGGCAAGAGGTCACCAGCCGTGCGGCTGACCCCACGAAGTCCCGAACCATGGGGAGAAGGGCACTGGGAGCTCCCTGGCGTGTGTGTACGAGCGCATTCGTTAGGCATCTGTCTAGAAGCAGGTTCCTGTGCGTGTGAGTGACTGGTTGATTGGCGTGGGGCTTGTCGGCAGCGGGGGCCGAGGCTCCGCCTACGATCCCCCGCCCCCTGCCCCCCACTACATAATATTTCTTATACACGACCCTATCTATGGATTTATATAGTGCCTACCAACGTAGGCTCATCTTTCTAGGGATGCGAACATGGGACCGTGTGCCCAGCGGCACACCTCCCATCTCTGCCCGTCCCAGGAGGTGCCATCCCCCCTCCCATTATAAAATATATATCTCTATATGCCACATATCTACACCCCATCGATCCAGGCAAGCGTCTGCCCATCGGGCCCTCGCCCCGGAGCCACCAAGCGCCGTCCCTTCCTACCGCCGGCGCCAGGCCGCCTGCCTCGGTAGGAAAGGGGACAAAGTGTCGTGCAGTTGGGGCTCCGGGTGCTGCTGACTCGAGGTTAGAGCAGCTATCATCAGACCAAGCACTAGAAAAGAAATACACACCACTCAAATCACACACACACGGAGAGGGACTGCGGTCCTCCCTCCAGCCCTGACACACCTGACCCAGAGGAGGGGAAGTAGAAGACTGACCGAGCCGGACGCAGACTCCCGGGGGCGCCCCGAGTCTGTCGCCGCGCCGAGTGGCCCACCTGGCCCGAGGGGTGGGGGCCAGGGCACCAGAGCCACCGCTTGCTGAGAAGCACCCTGCTCCCCGCACCTTGGTTTGAAACCTAAAGGGAGGGGTGTTGGGTTTTTGTTTTCTTAAAAAAGGAAATCTTAAAACAAACATAACCAGAACCATAAGAATAATTATAACAATAAAAGATGTCATCAGCCTCCCAGTATAAAACTGCAGCCTTTGGAGATGACCAAAAACATCACATTCCAGGGGCCAAGGAAGCCGCCTTGTGCACAGAGGGGTGGATGGTGGGGGCCTCATAAAAGAACACACAAAAGGCGACTTAGACAGGAAAGCACCAGTACGTTTTGTATGTTTTTTTATTTGCTCCAGGTGGGGTTTTAACTGTTGCTTTTCCCACACTCTGGATCACCTCTGATCCCACCACGAGGAGCCCTCGAATCAGCTAACGTGAGATTTGGGAACTGGAGACCCCTTCCCCTGCCACCTTTCCAAGGGAGTCTCCTTTTAGAAAGGAATCAAAAGATTATTGCGTTTGAGTCTGGATAAATTCCACTCTCAGCTTTCCACGGACCCGACCACCTCACCTTACCAACCCTCTTTTGGCAGGGAGAAACGGGGGCACGCCGCTCCCAAACTCTCCTCCTTCACCTTTTTAAGAACCACGGGGCAAGTCCCACCGCTCCGATTATCCACCAACTGTCTCCCTTTCTCCATCCTTGGTTAAAACCCTTTGCACATAAGGCAACGTGGAAGCTGATGTTTTTACTCATCTCGCTGTTTTAAAGCACCATTATGAAGTCAGGTTGTACAGTAGTTAAAGTACCTTTTATATATATATCTCATATCTATCATATATATATAAACTGTAAACAAGAGGTAACAGCGGCTTCTAGAAACTGATTTTCTTCAAGGTTTCCTGTGTGGTAGGCACCTGAAATACTGGAGAAAAGTATCTTGTGTAGCTGTTCTTGTCTTCCCTGCTGCTAGTTGGGTTCTATTTTGCATGACCGGGAATGGTGCTGATAGGACAGCTCAGTGGCTGGGAGGGAATTCGGCCGCCTGAGTGTCTCTAAATTTTCTGTCCCCTGCTCGTGCTCCTATCTGATCATCAGGCTGGAGACAACAACAAAAAGATATACAGTTAAAAAAAAAAATACCCAATATATAGATTTCTATATAATTTCCTTTTTTTTTTCCTCTCCCATCTTTCCTCTGCAAGGTATTGTGACTTTTTTTTTTTTTTTTTTTTTTTGCCATTGATTTTTGCTGCAATAAACCCTCTTGTTTCAGTCACAGCAAGAAACAAAAACCCAAACAAACAGAAAACCCCTCTGGAAAGAGTAGAAAACAAAAGGTTTGACCAAAAATAAAGGGGGAGGGGGGAGGGGGGGCTTGGTTTTGTTTTTTAAATAGTTTAAACATCGAAAAATCAGGAGATGATGTCCAACCCTTTTTTTTTTTTTTTTGCAAGGCAAAGCCTTCCGGTATTTCCGCATCTGTGGTTTTTGTGTTTAAATTCCTGTTGCTCTTCTGGGTGCTGATACTTCTCTCCATCCTCATGTTCTTGGTGTTTTTTTTTTGTTTTGTGTTTTTTCATGGAACTCTCTGTCACTACCTCCGTTTGCCCTCACGTCCCTTACACACAAGCAAAATACTCCTTCAGCGGCGCGAACAGGTGGCGGATGACCGGCACGCTCCACGACCGGCCCAGCAGTCTCTGCCTTGCCAAGCGGCTCATGTTGGAGACGTCTGTATAGTGGACAGGGAAGCCAAACACCCTGGGGAGAGAAGACAGGGCAGGGGGGGCAGGTGAGTGGGGGCCAGGCCCGGGGGGCTGCCGGGGGCCCGCCAGGGTGCCCGTGCGCGCCTGCCCGCTCACACCCACACGCCCTGGCGCACGTTCCGCCCCACCGCGCCTTCTGTCCTTTCTAAGCAGTTCCAGGCTTCATTCACCGGCTGAGCACCAGGCCCGGGGCCACAGGCAAGATAACCGCTGCCCAGAAGACTCATGAGACAGCAGGGAAACAGGGAGTGTGTGTGGAAAACACCTGCAGGATAAGCTCTACGGCCTCCCTCGACAGGGTGGCTTCCTCAAGACTGTAATACGCGTGCACTCCAAGTCCCTTCCCCTTCGAGGATAGAAAACTCTCAAAGCAGCTCAACCTTTGCCCAGCCTCAGAAGTTCAAGGACTTCCTGTTTGCTCTGGGTTTTTATGTAAATGGTCTTTGTCTGACTAAACCCCAGTTATACCCAGAGGAGGAGGAGGAGGAGGTACCATAGGCCTAGGAGCCCCGTGTGCAAAAAGCGGGGTGCTGGGGCTGTGAGGCTGCAAGGCTGGTGTGCTGCCTTGGTTTACAAAACACCCACAAAATTCCCAGCCCAAGTTCAGGAGCGTGGGCGGGAGGTCCGGTCAGTACATTGCCAGGCTCTTCTTACTTTGGGAACCGGCCTTAAAACGCACAGGCTGGGCCAGGAGTCCTCCCGGGCGGCCTGCTGTGCTGGGAAAGGCGTGGGAAACCCCGTAGTCCACGTGGCATCTGTGGCAAATCCAAGCCTGGCCAGGAGAGGCAGAGAGCAGAGCCCAGGGCACCGGGATGCCCCACACCGACTCGGGTACCTTTCCATTTCAGTGCACCATAAGATGTCCTCTTTCTCGTTCATGAAGACGGGGAAATGCTGGTCTTTGCCCTGCTTTATGGAGTTTGACCTAGTTGTGATGGTCCTCACTTTGCTGAACTAGAAGGAGAAGGAAAGGGCAATGAGCACGTGTTCATCCCTTCAAGAACAGATGCAGGTGGGGCAGTGACGTGTGTGCTGGCCGGGGACAAGGCCTGCCCAAGCCTGGGCCAGCTGGGAGGCTGGGGGTGCGGAGCTGGGCAAGCTGGGGTGACCAGCCTGAGCCCCTGCAGAGTGCACTGCCCCACCCTTCTTCCTATTTGGGGGTCACCAGGCCATGCCGGGTCTGATTGTCAGCCCGCTCTTTCACAGCTCTAGAAGCTTGGAGGCCAAAGATGCCGCGTTCCTCGGCAGCTCAAAGACCTGCTCTGGGGTGGCCGCAGTCCTGACCGCTGGGCCCTGCTGGCGTGGACACAACCCTCATGCACTTGCTCCACCAGATCTCGCCAGAGAAACGGAGCATCCGTGTCCCAGGAGACTGCCCTGCTCTGAAGCTTCTGTCATAGGTCCTTACCAACCAGAAAACACTACTGTAGTCCAGGGACCTTGGTGTCTCCTTCCTAGGGGGTGGGGGGCAGCCGGAGAAGAAGGGCGAAAGGCCAGTGGCGATTTCTCCCTGTCCTCCAGGGTTTCCCCCAGGCCCTCTCCTGTAGCACATGCCCCCGACTGGCGGTGCCCACAGGTAGCAAAAGCGCTGGTCACAGTTCCCGGCATGTGCTGCCGTCTGCCCTTGGTGGAAGGTCAGGGACCCCGGGCTAACCTTGGCTATCCTGCCATGCTCCAGACACTCCTGCAGCTCCAGCTTATCATTCACAGTGGACGCCAACGGCCTAGGAGGCAGAAGAGACATAACCACAGGAACCTGGAGAGCAGACACAGCCCGGCACCGCCAGCCCCAAACAGCCATTTGACCCTCATAGGTAAATAAGAGCTCTGCCCCAAACCATCACCCGATTCCCTCCCCCCTCCCCCGAGACACATGGAAGCAGCTGCACACGCACAAAAACCCCAGGACGCAAATGGCCCAAGTAAAAGGAGTCCCCAGACTACGAACAGGCACGGAGCACCTGCCCAGAAGGGGTGGGGGGTAGGCATCAATTATTTTTATTTTGGTCATTTTAAAGCATACTGAATTTGAAAGAAAGCCTATGGGGTGACAGCCATTCTGTATCTTGATTTGACTGTGCTGCGTTGTTAAAATCCATCAAATTGTACGCCTTAAATGTATGGTTTTAAATTAGACCTCAATAAAGTTGATTTTTTAAGTTAAAATTTTGTTAAACATTACGATTTTTAAAATCATAAGAACTTTCCCTTACTCAAATTTACAAAAACCTTTCGTGGCAGAGGCCAACACACAGGTCCTCATTCCCAAGCACCCCTGCGGTTGTGCGGCTCAGCTCGGTCACATGTGACCTCCACCACCACCAGCTTAGCCACTAGGAAGGACCAGCCATTCCAAGATTCTGGACTTCTAGGATAGAAAGAATGGGATTCCCTTTCTTTTGAAGGGCCTCGGCCCATGCCCATGTCTTGGAGGGGTGCCTTGCCCTGAGATCTGGACCAAAATGTTGGCTAAAGTAATAAATGAAACACCAAGAACACAGATGCTGGCTGGGAGGAGACAGATCCCAGCAAGGACCCAGGAAAGGGGAAACAGGGTCACACAGGGGCCCAGAGGATGGAAGGAATTTGAAAGGCAAGTCCAAGTGAGGGTGAAGACTGCAGAGGACCAGCTTGAGTGATGGCCTTGACTGCAAACTGGGGGCAACAGAGCAGACCCAAGCAGCTCCATGATGGCAGGCGTGCCTGCCCGCGTGCACGTCTACATACACGCACGCGCGCGTGTGGGTGTGCCGAAGGAGCACGTGACTGGCAAAGTAGGAGGTGGGCCGTTTCCTTGAGCAGGGGAGGAACACAGGTGGAATGTGACAGAACAGCAGTATAGAAAATCAATCCAGGTTGGGGAAGAGATGCAGAATCTAAGTGGTTGGGAAACTATGAAACCCTCATCTGGGATAGGAGGAATCAAAGACGCTGAGCACAAAAACAGAAAAGAGGAAGATCCACCTGACGTCCTCGGTCCACAGATCTTCACAACACGAGCCATTCACATGTCAGTTCTGTTCCAACGATACCTCTCAAGAGCCCTCCCTTTATTTTTCCTCTGAGCGTTCACTATGATCTGGCATCACTGCCTAGTTCATCCTTCTCTTCACTGACTCTGTAACCCCAGGAGTGCCAGGCACACAGCAGGAGTGCCAGGCACACCCATACATTTCTGTCGAGCAAGGGAAGGACTTCATGGCAGGTGATGGATCATGGTTCATTGGGTCCACTGGGAAAAAGACTTCAAGCAAGCAAGCCCCATAAAAGCACAATCAAGTGGGCCTGGGGCACTCAAATGTATTATTGTGCTTCAATTACAAATCTGGATGGTGTTATGGAAGCAGAATTAGACAGGACATCAGAAGACTAATTCTACACAGTCCTCAGAATACAATCCTCTGCTACCGCCAACATATTGCTTTTGCAGTAGCTGGTAGACCAGATAACCGCATCCCCTCCAGGGCTGGACCACAGAGTCCTGTGCTCTCAGTGTGGGGGACACAGGGACCAGCAGGCAAGTCGTGCCTCCAGAGAGCCCCCCTGCCTCCAGGTCCTGCATGGTTCCTTTCTTTCTCCTGGAACCTCAGGCCTACAATTTTTGAGTTTGAAGACTCAGGCGAGAACAATTCCAGCTCATAGAAACAGGACCAAACCAGTCCATGTTACCAATGTTTACTTACATTTGGGAGCTTTGGGGGTCACGGGTCACCGAGGCAGTTCTGAGTCAGGTGCCTCACTGACTCACCTCCTGCCCGTCCACGAGCCCACAAAAGACGTCAGCTTTGCCAAATGCGTATGGGACTGGGGCCTATAACCTCGATTTAATGGCAGAGGGAAACGAGATGGCTTAGGCTAGAACAAAGGATGCCATCCATCTACAGGATTTAAAATCCACGACTCAAAAACATTCTGGAAAATAATTTTCTCTATAATGATATCTCGGCAGAGTGGATCTCATTCTGCTTTCGAACTGCAAATTCCCCACCAGAATTCCTTTCTCTTCAGAAGTCTTTTTACAACGCAAATCATTATACGGGAGAAATAACACCGACAAGTACTTTCATTCCTGGATATCAAAATTCTTATCTGTATAAAGCTAAATGAAGAAAATCATCCCAACAAAGACTCTGGAACCACCACCCAAGTCAGTGGTGAATAAACTGCGCAGAACCCTCCGACTGCACGCCAACGTATCAGGACTCCCTCTCCAAGCAGGAGGTGACCAAGATGTGGGACCACTCCTTTCCCAGCCCCAACCCATCCTCCAAAGCTTTCTATCTCAGGAAACAAGGACCAGCTGGGAAAAAGCCTCTGCACACACCACCAACCTAGAAAAAGCAACTCGAAACCTCGGCAGCACAGGACTCTCCTTTAAACATGTATTTCTAAAGCTCCTATTTGCGACCACTAACTGCGTTGCTCTAGGAGGCAAGTGTTTTCCAGGCTCTGACTCCCATTCTTCTCCAAGGAAAAAGAAACCAAGGGGCAGAGCAGCAAGCCATTCGGCAGGGGAGGCAAGCCAGAGGGGCCCATTCTGCAGTGCTCCCCTCCCTCCCTGGGCCACCTGCCTCCGGCCCACCTGCAGGCACCAACCTACAGCCACCCCCGGGCCCAGGGGCTCTCACCAACCTGTTCATACCGGGAAGGTTACCCCAGAAGTAGCGGGCCCTGTGCGCAGCTGACACTTCTTTGGCATCAATCATCACAGGGTTGGACTGGAAAACAGGAGACAGATGAAGGATGAGAGGCGGCGGCGGCCGGGTATTACATGGTACCAGGCATTTTTGCCGGCTTAGAGGTTCGTCCTTCTCTCAGGAGAGAGCCTCAGGCCTCCGGGAAGAGCCGGGACTAAAGTCGGCCACATTCCACCCTGCTTGTGCTGGAACGCTCTAGCCCAGCTCAGCTTTCCGCACTGACGGCAACGTTCGCTCGCTGCACTATTCGATCCAACCATTAGCCCCCTAGCTGCACGTGGCTACTGAGGACTTGAGATGTGCTCAGGGCGGCCGGGAAGCTGAGTTTTGAACTTCGCCACAAAGAGCGAAGGGCTACCGTACTGGACAATGCAGCTCCAGGCTACCCCGGCTTTGAAAGGGAGAGCTCCAGTGAGTGTGGATGTGCTCACGGCAGGCCCGGATTACGAGCCAGGCACCTGCTCGCACTGACTCAGTGGTGCCAGCCTGACGTGTTACTGACCCCGAGATGCAGGACCGTGGGCGCGAGCTCCCAGGCTGCCCACCCAGAGGGTGCCTCTGGCAGCAGAAACCCTGTGCCGACAGGCTCCGACTTGGCTCAGAGCTGAACTAAAACCCACGTTACGGAGGATAAACATTAAGTCAAGCCATGTTTTCTTCTCGGGTTCCAAAAAGCATCTGTGATGGTGGAAGTCTGGCACCCATCCCGACCATTTAGTAACAGTCCACGTTCACGATGCCACCTCTTAGGGCGACACCACTGCTCCTTTCTAGGGCGGGCAGCTAAAGCTCCTTCTTCCCTTTCTATTTGGGAAGCCCTCAGCTTCCCAAACAGGCCCCTTTGCAAAGCAGAAGTCACCAGTCCCCAGCTCCACAATGCAGAAGAGACAGGGATAAAGCAGCAGTCCAAGGTAGAAGCCATTAGTGAGCTGGCCAAACCAAGGTTGCTGGCTATACCTCGAGAAATCGCGAGATGTCCCTCTTGTCACTAACGCCCATGGCCACCACATTCTCAAAGAGCCAGAAGAAGGGGCGGTCATCTCCCTCCTTGGGCCGCGCATCATGCAGGAGGCGGTAGAACTCAAAGAAGAGCCGGCCAGTGCCCTCTGAGAGGTCGGAAGAGAAAGCCATCAGCTGGGGCTGTCTGCGTGAGACAGTGGTGTGGCTCGGGCACGGGAGGGGTCAGGGAAGACGGGGTCATCGGGAGTAGCCGTCCCCGGGCAGAAAACATCCAAGTCAGAACCCTACGTGCGGAAGCACCAGCCCAGAAGGCGGAGGCGTGAGGACGGCACCTACCGTAGAGCCCCTTGCGGGCGGGGTTGACGATGGAGAGGTCGTTGCAGGGGCTGCCCCCAATCACCAGATCGAACGGGCCCCACTCCTGGATCTGGGAGGATAAAGGAAAGTGATGGGTCCTGCTGCCCAGGGACAGAGGCAGAAAGGAAGAGAGAAACGATCTGTGAAGTGAGCAAAACACGCACTTTGGCACGGGAGTCAGGGGGACCTGGCTCCTCTGTCCACTCACTAGGCCCCCCTGGGTGTGCCACAACGGAGGTCACGGGGGCTCTCTGGGCTCGGCTTCCTAAACCTTCAGGAAGTAAAGGGACCAAACTGGACGCTCGAGGCCGGCAGGGAAACCCTGTGCCCCCAGCAGGACAAGCAGCCGCTCGGGAAGGCGCCCCAGGCTGGCCAGGCAACCCCCGAAGGTGCCCTGGGTCCTGCGCTGGCGAGGCGGGGAGTCGGGGCCGTCTGAGGGCACCTCCTAAGGCACCCCGGGAGTCCAGGGGAGCGAGCGAAGGATCCCACCCGGCCGGGCCCCCCCTGGACAGTAGAGAACAGAGGGGGCGGGGGCTGCCCCCGGGAGCCGAGTGCAGGGCGGAGGAGGAGGGGTGGGGCCGCGGCACCGACATACATGCTTCTGCGTGACGCTGCGGACGTCCCCGACGTACATGATCTTGCCCTGGTGCCGCACCATGCCCACCGTGATGGAGTCCTCGCACACCTCCGAGGCGATGTAGCGGTCCACCTGGATGCCCAGGTCCTTCAGCACCAGGAGCCCTGTGCCGCCAGCAAGCAGGTCACGCGAGCCGCGGCCTGGCACCCCACCGAGCCCCTAGCCAGCTGGGGCCCTGCCACGTGGCGCACCCGGCCTACTCGGGAGGAGACTAAGGCCAGGGAAGACTGCCCGGGTGGTGGGTGGTCCGGGGGTCCAGGGAGGCCAGCGGGTAGCCCCTGGAGCGCCCTCTGCTTTGCTCTACGGCTTGCACACAGCGCTTCCTCCTCACGCCCGTCTCACCTCCTGCTGCCTTAGCCTTCCAGATGCCACGGAAAGGCCACCTGCTCTAAAGGCCTCCTCCACACCTCGCCCCAGCCCCTTGGAATCAATCGCTTCTGGTTCCTCTGCAAGCCCAGTGTGCTTTGCAGCCCTCGCCATCTCCCCAGAGCAGTTTGTCTTCATGCTTCAGCCCTGCTCCCAGAGTGCAAACACTCTTTGGGACAGAGCAGGAGGTCTCAGTCATTTTCTTTCCTCTTGAGCTAACTACACTGACTTCCCATAAATGCTGCCGGATCAAGACAAAAAAGCAATCCCGACAGACCCCGAGTGTCAGGAACAGGGTACGGTGGCCCCGTTTCTAATGGTCCCCGACATCTCCCCATCAAGGAGCTTCTGCAGCCCCTTGCTGCCAAGCCTTCAAGTTGTAAACTAACTTCTCCAGGTCTATACCACGTGCCAGCGTGGAGCCGGGTACTGATGACGGTTGAGCCCGCGTCATCTCCACCTTCACCCTCTGGCGAAGGGCCCAGCTCAGCCCGCCCAGTGCCCTTGGGTCAGGGGAAGGCAAGTTCTAACAAGAACCGTTCCTGTCTTTGTCTTAAGAACGGGGGCTCTGGCAGAGGGGTGGAGAGAGGTCGCACAGCCTCTCAGGAGGCTCACTGGCAGCATCAAAAGCCGAGAAATAAACATGCCCACTGTTTACGGGCGGCCCAGCCACGCCTACAGTATTTTCCTAAGGAGATAACGGTGGAAGCATATTGCCCATGTGTTACAAGGAAGCTTGTCTAGCGCTGCTTATAATCATGAAAAAATAGCAAACAACCCGGTATGGGGTGTGTTAAGTAAATCAAGGCACTTCCACTCAACGGAATCCTGTGCAGCCTTTTATAAACACAACTACTAGGTGACACAAACAAGCCGTCATCACGTAATAAAGACAAAGACAAGTTACAGGACGGAATGCATTCTCTATTTTCTTATTCTATCTACGTATATGATTATGCACACGTGCGAACAGAAAAAGACTAAAGGACATAAAACTAAATATGAACTGTGGGATTATGAATATTTAATATTCTTTCAACTATTTTGTTTTAGACTTTATTTTCTGTCGAATACCTGTGATGTAATCAAAAGACCACAGACCTACACCTGGGTTTGTCCTGTCAGGTGGCCTCCAGCGAGGCTTTGTGAACAGCTCCCGCTAACCTCTAGTGCCACGTTGCCTTCTGTAGCAGAGCCTCCTTCGTTCAGCAAGTGCCCACCAGAAATGCCATTTGGCCATTTATCTTTTTGTCACTGTCCTGTCCCACATCTGTGGATGGCATCCTTTCTCATTCAAGGCTAAGATTCCCCTTGGAGCAATATCACACACCGCGCCCCAAGCAAAGCCAGCGCGCCCAGGGCCCCTCTGGACCTGCGCCACACTCACCTGTAGCAATTCCGTCAAAGAGAGAGAGCACCCGGATGGGCTTCCTCTTCTCGGCCGGGACAGGCGGGTAGACCTTCGGAGGGTCCTAAGCGGTGAGCACAAGGCCAGGTAAATGCTCAGGGTGCGAGGACGGCCCGCGCCCAGGGCGGCCCTCCCCCCAGCGCAGCGGGCACCCTGGTTTTTTGGATCTGACCACCCCACGTCCCCCAGGGCCCATGCCCAACTGCAGCTCCCTGCCCCCCCCCCCGGGAGGCCTAGCCTCAGCCCCAGGCGTCTGCCCCCCAGCAGGCGAGGGGAGCTCCAGGGCACGCCCCGGACCCCAGACTCACAAATTCCTGGTCGTGGTTGTTGGCGAAGAACATCTGGAGCCGCGAGGGCCAGTCGTCCCGCCGCCGCAGCAGCCCGTAAGTGCCCTTGTGCCCGCACATGTAGCAGTTCCAGGGGTCTTCCTTAATGGCCGCCTGGGCAGCCCCCGGCCCCACCAAGAGATCCACACACTCCACGCAAAAGCACCTGGAAGGAAGCCAGGGCAGCAGAGGGGCCTGTCAACCCCGGCCAGCGGCGGCCAAGGTGTGCCACCTGGAACGGAAGCCCGCGGTCCAGGGCTGGGCACAGGCAGGGCGCACCGGGCGCGGACTCTCACCTGCAGCAGTTGTTGTTCCCGCACATGAGCACCTCCCGTCCCCCGCAGCAGATGGTGCAGTAGGACTGGTAACCGTCATCGTCGTACTGGTACGCGCACTCCAGGAAGCAGTTCTGGAGGTGGGCGGCAGGGAGGGTTAGCAGACATGCGGGCACAGCCCCCAACAGGGCCAAGGTGAAGGTGGGCTTTGAACCCCAACCCCCGGAGACAGATGTCCACCACCCCGGCCAGCCAGGGCCAGGCCCGAGCCGCCCATCTGGGCGCAGTCGCTGTGCCGGCCAGAACAGAGGGGTACGAGCGGAAGGCCAGGGAGGCTGGTGGCCTCCCGCGCCCTGCGGCAGCTGGGAGCTCTTCTCCAGTGCTCTGGGGGCATGTACACCACATAGGACTGGGACACCGGGAGCCCCGCCCCCCAGCCCACATCCGGGGACTAGAGTGGGGGCTTGGGACAAAAAGAAGATTTCGAAGGAGTGAAAAAATTGGAGTAAGTCAAAAGCCTGAAGCCCAAGGACCCACTTTACGCCAGGCCCCTCTGCTCCCTGAGTAAACCATGCCTCCACCAAGGGCCACCCCTGCACCCGGCGTCTGGGTGAGCCCTCAACTACGGCTCTGCAGGGTGCGCACCTACCTTGCAGTTTTGGCACATTCCCCCGATGAAGAGAGGGTGTTCCAGGGTGACGTTGAGACTCCCACAAGAGATGCAAATGTCTGAAAAGCAGAGTACGCGGGGCGGGTATCACGGAAGGACGCCAGCCGCCCACAAGCAAAAAGGAACGTGCGGGAGCAGCAGCCAGAAGAGAGAGCAGGAAGGAGGAGGCTGGGAAGGTGCTTCGTGATAAAGGGGGCACGGTGGCTCCCAACCGCAGAGGCCACCGTCTCTGAGAAGGGCGATCGGGGCCAGGCCCCGCCTCCGAGGACAGAGCCCCCACGTGTCCTTAAGTCCTGATCCCCTGCCCCGAATTCTTCCCAGTCCTCACGGGGCCCCAAGCCCAGGAAGGAAAGAGCCCTTCCTGGGCTCTTTTCACGACCCCTTTATGAGAAGGCGAGAGAAGGTGAACCCCGTCCAAGAGGGGGTCCCCCCTTCCCTGACACCAATGGCAGGCCCAGGCCAGACAGCGGGAAGCAGAAATGTGGCACCAGGGAGAGAGATGCGTGCACGAGGCAGGCCGGAGTTGGGGGGGCCACGCAGGACAGGCCGCCACCCCACCGCCGTGACACTCCAACAGCTGTGCTGCCGGGACCCTCGCCCCACGTCCAGCAAACCCTTCGACTCTGCCAGGCCCCCCGCCCGACCATAGCCCGCTCTTGGGACTCACCCTCGATGTTCCGGCACTTCTGCCGCACCTCGTACACCAGCCGCTCTGCAGAGGGGAGGAAAGCTGGGCATGAGCGGAGGCCGCTGAGGCCATGCTGGCCTCCCCGGGGCCACTGTCTCCAGAGCCAGGCCAACTACCTCTTGTGCGCTCATCGATAATCTCCTTGACCTTGGGCTTCTCCGTCGTGCTCTTCCGGGGCTTTTTGGCTGGCGGGGGTGGTGCATAGGCGGCTGCTTCGGGTTCGCCCCACATGTCCGTGTAAACTTCTTTGTAGGGGTTCTTCTCCTCTGGACAGGGCAAGCAGGCAACAAGGTCAGGGTTACAGGCCAACGGGGAAGCCTGGGCCCCTCCTCTATTCTTCCTACGACGGCTGCAGCCTGGGCCCCACCTTGCTCCTAGGTCCAGCACACTCCGGGCTCCAGCAAGCCGATGGGGAGCGGGTGACCTTGGAGACTAGAGCTGCGCTACCCCTACCCTGACCCCAAGGAAGCGGAGCCTGTGCCACTCCCACTGGCTCCCTCTAGAGCGGCTGTTCTCCCGAAGCACGGCTGGCAGGGGTCTCAGGAGGCCGGGCTGGGCACCTGCATTTACCTTCTGGTGGCTCCAGGCCCTTGGGGCCTGAGGGCTGGAAGCCCCCGAGTGCCCACTCGATCATTTGTTTGTTCTGCACCTCCACGGCCTTGGCAGTGTCACTCTCATCGTTGTCGTGGCAGGCCGGGAACAGCTTCCCTGCGCGGCTGCTGGCCACCTGGAAGGTGACACGTGTGTGGGGGGAGGGTATCAGGACAGGCTGGGCAGACTCGAGAGTAGTGAAGATGGGCATGTGGGCAAGAGGTAGGGGCAGGTCAGGGAAGGGGAGGACGGTGGGAGAACGTCTCAGGAGGCGTGCACGAAGCGGGCGGGCAGGTCGAGGAAGGGTCACAGGCCAGGCGCCTCTGCGCACCAGCCTTCAGGCCTCCTGGGGGTCCCTGCCACCTAAGCCCCTCCTCCGAGCTCCTGGGAGGGGCACTCACCTGCAGGACCTCGTAGATGGCTTTGCGGTACATGGGCTGCTTGTTGTAGGTGGCCTGGTGGAATGCACTGCAAAAGGAGCTCAGCGGCATCAGCTTCTCAACGCACACCTGAAAGGACAAGCAAGGCCCCGCGTCTGCACCTCGCCCACACCTGTCGAGCACCCGCCATGCGCCTGGCAGTTTGTCGGAGGCTGGGAGCATTAAGAGTTATTAGTCTCTGCCCTAGAGAGAACCAGATGCATCGAGAAAGGTGTATACGATGCCAAAGGTGAATCCAGGCAGACAGCAGCTTGGAGGGACCTGGGGACAGCAATTCTGGGACCCAGGTTCCTGCAAAGCGACAGCTCAGAGCCCAAAAGCTACAGGTGCAACCCATTTAGGTCTAGGGCTTTTTCCCCGTCCACACACCTACAAAGTGGGGTGAACAGGGCCCACGCCCACCACCCCAGTCCCACACTGTGCCCCCAGCCAAGACCACGGGCCCCAGGACCCAGGTCCCTTCCACGCCAGGTCCCACCACGTAACTCACCACCGAGAACTTGCCGTCTCCGAACCACATGACCCAGCGAGTGCCTTCGGCCGCTCGGCTTCGGCCCGTCATCCACCACGACACAATGCGGCCTGGCCACCAGGAGAAGCCCCGCAGTTTCCCCCACACCAGCTCCCCAATGCCAAAGCCCCGGCCGTCCTGGAGCCCCAAGGAGCAGAAGTCATTACGCGGTGGTCAGGGGGGGGCCCCCCGCCACGCTGATCCTCACCCGCGGCCACCCCCGCCCCGGGATCTGAGGGTCGCGGGCCAGGTGGGAACCCCAGCTGAACGGACCGAGACAGAACCAATCCGGGGAGATGGAGAGGGCCAGGGTCAGGTGGAGGTGAAGAGAGCAGGACGAGAGGAGCTGGCAGTGGAAGGACCCGGGAAGGCCGGACGAGGCAGGTGAAGACACCAGCGCTCACCTCGTACTCTGGCTCGTCGTCGGCTGCCTTGGTGGCGTTCTTGTCCCCAGCATCGGCCCCCACGGGCTCAGGTGTGGTGGCCACAGTGGGCGACGCGGGGTCGGTGGGCTGCTGCACGGCGGGAGGGCTGGCCTCCTCCACCTTCTGAGATTCCCCGGATCCCTGGTTCTCTTCCACGGCATTCATTACTGCAATGACCTTGGCTTTCTTCTCAGCCTGGGGAAGCCAGGAACAAGAAGTTACCTTGACCTCTCCAGAAAATAGCAAGGCAGGAGGGGCTCTGGAAGGTTAAAGGGCTGCAGAGAGGCGTTCTCTGCGAGGTGAACTCAAAGTGGGCTCCCCGCCAGCTTTCACCTCTTCCGGAGCTAATTGTCTACAGCCTCATCTGCATATCAGCTGTCTGCCCTCTGATAAGGAAAGGTTCATTCTAGTCAAACAGTGTTTGTCTTGTGGCTGGATCTTGGCTCTTGCCCCTCCTGCCTCTCTTCTAGATCAAGAACTGGATCTTCTTTCTCCACAATTTTCCTGGGCAATCAACCCCTCGATTCCTAGCTTTGGCTCCCAGACCACAATTCCAGTTTCGTCATCTCGAAGGATGATGAAACTCACTGCTCTGGGCTGAAGGAGCACATCTCACTCCCGTCTGCTCCAACACTCTAGGAGTTCTCGTGGGTAATAGTCCATGTGCATTGTTACCAGATTCTAGATCTTCTGTGTGCACCTTTCAGATCCACAGATACACTTACTCATTCGACAGTTATTTACTGAGCACACACACGGCTCCCTGTGTCATCTAAACCCTAGTCGTCCCCCCAACTGGATGATCTTCTCGCCTTTATCACACTCTTCCAGCCTAGCATCCTCACATCGCATCCCTTCTCAAAACCCGCTCGCTAAGGAGAATGAAATCCTGGCTCTGCAGCCCCGAAAGCCATACAGGGTAGCCTCACCCCGGCGGCGGGTCCTCGGACACAGAGGCTCTGCACCCCTCTTTCACCATGCCGAAGTCACACACAAAAAACAAATCCCATCCTCAACGTGCCTTTTGACATGCTGCTTTCCCGGAGAGCAGTGACGTGTGAACACAAACCCATCCTCGAGGATAAAAAAAGAGCATCTGGAAGCAACTTGGAGTAGAAGAGCGAGCTCTAAACTCGAAGTCGGAGCGCCTACATCTCTTAGCCTTGCGACTCATTCGGAGCCGACTTTCGCGCAGTCCCTTCGAGTTTCTCCAGCCTCACAAAGCGTGTGCACCCAAGGCTTTCTGGTCACTTCCACTGACTTTCAGAAAGTGATGTACCTACGCATCGAGGACCCCAAAGCCTGTCACTGTGCCCCCAGATCCAAGGGCCTTTGTTTTATGCTCCAGTGGTGTCCTGTGCGGGAAGATCTGGTGGATCTGTTTCTTGTGGTGATTCCTAAAAGCCGAGGGCGGAAGTCTTAGTTCCTTCTGACTCAACAAGTTCTAAAATGGGATCCCGCATCCTTTGCCCCCAGCCCACAAACAGCTGGGAAAATGAGCTCACAGACGGAGGGTGGGAGCCTGCGATTGCTCACTCCTCCTTCCTACTCTCACCTGGCCAGGACTTTGCCCTCCCCTTCCTACAATTACCTACCACCTCCTCCCCGGGGAGAAGGTGGGCCAAGCACCCAGCCCCCTGGGCGGAGGGAGGGGGGCCTCTCTCCTCCTGGAAGCCACCTCCTCCTCTCTGGGATCCTGCACATGTCACACACCAGCCACCACTCACGCAGGCCAGGCTGGGCTGCCCCTCGGCTGGCTCCGACCGTCCTCACGCCATGCCTCCTCACACCTCAGCCAGAAGTAACCAACAGAGATTAGGGACGCCATTGGGGGGTGGTGACACCATTGGGGGGGGGAGTGACAAGCTCCTGCAGCCAGTCCAGGGAGCACTGGTGGCAGAGGGCAGGGGACACAGGGGCCCTCCGAGGAGGGAGGCACGGGTGGGCACCGGCTCCTCCCAGGCTCCCCCCGCCCGGGTTTCGGAGTCGTGCCTGCCACCACCCTCTCACTCCCCCACAGCCCCTTTGTCTCTCCTCAGCCCCTCCACTGCAGAGTTCCTGAAAATTATTCTTCCCCCACAACTTCCCCCGGCTTGTCAGTCGCCGCCGCCGCTGGCTGTTAGGCATCCTCGGCTCACCGGGTGCAGGGGAGCACGCACCCAGCCAGGTCGGCGCTGGCGGAGGAGGAAGGGGGCCTGGGGGGCCGCGGGCTGGGGGAGGCAGAGGGGGTGGGGAGCAGCAGGAGGCAAAGGAAAGGGGAAGAGGGGGGAAGCCGGGTGGGGGAGGGGCCTCATTAGAATAGTCTGCCTAGGGCCGCTCGGGGGACGCATCTTTTTTCCATTTCCACTCCACTCCTCCTCCCCTAGGCAAACAATGGGAGAAAGAAGGGTTAACTCAGGACTCACATTTTGGCCTCGACTCTCCTACCCCTAATTTCGGAGGTCGCACTGCCCCCGGGCCTTTGCACCTAGGTCCTGCTGCCCACCTTCCCCGTCGGAGCAGGTAGCAATGGAGCAGGTTCCGGGAGAGCCACCAGCCGTCCCCGCGACAATTGGCTCCAGGGAGCTGCTGCTGCTGGAGTTTGTCCAGCCTGGGAAAGCCACCGGTAACTGCGGCGCAGCCTGGCCCCGCCGACGACACGCCTGCCTCCCGCATCCAGCTGTCCCACCTCCACCTCCCTCTGCGCCCGGGGCCCAGCTTCCCGTTCCAAAGGTCAGAGGTGTGAGGGCCTCCGGCCCCCAAGTCCACGCTGCCGCGCTCCCAGGTGCTGGAAGCCCCGGGCTATCACAGGCACCTCTCCCTTCGTCCCAGGCTGTCCTACGGCCCCCCGCCGACACGCTGCAGCCCCTGTCAGGGTCCTGTGCCCACCCCCTGCCCCCCCCTCCTGGCTGCCTGCCCGGTGGCTCCCAGGAAAAGGCAGGGGGGGCGGGAATCGCTCGCCAGAGGCCGCGAGGCTGCCACAGCCCCGAGGACAGTGTGGTCCACCAGCCAGAGCCCGGGTCAACAAGGAAGTGCCAATGGCCCCATGTGGCAGCCGTTCAGCAGACATCACTTCCCATCCCACTGCTGGCTGGGCTGCCCCACTCGGCCCCTGGGGACTCCTGCTTGCCGGCGTGACCCCTGCCCGGGGCTCCCCGGCCGGGCTCCACCAGAGCCCAGTGAGGCTTGGGGCCTCAGGCCCCCGAGAGGGGCGCATGTGGGACTAAGTCAGCATCTCCCAAACTGAGCGCGGGCAGGAAGAGGCGGCTCCTGCGGGCCGGGGAGGCACACTGGACTCTCTCCCAGCACGCAGGGCTCTCGCCGGCGGGGGACCCTCCCCCCTCCCGGCCCCGGCCGCCTCCCCCCGCCCCCGGTCTCCCCAGGGCTCGGTGCAGGAACCTACCCATAAGGCCAGGTGCAGCCCCTCCGAGGTCCGGCTCAGGTGTGAGCCCTGGCCCTGGAGCGCTGTAAGTAGTTGCCCGTCTGGGGGGAGGGGAAGGGGGGCGTTGGGGCTGGGGGCGGAGGGGGCCAGAGAGAGGGGGAGGGGGGAGGTGGGGGGGAGGGCTCGAACATTTTCTTTGTCTAGAACTCCAGGTCACGTGGGCCCCGCTGGAGGGCCTGGTTGGCTGCGCGCGGGCCGGGGGAGGGGGCCGGCTCGCCGACGCTGGCAGCGGGCCAGCCCCCTCTCCTCCGGGCCGAGGGGCGCGGGGGCCTGGGGGGGGCGAGGCCGGGCCTCCGCCGGTTCCCAGGGCCCGCCCCCGCCGGGGGAGCCCCCCCTCCTCGGCGGGGAGGCCCGGCCCCCTGTCCCCCCGCCAGCGCGGGGAGCGGCCGGGGTGGGGGGGCGCGGGCAGGAAGGGAGGCCCGCGGGGCAGGGGCTGCCCGGGGGCGGCGGAGGTGAGCGCGGGGCCCGGGCGGGAGCGAACGCGAGGAGGCGGGCCGTCTGGGAGAGCCGGGAGAAAGTTGTGAAAAGTGAGTTTCTCAGAAGCACGACTGAAAAAAAAAAAACACACACACATACACACAACAAGCTTACAGCGGAGAGAAGAGGCCGAGCGAGCTGCAGGGAAGCCCCAGAGGTGGGCCGGCTGCGGGTGCGGCCCGGGAGGGGGGCGCGCCCCGGGCACAAGCCGTGGGGGGAGGAGGGGGCTCGCCTACCCCAGGTGGGCCCAGAGGGAGGCCCCGGAAAGGGCGGCTTTCCAGGGCCTACCTCTACAGCCCGAACCCCTAAAGTTTCACGCTTTTGAAAACCTCTTCCTGGCCGGGTCCCCGGATGCCCTGGGCCACTCGGCAGCATCTTGGTTGGGATTTCTCGTTTTTCCTGTTTGCAAGGTTGAGGGGAGAGGGGCCTCGCGCCAAAAGTCCAGTGGTTCCTTCATTCCGGGCAGAGATACCCCCATTGCTCTTCTGGCGCCTCAGCCTGTCCCTGCAGTCACACCCCCGTGCCCAGCCTAGCATCAGATAAGAAAACGCAGGCCCTGCCCTCAAGGAGCCGACTGATTCAACTAGACTTGGAACGATAACGGGAAACAAGCAGAGGGAGAGCCCAGTCCACCACTACCACCACGCAGAGCCTGCCAGGATGGGTTCAAGACGACCGAAATGGGCGGTAGGAACGGAAAATTGGGTGGGGAGGTCGGTGCGGAGCGGAGTGTAACCTGGAGGAGGCATCGGGCTCGGTCAGCTGGGGTGGAGGAAGGAAAACCCTTGACCCTTCTCCTCCCTCTGGACTAGAGCTAAAGGGCACGGAGGAAGATAAGGCCGGATAATGGGGAAGGGGTCACAGGTGTCAATGTGTATAGCCTGTGGCGGTGGAGAGTAACTGCTGCTTTCCCGACAAGATAAATGGGTATCTTAGGACGATCAGTCTGCTTTCAGCTTGCAGGATGATTAAAAGCAAGTAGGGGGGGCTGGTTGGTGAGCGGCACTGGCCAGGACGACCAGGACCTGGGTTCTGATTCCATCCCCAGGACCTTGGATAAGCCGCTTAACCTCAGGAAGTCTCTTTTCTCATCTGCATAACAGGAGCGCCGCACCTGCCCTTCCAGGCCTGCCTCCTGGACCGCAGCTCCCAGGTGCCTGCTGAGTGGCCAGTCCGTTGGGACATAACCAGCCAGCTGGAACAGGTGCTGGCAGAATGAGGTCAAGAGACTGGCCAGGAGGCTTGGAAGGCCTGCCCACCCTTCCTCCTGGGGCTTGGCGCCCTTCTGGAAGCTTTCAGAGCCAGCAGGCCCTGAAGGGGGAGGAGGGCTCCCAGCCCGAGAGCCTTCTCCACGAGCTATTTGGGGAGGGGTGTATGCGGCAAACACACCCCGACTGAGAGCCACAGCCCTGCGGCAAGGGAAAGGAGCCACTCCCCCAAAACAGACCCTGCTCCCGGTGTGTCTTTCCACCCAGTCAAGGTCACTTGCTTGGTGCGGTTTTACAGGAGATGAGACACCCTGAAGTTACATCTCTTACCTGCTCCCACCCTTCACAGAATGTGATATGACCTGCTTAGCCTCTCCCCGGTAGCTCTGGGCACCCGAGCCCTGACAGTGGCCACCTTGTGCCTCACCCCAGGGTGCCGCTCAAAATGAAGTTCCTGATTCTGGCTCAGGGGCTCTTTTCAGACCCTGCGCCTCATCTGTGACACCTCTGTCATTGTGGTGTGGCTAAACACCTTAGTCTCCGCTCTGTCTGCGACCTCCCGAGGCACCAGCACACAGCCCCGGCTCCAGGTGTGAGCAACCGGCCAACCCTCAGGGCGTGCTTCCTTTTGGCCAACTTCCTACAAGAGCCTTTGCCCTCCCACTGCCAGACTTCATTATTCTCATCCTTTAAGATCAAGTCCAACCTTTTCTCTCCCGCACGACTTCCCTACGTAGACAGAGGGCGCCCAGACTCACTGAGGTCCCTTCACAAGCCCAGGGCACCTTTTGCCACCTCCAGCTACGCAGGCCAGAGACGTTATCCTCCTTTTATATACGGTGAGTCACTTAGAGGTTTGTGTCTTCTCTGCGGTCAGTGGACAGACCCCCAAGCTGAAGAGTCCCCAGTCACAAGAGGTGATTTTAGTAAAAGGTGAGGAAGAAACCAGGGCAGCTGTGAGGGTCCCCCAGCACACATGCCCTCTACCTTCCTAAGAGGAACCCTCCATGGGTGGCATTTGGGAGAGATCTTTGGTCGAGATAAAGATAGTCAACCTAAAATAGTAGCGTCAAGTTAAAATAAGCCATGTTCTTGGAGATGTCATATAAGTACGTAGAAAGGAGGAACCCCAAGATGAAAGCAAGATACGGCAGATGTCGAGACGAACAGGGTTGTTGGGGAGGTAGTCTCCTGCTCGGTCCCAAAAGAGAGCAAGCTGAACAGCTGACGTGCATTTCCTGTTTGGCAGGCAAACAGCCGTGATTCCAGAGGCCACAAAAGTCTGGTGAAAATACTCTCTTAAGGACACCCGCCTCCCTCGGCCCTGATTCCATATTCATCAAGCAAATTTTAATTTAATTACATTTTCCACTTACTCTCATACCAGTAAGAAGTTGCCAGAAAGCACCAGGAAGAAGTAGAATGATCTGTGTGGCAAAAGATGCCACGGATGAGAGAAGATGCCACAGGCGTAATTGATGCATTTTGTTTTCTCCTGCTGTTGGAAGAGCAGGCCTATAACTCTACTTATAATTTGGCTTTCCAGCCCCATGGAACTGAGATGAGATGCTCAGCTATGGTGCCCACCAAAGAGGGCAACTCCCTGAAGTCCAGCAGGATCGGCCACTCTGCCTCATCGGTTTGAACTCCAGGTGTGGCATTCTGTGGCAGGCGTGGTGCTAAATCCACTGCTGACAAGATCTGCGGAGATGACCTGGCTATCACACCAGATGTTTACCATCTGAGTCCTTGACCTGAATGTCAGATAAAAGGCCATGGCCCCTCTACAGCCCTCTGCAAAGCAGCATACTGGGAAGTCAGCGTACGTTCCCTGCCACACACGTGTCCCCACCAACCCCAAGATGGGGAGGCCTTGTCCAGACAAAAGGCCCCGAGATCAGGGTGTCTGTTCTGATCCTGACATTCTCCCACCTACGGTGTCCACATGGGAGACTTCTGCCTGCGGTTACAGCCAACACCAGGCCTGGCCTCCGAGGCCTCGGCCCTCCGCAGGCCACCACGTTTCCACCCCCGCCCGCACTCTCCCCACCCACTTGCTGGTCCCCTGACACGCCCTCTTCCTGCCTCTGTGCCTTTGCCCATGCTGTTCCTTCTTCGCCTTCCACCAGCCCCCATCCTCCCCCTCTTCACCAATGGCCTCCCCCATGAAGGTTCCTCAAGCCCGAGGTAGACCGGTAAGATCCCCGGCTACAGGCGGCTGCTTAAATGTAAATTGATGAACATCAAATAAGATGAAAATATTCAGCTTCTCGGTCACACTAGCCGCCTCAGTCCTGTCCTGTCTGTGTGGCTAGGGGCTCCTGACCTGTCTGGCACAGATGAGAGAACACCTCTGTCATCGCAGAAAGTGCTCCTGGACAGCAGTGCTCTGGTCCCCCGCCCTTATGGCCCCCTCACTGTAAAATTACCCTGTCCGTCCTCCAGACGCCCACAGCGCTTTGCAGTGCTCTCGTAGCACCTGCCAACCTTTGACTTGGACTAAGCTGTGTGTATCCATCTTGCTCCTAGACCAGATGATAAATTCCTAGAGAGCAGGAGCCAGACCTTGTTCCGGCGGTGCGTGTCACAGCACCTTGTCACTGAAAGAGGATTACGTACAGGGTTTGCTGAACTGAACGTGGTCTCAGGAGCCTCATTCCAAACACACTGGCCATGTTGCAGGTCAAGGGACAGAAACTTTCCGGAGCAAAATTCTAATTGTGTCCGAGAGGTCCAGACCTAGGGCTCCCGAAAGAGGCCAAGGATCTTTGTTTTCCATATGGAGGTTGCAAGCAAATGACCAGGACGAGGCTCCTGGCAGCGAAGCTAAAAATAGCCATGGAGCCAACAGCATGGAGTTAGCAGGACTTGTTGCTAGGGAGACCAGTCGCAGAGAGAGCAACTAAGCAGGGAGAAAGTCAGATGGGCACCCGGGGAGCAAAAGCGGAGGCCACGTCGGGGTGGGTGGGAGACGCCAAGTTCACGGGGGACCGTGTGCCCCACGTTCTGCCTTCTGGAAGCTCCCTACCAATGCTCTTATGTGGGGTGAGTGTTCCCCCTTCCCCTTAGTCACCCATCTCCATGGAAACCACCATTACTGGGGTGAAGTACCAGCCCCTGGAAGGGAGGCCTCTGCCTAGAGCTGGTTGTTATGGCAACGCACCCCCCCCTTTCTGTCACTCTCTCCCTCCTGGCATCTCCTGTGGGGAAAAGGTGGGGGCCTGGTTCTTGGCTTAGCCAGCCTGACCGGGAAACACCCTCTTTCCGACAAGACTGACCTGCAAGGGGCTTTCCAGAAGCTTCTGGGGAAAGAAAAGCCAGCGGGGCCTCAGTGCAGGGCACAGCTTCCTTCTCTTTCCGCGGGGACCTTACAGATCATCGTGCTGGGAGAATCCCAGACTCACTTGGGGTTAGTTGCATCAGAATCACCCAAGGAGGTTTTTAAAAACAGAGATTCTGGGGGCCTACCCAGGCAGACCAGAGGGTCGGGGCAGGGCCCAGGGGTCTGTTTTTAAAAGCCTCTTTGGGTGAGTCTGATACCGGCCAGGTGTGGCAATCACTAATGGCCCTGACTGCCCCTGTTACACATGAGGCAACTGAGGCCCGGAGAGGTCTGAGCCCACCTGAGGAGGAGGGGCCGGCAGAGGGCGGTGCACGTCCAGAGAGGCGGTGGGAGGTGAGCTGCCTTGGCTCAGGGGCGCCTCCGTCCCGCTCCCCTTTCAAGCCAGGGCATGTCGTAGGAGCCGTGCTTAAAAACCAAACCTGTGTCCCCTGTGGGCGAAATTACAGAGGGCTTTAAGAAGAAGGTGGTGGGCCTTGGGAGGCCGGCTCCCAGAGCGCGTGCGGAATGGGGAGCCCAGGCAGACGCTGTGGGCCAGAGAGAGAGATCCATCCTCCGCTGAAGGAAAGCAAAAGCGTCGCCATGGCAACTGCAGCGCTGCGCGCCGGCCCGGCCAGGCTGGAAGCCATCACCCTGAACCTGGGCCCTGCAGCAGGCTGGCTCCTGTGAGCCCCAGGAGGGGAGTGGCCTTTGGGCGAACGCCACAGGGCAGGGGCACTCCTGAGCAGCTGCCGTCGCCTGGCCCTGGGGTGGGGGACGCCGAAGAGGTGGCTCCCCCCCTGCTGTTACTCACAGCCTAATTGTGTACCCAAGACCCACCGCACATGAAACCACAGGCCTCAGTCGAGACAGCATGCAATTAGGTGGCAAATTATGTGGTACAGATGCTTTCTACGAGGGCTAAAGGCAATCGGGAGGCTGGGACCAGTAAAGGCAGGGATGCTCCGGGGAGGCTTGCGGGGGAGCCAGGAAAAGGGCGGCGCCCCCAGGCTTTGCAGGGAACGGGCAGCCCATTGGGGGCACATGCTCGCACGTTAGCTGCCCAGCAGATGCAGGGGAGGAAGGAGAAGCACCAGCAGGGCTGGGCGCCCGTGCCAGGGACAGGGAGCTGCCCGGGGCCTGCTCCTAGCACCCAATGCAGGTGGTGGGATTCTCCAGAATATCGAGCTTCTGGCCAAGAGAGTGAAATGGAGGGTGGGAAGCCCCCTTCCACCACATCTACCCTTAGGCTTCGGTAGCTTCGACTGCTGCCCATGGCGCTGGCAGCTCCAGTTCTGCTCCGTTAGGGGACGGCCTTTTCTCGCCACCCCCTTACTCCCTCCTGACAACGGCCATCCCTTTTGGGGCTGAGTCTCCCAGGACAGGGTTGGGGCAGAGAGGCGATGGCGGGGGGGGGGGGGGGGCGGCCCACCCTCGCACCTCACCCGCCCCTGACCGGGACAGCCCGTCGGGGGGCATGGGGATGTCGCGCCGTGGCCTGAGCGAGCCGGGTAATGCAGCCCGGTGGCAGGACCTGAAATCAGCACCTTGGCCTCTGGGCTTCCGCGGGTGGCTGGTGGGAGCAGAGGTGTCCCTGCCGACTAGCACCGATAAGATCAAAGAAAGGAGGAGTGACGCTTGAAAGGCGGAGGAAGCCCGGTGACAAGCTTCCTGACAAGCTTGCTTAAGGACGTGTCAGATGTTATCCTTGGCTTTGGACGCCGGAGGAGCCGGGAGAGGAGTGCTAATTGTCTCCTGGAGAGGGCGGCGGTCCCGCCAAAAGGAACCTGGCAAACCCAGAGAGCCGGGCCACTGCCCCCGCCCCTCCCCCAGCCCCTGCCCGGGCTCCAGGGGCCAAAGGGAGGGGCCTAAGGCACCCCCATTCAGATTCAGGCATGCGGACCCTCTCAAGTTTCAGGGTCCAAAGACCCCAGGAGGAGCCCGGCAGCCCAGCGCTGCGGTGAAGCAAGGAGAACAGCAGGCCCACCCACATCTCCATCCCAAAGGGAGCATTTGAATGCCTGGACCAGTGCCTTCCGGCCCCTCCCCACCCTCGTCGGCCCGCCTGCCAGCTCACACCGGCTTCTCGACACCATCTGTTTTGTCACCTCCGTGTAGAAGAGCGTCTCGACCCTGGCTGTACATGAGAATCACCTGGCGAGCTTTGGAAACACCTCGGTGCGGGACTGAGATGAGGTGTAACTGCCCTGAAGTGGCCGTCCCCGTGGAGGTGTTTTAAAAAACCCAAACTCCCAGGGGACCCCGAGACGCAGCGGGAACCTGGCGTCAGCGATGCGATGAACGCATCCACCACGGCCTCTTTGGGGAAATCTCGGACGAGACTTGAGCTGCTTCTGATCCTCCAGAGCTTGGGGCTTTCCTTAACCTTTCATAAGCCCCAGGAACACCTCGGGGGGGCAGGGAGCTGGCTAGAAACATTTCCCAGGCACCACCACCCCTGAGATTCCGGGGTCAGCCGGGTCAGAACCGGGCCCAGGAATATGCATTTTCTAATGCCTGTCCCCTGGGTGATTCTGATCATACACAAACCTACCCATTAAGAAACGCTGAATTCTTTTAGTGCTTTTGGTGTTTATAAGGCCAGTTGGGCTCAATTGTCTGTTTTGCTCTACAAGTTGCCTTCCCAATAGTAGCCAGAGTCAGAGAAGACTGAGCTGTTTTACTCCTGTTTTGGTTTAATCCACCTGAGTTGGAAGTAAAATAAAAATATGTATTCTGTCCAGCATTCGCTGACTAAAGAGAATAGGGGAAGTCGTGTGGCATCTGTGGAGTCACTGAAGAACGGGGAGCGGGCAAAATGGGAAGATCCACACACACGTACACCCCGGGAGGTTGGCGCGGGAGAGAGAGCAGATGGTGAGGAAAGGGTCAGGCTAGCCGCGGGAATTCGCCCGGGTCCCGCAGGGCTCTGCAGCCCTGTGAGAAGAGGTCCTCTCCCCGTAGAAGACTCCCTGGTCTGCTCCAGCACTTTGAGCTACCTTACTAAACCACTGCCCTGACACCCACCCCCTGCTGGCTTCTCAAAATCAGCAGGTCCACAGCCTAACTCAGAAAAGTCCACCCCCTCCGAACAGAAGATCTGTGCCCACGGGGTAGGTGGAGATTTCTTAGAGATCACACACACGCAAACACTAATCAATAAAAGAAAACTTGGTAAACTGGATTTTATTAAGATTAAAAGCCTCTCATCAAAACACATCCTTAAGGAAATAAAAAGTCCACCCCCACCAGACCCCCTCTGCCTCTAGGATTCCTCGGTATTTCAGACAGTGCCTCCCACCTAGACCTCCAGATACCAGGCAGGCTTCTCCCTGCCCGCCCAGCGTGGGGGAAGGAGCGGGCCCTGTCGGTTCTCTTCTGCCTCCCATCACCTCCGTCCAGGCCACATGTAAGGCCCTCCGGACTGGCTCTGCTTCTCCACTTCCCTGCCTGGCTCCTCTGCCATGCTCCCAGATTATCTTCCCTGTAGCAGTTTGATATTATTGATGAATTCCAAAAAGAAATATGGGATTATGTTTGTAAACTGGTCTTTTCCTCTGGGCATATGAGATTATATTGGATTCAGAGGTTTACTTGATTAAGTAACAAACCTCTTGTGTCATTAGGGCGTTCAGTCCCTGCCCCTTGGTGGGTGGGGACTCGCAGATAAAAGGCATGGCAAAGGTCAGAGTTGGGGCGTTTTTGATGTTGGAGCTTCGATGTAGAAGTTTGATGCTGAAGCCTTAAGCTGGAGCCCCAGGAAGTAAACACACAGAGGAAAAGACAAGCCAGGGAAGAGAGGATCCCTGAACCCAGAGAGAAGCAAGACCCTGGAAGGGAGGAACCAGGAAGCCTGAGCCCTTGCAGGCGCCGGCAGCCACCTTGCCCCAACACATGAAAATAGACTTCGGTGAGGGAAGTAACTTATGCTTTCTGGCCTGGTATCTGTGAGCTCCTACCCCAAATAAATACCTTTATAAAAACCAGCCCATTTCTGGTATTTTGCATCAGTACCCCTTTGGCTAATACATTCCTCAAATAAACATCCCATCCTCTCACTCCCCTACTCCCCATTGCAGAATGAAGCCTAAACTTCTCACTATAGCAAAGAAGGCTCTTGACATCTGACCATCTTCCCTTCTAGTCTTCTCTCTCATTACACAGCCTCCCCAGGCCCACACCCCATTTACCAGATCTCTTGCTGTTCCCTCAACAACCCAGAAGCTTCCATGACTTCTCTTTGCTCTTAGGATTTCCTTGTCCTGAAACGCCAGGCCTCCTCCGCTGCATGGATTGAAATCCTCAAAGCTTGCCTCCTCCGGGAAGCTGTCCCCAAGGCCCAGGAGAGCTCTCCCCCTCCTTTGTGCTCACTGGGCTCTTGGTACCAGAGGAGAGCAAGCCCGCGCTCTGCCTGATACCGAGGCTGGTTACGAAAGCCCCTGCCTTGCTGGGCGCCGCACGTCTCGGGGCAGGGGCTATGTCCACTTTGTCTGCACCGTCAGCACGGTATTTAGTGTTTAGTTAAGTACTGAATTAAGGTCTGTTAACTGCTCCCCACCAGCGTAGTGGCTCCTAACCAGTGATCCGGTGTCCAGCAGACAGGCCCGTGCTCGGACATCCCCGGAGCCTCCCAGACAAGAGGTCCTGTGTTTAAAGCAGGGAGAATATTAGCCATCACAGCTTCTCTTTTTTCAGTCCTGCAGGAAATGCTATGGGAATGCTTCCTCAAGTGGAGCCAAGCCTGCAAGAAATCTTTTTGAGGAGCTCTAGCCTCCTAACTCCCAGGGCAGTGTCTCTGTAAGTTTTCTTGAAACGCCACTTGCTTTCGGACCCTCCTCAGCGTCAATTCCTGCTGCCGTCAAGCACGATGTCTCTTCAGGGCAGGTCCTAAGAGCTAGTTAGCTGCTCCCACAGTCCCCTAGTTCCCCTTTCTCTACGAGCCCTTACTGGGCTGCAGTACAATTAATTCATGTACCTGCCTCTCTCCGTGTGATGGTCAGGCTATTGTGTCAACTCGGCCAGGTAATTGTGCCCAGTTGTTTGGTCAAGCAAGTACTAGGCTAACTGTAATACAAGGGCATTTATGGACTTTAGGCACCACTGACTTTATTGCAGTGATAAATCATAGATAGCTGATTACAATGACATCAATCAGGGAGATTGCCATCAGCAATGAGTGAAGCTTAACCCAATCAGCTGAATGCCTTAAAAGGGGAAGTGATTCCAGCATTGAGAGAGAATTTCCCAGCTCATCTTTGGACAGCCAGCATCTCCCAGAACTCGTCAAGCACCTCACTGGACTTTCATCGCAGCCCCTGGTTGCAGCCTGCCTGCGGAACCTGGACTTGTGCATCCCCACGGCTGCGTGAGAGACTCTTATAGAATCGCATACTATTGACAGATATCCCTTGTTGATTCTGTTTCTCTAGAGAACCCTGACTAACACATCCTCCCCTAGGGGAGGATGGGATCCCTGGGTGGGATTCTGCTTTGCCTTTAAATTTGTTTTCCTAGTGTCTAGAAAATGTTGGATAAGAGATACTCAGACACATACAGGTGTCTCTTAAAGAACGAGCGCAAAGCATTTGCTCAGTAAAGGTTTGACAACTCTTTGAAATAATAAATGAATGATTGTGATTAATGCCAAGAAAACATCCAGAAAGGGGCAGATACCCGCAGAGGGTGACCAAAGCCTGCAGCAGGGCTGGAAATTCCTGAGCTAAGAAAATGCCGTGGGGAAGAGATGCATGATCCCTCCTCCTGCGGGGCAGACAGGTGTGGGGGGCGCCACTCTTGAACTAAAAAAAAAAAAGCTGGGCTGTAGTGCATGCCTGTGCATCTCTTTGAAGAGCTGTGCATGAGAGGTCTGAGAGGGGTTTATTTAGAATTTATGTACAAGGTGGTAGAGGGGAAAGGGGGGCTATAGGCCATGATTCCAGCCCTTAAAAAGACTACATGAAATGTGAAAATCCCTGGGGTTGTCTGGTCTATTTCTGTCCAATTACAAATGAGGAAGCTAAAGTCCAGAGAGCAGAAAGAGCTCCTCCATTGGATCAGCAGATCAGTGGCAGAAGCTGGGACCAGAAACCAGATCTCCTGAATTTCATTCCGACGTTGCTTCAATCCAATTTTACCCCGGAATACCTCAGATCATGGGAAAACAGCAGGACGGGGGCAGAGGCTCAGCTCCAAGCGAGTGGTCAGGGAGGGAGGGGCCGAGAGGCCCCAAAAAGGGCCCGAAGCTCCCCAAGGAGGAGGCTGCAGAGGCGGAAGCTGGACCTGCTCTCTCCTTCTTGTCTCTCCTCATCCCTGAACTCGTGAGAGCCCAAGCCTGAGAGCCGGGACACTGGGTTCTAGCTGAATTGCTTGGCGGCAAACGAGAAGCAGCGCGAGACCTGGTGCCCAGCTCTGCCCACTGGACTGCGCCACAGGGGTATCCGTGTGGCTTCTACCTACTTACCTAGGAAAATCGTGGCTTCCTCATAGCCAAATAGGGACAAAAACACTTCTTAGAGTAAATGGGGGTAAGAATATAATCCCTTAGGATTGTGGTGCAAGTTGCCAATCTTGACATAGGGCCTGGCCCAAAGGCCGTGCTCAAGGAGGCTCTCCCCGCCTCCCTAACTCAGGCTTGCTGGTTCCTAGCGGTGGGACCCCAGGTCAGGGACTACAACCCTCCCCCTTGTTTTCACACCTTTACAAACTGGGGGTCCTTCTAAGAGCCCTGGGCTGAGGGAATACTAGAGCGTGCAAAGAGCCCAGCCCCTTAAAGGCCAGTGGGAAGTCTCTCACTACCCACGGCAGGCAGTCTCAGCAGGGCCTTTAAAACGTGTCCAGCCTTTTGGTGGCACGTACTTGCCATGCCCGCTCCAAACGTCACCATCTCCTTGAAGGGTGATGTTATTTTTGAGGCCACCCTGCGAAAGTTCCAGTTCTCATTAATGTATACACGGCAAAAGAGCAAATACCCTGAAAGGACTACCCACACGTGTTGCTGATCTGGTTTCAGCCCTTACAAGGTCAACTTTGTGTGGTCATTTCTCCTGTCTCCTGAACTAGACCAAAGGGCCGGAGGTCACGGCTCATTCATCTCCTTATTCCCCAAGGCCCTTGCACAGTGCTCCTCTACTTGCTAGGTGCTTAGTGCGTGTTTATCAAGTGGAATTCAGCACAGCAGGAGCTGACCCTCTGCACATTCACAGGCTGCTCTCCCCGGGGCCAACACGAAGCACAGTCTGTTGAGACCACAGGGTTGTAAAACAAGGGGAAGCAACATTTGCCGAGCTCACAAAAGCAGCAGCACAAATGGCCAATAAACATATGAAAAGATGTTCAACCTCACTTATTATCTGGGAAATGCCAATTAAAATCATAACAAGATACCATTTTCCCACCCATTAGGACAGCAAAATATTGATGACTGGCAGGGATGGAAGTCTTCTCCAACCCCGTTCACGGGGAAGGTGCTACCTTTTCCGGAGGGCAATCTGGCAGATTTTGCAAAATGCAAAATGCACATTGCCCTCAACTAGCATTGCTCTTTCTAGGTATCTGTCTTAGAGAAACAGATGCACAAAGAGGTACAACCAAGGCTGCTCATTGCTGTATATGTGTACACAACTAAAATACTGTAAACAACAAAAATGCCATCCAACACAACAATGGTTAAATCCATACGGTGGGATATGATAGTAATTACGTGGCTAGAGTGCCAAGACTTATTGTAAGTGAAAAACCAACAGTAAAACAAAAGTGCAGTGGGGCTCCATGTATGTAAAATAAGAAAGGGGGAAAAAGGCAACTGCAAAGTAAAATTATGTATCTACACGCATACATAGATGCATAGGAAAAAACAAGACGTATATGCACCAAACTGATAGTATCAGGTGAAGAAGTTAGAATTGGGGGCCTGGGGAGATTTTTTTGCAAGACGTGTGTTTTTAATACATAAATTAATATACACTTTTTAAAAGTATCCAGCTGCTACTATATGCTAACTCTGTGCTAGGAGCTCTAAATGTTATGCATTACTTTATTAATCCACACAGCTCTCAGAGATGAGAATTATTTACTCCTTCAACACACTTCCTAGATGCCAGCCCTGGGGGCCAGAGGTGCCCAGAGAGCTTGTGTACAACAGTCGGGTTGGGGAGAGGCAGAGAGAGAAGGAGCTGGTGAGTGCTGCTGTCAGGGAGACCAGAAGCCACAGGGGAGGCAGGAGCTTGGCAGGGCTAAGGCAGGCCCGAGGTCCCACAACCAGCAAGTGGAGTCAGGATCCGAACCTCCCCCAAAGGCAACGGTAAATACGGCACCCTCTTTGCTGGGCCAGTAGGAAAGGCTGGGGAGCCTAGGGGGTTGGGTTCATGGATAGGATGGGGAAAGACCATTCATTCTCCTCACTCTTTAATATTTATTAAGCACCTGAAACAGGTACAGGCGGATGAGTCGAGGGTCCCTGCCTTCAGGATGGGAGCCAGGCAAGAGCCCAGATCCCAGAACAGTGGGACATGGTGTCCTGCCTTCAAGTAATTTCAGATCTGGCTGGGATGAAGCAATTGGGAGAGCCGTAACCTCAATGGGCCGCAAGTGAACACTAAAACAGCAAGTAGGGATGCACAAACGGGGAGTCAGCGAGCCCCCACCAGCCACAGAACCCAGGCCTCTGCACCTCTCAGAGCTACGGTAAAGATGAGCGACGTGAGCTGCGCAAGGAGCTCCCCCTGGCCCCAGCAGGCTCCCTGTGTTGTTCTGATCATTACTAGCACGTGGTGTCAAGTGAGAGGCGCCCAGGAATTGCCCTGCTCTTGCAGGAGGACCTTGCCTCTGCCCTCCCCAGGGCCTGGGCCAGCTCTGGAGGAAGAATATTCTTGGCCTCACCTGAGACCCTGGGAGTCTGTCCAGCCCAGAGGCTTGGCCCACTGGCCCCATGCTACTTCCAGGGGCTCTGGTCAGCACCCCATGAAAAGCCACCCAGGAGCCAAGGGCCTGGGCCCAATCGTGGTGGAAGTCCAAGGGCCCAAGGGCCCTGACTAAAGGAGGCCCACATACACCACCCTCCCAACTGCTGAGTCTATCATCCCTGCCCAGGTTAGCGTGATGGGGGAAGACCTGCCTAACAGGGAAGAAATAATTAGTGAGAAATACACTATGAAATATAATTGAGTGCCAAATCCAATAACCTAACAGTAGGGGCTACACGAGGTCAGGGAAGGGGAGAGGTCAGTGGCGGGGAGCAATCCTGGAAAGCATTATGGAGGCAGCAGCCGCCTTTGGACTTAGCCTGAGGAACGGAGAAGGGAAAGCAGAAGAGGAACAAAAGGCAGAGAGGAAGGCAGGAGCATGGCAAGGATCAAGGGGGACTGGTCCCTCACAGGGGCCTTCCCATCTGAGAACGGCCAATCAATTGTAGAGGTCACAGAGAGGGTGGAAGCCTTGAGAAACAGCCAGCAGAGTTCGGACATTATGGGAAAGACCTTAGAGAAACACTGCAGGTTCTAGAGCTAGGCCTGCTCATGATTAAAACAGAGCTGAGTCCCTCAAAGGCTTAGTCAACCAGAGAAAAGACAGGCCAAAGAAAACCGCTCCCCAGCTCCATCAGCCTCGAAGTTTTCCTCATCTACTTATTTTAAATGCCATTTTGTGGTAGCCCAAGTCTTAAAAAAAATTTTTTTTTCCCGAACAAGCCTGGGGAGGTAGGCAATCTTGAAAAGACAAAAAAAAATTAAGAGAAGACATCACCCAATAACTATGGACTGACTGATAAGGGTGGCCGTGGGAAAAAGGAACTTAGGCAGGGGGACGGGCACATTTTGAGAGAGGAAAGGACCTGGCCACAGGGACACGTGGGCTAGGGGAGAGGGGCAGGGGCAGAAGCAGGCTAGGATCTGGCTAAAGCACCGTAGCAGGGTGCACAAGGATTTCTCCCCGGCCTGGCCCAACCCCCTTCTCAGCCACTTTTCCCGCTGCTCTTGCCCACAGCCAACTTCCACTCCTGAAGACTGTGCTCTCTTGTGCTCCTGAGCCTTTGCACATGTTGTACCTCTTTTTCAAATACCCTTCTTCACCCACCCTCAATGCCAGACCATCCTCTAAAAACCAAAAGGCAGCTCTTACTGCTGCATGGATGAGTCCAGGCAGAATTAGCCTAAGCCTTGCTCAGGGCAAGACTCTTCCTGCAGGTGCCCTGGGCCCTCATCCCACCATAGGACACCAGAGACCCTCTGCTTCCGGTAGCCCCAACATCTTACATGGCAGGGGGACATGGAGAGTTCTCGTCGTCAGCTCCATGATGGTGCCATGTATGAACTCTTTTTTTTTTTAATGTTTAATTGAACAAATATTTATTAAGCACCTACTCTGTGCCAGACACTATGAAAAGGCACCCTCACTGTGCGCTGTTCCCATAGCACAGTCACCTGTTTGGAAATTAAAACCAAGTAAAGGTTGTCGCAACCATACAGACTGGAAGTGTTGTGGATACAAGCAATCCCCAAGCTAGAAAATGCACCCATCAGAAACCGGTTTTCTTTCTCTAGACAAGTCTCTGAAAGTGGTTGTTTTACAGCATCTCAGGATTTACTGAGAGAGAGTTGTTACCTTCAAGCTCCCATGGACAGGTGCCTGGTGGATATTGAAATACTCAATGCTATTCGACAAAAAGAGCAAAATGGCCTGGTGTAAAGGGTATTCACCTTTGGATTAGATGCATCAACTCATAAAGGGTGTACGCGTAAAGGGCGTAAAGGGCGCTTGGGGAAATGGTGAAGAGGTCGGGAGGCGGAGCTCATGCTGAGGGTTGGGGGGTGGAACCAGCAGGACAAGGTGAGCAGGCATCACATTCTGAAGCTAAAGAATCACCGGCCGCGCCTTCAAGTGACACTGTTGGAGAACAGCTGGGATGGCAGTACTGAAGCCTCACTGGTTCATCAGGAGGGGTGGTGTCATTTTTTGGGAGGAGGGAGTAGTTGAATCCATGACGGCAGATAAGTGAGAAATGAATTGAGGCTAGCAGAGGGCCCCATATGCAAGCCCAAGACAAGAGGCATGTGCAGAAAGGACCTGGGAGCTCCCTAAATCCCAGAGATTCAGAATGTCCAGGTTTCAACAAAAGATTACAAAACGTACAAAGAAACAGGAAGCAACGGCCCTGGCAAAGGAGAAGATTAAAGTCTTAGGAATCATCAACGAGGAGGGCCAGACCTGGGACATTCCAGACAATGACTTTTAAAAAGTGATCCAAAATACGCTCAAAAGAGCTAAAGGAAAATATGGACAAATAACTAAAGGAAATCAGGAAAACAAGAGATGAACACAAACAGATATCAATAGGGAGATGGAAACTATGAAAAGGAACCCAACAGAGCTGAAGCCCACAGGAACAGAAATTAAAAATTCCCTGGGCGGGGGGTGTGTGTTCAGCAGTGGACTGGAACTGGTGAGGCTGAAGATAAGGCAACTGAAATCAAACTGCCTGAGGAGCAGAGAGAAGAAAGAATGAAGAAAAGTGAACGGAGCCTGAGGAACCAGTGTGGCCACATCGAGCATTCTAGTACACGCATTGTGGGAATCCCAGAAGACGACAGTGGCAGAGAGCACATGCAGAACAATAATAGCTGAAAACTCCCAAAATTTAATTAAAGGCATGTTCATACACATCGAAGATGCTCAACTAACTCCAAACAGGATAAACCCAAATAGAAACCACACCACATCATATTATAATCAAACTGCTGAATGCCGAAGAGAGAAAATTCTAAAAGGCATAAGAGATGCAACGTGGCATGTACAAGGGAGCCTCAAAACGATTAAGTGATGATTTCTTGTCAGAAACCATGTAGGCAAGAGGGCAGTGTGATGACTTATTGAAAGAGCTGAAGGCAAAAAAAATTGCCACCTAAGAATTCTATATCTGGGAAAACTGTCTTTCAAAAATGAGGAAGGGATTAAGACATTCCAGATAAACAAAGGCTGAGGGAGTTCTTTATACCTAGAGATGCTAGAGAGTTCTGCAGGCTGAAAGGAAAGGACTGCAGACAACTGACTGAAGCCACATAGGAAATAAAGATCTCCAATAAAGATAATGGCACAAGTAAATAGAAATGCCAGTACTATTATATTTTTAATTTATAACTCCACTTTTTACTTCCGACAGGGTTTAAAAGGTAAACGTATAAAATGTAACGATAAATAAATGTATAACTGTGACAAGAACTGTAGAAAGATGGGGGGGGGCACAGGGGTATAGGAACATAGCTTATATATGCTATTGAAGTTAAGTGAGCATCAAGCAAACACGATGGTTAGAGATTTAGGATGTTAAATTTAACCCCATGGTAATTGCAAAGAAAATATTAGACTATACAAATTCTTAGAGACCAGGTAGGTATAGGTTACCTGGGGCAGGGGGAAGGGGCAATGGAGAGCTAGTGCAAAATGAGTGCAAGGTTTCCGTTTGGGGTGAGGGAAAATTCTAGTAATAGACAGTGGTGAGGGCACTGCAACATCTGTGAATATGGCCAGTCCCACTGAATGGTATGGTTGGAATGGGTTGGGATGGGTACATGGTTGCATACTGTATGTGTTTCCACAATATAAAGAAAAAAGTTAAAGAGAGAAACTACCCAGATAATGACAATTAGATGAATGCATGGTGCTGAATGAGATCTGGGAGTGGAGGAGGCTTGGACATTGGTGGGACATGGGAGGAGACTGAAATGTGGAATGTGAGCTTTGTGTCAATGTTGGGCTTCTTGAACTTGATGGCTGTACTTAAGGATTACATAAGTGAGTATCCTTGCATGGTGCATGGGCGTGTTGCATCTTTGAAGAGTGTGGTTTGTGCAGCCTGCTCTCAAATTTCTGAACATAGATAAGATGGATATGAAAGAAAGGAGGGATGGATGGATGGACAGATGAATGGATGGATGGATGGATGGGTGGGTGGTAGATGGATGGATGGTGGATAGATGGTGGGTGGTAGATGGATGGATGGTGGATGGATGGATGGATAGATGAGTGGGTGGTAGATGGATGGATAGTGGATGGATGGTGGGTGGTAGATGAATGTATGGCGGATGGGTGGTGGGTGTGGCAGAATGTTGGGGTTGGTAGGTCTGGGTGACTCGCAGAGAATGGGGGCAGAGGCTGGAGACGTCACAGTTAAGGACAGGAGACAATGCTGAGGTGCAGTTGGAGGAGGTGGGGAAGAACGTGAAGGGACGTCAGGATTTGCTTACCCTTGTTAAGCACTTAGAAATCAGGCCTGATAGAGAGAGTTATAACTCTTTAGTTTGAGGGGGATTTGGGAATCTTGAGAGCTACATGTGTTTTCTCAATGTTCGTTTTATGTAGGTACCCGTCCCCTACACCTCGGCATAGTCCAGGAGGGGAGAGTGTGACCTGGTGGCCAGGTCCTTGACATGGGAGGAGGAAGCCTGGATTCTGATTCCCTTCCAGCCCTGTTCCCTAGCTGCTGTGTGAGCTTGTGGCCAGTCACATACCTCTCTGAGGTCCCAATCCCCTAATCTAAGAGTAAGGGGAGCAATCAATCTAAAACTCGCACCAGACATCATGGAATTCTTTACGGACCTATTTAATTACATCCGATGAATAAGGAACAATTTTACTAGTAGAAAATATATTTTGTTTTCATGTCTGCCTAAAATAAGTTGACTTTTTGAGTGTTTCTGTGAATGCTCATTGGTTACCTTTATTGGCTGAGGGGTGGGGAAACAGGTGCCAAGGTTTAAAATTTTCTACAACAGCTTTTGATGACTGTGGAAGCTGGGTGAGAGGTACACCAGGGCTCGCTGTACTCGTTTCTGTACTTTAGTGTATGTTAGAAAACGACCAGCATAAAAAGCCTTCTAAATTTCAGTAGAAAATTTACAATTGAGAAAATGTGTCTATTTTCTTCGTATTTCATGTGAACTGAGAAAAGACATCGCTGCCCCCATTTTCTTTATTGTAGCCAAGCACAGGTCTCTATCTGGCTTCCGTAAGCAGATGCAGTTTGAGAATCATGAAATCTCTAGGTCGAGAAGTGCTTATGTTAATGGGAACAGAGTTTCTCTTTTCAGTGGCAAAGTTTTGGGAATGGACGATGGTGGTGACAGTACAACATTGGGAATGCAATTAATGCCAATGAATTGTACACTGAAAAATGACTAAAATGGCAAACCTTATGTTAATGTATATGTTACCACACACAAAACTAACAAAAAAAATAAAAGGTCATTGCGCCTTTTATGACCCCAAGGCTAAGGAACACAGAAACAGAGCAACGCCCCTCTCACCCCACCTCCAGGGGCTGTGCGGTGGGCAACTAAACTGAGAGAAGAGTCCCAACTTCCAAAGTTCCACCTAATGCACAGAGCCAGTGTCCCTCCTCTTCAGATCTCAGACTGGGTCGCCTTTTCCAGGCTCTTCCAAGAGAGCATCTTCTGCCCTCCTGGATCTCGAAGGAACTGGAACAATCAACTTTCTCTAGAGCAAGCTCTCACGTGATGCAAAATGGGACTTGCCTTCTGTAAAGCTGGGGGTGGGGGCGGAGAGTAAATGGAGCGAATGCGAAAGGCCCTGCATGGCAGTTCCCGCTGCCTTCCCGCTCAGGAGGCCAGCACCCTGTCCTCTTGGTCCCCCCGCCCTACTAACTGAACATACGGGAAAGCAAGAGCGCCTGTTTGGTAGACTGATTTCACTTCTGGGTCTTTCGATCATCACTCCCTCACTCTTGTCCTGCTGAAGCCCCACCAGCCCCAGAAGCTTCCCTTAGGAAAGTCACCAACTCCTTGCAGGTCGACAAATGAAATGGCCGGCAGAGTCTCTTTGAATTCAGCTTCCCACCCTCCTGGGAAAACATGCTCCTCTCTGAAACACCCCTTTTCTCAGGTCTACCTCCCAGCTTCCTTCTCCAGCTTCCCCGCTTGGTCCCAGCTGCCTGCAAAGCCTCCTCTACCTGGCCCATAAATGCTGGAGCTCCTACGGACTCAATCCTGGACTCTGACTTCTCTCTCCGCTCTCTTCCAGGTGCACCGGTCTCCCTGGGTTTATGTGCTGAGGTTCGGCTCGTGACCCCCAGCTGGACAGGCACGCCCACCTGCCTCCTGCCACCCGGCAGCTCCACTTACGAGGCCTCAGGTATTTCAACACCTCCAACTGATCGTGATTCCCATGCATCCCATACCTGTTCCTCCCGTGGCCTTCCCCAACCCTCCGGCCAGGTGTGTCGGCCAGCCCCCTGCGACGCCTCCTCCAATCCTTTCTTCCCCAGCCACCCCCCAGCCCTTCCAGCCATCAGCAAACCCTGTGATTTCATCTCCAAAAGCCATCCTGAATCTGACTCCATTCTGCCACTTCAATCCATATTGAATCACTCTCCTGCAGAGAAACCTTCAATGGCTTCCCGGTGTACTCAGAAGGAAAGCAGCCTCGGGCCAGGATTTGTAGGGCCCTGTACGAGCTGACCCTGCTCACCTCCCCGGCCTCATCTGGCCCCACGCCCCCTTGCTCATTTCGTTCTGGGCAGCTTGGTCTTTCCGAGCACCAACAGTCAGGGCCTTGCTTGTGCGGGTTCTCTGCCTGGAGAGCTTTTTCCTGCCCCACTCCTCAAAGTGCCAGTTCCTCTGTTCTTTTAGGTCTCTGCTTAAATGCCACCTCCTCCAAGAAGCCTCTCCTGACCACCCTAGCCAAAGCAGTCCTCAGTTAACCTCTCTCTCGGCTCCATGTGTACTTCTGTTCATCTGTTTCCTATCTCCTGTTCAAAATGTCAACTCCGCGAGGGCGCAGCCTGTGAGTGCCTGGTACACACCGAGTGTTCAACATCTGGCAAATGAACCAACGAACCAGTCGCTGCTCGGGGCTCAAGCTGATCCCCGTAAGTGTGCAGGGTTAACCTGAAGGGGAAACTGAGGCTCAGCCAGGGCCCCGAGGGTGCCAAAGGAAACGTCCGGTGTCCCGGGTCCGTGGGATGGGGCTGGGGCCCGGGCCGGAAGGCTCCTCACCTCTTTTTTCCAGCGTGCCAGCCACTCGTCCCGCTTGCGCTTGCTGATGTAGTAGGGGTCCCCCGCCTGGAAGGTGAGCCGCGGCATGGGCCGCTGGCGGAGGCTGGACTCCCAGCCCAGGCCACCCCGCAGCCGGCCCCTGGAGCCCTGGGACAGAGAGACGACAGAGGGAAGGACAGACAGGCATTACGCTGGGCACTGAGAGCCTGGCCGCAGGGTCTGTGCCTCCTGGAGGGGAAGTGGAGGAAGCACTCACCTCCATCCAGAGATGCCAGCCCTGCAGATGCTGGGCCTGCCCGCCTGGGCTAGAGAAATGTGTGTGCGGGGGGGGGGGGGGCAGGGACATGGACCCCGAGGCCGGCAGCCAGGCTGGAGGGCTCCCAGCTCCACACCCGCTTCCTCTCCCGCTCACAGGGGTGTGGGCAAAGGGGCGGGATGGCCCACCCTCAGCTCCCCTCACACACACGCGCCCCGGGGGTTCTTCTAGAGGCCCTGGGGGGAGAGGAAGACACTTGCCTCCATTTTCATGGACTCGATGTTGGTCTCCTTCTGTTCTTTGCCTGCAGAGAGGGAAGAACAAGGGGTGGTCACAGGGTTACAGGAGTGGCTCCGAGGCCCCCCTCGTGCCCGGGGTCCTCCGACCGCTCGGCCCACGTGGCCCACGCGCCGGGCGCTGCACTGCCCAGGGGACTCAGAGCCGGGCCCAGAGCAGAGAAGGAACCGGGGCGGGGTTGGAGGCACGACGGAGAAGGCACGGCGGTGGTTTCCCGCACATTGCCTGTCCCAGGTATACAACAGGGGCCTAACGATAAGCCTGCACCGCTGCTCCGGGTTGCCGACAGCGCTGCTCTCCAGAGGAAGGCGGAGGGGAGGCTGGCAGGGCTGGGGGGAGGCAGCCAGGGGGTGCAGGCGTCCCCGGCTTCTATGTGGGGGCCACGGGTGCGTGTGGAGGGAGGGGGCTGCCACTAAAGCAAGACCTGATGAAGTGCCTCCGTCTCTAGGAGATGCCCTGGACGTTTCCACGATGGCCAGTTCCAAATGGGATGGTTCTGTTGACACCTGTCTCCACCCCTAGCTCAGCCTTCTCAGGTGGAAGGCTCGGGTCGGGAATCCCAGGCAAGCCCATTCCTGACCAAATCAAGGTAGCTCAGCATCCTAACACCTGAAGGTCAGTGTGGCCATAAAGTCCCCACGGGCACACAGTAGGTGCTCGGGGGCCACCTGCTGTGCTCCTGTTCCCCCGGGGATTCCCTGAGAGGCAGCCTTTCCTGGCCTCTTCTCAACCCGCCGATTCTGGTCCTGGGAGCCTCGCCTCGCCTGGGGGCGTCCTGAGGAGGCCCCGCCCTCCAGAGTACAGCCCCCCACGCTCAGGGGCCTTTCCCAGGCCCGCCGCTGGCCCTGGCTGGGAAGCATCCCAGCTTTGAAGCACCCCAGCTTCCAGCCTGAGCCCCGCCTGCTCCTCCTGGGCCCCTGGACTCCTTTCCCTGAAGCGCAGAGAGGTCTGGGTTGGGCCCAAAGCAGGACGGTCACTGAGGCTGGCCCACGGTGGCTTAGGGGGGACACAAAGGCTGCAAAAGGCAAAGAACAGGCCCCGCCTTCACCTCCTGGCTCTGCAGCGGAAACCAGATGCACAGCCAACGCCTCTGCCGTGTCCCTCCCTCTCGCCGAGGCCGCGGCTGTACCCGCATCTGTGGCCCCCATTCTGGGTGACAGAGGCTCCTTGGGGAGGAGAAGAGGGGCCCCAACGCTTGCTCAGCGTGCCCAGTGCCCTGTGGTCACGTGTCTGTCGCACCAGGTGCAGGACACAGAGCAGCGACGAGCTGGCCGCTGCGGAAGGCGGGTGGGGGCAGGCGTGGGTGAGGAGTTCGGGGGTGACGCGTGGGCATGCTGCCGCTTTGGGCATCGCAGGCCTCTTGGGGCCTTCAGGCCCCAAATTCCTCTGTCTCTGTCTCCACCCTTCCTCAGTTACTTGCCCCTCGCCACAGCCGGCCCCTGACTTTCTCTCGGGCCTCCACGCTCCTCCTGGAGGTGGCTCCCCCCAACTCTCTGGGAGGGGGCGCTGCCTCCCCTCTCTGCCCTGCCAGGCTCTGGGCTGCCAGAAGGGGGTCCTGCCCTGGGCAGGAGGGGGACCGCGGGCTGGGGTCCTGCCCGTCCTCTTCCCCAGACTCCTGGGGTCTCCAGGAGTTCCTGCCCAGGACCCTCCTCAGCATCCGATTACGTGTAACTTAGGGGGAACCGTTTATTAGAGTGGAAGAAATCTGGGGCTGAAAAAGAAATGATCTAGTACTTATCCAACCCCCAAATTTTGCTAATGCAAAGGCCCAGAGGTGATTTTGGGGTTCCTGACTCCCTGGCAAGGTCTCATCACCCTGCGCCACATGCCTTTTTCCTTGGTGTCCCTCCTTGCCCATTCCCCGGTCCCCAAGCTCCCCAACTCAGAGTTAGATTTTCTTATGCAGCTTCCAGCTCACTTCTTTCTGGAATTTCTTCCTGATAGACTGCGTGTGCACATTTGAGTAACTGCGCACGCACATGCACTCACACTCTTTCCAGCCTGGCCAGGCAAAAGCACAAACTCGTCCGAGAGTGCGACACTTGTCCCGAGTCAAGGAGGGTCAGCTGCAACCTCAGCATGCCCTCTGAAGTCCATCTGCTCCTGGCCCAGACCCAGGCTTGGCCATGACCTTGGGGCATCCCAGGGCCTAGGGGCAGGGAGGCCAGGTGTGCCCTAAACTCACCTGCGTGCCTGAGCCTGCTCAGCCAGGGCCGCCCCAGCTCTCCCTACTGCGGACCAAGCTCTGCGGGGCCCAGGTGGGGAGAGGCTTCAGGCCCTGATGTAAATCTGGGGGGAGAAACCTAACACCTAAGTCTTCGGCCTCGCCATCTGAAAAATGGGGTGACTACGAGTCTTCCTCCCACAATTGTAAGGATTAACGAAGAGACCACCTCTAGAGCACAGCTCCTCAAACTTGAACCTGCAGAGCAATCCCAGGACTCTCCTTACAATGCAGATTCTGATTCAGTACCTCTGGGCTGGGGCCTGAGATTCTCCTTCCGCAGACGCTGCAGGTGCCCAGACACTTTGGGTGGGGAGGCTATGGGGCAGCCAGCAGTCGCTGCTGGGCAGATGAAAGCCACGTGGCCCCCGCCACTTAGCACGCAGGCTGGGAGAGCGGCTGCCCAGAAGCTGGCTCACTCCCTCCTTGCCCACCCACTCCCCTATTCTGGATTCCTTCTCCTAGGAGTACTGTTGGGAGCTGAAGCTCCCACGTGCACGCAGGGGGTGCCCAGAAGGCTGCCTGCACCCCTGCCTGCTCTGGGTTTGCAGGTAGAAATTAATGGAAAGGGGTTCTGGGAGAGATGGTCGGGGCCCTGAAGGGAGACCTGGAGGGAGGGGAAGTGACAGGAGCCCCAGCCAGGTCCCCTCCTCCCCGAGGGCCAGCCTCTGCCCTCCTCTGAACACCAGCGGCTGAGCACGTGCTGAGTGTCAGATGTGGAATGGCTCTGTGCTCACCACCCTGGGCCAAGCTGCTGCCTGCTGCACCCGGCCAGAGCCTCCCAGAGGCTGCTCGCCACCCATCCCAGCAGCCGGTTCACCGGGCGCCCACCAGCTCTGATCACGGCCAGCCGCTCCACTTCCAGGGGAGCTGGGGCCACACAGGAGTGCTCCCACGTCAAATTTTGGAGATCTGCACCCAGAAGACCCGTCCACTGCATGAAGGTCCCAAACCCAGTGGTCATCCCTGAACCCACGTCTGACTTACCCTTCCCTCCAGCTCTGCTGTCACTTCACAACTGGCCACCCTGTTTCCTAGCCCCTCCATTCCACCGCAGGAGCAAGACGGCAAAGTGACCCCCCGACGCAAAGCTGACCACGCCGCCCCTGAGCACACAGCCTCGAAGGTTCCGCGGGTCCAGCCCTGCCCGCCCTCCACTTCCTCTCACCCCCTCCTCCAGCCACGTGGCACCCTGCTCCCTCCCCGCTGGCAGCCTTCACCCCAGTCCTCACCCTCCTGCGGCCACCTCAGTTAGGCAGCAGGGCCAGGCCGGCTCGAGCTCCTTTGTTAAAGTCTATCTTGACCTGGAACACCCATCTCCGTGTGTAATCACACCTGTCTAAGTGTGACTTCGGATCAAGGGCCGTCTCTCCAGCAGACTGGGAGCGCTCTAACTGGGTGCTTTAACAAACAGCTCTGGACTGACCGTGGGAGGAGCTCCTGGGAACAAGAAGAAACGAGGCAGGGAACCCCCAAACCGAAAAGCCAACCCTCCAGGGCAGTCAGGCCATGAGACCCCAGGCGGGAGGCAGGATGGGCTTCTGGGAACCTGCGGGGCTGCCAGGTGGGCGGGCTCTCCTCTTGCACACCTGGCCTTCTTGCCTCCCCTGTTTCACCACCCAGGCCCCTTCCAACACAGAGTATCAAAGGACACGTCTAAGGAAGCGCTATGTCGAGGCCAGGAGGCACGGTGAGGCCGGGAACCCGCCTGTCCCAGAACCCCATTCCAGAAGATGGTGGAAAGGCCCACGACGACGAAGCCAGAGGACGAACTGTCCTGCCACTTACTGGCTTAGGGCCTTGAGCAGGTCACTTCATCCCTTTCAGCGCCAGTTTTTTTTTTTTTCACCTTAAAATGGAGGATGATAATGCCTCTTGAAAAAGATGGTTTGGAGGGGTAAATAAAATAATGAATGCAAAGCGCTTCACACATGGTGGGGACATCATAAATATTTATTGAATAATAGACGAATAGAAGATATTTTTTTGAATAGGCTTGGAACTCTCTTTTTTTGGAAATCCTTTCTAGCCAGCATGAATATTAGGTTTGGATGCGTGCAAAATAAGTTATGCCAATTAATCAGTTTACTCTTTCCATCATACGGGCTTGGAAGGAAGACTTTTTGAAATTAAAATGCACATATGCAAAACAACCTGGCAGGGCCCTGGGAGGATCAAATGTGATAATGTATGAGAAAGCGCTTTGTAAACTGTGAAGCCCTATACAAATGCTAGTTGTCCTCATTACTAGCATGTTTACAGCTCGTTTGGCCCCGAGATAGCTGGCTTAACCTGAAAGAGAAAAGTGGGCCACTTTCCAGGACTCTGGGCTGAGCCGAAAAGTCCCCCAAAGAAGGGGCCTGGGCTGGGCAGTGCAGACCCTCTCCCCACCCCAAGCCTAGGGCTTCTGCATACCTCGTGCCCCCCCCCCGACACACACACACACTATCCCAACCAGATTTTCGGTCAAGCCAAGTGGGTCTGGGACCTCTGCACTGGGGAACTTTAACTGGGCTTTCTCGCCCACGGGGCACCTGCTGCCCTCTGGAGCCCCACCCCCCCAGAGGCTACAAAACAATGACCCCCGAGTGCTGCAGGTCCTGTGAAGGAGTAAGCAGGCCAGGTGGGGGCCGGGTTCGAGGTTCAGTGCCCACTCAGCCTCAGGGGGGATAGCAGTCACCCCAAGCCAGCCCCCACTGGCATTATGCAAGCCCTTGGTTTGCCAGATCTAGCTTTGTTTTTTTCATAATCCACCAAAACTACAGATTTTTATGCAGAATTGCTTGATTTTTTGATGTTGACAACTAATTTTTAAAATATTTAAAATACGATGTGGGCCAAATAAACACGTGTCCAGGCTGCATTCAGCCAGAAGCCTCCAGGGCACGGCCCAGGCAAGTCCCAGCCCATGCCCCCAGCTGCTTCTGGGGTCCAGTGACACCCTGCGGCTCTCAGCCTGGGGCATCCGGGCGAGCCAAGGAGAGGCTGCCTCTTGTGCCCAGGACTCACCCTCTTCCGCAGAGGCTCCTCGGCCATCCTTGGGGGTGCAGCAGCCGTTCTCCACTGCTCTGGAGGCTTCCGGCGGGGTCGCAGCGGCACCCTCTCCCTCGGCTGGGGCCCCGCCCTTCTGTCCCCCGGCAGGGCTCCCCTCTTCTGGCTGGGGCTCGCTCCGCTTGTCCAAGTCCCCGTTGGGTAACAGCTCGGAGGGGCCCGAGTCCTGGGCCATGGGCAGGGTCTTGGAGGTTATCCCGGGGTCCTTCGGCGTGTCGCTGCTTTCCACCTGGAAGGATGAAGAAAGACACGTGCGGGGAGGATCAGACCAGTGGTGCCCCTGAAGGAGATTCTGCTGAAAGTTACGCGTCCTCTGTCCAGAAAACTGCAGTCACGTAAATATATTTGTGCAAACAGATGCACTCACAATTTTACTCTCAGTTTCACAGGATTCGTGGAGCTGACCCCTGCAGCAAGGGGTCTATGGGATCCAGCTTAAGAGCAGGTTCCCCAGCCTGGTTCCACTGCCCATGCCCCAATCCCCCCCCCCGATGAGGTCACCCGGGGCTGCCAAGGCTCCTCTGCCACCTGAAATGCCACCCCCAGTCGAGAAGAAACGCCCCCCATGCTATCCTGTACTCAACTCAGGAACCCATCTCCGGAGATTCTAGTGCGGCCAGACCGTTCTGGTAGGCCTGGGTTGGTCTGATTTCACCACCAGAAATCATTCTATGGGCTCTTGAGGCCAGGACACAAGCAGTGATAAACGGACTCGCAGAATGGAGCCAGGCAAGATTTGGGGACCCAGAGGAACGCGCGCTGGACAACCACACGGTGACCCCCAGCGCTCCGTTCTGCGTGAGGGGCATTCTAGACTGGGAGTGTCTCACCTTGGCCCCCCAGGTTCCCCCAGGCTCTCGGGCCCCTGCCAGCCACCCGCAGTCACCGCAGCAACCCCTCATCGGGCCGCGCAGCTCTCCCGCCAGAAGATTTATTGCTTTATCCCCTAGGTCCCCAGAGTCTGAGGACTGGACTCACGGAGGTTCCAGGTAATAAAAATAAAATAAAGAGCCCTCCAGAAGCGTCCTTCACGTGTGTTGACGCACGGCAGGCAGAGCCGCTGTACACCCTTAGCCCTCTGGGGCCTTTTGACCCCCTCGGGAAGCAGATGAGGACACGGAGGCTTTCAGAGAATCGTGTGATTTCCTCGAGGTCACACACTTGTAAGGACGGAGCAAGAGCAGCGCGAGTCGCATGCTGTGTCAGCACTTCGTCTTCCGGCTTCTGGACACCTCAGGAAGAACGGAGGGTCCGGCCTGGGCCAGGACAAGGGCAGGTGACCCCTGCACTCTCACACCCATGGCTCCCGGTGCAGCCAGCAGCCTCCTCCAGCAGCTCCACCCGCAGAACCCCTGCCCCTGCGTGTCTTCTCAGCAAACCCACCGCTGGCCTAAGATGAGGCTCCACTCCCAGACCGCGCCTCGGTTTCCCCACCTGTAAAGCGCGACAACGAGGCCAGAACCATGGAGATTTCCCCCTCCTTTTCTACTTATAAGGCTATATAGCTTATAAAAATTCAAATAACACAAAAGTGAGTCGCTTTGAAAGGTTTAAGTGCCTATTTCAAATTTCAACCCCCTACCCCTAAAATCACTCTTCCGAGGTAAACCACGACTAAGAGTCCTTCCAGACTGTTTTCTGTGCATCTACAACACATATGTAGCCATACGCACACCAGATGCTTTTTTAAAATGGTATCATACTACTCAGAATGATCGGCAGCTTGCTTTTTCACTTAATGAGCGGCGGCCGCTCTCCATGCCAGGGCGTATGGATCTGTCTCGTGCTATCTAACAGGTGCTCGCGGTCCTATTTCATGGATTCGCCTTGATTTAGGCAGACAGTTCTCTGGCGGTGGGCATTTGGGCTGATCTGCTGCTTGGACGCTTCCAGGCACAGCGCTGCAGCAAACACCGGGCTCCGTGCACGTGCAGATTGCACAGGGCACGGTCCTGGGAGTGGACGCGGTCCTGGGAGTGGACACGGTCCTGGGAGTGGACACGCCGGCGGCGACGCATACAGTCCAGGACTAGAATTCTGACCCCACCGCTGTCCGGTGAGGAACCCTTAGGGGGCCTCAGAAAAAAAACCCCAAAACACAGCCCGAGCGAGTCCTGTCTGGGCCCAGAAGAGCCACGGGGCAGGAGCTCCAGGGCCTGGCCCAGCGGCTGCCTGCAGGCTGCTTCTGCAAGGAGTACCTGGGCGGTGGCACGTGTCTTGGCGGGGAGGGGTGGACGGCGGTGGGAGGACGAGGAGGCCTCGTCAGGCACGAGGGCCGAGGCTGGCCGGGCCAGGGAGGCCGAACGCAGGAGCAGGACTGGAGCCGGCAGGCCCCCCTCTAGCTCCTCGACCTCCATCCCCGGGACCCCTGACCCGCTCACCCTCCCCGGACCCCCAGCCGTCCTGCCTGCCGCCCCGCTTAAGCCGACCTGACACTCCCAGTCTAGAATGCTCCACCACGCTCGCCCTTTAAGGCTCGGGGTGGCCGAGAAGGTCAGGCCGCCCGCTCCCCTGCCCCACCTGCCTCCCCCACGGGCGCAGTTGGCGAAGCCCCCGAAGCCCACGCAAGCAAGGGGTGGGAGGCGGGTGCGGGGTCCCGGCCTGGCCGACTCGGGCTGAGAAGCCTGGGCCGGAGCCAGTCTCTTACCACGGCTGGGTGCTTCTCTGGTCCTCTGGCTGCCAGCTGCCCCACAGACACCGAGCACTGGGGCAGGCCCTGCTCCTGCCCCAGAGCTGCTCGAGGCAACTCCACTGTCACTTCCTGCCCGAGGACCGCACAGCCTCCTCTTACCCTGGGACTCACTTCCTGTTGACTGCCAGCTCCATGCTCGACCAGGAGGGCCTGCGATGCGGCCCCCACGCAGCCCCCCGCCACCCGAACTGCCGGCCCTGCCGGGGGGGGGGGGCACTCCCCAGCCCTGCCCTGGAGGACCCCAGGCCAGCAGCCTCAGGCACGTCTTCCAGGGGGCCCCACCACGCTCTGGCCGGGTGGTGGAGAGGAAGGGAGACGCTCCAGGGTGAGCTCAGCCCAATACCCCGGATCCTGCCAGCTCTCACCCCGCGCCTGCACACCCCTTCCCAACTAGCCCACCCTCCACAGCTTTCCCGGCTGGTTCTAGAAGAAAACAGAGTCAATGAAAGCTGTGGGGCTAGGGAGAGGACCCCCTGCCCAGGTCAGCCCTGATCCGTTTTCCTCACCAGAATCCGTCCCCCCAGCTAAGGAGTGGCCAGGGTGACAGGCAGGTCAAATCTATCAGTGGGAGCCGCTGGGAGGGAGGGAGGAGGCGGGCAGGTTAATGGCCCCTCGGAGGAGCTGGTTCTGCACGAAAACGGCATCTCCGTGAGAAGAAAAGCTCCTAGACCCGGCTTTGCCTTCTTCATCTTTTTATTTCGCTCCCTTCCAACCAAGCCTGGAAGCCCACCGGGGAGAGGCGGCCAGCCAGGGCCCAGCCCGCTGCTGCTTTCCCGGCACCGCTGGCTTGGGGCCTCCTTGAGGGCAGGGGCTCTGCATTATGCCCCTAGACTCAGCGTGGACCCAGGCACCTGGCACCTCGACAAAGAGTCACGATTAACCCGTTAATACCAAAGACCAGGCTGAGCGCGAGAGCGTCCTGCTCACATGCTTGGAGAGTGTGAGCTTTGTGGCCTGTCAGACGTCAATGTGAAAAAAACGACTTTTACTTTCACAGCCGCCTTGAAGCCGCCGGCACACACCGGGGACACTCCCCGTTGGCCACTGCCTGCCTTTGGGGGTGCAGGGAGAAGCCCCAAAGCCCCCTGGTGCACCCCGGAGACAGCCCCAGGAGTCGCAGCTGCAGTGACATTTCAATGCCCGCCCCCTGCTGCTCACCGACAGGGCCTGGGTGGGGGGCAGAGTGGGCAGAGCAGCCCCGCACCCCTGGCCGCTCGCCCGTGGGGGTGGGGAGGGAGGCAGCGGAAGGGTGGTGCAGCCAGTGTCATTCCAGATTTAAGCAACACTTGCTCCCCTCACCCACCCCTGCCCAGACTGCCTCGGGGGGTCTCTGGACCCCTGCCAACCTGCTGCCGGGTCCCTGCCTTCAGGCCCGGCAGCCCGGGGGCTTCTCTCTCGCCCACCTCCCCCCTCCGCAGGCCTGTGGGCTGAGGCAGTGGTTTTCGACTGATGTGATCTGGCCCCCACAGGACATTCAGCAATGTGCCTGGAGACAGCTTTGCCTGTCCCAGGGGGGGCAGGGAGGTTCTACCCGCTTCTCTCGAGGAGAGGCCAGGGCCGCCGCTGAGTGTCCCACAAGGCACAGGCCGGCCCCCACAGCAAAAGGACCCCCCCCCCAAACGTCCACAGTGCCGCTGCTGAACCCCCCTGCATGTTGGGGGGGGTGCTTTTCCAAGGCGGTGAACATTTTAGAGTTAGATCTGTGTCTTGGTCTGTCTCTGTCACCCCCCACCCCCACCCCCCCGACACCCAACAGGAATTTGGGCTAGGGCCCTGGTTTTCGGAGCCCCCAGTCCCCAAAGACCCTAAGAAGTTGGCAGGTGTGGCCAGCTGGGAGCGTGGTAAAGTCCACACTAGCATTCGCTCCAGGCACGTCCCCCAGCCCCCTGCACGCCTTATTTGTTTACAAAGCGCTTTCCAGCGCTATCTCATTATAGCCCTCACCACACTGTACTTAATTATTTGTTTACTGTGTGTCTCCCTCCGAGACTGAGCTTTGCCTTATTTATCTTTTGCTTTTGCTCCCTTCCAACTGCTCCACCTACAGCTCCCAGCACCCAGCACAGGACCTGGCATAAATGTGCTTGTAAACTTCATACATTTAATTACCCACAATTATCCCGAGATAGGTAGTGTTAGCCTCCCAGGCTTGCCCTGGGTCCCACGCCTGAGAGGTGAAGCTTCCAGGTGACCCAGACACGGGACCAGCCCTCGAAGGCAGACTCCCTTCCGGGCTGAGTCTCAGAACAAGCCTCCCATATCCCAAAGGCTCCAGGAAGGCAAAAGAGGCTCCAGGCGCCTCCCCTGGGCCAGGGGAGGGCTGCGGGCTATTCCCTGGCAGCCTGGGCCTCCACCGAAAGTCAGCAGCAGCCAGGCAAGAAGGAGCCTTGGGCAGCACACCTGCCTCCACCTGCAGCCCCTGTCAACGGCTCCTCCCACCAGCCATGGAGGGGACAAGCAGCCCAAGATGGGGCAAAGTGCTCAGGCTGCAAAGAGGGGTAAGTGATTATTTTAAGTGCTGCTTTATTATAATGTTTGCACACACCCATAATGAAAACCTGGAGAGCAAGAGGTGGGGGAGATGGGAAGCGGACTTGGCCCAGTGGCTAGGGCGTCCGTCTACCACATGGGAGGTCCGCGGTTCAAACCCCGGGCCTCCTTGACCCATGTGGAGCTGGCCCATGAGCAGTGCTGATGCGCGCAAGGAGTACCCTGCCACGCAGGGTGTCCCCCGTGTAGGGGAGCCCCACGCGCAAGGAGTGCGTCCCGTAAGGAGAGCCGCCCAGCGCGAAAGAAAGTGCAGCCTGCCCAGGAATGGCGCCGCACACACGGAGAGCTGACACAACAAGATGACACAACAACAACAAAAAAGAGACACAAAATTCCCATGCCGCTAACAACAACAGAACAACGTGCAGCAAATGGACACAGAGAACAGACAACTGGGGTGGGGGTGGGGCGAAGGGGAGAGAAATAAATTAAAAAAAATAAATCTTAAAAAAAAAAGAGGTGGGGGAGACATGCAAGGGAGAGGACACCCGGGTTCCTGGGGTGCAGATGCCCACTACTCGGGACAGCAGGGCCATGGGGGGCCCGGCGCTGAGGAGCAGCCCCTGGCGTAGGCTGACCTGCCCCCTGGGCCTCCGCTGCCCGGGGAGGTGGCCCCTGAGCTGTTCTGGGGCCGGCGCCTTGCCCTCCTCCCAGCACCTTGGTCCTCTCCAAGCCTCTTGCCCAGCTGCGCACTAGGCCCTGGGGGGAGCCTGCAGACTAGGGGGCCCTGGTGAGCGCACGGGGCTGCCGCTGGCCTGTCCCCCGCCGCCCGCCTCACTCACCCCTGTGCCTTGGGGCAGCCAGGCAGCGGCTCCAGCTCGGGGCCATCCGGGAACCCCGGCGCTCCACCAGCCGCGGCTTCTCGATTAAAGTCACACGAGCACACAACCGCACGCCCCGCCGCACGGGGGTGCACCGCGGGCCCATGCACACCCGACCGCCGACCACGCACACCACGCCACGGAGATGCACGTGGATGCCGAGCCGTGTAAACAACACCCGCAGGCAGGGCCCGCTCACACCCGCGGCTCCTTCGAGGCCCTCCGTTCCGGCAAATCCCAGGGCCCCCACGCAGCCTGGGATGCTTCCAGGTCGACTCTAGTTTCAGGAAACAGCCACGTGCCCATGTCACCGGGGCAGCCGCCCTCCTCTACCTCACCCCAGCCTGGCAGGCCCCTTCCCTTGGCAGCCCTCTCTCAGAGAGAGCTGAAGGCAGCCGCAAGCGTCCCCAGCTCCCACGTCCCGTTCCCAAGGGAGGTCCCCAACCACCTCACTGCTCAACCTTCCTGGGGCGAATGGAGCTAGGGTCCAGAACGCTGGAACTAGGACCCTGACCCCTCCAGATTTCCGTGCGTGTGTGTGTGAGTGAGCGAGACTCGGGTCTGAGGACAGAACTCCAGGGGTCAGAGAAGTCTTAGAGTCACTTGGTCCATGTCCCAGCTGAACTTTGCTCTCCATGGCAAATGTAGGCAAGAATGAACACATCCAGGGAGCGGCCGACCCGCTTGGCGTTCCAACTGGGACACCCGTCACCTGGAAGAGGGCCTGGCTGGCCTCTTTGAAGTCAACCTCAAAGGATTTTGGAGCGAGCTGGAGACTCCCCTTAAAAGAGCCATGATGTAGAGAAAATCCAGGTATTTGAGTGGCTCTGTTTTGAAGTCATTTCTGTTTCCCACCCCTGTCATCCCGAGGGTGACACGTTTGGAGGGAGAGGACCCACCGTGGAAAACGGCACTGGCTTTCTTTTCAGGGCTTCTTTGGCCTTTCTAAGTTTCCAGTGGGTACCCCCGACTGTGCTGGGCTCACCTGGCCCCACTGGGTGTGATTTCTCAGCTTTAATCACATCCCCATCAGGCTTTGTCTCTGCAGCCTGAAGCCAGACTCTTCAGTCGGCCCTCCCTTGGCAGGCGTGCCTTTCCCTGGATCACTTTAGCTGCCCTTCTCTCGAGCTCTTCCAGCTCCGTTATGTCTTTGTTGAGGTGGCAGAACCGGAACGCACAAAACTCTCTAGCGGGGATGATGAAAGACAGCCAAGGTCAACAACTCTCCCCCAGGTGCATGTGCCGGCGAGTTACCTGCGGTGGCAGGAGGTGCAGGTGCAAGCGGGGCTTCAGCAAAACGCACGTGGCCTTGAGAAGACCGTGGACAAGATCGGGGGGATAAGTGACTTTGCTGGGGGGGCCCTGGCGTGTGTGATCTGGGGAAGAGGCCAGGGAGGGATGAAAATAAACAGGAGTTTTTTTTAAAAAAGAAACAAAAATGGAGGAGTTTTCCTGCTGGGTTCGGTAGCTACGAAACAAACGGGGTGGCGGAACCCACTTTTACCAAAGCCTTCCCGCTCATCTGGCTCTGGGCAGCAAGGCTATGTTGGTGGGAAATTATTCGTTCACCCAGCTTCCTAAGCCAGGGATCAAACGTTTGTTTTCAAATAAAAACGAAACAAAGTCTCTTTAAAAATAGAAAATCTGGCCCTGCCCTGATCATGAATGAGGAATGAGAGGGCTCAGGGCTCCACCCATCCCTCCCCTGCTCCACTACCCCAGAAGCTTTGAACAACCAGGAAAAACTGGCAGACACACCTTTCTCCAGACTCCAGAAAACGGTGAAAGGGCTGCGGTAACAGAACGAGCACAGGATCTAGGAAAAGGCGATCGGGGAAGCGGCAGGCCCCGTGGGGCCCTGCTGGGGCTTCCCCACTCCTCCCAGCTCAGCACAGAGCAGGCCCGTGCTCCCAGAGTGGGCTTCTGGTCCCGGTTCTGGGGGGAGCAGAGCCAGCCTCGTGGACACACCGGGAGCACGGATATCTGGCCCAGGCGCTGTCCCGCAACTTGCCCAGTGTGCCAAAGGCGCCTCCCAGGATTCTCCTACAGAATGCTGGGGCCGCGGCAGGTCGTGCTGCCTGGGCCAGGGAGAGCTGGCTGCAGGACACCCCGTGCAACGGCCAGGACCTTGAAGGACTGTTTCCAGGGGAAGAGGGGAATTCCTAGGGCCAAAAGCCCGAGTCTGAGCTCTGGCCTGGAGCTGTTCTCACACAGCTCCATTGTATGGATAAGCCCCGAGGGAGAGCACTTGCACAGATTGTTCTGCAAAGCCTGGGAGAGGTGTTTTCTAATTTCTTTTTTTCCTTTTTTTTTTCTTTAGCTTCCAGCATTCAAGCAAAGCTCTGTCGTAACACTAGCTCCCTACACACTTAAGGAACAGATACCTCGGAGTCTAAATTCCTGCAATAACACACTAAAATATCAAAATGTCCAGGTTCCAACAAAAGGTTACGAAACATACAAAAACAAAACAAAGGGAAGCGGATGTGGCTCAAGGGATAGGGCTTCCACCTACGATATGGGAGGACATGGGTTCGATCCCTGGGGCCTCCTGGTGAAAAAAGAAGAGAAAGCGTGCCTGCGCGAGTTCCCGCGTGGTGAGCCAGTGCCCTGTACAAGTGAGTCACGCAGCAAGGTGATGATGCATCGAAAGAGAGACAAGGGGAGAGTCAAGGTGAAGCACAGTAGAGACCAGGAACTGAGGTGGCGCAATTGACAGGGAACCTCTCTCCCCATCAGAGGAATCTAGGATCGAATCCTGGTGAATCCTAGATGAGAGAAAATGAGAAGAGAAGCAACACAGACAGCAAAAACAGCAGGGTGGGAGGAGGGGAAGGGGGAAATAAAGAAAGAAAGAAATCTTTAAAAACAAAATGAAACAGGAAGCAGTGGCTTAGGCAAAGTAAAGAGTAAAATATTAGCAACCAAGGGTGAGGAGGACGAGAGGAAGACCTGGGACATTCCAGACAAGACTTTTGAAAAGGTCTTAAATGTGTTCAAAGAGCTAAAGGAAAACATGGACAAAGGACTACAAGAAATCAGGAAAATGACAGATGAACACAGAGAGATATCAATAGAGAGATGGAAATAATGAAAAGCAACAAAACAGGGCTGCAGACCACAGTAATGGAAATTTTAAAATTCACTAGGGGGTTCAACAGCAGATTGGAGCTGTCAAAAAAAAGAATCTGTGAACTTGAAGATAAGGCGATTGAAATCAATCAGTCTGAGGAACAGAGAGAAAAAAGAATGAAGAAAAGTGAACAGAGCTTGAGGAACCTCCGGGGCACCAGTGGGCATGCCAGAATTGCGGGAGTTCTAGACGGAGAGGAACGAGAAAAAGGAGCAGATGGAATATTCAGAGAAATGATGGTTGAAAACTTCCAAATTTAACAGAAGAGACGGATATACACATCCACAATGCTCAACAAACTCCAAGTGGAATAAACTCAAAATAGATCCATGCCACAGCATATTATATCAAACTGTCAAATGCCAGAGACAAACAGAATCCTTAAGATCTCAAGGGAGAAGCAACACATCACGTACAAGTAGCCTCGGTAAGATTAAGTGCCGATTTCTCATCAGAAACCATGGAGGCAAGAAGGCAGGGGGATGACATATTTAAAGTGCTGAAAGCAAAAAATTGCCAACCAAGAAATCTATATCTGGCAAAACTGTCTTTCAAAAAATGAGGGAGGAATTAAGACATTCCCAGGCTAAGGGAAGGAAGCAGATGTGGCTCAACTAGTTGGGTGCCTGTCTACCACAAGGGGGGGGGGTCCTGGGTTTGGATCCTGGTGCCTCCTAAAGAAGAGAGGAGGGAAGCGGAAGCAGCTCAAGAAATTGAGCTCCCACCTACCACAGGGGAGGTCCATGGTTTGGTTCCCAGTGCCTCCTAAAGAAGACAGTGAGCTGGTGGGACAGGCAGGGGCAGCAAGCTGACACAACAAGATGATGCAACAAGAGACACAAGAAGAAACAGATGATGAGAGACAGAACAAAGCAGGAAGCAGAGGTACCTGGTGCCTCCTAGAGAAGACAGGCAAGACAGTGAGCTGATGTGACTGGGCAGGTGGCAAGCTGACGCAACAAGACGATGCAGAAGAGACAGAGGAGGAAGAACATAATGAGAGACACAACAAAGCAGGGAACGGAGGTGGCTTAAGAGATTGGGCACCTCACTCTCATATTGGAAGTCCCAGGTTCAGTTTCTTGGTGCCTCCCAAGGAAACAAAGAAGACAGACACAACAAGTGCAAACAATCAGGGAGAGGGGAGAAATAAATAAATCTTAAAAAAAAAAAAAGATGAGCAGGAAACAAGATGTGGCTCAAGCTATTGGGCACCTCCCTCCCACATGGGAGGTCCTGAGTTCGGTTCCCGGAACCTCTTTGGGAGGAAGATGAGCACACAATAAGCAGACACAGCAAATGCAAACAATGAGGGGTTGGGAAGAAATAAATAAGATAAATCTTTAAAAAGAAAAGACAAGCAGATGCCTATACCTGCCACAATGAGCTAGATGCTGCACCCTGCAGGAACAAGCAGACACCTAAATGAGCAGATGCCACAAGCCAGCAGATGACCCAGCCTGTGGGGAGTAGATGTGGCTCAGGCCACTGGGCACTCACCTCCCATGTGGGAGTTCCCTGGTTTGGTTCCTGGTGCCTCCTGGAGAAGGCAAGAAGGCGGGCAAACATGAGCAGACAGACAAAAGAAGCATCTGGGGGTGGGGGGTGGGGATAAATAAATAAATAAATCTTTTTAAAAAAAGTTCAGGGAGTTTGTTACCACTAGACCAGCTCTACAGAAGATGCTAGAGAGAGTTCTGCAGGCTGAAAGGAAAAGCCAACAGACAATAGACTGAAGCAGCATTAAGAAATAAAGATCTCCAGTGAGGATAACGACATGGGTAAATATAAATGCCACTACTATTGTATTTTCTATCTGTAACCCCACTTTTTACTTTCTACAGGGTCCAAAAGGCAAGTGCATTAAATGTTATGAGAAATCCATGGTATTGGGCTCATAATCTGTGATAAGAACTACATAAAAGCAGGGGTGGTAGAGGGGTATAGGAACATAGTTTGTATATACTATTGCAATTACATTGGTGTCAAAGCAAACCAGATTGTTATAAATTTAGGATGTTAAATGTAAGCCCCGTAGTAACTACAAAGAAAATATTGGAGAATATACAAGCTCATAGAGATAGAAATTAGAGTTCAGGTTACCACGGGTAGGGGGCAGGGGGAAATGGGGAGTTAATGCATAATGGATATGGAGCTTCTATTTGGGGAAATGGGAAAGGTTGGGTAGTGAAGGTGGTGAGGGTACTGCAATATTGTGAATACAATTAATCCCATTGAATGGTATGCTTGGGAGTGGTTGAGATGAGAAAGTTTATGTCGCATATATATTTCCAAAATTTAAAAAAAAGAAAGAGCAACTAAAGAGACAATAACAAATGCAATACATGATCCTGGATGGGCTCTAGCAAGGAAGGAGAAAAGGTTCAAAGGGACATTACCAAGACATATGAAAAAATTGGAATATAGACTGTAAGCATCATATCAATGTTAAATTGCTTGAACTTGATAACAGCACTTGAGGTGCTTACATATATGAATATCCTTGTTGGTAGGAAATACAGAGGGCAGTACTAAGTGTTCAAGGGGCATGATGCAGGAAGTGGATTTGGCTCAACAGATAGAGCGTCCGCCTACCACATAGGAGGTCCAGGGTTCAAACCCAGGGCCTCCTGACCCGTGTGGTGAGCTGGCCCACGGGCAGTGCTGATGTACACAAGGAGTGCCGTGCCACACAGGGGTGTCCCCTGTGTAGGGGAACCCCGTGTGCAAGGAATGCGCCCCGCAAGGAGAGCCACCCCGTGCGAAAAAAGCACAGCCCACCCAGGAGTGGTGCCAAACACATAGAGAGTTGATGCAGCAAGATGATGCAACAAAAAGAGACACAGATTCTGGGTGCCACTGACAGAATGCAAGTAGACGCAGAAGAACACACAGCAAATGGAAACAGAGCAGACAACAGGGGATGGAGGGAGAGAAATAAATAAAAAATAAATCTTTAAAAAAAAAAAAAGGAGCATGATGCATGCAGTCTACACTGAAGTGTTCCGAAAATGGACAGATAGGTAGGCAGGCAGGTGAACAAATAGAATGATTCAGCAAGTGTGGCAAAAAGTTAAAACTGGTGGACCTGGTATCTGGGGGAAGGGGATAGGGGTACGTTGGCATTCTCTCTATGGGGTTTATACTATATTTTAAAACTATTTTGGGGCAGCAGACTTGGCCCAGTGGTTAGGGCGTCCGTCTACCACATGGGAGGTCCGCAGTTCAAACCCCAGGCCTCCTTGATCCGTGTGGAGCTGCCCCATGCGCAGTGCTGATGCGCGCAAGGAGTGCCATTCCATGCAGGGGTATCCCCCGCACAGAGGAGCCCCACGCACAAGGAGTGCGCCCCGTAGAGAGAGCCGCCCAGCGCGAAAGAAAGTGCAGCCTGCCCAGGAGTGGTGCCGCACACACGGAGAGCTGACACAACAAGATGACGCAACAAAAAGAAACACAGATTCCCATGCCACTGACAACAACAGAAGCGGACAAAGACGCAGCATATTAGAGAACAGACAACCGGGGTGGGGGGGAGGGGAGAGAAATAAATTATCTTTAAAAAAAATAAATAAATAAATAAAACAATTTTTTAACTGTCCTGTAAGTTGGGGGGAAAAAGGAGATTCTGAGATTTCTCTTAAACGCTTCCCCAATAAGACCAGGTATCTATTGTGGCGTCCATAACAGCCCCTGCCCAGCCTGCTCCCTTCCGGCGTCTCCGTCTCTGAGAACAGCACTGACACTGTCCCTCCTCTCCCATGTCCCCACTTGCCAGCAGCACAAGTCCTACCAAGTCAGTCTCCCCACAAGAGACCCTGGGGGAATCTTCTGGCACCACCCCACCCCACCTTCTGGTCTCCTGCCTTCCCCATCCTCAGCCCGTCATGCTCACGGATGCCGTGGGTTTCCCCAAACACCGCACCTTCTGCCTCTCCCAGTGTCCAGACAGACACTTTTTCTGGAGCGGATGAAGAGCAAGCCTGCAGGCCGCCTGCCGGCCACCTTACTGACCAACAGCAGATCCACTTTTCAATGGAGCTCAAGTCTTCTTCAAGCCAGTCTGCTCCCGGTCCTTGCCTTGGGGCCTCCCCACAAATGCCTCCCAGGTAAGCATTCCTTCCTCCAAGCCTCTCCCAGGAAGGGCCTCTCAGGACGCTTCCCACTGTCCCCTCCTCCTAAGACCCACGCCAGGCCCCACGTCCTCCCTCATGCTTCCCTGGGCCCACCCAGCCTCCTGAGACAGCCCGCCACTGGCCGGGCCCTCGGGAGCTGGTCTCTTCTGCACTGAATTGAGCCGCGGGTGCTGATGAGACCCGTCAGGTGGGGGGGATGGCAGATGGAATCTGCAGGGATGGGTTAAAAGAAGAGTCTCCAACCTCACTGAGGCAGGTCAGCACAGGGAAGGAGGGAAGGCAGCCGAGACCCGGCGGGGGACACGCGGCAGGGGACACATGGCGGAGGACACGGCCACGAGACCTCGCCCTGAGGCCTCCAGAGGGGAAGGCTGCGCCTAACGAACAAAGCGGGAAAGGCCCCCGAGACCCCAGCCACCAGCTCCCTTCGGAACTCTTTCTGGGGTCAAAGGGAAGTCCCGGACACCTCCAAACCACAGGCCTCCCCAGTGGCCCCCTGAGAGCTGACAGATGGGGTGATGGGTCAGCACAGCAAACCGGGGGGCCGCTCCCCAACATGAGGCAAGGGAGGAGGGAAGGTCTTAAGAAGGCCTAACCTGGGGCCCCGGCGAGCCTCCCCCTGCAGCACGCCCACGATCGCTGTCACACTGTGTGCGGTTTCTCTTCTCCTGTTCTTAATAAACTCCACCCTCTTGCCCACCCTATGGTGTGTCCTTAAATTCTTCAGTGTGACGTAGCCCAGGACCTAGAGGCCCATAGCCCAGAGCGTTCCGCTACTGTCACGTTCTCCTCACACCTGCAAACGCGGGGGGCGCAGCGTGCGTGGACACAGGCTTACAGAAAGAAAGGCCACCTTGGATGGGCCCGCGGCTGGGCCCAGGCACGGGACCCACGACTTCAGGAAATCTGGAGCACACAAGCAAGGGGGTTTTGAATGAGGTTAAAAGGGGAACTTGAGGCTGTATGCATGTCACCCGAGAAACAAAAACCTAGGACTGCGGAGCAATGGTAATCCAGCGACTACAGCCTGACTATTAAAATATCCCATCATGAATTGTAACCAGCCGCCCCCACTACGGCACCTTGTTCACACCAGGGTGGCAGATGGGAACTCCGTATTTTATGCACGATTTTTTGGAAAACCCACAATGTCTCTAACAGATAGAGGCGGGGCACAGTGCCACAGGGTTAAGGCTCAGGGGATTAGGGTAGGAGCAATTCTGGTCTGCAAATAAGGACGGGGATAGGGCTGTTTTCCCTGCAGAATGCAAGGGTCGTATTCAGTTGGAAAAGAAGCCTCACTGCAGCCCCCCCGACAGCCGAGTTAAGGGCGCCTAGCTGGCCTAGGCTGCAGGGGAAAGGGTCCCCGATCGGCTGGCGTGTTCTACCCCCGAGGCGTCTGCTCGGACAGAGGCGGTTTTGCCGTCTTGAACTTGCCGCCTCTGGGCCTGGGGTGGAGGTAGCCTTGAACTTGGAGGAAGCAGCAGTAAGGAACACTGGCTACAGCTCAGCCGAGCCCAGCGCCCGCTGCCCCCCCCCCCGCCCCTTTCTGGGTTATTCTTAGCAAGAGGTGACCTCAGTGTGCTCCCTCCGGGCAAAAAATAACCCTGGAGGAAGTCGGAGGGTACCAATCTTCAATGAATAAATACATTTAACTAGTAAACAGGGGTAGGGGGCCCGCAGGACAGGCCCACCCCAGGGGCTGGGGCAGAAACCGTCCCTCCTGGCCACCCTGCTGTCACCGCCCACCAAGCCTGGGCTTGCGACCAGAAGGGAACCAGCTCCGGCCGCCCTGGGCACCAGGGCCCGGGAAGATGCCCTCGCCAGCCCGCCTCGACCCACGCCCCCGGGCCGGCGGGGGCCAGTTCGGCGCGCTGCCCCTCCTCCCGGCCGCAGCGGGCAGCCCCAGGCCCCGGGCCCAGGTGCCAGCTCCCTTCCGAAGCCCCGCCCCGCAGCCCGGCTTCCTGTTTCCTGTTGCTGGCTCAGCCTGCCGAGCATCCTGGCTCTGCAACCAGAGCCTGAGACGCGGGCCGCTGCCCGGTCCCCCCCACCCCCTCCGGCCCCTGCACTTCCACACAGGCTTCCTGGTCCTTGGAGCAGCCGCCTTCCTCCGTCACATGCCCTTTGGAGGCGTTTTAGACCAGGCCGACACACTTTGTCACACGGCCCTGGATCCCATCTTATCAGCTCAGGGTATCTGCGGGGGACCCACCCTGCCAGGCAGGAGGTGTGGAATCCAAAGCCCAGGTATCCTCTCGGAACCTCGGTCTCTTCATCTGAATGTGGGGATGGAAACAAAAGTCCTACCTGCCTCACACAGGTTTTTTTCTAAGCATCCAAAAAGGTGATGGTCGTGAAAAGGCCTTTGCAGGCGCAGAACGAGCGTCCATTCAGGGTCTCTGTCCTCAGTGAGGGGGGCAGGCGAGCGCGACGGGGTTCAGCCCAGGGAAGATGCAGTGCGGGGAGCCCCCTCAAGGTCAAAACCCATGGAGGAGACAGATCTCTGACCTGCTTTTCAGACCACCACGGGTCAAAGGCCCGTATCTTTGTTTTTAATTTCCAATTCATCAAGATACTTTTGTAAAATACGAACTCCCGTCCTTGGATGTGGCGTCAAGCTGACACGGAAGCTTCTGAGAACTTATTCTCAGGCGCGGTCCTCATCACTGACCGGGGGTCTCCCAGGGACGGCGGGCGGCCCACACACGGGGCCCCTGGGCTTGGGCTTCGCCTCCCACTCCCCACCCCCGGAAGTTCCTTTTAGCTAACTTTACAGGCGACTCAAGAAGAGACGGCCCAGTGTGGGTCACGGTGGCTGCGCCGGGCCTTGGTGGGCCGTGGCAGCGGGGCAGGCAGGGAGAGCAGGGCCGGTCCAGGCTGGGAACAGCGAGGAGGGATGGGATGGTGCGGGGCTCCAACGCCGGGTGGGCTATTCCAGAACCTTAGAGCTGGCATCCCTGGATATTCTGCACAGGGATGTGCTGTGTATCGTGTTTGTTAGAGTTACGCGGGGGCTCGTCTCTCTGGCTAGACTGAAAGGTAAGCTTCGCGGCTGTGGCCTCCCCCACGAGGTAGGCGCTCAGCACGGCAAAGGGCTTAGGGGAGCAGGGGGAGCTAGGCGGTGTCCCACCCAGGCACACTGGGCGCTGGTTGGTGTAGAGGGGCGCAGCCAGGGGGCCCACGTGGCTTCAGCAATGAGTGGAAGGCCCCTGGGCAGGCACAGGCCTCGGGAGCAGAAGGAGAAGGACGTCTTAGACCTGGGGCAAAGATGAAAACCGGCCCGTCTCAGCCCCACACCGGGCACGCGGCGTTTGCACAGAAACCCCAGCCCTCGGCCAGCTTCCCCTTGCCTGCTTCCAGCTACCCCCGTCGGGCACCGAGCCCAGCTCCTGGACTCAGCTGGATGGCATGCTCTGCTGAAACCCATTCCCAGGGCCACAGCCCCAGCATGTCCCCATGATGCCCTCCCGGCTGCGCTGCTCCTGCTGGGGAGCGGGAAGCAGCCGGAGGAGCACCTGCCCCCAGTGCCAAGGGCCCCGAGTCAGAACCAGGTGGCCCCACGGGCCAGGACACCCCTTCCCTCCCTCGGGCGCCTCGGAGGTGCTACTCAGGAAGGGCTGAGCTGGCTGATCCCCTCTGGGGCCCGGCTCTCTGTGCTCCCCCAAGGAGCTGGCGAGCGATAGATGCGGGTGCCCCTTGCTCTGTGCGGCTGAGATCGCGGTGCCTCCGGAAGGCGGAGTGGCCTCTGCTGGGCTTTTGGGGGCTTGAACTCGTGTGACCTCACAGTCTGGGAGGAACACGTCCTTGTCATCTCTGTTTCTCAGAAGGGGAAGCTGAGGCTCAGCAGCGGCTTGTTCAAGGTCAAACAGGGGAGCAGGGCTGGAGCTGGGCTTGAACCCCGGTCTGTCCGGCTCCCATGACGGTATTTTTCCTTGGGCCCTGGACCCTGTTCCAGGCTGGGGGAGGTATGACGCACCGGCTCTTCCCACTCAGCCGGGCCCCTCTCCGCTCTCCTTTACTCATCTCCGGACACATTTGCACACGCCTGCCCCTGATTTCCAGCCCCCGCCCCCCCGCCCCCGGCTCCTTCTCCAGGATGAGCCTTCCTTCTGATTCCAGGGGCTCACCAAGATGAGCCGAGGGGCTGCCAGGTCTTTACTGGTTAAAAGGTGGCAGCTCCTGTCCCCAGCAGCCAGATCAGGGAAAGGGCAGACCACCCTGCAGATGCCAAACCTCACGAGGGTGCATGCGTGAATTACTGGGGGGCTTTCCCCTTCTTGCCCGCCCCCCCATCTCAGCCTGTGCCCTCCTGCCTGCCGCCAGGTGCCCTGGCGGTAGAGGCGAGTGCAGGGACGCCTCGGCAACAGGGCGTACAGCCTGGAGAGCCTGCTGCAAGCTGGAAATTCCTTTGAAGTCCCCCGTTTTATCTTTCAGGTTCATGTGAATTTTTCATTCCAGGCCATGAAATAGCCATGTTTGCTTTAATATTAAAATGTTTAACATTACTGGCTTAACTTCTGCCCTCTTCTCCCGCCAGATCTTCAACAAAAACTGGCAATGCCATACTCTGGGACCTGCGGGCTCCAGGACCGGGGCGGGGGGGGGGGCAGCCCTCCTGCCCTCCCTGTGCTGCCCCCTTTTGCGTCCCCCACCATCCGCCTCCATTCTCCCCCAAGGGAGAGACCCGTGGGCTCCCTGCCCTGCCAAGAATATTCCCCTGAAGGGGTAGTGACGAATCCAGAGCCCCTGGGCCCCCCTTACCTTCTTGTTCCGAGTGCCCCTTCTCAGCTGGGAAGTGTAAAGGAACCAGCTGTCTTTGGTTCCGGGAAGCACTTACTGCATTGGCTCTGAGTTGAAGGCACATGGGAAGCAGGCTTTTATGGGACACAGGCCTCACTTTCTGGGGCTCTCCTCATGCTGGGGGACCCCAGAGCTGCCCCAGACTTCACCTGCACCTGCACCCAAGGGCAGCCCACACTTCTGCAGGACACGGAACAGGGAGCCACTGTCCAGCTCTCCCTGGAGCCCGCCCGGCCTGCATCTCCTCCCTACTCGGCTTGAGCAGTTGCCCGGGCCTCAGTTGCCTTCTCCGGGGTCTCCAGGTGGGGTACGTGTGGATGGAGAGCCCACGCAGGGGGCTAGGGAGGTGGAAACCTGCCCTGCCCAGGCCGCCAGCCCGGGCCTCTGCCAGGCTCCACTGCTGCCCTTCTAGAGGGAAGCAGGCTGCTGGGAGGCAGCTCAGGCCCCGGCTCCACGGTCTTCCAGCACAGGCGCCCTGACCCCAGAGGGTCTCCAGCTCCGGACGCAGACCAGGGACGTTGTGAGGGTGGTTGTGGGGTTCAAGGAAGGAGGAATATCAGTGAGCTCTGTGGCAGAGGGGCGAAGCCCAAGGCCCCTGGGCCCTTTCTTGCCCACGACGCACGCCCCTGCTGTCCCAAGCGTGTGTGCGCGTGGGAGGGGGGGTGCATAGGACACGACACTCACCGGGGGGTGCTTGCGCTTCCTCCCAGGCCGCCCCACCTTCCGTGCGGTCGTGCCGGGCTCCTGCCGCTCCTCCTTGCCACGGGGCTCCTCCTGCTCCTCTCCCTCCTGCGGGCACAGACACAGCCTGTGAAGCCAGAGTCGGGGAGGCTGGAGCCAAGAGGCACAGGGTCAGAAGCCCGTCCCAGGCTGGCCGCGGCCTCCCTTCCAGCCCGGCCCCACCCGCCCCATCTGCCCGGCAGCCACGCTTCCGGGCCAGGCCGGGCCATTCCCGTATACCCGCTTTTGCCTGATGCCACCGAGCCAACCTTTAGAGCCCTCCCGGTCCGACCCCCAAAATGTATTTTACACAAGTACAAACATTAGTTATGTATTTAATGAAATAACTTTTATTGGAAAGAATAAAGACATGTGAAAAGAAATATGGAATTTGGGAAGCGGATGTGGCTCAAGTGGTTGAGCGCCCGCCTGCCACATGGGAGGTCCCAGGTTTGGGTTCCGGTGCCTCCTAAAGAAGACGAACAACGAGCAAAAACAATGAGCAGACAACAAGCAAACAACAAGCAGACAACAAGCAAAAACAAATGAACAGGTAGTGGATGTGGCTCAAGCAGTTAAGCGCCCACCTCCCACATGGGAGGTCCCTGGTTAGGTTCCCAGTGCCTCCTAAAGAAGAAACAGACAACAAGCCATCAGATGAGCAAACAGACAAGGAAGCCCTCTCGGGGCGGCAGGCAGAGAAGAAATATATGCAATTTATCAACATCTATCTGAAGAACATATAACTCTTGAAACGAGGGCTCACAAAAAATGGCAAACTTTTACAGCCACTGTAAATACAGTTGCCTAAAGCATTTGCTCTGTGATGACGGAGTTACCCCTGTTTCGCCCACAGGAGCATCTCAGGGCCCACGCTGGGGCTCTTCTTGACCCCCCTCATTCGCCAAGCTCCGGACCAGCAGTAGGAACTTCATTATTCACCTCCAGCCACACACGCACGCGCACACACACACACACATACACACATGGCACCTGCACAGGACCAAGTCACACAAACACACACACACACACACACACACGGCACCTGCACAGGACCAGGCCACACACACACACACGGAACCTGCACAGGACCAGGCCACACACACACACACACAAGTACACACACGGCACCTGCCCAGGACCAGGCCTTCCATAAGCTCAAGAAGCACAGGCTTAAACCTCGAAAGTCCCCTTGCCTGAGTGCTCCAGCCACAAACCACCCACGAGTGCCTTCTGAGTCAGCGGGGCCTGGCATGACTAATCACCAGCAGACACGTGGTTGGGAAGGGAGGAAGGGACCCCAACCCGGCAGAGGGGCAGGAGGCCGCTCCTGCCGCCCGGCACGGGCCAGGAGCCCAAAGGTGGCTCTGAGGCCCTCGTGCCGAGGGGGGGGGCGGCCCGCTGTGCTGGGGAAGGGGAAGGTAGGCCGTCCCCGGGGACTCAGCTGCGCTGGCCCTCAACATCCTATCAACTTTCATTTTCTGTGATTTCAAAATAGCTCTGTGGTTTGCCACATTAATTTTAAGGTCACGATGGGACATGCAAGTGGAAACCTACTGTGACCAGCCGTAGACATTAGCCCAAGGAGAGGGGCACCACCAGCCCTGTCCGTCCCACCCTCCATTCCTCCACTCAGGCACCCATCCCAGGCGTGTCTGGGAGATGCCTGCCAGGTGGGAGGCAGGGGCCAGGCAGGAGGGAGTCTTAGGAACATCAGCAGCTGGGGCGCTGGGAGGCCTCCCAAAAGGGGTGCGCATGGAGGGAGACCACAGGCCCTAGCCCTAAGCGGAGGCTGCCGGCCACTCGGGGCTGGGCCAGGCCGGGGAAGGAGGTGGAGGGAGCACGGGCAGAGGGGCAGGTGCAGCACGTCAGGCGCCCTGCGGGAACAGGGAGACGGCTGCCAATCCAAGGAGCCACAACCGTCAGGCGCAAAGGGAGGACAAAGAGCGGCGGTGGCTCGGGCAGTGGGTGTTGACCCCGGAGAGGGCACTGCCGAGAAGCAGCGCGGAAGGACTAGGCAGGGCCGAGGCGGCCGCGGCAGGGCGCCCCGCCGAGCGGGGGTCTGGAAGCGGGGAGAGGGGCCGGGAGGGCCGAGGCAGGGTGGGCTGGTGCTGGGACCAGAGAGCCTCATGGGGCTCTTTTCAGGAAACCGCGGCAGAGAAGTGAGAGGCCACTGGAGAGCCGCCAGCAGGTGGCGAGGCCCAGAGGGGGCCCCGGGGGCACATGCGCCTTGCGAGGCCAGGCCTGCTGGCCCTGAGCTGTTTCCCGAGTTGCCCCCTCCCCCCCACTCCTTTGAAGACAGGATGAAGAAAACGAATCTCATGGAGAGAAGTAGCACCCATGCAGGCTAATATGTATGACGGGTGCACTGGGCTGTACACAGCTGTGGGGAATTTCAGGCAGAGGTGGTTTTTTTTGCCCGCTGCTAAATGGGCACTGGTGATCATTCTTCCCATTTCTAGAACCTTCAGGGTCAGCTTGAGGTCGTGGAAACGGCACAGAGCCTGGAGCAGCCCTCCACTAGCTCAGCGGTGGGGCAGGGAAGGTGTCCATTCCGCTGACAGCGCAGTTTTAGAGAGGACAGATGAACAAACTGTCCACTTGTCCGTTTCGGTCACTCCTGCGCCCCGAGAGCCTGCACTGGCGCCTGAATGAGAGCGCTTACCATTCCCTGGCAGCCATGAGACGGGGGTACACAGGGCGGAGGCAAGAGGGGGTGCCCCAGGATCAGCCTGAGAGCCCCCGGGGCCTGGACAGCAGGGTGCACGACTGAGCACCCCAATGAATGCCCCACGTCCCCTGGATTCTGCGGGGCCATGATTTCTCCGACAAACCGCATTTCCTTCTGAACCAGGCAGAGGCGTGGAGGCCAATCAGACGCTCCGATCACCCCACGACCCACAGCTCCACACCGTGTGCGTGGACCCCCTGCCGTGACCTATGGGGACAGGCAGGTGCTAGCTTCCACCAGGCACACAGAGAGAGCCTTTGGGGGTCCCCGTTCTGGACTCAGACCCAGCACCCTCACTGCAGCCCCCCGTGCTGCGCCTGGCACGTTTTTCTACCGTAGAATTCCACCCTGTGCAGCAAAGGGTGGGCACCCTGGAGCCACCACCTCTCCAGGTCCCGGGGTGGTGGCCACCGTTAGAGGGGGTGGGGGCCTGCCGGGCACGAGCCAAACCGTGCGCTCCGCGGGCAGGCCCAGCCTCCCCAGCGTGGGGCACCCCTGGGCTGCGCTGGAGGAAACCCAGTCTGCGAGAGGCGACGCGGGTGCCCAGGTCTCCTGCCTGCCGGTGCCTGCCTGGAGCACATGGTGGGAAGCACGCACTCCGAGGGCAGCCTGCGGCTCTGCCACGCTGCGGTGACAGTCCCCGGGAAGGGGCCGGCCCGCGGGTCACGCCGCGTGGGGAGGGAGGCGCGCTGAGCAGGACGGGCAGCTGGGCGGCGGCCGTGGCCCTCGAGGTCCCCACCCGAGGCGGCGGATGGAGTGGCTGGTTCTCACATCTGTCACGGGCCTGTTTATTGAATTTCTGTGCTGACGGGTTGAGCAAAGGAATCTCAAACATGCTTATCCAATCTCAAGGAGCGCTGAACTGGGAGGCATTGCTAATGCTGGGAGAGAGAGGAGCAGGGCCAGGACCAGCTGGACAAGGGACACGCTGGGCGGGAACCGAGCGGAGCCAGGGCTGGCTTCCCCGCCCCCCCAGTAAGGGCGCTGGGCCAGCGGAGCCCTCCAGGGGCAGGCGGCCCGAGGGGTGCGGGCAGGTGGGCGCGGGGTCTGGCCAGGCAGGAAGCTTCGCCCAGCTCTCCTCGTTCAGCACTGTCAAGCGCCTCCGCCTGGCGGGGCCTCGCTTTCCTCACCTACAGTGGCTCCTTTCTGGGGACACTGGGAGAATTAAACGAGTAACCCCGGCACCCAGTAGTCCCCCACTTCCTCCCGGCCCCTCGCGCCCAGACCAGCAACTTTCACAAAAGCTGCCCCCTCCCGAGCCCGGCCCGGCCCCTGGCCGCACGTGCGGCCCCCACCGCTCCCTTCCCCACTCAGCCCCAGCGGCTGCACCACCCGGGGCTCGGGGGCTTTGCGAATGGCAGCGCTGAGGATGTCGGCGCCTCCGCCCTTTCCGAGGGGGGTTCAGGGGCCCGCGGGTCAAGCCCTGCTCCTGCACCCCTGTGGAAGGAAGGCCTGGGGTCGGGCTGAGCCCCCGCCGCAGGGTGCCAGCCCCCAGGTGCCCAGGCCGCCAGGTGCCCGGGCAGGCGGCTCCCTCCCACTCGGCTCTGCGCTCGGCATCTTTGGCCTGGACGACTCTCCCCTCAGGGCCACCAGCAAATCCTTACTCACTTCCCGGATTCCTCTGCCGGGGCCACTCTTCTCCTCCCAGCCGCTGCCCAGACGGGGCCTGCGGGCGCACCCGCTCACCCACGGCGCCCCTACCCGCGCGGCTCGCCCACGGCGCCCCTACCTGCGCTGCCTCCAGCAGCCCCAGCCAGCCTGAGAGCTCCTCAAGGGAAGGGCCACATCTCATAAAATACCCGAGGAGTGGCTGTCACACAGTAGGTGCGCTCTCTCACACGACGATACAGGCACGTGTGCAAATCCCCAAACCTGCACCAAATCAAGTGTGCAGGAGAGGAAGTGTCGTTGGCACCTCTGTGGCCCCAGAACCAGGGAAGGGGGTGACTAAGAGGTACTTTCTAGGCATGTACGGAGCGATGTCATCGTCCACGTACGTGACTTTTCCCAGCTCTCAGGGCACCTTGGCTACTGGTGGCTGATGGACTGGGGGTTAGCGTCAGCCTCTCTCTAAACTTCTGAGGTTAGGATTTGACCTACATTTTAACATAGCTCACTGGATGGATTATTTCAAGCCACGCACAACTTGTCATTCTGATGAGCTGGGCCGTGACGCTCATAATCTCTCGCATTTGTACCATCCGTGGTGATGAACAAAGCATTTTCACATGTGTGATTTCATTTGATCCTTAACACTTTGCAGAGAGCAAAGCCTGGATGATATTTTCCATGACATAGGCGGGAAATCTGAAGCTCAGAGAGGTTATCTGACTTGCAAAGATCAGAGAGAGCCGGGCAGGGGAGGGCAGGAGCATGTGGGACCAAAACTTAAGGCTCCGACCACCAGCCCGTGGGCCCTGCCGCGGGAACGTGCCACCCTGTCCCACTCTGCCACATTCTATAGCCATCTGTGCACACACGGGGTGGCGGGCAAGGCACACACCAGCTTTCCTTGCACACACACACGCACTCAGCTGGCGGAGACTGCCCCCTCCCCAGACACATGTCCATGGAGGACCACACCCAGATCCAGCTGGCTTGAGGGACGTGCTCTCTTAGTCCACACACTGGATGCTACTGCCCCAGCATCCAGGGAGCAGATGGCTCAGGTCAGGGTTAGCGCCTAGGGGCAGAACTTGCCAGATCTCAGCACCCACTTGCCCGGGGCGCCTGGGGGCAAGGAGCACATGCGGCCTCTGCCTGCTGGCTGGCTGGCCTCCCAGGGACTGTCTGTGGGCACGGCCTCCAGTGACATGAACTGGCTTGCCCAGCGGGCAGAGCCTGCCCCGGGCGGCCCAAGCACCGGGATGGCCACCCGCACACCCCGTGCCCGGGCGGGCCCTGCAGAGGTGGTCCTGGATGGAGAGGACAGGGCGCACGGCTTGGCACATGGGTAGGAAGGAAGGGGACAGCTGAGGACCCGCACGTGGTCAAGCAGGGGCCCCGGAGTCCCAGCAGACGCACCTAAACCCACGAGGCTCTCCAAGGCCTCCTGCATTTTCTGACCCCAGGCGCCTCCCCCAGCGCCCATCAGCCCTTTGCTTCAATTAGTCAACGATATTCTAGGGAGATCCAGTGGCCGCTTCCTCCGCTTTGTGTTACAATTACTGGGAAGCCTCCCATCTCCCCCACGAGGGCAGGGGCCAGGTCTCAAGCGTCCCACCCGCGCCCCCAGCTCCTGCACACAGCAGGCACTCCATTAATGCTAAGAAGTTGAAAACGGCGCTGCCTGTTTCCCCAGCCCGTGCCCTATGCTGAGTCCCCCCTGTCTTCCAGACAGGAAGCTCAGAAGCCACCAGACCGCACCCCACCAAGCAGCACACCCCCAGTTCAGGGTGAGCCCTCAGGGCTGGGGCCGACCCGTGCTCTCCACTGCCCCGCTCCCCTGCATGTATTGAGCGCCTACTGGGCACTGAACACAAAGATAGGCAAATAGGGACAGGATAGAGCGCAGGCGAAGCAGCACATAGCTGACGGGGCACTGAGGGCCATGTGCGTGTGCCACCACCTCCGTGGACACCACGCCCACCCCCCTTGGCTCCTGCAGCAGCCCCCCGGCCCTCGCTGGCCTGCACTCGCCACTGCCTTTCCACAGGGGCTCAGCAGGACGTGACCTGACTCGCTTCACAGAGGGCAAGAACCCAGGTAAAACCACCCGGGAGCTGTGCGACCTCGGTCAAGCTTCTTTTTTAAAAAAATATTTGTGCTCTCTATCTTCCCCTTTCTTTTCTGTTTTTTTTTTTTTAAAGATTTATTTTAATTTATTTTTTATTTCTCTCCCCTTCCCCCGCCCCCAGTTGTCTGCTCTCTGTGTCCATTCGCTGTATGTTCTTCTATGACCACTTTTATCCTTATCAGTAGCACCAGGAATCTGTGTTACTTTTTGTTGCGCCATCTTGTTGTGTCAGCTCTCCGCGTGTGCAGCGCCATTCCTGGGCAGGCTGCACTTTCTTTCGTGCTGGGCGGCTCTCCTTACGGGGCGCACTCCTCGCGCATGGGGCTCCCCTACACAGGGGACACCCCTGCGTGGCAGGGCACTCCTTGTGCGCATCAGCACTGCGCATGGGCCAGCTCCACACGGGTCAAGGAGGCCCGGGGTTTGAACCGCCAGGACCTCCCATGTGGTAGACGGACGCCCTATCCATTGGGCCAAGTCCGCTTCCCTTGGTCGAGTTTCTTAACCTCTCTGAGCCTCAATTCCTCCTCCATGACATGGGGACAATGATGGGAGGTGCCTCCCAGTCACCGTGAGGATGAAGCGGGCTCACTGCCACCCCTCACAGGCCCCTCCCTCCGTGCCCGTGGAAAGTGGTGTGAATTATGAACGATACCCCAGTTGCCCCGTGGCTCTCCCCGCGCGCCCGGCCCAGGGTGCCAGAGAGGAAGGGCAGCTCCGTCACCTCCTGGGCGCCCTGGGACCCCCACCCCAGCTCCGTTCCGGCCTGCCCTCCCTGAGCTCGGTCTCTCCCCACCCAGGCCCTGCGGGGCCCGCCGTCCTGGCAGGGCTGGGCTCTGGGTCTCTGCCAGAACCCCCGCCCTCCCAGGGCCAACCCAGCCACGCAGAGGAGGGACCCCAAGTGGCCGTGGGCCCAGGAGTGGCCCCTCACCCGGGCCCCTGCACGCGGCCCTCGCCACCAGGGCCCAGGTGTCACCACTCTCTTGCCCACTGCCCTTGCCTTGGTCTCGCTTCTGGTCAGTGGGGAGAGGGAAGAGCTGTGCAGGGGGCAAAGGGGCATCGGGCTTTCGCGCGCCTGCGCGCTGGGAGAGACGAACCCCCACCTGCCCCCACCCCAGGCTCGTCTCCCTCTCCCATGCAATCCTTGGGCTGCAGTGGCTGCGAAGCACCAATGGATGGATGGGTGGACAGATGGATGATGGGTAGACTGGGCTTGTAGACAGATGCCTGGTCGATAGGGAGGTAGGAAGACGGCGCCAAAACGAACAATAAGGCCGGTCGACGTGCGGCAGCCCTGGGCCAACCACAAAGCACCATCTCATTTAACCTCTTGCGCCAAGATACCACTGACGCACTCAGCGGTCACACGGCGTATTAGTGATCAGCTTCAAATGCAGGCTGTCTCCGGAGCACAACGACCCCCCCACAGCGTGCTGCACGCAAGGCTGCCTGGACCTGGCAGGGTTTCGAGCCCCTGAAGTCCGGCCCGCACGCCCCGGCCGGCTCCGGCTGTGCGCCCTCGCATCACGTATGCACGTGCTCCGCGGCACATGCGGAGGCGCCGGGTGAAGCCTGCCGAGCTGGAGGCGCTCCTGAGAGGCAACGCTGCCCCACCTGGAACTCCCGAGGCGAAGGGCCCGCCCTAAGCGCGCGGTGGGCTTCTGCCCCAACCAAGGCGGAGGGCGCCGGCGGGCAGCACACCTGGCGGCTGCCCAGGCAGCCCGAGAGGGGAGCTGGGGGCCCACCCGAGGAAGCCTGGGCCTTGCACGCTGGGGTGGAAGGAGTGCGCCAAGCCCGAGGGAGGGAAGCGACCGTGGCTCAACGGATAGGGCGTCCACCTACCACACGGAGGGTCCAGGGTTCAAACCCCGGGCCTCCTGGCCCATGTGGTAAGATGGCCTGTGAGCAGTGCTGATGCACGCAAGGAGTGCCCTGCCACGCAGGGGCGTCCCTGCATAGGGTGCCCCACGCACAAGGTGTGTGCCCTGCAAGGAGAGCTGCCCCATGTGAAGAAAGCACAGCCCGCCCAAGAGTGGCGCTGCACACATGGAGAGCTGACGCAGCAAGATGACGCAACAATAAAGAGACGCAGGTTCCCAGTGCCACCTGTCAATGCAAGCAGACACAGAAGAACACACAGCGAATGGACAGAGAGCAGACAGCTGGGCGGGGGGGAGGGGAGAGAAATAAATAAAATAAATCTTAAAAAAATAAACACAGCCCAAGGGAAATGAGAACCGGCCGGGTCTCCGGGCAGACCTGCTGACGGGCCCCGCACACACACGTGCACGCAGACTGTGCTTCTCAGCGCAGACCTGCCCCGCGGCTGCCGCTTCTGCCTTGCTGGGGGAGGGTGTGATCAGGGCGAGTTGTCCCGCGGGGGGCCTCGAGCTCTGCAGGGCACGTTGCCCCACTCGTCTCTGAGTCTTCCCACCCCCCCCTCCTCTCCCGGGCCCTCCAGGGATGTTTATTCCTCTAACAGACTTGTGCAGCCCTACTACGTGCTGGGCACCTGGAAAGGTACCCGGAAGGAATGGAAGGGAAGGAGAGAGCACAGAGCGCTATGTCTAGGAAGGAAGGCAGGCGGGGAGGAAGGCAAGAAGGAAGGAACAGATAGCAGCATGCGCCAACTTGGAGCCCCAGCGGAGAAGAGGGCTGCGCCGCAGAGAAAGCCCGCCAGCCCCCGGCGTTCTCTGATCTTCAAGCTAAGTAAATCTGTTTCAGCTTGTGGCCAAAGAAATGTGGGTGGGTGGGATACGGAGCTTCCCTGCTGCAGGCCCCTTCACGCAGGAGGTGGCCGGAAGAGCCCAGAAGCCGAGTGCATAGGCTGCTGGGTTCAAAGCCCAGCACCACCACTGACCAGCTGTGTGACTTTCAGCAAGCGACTTAACCTCTCTGAACCCCAGTTTAGTCCTTCCTAAGATAGAAGGATGAAAACAGTGCCTGCCTTATCAAGCAGCGAGTGAAATACAATAACGCACGTTCAGAGGGCCCAGCTGAGGACCAACACACACTGAATCCTGCCCATTAATTTCTGAGGCCAGGGAAGCAGACTTGGCCCAGTAGTTAGGGCGTCCGCCTACCACATGGGAGGTCCGCGGTTCAAACCAGGGGCCTCCTTGACCCGTGTGGAGCTGGCCCATGCGCAGTGCTGATGCACACAAGGAGTGCCCTGCCACGCAGGGGTGTCCCCCGCGTAGGGGAGCCCCACGCGCAAGGAGTGCGCCCCGTAAGGAGAGCCGCCCAGTGTGAAAGAAAGTGCAGCCTGCCCAGGAATGGCGCCACACACACGGAGAGCTGACGCAACAAGATGACGCAACAAAAAGAGACACAGATTCCCGTGCTGCTGACAACAGAAGCGGACAAAGAAGAACACGCAGCAAATGGACACAGAGAACAGACAACTGGGGGGGGGAGGGGAGAGAAATAAATAAATAAATACATCTTTAAAAAAAAAAATTTCTGAGGCCAGAGGACAGGAGCGGTGACTCCTGGCCAGGCTCGGCTTCGTATCTGGTGATCTGAGGAGGACCTTCCAGCCCCAAGGCTAGGGGTGTCCTGGACCCCCTTTCCTGCTTCCTCTGCCCCTCTCCCTCCCCTCCGTGCAGGGCTGGGCCCCTGCCTCCCTTTAGAGCCGAGGCTCTTGACCTCCCCACACACATGTGCAGGACGCCAGTCCCCGCAGCTGTGGCCGCATTTCCCCAGCTGACCCACCCTGGCCGGGGCTGTCCCCGGGGCTTGGCCCCGCAAAGCCTGCTGCCTCCCTGAGGGTGGGGGGCAGAGGAGCAGGTGCGGCAGTGGGGAAGGGAGGCTGGGGGACAGGTGCCAGGGACTCACACGCAGACCCCTCCACGCGACCCCAGCCGCAGGTGGCCTGCCCCGGCCCGTCCCCCCAGCTCTGCGCCCCACGTGCTCCTGGGCTCAGGGACCTGTCCCTCTGGAGGCGTCTTGGCCACGCTCGCTTTTCTTTCCATCCTACTCACATTCCCGTGCACCTCCTCTGTCCAGGGGGCTATGCAGGCCCTGGGGATTCAGCTGGAAGAAAGGGGTAGGGGTCCTGCACCTCCCGAGGCAGAGGTGGGGCCTGGCGTGGTCCCTGCCCGTGATCCTCAACTGTTGGCTACAGAAGGCCCTGGAGGGCTGGCAGAGCCCAGGGTGCCCGCCGCACTCCCAGAATTTCTCCTTCCATCAGTCTGGGCCTGTGCTCACCCTTTTGCAATTCTAGCACCTTTCCGGGTGACGCTGAAGCGGCTGGTTCTGGGGGCCACATCTCAAGACTCGAGGGCCTAAACTGTGATTCGTGGCAGACCGAAGCCAGGACTTTTGCCAGCGAGGAGGAGAGAAAATCAGGGAAATGGCCGAGGGGACAACGTAAACACGGGCACGGCAGTTCCCGGAAGCACCCGCGCGGGCCCGGGCGGTAAGGTGTGTGGGGCCCGGCAGGGAAGGAGGCGCAGGCGCAGGTGGGGCCAGGCTGGGGAGGGGCCCGTGGGTGGCAGTGGCCGCAGCCCTGCCCTCTGGCCCACCGAGCGGTTCCTCAGGACCCAGGTGGCCCGGGCAACCCCTGCCAGGCTCCTTGGGCCACTGCAGACCGAGCGTGTGTGTCCTCGGCCTCTCCCGCCCCAGGCCTGGCTCCTCGGGAGGGAGCCGGTGCCAGCGCCTCGGCCCGCCCCTCCCCGGCGGCTGCCCAGAGCTGCTGGAGTCAGCCGAGGTGCCAGGGAAGCGTGCCAGGGGCGGCAGCTGGAGAGGAGCGCCTGGCCTGCCCCGGCCCTCATCTGTCTAGGCCGCTGCCACCTTTGGCACGAGCACCTGCCCCTGCCAGCGCGCGTGGGTGCTCACTCTAGCGGCACCCGGATCTGGCCTGGGTGTGTGTTTGTTGCTGCCCGAGCCAGGGCAGTTACTAGGGGTAGATATTAATAGCAGTCGTAATCCCTCCGAATTGGACCAGCCCTTGCCATCCTCAGGGCACTTCCACGCCCACGACCTCACCTGACTTCCACAGCCGCCCCCCATCAGACAGAGGACCCCCGTTTTCCAGCAGAGCAACCGCCACCCCGAGCGGCCAGAAGTCCCATCTCCCGTGAGGGGCACACTTGGGATGGGGACTGGGGCCTCGGACTCCTTGTCCAGTGCTCTCTCCCTGTCCTCAACTGTCGTGATATACAGCCCGATCTGCTGCCCCCCCAACAGGCGGGGGCCGGGGGCCGCGGCAGGGGCATGGGCACACACAGTTCGGGGAGGTGGGCCCAGATGGGGGCAGGGTGGCCCCTCGCTGCACATGCAGGCCATGGAGCTGCTGTGCCAGCGTTCAGCCGTCAGGTCAAGGGTGGGTGGGCGGGCCTCAGGGTCCCCTAATCCAACAGAGGAGCAGAGCAGGCCTGGGCGGCGAGGAAATTCTGCCCGGCCACGGCTGCCACTTACGAACACACGTACTTGCAGGTGTCCGCAGCCTGAGACCTGGCGGGAGCCGCCCGGAAGTTCCGTGGGATGAGCTAGACCATAGCCACTCTTTCCGTGGGGTCAGAAAGATGGGGACTGCCCCGCTGCCCCTTGGGGCCCTGCCCAGAGGCCCACGGCACGGGCTTTCTGTCCCCTGCTCGCCCTGTGGCACTCTGCAGGGCTCCAGGCTGGAGGGCGGGTCTCGGGGCTCCCTGTGTGCACCGGGGGTGAGTCCACCCGAGGTCGCCCACAGGTGGGGCAGAGGGAACGGCTCAGACCCAGGAGGCAGGAGACGGGCCCCACAACTGACCGGCCAGGTGACCCCAGGGGGGCATGCTCCTTCCGGGCTCAGCTGTCAACTAGGGCCAGCATGGCTGGCCCCGCAGGTTTCCAGGGCTGTCCCAAGGCCTAAATGGACCAATGGATGAAAACTACCCAGAAAAGGGAGAGATGCTCTAAGAACGAGTGAGCCCAGGAAGGAGCGGCGCACGCTCGAGGGGGGGCGAGCAGAGAGCAGGCAGGCCTCAGAGCTGCCCCAAAGGCGGGCGGCAGAGCTGGCATCCCACGGGCTCAACCCCAAAGCTGCTCCAGCGTCCCACACCTGGTGCCGGAAGGACCCACGCTGCCCCCAGGAGCATGCCCTGCTGCCGGGTGCCCCCGAGTATCACCACCCCTTAGCCCCCGCCCGGGCAGCGGGAACCGTGGCACCAAGTACGGCAGATACGACATGCCGAGGAGGCCCGTGGCCGGCGGTTTCCCCGGAAGGGCGGCCCTGAGTTTATCATTCCACTGGACGGAGCGGGAAAATAAAGTCCAAGAGCGGGCGAGGGGCGGCCTTCCCTGAGGGTGGACGCAGCTGGTGAGGTCCCGAGGCACCTCCCGGGACCCTGCAGGCGCTCCCGTCAGCCTGACGTAATCCCCCTGACAGCCTCGGGCCCGTCCGGGAGATCGTCAGCAGAGGGAAGGGGTCACCTACATGGGGCTCTGGAAACAAGGAGGTCACCAGCTCCATGGCCAGAAGTCAAACCAAGGGTCCTGGGGCAGGGGGGGCATGTGTGTGGCGGAGAGGAAGGAAAGCACCACCTCCAAGAGGCACTGAGGCTGACCCCCCACCCACCGGGCCCCTCGGAGCTGTTCTGTCTTTGGCCACCCAGAGGCCACCAAACACCAAACACCTTGGGGAAACCGAGGCAGCTAAAGCAGAGAGGTCAAGTGACCCACCCGAGGCCAGTAAGAGGCAGAACCCAAAAGGAGCCCCGGTTGGGGACACTGCGAGACCGGCCCCTCCCAACCGCCCGGACCCCAGCTCCAAGACCGGGGTGGTGGAAAGTTGGGGATCTGGACCCCAAAATCCCGCTCCACCCCCAGGACTTAACCTCCCCCGGCCTCAGTTTCCTTGTCGCCAAGATAGGCCTGTCCCCGGTGCCCACGGTTGGGGGCTGTCGTGGAGACCGAGGGGGCGCACACGCGAGCGGTCATCGTCCCGGCGGGGGTCCTCCCCCTCCCGGGGCGCGGCCGGGGGTCCCCAGCGGCGCCGGGGGGTCCTCACCTTGCGGTCCTCATCCCGCTCCGGAGCGGAGCTGCCGGCGTCCCCGGGGCCGCTGGAGGGCATCGCGGGCAGCTGGGCGGTGGGCGGCAGGCTGGGGCTGCGCGGGGCTGGGGGGCTGCTCGGCTTTGGGGAAGGAATTATTGTGGTCTTTATCAGCAAGAGTTAAGACTTAAACATAGATCCGGTGCCGAGCCCTCTGCTGCCACGCGGCCAGGGTCTGCCTGTGGGTCTGGGCCCCCCTAGGGCTCCACCTGCGGGAGAAGAGAAGAGGGGTCAGCCGGGCAGGGCACCCCCAGACCCAGGCCCCACCTGGCCCCCCACCGTCTCCCCAAGCTTTCTGAGGCCTGGGCTCCTCTGCACTTCCTGACCTCGCCAGGGCCCTCACTTGGGCCAGAGAGCACGGGGGAAACTGAGGCAGGCCCACCTGCTGCTTCCCAGCAGCCTCGGGGGCAGCTGGCCTCCCCCGGGCCTCCGGTTGCCCTCCTGGGCCGCCTCCCTTCTCCTCGCATTGGTTTTGTTGTATTTTTTTTTAAATTTCCTTTGAAAGCTTCCCGCACCCTCCCTCCCACCCCAACCGGCCCCTGGGAAGTCCCAGCCTCCCCCGGCCCCCAGCGCCCCCGGTACATTTTCCTTCCCCGGCGGCCCCTGCCCCCACCCGGGCGCTCCCGCCACGTGGAGGAAGTGAGTGGCAGTCACAGGATGTAGTGAAATGAGTGTCACTGCACCAGGCCCCCACGCCCGGGTCCAGAGGAAGTTGAGGTCTCAGCTCTGAGCGGGGCTGTGGCCAGGCGGACACCCCCGGGGGACGGGGGACGCGGCCCAAGGGAGCGGCGGGGTCGGCAGAGGCCGCGGCCCACAGCGGGAGGACCCGCCCCGGAGCCAGCCCCCGGCACCCTTGGGGGCTGGAGGGGACGCCCGCGTTTCAGGGCTCAGCTTCCTCCCAGCTCCGGGTGCCCCAGCTGGGTGATTCTGCCCCAGGCCCCCACCCAGAGGGACACAGAGCTACACCCCCACCCCGCCCGGGAGTGCCCAGGGCCGGGAGGGGCTTGGCAGCCGAGCTGGGCTCCCCCACCCTTCCCCTCCCAGCTCCTGCTTCCCCTGTCCCCCTCCGGCCGGCCTGCTTCTCCCAGTCCCTCGCCACCAGGGCTCCCTGGAAAACCAGGAGCCGGGAAAGGCCCAGGCTCAGCCCCCACCGGTCAGGGGGAGGTGGGAGGCCACAGTTAGGCCCCCCAGGAGTTGGCAGCAGTGGGCGCTGGGAGGGGCCTCCTCAGGGTCCAGAAGCTAAAGACCCCGTCAGGCTGAAGGTGCTCCAGGCCCCACAGGGGTGCCCCACGGGAAACCCGGGTGCCGGCGCCTCCTTCCAGCCCCACGGCCTCCCAGCCCCCCCGCCCGCCCCCAGCACAGCGCTGGGTGACCGTCACTTCACTTTGGAGTCAGTGGCACCAGGGAGAGGCGCCCCACTTCCTTGTCCCGAGGCCCGGCCAGCCTTCCTCGTGCAGGGTTGGAGGATCAAAGCCGAGCCGGAACCCAGATCCCCGACTCTAAAGCTTTGAGGGTTCGCCGTGAAGCTTTGTCCCCCAGCTTGCACGACCCCACAAAAACAGTTCTCGAGAGCCGAATGGAGAAGTGGCTCAAGCCGGAACCCGCCTCTCGCCGGCACTGCTGCTGAGCTCGACAGCTCCAGGCCAGTGACTCCCCGTCAAATCCACTCCCCATTTGCACCCCCCCAGTCACCCCAAAATCAAAACCAACAAAAACAAGCAGAAGCTAAGAGAGGCAGAATCCGGTCGGAAAGGACCCTGGACTCCTGACTGGGGGCTTCTCTGGCCCTCGGCTTCTCATCAGAAAATAAGAGAACAGACTAGGCCCTCCACAAGAACCTGTGGCTCCGACCTGCCAGGCAGCCAGGCCGGGGAGGCCCTGTGGGCAGCTCCGAGGGCAGAGGGAGGGCAGGGGAAGCAGAGCCCATGCAGGGCAGGGGAGGTTGGGACACGCGGAGACCCAGGCACCTAAGCCAGTCGGTGGCAGAAAACACTTGGCCAAACCTGGGTCTCCACACTGTCCCGGGACCCCAAACACCCAGGGGACAGCTGTGCCACCAGAGGAGCTGCGAGACAGAACCCTTTCCGAGAAGCTCTGACTCCCGTGTAGAGAGGAAGGAAGCGGCAGGCAGGAAAAGCAGAACATCACAGGGCAATGACCCTGAAGACAGACACCCAGGAAAGGAAAGGAAATGTTCCTTCTTCCCTCCCCCTCCCTCCACCCAACACCCTGGCATCTGTCCTTACAGAAGACGCAGCTGACCGGGTCAGTCTCCAGGGCCACGTGTGCTGCTCAAAGGGACTGGCCCTGCCAGTGAGTGTGCCTGGAAAACATGCAGCAGCCTCCAGAACCATCGAGGATACGGTTGGGCAGGCTGTAGACTGCGCAACTCTACGGAGCCCAGGTTGGTGGCCCTGGTCCCAGACCCGGCCACGGCACTTCCCACCTGCCCCTAGAAGTTCGTTCTTCTCGCATGCGGTCCCACCAGGGCAAGCACCTGCCCCTGGCCCACAGTCCCAACACGCAGCACGCATCCAGCACGCCGGACACTGAAGCACCCTCCTCATCCATGCCAAGGGCTGCATCGCAAAAACCACCACCGCTGCCACATCAAATCCTTGCCAAGAGCCTGCCCCGTGGCAGGAAGCTTCTCTTTTCTTCTTGGTACTTCTACTCTCCACAACGAACCCCAATCGTGTTTATAATAAAAGTCAACAATTTATTTTTAAGGAATCCCATCATGAAAATATCACTGTCATCACTCCTTCAATGACAGAACAGTGGTGGACAAGGAATTGGGCTTTTGAATATAGACACAAAGTTTCACGATTTCTAAGCCCAAGTTAAAACTCAGTATTTTTTTTTTTCAAAGAAGATATAAAGTCACAAGATTGGGCCGAATACTACCAACAAAATTTTGGAATCTGGAAAGCAGACTTGTACCAGACGACAACGTGAGAGCTGATGGAAAACACAGTGACCTTCGCAAACGCTTGACGTGACAGTATCAGGTGCTGAGGGACTAGGCAGATGAGGATGCATGTGCGAGAACAAGGAAGACTGAATGAAGAAGTAAAATCCCTAGGTCCAGTTCCCCCTGAAGTCTGACCGCTTATTCTCTGGGTCCTTGTACAGGCAGTCGACCGGCAGGGTCGAAAGTCAAGGTAACACACCACAGACAAGATCAAGGGCAGCTGAATGCCAAGCCCCCAGGCCCTTTGCCCACTGGGCTTCTGGAACACTGGCAGTGGGACCTTTACCTTCTTCTCTGGACAATCTAATCAGTCCAGCAGGAAAAGCCCAAGGATACTGGTCCTGACTCTGGGGCCAAAATGGGCCAAAATGGCTGGTTCAGGTCAACCAACATGGATCTGAGAGTCAGCAAGTCCTATTATCATGCTCAGAGCCTCCAATGAGGCCGAAGGAAGCCTTCAACAGGGAAGACAGACACCAGGACAAATAAAGCAAAAAATCAAGTTGGAGGAAACAGACTTTATGTAGAAAAGATACTTCATCCATGAAACAAGAATGGGGGAAGTGGATTCGGCCCAACTGATAGGGCGTCCGTCTACCACATGGGAGGGCAAGGTTCAAACCCAGGACTTCCTGACCCGTGTGGAGCTGGCCGATGCGCAGTGCTGATGCACGCAAGGAGTGCGCTGCCATGCAGGAGTGTCCCCCACATAGAGGAGCCCCACGCACAAGGAGTGCACCCCATAAGGAGAGCCGCCCAGCGCGAAAAAAGTGCAGCCTAGCCAGGAATGGCGCCGCACACATGGAAAGCTGACGCAGCAAGATGACACAACGAAAAAAAATGAGACACAGGGAAGTGGACTTGGCCCAGTGGATAGGGCGTCCGCCTACCACATGGGAGGTCCGCGGGTCAAACCCCGGGCCTCCTTGACCGTATGGAGCTGGCCCATGCGCAGTGCTGATGCGCGCAAGGAGTGCCCTGCCACACAGGGGTGTCCCCCATGTAGGGGAGCCCCACGCACAAGGAGTGCGCCCCGTGAGGAGAGCCGCCCGCCCCATGTGAAAAAAGCGCAGCCCACGCAGGAGTGGCATCACACACACCAAGAGCTGCCGCAGCAAGATGACACAATAAAGAGACACAGATTCCGGGTGCTGCTGACAAGGATAGAAGCGGTCACAGAAGAACACACAGCAAATGGACAAAGAGAGCAGACAACTGGGAGGGAGGGGAAAGAAATAAATAAAAAATAAATAAATCTTCTTAAAAAAAAAAGAGACACAGATGCCGGGTGCCGCTGACAAGAATACAAGCATACACAGAAGAACACACAGCGAATGGACATGGAAAGCAGACAACTGGGGGCAGTGGGGGGAGGGAACAGAAATAAATTTGTAAAACTTAAAAAAAAAAACAAGAATGGATGCTATTACAAAAAAGATCTCCTAGAAATAAAAAATTGTGCTAGCAGAAATGCAAAGGTCAACTGAAGGATTATATTAAGAAGAATAAGAGATGGAGAAAGGGAGAGGAAGGAAAAGAGAAGAGGAGAGTTGGTCCAGAAGGTTTCATATCTAAATAACAAGGAAAAGCAGAGGAAAGATAATTATCAATCAAATAATTCAAGAACTTAAAGAACTTAAAGAGTTGCCTGGCCGAAGAGGCCCACTGCATGTCCAGCAAATGAGTGGACACAGACCCACACCCAGGGCACGTCACTGTGAAATTTCAGACCACTGAGACAAAACGATCTTACTAATTAATTAACTACTGGGGGGAGGGAGAGGAAGTGGCATATAAAAGTCGGGATTCAGAACGGCTTCAGGCTTCTCAACATCCACATTGAAAGCAAGAAGACAAGGACCAATACCTTCAAAATTCTTAAGAAAATGATTGACCAGTTAGAATTCTGTACCCAGCTAAATTATCATGTAAGTGTGAGAGTAGAATAAAAACATTTTCAGAAACATATGAGGTCTCATGCTTTCTCAGGAAGCCACAGGAAGAGGTTCTTTAAGGAGATCCAAAGGAGGAGAGGAGAGGGGAGGGGAAGGGAGGGGAGGGGAGGAGCCTGAGCAGCGTGACCCAAAGCTCAGCAGGTGGCGTGATGGCCCACCTCTTTAAGCTGCCTAGACCTCCCCTTTGCCCTTGACCCACTGCTTTACCCTGAGGAAATTACAGCTATCCCACCAGCTCTCCATAGTCTTGCTATGTAGACCCCAGAACTGAAGGAACTTGGATACTAAAGAATATCTGTCTTCGAGAATGTGCTTGAAATGGGGAGTAAAGCAAGCAAGAGGAAGACATGAGATCCAGAAAACACGGACTCGGACCAGAAGGAAGGCAGGGGGGATTCCAAGGATGACCATAAAGGGAAGTCACAGGATGCCAGCTATAACCTGCAACGCACCTAAAGAGCAAGCAGCCCAGAAAGCAGGAGAGCGGATAACTCAAAAAGGGGACCTGAAACATGCATTACCTGATGCGACTGCCTTATAGAAAGCTGGGCCGAAAGCTATCAGAAGGTGTGGTAGCAAACAGCGACAGGTACAAAGGAAATCAGGCAGATGAGAAAACATGATAATTATTAACTTCAGGAAAAACAAAAAGAAAGGAAACCATCATAGTACACTATGAGGCTCAGCTATGACTACTAGTTGCAATAGAAAAAAGACAAGAAAAAAAAAACAGCATTTGAAAGAAGTCGTTGCAATAGACATAGAAATGTAAACGTATGTTGATTTAATAACGTGTGTGTATGGGTATATATAAAGCTACTTAAGTGTATCTACTAATATGTGTGTACATACTACACACGCACACACGTATTACTTTCCTTTGGCTGCTGTTACAAATTGCCACAAACTTAGTGGCTTAAAACAACACAAATTTATGGTCTTGCAGTTCCAGAGGTTAGAAGACCAAAATGGTTCTCTTCCCGGGGCTAAAATCAAGATGTTAGCATGCCTTCTGTGTGCCCTATGGGAACATCTGTTCTCCTGACTTTTCCAGCTTCGAGCGGATGCCCATGTTCCCTTGCTCCCGGTCCCTTTCGGTCTTCAGAGCCCACAGTGGCCAGTTTGCTCTTACAGCTCCCCACTGTGACTCGGCCGCCACACTCACCTCTCCTCTGGCCCTCCTGCCTCCCTCTTTTTCTAATAAGGACCCCCATGAGATGACAGAGCCCACCGAAACCAGGACAGCCCCCTGAAGTTCATCACACCTGCAAAGACCCTCTGGTCATGTGAGGTAACACTCACCCGTTTGGGGGATTAGGCCATGGACATCTCGGGGTGGGGTCTGATTTTGCCACATCTCCCCCAGAAAAACTATTTAGGAGGATGGCTGAGAAGCAGAAGGGTTGAACAAGTAAGGGAGTCAATTCTCATCTCCGAAGTAAGGAATCAATGTCAAACATCTAAAATTGATGAATCAAAAATACATGCACTACTTAAAAAACAGGGAGACATAGAATTGCTGGAAGGAGCATAAAACAACTGAAAGTGGTTGCCCCTGAGAAGAGGAAGAAGGTAGGAGGAGGCAAGGAATAACTGTATGTTGTGATGAGCCTTTTAGTACCATTTGACTCTTCAATGACAGGCATGTACTACTTTGAGAAAGTAAAAAGAGAGAATGGGATGGGAGGGGGTCTACGTCCCGGTGAACCACTGGTTGTGTTTGGCCTCCATTTTCCTCCTCTCTAAACTTAGAGTGTCGTGCTCCATTCCTAAGGCCCTTCCACCTCTGTTGCTCTATGAAACCATCGCATCCCACGGAAGAACCATTGTCAGCTCCTCGCAGCCACACGCCCACACAGAGTTCCATCGCCAGCTATAAAAGTGGTGCCTCCTTCTCCGCCCCCACCGCCGCACCCCACCGCATCCCCTGCGAAACGTTTCATTCTCCAAATACGTCATTTCCACCAAATCTAGCCCGGGCACAGCTTGGCGCACCTCCTTTATATTCCTCCCAAGCTGCAACCGTGAATGTCACCGCTGCCTACGTCCCCGGCCACAACCGCAGCTCGCCCAGGCCGAGGGCCCACGCTCCAAGCACCCTCCAGACCGCCCCTGCCGCGTCAGCTCTCACTGCCACCACCTCACTCTCACACCAGAGCCACCTGCGCCAACCTCACCTTATGGCCCAGTGGACCACCTGCAGGTCGCACCTCCATCCTTGCTCGAACCAGCACCACGCCCCCCTCGTCCTCGCACAGGCTCCCCTGAACAAGGGCCCCCCACAGTTATCCTCTCCCCCAAACAAAACCATAACCACCCACAAATCTACATCTTGCTCCACCAAAACCGGTCCTACTGTCATCACCACGAAGAGCCCCCACCTCCCACGTCCTCTACCCGAATGGCAGACAATCTGTCTTTCTACCTCCCGGTGCCCGAGCTCTCCCTTTCTCGTAGTGGACTTGGCTCCCATCTATCTAGTTACTCTCACCTCCTTTGTAGGTGAGTTGACCTCGCCCCTGACCCCAGCCACGGAGTGAGCATGTGACCAGGCCAGGCCAATCAGAGGCCTTCTTGGACCTTGTCTTAAATTTTTTTATTTTTTTTTTCAGCCGGGCTCTGGAAAGCTGCTAAGCTGGTAGGATGTGAGTCAGGAGGCGTTGGCTGCTGTCGGACTCACCACGTGGGGAGAGTGTGCCTGAGAATAAAGACCAAGAGGGGAAGACCGGGGCGCTGAAGTCGCTGCCCGGGCCCCTGGATCTAGCTGTACCTGGAGGCAGGGGCATCCCCAAACCTCCCCGTCACGTAACTCTGGTGTGAGTAGGCTCTGTCACTTGCGGCCCACACGGCAGTGACTCACACGCTAATCTCCTGGCAGTCTCCCTGGGAGGCAGCAGAGCGCGGGGCCCAGAGCCCGGATGTGGGAGGCAGAGCGCGGGGGTCCGAATCCTAGCCATGTCACTGATCAGCTGTGGGACCCGAGGCAAATATGTGCCTCCGTTTTCTCAACTGCAGAACAGGGGGAATCATCATTCCCAGGGTTGTGTGAAAAGCGAAGCGCATTAAAATGCTTACAAGAGTGCCTGGCTTGGGAGGCAGTTGTGGCTCAATTGACAGAGCATCCGCCTACCATATGGAGGGTCCAGGGTTTGACACCCGGGACCTCCCGACCTGTGTGGTGGGCTGGCCCGCGTGCAAGGAGTGCCGCGCCACGCAGGGGTGTCCCCCATGTAGGGGTGCTCCACACGCAAGGAGTGCACCCCGCAAGGAGAGCCGCCCCGTGCGAAAAAAGTGCAGCCTTCCCAGGAGTGGCACCGCACACGTGGAGGGCTGAGGCGGCAAGATGACGCAACAAAAAAAGTGACACAGTTTCCCGGTGCTGCATGACAAGAATGCAAGTGGATACAGAAGAATACACAGCGAATAGACACAGAGAGCAGACAACACGGGGGAAGGGGAGAGAAATAAACAAAATAAATCTAAAAAAAAAAAAGAGTGCCTGGCACAGAGACGACCCTCCACAACACGTAACAATTATTCGCCTCCTCCTTAGCTAGCCCACGGCGGCCCCCCCTTTCTCGAAGGTCACAGCGTGCGTGGAAGAGCATGCTGCTCCAGCAGGAGCTCATACTAATCAAGCTCCTATGACGAGCTAGGCCCTGCAAATACAGTGCTACAACGTCACTGTCTCACTCATCCTCACACCTCACGCCAACCCTTTGAAGTGGGTACCATTTTTTAATCTCTACTTTCCAGATGAGAAAAATGAGGTATAGAGAAGTTAATAAAAGTGCCCAAGGTCAAAGGTCAGTAAGTGGCTCCACCCCATCAGGCTCTCTCACGGTCTGCATGGGCCTGCCTGAGATACAGTAACTTTGGTAACTGGTCAGAAAACAGTTTCCAGTTAGTCTCCCTTTCCTGGTTAGGCCTGCCCAGAGTCAGGGCGGATGGGATGGAGCAAGGAGGTAAGGGGGCAAGATAACCTTTTAATCATCGTATCCAGTGCCCTGCCCAAGGCATGAACCATTCGTTCATTCATTCAGTCAACTATGTACTGGGCACCGAGCATGTGCCTGACCCTGTGCTAAGGGTCAGGCCTTGCCCGCGTAACCCACATACACAGTCCTATGAAATGGGTACTCTTGTGGTTCCATTTGACAGAAGAAGAAACTGAGGATAGAAAAGCCCCGGGGTGGGACTATGAATCCAGGTCCGACCTGGCAAACACGGCGCCCTTCAATCACGGACGAGCACGCAAAACCCCGAGCCCGGAGCCGGCTCAGCCTCAGCGCTCCGCACCCGTGATGCAACACCAGCCCACAGATAACAGCTTCCAGGCCGGATTTCCTCTTTGGGCTTGGAAGGAGGTGCCGATGTGTTGCGCGGGATACAGGGCAGGAGAGCACCTGCCGGGGTGGTAAGTGCCGGGCCCGGTGCAAGCTGGGGCCAGCACAGCCCTGGGGAGACGTCTCGGCCCACCTAGGAGGCGTGTGCCCGCCACGTCTTCCTCTGCCCACCACGTCTTCCTCTGCCCACCACGTCTTCCTCTGCCCACCACGTCTTCCTCTGCCCACCACAGCCTCTCTCTATCCAGAACTGGGGCAGGGGTGGGGGGGTCCCAGTGCCTCTTTCTGAGTGCTCATCCTCCCACACCAGGAGTGAGACGCCCAGTCACCTTGGTGCTCTGACCTCCGACAAGATCACTCTCACCCAAACCACCGGCTGCCCCTCGACTGCCAAAAGCCCCTGGCAACAGCCCAGCAGTCCTGCCATCCCTCTCCCCACGTCAGAGCCCATCTGCTCTGGCTGCAGAGCCCCCATCGGGCGACCCGTGGCTCTCACGCCACCCCCAAGGCCACGGCTCCACTGTCCCTGGCCAGCCAGTGCCAGCACTGACGATCATGCCAGACGTGGTGCCACCACAAAAGCCACGTTTCCTCTGCTCGTACTAATGGTTACCATGACACAGCTCCAGAAGCAGAAAGAAAGGGTTTATGCCCAAAATAGATGCCTTCAGGAGCTCAAGTTGTTCTCGCGATCCAGGACAAGTCTGTGCGGACTTCCCTAAAGGAGTGTCCATTTTCACCCCTGCACGCTGCCAGAGGCCGGCCTAGTGGGGTCTCCCATGCCCGGGGAGGCGGGGGCCCTGGCGGCTGGGCCGGAAGACCACGTGAAGCCCGCCACGCAGTCCCTGCTGCATGGGCCTGCTTTAGGCAGCCCCATGCCTACAGCTGGCTCTGTCCTTGCCAGTGGAGTGGCTGATGCGCCACACCTGTGCCTCTCTACTTTTCCAGCCTTTTCTAAAGAATGGTCCACAGCTGCCAGCTCCAGAACACCTTCACCTCCTGTCCCCTGTAGCCCCTGCTTCTGGCCTCTGCTCCCCCACACCTGCCTCTGAAACCATCTAGAAGCTCTGGCCCTCTTCATTCCCAAAGGGAGAAAGCACAACCCTGGTTCACTGGACTGTAACCCACCCACCTTATGACACTGAACCAACAGAGAAAAATGGGAGTTTCTCCCCCCGCTGGAGCAATTGATCCTAGTTTCCAAAGAGAGACTGGGTTTTTGCTACACGACTGAAGCAAGAAAGACTAGGTCCTGAACCCAGGGAATTCTCTCAGGTGCCTTAGAACTGCCACATGCAGTAGCAAAGTTAATGGAAACCGACGGAAACCTGAAAAAGGCAGGACAATCGAGGATTTGGATTCTTTCAGAATGAGGGTTTGCATTGCTCCACAAGGTAAAAGAGCCCTGCCCAGCTGAGGTTCTAGCTGAGTGCAGAGGAAATACAGAATGGTAAAGGAAGAAGGAAGGAAGCCAGATATCAAATATGCCCCGTGACCAAATACATAAATACTAGAGGACTCCATGGCTTGGCAAATTACTACTTATTTGGTAGGTGTGTGTGTTTATTTCTAGATGGTAACAATTTTCTTTTCTCTCTTTCTTTCTATTCTTTTACTTTTACTTATTTATTTTTAAAGATTTACTTTATTCATTCCCCCCCTCGTTGTTTGCGCTTGCTATCTACTCTCTTTGTCCATTCACCATGTGCTCCCTGTGTCTGCCCATCTTCTCTTCAGGAGGCACCAGGAACCAAACCTGAGATCTCCCATATGGGAGAGAGGTGCTCAATCACTTGAGTCACCTCAGCTTCCTGCTTGGTTGTGTCTCTCATTGTCTTTCCTCTTGGGAGTTTCCTGTTGCATCATCTTGTTGCATCAGCTTGCTGCACCTGCCTGTTGCACCAGCTTGCTGTCTTGCTTGTCTTCTCCAGGAGGCACCAGGAACTGAACCCAGGACTTCCTGTGTGGTAGGTGGGAGCTCAATCACTTGAGCCACATCCACTTCCCTTCCCACTCTTCTATATACAAGTTGTTGTAAGTTATGTTCATAATTTAGTTTTCAAACAACAGAATATTCTGTGGGATGGTGTCGGAATCTGAGAAGTTACTAATATAACCAGGGGATGGTACAGTGATTGTTGGGACTCCCCATTTGCGGAAAGAGGTGAGAACTTCTTCAGTTGCAAGGATAACCAAGCCATGTTAGGTCAAATAGAGTGCTATTTTGTTGTTCAAATACATGTAGAAGGAGCAAATGGAAGCTGAGGAGCCAAAGGGGTGGACTGTGCCAATTATCCATTTATGTCACCCTATATTGCCTGCTCTGCAAAAATGGACCTGGGCCCTTTAGCTATTTTTCCTTTGCCAGCAGACGTGACATTAAGCTTTGGCAATGTGGGAGGTAGGAGAGATAATGCGGGACGTAGGAGTTTTTCTTCCTGGTTCTGATATGCTGTCGGAGTACTGCAGTGTGTACAGCTTCTCCAGCAGCCAGCTCCTGAGCTGGTAACTGTGTCGGCCGGGCCCATTCAGGAGACAGAAGCCACGTTCGCAGTAATCTGAATGAGGGCAGCTTCTCCAACATCTGGCCCTTGCAGCATGCACCCTTCCCCAGAACCCAGTTCCTACAGCGCAGGTGGCTTCTCTAGTGCCAGGCTCCTACGGCACACACAGGGGCATCTCAATGCCCAGCTTCGGCGGCGTGCACGGCTTCCCTGGCACCTGCTGCCCCTGTGGCTTCCTAGTGCCCAGCTCCTCTGTTGCCACAGCTTCTCCAGCACCCAGTTTTTGGAGCACACAGCCTTCCCAGCACCCAGCTCATGCAGTGGAGGTGCTTCTCCAGGACGAGGCTCTTACAGCACAGCTTCCCTAGCACCTGGCTCTAGCAATGCAGGGCAGTCAGGAGCACCCAGTGGCCAGCAGCTTCCCCCAGCACCTCTCTTGGGTGGCTTAGTGGCAGTATACGTCCAAGGGGACACCTCCTCACAAAAAGCTTCCCCTGACACCCAAAAGAATGGATTTCCAGTAAGTTCCGGAGGGCAGGTTTCCACCAAGCGCTGTTGATGCAGCACCTCGGCAACTTCTCTCCCATCCAGGGGGGCATGGGTGGGCCCTCTCTGCCAAGGTCTGGTTCTCAGCCCTGGGGGTCCCTTCCTTGGTCTCCTCAATCTCAGACCTGGGGGTGGTAGCTGCTCCTTGTGGCTGCAATCCCGGTGTTCTTTGGAGTTCTTTCTTCTTACTAGCCAATCCCTCATGACTCCAATTCCATTATAGTAAATAATTCTTCATATTAAACTTTTTTTGTTCAAATTACCATGTGGTTTGTGTCTCCTGCATGGCCCCTGACAGACACTGTCGCCCACACTCCTCTTCCCGTCCTTGAGCTCTCCGCAGCATCTCTTCCAGCTAATCACCCTCTGCTTCAAGCGCTCACCCAATGGCGATCATCGAGGGCCACTGCCGACCGGGCCCGGGGGTGAACGGGCGAGCCCTGCTTTGGGAGGTTCACAGGCAGGGGGGCGTCTCTCCCCTCCGTGACTCTACTCGGCCCCGTGCTCCGGGGTTTCTCCCACCTCCAGGCTCCTGGGTGTTGCCTCCTGGGGTGGCTGGGAGTCTCGCTCCCACTGCTGCAGAGCAGGGACACCTCGTGGGTCACACCTGCCTTTAGCTTCTCCCTATATTCCCTTCCTCTGAGACATCTGGGCTTAAAGCACAGGGGACCCCCGCCCCCTGCGGCTCCATCTTTACTTCCCAGACGTCCCACCTAAATGACGTGCAGTCACCCAAAACCCCTCTCTTCCACAGCCCTCCCATTCCCTCCAGCAGCAGCTCTGCCTTCCAGAGCCTCTTGCCAGGTGGACTGGCGCTGCCATCCGCTCAGATGCATACGCCCCAGCGTCCACCCACGCCCCCAGCCCCACACTCTCCAGGCACCTGACCCTGGAGCGCTCTGGCCCACCCCCTTCCCTCCAGGCCCCCACGTGGCTGTTTTGGAACCTGCCTCCCGACCTCTAACCCAGTCTGTCAGCACGAGATTTCCCACACGGCTTCCTCAAGCAAACACCTGAAAAGGTTCTGCCATTGGCTGTGATGACGGCTGCACAGAGTGACTAGTCACCCCCGGGTTGTACACTTAAAATGGGTGAGTTCTGTGGTCCGCGGATTACATTTAAATGAAAGCTGATTTATTTAAGAAATCCCCCGCTGCCGATGATTTTCCTGCACCGTAAAACCTAAAAAGCCCGGCCTGGCTGCAGCACGGCCTTCACCGGCTCCTCCGTCCGGCAGCTGCTCTGCCCGCTGACCCCACGGTGTCCAGCTCACGCCATCCTCTCCTCCAAGAGGGGACCCGGGCAGCCAGGGTGCCCACCCCCACCTCAACCTCCCACCCGGAGGTCCTCGCCAGTTTCTGCTGATGGAGCCTTTTCACAAGTACGAGCCCGCGCCAGCTTTCCCCTACACGAGAGGGCCCAGGCTGGCACCCCCTGGGGCCCCCCTGCCCCCCGCGCAGCGCCCCTGCCTCTCCCCCCGCCCCCCCCATCCGGGTGCCCCTCGAGGCAGAGGGGACTGTGTGAAATCACTCCCAGGCAGCTGCAACATCCCCAGCACAGTGCTGCGGTGCCCAGAGTGACCCCCCACAACCCCCAATCTAGGGCTCCCTGGGCAGGGCCTCCCGCAGGCGCCTGGCCCGGGAAGGCCCTTGCGGGGAGCCTCTTCCAGGCCTGAAGGACGCCTGCCGTGGGCCACGGCCGCCCCACCAGCTCAGGAGCCCGGGAAGGCAGGGACGCGGAGGCCGAGCCCTTGCAGGGGACCACCCTCCCCCTACACCGCGCATGCTCCCCCCAAGCGCTGGCACACAACCCCCCCCACCCCCCCACCCCCCACCCCCGCTCCACACCTCCCCCCTCCGCCAGGCTCTGCTCCCCGCGGCCTGTAAACACTCCCTCCAGGGTCACCAAGTGACCCTGACTGACCCCCTCGCTGACCCGCCCAGGTCAAAGCCGGGGAGCCCCTCTCCTGGGCCAGGCCTGGAGCTGCGGGAGGCCAGCCCCCGCCCCGTGCAGTAAGCAGGAAGGAGCCTGCTGCTGTCACAGCTTGCCATGGTCATGGTCACGGTCACGGACCTGCCTTCTCCTCACCCTCTGTCTCCACCAAAACAAAGTCATCTGGGGAGGGGGGCGCCCCGACCTCAGTCGTAGCCCCTCCCCACAGCAGGACGCGGGCCTGAGCAGGCCTCGGGCAGTTCACCAGCCCCGTGGACCCAGAGCTGCTCAGCCAGGCTCCTCGGCAAGTCCAAGCTCCGCCCCTTGGAGACAGGGCCTCAGTCTCCCCATCTGTAAAATGAGGCTCAGAGGAGTCCCGACCTCATCAGCCTCGGCGAGGATTAAGAGATCGAGTCCACTGTTTTTAGCACAGGGCAGGAGCTCGAAACATGTCAGAGGTTTTTCTTTGCCTTTATTTTAAAATAGTATGGGATTAATCAGGACAAAAAGCCAGTCTGTGTGCTTAGGAAATCTAGACTGGCTTGAGAACATACCCAGGAATGGCTTGTGCACCCTCCTGGGAACAGCTGCTGCCTGCCCCACTGTCCTCCAGTGTCCCTTAGATGTGCCCAGCACCCCTGCCACCAGAATGGGCAGCCAGGGACCCAGCTGCCAGCGCAGGCTTGGGAGCCTCTCGCAGCCAACCACCCCCCCCCCCCCGCCGCCATGGCCACCGCCACCACTCCTCCCACCCTCAGAGGGCTGTGAGGAGCCCGCACGGGCACACACATGTGTGTGCACACTTCGTCCACAGGATGGGCCAGACAGGCATTTGGGAACCAGCCTGGGACTCCCGTAGCCATTCACGACATTGTTTTGAGCGAAAATACAAAACCCTGCCCTCCAAATATTTGCAGTAGTCGTCCTTCCAAAGCCAGGAACGGCCTGGACTAGAAAACTAACGGAGCAGGAAGGGGGAAACTGCACAAACTTGGTTTGCCTCTGCAAAATTAATACCAATTACCAAAACACTGATGTGAACCGCTTACGACTTACGCCTAATTACCACACGGCACAATTAGGGCTAGCATTAAGATATGTCAGATTAACGATGCTGGAAGTTTCACCTGACTACACCCCACGCCAGCAGTTCATTTGTGCCCAGGTCAGGCCTTCAAAGACCACAGCAAAGTCAGCTTCTACACCTGAAAGACAGGGTCCCCGACCCACAGCCGCAGCCAGCCTGAGGCCTCTTGCCCCACTGAGAAGCTGCCTCCCCCGGAGCCTCCAGCAGGGAGACATGCCTCAAAGGTGGGGCCCGGGGGCCCCGATGACAGCCCCATGGCCACCGCGTGTGCCTGCCCTCGGGGGAAGCCGGCCCCGCAGTCTCCTGAGGTCCAGCTTGGTTCGCGGGGCAGCCCCCCAGACACACCCAGCTCCGACCCCTCCCCCCAGCGCACCGAGCCGGCCACAGGGCAAGGGCCCAGCCGTGGCCCTGCCCCAGCCCGAGACTGTTAAGGGCCTCTCCTGGCCCAGTCAGGGTCCTCCCTGCCCCCTCACCCTCTCCTCTCCTCACGGCTTTACTCAGAACCACCCTCCCCTTCATCCACAAGGGGAGCAGGCACTGCCCCCCTCGTTCCTATTTAGCTCAGCAGATGCTCTTCAAAAAACACTGGGGTGGCTCGGTTTGGGGACCAAGAGGGCGAATGATACATGATAAAGGGGCCTTCCCAGGCTCACGGAAGGCAAATCTGATGAGCAGGCAGGAGTGACAAGCAGGTCTCTTGGGAGGCAAAGAGCAAGAGGGAAGCTTGCAGGAGAGGAGCATGAGCATACATGAGCAGCTCCTCAGTGAACACACACGGCTAATTTCAGTCCTCGGACACCTGGGAGGCAAACTGAACAATGAATCTTCTATAAAACAGGCGAAAGGAAATGTCCAGGTCACGAAGCAGCGTTTAAAACAAACGAAAACACAGACCTGTGAGGTTATCTCCACCGTACAGATGGCAAAACTGAGGCTAACAGAGGCCAAGAGCCCAGCCCTGGGATACACACGTAGGAAGTGGGAGAGCCTAGACTAAACCACCAGGGAGTGGGTGTAGCCCAGGGGTTGAGCACCTGCTTCTCATGTATGAGGTCCCGGGTCCGAGCCCCCGTACATTCTAAAAACAAAAAACAAACAAATGAAAAAACCATCTCTTACTGGGGAGCGGATGTAGCTCAGTGGTTGAGCGCCTGCTTCCCACGAACGAGGTCCTGGGTTCAGGCCCCAGTGCCTCCTTAAAAGAAAAAAAAAAAGATTAAACCACCGTCTATCCAGAGCCAGGTCTGGGGCCCCTGGCACGATGCCACACTCCCTCTCGCCTCTGCCCAGGTTCAAGCATGCTGACGTGGCTCGTAGCATTTTTCTAAAAGTTCTTTGGAAACAGCCTTCAGATGACACTTCGTTGGACACACAAAGGCCCATTTCTATTTCAGTGAAACGTTCGCTTCTGTTTGTTTCTTGTCTGTCTGCTTACCAAAAACGCTGTCCCCAGCTTGTCCCCACCGATCTCAGCCAAGCTGCCCTTGAACAGAGAGGGACGGCTATGCATCCAGGCCGTGCTGCCAGTCAGGGGAGGGACAGGGTCTGGGCCCTTCGTCTCCCCTGCTGGGGAGTCTCAAGGAGCCCCGGCTCGGGCCCCCAAACACCAGCTTCCCCAATGTGTGTGGTACAAGCACCTGGAGATGACACTTCCCTGCTCAGAACCCTGCGGGGGTTGCCTACCAGGTAAAGAATAACCATCCCAGGGTCCACAGGAAACTGTAGCATTGATGTGGAGACAGCGGCCACGGTAGCTGCTGAGGGTAGGGAGACGGAAGAGATGGGATGTGGGGCATTTTCAGAACTTGGAGGTGTCCTGGGTGGTGCTGCAGGGACAGATGCTGGACATTGTATTTCTTGCCATGGCCCACTGGGTGGACTGGGGGAGAGTGTAAACTACAATGTAAACCATTATCCATGAGGTGCAGCAGTGCCCCAAGATGTATTCAACGAGATGAATTCAACGAGTTGCAACGAGTGCGCAACAATGATGAAAGAGGTTTTGACGTGGGAGGAGTGGGGTGAGGGGGGTAGAGGGTATACGGGGACCTCATATTTTTTTAATATAACACTTTAAAAAAAATGAAGAGGGGAAAAATAAAACAAAAATTTAAAAATAACGCACCTGCCTTTCGAACACATCACCCTGGACACCCGCCCCTCCAGGCCTTCACTGGGGTTCCACCTCGGGAAAGCCTACCCTCCCCCCAGCCCCAACCCCAACTCTCCTCCCATGTGCAGCACCCTGAGGTCCCCCAGCAGCCTGTGCCCCTACAAGGATGCCACCTCCCCCCGCAGCTGCCTGAGCCAGAAACCTGAGGGCCCTCCCAGCTCCCTGTCATTCCCTCCATCACCCGGCTCTGCCTCCTAAAGGTCTCCCACGCCATCCCTCCCTCCGCGCCCCCATCGCGGCTCCCCTGGATTTCTGCACCAGCCTGGGCTCCCTGCTCCTCTTTCTCCTCTGTGCTGCCTTAGAAGGAGCTTTCCCAAAAGTGAACACGGGCACGTCACTGCAAGTCCAACCTCCACGAGTGGCTCACGGCCGGGCCTTGTGTGGCCCACCCCCGCCGGCCCCCAGCCTCATCCTCCCCTACACTCCAGCCCCACCAGGCTGGAAAATGCCCCCGTCCTCCTGGCTAGCCAGGCCCTGCCTTCAGACTTGAGGGTCCCCTCCTTCGGATGTCCCCGTGCACACCCTGCCAGACCCTTTTCCACTCTGTCCTGGAATGGTCTCTCTGGCCGGACATCCACCTAAGCTGCAGGCACCTGGGGGACAGGACGGCCTCTTTCCTCTCTGTCACCAGTGCTGGGCACACAGTAGGTCTTTCATAAATGAAGGGCTGAACGTTATTTGCCCACCCGAGGCAAGGGGGACCCGGGGCTCCGCACGGCGTGCCCCGGCTCTCTGGCTGCCAGGGGGACGAGGAAGGAAGAAAAGGCAGAGGCCCAGCCCCCCGGGCAGCCCCCCTGAGCTCCCAGCACCAGGCAGGTCCCTCAGGCGGCGACCAGCTGGGCTGTGAGTGGGGGACAGCCAGCGCCACACTGTTTTCTTCTAAGGCCCTTAGGAGACCCTGCTCGGTGCCAGCTGCCAGCCCCGGGCTGTGGTCAGGACCCTCCCGAGGCTCCGGGCCCAGAACCCACGGGAGGCGCCACGGCCTGCTCTGGCCCCCAGGAGACCTGAGGGAGGGGGTGCCGGGTCCCCACGTGGGCAGGCGCCTCTGAGGAGATTAAAGGCCCAGAGATCAGGCCTCGGGGCCAGAGGGGGCCAAATCCAGGCTTTACGGAGGCTGAGAAAGACCAAACTACCTGTGGGCACGGAACGGGGAGCTGGTCAGAGAGGGAAGGTGCCGAAGGCGTTGCACCCCCGCTCCCCGTCCCACTCCCCTCCCTCCTCCAGCCCCGGCCCTGCCCCAGCGGGGCCTTGGTGCAACACTCAGACGACCCTTTCCCTTCGTCCTGAAGGCAAGGAGGTGGACAAGCATCACTTCTAGCCCAGAGCACCACGTCTCTCTCACCCAGCCACCCTCCCGCCCCGCGTGCGTGGGCCCCCCCAAAGGGAAGGCCCCGCGCCTCCCGCGCGTGTGAGAAGGGGATATGCCGTTACGAAGCCAGTTTAGAAAACCCTGCGGCTTCGAGACCGCAAGGGTCTCACACATCTCCCCTTCCAGCCCGGGGCGGGGGGCCGGCTAGGGAGGGACGGGTCCTGGCCTGGCTGTGGGTGCTGCCGCGGCCTCTTATTTATCCTCCTCACTAATGCCAGGACTTCCGGGTCAGAGAAGGGCGCACTCCCTTGCTCACGTCAAGTTGAACAGGGGCAGCCTCGGGGGCAGCCTCGGGGGCAGCCTCAGGGGTAGAGGAGCCAGAGGGCACCCAGGGAGGGACGACGGGGCTGTGGAGGTGGAGGGGCATCGACGCCAAGCAGCCAGCCCCGAGCCTCCTCTAGGCTGTGCAGAGGAAGGGGTGTCGGCCTCTGTCCACCTCGCCAACCCCCCTCACATGGCTCCCAGAGCTGGGCACGGCTTGAGGCATGTCAGACGAGCTCCCCCGGGGGTATCCCTTTCAGCGCCCAGCAAGGCCCCCCGGAGCCTCATTGGGTGCAGCTGCCCCAGCAGCCCTCACTCTTCCAGGGGCAGGGGGGGTACCAGCGCTCTCTGCCTGGTGGGGCCCCGTGCACCTTCAGCTCCCAAAGAGCCGTCTGGGCACACAGCCCACCGGGCGGGCGGACAGATGCCCCCTGCGAGGGTCCTCACCGCCTCGTTCCCTGTCCCGGGTCAAAACTGAGAGCTTAAAGTCACCGTCCCGTAAAGAGAGCTTGGCCTCTGTGTGTGCCACCGGGCAGCCAGCGGCCCACTCCCATGTGCACCCCCTCCCCACCAGCCCAGGCCTTCGCTGGGAGGCCTCAGCGCCTCCAATATTCCAGCCCCCTTTCTAGAAAAGATTAGCACCCGCTTAGCCCTACCCTGTGCTGCCAGCCTCTAAGCCACTTTCTTATCCTTTATAAAAAATAGTCCAGCCCCCAGCGCTAGGGCAACTCAGATTTTTTTCATATTCTTATGAAAGCTTTAAAAAGCTTTAAGAAGCTGTTTTTAAAAACTTTTTATTTTGACATAATTTCAAACTTACAGTAAAGTTGCAAAAATAATTCAAAAATAATACAGAGAACCCCGATATACCCCGTACCCAGACACCCAGATTTACCAACCTATAACATGTTGTGGGGTCTTGTTTGGTTAAGAAAGTAACACATGTTCATTTACATCTTTTCAAAGAATACAAAAGTAAATAGATAAAGTCTTTGTTGACAGTTTGGTATTTATATCCTACCGGAAGGTTTTCTAGGCCTAAGTATGTATATATTTATATATACTTTACAGGAGTTTTACAAACAAGATCATACTATGCATACCACTTGGCAACTCGTTTTTTGTTTGTTTTATTACCCAACACCTCACAGACGTCTAAACTCGTCAGGACATACACACTTACTACCTCATTGCAAAGGCTTTTGGACATCTAAATAGAGTCTCCTTTACTCATACATTTATTTATCTCTGCGGAATCTATCAAGCTAATGACACCATCGCTTAAAAAAAGAAAAGGGCACGTTATGCTTGCGGGGGCACCTAGAGGCTCCCACCACTTGCAAGAGTTCCCCCACCCCACCCCGGCCTGGTTCTGCGCCCCACACCTCTCAGGGCCCTCTCAAACCCTCCAGCCTGTCCCAGCCCGTGGCCATCCGCATCCAACCGGCAGCTCAGGAGACCGCAAACTGCCCCCCCACCGTTTGGTGATCGCCCCTCTGCGCATCTTTTAGCCTGGCCACTCGGCCACCCAGGTCAGGGGCACCCCTGCACATTCACGTGCAGGAGCACAGCAGGAGCACTGAGAGAGGAGTCGGGCAGCCCCAGGCCCCCTCGCCAGTTGCTGGGAGAAATGGTCCCCTGTCCCCTCCACATACCCAGACAGGGCAGCTGACACCTCGGAGGGCTGGCTCAGAATTAAAAATGACCTTGACATTTGAAACAAAAACAGAGAGGGACAATCGATAGGGATGAGGGAGAGCAGGGCCGTGGCCTCAGGAAAGGAAAAATAAGGGGCCTGATGATAGAGCTACAGAAGGCTGGGAAGCCTCAGGGGTCAGAGGGGCACTGGGCGGGATGGGGGTGGGCCGTGCGGAGCTACGTGGAAAAAAAAATCCAGTCCACCCTGGGATCAGGCTAGGAAAGCCCCAGGGGTCGGCACCTCCTCTTCCCGCCTCCGCTTTCCTCCCCGCGAGCCAGTGGCCGGCGACAACGTGATCGGCAAGGCAGATCCGGGCGCTGCCCACTGGCCGTGCGGGCCGGGGGGCGTCGGAGCACCTGCGCGGGCCTGGGGACGCGGGGCGCCTGGGCCCGGGCCGGGGAGCTGGGTTCCTGCCCCCGGGGCAGGAGCGTGGCGGGAGGGCGGGGCGGGGGCGGGGTCAGGCCGCAGAGGAGGAACCTCAGGTTCCGCCTCCATTTCCCCTGCGCTCGCAGCCCCTTGCTGGAATGTTCTGGTCGCTGGAGCGTCTCTGGCCGGCGGGGGTCAGAGGGGGACACGGAGTCCCCGCGAGTCTACGGGAAAGGGAGCTTCCTTCTCCCCACGCACGCGTTCTCGCTGGGGGCCCGCGGTCCTGCCCAGGTATCCCTGTCCGTCGTCACCACCGCCGGGGGCTTTTTCGCCCCCAAGTCAGAGAGCTGCGTCACGACCCGACGGCGAAACGGCCCCCGCGGCCCCTTTCCCTCCCTCCCTGCCGGCCGTCCTTCGGGCCTGTCCCCAAGGCCGCCCCCAGCAACTCCCTGTGGGCCACACAGGTTACAGGAGCCGGGCCCAATCTCTCCAAAGTGAGGAGGGGGTCCCAGGGCAACCCCCCAGCTGCACAGATGACGCGCTCCCTCTGTCCCCCACCTCGAGAACCTGGCTTCCTTCCTTGGCCTCACCTGCTTCCAGCTCAGGTGCCACCTGAGCCCTGGTCCGCACTCACCTGTCTTCACTGATCCCCTAAATTGGTGAGCACTTTACTCCTCCCTCTCGAGACCCCAGACGCTCTGTGGTGGTGAATTTGCTGCGGATGTTCTAAACTGCGTCCCCTGTCTGGGTCCCTTCAAAGCCCAGCACAGCCTCTGGCCCGCAGGAAATGTTCAGCACATCTCTGATAAACAGAAGCAAATCCGGCGGGAAGATGCCGCAGCCCCCAGACAGAGCAGGACTAAAGAGCTGGAACTGCAGCGCGAGGGACTGAAGGTGGATGCGAAGACAACCTGTTAGGGTGATTTAGTCAACCCTGCAACCGCCTGCCAAGTGGCGCCGGGAAGCCACCCACCTCCCAAGATTTAGAATCAGAATCTGCGCTTCCCTCCACTGTCCGAGATCTTGCAGAAAGGCAGGGAGATGGACAACTTGTCCCAGTACTGCTGGCAGGGCCAGTGTACAAGAGTCCCCAAATGATGAAAGTCATCACAGCTAACGCCGTGTGCTTACACTCTGCTAGGAGAGCCATATGTTATCGCACCTGACCCTTACAACGCTCTCAGGACAAGATGGCAGGCTTATTCCTGGGTTACAGGAGGGGAGACTGAGGCTCAGAGAACTTGAGTGAGTTCCCCAGATCACAGCCGGCGGGTATCGGCACCCAGGCTCTCATAATTGCAGGCCCTGGCTTGTGCTGTCTCGAAACCAGCTCATTCCGAAGCAAGCCGCAGCTAGCCATACCCGGTGGCCCCGGGGTGGACACACGGAGACGCACAGCGACACCCATGCCACATCCCCATCTCCCACACACTTAGGCACATGGAGGCAGGCTCAGACACACAGATCCAAATCTCAGGCTGCTGCTGCATACATGGATCTCAGTTTTGGTCCTTTTCTCAGGGAAAAACGTCTGAAAATGAGCCCTCAGAAGAGAAGCGGGAAAGAATCTGGCCTCTTTCCTACTAAAGCCCGGCTCAGAATCACCAAGCCTGCGCGCCCACGCCACCACCCAGCCTCAAGGGCAGGCGGGTTCCTGACCCACTTCCTACCGACCAGATGCCCAGAAGGAAGTGGAAGCCACCTCCGTGGGCTGCACCCTTGCCTCAGCTGGCACCTGCTCCCCAGCTATAGGCCAGAGACACACCACTTTCACTGGGGCACGGGGCTGGGGGGTAGAGGGCCGGGGTGGGGGGACATTACGCCAGCACCCAGTCCGGGCCCCTGGGCCCGGGCTCGCTGAAGGCAGCAGGAAGCACTGAGGAAGGAGCAGGGGATGGGATGACCACCAGCCAGTCCTCTGGTCCACGGCCCCGGAAGCACTTCCCATCCTGGAAAGAAACTGCCTCCCCCTACCCTGCCAGAGCATTCTCAGAGCTGAAAGTTCGCCTTGGACTGTAAATTCTAAGGCTTGGATTCTAAAGACAGAGTTTCAGTCCCAAGGGTGGGGAGGGGCAGGTCTCTTTTCGCAACACCCCTTGGTGAGCCGCAAGCCTGCTTCTCCCAGGCCCTTTTCCACCTGGTTCTGAAATACGGAGCTTAGGGGGAGTCCAGGCTCTCTGGCAAAGGCCCCCACCCACCCGTGAATGGAGGGCACACATGTCCACGGGCTCCCCTACTTCCAGCATGTCCCACCGCGCCCCGAGAGGGGAGCAGAGCAGGGTCCCTATCTCCCAGAGATCACGCACTGCTGGGAGAGGCAGACACACGGACACGGCCGTCCAGGAGAGAGCCGTAACCCAGGGCGGTCTCCTCTCCCCAGAGCCCTGGCCAGGGTCAGCTTCTTCCTGTCTGAGCAACCCCAGACAAGTAATTACGGCTTATCCTGTCTTCCGTGCAGGCTTTTGAGAGGGCCCGTGACAGCGGTGTGCGTGAAGGTGACAGTAAAACATCCACAAGGGACTGTGAATTGGACTCGGAGGGAGACCTCAGAAATTATCCACACGTCCAGGTTTACACGTAGACCCCCACATGCATGAGGACTTAAGCAGGGGCTGTGCTGACACTTCCGCAGAGGTAGGTGTGGCAGACTGTCTCCTGCAGGTCTCCCCTCCACCCCTGAGCCGCCATAAACAGACCCCCCCCAGCCCCCACCCGCATTCCTGGGCTTGACATTCCACCACTGGAATCAGAGCCACGGAACTGTGCAGCCGGAATGGCCGGAAGCCGGACAGGGGACTCCTATCTGCAGACACACTGGCTTGACAGTGGCATCTCCTACGCATCTCCAGTGCTCAGGTGTCCAGTCACTGCTTGCATCTAGAAGGAAGTCCCCTCTTCCCAGGCACACGTCCCCGGGAGGACCACCAAGGAGCGCCCTGAGCCAGGGGCTGCTCTTTTGATGCTAGCTGGAGACAAGCCCCAAGGAGGGGGACAAGGGGACTGACGAGGGAGCCCAAGGAAGAGGGGCCCGGCGGCGGGCGACAGGCAGGTGCCAGGCCCACTGCTGCGAGTCCACCTGGGGCAGCACACACGGCCCCACTGTCACAGCTGCCTGTGACAGCCCAAGCAGGGCCTCGATGGAACCTGGCGGCAGAGGAGACCATCTCCAGGAAGCAGGCAGCCCCCCCCTGCCCCCAGCGTGCAAATGCAGACAGCTCAGGAATCTCCTCCCTGCAAGGGTCCACCTGACAGCTGGGCTCCCCAAATCCCCCAAGCCAGTCCTCTCGCCCTGCGACGCCTAGGGAGGGAAGCTTCCCGGGCTGCAGCTGTCACATCTGCCCGGGAGGAAAGAGGCACAGCAGGGCAGCACCTGATCCCAGGATCCCTTGGCCGCCGCCAGCCCAGGAGGCGCTTGCAGCCGCTGGCAGCCCGGGGTGAAACATGACGACTCAACAGTCCCTACGGGATGCTGATGGCGGCCTCTGGGCACGGCCGAGCAGGGCAAGCTGGGTCACAGGGCCGACGGCGCTGCTCCCGCAGGCTCGCGTCCCTGCTGGCTGGGGTGGGGGCGAGGGGTGCGGTCCTGGGGCCAGGGTCCCGACCTCTCCCGCCAGACGCAGGCCCCCGAGCTGTCCAGCTGGGTGCAGGGCGCCATTTTGGGTCAAGGTGCAGCCACGGGGGGCTCCCCAAGGGAGCCGGGAGCGAGAGCCCTCAGGACCCCACCTTCCCACCCAAGGCGCCAAGCCCGACTCCGTTGGCTTTGCAGCAGAGAGAGGGGGAAGGACGGAGGGCTGGGAGAGAAACGGGGGAAAGAGCAGGGGAGGGGAGAGGGGGGAGGGGAGAGGGGGGAGAGGGTGCCCCCAAGAAGGGAGGCTCCGGGAGAGCGCAGCGCAGTTTGGCAGCCGGAGGACCGCGGGCCCCAGCGCCGAGGGGCTGGGGGAGACCGGGGGCGGGCCCTGGCCACGCGCCAGCTCGGCCAGCGCCAAGGGGGAGGGAGGGCCGCACGGCCTGGGGGAGGGGAGCCAGGGTGAGAGCGGGACACGGACGGCGGCCGCCGGCGGCTGCGAAGCGCGGGGTCTCCCCGGCGCGCGGACTCGGGGCCCAAGACCCCGATCCGCCAGCTTCGGGGAGGCCTCGTCCTTCACTGCGCTGATGCGAAGCTTTCAAGGACACGTCTGCACCGGCCCGGCGGGGGTGCGTGTGCGTGAGTGTGGCCGCGTGAGTGTGTGTGTGCGGTGGGGGGGGGGAGCTGCTGCAGGGGGCGACCCCGGGCCGCCCCCACCCCCGCGTTTTCCGGCCCGGACAGCCGGGGCCGGGGCTCCTCGCCCGCCCCCGCCCCGCCCCCACACTGCGGCGCCACCGCCGCCCCGGCTCCCACGGCCCGCGGCGGGGGCGGGGAGGAGCCAGGCCCGACACCCCCCGCCCCGCGCCGCCCGGCCCGCGGCGGGGAGGTGTGCCCCCCGACAGGGCGCAGTCCCCGTCCCGCCGCCCCTCCCGGCCCCGCGGACGCCCCGCACCCCCAGCCACAGGTGGCCGGAGGAGGATCGCGGCGCCGCGCTCCCCGGCCCGGCCCCCCGATCGGTCCCGGCCCGCCCCCGGGGGCCTCCCGGGTCCCCCGCCCCGCCGGGCCGAGGAGGGCGGGGAGCCGGGGGGAGGGGCGGGGGCCCGGGTCGTGCCAGGCTGCCATTTTCTGCCGCCGCCGCGGAGCCTGCGCGGGGCCCGGCCCCCGCCCCCTCCCCCGCTCCCCGCGGGCCGCGGCGGGGGCCGACCGCGCCGGCTGCGGGTCCGCGCCCTCCGGCGCCCCGGCCGCAGGCCCCAGGCGGGGCCCCGGGGCGAGGGCAGGGCCCGGAAGGCGGGGGCGGCCGGGCCGGGGCCCCTGCGGCAGGCGCGGGGCCGGGCACCGCGGCGGCGGCGGGGGCCCCCCGCGGCATTGTATCGACTTGAACTTGAGCCCGGAGCCGGGCGGGGGCGGTGAGGGGGCGCCGGGCGGGGACGGGAGGGGGCGCCGGCCGAGCCCGCGGGGACATCAACAAACCCTCCCACCCCCCGCGCCGCCCCGGCCCGCCGTCCCCGCCCGCAGCCCCGGCCCGCGGGCGCCCGGCGCCGAGTTGCAGGGTCCGGGAGCGCGCCCCGCGCCGGGCACTGCCCGCGCCGGGCCCCCGCCCGCCCCCGCGCCGGCTCCCCGGGCCGCCGGCCGCGGCGCTCATTACCGTGTGGCCGCTCGGGTCGCGCCGGGCCGGCTGCGCGCCCTGGTGCCGCGGCGCCGCGTCCCGGCTCGTCCTCTGCTCGCGCCGCCGCCGCCCGCCCTCCCGGCCCGCCTGCCTGCCTGCCGCGCGCCCTCCCTCCGCTCGCTGTCGCGCTCCCTCTCTCCGCCTCCTCCGCCGGGTCCCCCCCTCCCACCCCTTCTCTCCGCCTTCCTCCTTCCCTCCCTCCGGCCGCCCGCGGGCCCAGGCCTCCGCCCGCCGCTCGCCCCCCGCGGCCGCGCTGGCCCCGGCCCCGGCGCTGCGGAGCCGGCCCGGGAGGCAGCGCGGGCCGGGGGCCCCGGGGCGCCGCGGCGGGAGCGGCCTGGGCGCGCGGCCGGTCCTAGCGCCCGCGGCCCGCCTGCGCGGCCTCTGCGGGCCCCCCGCCGGGCGTCCCCGCACGCCGCCGCCCGCGGGGGCCCGACCCCGCGGCGCCCCGACCCGCGCCGAGCCCGGACACCCCGCCTCGGCCGCGCTGCGGGCCGCTCCGCGCCCCCCGGGGGTCGGAGCCGAGCCCGGGGCCTGGCGGCAGCCCTCCCCCCCGCCCCGCCGCGGGGCGCCCCGCTACCTGGCGCTGGCTCCGCGCTGGGTCCCCGCATCCAGCACTGGCCGCAGGGACAGCGGCCCCTCCTCTCCCCCGGCCGGTGTCAAGTGCCTCCCCCCGCAGCCCGCGGAGCCCCCGGCGGCCTTCGCCCTGCAGTTCTCCCGACCTCCGCCAGAGCCCACTGCACTCTGCCTCAGCACTGGGGCTGGGGACAGCAGCGCCGGCCCATTCGCACCGCCACCCCCGCCCGCCCGCCACCCCCGCCGGGGGCCGCGGAGGACGGGAGGAGGCCAGCCCGCTCGGCAGGGCCCAAGTCGGGGCGCTCGTTCCATCCAGGCGTCCTAGAAGCTCGGGCATCGCCAAGGGATGAGCACCCTTGAAGGGAGTGAGCTCCCCGTACCTTGAGGTGTCCAAGTAGAGTTCGGTATCCTCATTCGGACCGTGGAAGACGGAGAGATTCCATGGGGCGGGAGGTCGACCTAAATGACATTGGAGGCCGCGTGCCGCTCTAAGATTCGCTGCACACCCTACATTCCACCCTTCATCACCCACGACCCCTGGGGCACTTAGCCCCCCCCACTTTCTGACTCGGGACCTGTCGGTCTATTTCCACCAGCACAGTGGCTCTGCTCATCATTCTGCTCCAAGGACCACCCCTAGGATTTGGGGCGGGTCCCCCTGACTCCCAGTCTTCTTGCCTGGCTCCCCTCTTCTGCTCACCCCCTACCAGCCTTCTCCCACTCGGCACCCTCTGCTCCACCCAGCACTTCGGCTGGGTGACTGAGCTGCCTGACCCAGGACATGGCGTCTTTCGCTTTCCTGCACCCACCATCCCACTGGTTGTGAGAGGGGCTGCTGGAGACGGGTCCAAAGCTGACCCACCCGGGCCCTCGTGTTGGACGCCAGTCCTGCTTCTCCCTCAGCCCGCCAGCTTCACCCTATTGGGGCGGTCACGGGACAGCGGTACCAAACACAGCACTAGCCTTACATCCATGAGAGAAGGTTCCCCTTCCCAAGCCCTCCACGTTGCCAGGGTCCTTCCTGGTCCCCATCCACTACCAGTGAGGAGTGAGGTCCCCCTCCCTGCATTCTCCTGACCTTCCTCAACGTCACCCTCTCTCAAGTGGCCGCCGAGGCTGGGCCCGGCTTGCTATGGTCTCACCTGGCCAGTTCCAGAGGCTCCTCCTGCTCTGTGGGGACAGGGGCCACTGCGGTCCAGCAGTTGGTCATGGCAGGTTCTCAATGAACCTTGGCTAAATGAAGATGCGAACCTCAGGCTCCTTGCCCGATTGCTTTCTGTGTCAATATGGGCATCTGCAAACACTCCAAACGGTGCCCCAACTTGGATAAAGCACTTTTTTTTTTTTTGGTAAGGCAGTACCAGGGATTCAGCTGGGGACCTCGTACGTGGGAAGCAGGCGCTCAACCCCTGAGCAGCACCCACTCCCCATAAAGACCATCTTTTTGAACGACGGTGGACAAACCTCTCCCTCGTCAAGGACTTAGGTCATACGCCCCCCAGATAGCAGCGACTGTTGGCTGAGCGTTGACCATGACCAGGCATGAGACGTGGCACATTTCCCTTAGTTCCTACCACTCCACAGCTATGACCTGCCCTCTCAAGGGCACCCAGCTGGGAGGTGGCAGAGCTGGCATTCAGACCCAGGTCGACCTGACTTCTCAACTCCCCGCACTACGCCTGTCGATATTATTTCTGTTAACAAAACTGAAATTCGCAGGGCCAGTTGTAAACATCTGCTCAGTAGAACTATTGATGAGAGCGTCCCTGGGAGCCCTGGATGTGCGCGGTCTAGAGGCCAGTGTTGCTGGGGTCAGGGGGCCCACGGTGACCACGTGGTGGGGGAGGGGTGTGTGTGTGTGCGCATACACAGTAAGGAGCAACCGTGTGGCGATAGAGTCGGTCCCACAGCTTCACTCTGAAGTCTGTGGCACGAGAAGGACACTCCAGGAGATCCAGGGGAGAGGCCGCTCTGCAATGCTAGCCCGCTGGGTCCTCCTCGCTGACCTTCAACCTTTGGGTCCTTTGCCCCCCCCCCCCCCACTGCTGATCACCCCACTGTGGTCTGACTAGGATTCTAGGGAACCTAGAAAATCTGGGGTGGTATCTGTCTGGCAAGGTGACTTAAAACTATGTAGGGTTTTTTTCCCCCTTGTGTCTATTGCAGGTCTGGGGGGGGGGAGGTATCTGCTCCTCAAGTGCTCGGGGACCCCAGCTGACAGAGCCCCCATCTCCAGGAGCACCCTGGCTGGAGCTAATCACACAGCTCCATCCAACTACAAGCATCCAGGAAGTAGATGTTAACCAAGGACCCAGAGGTGGATGACAACATGCTCCTCAAATGTCCTCTCCCCAGGGCCTCCAGCGGAAAACCCAGACCCCACACTCCCGGCTCAGATGAGAGAAGGGAGGGGCTACCCTTTGACCCAAACACGCTGCCAGACCTAACTTCCTCTCTGCCCACCCTCTCCTGGAATCACTTCACCTGCCTTTGCCACCGTGGCTGACCTCCCACCTTCCTGTCGGGCTTGCACGGCTGGCTCACCCACCCCTCTGCTTGCTGATTTCAGCTACACAGCAGCTCACGCGTTGTGGCCACCCTCGTCGCCACTCCCTGTCAAGCCACCAGGAGAGTTCTATCCCAGACACTGTCAACGGAGGTTCATCTCTACCTACCTACCTTCCAGGGAGGGTTGTTGCATTCATCAAGAATCTCCCAGGAGCAAGTGACAGATTCCCAGCCTAAACTAGAATTGGACCAAGTGATTCAGTAGTTTAGGGTCTAGACAGTTGGGAAGCTCAGGCTTGGAGCTTCAAGAATGGGTCAATCCAGGACTCAGTTGCCAGCTCCGGGGCTCTCTCCATTCCTCATGTCATTTGCCACTATGTCTGCATCTTTCCCTCCGACTTTAGGCAAATTTCACCCAGCCTGGGAGGAGGGCATCCAGCAGCTCCAGAGTCACCTTCTCCTAGCTTAGAATCCCCATGGAAGAATGTCGTTTTCCTTTCATCCAAGAGAGAAGGCGTTCCTTCAGGGACCCTCTAGTGCTCTCAGGACATGGGGCTCCAGGCTAGTCAACTCCCCACCCCCAGCCCATCGCTACTCTGAGCCTTAAGGTCTGAGACACACAGTTGTCCTGGCTTTTCAATGTCGTCTTCACTCAAGGGAACCTCCCTTGCCGAGAAGTCCTGAGGATTACTTCGATTGTTCTGGCCCTGGGCACAAGCCCACTCTGAACCAGGTTCCACTGGATATTACCAGGGGGATCCCAGGCCAACCCCAGAAAGTGTGAGTAGGAGGTGGCACTGGGGCTGACAGGTCCACCTAACAGCCCATGCTGTGGGGGCAAGGGGGCTTCCCAAAGCAAGCCACACTGGGCACACAGCACCCTGCCCCCCAGGGCTGCCCATGTCCATGGATAGCTTTCCTCCCTCACGTGTGTACTTTCCACAAAGCTCCTGCTACTTGACAGAGAAGGTGCCCGAATGTATTAATTTGTACACTTTAAAATGGTTCATTTTGAGTTACGTGAATTGCTCCGCAACAATAACAACAAAAAAAAAATGTGTTTTTAAAAAATGCTCCTGCTAAGATAAAAAAAACTCATCCCACGTACAAATAAAAATGTACTTACTCGTCTTCCCAAAGGGAGATAATCCGAATCCTGGCCAGCTGTGAAATCAAGATCTCTGAGTAATATACCTTCCTCTCAGTGAGGTCTGGATGTGGCCTCTCTTTATCCTGCAACCTGTAGGTAAATTATACATTTAGCCATCCCCAAAATGCAAACTATGCTCTGGTGGAGGGAGAAGAGTTTATCCACGATGAAGACTACCTTTGGAAGAGCGGAGAAGGGAAAGAGCATGCAGGGTTTACCAGCCCATGGTCTCCACCACACGCAGCCGCCAGGGGTGGTCTGCAGTTTGGTCCTGGTCCTGCCTACTGGGAGAACCTGCCTGGCCCATTGTCCTCCCTGGCTGTGCCTGAGCGGCTGAAGGGACAAAGCTTCCTATTGGCATGGTTTCATTCTCCTTCAGACTGAGCGTCCACTGGGTCTCGAGATTGCAATACCACTTCCTTCAGTTGTCAGCCAGCTGCCCGCTGCTCATTCCTCAGGAACCCCATAGACAGTGCATTAGTCAGGGTGCTCTAGGGAAACAGAATCAACAAGGGCTATCTGTCGATAGTAAGAGATTTTATCAGAGTCTCTCACACGACCGTGGGGATGCACAAGTCCAGGTTCCGCAGGCAGGCTGCAAGCAGGGGCCCCCATGAAAGTCCTTGATAAGTTTAGGGAGAGGTTGGCTGTCCAAAGACGAGCTGGGAAATTCTCACTCAATGCTGGAATCACTTCCCCTTTTAAGGCGTTCAACTGATTGGATAAAGCTTCACTCATTGCTGATGGCAATCTCCCTGACTGATGTCACTGTAGTCAACTATCTATGATACCACTGCAGTAATGTCAATGGTGACTAAAGTCCATAAATGTCCTTGTATTACCATTAGCCCAGTGCTTGCTTGACCAAACCACTGGGCACAATTACCTGGCTGAGTTGACCCATTAGTGTAACTATCACAGTCCACCCCTTTTCAACTCGGCAACCATACACATTACCTTAAACTATACTTAGTCTCTAAGTAAAAACAATAACAGGCATGCATATATATATATATATATATATATATGAAACCACCTAACAATGTTCAACTCTCCTACATACAACTGGAAACGCATAAATTCCCTACAGAACAGGGTGCAAGTTCTTGGGTAATATTCACTCTTAAACTTGACATCCTCAAATATTATGACATGAAACTGATACAACTTGTTATATGATAAGGGAAAAGTTTGGGGAAGAAAACAAAGAATTTCATTTTGCGTACATATATAATCATCGTCATCATGAAACAAGGAAGAAAGAGTCATGACCATTCAGTCCTCGTTTCTGTAACTGGTCATGTGGTTGCAGCTCATATTTATCACTACCTTCTTCCACTACCCATTCCATGTTTCTGCTACCCTCAGCAAGCACTTCAGCTAGCCATGGTTCTTTGCCTGGTGGGGTGACCCAAACTTTCATTCTTGACGATCCTGGGTCATTGTTAGTCCTACTTGGATTAGGTTGTTGCAGTTTTCCATTGACTTTAATAAAGGGCATGGCAGTACTAGTAGATGCCCTTGAGGGTCTCCTGTATTCCAGGCAAACTCTTCTTTACCCCCTGTAGCAGTTTGATACTATTGATGACTTCCCAAAAGAAATATTGGATTATGTTTGTAAACTGATCTTTTCCTGTGGACATATTAGATTATATTGGATTCATAGGTTACTTGATTAAGTAATTATGTAAACCTCTTGTGCCAGTGGGGCGTTGAGTCCCTGCCCGTTGGTGGGTGGGGAATCACAGATAAAAGACATGGCAAAGGACAGAGCTGGCGGTTTCTAATGTTGGAGTTTTGATGTTGGAGTTTGATGCTGAAGCCTTAAGCTAGAGTCCAGGAAAGTAAGTTCACAGAGGAAAGAGAAGCAAGCCCCAGAAAGAGAGAAACTCTGAGCCCAGGAAGAAGCAAACCCTGGGAAGAAAGGAACCTTGAACCCAGAGAGAAGCGAGACCCTAGAGGGGAACCCAGGAAGCCCGAACCCTCACAGACGTCAGCTGCCATCTTGCTCCAAATAGAATTTGGTGAGGGAAGTAACTTATGCTTTATGGCCTGGTATGGTTCCTACCCCAGATAAATATCCTTTATAAAAACCAACCAATTTCTGGTATTTTGCATCAGCACCCCTTTGGCTGACTAATACACCCCCATTATGTAGATGCAATCCTATTTCCCCTTGAAAGTCAAGATCAATTGCCCCAGCCAGTGCAGTAATTCCCTTCTTGGCCTGTTGATTCAGAGGTAAGAGGAGCCCAAAGTGGCCAGGTGGCAGTCTCAGCTTCCAGTTCAATGGAATCATTGTGTTCCTGGTAGAAGTGCTCCTTCTTTTGGAACTAAAACCTGTAGACCAGCAGAGTTTGAGGTTGCAGGGACAGGAAGCAAAAATTTTCCTAGTGGGTCACTAGGGGTAATAGTGAGTGGTGCCACTCCACCCCTTGATTCCTGGACCCATGGATCCTGGTTATGGGAGAAACAGCACCAATGAGTGGATGCTGGTTTAGAGCATACACAGCCTCCTGGAGAACACTGCGACCCTGCAAGGTGTTGCCACCTAATTAGCACCATAATTGAGGTTTTTAAATTTTTTATTTTTATTTATTTCTCTCCCCTTTCTCCTGCCCCACCATTGTCTGATCTCTATGTCAACTCGCCGTGTTCTTCTGTGTCTGCTTGCACCCTCGGTGGCACCGGGAAAATACGTCTCTTTTTTGTTACTTCATCTCACTGCATCAGCTCTCCGTGTGTGCAGGGCCACTCCTGGGCGGGCTGCTCTTTTTTCACATGGGGTGGCTCTCCTTGCAGGGCACACTCCTTGTGCGTGGGGCACCCCCACACTGGGGTGCCCCTGCGTGGCACGGCACTCCTTATGCACAGCAGCTCTGCGCATGGGCCAGCTCACCACACAGGTCTGGAGGTCCTGGGTATCAAACCCTGGACCCCTCCCGTATGGTAGGCGGATGCTCTATCAGCTGAGCCACATCTGCTTCCCGTAATTGAGTTTTCAAAAGGTCATTCCACCATTCTATCAATTCAGCTGCTTCAGGGTGATGGGGAGCATGGTAAGACCAGTGAATGCCATGGGCATGTGCCCATTCCCACACGTCATTTGCTGTGAAATGGGTTCCTTGATCAGAAGCAATGCTGTGTGGAATGCCATGGCAGTAGATAAGTCATCTGTAAGTCCACAGATGGTGGTTTTGAAAGAAGCATTGCGTGAAGGAAATGCATACCCATATCCAGAGTATGTGTCTATTCCAGTTGGAATTTGTCCAACTGCCTCTTCCATGATGGAAATTGTCCAGTGTAGTCAATTTGCCACCAGGTAGCAGGCTGGTCACCTCGAGGATTGGTGCCATATTGGGGGCTGAGTGGGGATCTTTGCTAGTGGCAGATTGGGCGCTCAGCAGTGGCTGCAACCAAATCAGCCTTGGTGAGGGGAAGTCCATGTTGCTGAGCCCATGCAAAACCTCCATCCCTACTTCCATGGCCACTTTGTTCATGAGCCTGTTGGGCAATGACAGGGGTGGCTGGGGAAAGAGGCTGGGCATTAGCCACAGAGCAGGGCATCTTATCCACTTGATTATTAAAATCTTCCTCTGCTGAAGTCATCTCAGGTGAGCATTCACATGGGACACAAATATTTTCATGTTTTTTGCCCACTCACAAAGGTCTATCCACATACCTCTTCCCCAGACCTCCTTGTCACCAGTTTTCCAATCACGTTCCTTCCAGTTCCCTGACCATCCAGCCAAACCATTGGCAACAGCCCATGAATCAGTGTAGAAATGCACGTCTGGTCGTTTCTTCTTCCGAGCAAAATGAACAACCAGGTGTACTGCTCAAAGTTTTGCCCACTGGTAGGATTTGCCCTCACCACTATCCTTCAGGGATGTCCCAGAAAGGGGCTGTAGTGCTGCAGCGGTCTGCTTTCAGGTGGTTCCTGCACATTGTGCAGAACCATCTATAAAACAAGCCCACGTTTTCTCATCCTCAGTCAATTGATTGTAAAGGACTCCCCAGGAGGCCAAAGCAGTGGGCTGGGAAAGAGAAGGTAGCATGGCAGGGGTGGTGACCAGGGGCGTTTGGGCGACTTACTTGTCTCTTCAGGACACACTTGAGCCCTATCTCATATATAATACTTTCACTTTATTATGCACGCCCAAATGAGAAATGTGTTGTCTCCAAAACCGGAAGAGACCAACTAAGCGTTGTGCTAGGGTAAATCGGGCATCTCAACCTCAGACATGCTAGGCCATCTTTAGGTCCATGTTTCAGTCAGCCACCCAAACAGTGAGAGCCCTTTCTAACCCCTCAAGCCATAGTGTTGAATCCAGAATTTCTGCCTAGTGAGCCCATATCAGTAAATTCAGCCTGGTCCAACTTTATATTCCTTCCACCATTATCCCATACACTAAATATCCATTCCTACACATATTCCCCTGATTTCTGTCTATATAAGATGGAAAACCCATGCAGTTCCTTTTGAGTATACCTTACATTCTCATGGGTCACACTTTGTATTTCACCTTAGGGGGCTTTTGTGATTTTAGTCTAGTAATAAGTCTTGAAGACGAGAGGTGGTGGGGATGGGTAAGGAGAAGGATTAGAAATGCCTTGCAAGCTACTGACCTCCAGGCATTCCCTTGCATTTTCTTCTGGTGAGACAGGATTAATCTCTTCAGGCAGGGTTGGAAGGCAGTTTCCTCAGGGCAGACTGGAGGCTCTGCAGTGCATGCTGGAGTTTGGCTGATACCCACCCTGGATGGAAAGGAGGTCTGGACTCCCTGGCGCAGGCTGGAGGATGAGTGATACAAGGTTGGCAAGGTGTTGTCTCCACAGGGCAGGCCATCGCAGGCTTATCTGGTAAAGTCTCAGCAGAATTTACGGTTCCAGTGTCCCCACCAATATTATCATCATCTCATCTGTCTCCATCCCATTTCTCTGGGTTCCACTCTTCTAGTCAATGCCTTCACTTTAACTGCAGAAACCCTGTGGGGTTGAGATTTGTTTCCTTTCTAACTCCATTACTCGTACAATGAGTCTGGGTTGGTTCTCAGATATTTCCAGCCTGTGGCTACAGGAGACAAAATTGTCTTTCAGAGCACACATAGAAACTTTGTCGTCATTCATGGGTGTTTGGGTTTCAAATTTGAAGCCTTTATGTCATCTCTTTCTTTTGTAACAGTTTCCAGAATATCTAGGAGGAGTCAGTGAACATCATTATACCTTTTGACTCCACAAAACTCTGTTAAGATGTTGAAACACTCTCATCCAGATCCTTGCTTCTTACAAGAAAGGAAATATGGGAATCCAGTGATGATATTTTGTGTATCTCGATTGCCATTTCATGCCATGGACTGTTAGCAGCCCCTTCATTATTGGAAAGGAAATCATTAGTAACCTTGAGTCTAATTAGAATAGAAAGCCAATTGCAAAACCCCCAGAGCCACCCCAGACATCCCATGTTTTTTAAAATTTATTTAATTTATTTCTCTTCCCTCCCTCCCCCACAGTTGTCTGCTTTCTGTGTCCATTCACTGTGTGATCTTCTTTGTCTGCTTTTATTCTTGTCAGCAGCACCCGGAATCTGTGTCTCATTTTGTTGTGTCATCTTGCTGTGTCAGACATCCCATGTTAAGACTCTGTTCCCCAAGAATCACTCTCAGCACCAAGCTGTATTAGTCACGGTTCTCTAGGGAAACAGAATCAATAAAAGATATCTGTCAATAGTAAGAGATTTTATCAGAGTCTCTCATGTGACCGTGGGGGTGCACAAGTCCAGGTTCTGCAGGCAAGTTGCAACTAGGGTCTCCAATGAAAGTCCAGTGAAGGTCTTGATGAATTTGGGAGACATTGGCTGTCCAAAGGCAAGTTGGGAAATTCTCACTCAATGCTGGAATCACTTCCGCTTTTAAGGCATTCTACTGACTGGATAAAGTATCACTCATTGCTGATGGCAATCTCCCTGACTGATGTCATTGTAATCAGCTATCTATGATACCACTACAGTAAAGTCATCGGTGACTAAAGTCCATAAATGTCCTTGTATTACAATTAGCCCAATGCTTGCTTGACCAAACCATTGGGCACAATTACCTGGCTGAGTTGACACGTTAGCCTAACCACCACAACCAGTAACTGTATGCAGATGTTTGTCATTATCCTCATTCACAGAGAAAATCCTAAAGGCACACATTCATTCTGTATGATTTTATATTTGCCAGTACATGGTTCTTTTAGTCAATGATTTTTTACCCTTTTACTGGATTTCCCATGGCAACTGCCATTAGCTTCACTCCTGACTCTTTTTCCTTTTTATAACCAGGACTTGAAAACTCTCTCAAGCCACTGTTTGTAGCTCCTTTCCTTCCACTCACCATCTTCGAAATGGAGTTGCCCCCAATTTCTCACCTCGTCTCCTTGTTCCTTTACCCATTGCTCACAGGGTGGGTTAGGAAGGGTGACAGCAGGGAGATTGATTAATTAAGTAAATATATCAAGGATGATGAGAGCCAAATTTCTCCCTGTTGGAGGAGAAATTACAATTGTGGAAAAGAGAAAACTAGGAAGACCCATGTGATGCTGGCATAGAATGGAAGATATTGATGTGAATTCATGATTTCAAAGTATTATATATACTTTGATAGAGATAGATATAGAACTATAGATGTAAATGTGTATGTATATACATGCATGTGTGCATATACCTACATACATTTCCTACTTCTGTCCACCAAGAGCACCTAGGAGCAATGACGTCCCAATAGTACTGAGCACCATTAGTGCCCAGATTTTGGTTTCTAAATACCATTCTTTATTCAAAGGAACCAGAGCTTCTTGGAGAAATGGCAGATTCCAGAGATGGGTTAAGAAAGGAGCAAGATGATCCTCAACTTGTTATCACACTTAAGAGTAAGGAAGTGCCTAAAGAATGATGGGATACAGAAGGAGCTCCCACTGGCACTGGTAGAATCTGGGAGAACTTGAGCACCAAAATAAATAAAGATGGTAACAGATTAGAACCCACTGAATAAAACAGGAATCTCAAAGTCATACTGATAGAAATAAATGAATGAATAAATTGCATATTTGATGAGGAGTGGGTATTAACTTAGCTTCAAAATACCTTATCACAAAAAATTTATTAATCACAAGGGAAAGAGTAACTTTACAGTGGAAAAGCCTGGTGCACACTGCTTTAATCAAGTGATCAAAGTTAACATCACCAGTAATGGGCCAAATGGAAATGTTGCACCTCCTTAGAGTTTGCAATGAGAACAACACATATGCTATTTCTGCCACAGGTGCATAAATTTGATGTATTAATTAGGAAATATCAGGCAAACCCAAAATGAGGAACACTTTACAGAATAACTGGCTCATTGTTTTCAAAAGTGTCAAGGTCATGAAAGTCAAGAAAAGATTGAGGAACTTTTCCAGATCAAAGGAAACTAAAAAGACATGATGACTAAATGTGTTATTCTGGCCTGGACCCTTTTGCTGTAAAAGACATTATTGAAAGAATTGGAGAAATTTAAATGAGGTCTGAGGACTAGATGGCAGTAATGTATCAATGTTAATTTCTTCATTTTGATGTTCATGTTGCAGTTCTGAAAGAGTGTTTTTATTTGTAAGAAATACATATTAAATTTTGGGGGCGTGATGGGCCATCATATTGACAACTTATTCACAAATGATTCATATAAAAGCAAGTTCTTTGTACTGTATTTGCAATTCTTCTGTAAGTTTGACATTATTTTTCAATAAATAAAATGTTTTAAAAATTCCTTCAAGAGCCTATAGCATATTGTCTTTCCACCAGCAATGTATGAGAGAGCCTGACCAACTGAGTATGTTACTTTTTTGGATTTTTGCTCATCTGATATTTGAGCAGTGATCTCTCACTGCATATTATGTTTTGCATTTCTCTTGTTATGAGGAGTTCAAGCATCTTTCCTTATGTTTAAGGGCCATCTTCAGTTATTTATGTTTTTCCCCCATTTTTTTATTAGGGAATTGTGGGTTTACAGAACAATCTTGTATAAAATACAGGATTCCCATACAGCATGCTGTTATTGACACCTTGCATTGGTGTAGTTCCTTTGTTATTTGCATTAATTTTTCTGAGACATCTCTTGACCATTTTCTGTCAGATTCTTGGTCTTTTCCTTCTTGATTTTTATGAGCTCTGTAAACTAAAAAGGTTATTCTTTGACTGTGATACAAGTCAATGATTCATTTTTTAATGTATCTTTCTATGCCTCGCATTGTGCCAAGGAGTCTGGTGAGATGGTCTCTGCCCATGAAAGTTTACAGGCAATCCAGATCAACTTTACCAGTTCATGCTGAGCTCAAACAAGAAGCGATCTTGATTGAAATGATGATGTCCCTGAGGAAATGGGATCTGAGCTGGGTATGAAGGGAGCTGAAACCATTTCAGCTTGGAGGGCAGCATGGGGGAAGGCATGACATGGACATGACGTGCCTGTGCTCATTCTCCTTTATTCTCTTTCCTTTACCATTCGCTCACTCCCTCAGAACTGTACCCTGTCCTGAAGAATTTCTCTAACTCTGCTGCACACTTCCTTCATCTAATTTCTCCCCATCTTAGTTTGCCACAGGGCTGTGCATGCAAAATAACAGAAATGGCTTTTATAATGGGAAGTTTTATTAGGGATAAAAGCTTTCAGTTCCAAGGCTGTGAAAAATGTCCAAATCAAGGCATCATCAGAGATGCTTTCTCATCAAAGGTCATCTGTTAGCAGATCCTAGAGTCCTGCCATATGTAGAGACAAGATGGTGGGTCCGCCAGTCTCCCTCTACTTTCTCCTAGAGCTCAGTTATGGGTGATCAAGTCTCTCTCCCTGGACCTCATCTCCTTTAGCCTCTCAAGGATTCTACAGCCTTTCTGCAGCTGTAGGCAAACCAGGAGTCCTCTCTCTCACACATGGCCAGGTCAAAATGGCAGAGCTCCCTTTTCTGTGTATCTCTGTGTGTTCTCAGTTTATATAAGACCCAGCAAGAGGGTGGAGACCCAACCTGAGTCCAATCAAGAGTGATTTGATCAAGTGATCTAATCAAGTTCTCTTAACTGAATCTAATGCAATCAAAGGGTCTCACATCCACAGGAATGGATTAGTTCAAAAATGATCTTTTCTGGGACTCACAAAAGAACTTCAAACTGTCACACACACACACCCTTTTCACTGTTCTTTCAGAGGGAACAGGGAAGGAGCTGCTAAGCTGCACAGCATCTCATTTAATTTGCACCAAGAAGCTGTCTCAAGAGAGCATGAGAGGGAAGCGGACTTGGCCCAATGGATAGCGCATCTGCCTACCATATGGGAGGTCCACGGTTCAAACCCCAGGCCTCCTTGACCCATGTGGAGCTGGCCCATGCGCAGTGCTGATGCGCGCAAGGAGTGCCGTGGCACACAGGGGTGTCCCCTGCATAGGGGAGCCCCACGCGCAAGGAGTGCACCCCGTAAGGAGAGCCGCTCAGGGCGAAAGAAAGTGCAGCCTGCCCAGGAATGGCGCCACACACACGGAGAGCTGACTCAGCAAGATGATGCAACAAAAAGAAACACAGATTCCCATGCCAATAATGACAGAAGCAGTCACAGAAGGATACACAGCGAATGGACACAGAGAGCAGACAACTTGGGGGGGAAGGGGAGAGAAATAAATGAAAATAAATCTTAAAAAAAAAAAAAAAGAGAGCATGAGAAATCCCATAGTCCACCTAACTTTCCACAGGGCAACTTAATTGCAAAATAAAAGATTAGAAATTTGCTGTCATGGGGCTGCTTTTCAGAAACAAACATTTATTTATTTATTTATTTGTATTTATTCATTTTTTAAAATATTACATTAAAAAATATGAAGTCCCCATATACCCCTCACCCCCCTCACCCCACTCCTCCCCCCATAGCAACATTCTCCTCCATCATCATGAGACATTCATTGCATTTGGAGAATACATCTCTGAGCATCATTGCACCTCATGGTCAATGGTCCACATCATAGCCCCAAACATTTTAATGGGTAAAAAACAGTGATAATTTTTTTTTGGTTCATATTCTTCCATTAGGGAATATATTCCCTAATTTGTGAGTTGAGTTCCATGGAACTCAATTAAATGTTGTGTCATTTTTAAACTAAATTTGTTGTTTTAAGGAGATTATAGATTCACATACAATTGACCCATGCAACCCATATACTACCAAGCAACCCATGTGCCCTTTACCCATTTCCCCCAATTATAAAGTCTTGCAAAGCTATTTTACAACATCACGTCCAGAGGTACAGAACATGTCTAGAGTAAGAAGACTCAAGTGACTCTTATAGCCACAATTACTTCCCTTCTGCCCCCACCCCTTCTTTGGCCCCTGGCAACCACTAAACTATTCTCCATTTCTATAATTTTGTCACTTCAAGAATGTTATATAAATGGAACCATACAGTAGGTAATCTTTTGGAATTGGCTTTTATCACTCAGCATACTTCTCTGGAGATTCATCTGGATTGTTGTGTGTATCAATAGCTTGTTCCTTTTCATTGCTGAGTAGTACTCCATAGTATGTATGTACCACAGCCATCCATTTGTTCAAGGATATCTGGAATATTTACAGTTTGGGGCTATTTTTTTATTATTACCCCCTCCCCCCCTTTGCAATTTTTGCATGTTGTCTGCTCTCTGTGTCCATTCACTGTACATTCTTCTGTGTCTGTATTTATATTTCCCCTCCCCCACTTGCAGCTTGCTTGCTGTCTACTCTCTGTGTCCATTCGCTTCAGGCTCTTCTGTGTTCTCACTTGTCTCCCTTCTTTTTGTTGCATCACCTTGCTGAGTCAGCTCTCCAGGGCATCTGCAGGCTGGGTGGCGCTCCATGGTATGCAGGCAAGCCTGCCTTCACAAGGAGGCCTTGGTATGCAAACCGAGGGCCTCCCATATGGTAGACAGGAACCCAACTGATTGAGCCACAGCTGCTTCCCAGCTTTGGGGCTATTTTGAAGAAATATGCAATGAACACTAATGTACAGGTTTTTGTTTAGGCAAAGGTTTTCATTTCTTTGGGACAAATGCCCCAGAGCACAACTCCTGGGTCCTGTGGTAGTTGCATGTTTAGTTTTTTGTTTGTTTTTTGTTTTTGTTTTTTTAAAGATTTATTTTTATTTCTCTCCCCTTCCCTGCCGCCTGCCCCCCCCCCCCAGTTGTCTGCTCTCTGTGTCCATTTGCTGTATGTTCTTCTGTGTCTGCTTGTATTCTTGTCAGTGGCACTGGGAATCTGTGTCTTATTGTTGTATCATCTTGCTGCATCAGCTCCTGTGTGTGCGGTACCACTTCTGGGCAGGCTGCACTTTTTTTGCGCTGGGTGGCTCTCCTTACAGGATGTACTCCTTGTGCGTGGGGCTCCCTTACGTGGGGGACACCCCTGCATGGCACGGCACTCCTTGCGCACATCAGCACTGCACGTGGGCCAGCTCATCACACGGGTCAGGAGGCCCTGGGTTTGAGCCCTGGACCTCCCATGTGGTAGGCGGATGCTCTAACCATTGAGCCAAATCTGCTTCCCTGTTTTTTGTTTTTTAACTGCCAAACTGTTCCCAGAGTAGCTGTACCATTTTACATTCCCATCAGCAAAAAAGGAGTGATCCAGATTTTCTGCATCTTCTCTGGCATTTGCTGGTGTCACTATTTTTTAAATTTCAGCCATTCCATTCTGATAGGTGTGGAGTGATATCTCATTGTGGTTTTAATTTGCATTTCCTAATGGCTAATGATGTTGAACATCTTTTCATGTGCTTATTTGCCATCTGTGTATTCCCTTCTCTGAAATGTCTCTTCATGTCTTTTGTCCATTTCCTGATTGGATTACTTGTTGTTTTACTATTGAGTTTTAAGAATCTTTTATATAGTCTACATCCTAGTCCCTTGTCAGATATATAGTTTATAAACATTTTCTCCCATTCTATAGCTTGCCTTTTCATCTTCTTAACATGTTCTTTTACAAAGCAAATGTTTTTAACTTTGATGGAGTTAATTTATCAATTTTTTCTTTTATGAATCATGCCTTTGGTGTCCAGTATAATTGTCTGGCCCTAGAACCCAAAGATTTTATTCTATTTTTTTTTTCTAAAAGTTTTATACTTTTACATATAAGTCTATGATCCACTTTGAGTTAATTTTTGTGTAAGGTATGAGACTTAGGTCAAGGTTCACTTTTGTCTAGGGATGCCCAGTTGCTCCAGCTCCATTTGGTTAAAAGGCTATATTCTATGTGTGTGGGCGGGGCAGATGGGAAATCTGTAATGTCTGTGCGATTTGTTTTCTGCAAACCTACAACTGATCTTTAAAAAAAAATTAGGGCTATATTTCCGCCCTTGAATTGTTTTTGCACTTTTGTCAAAAATCAGTTGAGCACATGTGTATGGGTGTGCTATGGGTGGAATTATATTCCCCCAAAAGATATGTTGAAGTCCTAACCCTTGGTACCTGTGAATACCATCTCGTTTGGAAAATAGGGTCTTTGCAGATGTAATCAAGTTAAGATGAAGTCAGACTACCTTAAGGTGGGCCCTACTCCAGCAAGACTGGTGTCTTATAAGAGGAGAGAGAAAGGCAGGGGGAAAGGCCATGTGAAGATGGAGGCAGAGCCTGGAGTAATGCAACTACAAGCCATGGAAGGCCAAGGATCACTGCCAACAGCAGAAGCTAGGAAGAGGCAGAGATGGATTGCTCTTCTAGAGCCTTCAGAGGGAGCGTGGCCCTACCAACCACTTGATTTCAAACTTCTAGCCTCCAGATCTGTGAGAGAACAAATTCCTGTTGCTTTAAGCCACGAGGTTTGTGGTGTTTTGTTATGCCCTAAGAATTGAATACAGGGTGTATTTCTGGTTTATTTGTTCTATTGATCTGTCTGTCCCTCCACCAATACCACACAGTCTCAAGCACTGTAGTTTTCAATAAGTCTTGAAATCAGGTAGACCGATTTCTCTCACTTTATTCTTCTTGTCCAAAATTTTGTTTTAGTTTTTCTAGCGCCTTTGTCTTAACATGTAAATTTTAGAATAGTCTTGTCTATGGTTACAAAACATACTGCTGAGGTTTTGGTGGGAATTGTCTTAAACGTGTGCATCATTTTTTGTAGGAGAATTGTCATCTTTACTCTGTTGAGTCTTCCAGTCCATGAACATGGTTTCTTTCTTCCTTTCCTTTCCTTTCCTTTCCTTTCCTTTCCTTTCCTTTCCTTTCCTTTCCTTTCCTTTCCTTTCCTTTCTTTTCCTTTTCCTTTTCCTTTTCCTTTTCCTTTCCTTTTCCTTTTCCTTTTCCTTTTCCCCCTTCCCTTCCCTTCCCTGCCCTGCCCTGCCCTGCCCTTCTGAGGTACTAGGTATTGAGCCTAGGACCTCATACATGGGAAGCAGGTGCTCAATCACTGAGCTATATCCACCCCTGATGAGAGTTGGTTTTCTTGTTTTTGTTTTTAGGAAGTACTGGGAATTGGATCCAGGAGCGTGTATATGGGAAGCAGGTGCTCTGGCACTGGAGTTACATCAGCTCCCCTTCCTCTTTATTTATATCTTCTTTGACTTCTTTCATACACATTTTGTAGTTTTCAGCATACAAGTTCTGAACTTGTTTTGGTAGGTTTGTACTTAAAAATTTTGTTTCACTGAGCAATCATAAATGGTATTGTATTTTTAATTTTGGTGTCCATGTGGGCATTGCTAGTATATAGAAATATAATTGATTTTTGCATGTTTCTTGCATCCCGTGCCTTCCTGAATCACTTATTAGTTTTAAGAGTAGTTTTTAAAAATTAATAGACTTAATTTTTAAATTATTTTTATTGATACATATTAATTAAGCATACAATTCCTCCAAGGTATGCAATCAGTGGTATTTGCTATAATCACATAGTTGTGCATTCATCACTTTAATCACTATTAGAGCTTTTTCATTATTTCAATATTAATACTAATAAACAAAAAACAGACAAAGAAACAAACAAGAACATTCCTCACCTCTCAATCTCTGCCTGCTTCCCCCACTGTACACAGCTGCCCTTTCTGGCTATCCTATCCAAAGTACACAATCAGTGGCTTTTCGTATTAAATATAATCGCAATATTGTACATTCATTATCCTAAAAATTCTAGAACAATTTCATTACTCCAAAAAGTAAGACTCCAAACCCCTTAGCATTCTTCCCTCAGATCTACATAACAACGAATCTTTTATCTTTATGAATTGATTTATATTTATACTTTTTATAAAAGGAGTCATACAATGCGTAGTACTCTGCATCTGATCTCCTTCACTTAGTGTAATTTTTTTTAGTAGACTTTATTTTTTAGAGCACTTTCAGGTTTATGAAAACTTGTGCAGAATGTACAGATAATAGTCCTATGTCATTCTCCACATACACACACTCACACACAGTTTCCTTGTGATTAACATCTTACATTAGTATGGTACATTTGCTATAACTGATGAGTCAAAAGTGATATATCTTAATGAACTGAAGTCCATAGTTTCTATTAGGGTTCACTCTTGGTGTTTCACAGTTTTACGGGTTTTGACAAATGCATAATGTCATATATCAACCATTTCAGTATGAGACAGAATCATTTCACTGTCCTAAAAATGCCCCAGGCTCCAACATCCGTCCCTCCTCTATCCCCACTCCTGGAAACCACTGATCTTTTTGCTATCTTTATAGATTTGCCTTTTCCAGAATTTCATATAATTGGAACCCTGCAGTACATAGGTTTTCCAGACTGGCTTCTTTCACTTAGCAGTATGCATTTAAGGTTGCTCCTCATCCTTTTGAAGCTTGATAACACATTTCTTTTCTTTTTCTTTTTAAAATTAGAGCAGTTATAGATTTACAAAAAACTCATGCAGAAAATACAGTTCCCATATATCTCCCTCTCATGCTCAGTTTTCCCTATTATTGACATTTTGCATTAGTGTGGTACTTTCATTACAATCAATGAAACAATATTATTGTAATTATGCTATTAAATTTAGCCCACTTTTTTCTTGTTTTTTATCATTTTTTTAAAAATCCGCAGATCACACAAAATGTTACATTGAAAAATATAAAGGGTTCCCATATACCCCACTCCTCACACCCCCCACTCCTCCCACATCGACAACGTCTTTCATTAATGTGGTACATTCATTGCATTTGGTGAGTACATTTTGGAGCGTTGCTACACAGCATGGATTGTAGTTTACACTCTCTCCCAGTCCATTCAGTGGGTTATGGCAGGATATATAACGTCCTGCATCTGTCCCTGCAATATCACTGAGGACAACTCCAAGTCCCAAAACTTCCTCAATATCACACCTGTTTTTCCCTCTTCCTGCCTCAGCAACTCCCGTGGCCACTGTCTCCACATCAGTGATATAATTTCTTCCATTGCTTAGGGTCACAATGATTCTATAGCAGAATACCAGTAAGTCCACTGTAATCAATATTTTATTCCTCCTAAAGAAGATGAACAGATGCAACTAGCTGACACATGAGCAGACATGTGGGAGTACCCTGGGATTTAGCCCACAGTTTACACTAGGGTTCGCTGTGTTGTACACTTGCATGCTTTTTTTTTTCTAGTAACTTATATACAAACTAAAATTTCTCTTTCCATCCCTTTTCAAATATACAATTCAGTGATGTTAACTACATTCATAAAGTTGTGCTTCCATCACCATCATCTATTGCCAAAACTTTTTGATCACCCCTAACAGAAACACCATAGAAATAAAGATTAACTCCCCATTCCTCTTCCCCAACAGGCTCCAGGTAACCTGCATTCTAATTTCTGACTTTATGAATTTGCATATTTTACTTATTGCATGTGAGATCATACAGCATTTGTCCTTTTAGTGTCTGTCTTATTTCACACAACATGATGTCTTCAAGATTCAACCATGTTGTAGTATGAATCAGACCTTTATTCCTTTCTCTGGCTGAATAATATTCCAGTGTGTGTATATACCACATTTTGATTCTCCATTCATCAATTGATGGACACTTGTGTCACTTGCATCTTTTGGCAGTTGCGAATAATGCTGCTATGAACATCAATGTAAAAATATCTGAGTCCCTGCTTTCAGTTCTTTGTGGTATACACCTAGAAGTGGGACTGCTGGGTCATATGGTAATTCTATACTTAACTTTCTGAGGAAACACCAAACTTTTTCATAGTGGCTGCACCCCATTTTACATTACCACCAGCAATTCCTTCACATTCTCTCCAATGCTTATTATTTTCCATTTCTTCAGTAGTAGCCATTCTAGTGGGTATGAGATTATATCTCACTGTGACTTTTTTTAAATGACAAGAATTAATTGGCTCATGATTTTTTTTGTCCCGCCCCCCCCAGATGAGTCCCTCATCTGTCTGCTCATTGTCCGCTCATTGTCTGTTTTTTCTTTAGGAGACACCGGGAACCGCACCTGGGACCTCCCATGTGGGATGTGGGTGCCCAATGTGGCTTGAGCCACATCCACTCTCTGCTCGTCGTGAATGCTCATTGTGTCTGCTCATGTGTCACCTAGCTGCATCTGTTCATCTTCTTTAGGAGGCACTGGGAACTGAACCTGGGATCTCCTGTGTGGGAGGTCATATCCACTCCATCACTGTGATTTTGGTTTGCTTTTCCATAATGGCATTGAGCATCTTTTCATGTATTTATTGGCCATTTTTATATTTTCTTTGGAAAAATGACTATTCAAGTCTTTTGCCCATTTTTTAATTGGGTTGTCTATTTTATTGTTGAGTTGTAGTTCTTTATATATTCTGGACATTAAACCCTGACCAAATATGTAGTTTCTAAATATTTTCTTCCATTTTGTAGGGTTTTTTACTTTCTTGATAAACTCCTTTGATGTACAATACATTTAAAACTTTTATTAAATTTTTATTTTTTTCTTTTGTTGCTTATGTTTATGATATAGTCAAAGAAATCACTGCCTAACACAATGTCTCAAAGAGGTTTTCCTATGTTTTCTTTGTGGACTTTTATAACTTTAGTTCTTATGCTTAGGTCTTTGATCCATTTTGAGTTAATTTTTCTATGTGATGTGAAGTAGGAATCCACTTTCATTCTTTTCCAGATGGCTATCTAGTTCTCCCAACACTATTTGTTGAGACTATTTTTTCCCTACTGAGTGGACTTGGTATGCTTGTCAAAGATTATTTGGCCAAAGCTGTGAGGTTTTCTTTCTGAACTCTTAATTTTATTCCATTGGTCTATATGTCTATCCTTGTGCCAGTATCATGCTGTTTGGACCACCGTAGCTTTGTAATATGCTTTATTTTTTTAAAAAAGATTTATTTATTTATTTATTTCTCTCTCCTTCCCTCCCCCACCCTGGTTGTCTGTTCTGTGTCTATTTGCTGCGTCTTCTTTGTCCGCTTCTGTTGTTGTCAGCACCATGGGAATCAGTGTTTCTTTTTGTTGTGTCATCTTGTTGCGTCAGCTCTCTGTGTGTGTGACACCATTCCTGGGCAGGCTGCACTTTCTTTTGCACTGGGCAGCTCTCCTTACGGGGCGCACTCCTTGTGTGTGGGGCTCCCCTACGCAGGGGACACCCCCATGTGGCAGGACACTCCTTGCGTGCATCAGCACTGCGCATGGGCCAGCTCCACATGGGTCAAGGAGGCCCAGGGTTTGAACTGCAGACCTCCCATGTGGTAGGCGGACGCCCTAACCACTGGGTAAGTCCGCCGCCCTGTAATATGCTTTAAAGTCAGGAAGTGTGAGTCCTCCAACTTCATTCTTCTTTTTCAGGATGTTCTTGGCTAATTGGGGCCCCTTACCATTCCAAGTAAGTTTGATGATTGACTTTTCCATTTCTGTAAAGTAGGCTGTTGGAATTTTGATTGGGATTGCACTGAATCTATAAATCTATAAATTGATCTTCCAATCCATGAACACAGAATGTCCTTCCATTTATTTAGGTCTTGTTTGATTTCTTTTAGCAGTGTTTTATAGTTTTCTGTGTACAAGTCCTTTACACCTTGGTTAAATTTATTCCTGGATATTTGCTTCTTTCAGTTGCTATTATAAATGGAATTTTTTTTTTCTTGGTTTCCTCCACATGCTGCTCATTACTAGTTTATAGAAACACTACTGATTTTTGCATGTTGAGCTTGTATCCCTCCACTTGCTGAATTCATTTATTAACTCTAGTAGCTTTGTTGTAAAATTTTCAGGACTTTCTATATATAGGATCATGTCATCTGCAGATAGGGAGAGTTTTACTTCATAGCTCGTTTTCTTTTTATTGCTGAATAATACTCCATTGTTAGGATGTACCACAGTTTGTTTATCCATTTGCCTAATGAAGGACATCTTGGTAGCTTCCAAGTTTTGATAATTATGCATAAATCTGCTATAACCATCCATGTGCAGATTTTTGCATGGACATAAGTTTTTCTTTCTTTTCATATATTTTTTATTTATTTTTAAAAGATACATAGGTCACACAAAATGTTACATTAGTGGACATAAGTTTGTAATCCATTTGGGTAAATACCTAGAAGGGATTGCTGGATTTTGTGGTAAGATAAAGTTTAGCTTTGTAAGGAACTGTCAGACTGTCTCCCAAAATGGCTGTAACATTTAACATTTTGAGGAGTGTTTTTTATAGATTCCTCGGGGCAGTTTTATTTCATCCTTTCCAATCTGTGTGCCATATATATACATATGGCTTTATCCATTAACTAGAACTTCCAGCACAATGGTGCTTATGAGTGATGAGAGTAGACATCCTTGCCTAGCTCCTAATCTTAGGGGAAAAGCATTCAGTCTTTTACCATTAAGTATTTTAGCTGTGGGGCTTTGCAGATGCTTTTTATTAAGTTGAGAAAGTCTCTTTCTAGGCCTATTTTTCTAAGAGTTTTATTTTTTAATCATGAATGAGTGTTGAATTTTGTTAAATGCATTTTTGGTATAGCTGATATGAACATGTCATTTTTCTTCGTTAGCCTGTTAACATGGTTGATTACATTGATTGATTTTCAAATAGTAAACCAGTCTTGCCTCTCTAGCATAAATCCCATTTGGTTATGGTGTATAATTGTCTTTATACATTACCAAATTCTTGTTGCTAACGTTTTGTTTAAGATTTTCATGTCTATATTGATGGAGGATGTTTGTCTGCAGTTTCTCTTTTTTTGGACTCTCTTGCCTGGTTTTGGTGTCAAGATAATACTAGCTTCACAAAATTCATTGGGAAATGGTTCCTCGTTTTCTATTTTCTGGAAGTGATTATGTAAAATTGGTGTTTATTGTTCTTTAAATATTTAGTAAAATTCTCCAGTGAAGCCATTCTGGGCCTGAATATTTTTTTTTTGGGAGTTTTTAATTTTATGAATTTCATTTCCTAAATAGCTATAGTGCTATTTAAATTGTCTATTTCATATTGAGTGAGTTGTGGTGGTTTCTGTATTTTGAGGAATTGTTCCATTTCATCTAAGTTGTCAAATTTATGCATGTAGAGTTGTTTTTAGTATTCCCTTATCATCACCTTGATATCTGCAGGGTCTGTAGTGATATCCCCTCTTTCATTCCTGATCCTGGTAATTTGTGCCTTCTTCCTTTCTTTCTTTTTTCCTTTGTCTGTCTTGCTAAAGATTTATTGGTTTTATTGGTCATTTCAAAGAACCAGCTTTTTGTTTCATTGATTTTAACCATTATTTTTCTATTTTTAATTTCATTGATTTCTGCTATTCTTGTTACTGTTTCATTCTTTCTGCTTGCTTTGGGCTTATTTCACTCTTCTTTTCTAGGTTCTTGGGTTGGTAGCTTAAATTTTTGATTTGAGGCTTTTTTCTAATACAGACATGTAATGCTATAATTTCCTTCCCAGTAACACTTTATCAGTGTCCCACAAATTCTGATGTTATATTTTTATTTTTCATTTCTGTATATACATATAAAAATATAAAGTGCCCTTGAGACTTGCCTCTTTGATCCATATTTAGATTGTATACAAGTTTTTTGTTTATTTTCCAAGTATTTGGTGATTTTCTTATTTTTCTGTTGTTGATTTCTAGTTTGATTCCATTATAGTTGGAGAACACTCTGTATGATTTCAGTTTTTAAAAAATTAGTTGAGATTTGCTTTATAACTTAGGATATGGTCTACCTTTGTATATGTGCCTGTGGCCACTTGAAAGGAGTGTGTATTCTTTTCTGTGGTTGAATGGAGCATTCTACAAATATTGATTAGATCCTGGTGGTTGATGGGGTGTTGGGTTCTATATTTTTGCTGATTTTCTGTCTAGATGTCCTATCAATTATTAGGAAAGAGGTGTTGGAGTTTCCAACTACAGTTCTACCAGGTTTTGCTTCATGTATTTTCCAACTCTGTTGCTTGGTGACAAAACTTGTAAGATTGCTATGTCTTCTTGATGGATTGACACTTTTAGCATTATCTTATATTCCCACTGTCTCCGGTAATTTTTTTTTTTCAACAAAGTCTACTTTATCTGGTATTGATATAGCCACTCCTTCTTTCTTTTGATTAATATTGGCACAATATATCTTTTTCCATCTTTTACCCTTCAACCTACCTGTTTTGTTTCCTTTGATGTGAATTTCTTGCAGACAGTATATAGCTGGGTCATATTTTAAAATCCATTTAGCTAATCTCTTTATTTTAATTGGTATATTTATACCATTTGAGTTTCATGTACTTATCGCTATGTTAGGGCTTAAGTCAGCCCTTTTATTGTTGGCTTCCTGTAGGTTCTCTCTGTTTTCTGTTTCTATGTTTTCTCTTTTCTGCCATCCTGTGGGCTATGTGAACATTTTTTAAAGTTCCATTTTGGTGCTTTTGAACATATCTCTTTGCATAACCTTTTAGTGGGTATTCCAGGTATTGATATTATATAACTTATTTCTGCTGGAGTGGTCATTTTACCAGTTTGAGTAAACTCTAGAAATCTTACCTCCCATTATATTCCTTTCCCCTCCTCCTTTTATAATATAATTGCCTTAAATATTTACTCTGTCTACATTTAGAGCCACATCAGTCAGTGTTAGAATTTTTGCTTCAGCTGTCAAGCAAAATGTGGAAAATTCAAGAGGAGAGGGAAAGACTTATATTTAACTATATTTTTGCTTACCATGTTTCTTCTTCTTTCTTAATGTCTCAAGCTTCCTTCTTTATCACTTCCTTTCTGTTTAGAGAACTTCCTTAGCCATTTTTTTAGGGTAAGTCTTCTGTCAACAAATTCTTTTAGTTTGCCTTCATTTGAGAATGTCTTGATTTCCCCTTCATTCCTGAAGAATATTTTCACTGAATATAGATTACTGTGTTGACATTCTTTTCTTTCAGGACCTGGAAAATGTTGGGCCACTTCCTTTGGCCTCTGTGACTTTTGAGGAGAAACACTATCATTTGAATTGTTTTTTCCCTATGATAAGGTGTTGTTTTTCTCTTGCTGCCTTTCAAGATTTCCTCTTTGTATTTAATTTCCAGAGGTTTAGCTATCATGTGTATTGGTTTAGGTTTCTTCAGGTTTACTCAGTTTTGAGTTTACTCAGTTTCTTTGTCTTTTACTAATTTTGGAAAGTTTTCAACATCTATCTATCTATCTATCTATCTATCTATCTATCTATCTATCTATCTATCTATCTGTCATCTATCTAACCTATTTATCCATCTACCTCTTCAAAGGGCATGTTTTCTCTTGGAGTAAGCATTTCACTGAGTTACATATGATCAAGGCACATGAGCATTGTGTTAGAATTTTTTCTTCTTCTAAAGGTTATGTATTTTTTTTGCCCTACAAGATAATTCAGTCAAAAGGATTCAAAATAGTTCCAGTTTTCCTTGTAGCTCTTACTGAACATTCATAATGTGGAATCAATGATCCCAGAATCTTCTCTTTTTTTTCCAATAAGGAGAAGAGGTCATTTATTATTTGAGCAAATACAAAGTTATAAAGAAATACACACTCATTTTACAAGGTTCAAATAATACATAAATGAATGGAAAAAGTGTGAAAATGACCTTGCCATGTGTCCTTTTTCTCCTCCTTCTCCTTCCCACAGAGAAGACACTGGCAATTTTAGTTTGGTACACATTCTTCCAGGGCTATGTCTTTGCAGTTACAAATATGTTTTTTCCTTTATTTCTTTCTTTTCCTTTTAAAAATACATATAAAATGATGTTATTTGTACTGTTTATTGCATGCTGAGCTTCTACCTCCTTCTCTTAAATGCTATATAGGATTCCAGACTCTGGTTGCTCCATAGTTGTTGCATTGTTTATTGATACAGAATTCTCATACTGTAAGATTTACCCTTTTAGAATATACTATTCAGTGATTTTTAGTATATTTACAAAGTTGTGCAACTAGTAATTAGTTTCAAGACATTTTCATTATTCCCCCCCAAAACAACATTTCTAGTAGCAGTCACTCCATTCCTCCCTACCTCCAGCGCCTGGCCACCACTGACCTCCTTTCTGTCTCTGTAAGTGTCCCTATTTCAGGCATTTCATATAAATGGCATCATATAGTATGTGATCTTTTTTGTGTCTGACTTCTTTCAATTAGCATATTTTTAAGGTTCATCTATGCTATAGCATGAATCAGTATTTCATTCCTTTTCATGTCTGAATTCTATTCCATTGTATAGCTATTATATTTCATTTATTCACTCACTGCTTAATGGACATTTGAATTTTTTTTTCATTTTTTGACTATTGTGGAAAATGCTCTATGAACATTTGCATGCCAGTTTTTACATGAATGTATATTTTCAGTTCTCTTGGGATCACCTTGTGAGGGTGGAAGTCTAAACTGCACCCACCCTTTGCAGGCCTGGATGGGACTTGGGCCACAGTTTTTCTCTGTGGTATTTGACTGAAGTCAAATGATTATCATCTAAAAGTTTGCTGTCTTGTTAGGTCCCCTTTGGTGTTTTTTGGCTGGAAAGAGCAGGCTTTTGTTGAGGCTTCTTTTTTGTCTGTGCCCTTTGGCATTTGCAGATTGTGGCTTCCCCAGCTCCAAATTAGGGATGTACGAGGCAAAAAGAAAACCAAAGACCTTGCCATCATGTCATTCTTCACACCAGAGCTCCCTGGTCAGTCTTTCTTTCGGAGTCTTCTAATATTTGTTTTCTTCATAATGTCCACAATTTTTATTTGTATTTAGTGGGTGGAATAAGGAGAAGTACATCGACTCCATCTCTGCAGAAGCATAAGTTTGTTTAAATGAAAAAATGTATATATATGTACTTTTTCCAGAACTTTCTCTCTCCATGTGGGTGGCAGAGTAATGAGCCCCCAAAGAGGTCCATGTGCTAATCCCCAGAATCTGTGGATACGGGGATATATGGCAAAGGGAATTAAGGTGGAGGGTGGAGGTGAAGTTGCTAATCAGCTGAACTTCTGCTGAGGCAAGTAGCCTGTTGGGCCCAATTTGCCCAGGAGGGTCCTTAGAAGACCGAGGCAGAAGTCAGGGTCAACCTGAAGCCACGTGACAAGGATTTGACCCATTGTTGTTGTTAGTTTGTGTTTTTGTTTGTTTGTGTTTTTTTGAGGTACCAGAGAATGAGCCTTGTATATGGGAAGCCAGTGCTCAACCACTGAGCCACACTGACTCCCCTGGTTTTTTCTTTATAAGATTTATTTTATTTCTTTCTCCCCGCCCCTCGTTGTTAGCGCTGCCTGCTCTCTGTGTCCATTCATCACGTGCTCTCTCTGTCTACTCATCTTCTCTTTAGGAGGCACCGGGAACGCATCCTGGAACCTGTGTGGTAGGCGGGTGCCCAAATGCTGGAGTCACAGCCGCTTCTTCTGAGTTGTTCTTTTTTCAAATGTGTTTTTGCTTGCTGTTTGTTTCTGTTTTCCTTAGGAGGCACCGGGAATCGAACTTGGGACCTCCCATGTGGGAAGTAAGCACTCAACTGCTTGAGCCACATCCGCTCCCGGGACCCACTGTTGTTGACTTTGAAGTGGGAGGAAGAGAAGCTAAGGAATGTGGGCACCTCTTGAAGCTGGCAAAGGTGAGCAAATGGACGCGCCCCCAGAGGCATGCAGCTGCAGGTTCCTCCTTTTCTTGCTCTTTGCTTCAGCTCCAAGCTGGTGCCTGACCCTGGGTAGCTGAAAGCGACCTGGCCCCGGAGTTGGGAGCCCCGGATTCCAACGCTGGCTCTGCCTCTGACATGCTCTTGGGTGCTGAGAAGTCATTTTTCTTCATTGTACCTTAGTGCCCTTTAAAAAGGCCTTGGTGACACACTCCTTCCACCTTCCCCGAGTGGCTGAGTCCAGGCCACGGTTGCTTGAGGCTCCCAGACATGCAGTGAGTGGCCAAGCCGGCTCGCTAATCCACGTCTGCCTGAATCAAAGTCCCTAGCCCCATCCTGGGAGTGAGGTTTTCCTGAGGGAGACCCCCTGGCTGGGGGAAAATTCCTTAGCTGGAGGTCCGGTGTGAGTTTAGTGCTCTGTCCCCGCTGGCTGTGTGACCTTGGGAAACTTATTTAACTTCTCTGGCCCTCCATGCCCTCTTTTGTCTCATGGAGTTTTCCTCTCCGGGCCCCCTGCCGGCTCACTTGGAGTCATTTTGATCATCCTGGGCCCTGATTCTAAGATGAGCTAGAAAAGAAATAAAAATGCAAAAGGGATTCAGGCCTGGAGACTCATGCCCCTCCCTTTGTGAGGTGAGGGGTGGAGAGAAGCGGGGAAGGCAATTAATAACGGCACTATCGGCAAGTGTCGAGCGCTGAGTGTGTGCAGGCGCCGGTCTGGGCACTCAGTATTATCTCAGTGAATTCTCCGGCAACCCCATGATCAGGTGTCTGCAGGCAGACAGGCCAATGTTTGTGAGGCCCACTTTGAGAACCAAGCCAGAGAGGCCCAGAGAGGTCTCTCGGTGGGCCAGCAGCAGAGCCAGGACCAGACCTGGACCGCCAGGCTCTCTCTCTCCGCCCACACTGAATTTCCCAGAGGACCTCGGGCTCTTTTGTGATGTGAGTCTCGCTGGGGCCATGGACCCCGGGCTGATCTGCCATTGCTGTGTTTGGACTTGGGGGCTTATAGCTCTGTGCCTGTCTCTGGACGGCTCTAATCCCTGCCCTCCCGTGCCTGTGTCCTCCAGCCTTCCACCGCAGCATCCCAATTTCCTTAATCCCAGGGGCAGACCTCCCTGCCCCAGGCTTCTTGAAGTCGCTCTGTTGGACAACGATCTTCTCATTGCACAATTACTGAACTCCTGGGTCGTGAGTGTGTGTTATACAACATTTGTGAGTATAAATTCTCACTAAAGTGTGGATGACTAATTATATTGGGAAAAGATTCAGTTAACTTTCTTTTTTTGAGAGACTTTTGTGTACCCAGCCTGGCCTTTTGACAAATGTTGCTTCTTGTTTTCCTTACAAAAATCCAGGAACTGGGACGAGAGCCAGAGTTTATGGGTCCTAATCCTGGCCTGGTTTGGACTTGGCCTATGACCTTGGGGCCTCTCTCTGGGTCTCAGTCTCCCCGCCTGTTCAAGGAGGGGGCTGGCTAAAGGACCTCCTGAGAGCACCTGAGCTTCCAAGGGCCAAGGTCGGGGCAAGAGGCCGGGCAGGGCAGAGTGGGCCTGTGGGGGCAGGTTCCGGGCTGCCCTCCTGCCTGTGCTAGAGCCGCTGCTGGACGCCTCCTTCCAGAACAAGGCCCCTGAGCAATAAATGGGGGGAGCAGGTGTAGCTCAGTTGGTCGAGTGTCTGCTTCCCATGTACCGAGGTCCCCGGTTCATTCCCCAGTAAGGCCTAAAAGAGGGGGATGGTGGTGAAATCCACCCTGAGGTAAGCAACGGGCTTCAGAGGGGACCCTCCTCAGACTTCTTTCAGATTAGGAACAACGAGCGCGACATGAATAATGCTTGAGTTAGTGGCCAGGTGAGGGAGAGCCGATGGAAGGACCGCAGCAGGTGCATTCAGAGAGGGGAGGAGCCGGGGACCCCTGGGCTCCAGGTGGCAGCTCAGGGAAAAGGGACTTTACTTAGTGCAGGGTGGGCCCAAAGGAGACGCTACTGAAGCCTTTAAAATCTCGATTGTGTCACTTTTCTGGGCCACTTTTCCCAATCGAATCCATTCTCTTGGTCAAGCAGGGGTCACGTGCGGCGGACATCCGGGGCAAGCAGTGGAAAAAGTCATTGGAGGAGACAGGTTGAAACCAGGTGGCGCCAGCGCCTCCGAGGTCCCAGCCGAACGGCCCCAGGGCGGCGCGCTCCGCACCTGCCCGCGCCACCCGCACCTCCGCGCCCCGCGCGCCCAGAGCCCGAGCCGGGCCGCGCACGCCGGCCTGGGCAGGACGCGCTCTGCGCAGGCGCCGCCCCTGCGCTCCGCGGCCTCCAGGCGGCGCCGAGCGCGGCGGGGGCGGAGACGTGCGCCCGGGCGGAGGGGCGGGGCGCCGGGAGCGCCGGCTCCTGATTGGCTGCGCCGGCTCCTGATTGGCTGCGCCCGGCCTCGCGCTCTGTTCAGTCTTCTAGCGCGTCGTCGAGAGGGAGTCGAGTCCCCGTGCCCGGCCCGGGCGGGACGCGGGCGCTGCGTGGCCCTCGGGAGGCCGGAAGAGGCCGTTTGCGGCGGGTGCCCGGGCTCCCCGAGGGCCCTGCGGGTTCCTGCTGTTTTCTTCTTTTCAGCTGCGGCAGCTGAAGTGTGTAATGAACTTTCCGTTTTCAGACCGTTACAGGACACCTCGTCAGTGAGACGGCACGTCAAGAAAAAAAAACGCAAAACAAATGTATTTGCTTTTTTATAGCAAATACAGGTTTCCAAGGGAGCTGAGGCGCGGGGCCTGCTGCTCAGCCGGCCCTCCCTTGCGTTTTTTCTTAGCCTTTGAAGGCTGCGAGTTTGAGTTCTCAGGAGCACCCTGCTCGTGGGTGTGGTTTATTGGCACGTTTGCACGGCTCTTTGTTAAGCCTCCAGGCCTTGGGGTGGGGTTGGGGGATCCCATGGTGAACTAGACAGGCAAGGGCCGTGCCCCACAAGGTGGAAGATGAAAACGTGGAAGATGAAAACTCTGCGACGGCAGCGGAGGGGAAGGGGTGGTGCCTGGGAGGGGGCGCAGAGCTTTGAGGAAGTGTCCTCGCGAGCACAGCCTCTGCCCAGAGAGCATTCTAGGAACCTGACTTGGTCTCATTGACCCAGTGGGCTCCCTTGTGAGGGTGGGAAAGCCCGGGCGGAGGAGGGCGCAGGGGCCGCGGGGGGGTTGCCCTGGGGCCGCCGGGTGCCCGAGCAGCTGACGTGGAGGAAAGCACCTGGAATGCCTTCCAGTACTTTCTCTGCAGAGAGAAAGTCCTTTCCTGGGATTGGCTGTCATGGGGCGGGGGGGGGGGGCCAAAGACAGGCTGGCGGAGTTGAAAAAAGAAAAGAGAAAAAAAGAGTCTGAATAAAAGCCTGGGGTTCAGAACACAGATGTGGAAAGCAGCAGGAAAGTGTTTGCTGAGGCTGGGTCAGCTGCTTGGAGAGGGCCCTGGGGGCTGGAAATGGTGGCACATGCTTAGACCCACAGCCTGGAAGGTGTCAGAATAAAATCAGGATAAACCGCTGGGTCAGCGTTTGTCCTGAAGTGGGGACAGAGGAAATTCCTGCCAAGAATAAGCCTGTGTGTGTATGTGTGTCCCCTTTGTTAGCCTGAAAGTTGCCAGATCCTGCCCAAAAGGGGCAGAAACTGAGAGGAGCAGTGCAGAGCTCACCACCGCGTCACCTGCTCTCTGGGCCCTCCCGGGGCTTTTATTTACCAGCTGTGACCCTGCACGTGTATTTGCTTCTTGTCTGCGCCTGCAAGCACCCCGCGGGCAGGCACGTGGCGTGTGCGGGCACATAGGACATGCTCAATAAATACTTGCTGAATGAATGAATGAAGATTTCTTTTGGGTCTGGAAAGGAACCACCGTGGTGTAGGTGTCGTGTGCAGACTCTGATCACCCTGCGAAGGCGAGGTCTTTTGGGGAAGGTTCTCACCTCCATGCTGGCGAAGGGTGTGGGGAGACCTTTGTGTCTCAGAGGCGTGAAAACACTGCCACCCACCGAGGGGGCAGTGAGTCCCCAGGGGTGGGGGGCGTCCGGGTCCTGTCCTTATGGCCCACCCCCAGAAGGGCCTTTTCTGTGCCTTGAAGGCTGCAGTCAGGGCAGAGGCTTGGCTGGACTCTGGGGACCCCACCCTCTGGGCTGTGCAGGGGAGACAAATAGGCACCCTGAGCCCACACAGCCCTCCACCCCCCGGGAGGCTGCAGGGCTGGGTGGCTCTGACCACTTGGCGCCGGGTGTGGCCGTGGCAGCCCCAGGTTCCCGCATTGCAAATCACTGCCGCCTCCTGCCCAGGAGACGTGGAGGGGCCGGGCCAGGGCAGAGGCCGGCCGAGCAGCTCACCTGCGGCGGTGACCCCCGTGCAGGCTGCGGCAAAGGGAGGGAAGGGGTGCTGCGCAGTGCCGGGTGCACGGTGTCAAAGGAAGGGGGAAGTGACATGTATGGATCTCTCGCTGTGTGCCCGCCGTGGCTGCAGGCGGTTTAGTGCCACCCTTAAACAGCGGCGGAGGCTGGAATTGTCTTCATTTTATAGCTGCAGAGAATAACGCTGTCACCTGCACAAGGTCAGCATCCAGGGGCAGGCGCAGCTGCCCCGGGGCCCCTGCTCTTTCCACTGCACCTGTGGCCACCCAGGAGGACAGGGAGGGCCCCCGGGGAGCAGGACCCCGAGGGCCTCTGAGCAGAGGACAGGACGGTCCCCGAGGAGAGGGCCGGGCCTGGCTGCTGAGGACCCAGGGAGTGAGATGGGGGCAGAGCAGGAGCCTCAGCGAGAGGCTCACAAGGAGAGGAGCAGAGAAGGCTGAGCGTCCTTCTGTAGGGTGGCGGGCCATGGCGAGGTCGAGGACGGAGAGACCTGTGTTTTAGCTCCTTGGTCCTAGGGGCGACATATGGGGGGCCACGTGGAGGCCACGGAGCCAGTTAAGGGGCTGTGGAAAGACCTGAGGTGGTAGACAAAGGCCAGTTCTGGGGAGGGGGTGGGGGACGCCCGGGGCAGGCCGAGGCGCACCGGCAGGCCTGGGCCTTGGGAACCGCTCACAGCAGCGGCGGGCGAGCTGGAGAGCTGCGGCGGAGGCGAGTGGGGCGCCAGGCCCCCCGTCTTTTCTCGGTGGTTGGGGTGGGTGGAAGAACTCCAGATGGTAAGCAGGAGCGTGGCCAGGCCCGGGCGCCGCGCTGGGGCTTTTCCCCAGGCCGACTTGCCTCCGCGTCGCCTTAAACCTCCCGCTCTTGAACTGCACTGACAAGCGGCCTTTGACCCCGTGGCTTAGGGTTCCGACCCAGGCCAGGGCGCCCTCCGGTCACCGTGCCGGCCGTTTGCCCCCTCGCCCCTTCGTTTGCCCCCTCAGTCTGGCACCTGCTCTGGCCTCTGGTACTCCGTCTTCTAACTCCTCCCACGGTTCAAGATGGCGGCTGGGTCTGCGAAGGCTTTGACTTCTGGATGTTTCCAAGGGAGAATGTCCCCGGTGGTCACTGCCTTGGTGTGAACTGTCCCACGTGGGCCGGGTGCCTGGCCTGTCCGCACCCACCAGGAGTTGCCTCCGGGCAGAGCCGGGCCTTTGAGTCCTGGGAGCTGGCCCAGCTCCTTTGGACGAGAACATCTAGCCAGGACGCTTTAGCTTGGGGAAGGGACAGCGAGGAGAAGTCATGTGGAGACAGAGGACAAGACAGGAAGTGAGTTTTTATCCTTTTTAAGGCAATGAAATAATATTATTATTTGTCAGCTTTGTTCAGACAACACCCTAGCGTTCCATGAATGTTGACCGGTGTGCAGAAGTTGAATATTCATTATATCTGTTTTCATTTAATGAGATAATTCATTCGCACTTGCAGTATTTGTCTCTAAGCAGTCTTGCTGGGCACCAGGAATCTCAGAGAAGAGGGTATGACGTGGTGAGGAGACCATCCCTGCCCTCAGCTCCACTCAGGAAGACGGGACAAGCCTGTGTTGAAAAGCACCAAGATTCACGGTCATCTGTCACCCAGGCCTGAGGGACGGGAGAGCGTGAGGCGTAAGTGACTGGAGGCGGGTGGGAGGCCGGTGGGTGGAGGGAGCCTCCTGGTCGTGCCAGCCCTGAGGTCCCTCTCTCACCCTCTTCCTCAGCTCTTGTTTCTCCACAGCGGCCTCTCCTCTCCTGCTCACAGGCCTGGGCCACCCCGTGCAGGCCCCGGCGGCCCGGCCGGGCCGTGGCTGCCAGGAACCCCGCCGTTCGGCATTTGCCTATGCAAAGTTCACGTCGACCACTGCTGAGCAAAACAGGACAGCGCGCAGGCCCTCTGGGGACGTGGGGCTTTTCCTGGAATTCCCCCGGCCTCGAGTGACGTGGCCGAAAGCACAGCGATGACAGCTGACCCAGGCCCCGTGGGGACAGGCTCCCTGTCAGCAGCAGGCCCCCCTGGCACACAAGGGCGGTAGGTGGCGTGGAACGAGATGCTCCCCTGCAAACCCGGGCTCCTCACAAATATGGGTTTCTTAGCTCTTTTTATTTTATGGTTTTGAAGATTTATTTTTTAATTTTAATTTTTATTTATTTCTCTCCTCTTCCACCCTTGTTGTCTGCTCTCTGTGTCCATTCGCTGTGTGTTCTTCTGTGACTGCTTCTATCCTTATCAGCGGCACCAGGAATCTGTGTTTCTTTTTGTTGTGTCATCTTGTGTCAGCTCTCCATGTGTGCGGCGCCATTCCTGGGCAGGCTGCACTTTCTTTCACGCTGGGCAGCTCTCCTTACGGGGCGCACTCCTTGTGCGTGGGGGTCCCCTACGCGGGGGACACCCCTGCGTGGCAGGGCACTCCTTGCGTGCATCAGCACTGCGCATGGGCCAGCTCCACACGGGTCAAGGAGGCCCGGGGTTTGAACCGCGGACCTCCCATGTGGTAGACGGATGCCCTAACCACTGGGCCAAGTCTGCTTCCCCTTAGCTCTTTTTAAAGGGGTTCATTTTTCATCTACCCCACAGGCCCCTTGAAGGGGCTTTCTGGGCCTGGGGCCTAAGAGAGAGTGGCAGCTGCCCCGGGGGCACAGAGGTGTGGTCAGAGGGAGAGGTGGCCTGTCTGAGGGTCTGCAGGGTTCTTTAGCAGGCTTGCTGGTGTGGGGGATTGTGGGACCAGTAGAGTGAGAGTTCTTTTTCAGAGAAGCTGTAAATCTGGATTTTTTACGTGAAATCTCCTGGTAGGTCACCATTTGCAACCCATTCAAATGTGTGAAAAACACCTCCGTGGCCACTTTGGGCCATGCTCTGTCCTACCCTCCAATTTAGATCCCAACCAGCTAGCAGTGCCACCCACCTCTGCAGCCGGATGAGCGCAGCCCGCGCCCGGGTGCTCCGCAGATAGCCAGGCTGGCAAAGACGGCTGCGTGACAGGGCCGGGAGCCAGCGCCAAGGTCGTGTGGGGCCGCCTGCTCATGTGGCTCTGTCCAGCCTCTGCTCACGCTCCTGCCCTGCCAGGTGGCCCCGGTGGGCAAGGATGAGGCGGGAGGTGACGTGGGTGCTGTCACCCTAATGGTGGGCCCAGGAGGACACAGAAATCACCCGAGGCCAGGACACTGGCTTGTGCCGACCCCCCCACACACACGTGGGGACGCTGAAGCAGACTGCCCAGGGAAGCTCTGCGGCTGCGCCCTGAGCCCCTCTGCAGCTTGCCGTGCCCTGGCAATTTGGGGGGAAGTCTAGGACGAAGCGTGTGTGTTTGCTTTGTATGTGACTGAGGCGGAGCTCATTCTGTTTCGACAGGGGGTCAAGCTACGCTGGCCCTTTGGAAAGTCCGCCCGCTAAAGCCGCGCCCAGCTTCGGCTGGAGGGTGTAACTGAAAAGCGCCGAGGCACAGGGCACGGCCAGAGGCCTCCAGGCTGCCGCAACCGCAGAGGAGGCCGCGCGGGCTCCGAGAGGGCTGAGTGCGGCTTCAGAGGCAAGAACGAGGGAGGGAAGGCTTTTTGAGTATGTGATTTTTTTAGTTTGTGTTGAGGGGCTAGGGCTGGGGAATAAACCCAGGACCTTGTGTGTGGGAAGCCGGTGCTCAACCACCGAGCCACATTTTCAGGTCCCGAGTTGGCTTTTCATTTGTTTGTTTCCAGGAGGCACTGGGAGCCAAACCAGGGACCTCCCGTGTGGGAGGCAGGCGCTCAACTGCCGGGCCGCATCTGCTGTTTGTTTTTTGATTTTTTTTTTCTTTATACCCCTCCCTGAGATGGTTCCTTCATCTGTCTGCTTGCCTCCTCTAGGAGGCACGGGAACCCAAACCCAGGACCTCCCACATGAGGGAGCGCCCAGTGGCCTGAGCCACACCCACTGCCCCTTGTGTTTTAACTGAAGCTGCTGAAGGAGCTGACGGGGCACACTGGAGACCTCACACCTGGAGCGGTGTTGACCAGCAGCCTCGCGTAGGCTGCAGCGTGCACTCGCCCCGTTTTGGGGCTTTAGTCATGTACGGCTGACCTCTTCCCCCCTGACCCCTGGGGGGCCACGTGGCACTGTCCACTGCTGCTTCTCGCGCGCTGGCCTGCCGTCTCCCACCCTGACTGCGGGCTCCCCGGGGCAGCCACGTCACCCACAGGTGGGCCCCAGGGCCTGGCACTGGCGGTGAGGACGGCGAACGAAGAGCCGCTCCATTTTAATGCCACAGGCACCTGCTTACCACTTTAATTTTAAAAGGGACTTAAAAGAAGCCCAGAGAGGAAGGGACTGATCTGTTTGGCCAGTTGGCTCAGGCGGTTCGCTGGGTGACACACTCCCAGGCAGATGTGCCCTTGGGAGGAGGGGCCGCAGGTGCGGGAAGCCTCCCTCCAGTGGCTGGGGAGACCTGGGAACTGGTCAGGCATGGTGGCAAGTTCATGAGCGTGTTTTGTGACACGACTTGGGCGGGGTTGGGGTGGACGTTCATTCAGCCTAAGACCAGGATATGGCGGGGCCTCGATCAAGCTGGCGTTTTCTGGTGGGGGAGGAGTGTCTTGAACCCCGGCTCTAAGGTCCAGGATGACCCTACAGGGGACAGGGTGCCTTGATGTGTGTTACAGAAGGGAGCCTGGACGCCCCTGGCAATGGGACGTTTCAGCTTCCTGGCTGTCCAGGGTCCTTCACCCTCTAAAGCGCTAGGATCCTGACTTGCTCTGAGCCTCGAGAGCGGTGGCATGTCGCGGCCTCTCCTGGCAAACCATTAGCTCCCGGGGCGCAGCAGGGACTCTCCAGCGGGGGTGGTGGGCCTGGCAAGTCTCCCTAGGGTGGTCTTGATCAGGGAATGAGACAGGTGGGGTGGGCGAGCTCTCAGGCGCAGGGCCCCCAAAAGACCTCCCGACCCTGCGCTGCCAAGTCCGGTGGAGGCCGAGGAGCCGCAGGTGTTAATACAGGTCCACGTGAGGGGGCCCGGCGAAGACCACCCGGCTTGCCAGGGGCCTGGCAGTGTCGGCGCCTCCGTTCTTTTCTGCTGAGATGAGACAATCCATGTACAGAACCGGGGGCAGGGCTGGTCCTCAGTCCAAGCCCGCTGGCGGCGGGAGGGCCACAGTGTGCCAGGGCAGGGGCAGCCTCTCCTGTGCTGGCTGCCTCATGTAGCTAGGGCGTGCTGGTCTTAATCGGATCTTCTAGGGAATCTGTGGGGACTCAGCCACATGCTTGGAGGAGGGGGGGCACGCCTAAGTGCCACGTGCGTGTTGGCACAGGCTGGCATTCCCACTGTCCCTTCCAGCAAACGCAATTGTCTGTGGCAGGTAGAGGTAAGGTTTGCACTGACTGGGGAGCACAGGAGAGGACGTCTAGAGGTGGAGGTGGAATTAGGAACTAGGGATGCTATCTTATTTAAGATAAAAAAAAAAGTGGGCAATTCTTTCTCCACTGTGGTTTTTGAAGTAGCCAAATCGGGCCCAGTGAAACTCATGGACCGAATACGCCACGTCTCTGCGTAGCAAACGTGGAATATTCTTCCTTTCCCTTCTCCTCCCTTCAAACGTGGAATATTCTTCCTTTCCCTTGAAATCATGCAGAAGTCCTACCGCGGTGGCAGCTTGACGTGGTGGGGAGAGAGGAGCAGCAGGGGAGGCCGACAGAAGGGCCTGCCACTTTCTAGGGGTCATCTCGGGCAACTTTCCTGACTAGCCCGGGCCGCACTCCCATGAGCGAACACCTAGCTCGTTGCCCAGATGACGGTAAGACCACATACGTGTGCACGCTGGCACACAGTGGGCACCTCACATTTGCTTGGCCCCTCCCCTTCCGAGCCAAGCCCTGGTAAGGAGCCCACTGGTTCTGGAGGCCCCGTGACTCCAGCACCCCCGAGGTTCGTGCAGCTTACAGAGGGGAGGGCGGCAAATGACCTAGGATCTGCCTTCCCTCCCAGGCTCTTCCTCGCCTTCCCTCCTAGATGTCTAGAAGCTCTGGTGACCAGTGTCTCAGGGCAGAGCTCCATTTTCTCGGCATGCCCTCTCTGAGCCCGGTAGTGCTCTCCGCCCCGGGGCTTGGAGCTGCCAGCACGCCGAGCTCCTGTCTCAGGCACGCCTGGGTGTGCAAAACCGAAAGGCCTTTTTGAGGGGAGCTGTGTGTGTACAACGTAGCTAGAGTGACCTTGTCCAGGGAGCCGTCTCTCCTTGAAAGGGGATTAAATGCAGGGGAGTAAAGAGGCATCTAGATCATAAAATGGGGGCAGGAAAAGACCAGCGGGGAGCCAGGCTGGGGTGGGCTCAGGCTAGGCCTGGGGAGGGGCCTCAGTAAACAGAAACGTTAAGCACGGGCCTCTCCCAGCTCCACCCTAGCTTTAAAGCCCACAATTTGCAACGTTTGGCACCAGGGGCCTCCCCATGACCCCAATCCAGTTCCTCCCCACTCTCCAGTGAGGGCTGCAGGCAGGAAGATAAGGGGCTCCTTGGAGCAGGCTGCCCCAGGGAACCCCCACCTGCCGCTCTGAGGGGGCAGCCGAGCACTCTAAGCTGGGGGGGTGAGCCGTGGGGCGGGCTGGGGGGGCGAGGCAGCCTTCCCGCGCTCCTGCGCCTGCCGGGCGGACGCCACAGCCCGTGGCCAGGGCCTGTGCTGGGGCAGGGGCCGTGCGATGGGTGAGGGATCCCAGGGCGGCAGCTGCCCCCCCCCAGCTACTCAGTGGGTTGCAATTAGGGTGAAACCTGGCGCTAATGAGCTGTGCAACAATAGGACAAATTAATGACCACAAGCCTTGGGCTCTGGACGGAGAATCCACCCCAGCTCTGTCTCCTGGCCCTTGTCTTGGGCCCATCCTCCCGCCCTCCTCCACCCCCGCCGAGGCTCACACCTGCCGTCCAGGGCGCTGCGCCCCACGTGTGAAACGTCTCCCCCCTCACCTGGAGCCCCTTCCCCTGCTCTTCGCGCCCCACGCCCCTCACTCACCCTGTCTCTGCAGGCCTTGTTCCTTCCTCCTCTGGGGAGAGGGGCTCCTGGCTCCCAGGGGTAGGCCGAGTGGCCCCAGGGGGAGCCAGGGACGTTGCCCAGGCTCTGAGGAAGGCAGGTCGAGCACCACCCAGCAGGCAAGAGGGAAAGACGGGCCTTCAGGACGCCGGGCCCCCAGGCCCCGAGCCCTTCTTACTGCCCTGACCCCGCTGCCCGGCCTGCCTGTCACCCCCACGGGCGGGTCCAGGAGGAAGCTCGGGCTCTGCGCAGGGGAGCCCACCCCTCGTCTGTGCTGGCCCCGGGGCCCAGGGCTACTACCCGCCATCCTGCGTCCCCAGCTCTTGGCTTCTTCTCAGCCTCCAAAGGGCCCCCCAACTCAGGGGACCCCCCCAAGAGATCCAAGTGGGAAGGCCAGGGGGTCAGGGAAGGCAGGGCAGCACCCAGTCACAGTTCTGAGGGTGTTTCTGAGCGAAAGGTCCACTACTCACGGCCCTCCAGGGGCCTTTGTGGGGAGGGCCGAGGGGGTCCCGGGCCTGCTTCCTGAGGAGGCGGGGTGAGGCCGCAGGGAGGGCTTCGAGAGGCTTCCGACCCAGGCCCGAGTGAATTCTTCCCGAGTCGGGGCCCGGGCGCCTGGTGTGCGAGCACAGCTCCACTGCTGGGGAGAAAGCGAGACTAGGGGCCAGGGTCTTGTGACCAGGCCACGGGGCCCCCCTGCACCCCGCTGCCCCCACAGGCCTCAGCCCGGACTCCCGTGGAGGCCTGGCCATGGCCGCCAGCGGCAGGCTGGGAGAGTCCCTGTCACCTGGCTGGGGAGTCTTGCCGGGGCTGAAGGTGACTCAGGCCGCAACTGTTTATAAATTATAATGAACTTCTAAGAACCATGTCCCTTAAACTCACCGGGAGTCACCCCTGGGTGTGCCAGGGCCCCCTTCCCAGGCTCTTCTCCCAGTGTAGGCCCGAAGACCCAGAATCCCGAGGGGCAGCTGGCTGCGTGGGGCCATCCCCGCTGCCCCGCCTGGCGCTCCGTGGGCGGCTCGGTCCCCACGCCCGCCCCTCCGCCCACGTCACAGTCTCGTGGCCGCCTCCATCTTGGCCTCCGAGGCATGGGCTTGAGGAGGGGCCCGGCGGCGGGCCCGGGAAGGACCCTCGCCACCTCCCAGCCTCCTCTTCGTCTCCCCCTGCAGCCGCGCTGCGCTCCAGCCCCTTCAGAAGTCCCACGGCTCTCGGGCAGACCCCACCCGCCGCCCTGGCAAGGTCTAGTTTTCCGCATGGTCTCCCTTGGGGATGACCCACCGCCTAGTCAGACCTTCACGGAACTTTTGCAACTGGCTGACCTGGGGCCCGCTCATTTTCTGCCATGGCCCTCCCCTGGTCCCTTGGAGGAGGAGGGAGGGCGCAGATGGCGCCTGTGTGCCACCTGACTGCAGGCCAGCATCACCTGGGGAGGCCCCAGAGCCCAGGACTTCCTCCTGACCGGGGAGCCTGTGTATCTGACTCAGGCTCTCTACAGTCATTTTCTCTCCTGGGAGAGTAATGCCCAGGGGAGTTCGAGTTTCAGATAGGCTGAAAGTAAGCAGCCGGGTGGGGACTGGGTATTCTTCAGTGTGGAATATGCTGTTTTCATTCTGAAGAAAGTACCTTGGTCTACAGCCCCCTGCCCCTGCCTGAGCCAGACAGGTGGCTAGCATCACCCACCACCAAAGCTGCGGTACTTGCAGGGCCCACCCAGCCATATGAAGGCCTTGCCTTCAGTCCAGGGGTCACTGGTCCAGGGACCCTGGTTGAGCACTGTGGCTGAGGAGGGCGCCTCTTCTTTCCTTCCCGTGGAACGCACAACTGACCTGGCCTCTCTCCACCCCATGGGTGCTGGCTGCCTGCCCGGACCTCGACATCCTCCTCCTAAACGGGTGGCTCAGTGGTTCCCCCAAGGCGGCAGGCTAATAGCATTGGGGTTGGCTTCTTAGAAATGCAAGTTCCCTGCATTTCCACCCCAGATCTTCTGAATCAGCAGCTCTGGGAGCGGGGCCCAGCAAGCTGCTTTAGCAATCCCATCTGAGAAGCACCAGGACAGATTACCTCCCAGCCCAGGTGCGGGACCTGGCTTAGTTTTCTAATACACAGGTGCGTGTGGTTTGTAAATACAGAGAGTATTTCCTCAAGGAAGATGGCTAACTACCACCTCCCAAGTCAAGCACGTAACAAATCATCCGACCCCTAAATCATCTGATCCCTGACACTGGTGAGGCAGGATGAGGATAGATTTGGAATCCTCTGAGTGGCTCTTCACAAGCCCCTTTCTTCCAGGAGGTGCAGCAGGAATTCAGAAGGTTCTAGGCATTGCCATAGCAACTGTACCTTTCTGAAGCTGTCACGGGCTACAGGAGCAGGGAGTAAGCAACGCAGGCGAGTCTGCAGTGGAGAACGCAAACCAGCAGCTGAAAATAAACAGAGCCCCAGGACGGCTGGGACTTGCCGGCCTGAGCTTGGCGTGGGCTGCTGCTTCCTCGGGCCCCAGGATGCATCTGGCACCTCTCTAGAGGTCTCCGCAGCCTCAAAACGGCACGAACCCAGCCCACGGGCCTGCCTGGCAGCCTGCCACACCCACGGGCCCCTGTAATGCTGAGAGCATATGTCAGTTCTCTCAAAAGATCGCCTACCCAGGTTAAATCAGGACCTTAAACGGTCACTGAGCAATTAAGAGGGAGCAGGGCCTGGGAGAGGCCTGTGGTGCGGTCGTGATGGACACGACGACAGATGGCCCCGTGTTCTAGGCTGGCTGAGGAAAGGGCCCGGCCCTGAACTTCCGAAATGGATATGGGCCCTAAAGCAGATGCCCCAAATCATGAGGCACCTCAGAGGTACAAACAGTAGATATGCTCGCCTTAAAAGAAATCAACCGACGACCAGAATTTACACCAAAGTGGAGAATCCCATGTACAAAGGCCGGCATTAGGGCTCAGCCCCGGGCCCTCCCCACTGCCCTGCCCTCACGCCCAGGAGCCAGGCACGGCGAGGAGCCAGGTGCGAGCCTCTGCTGCGGTTGAAGCTGCTCACGCCACCCCTGGCACGGGCAGGCCAAGGGCCCCAGAACCTGTGGAAGAACGAGCTGCGCAGGGCGGGGCAGCCTGTGGTGTGCAGAGTGGCACGCAGGCGAGGGGACCTGCCCAGGGGCCACGTGCCCCTCAGCTGGACAGAGCACAGCCTGCTTTGCAGCCGCCGCGCTGTCCTGAGCCTTTGGCTCCTTCGGCCGTGAAATGGGGCAGTGGCTCCTGCGAGGGGCTGGGAGGCGGGAGCCTGCCTTGTCCTCAGGGCACCGAGCGAGAGTGGGAGGTGGTGCCCAGAGCTCTCCAGAGCTTCGTGCCCCCTTTGCCCTCTCTGGTGCTCCAGGCGGGCCCTGCCCGTTTCTGTTGTGCTTACAACTTCTTGTGCGTGTGAGCTCTTTTCCCCATTTTTTTTTTTTCTTTAACAGAATCCCTGCTGGCTTCCTAGGTCCTCAGCTCAGTGCCTGGTCAGTGTGTGGCCTCGGGGGGAAACCCTCAGCCAGGCATGGGGTTTCTCCTCCTCTCCTGTTTTCTTTCGCGCCCCCCAGGCTGGAGCGGTGCAGGCCACACCTGCCCCTGCCCCTGCCCCTGCCCCTGCCCCTGCGGCGCAGGCACTTGCACCCCAGCCTCAGCTTGGTAGAAACGGGGAGGAATGGGTGCAGAGGGAAGGGGAGGGGTCGCTTGAGCCGTCCACCCGGGGCCCACAGGTCTCCTCGAGGCGGCCAGGGGTCTGCAGAGGGGGTGGAGGCCGAGAGCCAGCCGTGGGGCCTCTCACTTCATTCCAATCACTGCCCTTTATAAATATTTATAGCAGTTCTTCTACTAAAAATAACATCCCGGAGCCTAGGGAGGAGAAAAAATAAATGAAAATCACCGGGTGGTGGAGTTATGATCACGTGTGCCAGAGTACAATGGAGCCCTAAGAAGGGGACGGCGGCCCGGGCGGGGCGCCCCTGGGGTCAGGCTCCCTGCGGCCCCCGCGGCCCCCTGGCGGTACCTCGCTGCACGGCAGCCCCGCTGCCCTCCTAGGCCTCCCGGCTGCAGCCAGCGCGGCAGCAGAGGGGTGCAGCAGCCTTGGGGGCAGCAGCACCGGGGGGCGGAAGCCGGTCAGGGTGCGAGAAAGGAAGGCGGGGGCTATTCTTAGCACTGTGGCCAGGGTGTGAAGCTTTGCATGCAGATAGAAAACTGGTTGGCTTTTAAAGGTCAAAGGTAAGGAGGAAACGTGCCCCCCAGCCCCACATGCTGGCCAGAAAGCACTTCATCAGGTCACGAACACACGAGAGAAAGGTGCTTTTTCGTTTCTCTTTTCAACCGCCTGGTAAATTCCTGGCTGCCGAGATGAGACCCTGCCCGGAGGGAGCAGGGAATGTGCCGGAACATGCAGGGCTGGGAGAGGGGAAGGCCCACCAGCCGCGGCCTCGGGCTCCGCTCGCCCCGGCGGCCCGCACGCCCGTCCAGGTGCATCCAGGTGCGCGGCGGAGCTGGCCAGGAATGCGCCCGGGGGAGGCCGTGCCTGCGCCGCCTCGGTGCCAGCTCGCTCTGGGTCCTCTGCGCCTGTGCGGGACAGACTCGCTGTTAGTCACGCCCGCCTGAGGGGCTCCCCGCAATATTGCAGGGACAGATGCTGGACATTCTATAACCTGCCATAACCCACTGAATGAACTGGGGGAGAGTGTGAACTACAACATAAACTATATCCACGCGGTGCAGCAGTGCTCCAAGATGTACTCACCAAACGCAATGAGTGTGCACGATGATGAAAGAGGGTGCTGATGTGGGAGGAGTGGGGGTGGGGGTGGGGCATGGGGAACCTCATATTTTTTAATGTAACATTTTTTGTGATCTATATATCTTTTAAAAAAGAAGATAATAATAAAAAAAGAATGGCTGGGAACAAACAGCCTGCAGCGACGGGTGCTGCCTTTCAAGCCTCGGGAAACTCAAGAGCTAACAACACTCGACACTCAGGGCCTGTCTTGGGGAAGGGGGGCCTTCTGTGTGGCAGGGCAGGGGTACCCAGAGTCCTGGGAGTCACAGGGTTAGGAAATGTTCCAGGTAGAGTATGTGGGGGCTTCCTGGGAAGGCTTGTGGCTGAGGAGAAGGGACTGCAGGGCAAGAAGGAAGTAGAAGCTCCCACAAGTACTGGGGCAGGGAAGACAGCCTGGGGGACTGGTCGCCTGAGTTTCTAGGCTTTTCATCTGACTCCTGAGTTTCTCTTACATCTCCTGGAGTGGGTCAAGAAGGGCCGGATGGGAGGGGGCCCGCCAGGTTCAAGGCCAGCGTCCCAGGGCACAGAGGAGCCCCAGGCAGCGGGAAGGGCCTGAGGCAGTTCTGGGCTGTGTGGCTTCTACCCTGCAGCTCTGTGACTGAGGAAGAGGCCAGAACTTTCAAAAATAAGAAATGAGGGATGGTGTGAGGAAAAAAGATTAGAAGGAGAAAAAAATAAAATAAAAAAGAATAAAGAGACTTCTCCGGGCTTCACCAAAGGACTAAACACTTGAAAAAACTCCCCGGAACTGATGATCCAATTACTTTTGTCCCTCCCTTTAAGCCCGCATGCCTAGAGGGAGCAGTATCTAGGAAGCTGGGACTAGATAAGGGTTAAAGTCCTGCGATGGAAAAACGTGGAAGACTCCTTCCTAAGGGCCGTGGGGATTTGCCGTGCAGGCAGCAGGAAGGCGCGGCTCGGCCAGGCCTGGGAAGTGGCCCGTGCCTGCTGCAGGGCCAGCGCCATGCTGCGCTACTGAAACACCGGCCTCGGGGTGAGGGACTACGGCAGGCTAGGATTTTGGGTGACAGAATTCCAAGGGCTCAGTGGCTGGGGTGGGGATCCCCGGAAAGAAATGGATGGAGGCCATGGGAAACCCGGAGCCCAAGAGGCAGGGCCCGGGCCCCATGCCTGCCTCCGCACTCACGATCCCAACAAGATGACACCAGGCCACGGACATGCAGAGCGAGGCAGGCCGTGGCCGGGAGACAGGGCAAAGTGGGGTGCTGGCGGGCTTCTAGAGCCAACTCCGACTTGTAGGCACCTGTGCGGGGCGCTCCGGGCCGGGGAGTGCAACTGGAGGAGGGGAGGGAGGGGGCCGTGGCAGGGCCGAGAAGGTGGGTGTACTCACCGCCTCCTCTGCCGGGCTCCTCGGCTAACCTGTGGCAGCAGGACAGAAACAGCACAGAGGTCACAGCCCGGCTTCTTACTGCCCACGAGAACCTTCCCAGGGTGCCTTCCTGACCCACCAGATGGGCTGCTGGGTTTGTCCCTCCCACTGGCTAGGACACTTGTCGACCTCTTCCAACCAGGTACCATACCAGTCCTGCTATCTAGGGTCAGCAACGGCAGCTGACATAAAACGGCTCCAGGGAAACAAACATCTCCCAGGAGAAGGAAAAGAAATGGACAGGAAAAGGGAAGGGAAGTCCCCTTCAGTCTGGGGGACAGCTACAGCTCAGGGCTGTCGCTCTGCAGTGAGCAAGGTTAGCACCTTTGAAGCGCAGGGTTTCTCCCTGCAGGCGGGCAGGTGGGCTGCCTGGAGTGCGGCTCATGCTCTTGCTTACTCTGCAAGCGCCAACGCTGCGGGGACCTCAGCAGCCCTGTCCCTTCTCACCAAGGGCCACTGCCGCCGGCCTGTCAGCTGAACCCTGCCCCACACTGCAGACGCAGGTTCTGAGGGGCGAAGTTCTGAAGGAGCCAGGAGCATGAAGGAGGTCTGGAGGTGGCCTGGGGGATATCATATTAATCTGCTTCGTCTACGTGGTCTTGGGGGGGGGAGAGGCTGTAAAGTAGGAGGGCACACCAATGGGGCAGGAGCGCTCCCCAGAACGCAGGCGGACAGAAGCTCCCGAGCGGAGCAGGGGGAGGCCTGAGGCAGGTTTGCATATGGAAGGAAGCCTGGTGGGTCAGGAGTTTTTCAAAAGTGCCCATTTGGCTCTCACCATTTTGTACTGAGTAGACTATTTACCTGGCAGGGAGCTGACCGGGTTGTGTTTATTTATGCCAGCACGATTTCAACCAAAAGAAGCAATTTTTCCCCCCCTCTCTCGCTCTCATCTTTTGGTTGATAGCTACTCATCTCTAGTGCCTAGGTGTGGACAGTTAATCAGAAGGCCCAGCCATAAAACGCCTGGTCTTCTAACTAGTGACCCACATAACAGCTACGTTTTAGCTGCGGGGACAAATCTCAGGACCCACACAACATTGAGTGTCCAACAGTTAAAAAACCCCTATCCATCTCTCACCCCAACTCTTAACACTTCCCCTCAGGCTTGATACCTAGAAGCCACAGAAATAAAAATTCAGGTATCCACACAAAAAGATTCCACAAGGACCACGGAAACCCCGGTATAGGCAATGAAAATGTGCTGAGGAGGGATCGCGAGGAAGAGGCCCAGAAAGACAGAAGAGGTATTGGCAGGGCCACCAGGTGTACAGGCAGAGGGCCCCCGAGGCCAGGGAAACCACCGCGTGGTGGTTACATTCGGGCCTGAGCCGGGACTAAGGGCTGGCCTCCCGAGTGGCTGGGGCAGGTCCTGTGCTTGCTTCAGGGGAGAGGCAGGGGGCTGCGGAGAGGCAGGGGGCTGCGGAGAGGCCAGGGGAGACGCTGCAGAGGAAGGGAAGGTATATGGGGAGAGAGTCCAAAGAAGAGCGCGTAAGTCTTCAGCCAAGAACATTCCACACGAAGGCTGGGATCTGTTGTATTGTGTGTATGCATGAAAGTGAAGGGTCTCTGCGCAGCTCCTCTCCTCTCCTCCTCTTGCTCCACAGTCCTCTGGCTGCACTAGGAAGGCAGTCTTCACCTCTTCAAAGCGTTTCCAGTTGTTTGAAATGCTGCTGCTCTCCACCTCAGACCTTCTGGGGTCCATGCCAAATCCGTCAATCTCATCAGTTCATCATAGCTATTGTCTGCTTTCTCCTCGCTCTGACTCACCAAATGCCTGCAGCACTTGGAAGCATGCCTTCTCCTCTTCTCCCATTTTCTTCCTTGGCAATTCCTGGTCCTTGCTGACAAACTCTTTGCCCTCTGAGACTCCAAAGGCCTCCGTCTTTTTAGCCTCACTAGCTCCCGGGGCAAACAACGCCCCAGACTCTGCCTCCCTGAGGGCCTTCCCTGTGCCATCACGGCTTCCTTACCTCCATCGCCCACTCAACTTTTTTCGGCCTTACCTTGGTTCTTTAAGCATTAAGACTTTTTTCACTTCACTTAGTCTAACAGTTCTGCTCAAACTCAAGCATGGGCTTTGGAGGTGGCGCTATCTCAGTTAAATTCACGCTCGCCTCCTTACACCTAGAGTAACTTGACCTCTGAGCCTGGTCTATAATTTCCCCTTCGTGGGGCTGTGAAATCAGAAGAGAAGGGCGGAGCACTCAGTTGGCACTGGACAGAGGGTGCTGGCCCCTCATCTTTCCCACCTCCCCCACCTTGGCCCCCTGACGGTGCCTCCCCCCCTCCCCACAAGCTCTATCATATCACTCTGCTTGTTCCTTCCGACTTGTTAAATTATTGATGTCCTACTATGGCCAGGCACTGTTCTAGGCACTGGGGGTACACCATGAACAGAACAGACCAATTCTCTCCCTCATGGAGCTTACATTTTAGAGTAATCAGCAACAGATGCATTAATATATGATAGAAATAACAGTTAACTCTCAATTATGCAGAGGGAATTTTATCTTTTCAGTGTGAGAGAGAAGCATGAAGATTTAAGAGCACCGAGTCAGAAAGACACAGGTCAAATCCATTCACCACTTAGAAGCTACATGATCTAATCTCTTGGAGCCTATTTACTCATTGGTAAATGGGGATATTACCAATGAGGGGTTGTTAAGGGTTAAATTAGATTATATACAACAACCATTTAGCACAGTTCTAAGCACAAAACAAGTATCAACTAGACTTTCTATACAATAAACTAGGGAGGCAGTACTGTTCTTTGATAACACCTTTCTTGCCTGCTTTTATTCTTCTAGAAGCCACAAAACCGTTTTGACTATTCTAGCCCATAATGATATTTTCCTTTTCAGAAACCCTTGTTGTAATCATATGCTCAAAGTTCGACAATTAACTTTTTCTGCCAGCTAATTTTATCTGCTGTTTGCTCTGTCGATCTGAGTCTTGCTCTCCTAACCTGATAGCAACTCTTTCAGGCATGGCGTCATGTTCTGTGCTTGTATCTACTTCCTGTTTCCCAACGGGCTATCGCAGTGTCTGGACCTCAGGAAGCTTGGCTGAGCCACGGACACTACCACCTCAAGAGTAAAACTTGACCTTCAGTTAGGAAAAGCAGTAGAAGGCGCCGTGGGGGGTCCGAAAGCTTTGGGGAGAGGTGGCAGCAGGAAGGCAAAGCAGGAACGAGGGGAGAGGGTGGCTTTCTCATGGCTCCCATTCAACAAGGGTCCTGTCGCGCTGCCTTTACCTCTGTCCTTCCCATTCTGCAGCTTCTCCGCTTCTTCCTCTGTACCTTCCTCTGCTGCGAAAACAAGTCCAAGGAAGCCAGTGACCCTTCAGCACAGGACGTGCGCGGAGCGGGGGTGGGCTCGGGATGAAACCCAGCTGAAGGCTCGTGGCCGCAGCCTCCAAGGGTGACGCCGCGGCCCAGCCGCAGCGAGTCCACCCCCTGGCACTGTTTAGCTGGCGCTGCCCACGGGCCCGGAGCCCTAAGAAGTGGCGGAGTCTGATGGCACCTCCCCTGCTGCTGGCTCTGCCACTGGCTTCCCGGGTGCCCGGGGCGTGCCTGCCTCTCTGTTTTCCCTAAGGTGACAACATCTATTAGGGATACATATAATGTCCTGCATTCAGGTTCAAGAAAGTAACCTGCAGGGTGGGGGGACACCTGGATCAGCTCTGGCTTCTATGGAGAAACCAAAAAACCAAACCTAGAGATTTTAGTTGACAACAGACTTAAAATGTCTGTGGGGATATGTGAAGTGTAAGGTGTAACGTGGCTGCGGGCACCACAGCTAACGCCGTCCACGGCTGCTTTCCCAGGACTCACCGTCCTCTGCAGGGTAAGCTTGGCTGTGATACAGAGATGTGCGCTTAGCCCTGGGTGCTTGCTTTGAACTGGGGTCTTGAACTAGGCTCAGCCCAGCGTGGTTGACCAGGATGGCAGTGTCTGAAAATCCCACCACGTGAGGAGGGGCTGGAGGAATTGGGTAGATTTAGCTTAAAGAAGAGAAGACTGAAGAAGAGCCATGCTATCTGCCATCAGATGTGGGAAAGGCCAACATGAAGGGAGCTGAACATATTCTAGGTAGCTGGAGAGGGTGTAAATTGGTTACAAAGAGGCAGATATTGGCTCCCAAAGAAGGAAGAACTTTGCAGCGATTAGAGCTGGTCATGAATGAGCTCACTGGAAATATTCAAACAGAGGACTTTTATACTGGGTGGCAAGTTGGATTAAATGCCTTCTAAGAGCTTTTCTAATTCTAGGATTCTATTGTTTGTGAAAATATTTCAAAAAAGGTCAGGAGGACAAGCTATAGAGAGATACAGTACAACCAGCCTGTGTAGACAGTGTGTAAAGACAATCTAATAGCTAATCTCATCCCAACAAAAACCTGTAAGTTTTTCTCAAGGAGACAGTAAAAACATGTTGGGAGAGGAGCAGTGTGGTAGAAAGAGTACTGGCTGATTGCTCTCACAGCCTGAGCTCTAACCAGCTTTGACCCTTCAAGCTTAGGCAAATCACTTCTCTGACATCATTCACTACATTTCTAAAATCCAGAGATTGGACAATATCATTTCTAAGGTATCTTCCAAATTATATTACATAATTTTGTGAAAACCATCCTTTCCTAGTATGAGACTGCTGAGTATCCCTATACACTTTTACTTTTTGTGAAGCTGTTTGGTCTCTTTGTGCTTTATATTTAATGATGGCCAGCTATCTCTCATCCTAGTGTGATGAGCACACGAGCCACTTATTTTGCATAAAATCTACTATGTGGCCATGAGGCACAAGAATGGTTAATTCCTACGGCCTGAAAGCCCCTAAGAAATTCCCTCTAAGAGTGGGATTTCTGACATCTGCGGGGGATATATTAGGGAAGGGACCTTCTGATCACCCATGAAGTCACCCCCAAAGCCCTCACCTCTCCTGTGTGTTCTAGAGGTGTGTAGAGTGGGGGCAGTGCTTCTGAAGGGGACTGAGAAACTACCAGAATGGAATAAACATCACCATCGTGCTCCCAGAGGGGCCTTGGAGGGAAGAAAATCCACATCTTATCTTGACTGCCTCGGCAAAACCATCCTAGGCCACATGCTTATTTTCTTCTACTGGAAACAGGCAGAGTTGAGAGCAGAGCCACAGGCCTCAGTCTGGAGTCCCAAGACCACCCTGAAAGTGTACGCTTTCTCCTAAGGTCTGAAGAGACACCCACGGCCTGCCTTCCTCACAAGCACAGATAGGCGATTCCATGCTGAGGTACATGTGTTTGAAAAGTCCATGGAAAAGCTGCTGCATATTTTTACTTAACCCTGTTAAGCTACTTCATTGTATTTAAAAGCACTATATGAGGTAAAAAAAAAAACTCAAAAGAACGTAGGCTGTGTGACTTACCACTCAGGAAGGGAAACTGTAGTAGTTTGATATGGTTCGTGAATTCCAAAAATAGATATTGGATTATGTTTGTAAATGGGTCTGTATCTGGGTATGATTAAATTATGATTAGGGCTTTGACTGGGCCACATCAGTAGGGTGTTGAGTCCCTGCCCCTTGGTGGGTGAGGACTCACAGATAAAAGACATGGCAAAGGACAGAGTTGGAGTTTTTGATGCTGGAGTCTTGAGCTGGAGCCCCAGGCAGTAAGCACACAGAGGAGCTTGGTCATGAGGAAAGGGAGAAGGCCCTGGGAAGGGAAACAAATCATTTGCCTAATATTCTACAGCCGGCCTTGTGGAGAGAGGCAAAGCCTAGAGAGCCTCATAGTCTACATGACCTTGTGAAAAAAAAACAGAGGAGCTGAGTCCAGAGAGAAATGAACCCCGGGAAGAGAGGAACTCAGGAAGCCGGAACCCTGGAAGATATTGGCAGCCATCTTGCTCCAAAACGTGGCAAAAGACTTTCGTAAGGGAAGTAACTTATACTTTATGACCTGTTAACCGTAAGCTTCTATCCCACATAAATACCCTTTATAAAAACCAACTAATTTCTCGTATTTTGTATCAGTACCCCTTTGGCTGACTAATACAGAACCCATCAGCTTAATCTAGAATGTGAAAATGCTACCACTGTAAAACACTGCAGCTACATAACTGATGGACTCATGAGGATTCCTGAAGAGATGATGATGAGTATTTTATATTCTCTTTCTACTTGGTTTTATATAACGGCAAAAAATGCTATGAGTAAAGGTGCTGGGGAAATCTCTGAGGCAGCTAAACGAAGGAGAGACTGAGAAAAAAGTCACAGATAAGTGTGAACATGAAGGAGTGGAGGAAGCAACAGTGTCAGGTCATCAACTTCAAGGAAATCAGAGCCTCATTATGGACAAAAAGAGGAAATAGGGCTTTAAAAACACGTTAAGTAGGAGAGAGCAGACAGGCAGCTAGGAGAAAGTCCAGAAGCTGTTGTGGTGATTTGGTTCTAGACATCCCAGGAAAGCTTCAGAATCAGTCAGGTCAGACCTAGGGAAAGAGCAGTTATGGATGGAGCTGAGATGGAAGACAAAGTAAGTGAGGAAGGGACCTGTGGTAATTTAAAAAATTATGTTTTTAAATTGGTCCATCCCTGTGGCTGTGAACCTTTGCTTAGATTAGATTCAGCTGAGGGCCATTTGATTCGATAACTCCAGTATGGGGTAGCCCAGGGTGGGTCTTGGTCTTCTTGCTGGAATCCCTTATAAACAGAATGAATATACAGAGATAAAGGCCGTAGAGACAGAAACTTTCAGAAGCAGAAATCAATGGAATCTAGGAGACAGAAAGCTGGGGAGAGCCGGAAGCTGAAAGCAATGGAGGAGAAGGCAGAGACTGGCAGATACCGCCATTGTGCCCTGCCATATGCCCGATCACCCACAGCGGCAGTTTGGGGAGAACATCTCCTGATGAAACCTTGATTTGGACATATTTTCTCAGCCTTGAAACTCTAAGCTTCTAAACTAATAAATCCCCATTATAAAAGCCAACCCATTTCTGGTATATTGCCTTGGCAGCTTTTAGCAAACTAAAAGAGGACCTAACTGTACTTAGGGAAAAATTTCTTATACTTTCTGAATTGCATTTACTCCACAATATGTAGTGTTAGGAGAACCGTAAGTGTGTTATTATCTCTATGTGATCACATGGGGAGGAGAAGCTTTCTGGGTCAAGATATCCAGTGTCCTAGAATGCAAATAATAGATTGAGTGGCAGAATGCGGTGGGGTGTGTGATGAGGTTTGATCAGTGCTGGCAAGGTGGTAAGGAGCGTGTGGCACAGCAGGGGATGGCGTGAGGCCAGGCAGGAGCTCTGGGCTTCACCTGAATGGAGCTCCTTCACCAGGGAGGACATGGTGTTGGTGATGGAGTCAGCAGCCACCAGCAGGTCATTGCGGAGGTTTCTCCTCGTACCTGAGGAGAGTCAGAGCAGATGGTGATGCCAGGTGGTGGGCATGGAGAAAAGATGGTGCAGCAAACGCCCCTATTCTGCCAGGCCCTTGGACGCAGGCACAGAATACCTGAGGGGAGAGGGGGCAGCAGGTCCACCCGCTCCTGGGCAAGGCAGACGCATGAAGGACCCAAGGCCACTGTTCTCACTTCTCCAGTGGAAGAGCAGGATCCTGCCATTCTGGTGCTTTTTAGCCACCACCAACAAAGAGTTGGGTTCCAGAACACGAATCACCCTGATGTGTTCCTACGCCTTAGGAACGCTTCCGCCTCAGGTGGGATTTACTCCCCACCCCACCCCCTCCCGTCTCCATTCCTAACACTTCCAGCTTAACCATCTCGTCCTCCCACCCAACGACCTAATACGGTTCGTCAGTCAAGATGACTGTGGCAATTCCTGCCTGATGTGCCATTCGCAAAGCCCTGTGTAGGTGGACTACTATTCTTCCTTCTTTTGCTTGCTCTAAAGACCTTCTAGGGAAGGCATGGGCCTTGGGGAATTACTCCATTCAATTCCTCTCGTGGAGGCAAAACCAAAAGGACAAGGCACTTCCCACGACCCAGGAAAAAGAGCCCGGAACCCCAGGAGGTCTGTTCTTGGCACACATACAAAGCCTGCAGGAAGACCCACCCATCGAATGGGAAGGGGCCAGCTCTTGACTTTATACTATTCATGAAAATCTGATCATTTAAAGCTAAGGGCACAGAAGAAAAGAAACTGGGAAAATCTCAGCAGCAATCTCACACATTTTCTCAAACCCCTTCGGCTACCCATTGTCCTCTGCTCCAGAAACTCACCTTGTGCAAAGGCCTCCTGCACGTCTCCTCCAACCCCGCTGAGGGAGTCCTGCGGACAGTGCGTGGGGGTGGACCCCGCGGATGTGGAGCGGACCGGCATGGGCATTGGGGGGCCGCCTCCGTGCGTGGGCGATGTGTGCGGCGACCCTGTGGCCTGGGCCTGGGAGAATCAAGGAGAGAAAATGTTACCTCAGGGTAGCCTGCCTCTGTGAGGAAGGAACCAAGTTCTCCTTCTCAACCTGGCCCAGCCAACCGGGCTTCAGCTCCGGGGTGCTGCGCCCGGCATGATGGTATTTGAAAGGAAGGAGTCAGGCGGCCTCGGGAATGGAGAGTGGAAGAAAAGACAAAAAGAAAGGGGGGACGGGGAGGGTAGTAGAGGTAGGGTGAAGAGGGAGGGAGAGTGAGCGTTACCAGTGCAGACTGAGAAGGGGAGCGAAAGGAGAGGCGGGGGCTTTTCAGGGAGCCCCACAGAGCAGAGCGGCCGGCAGAGGATCCCAGAGGCGCTGGAGGCACGCGGTGGGAAAATAACCCACCCACAGTTTTCCTTTGGGCTTATCAACATAGGCCCTGCATCTCATTTGGGCCTCTCAAGGACCTGTCGGCAGAAAGGGCTTTTATTTTTACACTCATTTTACTGAAGAACAACTAGGATGAAAAGAGTAAGAGCTTTGCATCAGGCTGCACAGCTCGCAGTGGCGGCCCCGGGTGGCGCCTGCCCACCCGTGGACTCTGACGCGGCCTCCCGGCTGCCTCGCGGTGCACAGTGCGCCTGCGCGCCAGGAGCCCGGTGGGCTGCTCCTGTGGGGCCAGCTGCTCCCCCGGGGCTGCCTGGGTGGTGGCCGCCCGCTGCGCTCCTCACACATCCCGCGAGATTTCTCGTGGGCTCTTCCGTGGGGATGCCGGGCGAGTGGATCTAGCTTTCCTTGTGAAGGGAGCAATGGGATAAACTAGGAAAAGAAAGGTCTAGCCAAAGGAGCTCCTTTTCTTGGGCTCTGCTGCTCCTCAGAGTCATAGAAACTGAGGGTGCCATTTAGGATTTTCTGTGGGGGCAAAATCGTGGAAAGATAAGGCAAAACGTGAGAACGAGCTGAAGTGAAGAGAAGTGACTTTATGGGGCGCTTGCTTAGAAAGGATGCGGACAAGCAGGTGCAGCCACGGCGCCTTGCCGGCCACCAAGGCCACCGGTCAGTGCTAGGTCAACGGAAATGGTCTGCTCTAGAGCAGTGGTTCATACTCTGATCCACATAGATATGGCTTAATTTGAGAAATTTAAAAAATATAGAAAACTAAAAAAGTAAAACAATCTGCCCTAACAGATGACTGTTAATATTGTGTCAAAAATTTGTTTTCAATTTAAAAATACTGTAGAGGGAAGCGGGCTTGGCCCAGTGGTTAGGGCGTCCGCCTACCACATGGGAGGTCCAAGGTTCAAACCCTGGGTCTCCTTGACCCGTGTGCAGCTGGCCCATGCGCAGTGCTGTTGCACACAAGGAGTGCCCTGCCACGCAGGGGTGTCCCCCATGTAGGGGAGCCCCACATGCAAGGAGTGCACCCCTTAATGAGAGCCGCCCAGCGCAAAAGAAAGTGCAGCCTGCCCAGGAGTGGCACCTCACACACGGAGAGCTGACGCAGCAAGATGACACAACAAAAAGAAACACAGATTCCCGGTGCCACTGACAACAATGCAAGCGGACAAAGAACATGCAGCAAATGGACACAGAGAACAGACAACCGGGGGGGAGGGGGAAGGGGAGAGAAACAAATAAATAAATCTTAAAAAAAAAATACTGTAGATAAATCAGAAGACCTTTTTGCCTGTTCTGCCCAGTCCTGGTCCCTACCTTTTAGCTCTCAAGAGACATCAAAGATTTTAGTGTGATGCTTTTTTATACATACCCATATATATATTATTTTGTGCTTTAAATTTTGCATGAATAGTACTGTTCTGTACATAATTTTGCATCTGCTTTTATCACAGTATTGTTTTTGAGACATTTCCATGATGTGAGTAAATATGAACTTAGACTCTTCACATCACACACAAAAATGAACTAAAAATGGATTATACTGGGAATCGGACTTGGCCCAATGGATAGGGCATCCGCCTACCACATGAGAGGTCCGCGTTCAAAGCCTGGGCCTCCTTGACCCGTGTGGAGCTGGCCCATGTGCAGTGCTCATGTGCACAAGGAGTGCTGTGCCACACAGGGGTGTCCCCCGCGTAGGGGAGACCCACGCGCAAGGAATGCTCCACATAAGGAGAGCCGCCCAGCGCGAAAGCAAGTGCAGCCTGCCCAAGAATGGTGCCACACATACGGAGAGCTGACACAAGATGATGCAACAAAAAGAAACACAGATTCCTAGTGCGACTGAAGTGGTCACAGAAGAACACACAGCGAATGGACACAGAGAGCAGACAACTGGGGGCGGGGAAAGGGGAGAGAAAAAAAAGAAAGGATTATACTAAATAAATATAAAAGCTAAAACTATAAAACTTCTCAAAAAAAGCATAAGAAAAATCTTTATGACCTTGGGTTAGGTAAATATTTCTTAGATATGACAGTAAAATATAATATATACAAGTAAAAAAATTGCTAAACTGTCTTTCATCAAAATTAAAAAACTTTTGCTCTTCAAAAGACACCAATATGATGGTAGCCCGACACTGTGAACGTAATTGAAACCAATGAATTGTATACTTGAGATTGTTTAAAATGGGAAATTTCGTGTTGTGTATGTTACCACGATAGAAAAAATTGAAAAAGACACCATAAGAACTATATACAAAAATTAACTCAAAATGGATCACAGACTTAAATGTTAAAGCTAAAATTTAACTTTTAGAAGAAAACATAGGGGTGAATTTTTATTATGTTGGATTAAACAATGGTTTTTTAGGTATGATGCCAGAAGCACAAGTACAAAAGAAAAACTTAACTTTTGTGTTACAAAGGAGGCCATCAAGAAAGTAAAAAGAGGGAAACGGACTTTGGCCCAGTGGTTAGGGCGTCCGTCTACCATATGGGAGGTCCGCGGTTCAAACCCCGGGCCTCCTTGACCCGTGTGGAGCTGGCCCATGCGCAGTGCTGATGCACGCAAGGAGTGCCTTGCCACGCAAGGGTGTCCCCCGCATGGGGGAGCCCCACGCGCAAGGAGTGCGCCCGAGAGGAAAGCCGCCCAGCATGAAAAGAAAGAGCAGCCTGCCCAGGAATGGCGCCACCCACACTGCCCGTGCCGCTGACAACAACAGAAGCGGACAAAGAAACAATACGCAGCAAATAGACACCAAGAACAGACAACCAGGGGAGGGGGGGAAATTAAATAAATAAATCTTTAAAAAAAAAAAAAAAAAAAAAGAAAGTAAAAAGACCACCTACAGAATGTGAGACAATACTGGCAAATCCTCGATAAGGGATTTACAAGCAGAAAATATAAAGAACTCATACAACTCAATGGTAAAAAGACAAACAAATTAAAAAATGGGCAAAGGATCTGAATAGATATTTCTCCAAAGAAGATATACAAATGGCCAACAAGCACATGAAAAGATGCTCAACATTGTTAGCCATTAGGGAAATGCAAATAAAACCCACAGTCATATGCCACTTCAAACCCACTGGAATGGCTATGATTAAAAAAGAAAGATAATAAAACTTTTTTATCCCGATGAGGATGTGGAGAAGCTGGACCCCCATAGCTACTTGTGGTATTGTAAAATGGTGCAGTTGCTTTGAAAAACAGGCTGGCAGTTCCTTGAAAGTTTCAATATACAGTTACCAAATGACCCACTAAATCCACTCCTAGTATAATATATCCAAGAGAAATGAAAACATAAATCCAAACAAAAACTTGTCCATGAATGCTCAGAGCAGCATTATTCATAATAGCCCCGAAGTGGAAGCAACCCAGACGTATACCTACTGATGAACAAAATGTGGCATATCCATACAATGGGATATTATTCAGCAATAAAAATGAAATACTGATACATGCTACAAAATGGCAAACCTTAAAAAGGCTTTCAAAGGCTTTAGGCTAAATGAAAGAAGCTAGTCAGAAAATACCACATATTGTATGATTCCATTTATATGAACTATTTGGAATAGACCAACCCATAAAGACAGAAAGTGGATTATTGGTTGCCCAGGATTGGAGGGGGCTAGAGGGAAACAGGAAGGGGATGGGGGAAGAGAAAGGAGTTTTTTTTGGAATGATGAAAATGTTCTAAAATTGATTGTGGTGATGGCTGTCCAACTCTGAATATACTAAAACCACTAAATTGTACATGTTTCAGTGGGTGAATTGTATGGCATGTGAATTAAATCTCAATATAGGTGTTATTTAAAAAGATACCATTAAGAAAATAAAATAAGCCACAGGCTAGAAGAAAATACTTGTAAGAACTCTTACAAACCAATAAGATAAACAATCTAGTTAATAAGTAGGCAAAGATTTGAATAGATATTTCACCAAAGAAGATATACAAATGAGCCAATAATCATATGAAAAATGTCCAACATGACTAGTTATTAGGAAAATTAAAAGAGGAGTAATTATTAGGGAATAAAAACACTTCACATCCACTGAAATAGCTATAAACAAAAAGAGTGAAAAGGATGTGGGGAAACTGAAACCCTTGTCATACATTGCTAATGGGACTGTAAAATGCCACAACCACTTTGGAAAGGAATTTGGTAATTTCTTTAAACAATTAACATCCACTAACCATATGGCCTAGCCATTCTACTCTTGAGAAGCTACCCAAAGGAAATGAAAACAGAGGTCCACCCAAAAGGGGTGTGAGAAGTTTGTAGCAACATTTCAATAGCCAAAAAGTGGAGACAATCCAAAAGTCCATTGACTGGTGAACGGATGAACAAAATGTGGTATAGCCCTACAATGGAATACTCTGGAAATTCTTTTTGCTACATAGAGTATTTCTACTCTCTCCTAATTTTTATGATAAATTTCTATTGACAATTAAATATGTTCTATCTTGTGAAATATTCTTTTCTATTTTTGTCAGTGATTAAAAAATACTCTATTATTTACTTTTTTTTTTTTTCCAGTAAAAAGAATTTATTTGGGAAATGAGAGAAAGAACAGAGCTTGCTGAGAAATGGGAGAGAAAGATGGAAATACACACCAAGATTTGGTGCGGGCCCCTGTAGGCAGAGAGAGCCTGTTATTTACTTTTTCAGTATATATCTTCTCTTCTCAGCTAGTTTATCTAGTTATAAACATCTCATAAATTGTTTGGTCAGATAACATTATCATGTATTCATCCCTGTATTTTTGTACACTAGCGGCCCTTTTACTCTCAAATCATATCGCTCAGCCCTGCTTTGGGGCTATTTTTGTGGGGAGGTGGGAAGGGGTGGGCAAATAACATAAAAGTAATGCCTTTTAAGATTTTAAAATGGCTTCCCAGGTATAAGGTAGAGATTTCAAAGTGTACATGAGCACCTATACCTAGAATTTCAGTTCTTATCCAAACTAGATTAAAAAGCTGGGGAAAGGGAGGTGAGAGACTCTGCAGCAAGGGCAAGTCTGCTGCAGTGGCCTGGCTTTGCAGGGAGCCTCTGAGCCAGCACAGCTGGATGTGGGAAACCTTAGAAGTGGTGGAGAGTGGCAAAGCAGGGCCTTTCCTGGGGCTAAGAAAAGAGGTGGTTGTCTGGGTTGCTTGGCTTCAGGAAGGGACCTTGTGCACGCCAGCAGCCAATGGCACAGCCAATAGTTTTCCCATGGGCTGACAGTGGTAGGGAGGCAACCATGAGAAGCAGTGAGTCTAGTGGTCTCTCGGTTGTGGGAGGGGTAACAGCCTCAACAGGATCACACATGGACCTTGGGAGCTGGGGGCAGCCCACGAACTCAAGTGCCTCAGTGGAGGTGTGGGGAGTGCTGCCTGCAAGAACCAGACCTGCCCACAACCAAAGGACAAGATGGGACAACCGTCTGGATATGGACATCCCTCCACTGATCACTGATGCCACAGGACATCAGAGCACAGCAACCATGTCCGGCAGTGGGAAGTGACTGGCTGCAGAGTTTGTCTGGAAATGCCTAGAGAAAGCATTCAGCTCTGACAGAATGGCAAATCAAGATGGAAATGAAGTCCAGCTAAAGAAAAAAAAAATATTTTTGCCCACCTGAGTCTGCAATCTAGAAATTCAAACCACTGCGTGACAGGTATTGCTGTCCTCTGAGGGCCACCCTGGCATAAAGCATGCACAAGTCCTTGAGAAACCCCCTTAGTGTGGTCTGGGTGGGCACTGCTTCCAGGGCACTGAATAGCAGAGCCTTGAGACCTGAGATAAGCAAACAGGCTGCTTTTTAAGAAGAGGAAACAATGATCTGAATTTTAAGAATGCTTTATTTTGCAAAGAGTTTAATATGAAAATGATGATGGGGGATGAGGCAAGAGGGGTGGGGCAGGGGTGGACAGACACATGTGGCTAAAGCTCTACCACCAGGAAGCAAAACATCGGGCCCACCATCAGCCTGAAAATAGTCAGACCCCCTTCCTGGGACTACTGCCCAGCACACGCATGAGGAAGATGAAAGCCAGACTCCAGAAATCGTCTTTGTTCCCAGCAGTGGAAAGAGGAAAGCTAAGACTATTGGGAAGGCATGATGCTCCTCCTTGGATATCATATCCCAGCACTCTGCTTTAGGGTCACACTGGAACAGAGTGGCCAGGGGCCCTATGTGAAGTCTGGCCTCCACAGAGCATGAGCAGGACATGGGAATCCTGGGTAGCTGGTAACTCCCAGAGGTCCCGAGTTCCATGCACTTACTTTAGCTGGGCCTAAGGCTGAGGGTTCAGGAAGGCCCAGAGCCTGGGGTGCATCTTGGAGGAGGTACGCCTTGGTCCAAAGGATATGTCAATGGACTGGGGAAAACAATGCTCAAGAGATCTTGCAATACTGAAAGGAGTGTGCTCTCTCTTGTTGTTCTTCAGGTATCAGCTCCTCTAAGATCATTTTAGGTCTTATACGACATTACCACAGAACTCTGTACTCCATCAGGGCACTTCTTTCTTAAATTTTCTCTCATCATTGTGCTTAGCACAAGGAAGTGCTAAATAAATGTGTACTAAATGACAATGAGGGACATCAAGTTCCTGACTTTTCTTCTGTCATGGCTGGAAAGCAGCAGAGCAGGCAATAATCTCCAGGATGCACTAAATCTATCGGCCATTGATAGTAGCACCACGAGCTACTTTAACTAGATGTTCCATGTGGCAGGCAGACCCTAAGAGAGTCCTCAGGGAGCACGTCTGGGTATCCTGCCCTTATGTAACCCCTCTCGCAGAACGTGGGCCCGGCCTAGCGACTTGCGTCTAATGAGTCAGATGAATGGGATGTCACTTCTGAGATTAGGTTACAAAAGACTGTGACTGCTGTCTGGCCCACACTCTTGCTCTCCTGCTTGCTCCGGCTGATGGAGCTGCCTACCATCTCGTGAGCTCCCTTTGGATAGCTTTGGAGAGTGCCTTCCAGCCAACCCTGGGCTGAGGCCCCCCGTCCCACAGCCTACAGGGAACTGATTCTGCCAACAATAATGACAGCATGGGAATAGACACTCCCAGTGGAGCCTCGAGATGCAGCCTTGGAGGACACCCTGGTGGCAGCTTGTGAGAGGCTGAGCTGCAGGACCCTACTAAGTAGGGCCTTGATTCCTGGCCCCCAGAAGCTGTGAGATAATCAATATTTGTTCTTTTAAGCCACTGAGTTTGGGGCTAATTTGTTACACAGCAACAGGAAACATTAAGGTTGGTATTTTTCTTTACATATTATCAGATCATCCCCCATGGAGAGCATTTGATTGCAAGGGCGGGCAGGGGACAACATTGGGAAGTGAGACCCCCCAGAGGCCATCATGACAGGCCAAAGGTGAGGCCCTAGGCGAGAGGAACAGAGAAGTCGGGAAGGGAAGGAACTTAATCAGGAAAAAAAGTCCTAATCTGAGAATGCCCCCAGGGCCCTGAGTGTATTAGCATGTCCGGCCTCTGAACCGCTCAATATCTTTACTTTGTCGGATAAGTACCAGCACCTAGAGGCATTTCTGTAGGTTGAGTTCAGTGACCCAACACAGGAGGGGCAGATGCAGCTCTGAGCTCTAACCCAGCTCTTCCTGCCTGCTCTGGGTGAACATCTCAAGAGGCAGCGTGGTGCAGCAGAAAGGCGTGGAATTAGAAGTCAGGCGACCTGGGTACTTACTTTGACTGCACAGCACATGCATCTTAATTTCCCTGGGACTCAGTTTTCTCATTTGTAAACTGAGGGGATTCAACTAGATGACCTCTGAGGCATTGTTCAGATATAAAATTCTATGATCCTGTGATCTTAGCCAAGTTACCTGAACTGAGAAATGCCAAGCATGGCTTGGCTTTGGGCATAAGCACTGTGAGTGAAGGCTGCTCTTCTGAGAGTTCTCGGCAGCCTTGCTTGACTTCTAACACACCTTCCTGCTGCAAGGGGTCAACACCTGAGGGGCTGCCCATTTAGGCCTCTTGCAAATGAGGCCTGAGGAGCAGGCACGGGGACAGGCTATTCTACAGAGCCTGCGATGGGGTCTTCCTAGTTAGGTGAGCACCACGCTGCGCAAGGCAACACCTGGAGCACAGAGCAATTCTCCAGGCACGCGGGTGACCCCCTGCCACCCTGGCTAGGGTTGTTCCATTCTCTGACCATTTCAGAGGTGTGGTAGTTTGAGGCTTTCATGGATCCCAGAAAGGATCATATCCTTCGACCTAATCCATTCCTGTGGGTGTGAACCTTTTGCAGGTGGGAACTTCTTTTGATTAGATCACTTCAGTTACAGGCCTTATTAGATCACTTTAGTTAGGTGTGACCCAGGGTGGCTCTTAATCCTCTTATTGGAGTCTCTTATAAATGGGATGAATATGGAGAGACAAAGAAAAAAAGACACAGGAGCTCAGAGAGGAACCCACAGAAGCCGAGAGAGAAAGTCATAGATAGAGCAGGCAGAAGCCAAAGCAACGGAGCCCAGAGGAGAAGGCAGAGACCAGCAGATGCCGCCATGTGCCTTCCCATGCAAAAGAGAAGTCCATGATCGTCCGTAGTCAGTCTTTGTGAGAGAGTGCTTTGGACATTTTTCTCAGCCTCAGAACTGTTAAGTTTATAAATCGTGAAATCCCCATGTAAAAGCCAACCCAATTCTGGTAGATTGCTTTTTGCAGCTTTTAATAAACTGAAAAATAGGAATGGGCCATCCTGACACAGAGTTAAACTGGAAGGTCACTGTTTTTTTTTTTTTTTTAATTATAGGAGGTACTGGGGATTGAACCTAGGACCTCATACATGGGAAGCAGGAGCTTAACCACTGTGCTTCTTCATCCACACCCGCTCCCCATCACTGAATTTTATGTTTGTGAGGCACTCTGCTTCATGCAAACCATCAGTGGCACTGTAGGAAGCCGGGAGGGAGCGTCATAGTTGGGACCTTGGAAATATGGTGAACTTGAGAATCAAATAAAAATCTGTAAAGGTAGAGGAACTAGTCAGATGAGTTCAAGAAAGCAGGGATTAGCTGTCCAATGAGGATATAAACTAATCTTGTGCCTTGAGGTTTCAACGGCCAGATGAGGGGGTAATTAGCCCGGGGAGCAAGGGAAGATGTGTAGCATTTTCTCAGTGTTTTAAGGTTTCTTGATGCCAGGACAGTGGAATCTTGTGATACAACGTATAACAAAGGCTTGAATATGATCATGTGTCCAACAAAAAAGTTAACACAATAAATGCCCTGTTACGCAGGTTCTCTGAGTAGAGGTCTCCTGTAGTTGGAAACAATTCTGCCCAAAATAGAGCTGGAGAAACGTTACCATCTGAGAAGCTCTCTAGCCCGTAGGCTCTTCACTTTCCCTAAATCAGCACACTCTGAGAATCTGAGAAAGCTATGTATCATCTTGCGAGAAAAGTGCTCAGAAGTTATGCTTATAATTTCAGAGGGCTCATAACCCAGGTGAAAAGCCTCTGTTTTAGCCTAACACTCATTTTATTTTGAGGAGGTTAAGGCCTAGCGAGGTCACAAGGCCACAGCCAAGTCAGTAGAAAGGCTTAGACTGGTACTAGGTCTCTAACTGCCTCAAACTGCTAGGAGACACTCAAGCAGACTGGGATCACTGCACAGCGGGCTAGGAGCAGACTGGACTCACTGCACAGCGGTTCTGAGGCCAGAAGGAACATGGATGTGGATCAGTCAAGATGTCTCACTTCTGAAGCTTGTTATGCTTTTCTGTAGGTCAGTTTAATTTCCAGGAAGAGTGAGAAACGTGAGCAAGCAGAAGACAGGGATGCTGACTTGGTGACTTGTGCAGAACACAAATCTAATATTGGAGCCAAGGCAGGTACAGAGAGAGTCAGCCGCATGCTCTTGCATCAAAGCCTGCATCTGAGTGGCCATACAGGTGGGGACGGTCATGCTGTGGTGGAGAACTGGCTAGAAGGCCAGCTGCACAGGGGCAGGTCCCTGCCTTTTGCAGGGCAGTGACGCTGCACTGTCCCAGGCCACGTTCAGGTCAGGTGTCCCCAGCACGGTGCCTGGACAGAGGTGGCTCCGTAAGTACTGTCTCCTTTCCTCCTTTTTCTTCACTGAACAGGTATAGTATTTGTACTTCCTTGGTACATGTGACAGTCAGGTAATCAAGCCCACAGAGGCTTGGGGCAAAGAGCCTGGTTCTGAATTCATGCTCTGCCTGGCACGTTAGTAATGGCTTACACACACACACACACACACACACACACACACAGCCAAAACTCTGATGAGGCTGTTAGCATGGTAACAGGAAGGAAGGCACTTTGGTCTCCATTTCTCTCTCTGACTCATGGATACCTGCCAGGTAGCAGATGGCCTGCGTGGACAATTACCTTCATTTTGCTGCAGTGTATTTATATTAAACAACCTGGCCTCTTTACAGATGATTTTCAGAGGCCCTCTCAGAAAAACAAACAAAGCAATACCGTGAGAAAGGAGCTGTGAGGTCACAGTGAATGTAGAGAGAAGTGGAGTGTAGACAGGATGGTCCTTCTATATGTTTTTCTTCAAGAAAAGGTAAAAACAAGCAAAAAAACCCATGTACTATTTTGAGCTGGGACTGGCAGTGGCTCTGCTGGAACATGCAGCAGTCTAATCAAATGTGGAAGACAGAGAGGTGACAGGATTATCTGAAGCAGCGCTATCATGCTATAAGATTGGCAAATAACCGCCCAACATGACAAAGGTTAAGACTGTCAAGAGTTAGGACCAGGAATGGAAGTGGGCAGACAATGGAGAACAGGGAGGTGGGGAGGTGGGGGGATGGAGAGACAAGAAAAGCAGCAGGCCACGGTGCCCTCTGGGGTGAATTAGAAGCAGGTAGAGAACATGTCTGGAGACCTTTGTAACTGAGAGCAAAGGTCCCACCTGCAAGCTTTAGTGCAGTGTAGCCGAGGAAAGATAAACTTGCTTCACCTAGGAGAGGGGTGAGGAGTTTTATGATATCTCTCTTCTCTTACCACTGTTAATACACATTTATTTATTGTCTGCATCTGTTGGAAGGATGAAGCCACCAAGAAGTCTTCATGAGTCCTTCTGTGGAGAGCTGACACCTGTTTTTTCCTACAATCACTTCAGAAAACTGCGCTCACACATAATCTGTCACTCGCTGTGCTGGCTTGTGGGGTAATGAGCTGTGGAGAGGAAACAGCCGGATGTCTTGGGATCCCAGTATTGGCAACAGGTAGAAGGTTAGGGCGCTCCATCTTCATGAATTTGCCCCTACTTGTGTCCAGCTAAATTATACAGAGGACAAAGCTTATGCCAAGGCTTAGAGGGGTGGGGGTGCAGCAAGGCATCCAGTTAGCGTCCATAATGGAAGGAGGAAGGTACATTAAATTCGTGGGACAAAGAATAACCTATAGAAATGAATCATAAACCCATAGATAAAAAGAAAGTTGGAATTTTAACATTTAGATAGGGAAGCTTATAAATTCCAAGGTAAGAATTCTCCTCTTTATGTGTATTTCTCCTAGTTTGTCCAGCTTTATTTAAAAGCGGTAGCCCACTAGTCTCATGGAAAGATTGCCACGCCAGTTTTCAGCAGCATGCTCAGGGGCCTCCTTGTGGGAAAACCCCTGTAAATGGAACACCGAACACTCAGAATGCATGTCAGTAACAAAAACTAGGATAGGCTCCCTGAAGGATGTGCTCCTTACTCAGATGGCTGAATCAATTATCAGGCAGTGGTATTTTAAAATGCAAAGTCAGTAAGTCACATTTAAATGCTACTTAAGGACAAGGCACTCTTCTTCAACTACATCACTCTACCTTTGCTGAGCCCAGGCTTTGCAGTCAGGCGGGAGCTACTTTGAATTCCTGCTGGGCTGTTTAGCAGTCGTGTGATCTTGGGCAACTTACTTAACCTCTCCGTACCTTGGATTTTCCAAGTAGAATATCTAGCTCACTGGTTGGTGAGGCTGAGTAAGGAATATTTCACACACCTGACTCCACAATGTCACACCTGTACGATTCTACTGGGTTAGGTGCTGTGCGGGATAAATAGAGGAGGCGATGTCTCTGCCCTTGGCAAGCTACAACCTCCTGAAGGAGTTAGGCAGGTATGCAACCAGTACACAAGTGCCATAGGAGACATACACAGGGAAAGCAGCAGAGAAGAGGGTTCAACTCTTACTTTCTAAAATAGGGTAAGGTCTCCTGAGAGATTCCTGAAGGGCATAATTGCAATAGGCAGAAGACTAGGGGGAAGCAGACTTAGCCCAGTGGTTGGGGCGTCCGCCTACCACATGGGAGGTCTGCGGTTCAAACCTCGGGCCTCCTTGACCCATGTGGAGCTGGCCCATGCGCAGTGCTGATGTGTGCAAGGAGTGCCATGCCACACAGGGGTGTCCCTGCTTAGGGGAGCCCCAACGCAAGGAGTGTGCCCCATAAAGAGAGCCGCCCAGCGCGAAAGAAAGTGCAGCCTGCCTAAGAATGGCACCGCCCATATGGAGAGCTGACACAACAAGATGATGCAACAAAAGGAAACACAGATTCCCATGCTGCTGCCAACAACAGAAGCGGACAAAGAAGAAGACTCAGCAAATAGACACAGAGAACAGACAACTGGGGTGGGGGAGAAGGGGAGATAAATAAATAAATCTAAAAAAAAAAAAGAACTAAATGGTTAGATAAGTATCTACATAATATCTTTGCTTCTTGGCCCACAAAGTCTAAAACATTTAGCAGTTTGCTGCCCCTGCCATATGCAGTGGTAAGAGGGAGCTAGTGAAGATTTCTGAGGAGGACAATGCCATGATCGGTATGATCTGTATGCTGGAATCTAACTCCGGGCAACGTGAAGGAGGAACAGACAAGCAAGAGGCTGGAGACTAGGAGACTGATAGGAGGCTTTCCCTCCAAGTGACAGATAGTGGAGGAGGGAATGAGTGGTGATAGGAGTAGAAAGGAAGAGAGAGAACACAGAAGCAACCTCTTGGAGAAAGAATAACTTGACATTGGCAACCACTGGGGATTGAATCCTGATCCCTGTAAAAGGCATGCTCAGGCTGCATGCCTGGCCCTGAGGCTGTGAACCCATTTGTAAACTTGGCCCTTGAAAATGTAATTGTTGGTTATGGTTTGCCCAAACTGAATGGGGGTGGCCTTAATCCAACATGGCTGAAGTCCTTAAGAGCAATGGAAACCAGAAATGGAAATAAAAGGCTTGGGGAGGAGCTGGAAGCTGGATGTCAACAGAACCTGCAAGAGAAAGAAGGGAGGACATCACCATGTGATGGGCAAGCCAAGGCCAGTCAACCAGACACCACTGACCCGGGAGCAGGCAAGCCTCTAGCCTCTGAAACCATGAGCCAATAAATTCCCCTGATTAGGCCAAAACTCACTGGGGGGGGGGGGGGGGGGGGATTTGTCATAGCAGTTGGAAAACTAAGAAAACAACTGGGAGGGTAGAGCATAAGAGGCCCAGTCTCTAGCCTGAGGGCAGGGCGTGCTGGCCATTACATCAACAGAAGCAGAAAATATGGTTGACAAGTGATTTATTGGGGAAACTGTTTGGAAATGTGGCCTCTGAAGCTTGTGGTACACCTGGGATGAAATCTTTTACCACCCAACCCATACCTAAACCCTCAGAATAAGGGAGTCTGAGAATGACAAGGGGCTGCAGACTGAGCATCCCAGAGATGGTTCTCTGGGCTTAAAACAAAGATTCTCAATTAGGAGCAATTTTACCTGCTAGGGGACCAGAATGGAGGGGGAATTCAGACGGCAGAGATCAGGGATGCTGCTAAACATTCTACAAAGTGTAGGACAGCCTCCTACCAAAAAAGAGTTATCTGGTCCAAAATGTCAACAGTGACAAGGTTGAGAAACCCTGCCTTAGGATGACAGAGTCACGGGGTTCCAGGCTTTTTTCACAGGTAGAGAGCTGCTGTGGAAGGAAGGCAAGGCCAGTGGAGGCCCAGACTAGGTAAGAACCTTCAAGAAGCTCAGGAGCATCTTCTGTGTATTTATTTTGGAGATGTCCTGGGGAGGGCTAGAGGCTTGAGAAGCTCCTAGATTCTTTCTCAGTTTCTTGAGGCCTGGGTTGGTTAAACATAAGAAATGAAAATAAAAATGTGAAAGTAACTTATAAATAGTGAAGTATTATATAACTTTAAAGTTAATAATAATGAATAGTAACAAAAGCACTTAAGGATTTATTTGGCTTTGTATAGCAATGATGAACTGGCATTCTTATTAAAGACATCACTTGATTCACAGTAATCTCTCTGTATTGCCTCTAATTTTATAATTTCCCTTCCTCCCTCTCTCTCCCTCCCTCCCCCTCCCCCCTTTATTTTTTCAAATGCTGGGGTATCTATATTGCAGCTCCAAATGACAGTAAATCTACTTGTTAGATTATGATTAGTAACAAATGAAGAAGAATAGTGTGAAACAGTCTATTGTACCCTTTATAGCATGCTTCTTTTAGCTGAAACCAAGGAGATGTTCATTTCAGTTAAGGACTCTAGGCCACAAAATTTCCTGCCTTGGCACAGAACATTAGAACTAGCCTGAGGTTCAGCTATAAAGTCTGTTACTCTAGAGATTGGTATTGCATTATGATTTGAGGAAATGCCTACAGATGCTCTCAGAATGAAGGGGCACAGATACCATCCCATGCCAAGACAAGATGCTGCTGGAGAGTGCTAGGTAATCTGGCCTTCCTCTTGTGGCATGGCCAAGAATCACAGAGGTAAGCCAAAGGAAAAGGGCATTGTAGAAGGAGGTGATGCTGTTATTTAGAATGTTTTCTTTTGTTTGGAAAAGTTGGAGGTAGGAGTTGGTATGAGTAGGTTTTGAGGAAAGACTTGGTTATTTGAAAGGAAGTTTAGGCAATGAAGTGAGGGCCAGAGATTTCAATGTCATGAAAGGAGAAAGCAGTGAAATCAACCTGTTTGGATTTCTGTACCTTTTTGGTTTTAGCCATTCTCTGAAATACCAGTTGGTATCTATGATGAAAGGATCCAAGAATTGTGGAGTTGGAAGTTTACAGATGAGGAAATTCAGGTTCATAAGGGTTATATGTTCAGATGGAAAGGATGCCAAAAATGCCTTATGAGAAGAACAATTCATTAAAGTATAATTCAATAAGGCAGATGTGAGAATTTAATTCCTTCTTTTGGGGGGCTGGTGAGGAGGCTGGACAAGACAAAGTCTGTTTTTCAGAGCTGTGTGCACTCTACTACTCTTCTGAAATGATTCTTTCCAAAGCTGCTGATTACTTTCTTACTGTCATATCCAAGGGTTTCTTTATCAACTTTTTCCCTCTTAAAACGTTTTGGGCTTCCATGAGAACCCACAATCCTACTTCTGCCTCCTCTCACTGCTTCTTCTTTCTTCTTTTTGTCTACTGTGGATTCTTCCTGAGGCTCATGTTCATGGCTTCAACCCTAATTCTATGCTGAACACTTGCACATCTCCATGGCGAGCCCTGTTCTCCAGGTGCATTTCCCTAACCATCTAAAAGAACTTTATTTGTGACTGCCTATTCTTTGCAACTCAGTATGTCCCAAATCAGATCAAAGTCTCCTTCCTAAGCCAAACCCCTCCCCCATTTAAACTTTTCAAATCAATGGGACCTATCATTTCCCCAGGTTCTCAGGCTCAAACTCAGAAGCAGTCTTTCATGCATCCTTTTCTGTTCATGCTTTGCTGAGATTCAGTGTGTATCTGGGGAGGAAAGTGTGTCCTAGGAATTCAAGAGTCTTCTAGTGGAAGGAAAATTTTTCCAGCTTGGTGTGTAGAGAATTTTCCTGGAGATCCTGGATGATGTTTTTCTCATGCAGTTTGCATTCTAGCCAGGAGAGAGAAAAAGTAGAAATATAGTACAGAAGGGAAATAAAAAGCCAAGGAAACCTCTCAACTCATTATTGATGAGAGTGAGGAAAAATGCTGGGGATGCTATAAATCCCCAACTGAAAACTCCTTTTTGTAGGAGTACAAGGAAGTTAGGGGGAGTGAACTACAAACACCTATTGTTAATACTGCAATGACCTTTCCCTTCCTTTTTTTTTTTTGGAAAAAAACAAATTAAAGACCAAACAAAAACAAGACCACAGAGCAGGTCCAAGACTGTTGAGCATACTCTGTAAACCTTCACAGAACACATGGGCACCGAGAGAGTCTATGCATCTGTGGCTATCACAGGCCCAGGGCCCAGGCTGAAGGTTTGCGGGATAAGAATCAAGTACAGCACTGGGTCATTGTTTACCAAAACACATCCATTTGCCAGACGGCAGTGATGCCTGAGGTTCAGGATACCCCTGACCTAGCCTGTGTTTTTGCATTTAGGATGTCATCCCAACTCTCAGATAACTTTCACACTATTTGTGGGGATGGTCTGTGTAGGATTTATCTTTTTATCCTCTGGCAGCTCAAGCTTACTGCTTTGTACATTTGTAGTGAAATCCTGTTAAATGTATAAATGAATGGCAGTCCTTTGCCTTTTAGGGTAGAGGTAGACTTAGGATTCTAATCCAAAGTATGGTGGGGCCACAGATACAGCGGTCAGAGGGCCCAGGAGATTTTAGAGGCACATTGGTTTGAATCACTTCCCAATCCAGGAAGGGAAATGATGCATGAGGCAAATGCTGACATCAAGGGGTTCATCAACAATCTCTTTAATGGACAAAGAAGTGGTTTTGTTTTATTTGTTGTTGTATAGGTTTTTTATTTTTTGAAAGTACTTTCTCTTACACTTACAAACTTAGTATTCATGAGGTTTGTTGAAGCCCTCATGGGTCAACCATAGCTAGTTAAATAGCAAGTGCTCTCCCTCTGAGGTGGTGGAGCTGTGGTCAGAGACTGGGAATTCCAGGAGCCAGCCCACACCATGCTTTCTTTGGTAGAGTTGTAATGAGTTATTTGTTTGGATCCTGGAGATCACAGAGCTAGATCCCACTAGATATTCCGACTGACCTAAAAAGAGAAGTCCCAAGTGATGCAATATTCTCTTAGCAGACTCCCCAAGATTCATCCATTTGCATCAACTTCAAAATGCCAGCTACATTCCCCTTCTGTCATCCCCATGACTAATCTGGGTCAAAGTCAACCCTCCTGTCCTAGGTACTGTCTAAAGTTCCAGTCTTTAAGCCTGATGTTGCTCTCTACATAAACGATAATCATTCTCCAACAGCAGGGATTAGAGAAATGTTTAAGGAAATATGTCCTTCATGAATAAGGAAAGCTGGTTTATTTGGTATTAGAGATCCTGTACTGAGGTCTTTGGGCGAAATGGAGCCCTGAGATGCTCCTAGAATGAACCTGTACATCTGAAGACCCTGCAGGATAGGCCTGGGCTATCGTCTGGCCTAGATGGGAGTAGCCCACAGCTCACGTACACCTGTGGCCATAAGCACCACTGCGGCAGGGATGGCCCCTACTCAGTCAGTTATTACCCCGTGGGGGGCCCTTTGTAACATGTGGATGAATCCTATAACCACATTTCTGGCTGCTAGCAGTGGGTTTCTACTGAGCAACAGTCAAAATATTTTCAAATGATACAAATAACTTATAGACATCCCACATTTTATAGATTCTCCATGCTGAAAAAAGGATTTCATTCTACATAATTAGTATCTGTTCTTTGGACAGAAATAATAATAGAGTTAATAATAATTACTAATATATTACTTTCATATTCCTGTTCTTTTGGTAACATTGAGATTCATTTTTCTGATTCCTTATTTATGAAGGGCATTCCTGCATCATAATTTAGTCTCCTGAATAGATCGACCAACTATATGGGAGTACTGTGAGCAAAATTATGCTCAAGTTATTTGAACCAGTCGTGTCCCTAACAAACTAATAAACCTATTACTTTATACAGCCCTTAAGTCAGTATCTTTTACATTTGATTAATACTTGTTTTCATTTAAGAAGTATTCACTGAGCATCTACTGCGGCTGGCACTGGGCTGGAGGCTGGGTATGCAGCAGAGAACAAGATGGTCTCTTGATTATCATGGGCCTGATCAACCCGAACTCAACTGATAAAATCCAGTGTCTGAGCCTATCAGCTGCAGGGTTAAACAGTGGGTGAAGAGTCACTTGATGAAGTCTTATCTGAAACAGCCAGGCAGTCCTATCCTTAATTATAACCCCTGGATCTGAGAAAAGAGAAGGGAAGGAGGGAGGGAGAAAGAAAAAAACAGAATTATCAGTTGAGGTGCTAATGCTACTCAAAGCACTGGAAAAGTAGCCGAGGCAGAAGGCAGAACCACGGCCCCAAAGCTTTCAAAGCCTCAGTTATTAACCATTACTCTCAAGCTCCCCAGAGGCAAACAACAACAACAACAACGAAACCAATAAACAAAACCCTATGAGGGGAAAGAAGCCAGAGAGCAGACTATATGAAAAAAGTTCTCCGTTGTGGATTTACAGAGCCTATTTGGGGAAGCATGTCTAGTAAATTCTTCATTTTAAAAGTCTTTTGCAATTGTTTTGTTACTCATTTAGGGTAATAAATTTTGAAAGGGAGGAAATTAAACTCTATTGGCCAAAATCCAAAAGTGTACAACTCTACTCTGTGTTAAATACTCATACCTTTTGTCTCTCACTCAGCAATGCTATGGATTAAAGCAGAAGCTCTAGCTCTAAAGTCTTTAGTCCTATCAGTTGTACACGTTAAAAATGTTGTTGAAGCATGTACAGTTGTTTAATCCAAATGTGAGCCTGAGCTGAGCCTTCAGTGGGCCCAGCTGAAACCTGTGAAGTGGACAGAAGGGTATTTTTACCTAAATCAACAGAGTAGCATCTCTCAACTCATACCATGGTGGGAAAAGCTGAGGAAAAACATGACCTGTACCAACTCATGCTGTGGGTGGTCCTGACAGACTGGGGATTGGGGACCTGAGCTCAGGACCTTGGCCTTGGCCATGGATAATCCCCAAGACAAACACTAGTGGCTCATTCGGGGCAGGCTTTGCAATTGAGGTCTTTTTTTTTTCTTTCTGAAATTGAGGTCTTGGTTCTTCTTTTGCCGACATCAAGAGGATAATGATTTCACACAGAATCAGAGGTCACAGAAACAAAAACGTTATTCAACCTGCTGTCCACTCAAGACTAGCTTTAAGTTGAACCTAAGAAATAACATAATAAAATAAGTGGTGGCAGACTTCTGGTTCTTGGATTACACAGCAATCCATAAAAATTTAAAAAGTGAACTAAGTACTGGAAGCTCTCCTTCTCCTGATAAAATCAGTACCCGTAAGGGCTGCCCTCTTTTGAAAGGGTTCTTAGGCGAGGTGGGGAGGATTGCCAGTGGAGTGCTTCCCTCTGAGCTGGCACATTCAGAGAGGGGTGAGGAGACGCTCGTCTGGGCTGACTGGTGGAAGGAAGCTCCCAGCAGGTGCTTTTAGGTAAAACATTCAAGTTTGGAGTGTAGGAGGGGAACACTGGTGGTCAGCCATGCCAGCCAGGGGAGGAGACTTGTGGGGAGAAGAGTGGGCGAAGGGGACAAGAAGGATGGAGGCTTTCTTTCCCTCCAACACGGTCTTGCTTCTCTTTCTGCTTGTGCTCGATGTTCCCAGCATCTCTGCGACTCCTAAGCCAACTGGAGGATGAAACCTCTCTGCCCCCTGGAGATGGGTGTGGCCATGTGGCTTGCTTTGACCCACAAACTGGAGTGGAAGTGCTTGGGTGTCATTCCCTGGTGGAGACAGCTCATGGTGGGGCTGGGCTTTCCATCCTGCTCGACTCTTGCTTTGCCACATGCATGTGCCACTGATGTCAAGTGACACAGGAGCGAAGCAGTGGACTTGGTGTAAGGAAAAAACCAAGACAAGAAAAGCCCAAACAAAGCCAAATGGATCTTTTGCCATGTGAAAGCTGCTGAGATGGCTGGGTTGTTAGCCTCTCCTGACTGTAGTGCTATATCTCTGACGGTCTGTTTTTCCTTAAGCCTCGCTTACCTCCCGCCCTCACCACCTCACTCCCTTTCTCTTCCTTTCTTCCCTTTTCTCTGATTCCATTGCTCTCTTCACTGGAAATAATAAGCATAATGTTTTATATTTCCTATTCTTAATCTAAAAAAAGGCCAAATTTTAAAAATGGGTATATTTTAAAAATTAAACATTTTATATTTCTCTCTTTAAAAAAACTTGAGGTAAATTAAAAATCAGCTTTGGCTTATGTAAAAAATGTTACACTTTGAAAACTTCGCTATGTTATCCTAAATATATGGTGTTACTACTGTGTATAGGCCCTTACCTGATTATCTTGTGTGGGTTAGTGGTGAGGAGGACAAATAAAATCAAACATAAACCTTTCCAAAACACCACACACGGCCACAGCAGCTCAGAAAAACCAGAACTCCTTAAGGAGTTACAGCATATTCTGTCCCTTAGTTTTCATTAGTTACTTGGTTAAGCAGGCCAGTGGAGCTGGAGCATCCAAAAGCCTGTTCAAGATTGGAGGATAACTAAAGTTATCGAAAGAACCACTGATTTTCATGCATACTCATCCATGACATAGACTGGAGATCACCCCCACCACCCCATAAGTTGTTTCAAGCAACTGAAGTCACCCTAGACACAAAGCAGCAGAGAATGAAAGAGCAATTGTAACTGGCTTAATCATGCATATTTAAATAAACACACAGATGTGGGCTTACAATTCAACAAGCACTGGTTTACAACAAGAACATGCTCTACTCAGTAAATGAGACTCGGACTTTTAGGTCATTTTACAAATACCATGGGGAGAGAACTGCTGAGGGTTTTGCTCACAACCAGTTCTGCAGAGACCATCTGATGAGGGAGGAGAGCAGAAGGCACATGACAGGTATCTGGGGGAAAGAGGCACATGCAGAAGGAGCAAGAGTCAGACGGAGGGTTCTGGAGTTCACTTACTGCCTGCTTTTGCTCCTCCTCCTAGAGTTGTTGAAGACAGGGAAAAAAGGCAGAAGGAGAAAGGAGAGAAATTAATGCCCATCACCACAAACTTTTGGAAAAAGTAAATGACAGAAAAATCGGGCAAACCAGGCCAGGCCCGTGGGTTTGGAGACCAAAGGCCCTGGCCACATATGAGCACCAGCGGGATAAAACAGCAGGCCTCTGCACTGCCCAATTCGTTAACTGCCAGCTTCTGGAGTTGGAAGGGGCCTTAGAAACCATCAAATTCAACTTCCTTACTTGTAGATGAAAGAGGCCTAGAGAGCCTGACTTGGCCAAAGTCTTGTACTATTTATGGTAAATCTGAAACAAGAAGCCCCACACGACTCAAAATCCCAGTAATCGTTCTGCTTCCCGATACGCACAGGTGTACGTACATTTATCTAGGCTCAGCATGTGGAACACAAGCCAACAGCCTCAGCATCACCTGGAGACTTGTCAGAGATGCAAATCGTGGGGCCCCAGTCTGGACCCGCTGAATCAAAACTGCAAGGGTGGGGCCCAGCAGTGTGTCTAACAGGGTTTTCAGGTGATTTGGAAGCACACTTGTTTGAGAATCCCTGCTCTAAGAACGTCTCAACTGGCAATTCCACCTGAGCAGAGATTCTTTAGTCCCCTCCCTCCACACTTGTTGGAACTGCAACACCGCCCATTTGCTTTCAGGCCGCTATGTCATTTTTCCCAAGGATGCACATGCATCAGTTTTCCCAATAAGCTGCAAACTGTTCCAGGGCCCTGAGAAATCTTTGCAAAAAATTCTTGACCTCAGTTTTTCATCAGTTCAGCACGTTTATTTATTACTTCTTATGTGTAAGGTACTGGGAGCACAGAGCTAAGGAAGATGGGATCTTTGCCTTCTAGAACTTCCCACACACAGGCCACAGAGTGGGCAGTTGACTGACGAAGGCAGGGGAGAAAGAAGCACACAGGATGAGAAATACTTTTGAGTTTCTCCTCAGGTCTCTCAGTTTCCTCTTTCTGTGCCTCGTCATGATTAACTGTGGTCAGAGAGCCTCAGCTCTTTGCCCCAAGCACACCAATCTGAAGGCTGCTGCCATGGTTCTCTAAAAGGGGAGCCACCCATAAGGTGGTCTCTATTGAGCATGTGTCTAGAAAGTCAGAGGAAAGGATAAGTGCTTCTGTTTTCACAGTTTCCTGATCTGGGTGCAACGGTAAAATGACTTCAGTAAATCACAGGAATTATAAAAGGGATAAGGTAAGTGAAAATTTGTAGAAGACAATTTTTATTCCAGCAAGAGAGATCTATGGACTAGAAATTAAGTGGACACCAAGAAATTTCTTGAGGAGACTCCAATGCACTGCAGGAAGATGCTCTTCATAGTTAAAGCCAGCTGCCAGGTGGCTGAGCAAACCTAAACTCAAGGAAACCAGGCAAAGAGGGTCCTGAGCATTAGCCTGGTCAGCCTGAAGAAGCCAGGCTCTCAGCCTCTGCATCCGCTGTGCACGGCTCGGGTGAGAAGGGGCTCGAGCTTAGCAGTTGGGAAGTGGTCTCCCTTCAGACTTCCCTGTGGGATGGAACACTTTTCTTCCAGTCAATAGGCAAAGCAAACAGCTATCAGTAGTTATCAAGGAATTAAAAATGTGTCCTTATTGCTGGCATTAAGTGTTGAAATGGCAATGGAAATGGTGGTAGAAGAACGGGGCACTCTGACAGGCTGAAATGGCATCTGAGGCTAAAAGACCAGTATATAATTTCTTAGACCTGTTTCTAAGCCACCTGCTCTTGTCACTGTTTTTCCCAGGTCTGCTACTGAAGATAACACTATTTTTTCAGGATGTAAAGGCCTCCCATGTGATTGGGTGTCCCAGAAGGAGGACTTTGGCAAAGTGTTTTAATTAGGATGGTGCCTTACAATTTAAACTCTTAATTGTTATTCAGAGAAAGTCCTGAAGGCCCAGTCAACACAATAAACAGATAAGATATGAGGTCTTAGGACTTCTTTGTTATCAAGTAGTCAGTTGATAAACAGTGACTGATGAAGGCAGAGGAGCCAAGTGGACTGAAAGGGGGTAATAACGCCTAAGCTGTAAAATACAAAGCAGGGAGTCTGGTTACCTGGCCAGAGTAATGGCATAGACACTGGTCATCCAAACAAAATGCTTTTCCATCCAGACTAGGTAAACATTTGCAAATAAGGTTGAAATTCAAAACTACAGAATTCATCTGGTAAATTTATTTAAAAACAGTATTGGAAAAATGGAAAATAAGTTTGAGAAATATAGGGAGCATCAATTAGAAACTGAAACACCAACATATAACCATTTCTAGATAAAATACGAAGTCTGAGACAGAGGTTATCTATGTAATAATTAATCAGGGGGAACTATGTACAGAAAAGATAAGTACAGAAACATGGGTACCTGAGCTTTGGTCAACATTATGTCATTAAAGAAAAACAATAAAAACGTCCCTGATACTCTTTGATGACAGGGATTGAATACTATTCACATTATAGCCTAAATACCTAAATGTGACACATAGAAATTTAATACATTTTGTTAAAGAAGTTTATGATTAATTTTTACTCTGCCTTGCTCCCCAAAAAGGATTTAGGTGCTTTTGTTGAATGAATAAATGAATGAACTAACTTCATATGTATGCTTCTTTAAATTATCATTTTTCAGATGAAGAGATTATAAAGTACACAACTTTTTAGTGTACCAGAATGAAAGAGCTCCATGTGAAGTGGAAATTGATTGTGATTTTAAAAAAATATTTATTTATTTCCCCCCTTCCCCCACCCTGCTGTTTTTCTGTCTGTGTCCATTCATGGTGTGATCTTCTGTATCTATTTCTCTTTTTGTCTTCTCTTCTTGTCTTTCTCCTCTAGGACTCACCGGGATTCGATCCTGGAGACCTCTGATGTGGAGAGAGGTTCCCTGTCAATTGTGCCACCTCAGTTCCTGGTCTCTGCTGCGCTTCACCTTGACTCTCCCCTTCCTCTCTCTTTTGTTGTGTCATCATCTTGTTGCATGACTCACTTGCATGGGCACTGGCTCACTGCATGGGCACTCATGCTGGCACTTGGCTCACCGTGCGGGCACGCTTTCTTTTCTTTTTCACCAGGAGGCCCCAGGGATCGAACCAGGGTCCTCCCATATGGTAGGCGGAGGCCTTATCACTTGAGTCACATCCACTTCTCTGTGTGATGTTTTAATTTAGAGTACCCCAGATCATGTGGCTTGATTGTCCATTTGACTATTTATAGCTATTTTATAAGTGAATTAAATGCTAGTAGGTTGAACATAAGTGAAAGCAGCTCAGTCTTTTGAAATTAAAATTAGGATTCTAAAGTGTACTTTTCTATTATGGGCTGGTAAACATTTTTTAATAGTAGGAAAACATCTTTGAAATTGTTATAGAAATCAATGATTCAGTATATACCTTCATGTATGACTTTTCAGGAATGCATATACTATACAGACGAAAATTTTGTCGTAATCCCTTTGGAAAGTTGGGACACTATAGTCATGAGATTTTTAGCTGTAAATTCTATTTGATGGATAAAAAGACAAATACTATTCCTGGATTGGTGTTTATAAATCGTTTTTCTTAATCTGCATGGACTCAGCCTGTCAGGTGGGTAAATGATAGGGCATTTAATAACCTGGCAGAGAATCCTACAAGTGGGGCTGCAGGGTCCCCCTTATTTTATAGAAATCATTATGGTAAGCCAACAGCTGGAAATACAAAGAAACTCAGGGTTTGGGATTAGGGGTCCAGGTATCAGCTCATTCTGCTTAGCCGTTGAGTCCAAGTGTCAGTGGTGGTTGCTGTAGGGTCCATGGGACTCAGACCAGTGGCTCTAAGGAACACCTAAGATACCTGAAAGGAAAGCACCCCGTGTTACTTACGGGAAACGCACTCTGGCTCCCCATCAGTTTGCAAAAACGTTTGCCTTTACAAAAATCACACTGGTGCACCCGCCTATCTATATTTTGGGATATCTTTCTGAAAGGGGGTTGGGCACAGGAAAGAGGTGAGTGGATCCTCTATTACCTCCTGCCCTGCAGGTGGAATCGTTCCACACTAGCAGGGCTTCTGGAGTCCCACACAGCTCCGGAGGTTACCAAGGCCGAATAATGTTTTAGTTTATCTCTGCTGTTCTGAGTGGTGATTGGGTTGTTTTGCTGGATGCATAGCAACTATTAAAGGGATTCGGGCTGGTTTTATGCAGAAGGTTTTCTTTTAAATATGACTCATTTAAGACATTAAATATTTCTGAGGAGAAATCCTGCTACCAGGGTTAATGTAGAAAAGTGTTTATGCAAAACAACCCAAATATGCAGGACCGAAGCTAGAGGAATCTCAGATCAAGACTACAAGAAGTTTTTGTCTTGACCAAGGAGAAAGTCAAAGAGCCTTACTCTGGAATATATGCTCTCCAATGTAACCGAGTTAGACTTATTTATAATTTCCTTATACATGGCTCTTCTGTCCCTTTTATTTGAACCTATACTTATTAAATAAGTATACTTATTAAATATATGTCCTAGAGACTTAAATCTTTGGTCTGTTCATATGCCAGTTGAGCCCTGAATCTCACCAGTTGTAACACCTCCTCCCAGTTTATTGGACTCACCCAGGACAACTAACAAAAGGATGATGATGGACAATGCCCATCCCAGGATGTCAAGTGTCTGCAACTGCAAGCAGTAAAGTTCCATCTATCTGCCCCATGGGATATACGCCCTTTCTCAATTGGAGAAAGGGTAGGCACCACCATCCCAAAATCCTCAAGACTGAGGAATGAACAAACATAAGGGGGGAAAGCAACTACGGACTAAAGTAGACTTATGATAATTCTATCAATGTTAGAACTTGTATCACTGATATAAAGGCAGTGGCCACCAGAGGTTCTGAGGAGAGGGAGAGGAAAGAATAGGTACAACATGGGGTCATTTTGGTGACACTGGAATTGTCCTGCATGACATTGCAATGAAAGATACAGATCATTATACATTTTGTTGAAACCTATAAAATTGTGCAGAGCAAAGTGTAAGCTATAATGTAAACTACAGGCCTTGGTTAGTGCAATGCTTCAGTATGTGCTCATCAATTTTAACAAATGTACCACATGAATGAAAGATGTTGTTAATGGAAAGTGTGGGAGGGGGAGAGGATGGTATATTTGGGAATCCCCTATGTTTTTGATGTAATCTAAAGCTTCTTTAAAAATAAAACAACCCCCCCCCCCCGCAAAAAAAAAAAACACACATACCCCTCACACACAAACACAAATACTACCTTTATCCAGGTTGCTAATACCCAGTAGCTTCATTACTAGGTCATGGTTAGAATGGAGGAGTGGAAGAAAGTGTAAACTGTGCTGTCCTTGGGCTACCACTCCCAGCCCAAAGCCTTGTCTTCTCAGGTCCAGATGATCACGTTCGTGCCCTAAATTATTACTTTCCAAGCCTTCAATGACTCCCCTTATTACAGGTTTTAATCTGCTCCTCCCCCAACTCTGGAGACATTCCACACTTCCTGGTTTTCACTCTAGCCCCTAACTGTGTCGTTCTACAAAATGCAGTGGTTTCACAGCCTGGGATGGGACCTCAGGAGCGAACAGCATCAGCAAATGCGCTCCTGCAGTGCTGCCATGCAGCTGGGTAAATACTTCCCTTCAGTGCCCAGTGAAACTGTCCCTGTGAAGCCATTTAAATGCCAAGCGTGCTTTTCCCTGCTTTGGGGTCTAGGGACTGTAATACGTCTTTTTCAACAAAAATAGACGAGAGACTTGAACTATTACTCATTTACTTGCTTCCCAACGTATTAAGCCTAAAGATAATGTTATTTTATTTTCATACAGCAAAATCATTGATTAGAATTAGTTGAGATGGGCCTCTGTACCGCTTATTTTTTTAAGATTTATTTTTATTTATTTCTCTCCCCTCCCCCCCCACCCCGCCCCAGTGGTCTGTTCTCTGTGTCCATTTGCTCTGTGTTCTTCTTTTTGTCCGCTTCTGTTGTTTTCAGCAGCATGGGAATCTGTGTTTCTTTTGGTTGCGTCATCTTGCTGCGTCAACTCTGTGTGTGTGGCGCCATTCGTGGGCAGGCTGCACTTTTTTTTTGTGTTGGGTGGCTCTCTTTATGGGGCACACTCCTTGTGTGTGGGGCTCCCCTACGTGGGGGACACCCCTGCGTGGCAGGGCACTCCTTGCGCGCATCAGCACTGCACATGGGCCAGCTCCACACGGGTCAAGGAGGCCCGGGGTTTGAACCGTGGACCTCCCATTTGGTAGGTGGACGCCCTATCCACTGGGCTAAGTCCGCTTCCCCTGTACCTCTTATCAACATAGAATATTTGTTAAGTATTTAGGTGGAATATTTGGAAATACTTGAGAACTTTCAGTTGAAAATATTATTCATGTATACCTAGGTAATTGATATTCTATTTATAAACATTCTTATTGACTCATAAAAGCAACTATCAGAATAATAATTAGCAACTACTAATAATCAGGCTTTAGATCAGTCATTGAGATGACTAAATTTATGGAAACTGTTCTGGGCAGCAATATTCAAGCCTTCAGCCTCACCTTGCTGCGAGTCGTGGGGAAGGCAGAGGCCGAGGCTGAGGGAACGTGGGAGAAGAGCAGGATGTGGGGTACAGGGTGGCTATCTGAAGGGGTGCTTACCTTCAACAGCTTCATCAGCCCCTCCAGCTGGACCATCAGCTCCCGCCTGCTCTCCTGAAGGGCTGACATCCTCTGCTCCAGCTCATCTTTCCTTTGCCTGTCCGGGAGGAAAGGCCCGTCAGGGAGGAAGCGCTGAAGATACAGGGCGCCCCCGTCCCCTCACTGGGGACAGGCCACTTACGAGACTGAGCTGCTCTGAGAAGCTGAGCGTGTCTGTTCTGAAACCTCATCTACAGAAGGGGGATATAGATCTGTTTTGCTTACTTTCCTGGACTGTTGTGAGAAGAATATATAAAAATGCTTTGGGAAGTATATATTGCTATATAGAGAAAAAATATAATGAAAGTGAGTAATTAAAAAAAAAATTCTTCAGGAAGTCAAATATCTTCTTTAGAAAGATATATAAAGGAGTCAAAAATGTAAATTAATAGTGGAGAAGTTGGATGAAAACTGTCCAGCACTTCTGCACCAGGTGTCAGGTCCAGCAGTGTGACAAGGGTCAGGGTGAATCTACGTCTAGGAAAGTTCATGCTCCCCAGAGCAAAGGTTCCATTTTATCAATTTTAGCTCAACGTGTCTGAAACTAGACCTTCTCCTCCAAATGGTTCTCCCCCCAACTTCCCCATCCCTCTACTTTTCTTCTGGTTATCAGGGCTGAAAAACTCAGTCCTCTTTGGCCGCCCAATTCAGATGGTCCTGTCTTGGAAATGTCCGTTCTTATCTCTCTATTCCCACCTCTCTCACTTTATCCAGGTGTTCCTTTCCTCACCTGTGCAACAGTCTTCTTGCTTGATTAATCCTAATTTCACCTGCTATGGAGAGGAAAAAGCAGTGGAATATAAATCAAGAGACCTGAGATCTAGCCCTGGGTCCACCATTTGCTAAATATGCAACCTTGGACAAGTCACTTGTCCTCTCTGAGTCCCTGTTTTCTCTTCTTTAAAATGGGACTAAGAACAGAAAACAAATGGCAAAGGAGCATTCTGAGGATCAAATAGGAAAATATATAAACATTTGTGAGCCTTAAAATGCTGCTCAAAAGAAATCTATTAATTTCATCATCCTGTGCAATAATTTCACTGGTTTTCTGCATCCCTGACTCTTGCCTGCAAGTCGAGGCCTGTGCTGTCCACTATGGGGGCCCTCAGCCACGTGTGCTGCTGAACACTAGAAATGTGCCTCGTGCGCATCTGAACTGAGATGTGCTGTGCGAAATACACCCTGGACTTTGAAGACTTAGTGTGAAAAAAGAAAGTAAAATATCACATTAATTTTAAAATATTGATTATATGTTAAAAGGATAATATTTTTTGATACATTGGGTTAAATAAAATGCATTATTAAAATTGATGATACCTATTTCTTTTTCATTTCTCAACGTTGTTATTAGAAAATCTTAAACCACAGATTTGCTCACTTTATATTTCTATTGGCGAGTGCTGCTGTGGACCCCACCCACCCTCCTATCCTCAGCTCCCCCCAGGCCATTTTGGGCGTTCTAGTCAGTGGTTCCCTCTTCTCTAACAAAGCCCATCATTTCACGACTCATAGCTTTCCCACATCTCTTCAGGACCTTATCCATTGTACCATGTCCATCCTCAACACCGTTCTTTCCAAGAAGCTGCTCCCGCTCCCTCCAGCAGATTCTGCACTTTGTGCTTCTCTGTGGTACTAACTTTACCTTGCACTCCTGTCATTCCTCCAATGATGTGAAATCCCTGACGTTAGGGGATGAGCTTTACTTATCTTTGCATATATTGAAGGATTAAGAGACTATCCTAATTCTGGTATATGCTCAACATCAATAGCACTAAATGCAATTATTATTTGAAACCTTCCAAGAATCTCCTATGATCTATCAGTCCATCTATCACTCATGTATCTCTAGAATCTGGACTCAATGAGCTAACTATGTTATCTCTTGTCACTGGCACTTGAAAGATTCTTTCAATGAATGACTGAAAACAAATTCTGAGCTCAAAGTCTCTCCCTCTCTGAAATGTGTCATACTTATTTGGGGAATCAGGCTGACTCTCCAACCCCATTTCCAAACTGAAATGCTCTGTCCCATCTTTCATAACCTTGCTGAAATTCCATGACCTCCTTGGGTCTAACTGATTCCAGACTATAAATATCTTTGTGCCCCCCTCCCCAGACACCTTATAATGCAATACCTATACTGTTTACTCTTTTTTTCTTTTTTTAAAGATTTCTCTCCCCTTCTCCCCCCCGCCCCCGTTGTCTGCTCTCTGTGTCCATTTGCTGTGTGTTCTTCTGTGACCGCTTCTATCCTTATCAGTGGCACCGGGAATCTGTGTTTCATTTTGTTGAGTCATCTTGCTGCGTCAGCTCTCCGTGTGTGTGGCACCATTCCTGGGCAGGCTGCACTTTCTTTCGCGCTGGACGGTTCTGCTTACGGGGTGCACTCCTTGTGTGTGGGGCTCCCCTTTGCAGGGACGCCCCTGCGTGGCACGGCACTCCTTACGCGCATCAGCACTGCGCATGGGCCAGCTCCACATGGGTCAAGGAGGCCCGGGGTTTGAACCGCGGACCTCCCATGTGGTTGGCAGACGCCCTATCCATTGGGCCAAGTCTGTTTCCCCCTATACTGTTTAACACAGTGTATTATTTCACTACCTACTAAGTTTTTATGTTTTGTTTCCAAAACTAGATTATAACCTTTTTTTAGGATGGCTTCTTTGTCTTCTAGTTTTCCATATTCCCTCTATTTACAACATAGGTATAATCAATAAGGAGAACCCAACCCGTTCAACCTTTACTAGGAGCCTTCCTTCCCTGAACCCGAGCCTGGATGTGGTGCTTTCTCTGTGCTGTGTATAACCAAAAAATTGTATTACAAGACAAAAACGAATGAACTATAGCTACAGTCAACAACATGGAAGGACCTAAAGAGTAACACATAATAAAGTGATAACGTTCTCTAAAGCTCAAAAAACAAAAAGCAAAATGAAACACTATCATATAGGAATGCATACATATGTGAGAATACTGTTTAAAAGGAAAGGGAATGATAACCCAAATTATGGATAAAGGTTAATTCTGTGAGGAAGATGGAAATAGGAAAATGGGATAAGGGAGAGACACATAGATGATGTGATTTAAGCAATACATGAGTTCTCAGGTTGAGCGGGTTTAAGGCTGTTCATTTTATTAATATGCTTCATATCTTACATATTTGTAACATAGCATATATTTTATAACAAACATATCATTAAAATAATAATGAAGGGGAAAAGGCAATCCTAGTGGACAGGGGGCAGGACTACTGGTCCTGTGGATGAGTTTCTCCATCTTGTTTTATTATACTAGGTGGGTATATTGATAAAAAAACTAGAGATCCTGCCTTTTATGTGTCTTGTAATAAATAAAATTCTTAATTTTAATGTGGTTGAATTTGCCAGTTTCTTCTTTTATGGTTAGCAATTCGGAGAAATTATTTCCTATTTCAAAATCCTAAAGAAGCTCTCCTACATTTTTTTCAAGAAGTTTTAAAGTTTTTTGTCTTTCATGTTTAATTCATGTGGTGGTGGTTTTTATATACAGTATGTGGTAAGAGCCAATATATTTTCTTCACATGCATAATCAATTGTTCTAGCACATAGTTCCTCCTTTCTTCAGGGACATAGGAACTGTTTTTGATTTCTGATTTCTCAGGCTTTAGATCCTCTGTGGACTAAGATTAAATTCCTGCTTCCTGCTGCCTTATATGACATCCTAGAACTTAGCCCTTTGCCTACCAAATCCGTGATATTTTTCAGATCCCTCCAGTTCAACTGAGCACTTTTAGCAATCCCAGCTCTAACAAGAGTTAGACTCAAGTATGACAGTTTTTTGCTTTTCTAGATACAAAAATAGTTCCTTGTGCCTGAGCCAAGGTTTTGGAAAGAAAACAGGTGTTTATTATGCTGATAGCCTAGAGCTGGGGCTCTTAATAAGGGGTCTAAGAGCTTGAATTGAAATTCAAAAACACATTCTTGTGGGGACGAGTTGTGTGGGTATGATATATTTATTAAATAATACACTGCATAATGTGGACTTAGTAAGGGGTCTGTGGTTTTCATTGGACTGGCAAAGGGGTCCATGGAACAAAAAAGGTGAAGAACTCCTGGCCTAGAGCTATATTCTGCTTAGTCAGCAGCATTTGTTTTCCCATCCTTCCTGGTATAACACCAACTGTACTAATAACTCAGATATGTGACAGTGGACTGCAGAGGAACCAAAATCTCAGCCCAACTAAATGTAAAAACTAAAATGAATTTTTCAGGAGACTACGAATTGCTATTCCTCTAATGATTTTCATCTGCAAAGTTTAAATTCTTTATGACTTATTTATTGATGATATAAATCTAAACAAAAGGACATCTATGGAAGAAGAATCTCCATTCTCTAGGAAAAGAAATCATGGTTTAGAGGCTAAATAGCATAGCCAAAGGAAGAGCTAAAAAGCATATTCAGCTATGCAGAACCTCTGATGATACCACATTAAAAATTAACAGTGGAAGTCAAATGCTACAACTTAAACAAGAAGAAGCCACCAATCAGAAATCTAGAGGTCTGGTGAGAGCAGGTGTCAAGCCACTATACTTAGTTTCCATCATGTCCTTCCTTACAGAAGAATACACATCTCTGAGACAGAAAGGAAATGAGACTCTAATCAGCTTACTCTCATGCTGTCCTCTTCTGAAAGGCCTTGCCACTTCCTCTCAAAAAGCAGCAAAGGGCAGTTAAAGTTGCTCTCTACCCTCATTCTGATCCTCCTTCCTTAGTTTCTCTATCCTTGGCGAGTTTAGATCTACACTGCAGTGGGAAGGCACCATCCCCATGGTGCAAGGGATGCTCTCTTGGTTTCACCTCTCAGAGGATGTGCCTATGAAGCACCCCTTTCCTTCAACAGGGTCCTGCTCTGACTGTGAGGTGCCAGGAGGATATATTCATAGGCAAGTGAACATTATTCCTGTTGAGAGTCTCTAAAGTTAGATTAATTAGCAAGATAGGATCGACTGTAACACAATGATCTTATTAAAGCAACCTCAAAAGTGTTAATACTGCATGTTTTGTCTGCGAGTGCAGGACTAGCATTTGGCTGAAGTTCTCAGTGTCCATATAGTGGGACCCAAACATCTGAAGAAGTAGCAGAATGGGTGGAATTCTTGGGCTGTTTCTTCTAGTTATTCTGATCAGTACATTCTCACCTATTAGTTCGGTTTCCGGAGCTATAAATTCCCACTGAAATGGACTATAGTTTGGAACTGTGGTGCAGTATTCCTACCCACCTCAGCAGCCGCAGCTCTGCCAACAATGTGGGGTTCTGCTGGGCCTTCTCGGGGGTGGGCTGGGAGGCCTGCTCATGTTCAAGGCGCAGACGCTGGATCTCCTGCAGGATCTCTCTAGAGAGGGATGAAAGAAAGAAAGACATCTTTGCAGTGTTCACAGCCCTTTATGTTTCCAGTTAGACGGTATTACTTTAATAGCATCAACTCTACTGATCCTGTTCCAACAGCTTCCAAATGACCTGAATGTGAAACGGACGCCTTAATACTGCTTCATGGGCCATCTCCTCAATGAAACAACATTTTGCAGCAGACAAATTTACAAAAACATTCTAAGAACTTAAAAGGAAAATGACAATTAGAACATTCTTTCTGGAAAGAAGAAAAGAGAACCTCTAGGCTCCTGATGCAGGCCCCGTGCTCACTTCCCTGAGCCTCCCTCTGCCATCTGTTCCTGAATGCAGGAGGGCTGCCGTTTCTGCCACCTGGGTTCAATCCCTTAGTCCTGGATTCCACCTTTCAGTGCAGAATGGTGTGTAGTCTGGTCTCCATGCCTTTAAAGGCTTAAATTTTTAAAAAAATTTTTAATGAGACACCAGACAGCCACATGCAGCCTAATGGGCGAGGACAAGAAGACTAGAGAGAACAGAAGGTTGCTGGGATGTACAGCGGAGAAAGGAATAGTAAGGATAAAGCACTGGTGGCCGGGAGAGGGCACTGGGAAAAAGTGAGCAGGGTTTTGGCCTACCGGGGTAAACAGCAGGCAGATATACACAGATCAGTGTCCAGGGCATTTACTGGGTGGGGGCTGCCTATGTTCACTGAGGGGACCCTCCTTGGTGGTCACAGGTTTGTAAGGAAAATGAGAATCATCTACTCACGTGGTCATCCTGGGCTTTGGAAACTGGCTCAACTTCTGCATTCTTACCTGTTTTTATTTTCCAGTTCTGCAATGAGCTGTCTTTGTTGTTTGTTGGCGTCAAAGTTAAAGCTCAAGTCAGTAGGAGGACGGGTCTGAAGCAGGAAGAAAGAAAATTTTCTTTTTCCGGTCTGATTTAAATATATTCAGCAGCCTAGACTATCGATTTTAACCACTTTCCCCTTTTGACTACCTTCATGTACACAGTTCAGTGACATTAATTACATTCATAGTACTGTGCTACCACTACTACCATCCATTACCAAAACATTTTCATCACCCCAGAAACTGCACCCATTAAGCAGTAACTCCTTATTCCTCCCTTGGCCTCAGCCCCTGCTAACTAATAATCTACTTCTGTCTCTATGTACCTGCTTATTCTAGGTATTTCATATAAATGAAATCATATAGTATTTGTCCTGTGTCTGGCTTATTTCATTAGCGTAATGTTTTCAAGGTTCATCCATATTGTAGCATGTATCAGAACTTAATTCCTTTTTATGGTTGAATAATAGTCCAAGGTATGTATGTAGTGCATTTTGTTTATCCATTCATCAATTGATGGGCATTTGGGATGCTTCTACTTGCTGGCTGTAATGAATAATGCTGTGATGAACATTCATGTACAAGCTCTTGTGTGAGTATATGGTTTCATTTCTTGAGTGGACTTGCCTTTTGATAATTATCTTTTGAGGAACTGCCAAACTGTTTTCCAAAGCAGTTGCACCACTTTACCTTCCCACCAGCTATGTATGAGGATTCCTATTTCTCCACATCTTTACTAACACTTGTTATTATCTGTCTTTTTGATCACATTCACTAAATGGGTGTGAATTGTTATCTCTTGGTTTTGATTTCCATTTCCCTAACAACTGATGATGTTGAACATATTTTCATGTGCTTATTGGCCATTTGTGTAACTTCTTTGGAGTTTTTTTTTTTTTAAAGATTTATTTATTTATTTCTCTACCCTCCCCCTACCCCCCCCCCCCCCCCGTTGTCTGTTCTCTGTGTCTTTTTGCTGCATCTTCTTTGTCCACTTCTGTTGTTGTCAGCTGCACGGGAATCTGTGTCTCTTTTTGTTGCGTCATCATCTTGTGTCAGCTCTCCATGTGGGTGGCGCCATTCCTGGGCAGGCTGCACTTTTTTTCACGCTGGGCAGCTCTCTTTACGGGGCGCACTCCTTGTGCATGGAGTTCCCCTACGTGGGGGACACCCCTGCGTGGCACAGCATTCCTTGCGCGCATCAGCACTGCGCATGGGCCAGCTCCGCACGGGTCGAGGAGGCCCGGGGTTTGAACCGCGGACCTCCCATGTGGTAGACGGATGCCCTAACCACTGGGCCAAGTCCGTTTCCCAAAATATTTGTTTTTGATTTACATTTTCACTGATGTTTTTGATACAGGTTACCTCCTCTAAGAATTTATGGTAGTCAGTCAACACAAAACAGGAAAAGGGATGAACAGGTAATGTTTCATGTTCTTTGATTAACCAGAACAGGAGCTCTCGCTGAAGGTTCTACAATGGCTATGCTTCCTTCTGCACATTCTTGAATCTACCCAAAACATGATCTGCAATGATACAATCTTGTTTCCTGTCTACAGCTTGAAGACTCATTAAGTCATTCTTTTTATGTGGAAGTTCCTAAGCAAATAGTAGCAAAAACAGCGTAGCAAATATGGGTGGGAGGCTTTTTATCAAATTACCTAATATTTTTATTTTTTAAAGGAAAAAAAAGGTTTCTCTTTCTCCAGAAAAGAGTGGACCAGCAGCCAGCTGAGTAAACTTCCTACATTATATTCAACATCTTGTGAGCGCTGGAGCCTCAGAAATAATGGCTTGCTTGAGGCTGAACCTGCCTATGAATAATAGCTTTCCAATTCCTGAAAATTGAAGTTAAAGATAAAGGCTCCTTTTAGAGTGGGACAAGGGAACTTTGTGGAGGAGGAAGCGAGCTGTGAAAGGAATTTGCTTCATGAGACAAATCAACCAACCAACAAAAACTCTGTGGTATTTTACTGGAAACTTCTAAAGAACCTTTTTGGTTTTGAGCATCTGAGTACAGAGCTGAGGCATCTTTCATAGAGGAGGTTAATACAGGAATCAAAAATCATTGTCAACAGATGCCTTAACAGGCAAGATTATTTGGTACCAGAAAGTACCTGAGCCGGCAATTCCACCTGAAGCTACCTGTGACTTGACAGGGTCATGCTCCTCCACCTGAAAATAACAAGAGCTCCCATACTAACTAAGTGTCTAATGACAGCTTATTTCACTCAATCAAATGCTCAACATGGCCAAGTGTACCTTAAATAACAGAGTGACTTAAATTTTTATATTTTAGTTTAAATACTATAGTACTGCTTAAAAAAAACCCAATACAACAAGTTCTCCTGTCCTAAAATCCCTCCAGAACATGAAGGATCAAAGGCAGAAGAAGAATTATTAGTTCATAAAAAAATAGAATCCTCTGGCCAGAAGAGTCCTAATGACGATTTCTTTCAACAATTAAGTCAACAGTTCATTCATTCATTTACTCAACAAATATTTTGAGTTCCTGTGTACCAGGCACTGTAGTTCTAGGAGAGATGCATCAATGCATAAGTCACAGCTCCCGCCCTCCTGCAGCTTACAGTACAGTGAGAGAGAAAGATACGAAACCCACATATAGATATGTGTATTACATCAGTACTAAGAAACACCATGAAGAAATACAGGGTAAGGAAGTACGAGTGAACTGGGACAGACTCTTGAAACGAGTGTCTATGGAAGGGCAGGCTCAATGCAGTGAGGAAGCAAATCTGCCAAGAACACAGCAAGAGCAAAGGCCCTGCAGCTGCTGTGGTCCCGCTGGGTTTGCTCAGGCGGACCCTGGTGGGATCCTAGGGGTTAGACCGCAGGGGGCCTTGCAGCCGTGAAGATGAGGTTCCAGCTTACTCTGAACGTGGACAGAGGCCAGTCTAGGACTTTGAACAGGGAGTATGGAATCTGTGTGTGTTGAAATATCAAAAACTGTGGTGAAGTATAGGTAAAAAAAATTGGTTATGTTTAACTGACTCTAAAAATGGAAGTGATCTTGGCGGAGTATTCACAAGATATCATATTCATATATGAAGTCACATAACCTTGTACATGAACCTCAGGTCTAGCTGGGGTGATTCAACCTTTCGGTTTCCTCACTTGTAAAATCACATCTGAAATCATTCCTATCTTGCAGAACTGCTATGAGGACCAGAGGTAATGTTTCTATTACATTCTGGTACAGGGCTACAGACATAGATGGCTCTCAAAAATGGTAGCTATTATTTATAGTTCTGTTGTGGAGTCAAAGCAGCTACTAGGCAGTGTAAACTCTGGAGAAAAAAGACTCATCCAATTACAATAGAAGTGTAAGCTGGGCAAGTTTACAAGATAAAAGGTGAGAGATCATTTAAAAGTTAAATAATCAAGTATCTAATAATGATTGCAACTGTTGAGTGGATGGACCTTAAGGCCAGAACAACGAAAGACAGAAAAAGTTGCGGGGGAAAGGACCAGATTCTAAGGGATAAAGCTTTAATATTTGAGAAAGAGGCACTGAGGAATGGGAATAAGGTATTGAGGCTCCTTTAATCCTAAGAAGGAAAAGGTGCCTCAAACTTCCTCTGTTCCATTAGAGGTCATCCTCTTAGGTTTAAATAGTTTCATAGGCCCCATCACTTTTAATGGAATGGAGAAACATCTGAAAAATACGAAAGAAATAAGGTCATTTCAAGTAAAACTGGGCAAATGTTGTAAAACCAAGGAAAGCCAACACAGCCAGCAAACTCATCTGATAGCAGGCATTTCTGGAACCTCCTAAAAAGAGACTGGAGGCTTCCCACGTCCCATGAACGTGGCAGGAGTCCCCCAAAAACGTGTTTGATAGTCAACTAGACTTTCTTTGTACTGAGTACCATTCTAACAATCATCCCAACCTCAGACTCTAATTGAAAGGCTGTCAATTATTAGCCTGGTCCCTCACTGTCTCAAATACCCAATAATGTTGTTTAGGGCTACGGTTCCCAAGCTAGCTGCAAATCAGAAGACTTGGGAGCTTTCATACATGATTTCAGTACAGAGCCAGGTTTGACAATTACTATTTTAGGGGGTTTCTGAGTCATTAAATATGTGCAAAACATCACATGGATTCTGTTAATCTTTAGTTCTAAGAGGCCATGAGGATATTTCTGGAATGGTGCATGTCTGCAGCAGGCTGACAAGATGGTGGGAATAGGCTAGATGAAAAAAAATCTCAAAAAAGTTTAAGTGCTTAGAAGTATGACAGTGGGTGAGGACTTCCTCCTTTCACCTTTCTTCCAACTTTTCCACAATGAGTTTTCAAACTTTCCATAAAGGAAAAAACTTTACTTAAAAATAAATAAACCATCTGATTATATCCAGTGCTGGTGATGTTTGTGGTAAAACCTTAATAATTTCCTGTTCTTACTACTATTTACCACACGTTATAGTTATATTGTAATTAAAACACCAAAAACAAAAACCAAAAAAAAACCCCAAAAAATCAAAAAGGAACTCAGGGAATTTGTTTTCACTTCTGGAAAACAAATTAGCTGTTCTGGATAATGATGGCTCATCTAAGCAACCTAAAATTTCTTTATTCAAGAGTCAGCCCAAGGAGGTTGCAGTAGCCACATTCACCACCCAGGGAGAACTTAACTCGGAATGCTGAAGCAGCCACCGGGCGCACTGCTGGCTGCTAAAATGATTTAATGATCTTTCTTTGTGGAAGGTGGTTTTTTTTTTTCTTTAAATCAACACAAAGCCTATCTGGCAGGCTATAAATAAATTCTTTTGAGCACTACACCCACTTTATGCAAAGCACTTGTATCAGTAAGAGATTAGAGGATTAGGAGCCCTGTGTTTAACAGAAATCCAGCCAAGAAGATTCCTTCTTGAGAGGCCCAATATTTATAGGATAACTACACTTTGGCAAATGTACAGAAGATGAAAGGAACCATATCAGGATGCAATTTCAAGACCATTCTAACAATAATCATTTTCACAAGAACTAGAGAATTGACATCAGAAACTATCAGGTTCAAATAGACTTATCTTGTTTGCAGTAAAGGGGTACAGGGTCAAACGGCTTTGGGGGTTTAATTTACAATATTTAAAAAGTACTATAGAAAGTCAACAAGACTGTGTAATGGCATTAAATATATTTAATTTTAAAAGCTCAGCCACAATCCCATTCATCTAAACTATTTTATTTAGAAATTTTTGTTTCTAAAATAAATCGAACAGTTGTGACTTACTGAGGACACAAGTAAGGTTTAACTGATTCGTTTTATTCCCTCAGACTCTTTTGTACTATTCTGTTCCATTTCACTCAACCTTAGAGTTGTAATGTTAGAGTCAGATGTGTGACTCTAACATTAGATTCTTGAGAAAAAGATTTTGAAAGTTTACCCCACTCCACAATGGTCTCTGTGCTCCAGTCACACAAGCTGTCTTTCAGGTTCTGACCCCTACAGCGTCAGGGCCTTTACACAGGTAGAGCAGCCCAGGGGGCACACACTCCATTCTCTTTACCTGGTTAATGCTTACATAGCCTTTTTTTTTTTTCCTTTTTATTTTCATTTTAACCATTTTAAGTAGACAATTCTTTGACATTAAGTACTTTGACAATACTGTACAACTTTCACAGCTTTCTATTTCTACACTATCTTCATCATCCCAAACTAAAACTCTTACTCATTTAGGATTAACTTCCCATTCCCTCCCCCACCTCTTGGCACTCTTTGTAACCAATATTCTGCTTTCTGTTTCTGAATTTGCTTATTCTAGATATTTCATATGAGAAAAATTAATATATTTGTCCTTTTGTGTCTGGCTTCTTTCACTCAACATGATGGCTTTAAGGTTCACCTATGTTGTAGCAGTATGAGCACTTCACTTCTTTTTCATGGCTGAATAATATTTCATTGTATGGATATACCACATTTTGTTTATCCAATCATCTGCTGATGGGCATTTGGATTACTTCCACCTTTTGGCTATTGTGAATAATGCTATGATTAATAATGCTGTACAAATATCTACGTGAATCCGTTTCAAATTCTACTGGGTATATATCTATGAGTAGAGTTGCCAAGTAATATGGTTATTCTAGGTATAATTTTCTAAGAAACCTCCAAACTGTTTTCTATAGTGGCTGCACCATTTTACATCGCCACAAACAATGTAAGAGGATTCTCATTTGTCTGCATCTTTACCAACCCTTGTTATATTCAGGTTTTGAAAAAAAAAAAAGCCATTGTAGTGGGTATGAAGCGGTATCTCGCTATAGTTTTAATTTGCATTTCTCTAATGGCTAATGATTTTGAGCATCTTTGGATATACTTACTGGCCATTTGAATATCATCTTTGGAGAAATGTCTATTCAAGTACTTGGACTACTTTTTAAAGTCAGGCTATATTTTTGTTGTTGAGTTGTAGGAGTTCTTAATAGCTTCTGGATATTAAAACCTTATAGGATATGTGGTTCCCAAATATTTTCTCCACTCCGTAGGTTGACTTTTTCCTTTCTTGCTAAAGTCCTTTGGTGCACAAAAGTTTAAAATTTTAATGAAGTCCCATTTAACTATTCTTTGTTTTACTGTCCAAGCTTTTGGAATAAAGTAAAAAAAAAAAAGATCCATTGCCTGTTACAACGTCCTGAAGATATCTTCGAATGTTTTCTTTTAAGGGTTTCATAGTACTAGCTCTTATATTTAGGCTTTTGATCAATTTTACATTTAGTTTTAGTCATGGTAAGAGGGCACATTGATTCTTTTGTATGTAGATTTCCAGTTGTCCCAGCAACATTTGTTGAAGAGACTATTCTTTCTCCATTGAATGGACTTGGTACCCTTGTTGAAAATCAAATGGCCACACATGTGTGAATTTAACTCTGGACTCTCAATGCTATTCCACTAGTCTATATGTCTATCCTTATACCATACTAGAATTTTGATAGGGACTGCGCTGATTTTGTAGATTGCTTTAGGCAGAACTGACATCTTAACAATAAATAGTCTTCTGACCCATGAAAATGGGATGTCTTTTCATTTATTAGGTCTTCTTTAATTTCTTTCAGCAATGTTTTGTAGTTTTCAATGTTTAACCTCCTTGGTTAAGTTTATTCCTAGTTATTTTATTCTTTTAGTTGCTACAGCAAATAGAATTATTCACTTGATTTACTCTTCAGGTTGTTCATTACTGGTATATAGGAACCAAAGTGATTTCTGTGTGTTCATTGTGTTTCCTGCAATTCTGCTGAATTCATTAGTTCAAGCTTTTTTTTTTTCTTCAAGATTTATTTTTCATTTATTTTTCTCTCCTTCCTCTCCTCCCTGTTGTCTGCTCTCTGTGTCCATTTGCTGTTGTGTTCTTCTGTGTCTGTTCCCATTCTTGTCAGTGGCACTGGGAATCTGTGTCTCTTTTTGTTGCGTCAACTTGCTGTGTCAGCTCTCCGTGTATGTGGTGCCACTCCCGGGGCAGGTTGAGCTTTTTTTTTCTTTGCACGTATCAGCTCTCCTTGCAGGGTGCATTCCTTGCACATGGGGTTCCCCTATGCGGGGGACACCCCTGCATGGCACTGCACTCCTTGCGCGCATCAGCACTGTGCATGGGCCAGCTCACCACACAGGTCAAGTGGCCCTGGGTTTGAATCCTGGACCTCCCATGTGGTAGGTGGATGCTCTATCAGTTGAGCTAAATCCAATTCCCAGTTCAAGCTTTCTTAAGGGTTCTTTGGGATTTTCTATAAACGGGATCATGTCACCTGCGAATAGGGAGAATTGGACTTCTTCCTTTCCAATTTGGATGCCTTTTCTTTCATTTTCTTTCTGATTGCTCTGACTAGATCTTGAACTTCTAGTACAATGTTGAATGACAGTGTTGACAGGGGGCATACTTGTTTTGTTCATGTTCTTGGGGGGAAAACTTTCAGTCTTTTACCATCGAGTATGATATTAGCTGTGGGTTTTCATAAGTACTATTTTAGTTTGCTAAAGACTGCCAATGCAAAACACCAGAAATGGGTTGGCTTTTATAATGGGAATTTATTTAGGATAAAATCTTACAGTTCTATGGCTGTGAAAATGTCCAAATGAAGGCCTCATCAGAGTTGCTGTGTCACCAAAGGTTGGCTACTGGCAGACCCCGGACTCCTGCCATATGGCAAGGCAAAATGGTGGCCAGTCTCTGCTTTCTCCTCCAAGCTCACTTTCTCCCAAGGCTTAGCTGTGGACAATCAGGTATATGGGCTCATCTCTCCCTGGGCTACATCTCTTCAGCTTTGGGTGCTACACTGATTACAGCCTCCAACATCTGTCTCTCAGCCACTCACGTTTCTCTTTCTGCAGCTGTGGGTGATCCTGGAGTCTTCTCTCACATGGCAGGGTAAAATGGCAGCTCTCTTGCTCTAGGTGTGTCTGTGTTTTAAGTTCTCTGTTTATATAAAGGGTACCAGTAAAAGGATTAAGACCCTCCCTGGGCCCTGTTATCTAATCTAAGGTCCCTTAATTGAAGCAATTCTAATCAAGAGTGATCTAATCAAAAGGTCCCACATAAAATAGGTTTACATGCACAGGAATGGGTTAGCTTAAGATCATAATTTTCTGAGTTCCACAAAAAACTTCAAACCAGTACAAATGCCTTTTATCATGTTGAGCAAGTTCCCTTCTAAACTTATTATTATTATTATTTTTTAAAGATTTATTTTATTTCTCTCCCCTTCCTTGCCCCCCCGCCGCCAGTTATCTGTTCTCTGTGTCCATTTGCTGCATGTTCTTCTTTGTCCGCTTCTGCTGTTGTCAGCAGCACGGGAATCTATGTCTCTTTTAGTTGCGTCATCTTGCTGCATCAGTTCTCTGCGTGTGCGGCACCATTTCTGGGCAGGCTGAACTTTCTTTCACGCCGGGCAGCTCTCTTTACGGGGCACATTCCTTGTGTGCCCCCCTGCGTGGCACGGCACTCCTTGCACACATCAGCACTGCCCGTGGGCCAGCTCCACATGGGTCAAGGAGGCCCGGGGTTTGAACCATGGACCTCCCATGTGGTAGATGGATGCCCTATCCATTGGGCCAAGTCCGCTTCCCTATTAGTAGTTTTTTCAGTGCTTTATCATAGAAGTTGTAGGTTTACAGAAAAAACATGCATAAAACACATGACTCAAAGAAAAAAAAAGTCTGTGGAGCTTCTTAGGGAAGCAGATGTGGCTCAGTGGATGAGCACCATCTTCCCACACATGAGGTCCCAGGCTCAATCCCTGGCCCCCAGTACCTCAAAAAAGCAAAACAAAACAAAACAAAACTAAGAAAATTTCCATATACTACCTTTTATCAACACCTTTCATAATGTGGTACATTTGTTACAATTCAGGAAGGAATATTTTTGTAAATATAATATTAACATGCTCCATTGTTTTCAATAGGGTTCAATGTTTATGTTGTCCAGTCAAGTTATTTTTAAAATTTTTTATTCTAATAGCATAATACAACCTAAAATTTCCCTTTTTATTATTTTTAAAGAAGTTTTAGATTACATAAAAATTTCCCCCTTAAAATCATATTCAAATATATAATTCAGTACTGTTAATTATGTTCACAATATTGTACTACCATCACCACTATCCATTACCAAAACTGTTCCATCAAACCAAATAGAAACTATGTATATTTTAAGCATTAACTCCACATTCCCTACCCCTACCCTGGCCTCTGGTAACATATTCCAGTTTCTGCCTCTATGAATTTGCTTATTCTAATTATTTGCTATCAGTGAGATCATACACTATTGTTCTTTTGTGACTGGTGTATTTCACTTAAGATGATGTCTTTAAGGTTCATCCATGTTGTCTCATGTATCAGAATTTCATTCCTTTTCATGGCTGAATAATATTCCATTATATTTATATACCACATTTTATTTTTCCATCTTTTGACAATTGTGAACAATGCCCTTATGAACACTGGTATGCAAATATCTGCTTGAGTCTCTGCTTTCAGTTCTTTTGCAAATATACCTCAAAGTGGGATTGCTAGGTCATATGGTAATTCTATATTTAATTTTCTGAGGCACAAACTGTCCTTCACAGTGGCTGCACCATTTTACATTTCTACCAAAACTTCAACATTCTTTCCAACACTTGACATTTTCTGTTTTTTAAATAGTAATTATTCTACTGGGTAGGGAACGGTATCTCATTGTGGTTTTGATTTACATTTCCCTAATAGTTAATGCTGTTTAGCATCTATTCATGTGTTTTTTGGCCATTAGCATATCTCCTTTGGAGAGACATCTGTTTAAGACTTTTGCCTATTTTTAAAATGGGTTGTCTTTTTGTTGATGAACTGTAGGATTTCTTTATATAGCCTGGATATTAAACCCTTATCAGATATGTGGCTTCCAAATGTTTTCTCCCCTTGAGTAGGCTGTTTACTTTCATGATAAAATCCATTGTTTGAGGAGGTCCCATTTATCTATTTTTTCTTTTGAAGCTCATGCTTTTTTGGTGCAAAATCTAAGAAAGCATTGCCTAATGCAAGGTTCTGAATGATTCCCTAGGTTTTCTTCTGGGAGTTTCTTTTGTAGGGGTTTCTTTCTCATCCGAAGTCATTGGCCATGTGTTGGAGCAAGATGGTGGGTGATGTCTGTGAGGGTTCAGCCTTCTTTCTTTTTCTTTTTTTTTTTTTTTAAAGATTTATTTTTTTAAATTTATTTCTCTCCTCTCCTCCCCCTCCACCCCCCCCCAGTTGTCTGCTCTCTGTGTCCATTCGCTGTGTGTTCTTCTGTGACCTCTTCTATCCTTATCAGCAGCACCGGGAATCTGTGTTTCTTTTTGTTGCGTCATCTTGTGTCAGCTCTCCGTGTGTGCGGCGCCATTCTTAGGCAGGCTGCACTTTCTTTCACGCTGGCAGCTCTCCTTACGGGGCGCACTCCTTGTGTGTGGGGCTCCCCTATGCGGGGGACACCCCCGCGTGACCCAGCACTCATTGCACGCATCAGCACTGCGCATGGGCCAGCTCCACATGGGTCAAGGAGGCCTGGGGTTTGAACTGTGGACCTCCCATGTGGTAGACAGACGCCCTATCCATTGGGCCAAGTCTGCTTCCCTCAGCCTTCTTTCTTCCTCATAAGGCTATGAGGTCCCAGCTTCTTCCGATCTCAGCTGTAGGCAGGCATAAAACTCTCTCTCTTCCTCTGGGGCTTGTTTCTTTCCATGCTCAGCTGCTCTGCTCTCTTCACAAGGTCAGATGGAAACTATCAGGCTCATCTCTCTTCCCAGGGCTGCAGGATCCTCTCTGTATCTACTTCCATGTTCTTGATTGAGTATCCAATTATATAGCCCACTAAAAGGGTTGGGATTCAACTCTGCAAGCCCTAATGATGTGATCAAATCAAAGCCCTAATCTTGATTTAATAAAATAAAAGTGAAACCTCGGAATTTAATACAATCAAAGGAGTATCACACCCAGAGGAACAGCAGAATTTACAAACATAATATCTCTTTTTGGAATTCATAAATAATATCAAACTGCCAGAGAATTTTATTGAGATTGTGTTGATTCTGTAAATTGCTTTGGGTAGAAATGACATCTTAACAATATTTAGCCTTCCAATCCATGAACATGAATGGCCTTCCATTTATTTAGGTCTTAAGTATGTATTTCTTCAGCAATGTTCTCTAGTTTTCTATATATAATTCCTTTATATCCACAGTTAGATTTATTCCTAGTTATTTGATTCTTTTAGTTGTTATTCTGAATGGAATTTTTTTCTTGACTTCTTCTGATTGTTCAATACTAGTGTATAGAAATACTCCTGCTTTTAGTGTGTTGATCTTGTACTCCACTACTTTGTTGAATTCATCCATTTATTTATTTTAAAAAAGATTTATTTATTCCCCACCCCTTGTTGCTTTGCACTCACTGTCTGTGCTATGTTCTTCTGTGTCTGCTTGTCTCTTTTTTTTTAAAAAAGATTTATTTATCCCCCTCCCCCCCACATCCTCCCCTGCCCTGCTGTTTTTCCTGTCTAGGTCCATTTGCTGTTTGATCTTCTGTATCTATTTCTCTTCTCATCTTTCTCTTCTAGGATTCAGAGAGATTAGATCCTGGGGAACTCTGATGTGGAGAGAGTTTCCCTGTCAATTGTGCCACCTCAGTACCTGGTCTCCGCTGAGCTTCACTTTGACTCTCCCCTTTGTCTCTCCTTTGTTGCATCATCACCTTGCTGCATGACTCACTTGTGCGGGCACCTGCTCACTGCGCAGGCACTGGCTCACCATGCAGGCACTTGCGCGGGCACTTGGCTCACCACATGGACACAGGCTCATTGCACAGGCATGCTTTTCTTTTTTTTCACTAGGAGGTCCCAGGAATTGAACCTGGGTCCTCCCATATAATAGGTGGAGGCCCTATCCCTTGAGCCACATCCACTTCCCCGCTTGTCTCCTCTTTAGGTGGCACCGGGAACCGATCCTGGGACCTTCCAGAGTGGAGAGAGGTGCTCAATCTCTTGTACCAACTCAGCTCCCTGGTCTGCTGCATCTCTTGCTGTCTCTCCTCTATGTCTCTTTTGTTGCATCATCTTGTTCTACCAGCTCTTCATGTGGTCCACTATTCCATGTGGGCCAGCACTCCTGCATGGACCAGCACTCCTGTGTGGGCCAGAACTACATGTGGGCTGATTGAACCCTGGATCTCCTATATGGTAGACAGGAGTCCAATCACCTGGGCTACATACGCTTCATGAATTCATTTATTAGTTCCAGTAGCTTTGCTGTAGAGTTTTCAGGATTTTCTGTATAAGGGATCATGTCATCTGCAAATAGGGAAAATTTCACTTCTTCCTTTCTACTTTTGATGCCTTTTTATTTCTTTTTCTTGCTTACTTGCTCTAACTAGAACTTCCAGTACAATGTTAATAATAGTGGTGACAGTGGGCCTCCTTGTTTTGTTCCTGATATTAGAAGGAAAACTTTCAGTCTTTTGCCATTGAGCATGATGTTAAATGTGGGCTTTTAATATATACCTTTTTTTTTCTTCCCCTCCCCCTTCCCACTGTTTTTGCTGCCTGTGTCCTTTTACTGTGTGATCTTGTATATCTATTTCTCTTTTTTTGTCTTATCTTCTCATCTTTCTCTTCTAGGATTCAGAGGGATTAGATCCTGGGGACCTCTGATGTGGAGAGAGGTTCCCTGTCAATTGTGCCACCTCAGTTCCTGGTCTCTGCTGTGCTTCACCTTGATTCTTCCCTTAATCTCTTTTGTTGAGTCATTATCTTGCTACGTGACTCACTTGTATGGGCACTCAACTCACCACGTGGGCACTTGGCTCGCCACACAGGCACCGGCTTGCTGTGCAAACTCACTTCTCTTCTTTCTCACCAGGAGGCCCCAGGGATTGAACCTGGGTCCTCCCATATGGTAGCTGGAAGCCCTATCACTTGAGCCACATCCACTTCCCAATATATACCTTTTATCAGGTTGATGAAGTACCCTTCTATTCCTAGTTTTCTGAGGGCTTTTATCAAGAAGGGCTCCTGGATTATCAAATGCTTTTTGTTAATCAATTGAGATGATCATCTTTTCTTTTCTCTTCATTCTATTAATGTGATGTATTTCATCAATTGATGTTTTCACATTGCATTCCTGGATTAAATTCCACTTGATCATGGTATATAATCCTGTTGATATTCTGTTGCATTTGGTTTGCCAATATTTCACATATATATTTGTAAGGGATACTGGTCTGAAATTTTCCTTTATTATGCTCTTTCTCTGGCTTTGGTATCAGGATAATGCTGACCTCACAGAATGAGTTAGGAAGTAATCCCTCCTCTTCTATTTTTTGGAAGAGTATGAAAAAGATTAATGTTACATCTTTAAATGTTTTGTAGGACTAGATGTGAATTCTACATCTGGTCCTGTACTTTTCTTTGTTAGGTTTTTGATTACTGATCCAATCTGATTAGGTAATTTGTATATTTCTATAAATGTATCTATTTCATCTACGTTTTCTAATTTGTGGGCATATCCTTTTTGTTCTGTAAGGTTTTCTGATTTTAGTTATTTGTGTCCTCTCTCATTTTCTTTGTCAGTCTGGCTAAAGGTTTGTCGATTTTATTGATTTTTGAAAAAATTCTCTGTTCTAATCTTTACTATTTCCTTCCATCTACTAACTTTGGGTTTAGTTTGCTTTTCTTGTTCTAGTTTCTTTAGGTGTGAAGTTAGGTTATTGATTTGTGATCTTTCTTTTTTTAATGTAGGGGTACTTAGTTCATAAATTTTTCTCTGAGCACTGTCTCTGCTGCCTCCCATAAGTTTGGAATGTTATGTTTTCGTTTCAATTCATCTCAAGATATTTCCTAATTTCCCTTGTGATTTCTTCTTTGACCCACTGGTTGTTTAATAGTGTGCTGTTTAATTTGCACATATTTGTAAATTTTCTAGTTTTCCTTCTGTTATTGATTTCTAGTTTTATTCCACTGTGGTCCAAGAAAATACTTTATAAGGTTTCAATTTTTAAAATTATGATTTAATCTGTGGCCCAACATATGGTATATATCCTGGAAAATGATCCATGTGCACTTAAGAAGAATGTGTATTCTGCTGTTGAGTGGAATGTTCTATAAATGTCCATTAGGTCTAACTGGTTAATAGTGTTGTTCAAGTACTCTATATAATTACTGATCTTCTGCTTAGACATTCTATCAATCACTGAATTACTGACATCTCCAATTATTATTGTAGAACTATTTATTTTCCTCTTCAATTCTGTTAATCTTTGATTCATATATTTTGGGGCTCTGTTGTGAGGTACATATATGTTTTTAATCATTTTATCTCCTTGCTGGATTGGACATTTTTACCAATATACAATATCCTTCCCTGTCTCCTGTAATCTTTTTAAAACTGAGAATATAGCCCCTCCGGCTTTTTTCATGGTTTTAAAACTTTCTATTTTTGTAATAATTTTAGACTTATTGAAAAGTTGCAAAGATAGTACGGAGAGTTTCCATGTACAACCCAGTTTCCCCTAATGTTTACATATTGTATAACCATAGTACAATGATCAAAACTAAGAAATTAACTTTGGTATGCTACTATTAACCAAACTACTTCTGTCATTTTTCTAGTCTAGGATCCCACATTGCATTTAGTTATCATGTCTACTTCATCTCCTCCAATCTGTGACAGTTCTTTAGTCTTTCACTGGTAAGTGCCTGGCACTACTCTCCTCTTTCCTTTGGCCCCTTCTCAGGAGGCTCTGTCCAGATCTGGGCAAGAGTTTGGGGTGGGGCTAGAGCCCTGGTCTACCCTGCTAGAGAACCAGCGTCATGGGAAGAGCAGTCTGTAGCCTGGGCCTCTCTCCCTAGCCTGGGCCAGTAACCTTGTTCCCCACCTTGCTGCAGGTAGCAGAGCAGCTTTGGGGAATGCAAATCCTAGTCACTCAGGCCACTTCTAATCAATAGAGGTAAGTCTGAGAGGCAAGAAAACAAACGCCCTTGCAATGGCTAACAAAAGCATTTGGCCTTTCTTAACTCCTTCAAGATCAAAGTAATTTGCTCCTGAGGTTGAATGCTACAGCTAGTAGGGAGTATCTCAGCTCACCTTGCCCTCTCTCTGCTGGATCATCCTAACAGCCTCCCAGCTGGTCTTTTGGACTTTGGTTTTACCCTCTCCACTCCATTTCCACATTGGCAGCTGAGGCTCACTCAACAACCACAAAACTCCTCCCCACAGTTCTCAGGATAAAGACCAACCTGCCTAGCATGGCCTTCAAGGTTCCTCTACCTGGACCCATCCACTCTCCTGCTGCTTCAATACCGCCCACCACCCAAACCTCCCTTCCAGCTCTTTTGTGATTACTGTTTGCATGGAATATCTTTCTCCATCCTTTCACTTTCAACCTCTTTGTATTTCTGTACCTAAAGTGAGTCTCCTGTAGACAGCATAAAGATAGATCATGATTTCTCTTTCCATAGACCAAACTCTGCCTTTTAACTGGGGAGTTTAATACATTGACATTTAAGGTAATAACTGAGAAGAAATAATTTACTTCTGGCATTTTGCTATTTGTTTTCTGTATTTCTTCTATGTTTGCAAGTTTTTTGTTCCTCAATTATACCATTACCGACTTTTTTGTATTTAGTTGCTTCTTTTAGTGTGCCATTTTGATTCCCTTCTTTCCTTTTCTCTATATTCTGAAGTAATTTTCTTAATGGCTACTTAAAAAAAATTTTTTTTATTCCCCCGCCTTGCGACTTGCTTGCTCTCTGCTTTCTATGTCCATTTGCTGTGCATTCTTCTGTGTGTCTGTATTTTATTTTTATTTATTTCCTCCCTGCCTTGTGGCTTGCTTGTTGTCTGCTCTGTGTCCATTCACTGTGTGCTCTTCTGTGTTTCTTGTCTCCCTTTTTGTTGTGTCACCTTGCTGAGTTGGCTCTCCATGGCACTTGCGGGCTGGGCAGCACTCTGCAGCACTTGAGGGCTGGCAGCTCTCTGCGGCATGTGGCTGATTGAGATACAGTAGCTTCCCTTAATGGTTACTTTTTAAAATACAATGAACATCTTAAACTAAGATAACTTTTTGTAAGTAAAATGCTGTTTTATTTAGTTTGTTTTTTTAACTCAGGTCTTTTTATATAGTATTTTTTCATGATTTTAATTCTTTTAAATTTTTAAATGTCATTATTTTATAGCCAATAATTCTATCATTTGAAAGTCACTGAAGGTCAAATTTTGCTCTTCCTGATTCTCCTTCGGAGTCTTGTACTGTTTGGTTGTATCTTTCTGTGGGATTATTGCTGGGCCTCAGTTAAGGATGATGGCCTCAGGAAAGGATTTGCATTTTACTTCCGCTAGATGCCCACAGGTTACTTTTAAGTAAAAATTCCACCTTGGTGTTTCTGAGAGGATGAAGTTGTATAAATCCACCCAAAAAAAGTATGTACAGGCCTGAGGTTATAAATTCCCAGGGAAGTCTTCTTCACCCCTACACTACTCCAATAGAAGGAGGAGATCTATAAGCTTCCCTGTTTTATCTCTGTGCTGGCAGATGGTCTTCTTCTATTTCTTACCTTCACCAAAGTATTGATGGGCCTAGCTTAATGAGAGAGCCTCGTTTCCAACTCTCCACTGTGTACATGCCCAAGGTTCTGCCCTCTGCATCTCCTGATAATTAAAACCCAAGCACAGGGCAGGGGTAACAGCAGCAACAGCAGAAACTGTAGCTCTTGGGCTGCTTTGGTTTTCAGTTCCTTTTCAGTTCCCAAGAGAAGTCTCTTCTACTTATTTTCAAATCCCAACCCAAGTAATATGTTCTCTGAGTAATTATTCCTTATTCTCCAGAATAGATCAGGCACCCACTATATATACTCTCTCAGAGTTCCCTGTATTTCTTCCATTGCACTTATAATTTGTAGTTATGTGTTTAGTACTGTGATTATTTAATGTTTGTCTCTTCCACTAGATCGTTAGTTCCATGAAGGCAGGAATCATTTGTTCACCGTAGTATTTTATTTGGCCCTTCACAGAAACAAAACAAATATTTGCTGAATGAATAAAATGAATGTGTGTGTGTAGTGGTGGTAGTATTGACTATGAACATAGTCACTTCCCTGTGAGAAAAGGAAAGAAGTGAAAAGAGAGAAGGAAAAGAATTATTTCAAAATTGCAAGGAACACATGGCAAATCCCTGGATAACCACTTCCCATTTCAATCAAACCCTTACATTTTCACTATTGGTGCCTTTTCCTTATAATTGAGTATATAGAGTGAAATGCTTAGATCTTAAGTATACCTTTCAGTTAGTTTTCTCAAACATGTACACTCATGTAACCCACATGCCTATTAAAATGCAGAACACTTCTATCAGTCCAGAAAGTTTCCTCAACTCTTCAATATTTCCATCCACAGAAATAATTTCTGATCTGATTTCTATTGCCTATTCTCAAATATCATATAGATGGAATTAAACGGTATGAACTTTTTTGCATCTTCTTTCTCTCATCATTTTATTTTTGATATTCATCTATTATGTTGTATGTATCAGGAGTTCATTCATTTTTGTGGTAAGAAGTGTTCTTCTGTGTGAATATAATGCATTCTGTTTATTCATTCTTGTGTTGATCAATACCTGACTACTACAAGGATTTGGTTATCATGAATAGAACTGCTATGAACATTCTTGTACAACATTTTTTGAGGATACATGTTTTCATTTCTAATGGATAAATACTTAGAAGTAGAATTTCTGGGCCATAGGATAAATGTATGTTTACCTCTTAAAGAAACTGCCAAGTAGTTTTTCAAAGGCGCTGTACCATTTTACATGCCATCAGCAATACATGAGACTTCTGGTTGCTTCATATTCTCTCATTCTCTCCAATATTTGATTTGGTTTTTTTTTTTTTTTCCATTGTAGTCATTCTAGTGAGCAGTATCTGATTGTGGGTTGTGGCTTTTTAAGGTACCAGAGCTAGGAATTAAACTCAAAACCTCATATGTGGGAAGACACTGTTCACCCACTAAGCTCTACTGGCTCCCCTAAGTTGTTTTTTTTTTTTTCTTTTGTTTGCTTGTTGTTTGTTTGTTTTTTGCTTTTAGGACCACCAGGAACTGAACCCTGGACCTCTCATGTGGAAAGCAGGTGCTCAACTGCTTGAGCCACACCTGTATCCCATGATTGTGGTGTTTTTTTTTAAGATTTATTTATTTCTCTCCCCTCCCCACCATCCCCATCCCACCCCACCCTGGCTGTTTGTTCTCTGTGTCTATTTGCTGCACCTTCTTTGTCCGCTTCTGTTGTTGTCAGAGGCATGGGAATCTGTGTTTCTTTTTGTTGCATCATCTTGTGTCAGCTCTCCGTGTGGGCGGCGCCATTCCTGGGCAGGCTGCACTTTCTCTCGCGCTGGGCGGTTCTCCTTACGGGGCGCACTCCTTGCGCGTGGGGCTCCCCTACGCGGGGGACACCCCTGCGTGGCAGGGCACTCCTTGCGCGCATCAGCACTGCGCATGGGCCAGCTCCGCACGGGTCAAGGAGGCCCGGGGTTTGAACTGTGGACCTTCCATGTGGTAGACGGACGCCCTAACCACTGGGCCAAGTCCGCCGCGGATGATTGTGGTTTTAATTGGCATTCTCCTGATGACTGAAATGAAGGACTTTCTCCATGTGCTTATCGGCCATTTGTAAATCTCCTTTTGTTAAGTATCTGTTTAAGACTTTTGCCCATTTTTTAAAACTGGCTTACCTTTTTATTGTTGAGGGTACAAGAATTCTTTATGTATCCTGGATAAAGTCCTTTTTCAGACATGTGTTGCGAGTACTTTCTTCCAGTCTGTAGCTTGTCTATTTATTTCTTAATAACTTTTGATGAGCAGATTTTATTTTATTTGATAAAATCCAATTTATCAAATTTTAGGTGGTTTGTGATTTCTGTATCTTCTCTAAGAAGTCTTTTCTTACTCCGAGGTCATGAGATACTCTTCTTTGCTTTCTTTTAGCAGTTTTATGGTTTTACCTATTATGTTTATGATATATATCAAACTGATTTGTCTGTATGGTATAAGGAGTTGAGATTTTTTTCTCTTTCATGTGGATTTCAGTTGTTCTAGCAGCATTTATTGAAAAGATTTCCCTTTTCTGATTGAAATGCTTTGGTGCCCATGTCAAAAGTCATTTGATCTCATAAATGTGGGTTTATTTTAAGAACTCTGTTAACTTGATTATTTGTTTCCTTTTGCCAATACCTCACTGTCTTGATTAGTGCAGCTTTACAGTAAGTCTTGAAGTTAGGTAGTGTTAAGTCTTCCAACTTTGTTATTCTCTTTCAAGATTGTTTTAGTTATTCTAGGTCTGTTGGTTTTTCAAATACATTTAAAATCAGTTTGTCAATTTCTACAAAAAAAGCTTATTGGGATTTTGATTGGTATTGAATCTATAGATAAATTGGGAGAAATTTACCATTCCAAGAATATTGAATCTTTTAGTCTATGATTTGGTGTACTTCTCCATTTATTTAGGTTTTCTTGAATTTCTCTTAGCAATGTTTTATAGTTTTCAGTCTTGAACATCTTTCACTAAATTCCTCCAAAAGGTTTTAACAAGTTTTTTTAATGTGATAGTAAGTGATGTTTTTCTTAAATTTCATGTTCTAATTGTTCATAACAGTGACATTGCTAAATTCACTTATCTGTTCTAGTACTGTTTTGTAAATTCCTTAGGACTTTTGATACACAATGTATCATCTGCAAATAAAGACAGTTTTACTTCTTCCTTTCCAAAATTTATGTCCTATTTTTTCTTGTCATGTTGCAGTGGCTAGACTTCTAATACAATTTTGAATAGAGTTTGTGAAAGTGGATATCTTTGTCTTGTTCCCAATATTGGGGGTAGGGGGATGTTCCTATTTCTATTTTACCTATTATTGTTAGACATTAATTTTCTTTGTAGGTTTTTTTGTAAGTTCTCTTCATTAGGTTGCAGAAGCTTCCTTCTATCCCTAGAGTGCTGAGAATTTTTTATCATGAATGGGTGCTGTACTTTGTCAAATATGTCTTCTGCATGTATTGAAATGATCACATAATTTTCTCCTTTAATTTGTTAATATGGAGAATTATATTGGTTGATTTTTATATATTAAACAGCTTTGCATTTCTAGCATAAAGCTCCTGATCACAGAGTATTACACTTTTTATATACTGCTGTCTTCAATTTGCTAATATTTTGTTTTCACATGTATGCTCATGACAGATAATGGCCAGAAGTTTCTTTTCTTGTAATTTCCTTGCCTGGTTTTGGTATCAGGTTATAGTGGCCTTATTAAATGAGTTGGGAAGTTTTCCTTCTTCCTCTAAATTCTGAAAGAGTTGTATAGGATTAATATTATTTCTTCCTTAAGTTTTTGTTAGTATTCAATAGTTAAGCCATCTGAGGCTTGTTGTTTTCTTTGTGAAAAGTTAATTACGAATTCAATTTCTTAGGCACATAGAGGACTATTCATATTTTCTATTTATTCTTGTGTCAGTTTTGGTAATTTGTGTGTTTCAAGGAATTTGTCCATTTCATCAAATAATTGGCAAAAAAAAATCTCTTATCATCCTTATAATATCTGTGGCAATGTCCCCTTCTTCATTCCTGATATTGGTAATTTGTATTTTTTCTCTTATTCTTGATCAGTCTAACAAGGGATTTCTCAATACTATCAATATTTTTAAAGAACCAGGTTCTGGCTTTGTTGATTTTCTCTTCTTGATTCATTTTGCAGAGAAACAGAACATTATAGATAAAATTAAAGACCCCTGCAAACCCTTTCCTAAACCTACTTTCCTCCTTCTGTCCCAGAGGTACCTATTCTCCTGAGTTTTGTGCACATTGTTCCCCTACCATTTGCGTATTAAAGTAATATTAATCAACAGTACTCTACTGGGACCCTCTACTTACTCACCATGTTTCCTGCCTCTGCAGCCAGCCGGGCAGCATAGCGAGCAATAAGCCGGTGTTCCTCATCTAGTCGGCTAGGACTGTCCAGGACACTGCCAAGGGGATAAAAATCCAACAGTTATCTATTAAACATCCCCTACTCATATTCTACTCTTAAACAGGTAGAAGGAAAACTTTTAAAAAAGAATGTTGACAAAAGAAGTGGAGGCTTGGGTCATAGATACTAGTGGTCTTCTGTGACACAAGGGTGCTTAAAGAGATGATGAAGCCACGTGTTCTATCCCTCTTCAGCAGTACATCCCCACTGTTCCCAGACCATAAGAGGTGGTATTCTATTTGAATGCAAGGACTGAGAAAGGTCAGGGCACCTACAAAGTCTGAGACAGGGATTACAACTCAAATGTTTTGGAAAAGCCATGACTTTTGGATATAGGTGCTGAATTTAAAAAGACCAAAAGAAAACTAAAGCATCATGAAAAATGGAAAGCTGAAAAAAAGTATACTTAATATTGGCTGAGAATAAGTGGGGAAATTTGGTCAGGTGGCCAGGGCAGGCCCAACATAATGTAAAGTTGGAGAAGACTCCATGGTATCAAACAGTCCCTTTCAATGTTTCTTTATCTTCTTTTACCACGTACATTCTACACCTATAGTCCCATCTTAGAGTGAATTAACAAGAGTAGCAGCTCTCTAAAAATTTAAATACCCACATAGGCGGTATATCAGATAATGTGGCACCTGGACAAAAGAAGTGTTCTTGTGTAGTAGGCCAGCTCTGTATATATTGGATATTGATATGGAACTTCTGATTATGAAATAACTGATTCGTCAATTTTGCATGTTATGTTGACTGTGATTTATCTATCCATATCAGTGCAGGTGTAGATTTCTAGGGACTGTGGCTATATAAATATTTTTAAGTATAACAGATACTTTAAAACAACAGAGATTATGATGGCTGACTAGAAAACGTTTTTGTGGTTTGCTTCTACTTTTGTCCTAGACTTTTATAATTTAGCAGTATGACACAAGATATGAAAAAAATTAAAGACAAGGGTTCAATACTCACTAAATCTAGTTATAATTACTGGGGGAAACCTAAGAAGGGTGAGGTTAAATCAATAAAGAGCTGTCTGGCCTTTTTATGGAACCATCTATATTTTTTTGCTAGAAATTTTACACCCTTCTCACTGCTTCTACCTCCATGCCTAATTCTTTAGGTTTAACTTGGTCTTTCCTCTAGATTATTCATATATTTTTAAATGTGCTTTAAGTCTTCTGCCTGTGACATTTATTGATACTTTATAATGTTAGCTGTGCAAATGTCTGTCTCCAGAGTGCACAACTGTTCTCTTAAAGATGATCTTGTTTGTAATAAGAACATGCTACCAACAAAGCCCTAAGGTCAGGGCTGAACTATAATATTAGTGCTTTAAGGGTGTGTGTCTGAAATAAAGGAATAATGGAATTATCCTTGTCTTTTAAATAAACAAGAACAAAAATGTAGCTCTGTATAGAAACAGAAAAATAAAATCCAACATTTAGCACTACAAGGGGATAACATTATGGAAGAGGAATTGGCAGCCTAAGAAGCGAGTCTTAAAGCACCTGATTTCTGTTATTTGGCAAGGGATACAATAGGTTCCTCTGTGCAAAAGAGTCCTCTTTCTCTATCACATTTCATCTCCCTAGAAGGGTTAATTCTATTTGTTATTCATATCCTCATGTGGATAAAACGTCTGGTTTAACTGCCTATGCTTTCTAGCCAGGCACCAGAACCTTGTACTGACGAGAGGTTTTAAGGTCAATGAAAATACTTTGAGGGAAATTACAAAGATTCCTTATTTTTCTGCTTAAGCTTTCATTTTCAGAATTAGTCAGGAAATTTTTCCATGAAGTGTGACACTCAGTTCCTTAGACTTCATAAATCAAGAGGAGATGTAGTACTCACCTACTCCTTGTGTTTTCCCAGAGCAACTGACCACCAATTCTTGTTCAGGGAGTCTAGACCCTTAGCCATGAGATTTGAAGACTTGGCTAAACCTACCACAAACCTTCTTGGGTAGCAGTCTCCAGTCAACATTCTGCTATTTTCATCATGGAAGCTTTTAATTACTTTGCATGATTTTCTTTACTGATAATAAGTAATTTATCCTGTCAAGAGTGAAATAACTGTTCCTGGAGACCACGGGGCTGTTTTGGAGCCTACAGAAATAAACTGCTGGATGAGGAGACACTCTTTGTGATACAGTCGTCAGGCCCTTCCTTCTCTCCCATAACGTAAGCCTATTAAACATACTTGGGAGGTAGGAAGAACCCTACAGTTTCTCTAAGGCTTCAGAGATAGGTAAATGTCCAAAAATAACGACACTCTTTATTCACACTGAGAAAACCATGGGAAATAGCATGAAGCATAATGTTAAAACCAGTCCTTTTCATATGTTTTTTTTTCCACATTATTCATTTATTCTTTGTTATAAAGGGGAATAGGAGCAAAGTTAAATGGCCTTTCCAAGGAGCCAAGGCATGCTGCGGGCAAACTAAGATAAAAACGGAAGGCTCTGGCCTTTGTTATGTGTTTATTAACTGTGGTTTTCTCTTTAAGAATAAGAAGCTTAAAGCAGGGTTTTACAAGTTGTTTGGTACCACGACTCTTCTTTGCTGGGATAGGGAGGAGAGGGATGGCTTTAGGGGATTTAAACTTTATCTGTCATTTTCCTTGAAGAATGGTGATGGCTTTGGGTCTTCCTGAATGTAATAGCGCTTTTCTTGGTATTAACTGTTTTAAGGATTAACTCTGGTATGGTAAGTGGTAATCAAACATTTTTCCACCCACTGAGGGATCAATCATGTTCCTTTATTAACAGTGAGTCATGATCACAGTAGCTTTTAGGGAAAGGGGTAGGTGGGGCTATTAAAAAATATATAATTATTATAATATGAGGGAGGAATAGATGGTTTAGAAAAAGCCTCTCAGGTTATACCAATCTAATACCACTCTTAAGAATCACTGGTTTAAAAAATCAACAATGATAGAGAAGAATAAAATATGGTAAAAATGTCACAGGTGATAACAAAGCTTTCTGATTAGACAAAGTGAGATATTTGTGAGCTGATTGACACTGAACTTTGAACGTCAATAGAAAGATCTCATTATTTAGGTAAGAACCAACAATAAGAGGTTACATCAAACACTTCTGTGAAAGTTACATCTTTGGGATTGTAGACCTCTCAGAGGTTCCCACTCTAAGTATAATCTGAGGGATGTGAATTTCACTTTAGAGTAGAAATCCGGACTATGTTTAGGTAAGTACCCAAGTTTGGCAGGGCTCCTTTCCTTTTAGAAGCTTATGCTTTAGCAATTAAACTCTGCCAAACACAGCTAGTAGCCTCCCAAGAAAAACCCCACACGCAGAACTGTTTCCAGCTGACAACCCCAGGCAGCGCGGCTTTCCCTCTCTTGGTCAGCCCTGCTGCTGTCTACCACTAACCGTGCACAGTGCTGCAGGCGGGCCACATAGGAGGCGATCAGCGCATGCTCATCGGCCACATGACTGGGTCTATCCTGGCTAGACTGCAACCTGGAACAATGGACGCAAAGACAGCAAGCGCGACACAAACACATATGGAGGGAGAAATGAACATGGGTTAAAATGGGCAAACATCAAAGGAAAACAGAAAAAATGATAAATCATGATAAGGAAAACAATGAAAAACCACAATGTAAAATGGAATCAGGATTAACGGTGTTTCACCACAGAGAAGACCTCTCAAAAGTCCTTTGAGCAAATGCAGTCTTTCTGGGGCTGCAGCCCTAGAGAACTGTACCACTGAGATGTCTCCAGGGGAGTTCTGGGCCTTGCCTGGGATGGAGGTACCTTTTAGGTAATGCCATCTGGTAGGAAAATGAGGTTGAGACAGAGTGGGACTATTTGACCTTACTAAGTGGCCCTGAATGCTGTTTACTTTTAAGAGTTTTTAGGGATACCTCATATTACTAGATAGCATCAGTCTATTTTCTCCCATAAAATTGATAATTAAGCCAAACTTGTTAGAATGGTACCTAACTATAAGACTATGCTATATACATTCTGAGTGAGGACCTCTCTTAAAGACATATGGGAGGTCCTTAAGCATATGGCCTTTTTAATTTTTTTACTATAAAAATGTTAAAACTTGTGCAAAAATAGAGTAATCTATTTCCTTCCTCATATACCCATCACCAAATGTCAACCAATAACCAAAATTTTGTCCATTTTGTTTAATCATTCTTCCCTCTCCCAACTTTTTGTGCATGAGGGAGCAGCTAGAGCAAATGCCAGACAATGTATTATTTCACCTGGAAAAACTTCAGTATGTATTTCTATCAGTGAAAAAATTCTATAATCTCAATGCCATTATCATACCTAACAAAACTGACAAAAATTGCTTAATGTCCTAGTACATCCACAAATTTCCTCAAGTCTCCAAAATGTCCTTTTACAGTTAAAAATCAAGATCCAAACAAGGTCTACACATTGAATTTGGTTGAGATGCTTTTATGTTTGTATTTGTTGATATGTTTGTCTTTTTTTAAAGATTTATTTCTCTCCCCTTTACTCCCTGCCCTGTTGTCTGCTCTGTGTCCATTTGCTGTGTGTTCTTCTGCATATAATTTTATTATAAGGTGGCATTGGGAAACTGCATCTCTTTTTGTTGCATCATCTTGCTGCATCAGCTCTGTGTGTGTGCAGTACCACTACTGGGTGGGCTGCGCTTTTTTCACATGGGGCGGCTCTCCTTGCAGGCACACTCCTTGCACATGGGGCTCCCCTATGCAGGGGACACCCCTGCATGGCACGGCACTCCTTGCGTGCGGCAGCACTGCACATGGGCCAGCTCACCACACGGGTCAGCAGGCCCTTGGTATAGAACCCTGGACCCTCCACTTGGTAGACGTCTGCTTTCCAATATGTTTCTGTTTTAATCTACAAGTTCTCCATTTTCTTTCACATCACTTATTGGCAAAGAAGCCAAGTCGCTTATCTTGTAGAACCTTCTACATTCTGGATTTGGCTGATTGCTTTCTGCTGGTGTCATTTAACTTGTTTCTCCACCCCCTGTGGTTAGATCTAGAGGCTTGATTAGATTAAGCACCTTGATGGTTGTTTTTGCTTTTTTTTGAGAGGGGCAAGAATACATCACAGTGTGATATACATCTTATAAATCAAAATAGGGGGCACATAATGTAATATAAATATGTATCAGTGGGTTCACATTATTGGTTACATCCCTCCATTATAAAGTCTCCCATCAACTTGTTACCTAATGGTTTTAGCATTCACCGAAGAGTCCTGCTAGATTTATTAATTCATTAGGGGATGCAAAGCATTGGTTTTGCAATTTTATCATCCTTTTTTGAATTAATTTCGAATTAATTTCCTCTATTTTGTTTATCTTGAAATATTGTTCATTTAGGAGAGGTAAAACAAGTGTTTGATATTTCCCATTACTTAACAAAATTCAGAATAAGTTAGTGTCATAGCAACTTCCAATGGTGACCAAGGAGTTTCCTTTTTTAGTATCATTATAAACCCATATATTTTTATGTATATTATGTGCTTCAATCCACTGCAATCATTATTCTTTTTTTTTTTTTTAAAGATTTATTTATTTATTTAATTTCCCCCCCCTCCCCTGGTTGCCTTTCTTGGTGTCTATTTGCTGCGTCTTGTTTCTTTGTCCGCTTCTGTTGTCGTCAGTGGCATGGGAAGTGTGGGCGGCGCCATTCCTGGGCAGGCTGCACTTTCTTTCACGCTGGGCGGCTTTCCTCATGGGCGCACTCCTTGTGTATGGGGCTCCCCCACGCGGGGGACAACCTTGCGTGGCACGGCACTCCTTGCGTGCATCAGCACTGTGCATGGCCAGCTCCACACGGGTCAAGGAGGCCCGGGGTTTGAACCGCGGGCCTCCCATGTGGTAGACGGACGCCCTAACCACTGGGCCAAAGTCCGTTTTCCCTCATTATTCTTTTTGACGCTCAAACACTCAGATTGTCCTATCTTTAGCTGGGGGAGCCCATGTAAATAAATTCCTTTGCTTTTTCCATTTTTTTTTTTTTTTTTTACTTGATCCTTAGACCTTGTCAGCTTTGTTTTTTTCTGGCACAATAAGATGTCCCAGGCTTATGGTGTATCTATATTCTGTCCCAGACCAGGGATCAACTATTCTTCCAAGGATCCCTTAGTTTCCTTTATTGAGAAATAGCATTTAGATACCACAATCAGGCCACTAAGGTACTTGTTGCTCCTGGGTTGTCACTGTTTCTAGCCCTTTTCAGTGGAGAAAGTAAGGAGATTTGTATATTTTAGAAAGAAGAAAAATATAAATTCTTTTAGCCACTTCAAGGTGTCATTCCATTTTCTTTGGGCTTGCTTTTTTCTTGAAAAGTCCTTGGCCATTCTTATCTTTGCTGCCTGTAGGTAACATGTCTTTTTTTTTTTCTTCCTCTAGCTACTTTTATTAATAATATTTTCTCTTTATCACTGGTTTTCAGTAATTTGATTATGATCTGTCTTGGTGTGGTTTTCTGTTTATCTTGCTTAGAGTTTGTTAAGCTTCTTATATGTCTGGGTTTATTGTTTTCATCAAATTTGGAAATTTCCATTTGCATATTTGGGAAAAAATTTCCTTAAATGTTTTTTCTCTTCTCCTCCTGTTAGACTGCTTGACATTGTCCCCCAGGTAACTGAAGCTCTGCTCATTTTTCAGCAATTTTCTCTTGGTGCTTCAATTTAGATTGTTTATATTTCTACATCTTTAAGTTTAGTGAAATTTTCTTCTGCAATTTCTGATCTACTATTAAGCTCATCCATAGAATTTCACTTCAGGTATTATTCTTTTCAACTCTAGAAGTGCCATTTATTTTATTTTGAAATAGTTTTAAACTTAAAGGAAAGTTGCAAAAATAATGCAGGAAAAATACACAGAACTCCAACATGTACATCCCCTACCCAGATTCACAGATTTACCATTATTAGCATTTTGCCACATTTTCTGTCCTTCCTCCCTCCCTCCCTATCTTATAACATTTGAAAGTAGGTTGCATACATCATGCTCCTCTAATGCTTATTACTTCCATGTACATTTCCTGAGAAACAAGGATACTCACTTAAGCAACCACCATAAGTATGGCTATCAAGTTTAAGAAATTTAACATTGATATAAAGCATACAGTCCATATCCCAATTTCTTCAATTGTCCCAATAATGTCCATTTGGGCATTTCTTCCTCCACTATTAAATCCAGTCAAAATAAAAATTAAGTCCAGGATCATGTATTACATTTAATTGTAATTGTCTCTTTAGGCTCTCTTTTCTAATTTTAATTTTATTTTAAATTTATCTTTAAAATTAAATTTTAAGTATTAAAGTTTTAAATTTAAAATAAATACACTAATTACTAAAATTTTAATTAAAAATTATCCTTGAAGTAGAATGTGTAAGCAGAAAGTTCCAAGTATATTTCCATTTGCCTCTTTTTCATATCTTCTATTTCTCTCATTGTATTTGTATTTTCCTGTATATTATTAATAATATAAATTTCCTTTATATTTTTTATAGTTATCATAGTTGATTTAAAGCCCATATCTGCTAATTTCATCATTTCTGGATCTGTTTCTATTGACTAATTTTTCTCCTGTTACAAGTCATACTTTCTTGCTTCGTCTTTTATTTTTTTATTGGATGATGGATATTGTAAATATTATGTTGCTGAGCAAGGATCTAGCAATCAGATAGTTTATTTGTGGATCAGCTTGATCCTTCTGAGGTCCATGGTTAAGCATCATTAGCACAGATCTAAAGAAACCTTTATCTAGGGCTATTTTTGCCCTGTTCCTAAGGTATGGCCTTTCTGGGGTTTTTATTGAATGTCCCCTGTGTTCAATAATGTTTGTCTCCTCTGGTGGGTTGAGAATTCAGACATCTTCCAACCCTGTGTGAGGTCAGGTTGCTGTTCCATTTTTATCTCCCCTATAGCTGTTCTTCTTTACCCAGTCTCATGAAATCTCATTCTATGCAAGTGCAGCTTAGTTTTCAGAGAAGGGACTTCTCTGCAGATTTATGGAGTTCATTTTGGGGTAGTTTTCTCCTCTCAACTTTTCTGCCTTGCAAATTCCAGTCTCCACAAACCCCATTTTCTAATTTCTTTTCTCAGCAAGACTGCACTGCTTGGCATGGATCCTGCACTGGGAGTTTGGTAAATGTCTCCAGGTACAAAGCTGGAGCAGTTATAGGGCTCACCTCATTTGTTTCCCTTTCCTCAGAGATCAGTCTGGCATTACCTATGGCCTAACTTCTGAAAAGAGTTAGCATTTTGCACATCTTTTGTCCTTCCTCCCTCCCTATCTTCTAAACATCTAAAAGTAGGTTGCATACATCATGCTCCTCTAATGCTTATTACTTCCATGTACATTTCCTGAGAAACAAGGATACTTACTTAAGTAACCACCATAAGTACGGCTATCAAGTTTAAGAAATTTAACATTGATATAAACATACAGTTCATATCCCATATATTCAGACTGGTCATATATTTAGACCAGTGTTCTAGAAGTTTATGGTGGGAGAGCTAATCTGATACCAGTTATTCCATCAGGACCAGCAGTGGAAGTCCTCTCTGTGGTAACTCATACTTTATAAAATATCAGTCTACTCTAACTGGAAATGAAAACAAAGCAGTTTTTTTTTTAAACTGCATAAAGATTAATAATTTCTGCTATAAAAACATGTAGGCCATTACAAGGACTTTAGCTCTTATTTGATATGAGAAGCTATTGGAGAGTTTTGAGCAGAGGAGAGGTATGATCTGATCTATATTTTAATAGGATCATTACCCTATGGAAAGTTATCTGCTAGAAAGCAGAGGAATTAGCAGGCAATTAGATTACTGCAACAATCCAGATGAGGGATAAGATGGCTAGGAAAATGGCAGTGGCAGTAGAAGTGGTGAGAAATAATAAGCTCTTGGGCAGTTTTTAGATAAAACTGAGGAAAGAAGGGCTTTGACTGAGTAACTAAGAGAATGGAACTATCACTAACTGAGATGGGGAAGGCTATGGGAGCTGTAGGTTTGGTGGGGGGAGATACAGAACCCAGATTGGAGCATGCTAACTGTAAGATTTACTGATTGGGAGGTGGATATATAGGGAGAGTTTAGGGAAAGTGTTGCATCAGAAAAATAAGTTTGGAAGTCCCCAGTATGCTGAGAGTACTTAAAAGCTGTATGTCTGGATGGATTACTTACACAGTGAGTACAGACAGAAACTAGAAGCAGTCCCTATGAATACTAACATTTAGAGCTCAGAGGTGTAGAAAAACTAGCTAAGGAAGCTAAGGAGTAGAAGGAAAATGAGGAGACCACAATATGTGGAAGCTAAGAGCAGAAAGAGCTTCAAGTATGGGCAAGGGATCATCTTTGTTAAACGCTACTGATATATCAATGATCAGTAATTAGTTAGACTAGTGAACTGCAGAAGCCAGTGGTCCCCTTAACAGAAAGCATTTTGGCAGAGTAATGCGAGTTGAAAGTCTAATGGAGGTGGGGTAAAAAAAGAATGGCAGAACAGAAATTGAAGACTTTCATTATGGATAATTCTTTCAAGAAATTTTTCTGAAATGGGAGAGGGAGATATGTAGGAGAAGCTGGAGGGGGATCTGAGGTTAAGAGAGGCCTTTTTTTTCCAAAGGAGGAGACATATTATCAGATTTATAGGTTGATGGGAAAGATCCAGTTGAGATGGGAGAAAAAGATGTAGAAGATAGCAGACAGAATTGCTCTACCAGAAAAATGAGATTCAGTGCATATGTGGGAGCTCCACATAATAAGAGAGGTGTACAGATAGATAGAGGTGGATGGGCAGGTGAGATAGGAGCTTAAAGAAAATATTTTTCAGATTGCTTCTTTTTTTTCCAATGAAATAGGAAGCAACAGTATAAGAAACTGTTTGAGGTTTATAGGAAGACTGGTATTCAAAACTTTTCTTGTTGGCCATTTAATTAGGGATCTAGACCAAACTGAAAAGTAGCATTAAGAGCTACCTGTAGTAGGTGAGAAACTTAAGTGTCCATGAATGAATTTTTAAATTTTTTTTTTATTTTTAAAGAAGCTTTAGATTACATAGATGTTACATAAAAAATATAAGGGATTCCAGAGAACCAGCAAGATGGTGGTAGAGTAAGGAGTTCCTAGAGTCAGCTCCTGTTACAGGACAGCTAGCAAACACCCAGAGCTCTCTGGAGCTAGCTGAAGCACCTGTTTGGGGGCTCAAGGAGGCCAGAAGAGCATCCTACAACGTCCTTGGGGGAGTGGAAGGAGGAGATGCCTGTTTGCAGAGAAGACTCCTAAGTAGAGGCTCCATACCACAGAGACCGGTGCCCATCCTCCAATGGAGGCACAAGCCACCTCAGGAGCTGTTCCATGGCTGGAATTGAAAGTTCCACTTCCCCTAAACCAGGGAGGAAGAGACGGCTGGGCACCAATTTCAGCTATGGTGAGGAAATTCAGTGGGCTACAGTATGATCCTGAGAACAGCTAAGGTTTGAGCCTGTCCAGGTTAGAAAGAGGCTGGGAGCTGCCATCTTAACTCGGCACCTGGAACAAGGGGAAGTTGGGTAGACTGAAAATCCCAGTGCTGGTGGGGACCAGCTTTTCCCCATCCAGATCATATTGCAGTCTAGCCTAGGCCCCAGTGCCACCTCCAGCAGGGAGGAAGCTGCGGGGACCTGCACCAGCCTCTCCGGGAAATTACCTGCCAAGCTGCAGAGGCCGGTGATTGTCCTACTCTGGCGGCACAAGCTGCCCCAGGAGCTGTTCTGTGACAGGAATTGGAAGCTCCATTTCCAAGAAACGGGGAAGGAGGAGATGGCTGGCTGCCAATTTTGGCTGCTGATTGGTAGACACTGTTGGATAAGTTATAACCCTGGGAACAGCTGGGGTGTGAACCAGCCCAAGTCAGAAAGAGGCTAGGAGCCGCCATTCTGACCTCGCCCACAGCCTGAGGGGAAGCTGGGCTGACTGAAACTCTCAGTGTTGGCAGGAACCAGTTTCTTTCATGCAGATCAGCCTGCAGCCCTAGCCTAGGCTTCAGCTCCGCCTCTGGCGGGGAGGAGACTGAGGTGCCCTGCACCAGCCTATACAGGTAACCGCAGGGAACTTTGGCTGGCATAGACTGAAAATCAGAAGTCTACCAGGGCAACTGCTGTCATCTTGGACCCGCACTGCATAGATTGCTGCCCACACCTGCAGCTCCATCCCTGCCCCAGGCAGGGGAGAAAGGATGTGAAGTTTCATCAGTCTCTCTAGGCAACTACAGTCTAGGCCTGTACTTGGATTATTCCACAGAGCTGTGACTCTGTCCCTACCCCTGGCAAAGGAGAAAGTTGGAAGAAGCTTCATTGGTCCCTGGTGCAATGAGGGCAGCTTAAGCCTCCACAGCTTACAGCACCAACTACATGCTTGGCTCCTACACACAACCAGCAAGGGAGAAACGATAGGAAGCCCTAAAGAGAAAAACTGCACACAGAAAAAATACTCTAGTAAGCCAGATGCAAAGACACTAACCAAAAATTACAGTCCACATCAAGAAACAGGAAGCTATGGCCCAGTTAAAGTTACAAGATAAGCCTAGAGATGACATACAGGAGTTGAGACAACTAAATATAGATGTTCAAACAAATCTCCTTACTAAATTCAATGAGATGGCTAAAGAGATTAAGGATATTAAGAAGACATTGGATGAGCACAAAGAAGAATTTGAAAGCATACATAGAAAAATAGCAGATCTTATAGGAATGAAAGGTGCAATCAATGAAATTTTAAAAACATTGAAATCATATAATAGCAGATTTGAGGAGGCAGCAGAAAGGACTGGTGAGCTTGAAGAAATGGCCTCTGAAAGTGAACATACAAAAAAAGAGATGAAGAAAAGAATGGAAAAACTGAACAAGATCTCAGGGAACTAAATGACAGCAAAAGGTGTGCAAACAAACATGTCATGGGTGTCCCAGAAGGAGAAGAGAAGAGAAAAGGGGCAGAAGGAATATTTAAAGAAATAATGGTAGAAAATTTCCCAACCCTATTGAAGGACATAAATATCCCTGTCCAAGAAGCACAATGTACTCCCATCCGAAAAAATACAAATAGACCAACTCCAAGACACATACTCATCAGAATGTCAAAGGCCAAAGACAAAGAGAGAATTCTGAGAACAGCAAGAGAAAAGCAATGCATAACATATGAGGGATATCCAGTAAGATTAAGTGCTGATTTCTCACCATAAATCATAGAGGCAGGAAGACAGTGGTATGATATATTTAAGATAGTACAAGAGAAAAAATTTCAGCCGAGAGTCTTATATCTGGGAAGAATGTCTTTCAAAAATGAGGGCGAGATTAAAATATTAACAGATAAACAGAAACTGAGCGAATTTCTGACCAAGAGACCAGATTTTCAGGAAATTCTAAAGGGTGTGCTAGAGCCTGAAAATAAAAGACAGGAGAGAAAGGCCTAGAAGAGGGTCTAGAAATGAAGATTATATCAATAAAAGTAAAGCGTCAAAAGAATGGTGAAAATAAAATATGACAAATAAAACTCAAATAGGAATAAACTTAACCAATGATGTAAAGCACCTGTATTCAGAAAACTGCAACTCAATGTTAAAAGAAATTTAAAAAGCCCTAAATAACTGGAAGAACATTCCATGCTTATGAATCAGAAGACTAAATATCATTAAGATGTCAATTCTACTCAAATTGATATACAGATTTAATTCGATCCCGATAAAAATTCCACCACCATTAAAGAAAAAAATGAAAACACAATCATTAAATTTATTTGGAAGGGTAAGGAGTCCTGAATAGCCAGAAACAGCATAAAAAAGGAAAACTGAACCCTTATCTCCAGACTTTAAATCATAATACCTACCTATAGTGGTAAAAATTGCATGGTACTGGCCTACAGACAGACATAATAGACCAATGGAACCAAATTTATGGTTCAGAAACAGACCCTAACAGGTATAGTCAACTTATTTTTGACTAGCCTGTTAAACTCACACAGGTCGGGCAGAACAATCCATTCAACAAATGGTGCTGAAAGAATTGGACATCCACAGCTGAAAGAAGGAAAGAGGACCCCTATGTCACACCTTATCCAAAAATTAACTGAAAATAGATCAAAAAATTAAAAATGAAACCAAGAGCCATAAAACTTCTAGAAGAAATTATTGGAAAATATCTTCAAGACATGGTGGTAGATGGTGGATTCTTAAAGGAGATAAGAGGAGGACTGAGTGGACTATTGATGTTTAATGTATATGGAAGTTTTAATTAGCTTTACTGTAAAAGTGTGGAAATGTATAGAGTGGATGGTAACATAAAGTGAGTAACAGCTAGTTTATAAATGGGGATGTGATTGAAAACAGTAGTCTAGTCTTGTAAATGCCAATTGACAGAATGCTTGAGAATAATCTAGGAACTGGATAGAACAGTAAACCAAGAGGTGGGTGAGAATTGTGGTTGATGGTACTGATGCAAGAGTGTTCTTCGTGAGCTAAAACAAATGTATATCACTACTGCAGGGTGTTGGGAATGTGGAGAAGCATGGGAAAAATACAGCTGGAGTGACCTATGGACTGTGATTAGCAGTAATGATATAATATTCTTGCATCTAAGCAAAGATGTACTGTGATGATACTGAGGCAGTATGGAAAAAGTGAGCCAAATGTACTCTATGGACATGGTAATAATCAGATGATATTATTTTATCTGTAGCAAATGACACATCACATTGTGGTGTGTTGATGGAGGGGTGTTATTTCGGATTTCTGCAGATGTGTATGATTGTTTTATAAGTTTACAACTTATGTCATAAAAAATATATTTAAAAAATAATAATAGGTGGGTTGGGGGAAAAACACCAAATATAAGATAAGAACTATGATTAGTAGTAAGATTTTGACAGTGTTCTTTCATAGTTTGTAACAAATGTCTCAAGACAATGCAAGGTGTTGGTGGAGGTGTATGGGACCCCTGTAAGATGTTATGCATGTTTGCTTTGTAAGTTCACAACTTTTACTATACACTTAATCGTTTATGTATGTTCATGTATAAATGATTTAAAGATAATAATAATTGGATTGGTTAGGGGAAAAATACTTTGGTTAATAGTAATATTTTGACAATACTCTTTAATCATTAGTTAAAAAAGTTTAAAAACAATGCAAGTTATTGGTCATAGGGTAAAATGTTATATATGATTGATGTTATATGTTTGTTTTGTAAGTTCACAACTATTATACATTTATTGTTTATGTAATGTTTATGTATGAGTAATATATTTCAATTTTAAAAAAGTTAAAAAAAATAATAAGGGATTCCCATATGCCCTACTCTCCCCCTCCCACACATTGCCAGATCAGCAATATCCCTCTAGTGTGGTACATTTGTTACAACTGATGAACACATATTGAAGCACTGCTATTAACTATGGATTAGAGTTTATAGTTTATACTCTGTCCTGCACAATTTTGTAGGTTATGACAAAATATACACTGGCCCGTATCTATCACTGCACCATCATGCTGGACAACTCCAATGTCCCAAAAATGCCCCCATATTACACTTATTCTTCCCTCTTCCATACCTCAGAAGCCCTGGTGGCCACTGCCCTTATATCAATGATAAGAATTCTTCCATTGCTAGAATAATAGAAAGTGGAATAACAATAAGTCCACTTTAGTCCATTGTTCATTACCCAGTCTTGAGGATTTGGGGATGGTGATGCCCACTGTGCTGCTAAATGAGAGGAAGCTTAGATCCTATGGGGCAGACATGAATTTTCTGATAATTCTGTTTGTGGTGAGGAATGATATGCTGTTCTACTCACATTCAAACCTATACCTGTTTTCCAAGATTTACTTTTTAAATTTAAACTCTTTTTTGATAAAATACCTCAACATTATATATATATATGCAGCATATCTGCAACCCCCAACTTACCAATAGATTTTGCTTTAGAAATTTGTTTTTCTAAAGCAAAGTCAATAGTTTAGAATTCAGAATATATCTTCCCATAAAAACAACAGTCTATAAATAACTATTCTATTTCTAAACTGTCAAATGCCAATTCAATCCATAAAAGTAGCTCATTTTCATTCCTAAATATCAGTAGTTCTAAAAGCACTTATGATGGGAATTGGGCTTTTGAAACAATTTAACTATGAGAAAACACACAAACATTTCAACTTGATTCATTTGGTGAATATGGACGGAGCACGGTAGAGGTGCCAGGCACTGTGCCAGGAGCTGAGGGCCACACAGTAAAAGCCAAACCCTGACATGGCTGCTGTTCTCTTGGCACTAACAGTCGAGTAAGAAAAGAGACCACCGGTCGCACAAATAAATGTAAAACTGCACCTGTAAAAAGTGTTGTGATGAGAGAGAAATGGTCCTCCCTACTACGTATAATAGAATTTTTTTCATCTCAGGAGATTAGCAAGAGCGAGGGTGAGCAAATGAAACATAGAGTGAAAGAGTGGAGCGATAACGAAATGGCACTTCTTTCTCTCCTAAGGCATCCCCCAGCTCTAAACCAATGGTAATGAGGACCACAGGTAGAGACAGAGGCTCTTGATGGGCCTGGGAGAGTCTAAGGCAGCATTTCTAAAAATGTGTTTCCCCAGATTACTTCCTTCAGAACTCCCAGGCGTCTCTCAAATCAGACTCTCTGGGAATCTGCATTTGAAGCACCTTTCCAGGTGTTCCAGATACATTGAACTAAAGTGTGAGAACTGCTCCTCCAGAGAATGGGGGCTTTGGAGTCTCGGTGCTAGTGCCTCCTGGCTGTAGGAGACTCTCTTGTGAGAGCTTCTGGCAGAAGTTAGGAGGCACATCCGTGAGGGTAGAGAGCAAGGGGTGGGGACGTGAGAGGGGGCAGTGGGGTGAGGGGTAAGTGATGTTGGGGCCAGGTCGTTCACAGCACCACCATGCTAGAAGCAGATACGAAGTAGCAGTTTGTAGCTGCTGGTTACAGGAGGCAGCAGAGCACAGCAATTGAGATCATGGGCTCTGGAGTCAGGCAGTCTTGAGTTCCTATCTCTACTCTTTGACACTTGACAAGCTGTGTGAGCTTGACAGTAACCTCTCCATGCCTTAGTCCCCTATCTGTAAAATAAGAATAATAATATAAAATCTACCACCTTAAAGACTGGGGGTGGGGGGTGGGGGGGATTAAGCAATATAATATCAATAAAGTACCTTGTGCACAGACTAGCAGTCATTATCAGTAAAGTACCTGTAGCCTACTTGCCTTTTTTTTTTTTTTTAATTTTAAAGATTTTATTTTTATTTATTTAATTCCCCTCCCCTCCCCCGGTTGTCTGTTTTTTTTTTTCTGTGTCTTTTTTGCTGCGTCTTGTTTCTTTGTCCGCTTCTGTTGTCGTCAGCGGCACGGGACGTGTGGGCGGCGCCATTCCTCAGCAGGCTGCTCCCTCCTTCGCGCTGGGCGGCTCTCCTTATGAGTGCACTCCTTGCGCGTGGGGCTCCCCTACGCAGGGGACACCCCTGTGTAGCACGGCACTCCTTGGGCGCATCAGCACTGCGCACGGGCCAGCTCCACATGGGACAAGGAGGCCCAGGGCTTGAACCACGGACCTCCCATGCCTACTTGCCTTTTATATATGATCTTTTGTTTATTCTCAGAACAATCTGTGGTAATCCTCATACATTTACATCTCCAGCCTTGACTTCTCCTCTGAGCTCGAGTCACATCTTCTATTAACTATTCAACATCTCCTCTTGGCTGCCTAACAGGCATCTCCAACCTAACATGTTCAAACGAGAACCGCTGCTTCTTCCGGCCCCACACCTAATCTGCTACTGCCCACGACTAACCAGTTTAAATCCATAACATCACCACTTACGCAGCCATCATGCCAAAAACCTCGGAGGCCTCTTAGTTTCCCTCTTTTTCTCATATCCCACATCCATCCATTAGCAGGTCCCCTTGGCACTACTTTCAAAAATATACCCCAAACCAGCCACTTCTCACCACCTCCACTGCTGCTATAATTTCTCACCTCAAATTTCTCACCATGCCTCACTAGTCTCGTAAGAGGTCGTTTTTCTTCCACTCTTGTCTGCAACAGTCAATCTGCTAAACGTAGTCAGTGATTTAAAAAAAAAAATATGCCAGTTTTGGGGTGATAAAATGTTCTAAAATTGAGTGTGGTCATGATTGCACAACTCTGTGAATATACTAAAAGTCACTGAATTGTACCCTTTGAATGGGTGAACTGTATGGTGTATGGATTATGTCTAACTTATGAAAAAATAACTCAAGGGTAATGATAAACAATTCTAAAACTGCTATACATGAATACTGATGCCGAACAAATGAGTACATGGAATGTGGATGATGGGAGCCAGGTTTCTCATTGCTGGAAAGAGAAATTACGAGTAGCCAAGGGGGGAAGACTAGAGTGAGTCATGTGGTCCCTGATTAGAGTCGGATATTCGGTATGACTCATGTATAGCTTAATATAGCTACAGCTGGACAGATTCAGAAATAATTATAGACAGGTTTGTACATGTAGGTTGTATACATGCATTTATTTCCTCACTCTGTCCGCTGAGAGCAATGACAGTAACAACAAACACACCCAGAGCCTAGATATTGATTTCTAATACCACTTTCCAATAAAATCAGGGCTCTGCAGAGAAATGGCTTATTCTAGGGCTGGGCCAGGAAATACATGAGGTGGGGCCTGTAGCATGTTGTAATGCCAAAAAGAAGAAAGGGCTCAGAAACCAAATGATGAGGGTGTGTCTAAGGTACAGGAGCCTACCCCCAAAAGCCCCAAAGGCCAAATGCCAAAAAGAAGAAAGGGCTCAGAAAACCAAATGATGAGGGTGTGTCTAAGGTATAGGAGCCTACCCCCAAAAGCCCCAAAGGCCAAGGCTGCAGAAATTTGAGCAATAAAATAAACAATGTAGTATTGGATTATAACACAAAGTATTAAATAAACATCCATGAGTCCATATGGAAGACACAAACCTTCCTTATGGAAATTCCTCACAATGTATATAGATGCTTAGTCCTCCAGGGAAAGCTCCATCCATATTCCCTCTTCCCCCACCCCGAGGGTGGACTGACCTTAGTGATTCACTTCCAGAGAACAGAGCAGGGAAAGGGGGAAAGTAACTCTGCCTGGGGAAACACTCCCTGGACAGGTGGCCAAGACTAACACCATCTGTAGTAAATTTATTGACGTGTTCTTCCCCCAAACCTAGAATTCCACTCGAAAAATGAAGGACATTCTCCAAATACCTGCTCAGGCCGACTCAAAACTTTCAAGGTCATGAAAAACAAGGAAAGACTAAGAAACTGCCACAGATGAGAGGGCCTAAGGTGACGTGACGACTAAATGTAGTGTCTTGGAACAGAAAAATGACATTAGTGGAAAAACTGGTGAAATATGAGTAAAGTCTGTAGTCTAGTGAATAGAAATGTGTTGATGGTTTCTTAGTTGTTACACACATATCATAAAGCAAGATGCTAACATTAGGGGAAACTGATGAGAGGTATATGGGAATTCATATAATCTTTGCACTTTTCTTTAAATTTAAAGCTATTATAAAATTAAAAGTTTATTAAAAGCATATATATTTTTAAAACAAGTCAGATCCTACCTATCGCCTCTACACAATCTGGCCCCTAGCTAGCTTTCCAGTCCTGTTTCCTACTGCTCATCTGCACTTCAGCCACACGGATGGGCGTTGCCACCAGTCTTTGCACCTACTGTTCATCTCACCTGGAACGTTCTCCCCTCAGCTCCTAGCATGGCTTTCTTTACCCTATGGTTCAGGATCCTGAGCAAATGACACTTCTTCAGAGTTCTTCCTTGACCAACCAATCTAAAATCTAAAACCCTGTCCCCTGTTTACTCTCTTTTTCCCTCCCAAGCTTTATTTTCCTTTATTTATCACCATCCCTTATTATATTATAAAATTACTTGTTTTCTGTCTCTTCTATGAAAGCAATTTGTACACAGCTGCATCACCACCTCCTGAAGTGTTGCCTGGCACATAAGAGGTGCTCAGCAAACATGCTGAATTAGTGAATTACTTCTAAAGATGACATAATTAAGCATAAAGAATTCCCATACCAGGTGAGTGACAAGGCTGGACCCTCACCCCAGGCCTATTTGACTTTCCAGCTTATGCTCTCCAAATACCTGCTCAGGCTGACTCAAAACTTTCAAGGTCAAGGTTCCATGGCACCCAGCTGTCTTTTCAAAGGCAAGTGGAGTTGACAACAGTGAATGGCAATCTGTATGAGTGACAGAGGGAAGGAGGTGTCCTGAAGCTGAGTCTCTCAGAGAAGTCAGTTCTGGGCTGAGGCAGTTGTGACAACATGGCACTTAGGGCTTTAGAGTTGTACCTTGAGAAGCCACCTATGTTTGGGAAATATGCGATCTCAGGTAGAAGTTTTAGACTGAATCCTCAGTTCCGTCCTTGAAATTGACAGGGAGAGTTGAGTAAGATCTTCTCATGGCATCTCAGTTTTTATATTTGTAAAATAAGTGAAAATACAGAATTTGGGGATTATTACAAAGTTTGTTATAATAAAATTTAAGATAATTCACTTCCCAACTCTTTCACTTTTACTCAAACAATGAGGGTCATTCTGGCAACCACTTTTGTGAAGTATTAAACATTTGAGAGGTGACCTCTGAAGAAGGCTGAATGCTCCAAAGAGTTATGTCAAAATGATCTCTAATGCACAGGTGGAGCCCCAGTAGGGCCATTAAACTACTTACTAAGATTATCTTCCTCTGGGGAAGCTACTCCTTCTCCCAATCACTATCAGTGGCTGTTCTCTGAACACAAGGCTATACTAAACTCTTGTATTTCCTGAAACTCAACCACTCAACCACACTGAACCTGCCATGACCAAGCCCTTCAGCCTATTAAAGTTAGATGTGGACATTCATCTTCATATGCGATATTATAAACTTTCGAGGGGTTGAAATTTGTACCCTGACTGTTGCACTGTAGTAATCAGAAGGAAACACTAACAATGAAATGGATGAAAAGGTCATCTAAACCTGCTGTAATCACATTGCACTATCTTTCTATGCTGAGTCTAAAAATGAATCTCATTATGCTGAACTCTAAGACAACTTTTATTAGCTCTGAAATTCAATGACTATAAATAATAATGCTTGTCTTTGGAGCTACATCTCATTTTTAAAACATATATATAAAGTTTGCCATTTTAACCATTTTTTAAGTGTACAATTCAGTGGTAGTAAATACTTTTACAACATTGACATCTCCTCCTGTTAACATCCTTATTCTACACCCAAAAAGAGATGAAATGCTTGTTTTCTCAAAGGACCAGACAGTAAATATCTTAGGCTTTGCAGGCCACAGGATCTCTTTTACAACTACTTAACTCTACCACTGTAGCCAAAGCATTCACAGACGGTGTATAAATGAAGGGGTGAGGTTGTGTTACAATAAAACTTTATTTACAAAGTCTGTTTTTTAACAGACTCCCCCTGCAGGCTGTATTCTGCCAATCCCTGCCCTAGTAAATGCCACATGATGGCTGGGAAGCTCTGATACCTGTACTGATAACTGAGAGTTCAGGAATCTCTGCCCTACATTCCTGAATTAGGGTCAACATTAGGAATCAAAGAGGCCTGAAGCCACATCAGTAAATGCTTTTATTCTAAACCAGTGCTAGAGCCCATCTATGTCTTTGGTAAGTTTTAGGAAACTCTAGGGGTTCATTGTGATAGAGGCGAGAAGCTGAGGACAAGCCAGGACCTACTTCAGGTTGCTCCGAATCTACCGGGACCATCCCAGGCTGCAGTATGCTGTTCTGGACTGTATCAACCTTATGGTTGTGTGGTGGCCACACAGATCTCTGCTGCTCCTCAATTTGGCCTAGATTTGAAGGTGATACAGTAATATCTTGAGGACAAAAGTCTACAAAATGACCGAGGGTCAAAGAACAAGAATAGGAGTCCAAAAGGATCCCCAGCAAGTAACTGGCCTTAGGAGGATGACTAGAAGTCAAGATGAGGTTAATAAAGTCAAGGTTTAAGAAATAAACCAGGAGTAAGAAGTTGATGAAAGGTCAAATGCAAAACAAGGTAGTTACTATATGTGAACACTGCCCGTAAAGTCAGCAATCTGTTTTGGAACAATGCTTTTGGCTTTCTTTCTGACTTTGGAGTTATTAAAAGTGCTAAAAGGTTTACTTATGAGGTCAAGGAATAGGATAATGAATCATCCTGTAAGAATAAATTATAAATGCATCAAGTTCAGTATAGTCATAGTTGCGATGCAAAACTGAATAGCCTGGCACATAATATCAATTAAATAAATATTTTAGAAGTTGTCTGAATTTTCCAGGGCTCCTGTGATTTACTACCACAGACAGGCTGGCTTAAACAACAAGAAATTATTCTCTCACAATTCTGGAGGCTGGAAGTTCAAAATCAAGATATCAGGAGGCCATGCTTTCTCTAAAGTCTGGAGCATTCTGGTCATGGCTTGCTGGCGATCAACCATTGCCTCCGCCACTTGGCACCCTGTCTCTTTTAGTCTTCCCTGCGGCTTATATTCCTGCATCCAAATTTCATTTGCTTAAGGACTCCAGTTATGTAGGATTTAGATTCACCCCTCATGCAGTTTGGACTCACCTTAACTAACAACATCTTCAAAGATCCTGTTTCCAAGTAGGAACACACCCACAGGACCATGGGCTAGGACTTGAACCTGCTGAGGGGGACATGACCCATTCTTCACAGTGGTAGTGAATTTTTGGTATATTTATCGAATGTTTACTATATGTCAACAGTATATTGGGTTCAGGGACCACAGTGAAATATCAACAAATGTGCTCCACCCTTCAGCAAATGGGTGTTTTGGAAGCCTATAAAGAGAATTTAGCCAAGTCTAGGAGGTCAAGAAAGTCCTTCTTCAGAGAGTGACATTTAAGTTGAAACTTGGACAAAGAGTAAATGCTAACTAGATGAAGCTGCAGATGAAAAGGGTTCCAAGCAGAGGGAACAACAGAGACAAAGGCTTAGGTGATGGAAATCTCGTAGGAACTGAAAGCACCAGTGTGACTCAGGCTTGACGAGTCAGGGAGAGCATCTGAAAACAAGCTGGAAGAAGGGCCGGGTATAGGCAAGGCGTTATGAATCATGTTAACGGGGAGGTGAACTTGGGCTTTTAGCATGTGATCAGACGTGTGCTTCTGAAAGATGCCCCTTTCTGCACGATAAAATACATGCTACAGTGGGGCAAAAGAGAAGGCAAGAAGATCAGTGAGGAGGCCATGCAGTCATTTAGGGGAGAGACAATGCCTGGAGCTGGGACTAAGGGATGGGTAGAAGTGGTTGGGTTTGAGAGGCATCTCAGGAGATGAAAAATCAATAGAGACTTATTGGACTGTATACATTTGTCAAAAGTCATCAAACTGTATACTTAATTGGTGAATTATGTTGGATCTAAATCATGCTTCAAAAAAAGCTGAAAAAGGGAGTGGATGTAGTTCAAGTGGTTGAGCACCCACTTTCCACATGGGAGGTCTCGGGTTTGGTTCCCGGTGCTTCCTGAAAAAACAACAACAACAAAAACAAACAAGCAAAACAAATGTACAAACTAACTCAGGGAAGCCAATGTGGCTCAGTGGTTGAGTGCTGGCTTCCCACATATAGGGTCTTGGGTTCAATCCCCAACCCCTGGTGCCTCCAAAAAAAAAAAAGGCTGAAAAATAAAAGTGATGTAGAGAGTGGGTGACTAGTTGGCTGGGAGGGGGAGGAAGGAAAGAGAGAGGGAAGAAAGAGGGGGGGAGAGGGAACCAGAAGAGATTCCCACGGGTCTGGCTTGAGCAAAAGATGGATGGTGCTGCCAGTTAAAAGATGAACCACTGGAGGAGAAGCAGGTTTGTGTGGGAAGGTCCAGGGTTAGACACACTGTTTAATATGTCTGTGGATCACCTAAACGGAAGCCAGGTGGGCATTTGAATAAATGGTTCTGGAGCTCAGCAGATTGATTTGGGGTGGAGGTCAGATGTGGGATCACTTAAATATGAGTCTAGAGAGAGGGCCCAAGACAGTCCTGAAGAACCCCAGCATCTAAGGGGTGAGGAAAGCTAAAGGATTTTACCAAGGAAAACAGAAAGTTCAGCCACTTTGAATCTAGAATTCACTCTAGTCATTGCCGCTGCAGTTGCTGTTTTCCTTTCTCATCTGCTAAAACGTAAGGCTGGTAGGAGAACCACATACGGACTGGCTTCAATGCTGCAAGTAGGCCAAATGTTGGTTAGAAGTGTTATATGAGAAAACCAGAGCACACTTCAGTGTCCTCTACAGTAAATTTGCAAAGCCAGCTGATTATAACAACAAATTAAAAATCAATTCCCTGATTCTGAAAAGTCCTGGGGTTTGGAGAAATGTCAGTACTTTTGTCAGTTGGAGAAATCTTTGGTGTGATCAACCAAAGGGGGTAGGAAGGAACACAGAAAGATTCTGGTAAAAATCCAAATACTCAGAATAATTAGTAACCTCAGCAAGAAAACTCTTATGTAGAATACAGGATACATGTAGGGATTAGCATTAGCACTGAAAGCAGCACATATCAAAGTAGAGCTCTTAAAGAAGACAACAACTTTGGCTCACAGTGGTTAAAAGAATGTGGTAAAATAAAGGACAAGCTGTGTCCTTTATAATTTGTACAAACAGATTCATTAATATGTAGTAAATATATTAACTGATTTCCAAATGTCTGAAACTCTTAGATCTACAGGGCAAGAAATCTCATCCTTTTCTGACACGTGATCCTCCCGCACACCATAAATAATTCTGATAACCCATTGTTTATTTTCCCCTCTGCTGCTAAAAGAAACACAGTGTCAAGGTATTAGCATGGAACAGATGGATCTTCAGAATGTAAAGATATGCCTCCCTACAGTGGATTATTTTTCCTCATGGGTCTGTAATCTACAAAGGAGGAAAAGGAGTGGGAAAGAAAACATCACATCCTTTTGATTGCAGATTTAGGCAACCTACTCTGTTAAGGGGCAACAGAACAGCCTGCACCCTTGCTGTATTACAAATTGATAAGAAAAAATGAGGGAAGCAGATTTGGCTCAACTGATAGAGCATCCGCCTACCATATGGGAGATCCAGGATTCAAACTCAGGGCCTCCTGACCCGTGTGGTTGGCTGGCCCACATGCAGTGCTGATGTGCGCGAGGAGTGCTGTGCCACGCAGGGGTATCCCCCGTGTAGGGGAGCCCCATGAGCAAGGAGTGTACCCCACAAGGAGAGCCGCCCCACAAGAAAAAAGCACAGCCTGCCCAAGAGTGGCACCACACACATGGAGAGCTGACACAGCAAGATGATGCAACAACAACAACAACAACAAAAAGCAACAGTTTCTTGGTGCCGCATGACAAGAATGCAAACAGACACAGAAGAACACACAGCGAATGGACAGAAAGAGCAGACAACGGGGTGGGGGAGGTGGGGTGGGAAGGGAAAGGGAGAGAAATAAATTAAAAAATAAATCTTAAAAAAAAAAATGATGCTGTCCAATGAGAACCTACAATTGAGACAAATAAATTCAATGACGTGGAAGTTCCTCTGCAGACTCCCTGGTAGACAAAGCTGATTATGGAGGATGAAATAGTTGGAATTAGAGTTTTTCAACACTATTCCCCTTTACAGCTGATATCTAACCAGAGGAATCTCATCTTGATGAAATGATGACCAGTAGAGTCCTTAAAATTTGCCACTCAAAAGCTAATTTTTCCAAATGACTCTCATCCAATATGAAATCCATCAAAAATCCTTACCAAAAATTTGTAATAAAAGAGAAAGCATATCTAGTTTCTTCCTCTTTCTGTCCTCTCTCTACCCTTATCTATGTTTCCTCTTGAGCAAATAATCCTAATGAGGTTCAAGACCCACTATCAATCAATAGTTGGGCTTAAGGTACATAAAATTCTAGTAATATTCCTATCAGCGAGTTATGTGAAATGCAATAACAGCTTTCTTCTCCCTCTTGAATGAAATAAGCAGGGAGTGTTATTTGTCTGAAATAAGTGGAGAAGAAAATATCTTTCCTAGAAGAAGTACTGAGTAAGAGGCAAGCAGAAGAAAGAAGATTTGGAGAGAAGAAATTAGTTTCTGGATACGCCTGGTCAATCGCCACCTTCAAGGAGCTGATAGTCTAGAAAGGCTCTGGACAAATAGACAACATGTGGAAGATGCTGTGGATCACAGAGGAAGAACACTTAATTTAGCTTTAGAGTGTTAGGGAAGCCTTCCTGAAGCAGAAGAAGATAAGTCAGGAGGGAGAATTACTTAAAGAGGGGGACAAGGGAAAAAAGTATGGGGAGGCACTACAGGCAGAAGCAGCACATGCAGAGACCTATTTGGGGAACTGTAAGCAATTTAAGTAGCTCACGAGTAGATACCAAATAGAAAGAATGTGGTAAAATAAATAGGGCTGAGAGATAAGCAAGGGTCAGCTCTCAAATGACCTTGTAAGCCACACTGTAGGATTATGACTTCATCCTGCAGACCTGTGCTGCCACTAGCCACTTGAGCTTTTTAAATTAAAATTAAGTGGAAGTAAATAAAATAAAAAATTCAGGGAGTGGATGTAGGTCAATAGTTGAATGCCTGCCTCCCATGTATGAGGTCCTGGTTTCAATCCCTGGAACCTCCTAAAAATTAAAAAATAAAAATAAAAATAAAGATGTCACTTAATAAATCAAATATTTGAAAAAATAAAAAATTCAGTTGCTGCTGTAGAAAAGAAGAGCTGTTATCGTAAAGTTTGAATCAGGAGATTAAAAGACTGGATGGGGGAGCCAATGTGGCTCAGTGGTTGAGTGCTGGCTTTATATATACAAGGTGCTGGGTTCAATCTCCAGCTTTGGTACCTCAAAAAAAAAAAAAGAACGGATGGGAAGGGGAAGAGGAGGAGGGGCACGGACTGGAGAAAAATAGCTAGAAGACAGCCTGAAATGGCCTAGAAAAAGATATTCCAGGGATTTGGACACCAGGTGAAAACTGAACATCCCCCAGAACAGAGAGGGAGAGAGGGAGAAAGCAGGGGAATTGTGACAGCAAAGCTGTGAGTTGAAACCAGTGGCTGGTACTGCCAGCATCTACCCCACACTAAAAACACTTTAGAATTCTCAGGCCTTGAGACAACTACAGAAAAAGGGGGTTCCAGGATCCACTGCCCCAGGAAAGGGGAGAGGGAGGGACACAGTAAAAGGCTGACAGCTGCTGACCCACAAATCTGGTCTGTTGTGTCCCACCAGTCTTTCCAGGCCGGGTAGGACCTGGCTATTGTTTACCTTGAGAGGCAATGAGGAACTGGAAATTTCCCATGCTCTTTTTTTTTTTTTTTAAAGATTTATTTTTTAATTTATTTCTCTCCCTTTCCCCCCGTTCCCCCAGTTGTCTGCTCTCTGTGTCCATTCACTATGTGTTCTTCTGTGACCCCTTCTATCCCTTATCAGTGGTACTGGGAATCTATGTTTCTTTTTGTTGCGTCATCTTGTTGTGTCAGCTCTCTGTGTGGGCAGCACCATTCCTGGGCAGGCTGCACTTTCTTTCGTGCTGGGCAGCTCTCCTTATGGTGCACACTCCTTGAACGTGGGGCTCCCCTACGTGGGGGACACCCCTGCGTGGCAGGGCACTCCTTGCACGCATCAGCACTGTGCATGGGCCAGCTCCACATGGGTCAAGGAGGCCCAGGGTTTGAACTGCGGACCTCCCATGTGGTAGGCGGACGCGTTATCCAGTGGGCCAAGTCTGCTTCCACCAGTGGGCCAAGTCTGCTTCCCTCCCACACTCTTAATCTTTCTCTCTTCTAGCTGGGACTGATTGTTGAGGACATATCTCCCTGGAACAGGGAGAAAGAGGGACACAGCCTAAGGCTGACTCAGTTTTTGACCCATAAATTTGGTTAGCTCTGTCCCACGAGCCCTTCCAGGTCCAGTGGGGTCACGCCTTGGGAGGCAGCAAGGGACTAAAGAGATAAAACCCTCCCAATCTCCTTTTCTACTAACCAGGACTGATTGAGGAATGCAGAGTGGAGTGGAATTATTTCCTACCAGGGAAAAGCAAAGAGGCTACCAGAGAACTGTTTCTGAGAAAGTTTGAATTACAAGGCTCTTAGCCTCCAGGCAGGAACCTCTATCACACTGATTCAGTCTGAGTTAAAGCAAAAACAGCCAACTTGGCATTGAACTAAGAGGACTGTCAAACAGTGCCATCTTCTGACAGACCAAGGTAGTACATGTGAGACAATTAAAAATAAGAGGCTTTTTCTGGCCTTTATAGCCTCCATCCCACAGCCCTAGGTAGCCTTTACTTTACCCATTACTGGTTCCAGAGCCCAGTTTTGAGCAACTAACAGAGACAGTTCTAATGATCCAGGTCAAATCAAGAATCAAAGAGCAGCAGTAAACTCAGCTTCCTGCCACTAAATCCCTATGAAAGAGAAAGAAAGTGAACGTCCGAATGAACTACATACTAATCACAAGCCTAGATATCAGCAAGAAATTAGGAGCCATACTAATTTTTAAGAAAATGGAAGACAAGGCCTGGAAAAAGGAATATATCAAAGCCCCAGAAGAGACACAGGACTTGAGAGAATGAATTAGCAAGATGCACACAAAATCAAATTAATGAATTGAAAGACAATATGGCTAAAGAGATGAATGACATCAAGAAGACATTGAGTAAGCTCAAGGGAGAATTTGAAATCCTGAATAGAAAAGTAACAGAGCTGGGAAGCGGATTTGGCTCAACTGATAGAGTGTTCGCCTACTACATGGGAGGTCCAGGGTTCAAACCCAGGGCCTCCTCTCTTGTGTGGTGAGCTGGCCCATGTGCAGTGCTGATGTGCGCAAGGAGTGCCACACAAGGGTGTTCCCCAGGTTGGGGAGCCCCATGCGCAAAGGAGTGTGCCCTATAAGGAGAGCCGCCCCAGGCAAAAAAAATGCAGCCTGCCCAGGAGTGGCACCTCACACACAGAGAACAGATGCAACAAGATGACGCAACAAAAAGAGATGCAGGGAAGTGGATTTGTCCCAATGGATAGGGCGTCTGCCTGATTACATGGGAGGTCCAAGGTTCAAACCCAGGGCTTCCTGACCCGTGTGATGAGCTGGCCCACGCGCAGCGCTGATGCGTGCAAGGACTGCCGTGCCATGCAGGGGTGTCCCCCGCATAGGGGAGCCCCATGCGCAAGGAGTGTGCCCCATAAGGAGAGCTGCCCAGTGCAAAAAAAGTGCAGCCTGCCCAGGAACAGTGCCACACACACAGAGAGCTGACGCAGCAAGATGACGCAACAAAACGAGACACAGATTCAGGGTTCCACTGACAAGAATACAAGTGGAAACAGAAGAACACACAGTGAATGGACACAGAGAGCAGACAACTGGGGGGGGAGGGGAGAGAAATAAAAATAAATAAATAACTCTTTAAAAAAAAGTAAGAGAGCTCACGGGAATGAAAGACATAATAGGTGAGATCAAAAACATATTAGAGGTGGTGGACTTGGCCCAGTGGTTAGGGCATACAGTTACCACATGGGAGGTCCGCAGTTCAAACCCCGGGCCTCCTTGACCCATGTGGAGCTGGCCCATGTGCAGTGCTGATGTGTGCAAGGAGTGCCGTGCCACACAGGGGTGTCCCCTGCATAGGCGGGCCCCACGTGCAAGGAGTGCGCCCCAAAAGGAGAGCTGCCCAACGCAAAAGAAAGTGCAGCCTGCCCAGGAGTGGTGCCGCACACACAGAGAGCTGAAACAACAAGATGACGCAACAAAAAGAAACACAGATTCCCATGCTGCTGACAACAACAGAAGTGGACAAAGAAGACGCAGCAAACAGACACAGAGAACAGACAACTGGGGTGGGGGGGGAGGGAAGAGAAATAAATAAATAAGTCTTTAAAAAAAAAACCATATTAGAGGCATACACCAGCAGACTCAAAATGATAGAAGAAAGAATAAGTGATAATGAACAAAGAATAGCTGAAATTGAAGAGAGAAAGGAAGAGAAGAGAAAAGAATGGAAAAAATTGAGCAGGGGTTCAGGGAGTTGAATGATAACACAAAATGCAACAAATGTGCCATGGGAGTTCCAGAAGAGGAGGAAAAAGGGGTAGAAAGAGTATTTGAGGAAATAATAGCTGAAAATTTCCCAACTCTCATGGAAAAAATGAAACTACATGTCCAAGAAGCGCACTGTATCCCAATCAGAATAAATCTGAATAGACCCTACTCTAAAACACATACAACTCAGAATGTCAAATGTCAAAGATAAAGAGAAAATTCTCAGAGCAGCAAGGGAGAATCAAACTATCACATACAAGGGATGCCCAGTAAGACAGTACAGATTTCTCATCAGAAACCATGGAGGCGAGAAGATGGTAATGATACAATCTGGATACTGAAAGAGAAAAACTGCCAGCTCAGAATTCTGTATCCAGCAAAACTGTCCTTTTAATATGAAGGTGAGTATAAAATATTCACAAACAAAAACTAAGAGAGTTCATAAAAAATAACCCACCTTTGCAGGAAATATTAAAGGAAGCCTTAGAGCCAGAAAGAAAAAGACAGGAGAGAGGCTTGGAGGAAAGTATAGAAGACAAGTATAGCAGAAAGGCTAACCAAAAGAGTAAAAAGAAAGATGAAAATATGATATGACATAAGAAAATCAAAGAATAAAATGGTAGAAGTAAATAACACATTTACAGTAATATCACTGAATGTGAATGGATTAACCTTGCCAATCAAAAGAGACAGGCTGACAGAATAGGTTAAAAAACAGGAGCCATCCATATGCTGCATATAAGAGACCCACTTTAAACCCAGGAATATAAACTGGCTGAAAGTGAAAGGTTGGAAAAAGATACTCCACACAAATAGTAACCAAAAAGAGCTGGAATAGCTATACTAATATCAAACAAAAGATTTTAAATGCAAAAAATTATAAGAGATACAGACAGCCATTATGTATTAATAAAAGGGGGCAGACTGGTGGTTTCCTAATAAGATGAAAGAGATGTAAGAATTTGTACCATAGCACTGATTTGTTCGAAAGCATGCTTTACCAGCTAAAGGAAGTCGAAATATTTTTATAGTTTGATATAAGAGGAATGAAGAGTCTATGGTTAAATACAGTAGGTCTAAGCAGAGTCACCACAGGAACTTCAGGGTTGCTATAGGAATTTTAGTGACTCCTGCAAGGCTGTGGCCCACAGTGTCAACTGAGAGAAGTACACTGCACTGAGTCAGCTTCTTAAGAAGATAAGGTCCAGAGGGACTGTGGTGGCTTGAAGCTGTATGTACCCCCAGAAAGATATGTTCTTAAATTCAATCCATTCCTGAGGCCTGGACTGATGTCCAGTGACCAGGAGAAATGGTGTGGACCCATTATAAGGAGGACCTTTTGATGGAGCTATTTCAGTTAAGGTATGACCCACCTCTTTCAGGATGGGCCTCAATCCTCTTACTGGAGTCCTTTATAAATAGGATGAACAGAGAGAGAGAGAGAATAAAGCCATGGAAGCAAGAGATGAAAGCAATGAAACACAGAAGAGAAGGGAGAGACCAGCAGGTGTCACCATGTGCTTTGCCATGTGGCAGAGGAATCAAGGATCACTGACAGCTGGTCCTTGGGAAGAAAGCATCGCCTTGATGATGACTTGAATCGGGCATTTTTCTTGGTCTCCAAATGTAAAGCTATGGGAAGTGGATGTGGCTCAAGCAACAGGCCTCCTACCTACCACATGGAAGGTCCCTGGTCAGTTCCTGGGTCTCCTAAAGAAGACAGTGAGGTGGTGCTATTGGCAAGCTGATGCAACAAGATACAACAAGAGACACTATGAAGAAAAACATAATGAAAGACCCAACAAAGCAGGGTGTGGAGGTTCCCAGTGCCTCCTAAAGAAGACGAGAAGACAGCAAGCTGATGCGACAGGCAGGCGTGGCAAGCTGATGCAACATGCTGACACAAGAGACACAAGGAGAGAAACATGAGAGACACAACAAAGCAGGGAGTGGAGGTGGCTCAAGCAATTAGGTGCCTCCCTCTGACATCAAAGGTCCCAGGCTCAGTTCCCGGTGTCTCCCAAAGAAACAAGGAAGATGAACAGACACAGCAAGTACAAAACAATGAGGTTGGGAAAAATAAAAACAAACAACAAAAAACAAAATACGAACTGTAAGCTGATAAATTCCCATTGTTTAAAGCCAACCTATTTCATGGTATCTGCTTTGAATCGCTTAGCAAACTAAAACAGGTATTGAAGTTAAAGCCTCCAAAGCATATGTAAAAATATGTAAAAAAAGGAAAAGGAAAAAAAAGAAAAAGGAAGTGTGTGTGTGTTTTAGAGGGAGACAGAGACAGAGAATGTATATATGTTAGAGAGGGAGAGAGTATTCTGTAGCAGGGTGGGTGGAGAGAAAATGGAGAGTGAGCGTGCTTGTATACGTGTGGGTGCTAGGTAGCGGAGGACAGTGGTAGGTTGGAGTAGTGTACCCCAGAAAAATATGTTCTTAAATTTAACCCATTCCTGTGGGACCCACTGTAGATAGGACCTTTGGATGAGGTTACTTAAGTTAAGGTGTGGCCCAAGTGAATCAGGATGTATTGTTATCCTATTCCTAGAGGCCTCATGGAGAAGGCCAGAAAGAGAGAAACAATGGGGACAGCCAGAAGCTGGATGTCAAAAGAACCAGGAAGAGAAGTGGGAAGACACTGCCAGGTGACGGAAAAGACAAAGACCCCAAAGACTGTTGCTCGGGCAGAAGATACTGACGCTAGAAGGAAGTAAGTCTTCTGGCCTCTGAAACTCTGAGCCTATAAATTCCTAGCATTAAGCCAGCCCCTGTATGGTATTTGTTTTAACAGCTGGGAAACAAAAACAAGGACCGATTACTCTCTAGATGTAAGGATTTGCATGCCCTTTGCCAGTGTGAATTGGAGGCAGCCAGAAAGACCTGGGTGATAGGAAGATAGGCTAAGGGCTGGTTCCCACTACCTTCCTTGGTCAAACCTACTTCTCCTGTGTTTTGATCAAAGGAACCTTAACTCAAGCCAGGAAGGAACGTGGAAAATCATTTATCTTCTTCCTCGGCCCCCCACATCCAAAATCCACAGAGCCTTTCTTCACTCCCAGTATCCCATAAGCATCTCGATCATGATAATTCTGAACTTGTGGTCTTTCTCCTCTCTGCTCTGGTGACAGCTGCAATGGATGTGTCCTTGCTTATATTCAGTCTGCTGAGACGAGGAAACCAACTATTAATTACCATGCTTGTGTCCGCTTCCATTTTTCAAATTACGTTTTTTAAGTATGGGCTTGGAAAGACTCAAGTTTTCTGTTTGTGCTAACCTGAATTAGAACTGGTGAAGGCTTTACCCTAAATGCTTGAATGGAAATGGAATTTAATCCCAGCCCAGAAGCAGTTAAAAACTGGCAGTCTGCCCAGGCCTTTAGATGGACTTTGGACATCTGCCAGCACTGAGGACCCTGCAGTTCCACTGGATTATGTGTTAATTTTCAATTACTCTGGATTTCTGTCTTTTTAAAAACGACTGGAGGAAAAAGAATTGCTGTGTTGACTTGGAGAGACACTCCTAAAGCATTCATATAAGCAAGATGTTTCATGATCATGCTAAAGTCCATATCAATTCTGGCTTTTCAGCCAAACTCTATTTTTCGCATTTCACAGTAAGGAAGAACTGGACTGGGCCCAAGTATAGAACGTTTCTAGCTTGACCAATTTCATTTTGCTTCCTTTCTAAGTTTCTCCAACCTCTTGTTCATAGTCTAAAAAAACAGCGGATTGTGGTTCTTGACATTCTACTGTACTCTGCAAATAAATTCTTTACCTTGGCACTCAGTCAGAAAGCCATTTTCATACTATTACAGGACAACTCGTTTCTGAATTCGGTCATGTTTCTATAGTTCAGAAATAATATTTATACTGTGTCATCTTTTGGCCTTTCAAAACTGGTTTTCCTTCTTGTGACATATGTATTACAGTTCTAACTGATAAACTCTTGCCCTTACTTCATATTCCTAGCAATCAGAGACAACACAGAATTGATGGCTCTAATATTTACCTGTTGCCACGCAAAGATTGTGTTATATCCTAACATTGTACATCTTTATATATGGAACAAAACGAATACAAAGCATTGTTTAACCCCTGAGAGAAAGAATAAAAATGTGGTAGTAGTGACGAAACAGGTTCTCCTGAAACAAACCTATGCAAGTGGAGGTACAATGTAATACACTTAACACTTAAAAATATAAATTTTTTTTTCAGGAATCTCTCAAAATAGAAGCCTATAGCTGTCTTCTCAGTACCTCTATCTTCTCTGGGGAACAGCACATTTCTGCTTTTGGAGAACTGTCCCCCTTCCAGTCAATTATGTTATTCTAGGAGGGGCTATCAAACAACATAAGTTATATAATTCAAGTTGGATCAAACAGAACTTTCATTGGGAGTTTTCACACTGGAACTAAAAGAAAGGCAATCCTCTAGGATAGTAAGGCTATGAAACGTGTGAATGTAGTGGACAGATACCTGACTGTGTGAAAAAGCTAGTTGTATTGGGGGAGAATGAAGACAACGAAAGACCTAAAGGAGTTACAGAGTTCCACTAGCTCTGGTCATCCCTGGGGCCCAGCCACATACAACCTAGATCTTACCACAGTTTGGTTATGAGAACCAAAAAAAAAAATTCTTCCTCCTATGCTAATTCAAATAGCTTCTGTCACTTATGGCCAAGAGTTTTGACTAAAACAGCAACTGATACTAGAAATGGCGGGGGGGGGGGGGGGGGTGGGGGGGGGGGTGGTGGCTGTAACAATGAAACCAGCTGAATCAAGTTAAAGTGAGGATAATAGCAAAATTCTCTCCATCATAGTGTGGGAATACATCAGTCTTTGCTATCTGATTACAGGGCAAAGCAACTGCTTAACTACAGGCTCTAGGATCCTGGGAGGCTGAAGTTTCAGGCACCCTGAAAATATCAAAATAAGAGACTGTATTAGTGATTTCTTGAAATCTTCAGTATGATACTGTGAGAGAGAGATGGGTTGACTAAAAGCCAATACAGACAACAGTGCAGATCATTTTATTAAGGAAATTCCTTAGCTAGTTGACTCAGACCACCAAGGGTGAGAGAATTAAGGCAATTAGGTTTTATGTGAGTTGTATTGTTTCAGAAACTCCAAACACAAACCTCAGATCTTTGGCTAGGAGTTGGGTAGAGGCAGTCGGCCAGTTCTATAGAAGATCTGGGGCTCTAAGTACTTCTTATACAAGACCATCAGCCAATTATTCTGATATTGACTTCTCTAGCATTGCCCTGTTCAGGGCCTTCTGATTCCTGCATCTTGCTGAGGTTGGTTTTCTCCTGCACTTCTCTTATTGGCAGGTTTTAGTTTTTTCCAAACTGTTAAATTAGTTACCACTCATCCATCTGCTGTGGGGCTTCCAAAATTTTATTGTGATTGCTTCCTCTTCCATTTTTCTTTGTCCTTATAGGTGTGTGCTTTTTAAAAAAATTTCTTGACTGTAATTTTAGTGGCATTTCAGAAGGAAGGATAGGCAAATATGGTTTAATATGTAACATTATCTGTTACTTCCCTCTTCCATCTTCTCTAAATGGGAGACTTCCCTAATTGCAATCTCCTATTCTCAGATTTTTACTCTTATATACTAGGTGTGTGAGTGTTTAAAGTTTACTATTTGATTTGTGAGTTAATGAATCATGAAGGACATACCTAGACTTGATCTGGACAAATGGATAAAACCCAGATACCCTAGCTTGTGCTGAGCACTGGAGGCGGTAAGGTTTCTGGGAAGGGTACAAGTTTATTTGCAGTTGTATAAGAAAGAGCTGCATTATGTGAAGAAGGAAGGTTCTGGAGGTGGAAAAGTGTATGATAAGGTATGTGTATACAAGCACAGAGTGTGTGCATGGGTACATGTTTGCATACTTCTGTGTGCTGTGCAACAAAAGAGGTGGTCTGCCAAGAACTTGCATGATTTTCCTTTCCCAGGCCTCTTTCTTTTTTTCTTGACAGTAGAACTTTCTTCTGGGAAATGCTGCCCCCTCTGCTTGGAGGTTTTAGTTCCAATGGCCAATCAAATACATGTATAGATGGGCACTGATAGATTCTGGAGCAGTAAGAATCCTTTCCTGGATTTTCAAAATTGAAACCCCGGGAGGAGAAGCACATCCTCTGAAGTGGCAAAGCTGTGTGATGCATGCCTGGAGCCACAGGCAGTGTTTAGAAGTAGCTGTTCTGCAGGGTGAGGGGATGAAGACGGCGCACTGAGAGAAGAAGCCAAGACGGAGGAGGGCATCTTGATGGCCCTCCCGTTGTTCTGCGACGCATTTACCCGTCTGCCCTTCCGTTTCTGCTTCTGCTTTTGTCCTTGTGAGTTTGTGCCTTTTTAAGATAAGCTTTAATAATTTGAAATTAGGAGTTATAACTGATATACCAACCAAATGCACAAAGTCAAAAGTTGCATATTGAAGTTTTTGCTATTGCTATATTTATACGCAATTTCTATTGAATTTTTTTAAAAAATATTTATTTATTTCTCCTTCCTTCCCCCCACCCACCCGTTGTCTGTTCTCGTTGTGTCTATTTGCTGTGTCTTTTTCTTTGTCCGCGGCACAGGAATCTGTGTTTCTTTTTGTTGTGTCATCTTGTTGTGTCACTTCTCCATGTGTGCGGCACCATTCCTGGGCAGGCTGCACTTTCTTTCGCGCTGGGCGGCTCTTTTTACAGGGTGCACTCCTTGTGCGTGGGGCTCCCCTACGCAGGGACACCCCTGCGTGGCACAGCAGTCCTTGCGCACATCAGCACTGTGCATGGGCCAGCTCCACATGGGTCAAGGAGGCCCGGGGTTTGAACCGTGAACCTCCCATGTGGTAGGCGGATGCCCTAACCACTGGGCCAAGTCCGCTTCCCTTGAATTTTTAAAAGTATAAAGATTCATAAACAATTAAAGCAAATCTTTAAAAGACATTTAAAAAATCCAAAATATTAGCATATTGGTCTGAAAATAAGGTACAACTTAGAATAGTACAAAGTACAGATCATAAAGACACAGTTTGCATTCTGAACTTTGGGGAAGAAGCAAGTCTAGGAAGAAATTAGATGGCGGAGGAGGGTTTTACATCTCCATTTTAAAATTTTGACAATTTCTGCATTGTTTGTTTTAAAATGTATGCACTGTTTTATTTTTTAAAGAAAGCAAAGTTTCAAGAAATTATTTATTTAGTCCAAGGTCTAAATCTAAATAAATATTTTAGCCTAGAAGACAAAATTTCTTTTCCATTATAGAAACATTAATGTAGAAATATTAAAAGAATATTATAGAGGACAGATCCCTACAGTAGAATCTCAGAAACATAATTGTTTATATCTCACAATTCCTATAGCCAGCATCTTTGCCATTTACAATGACTTCTTCTGGTGCCGCTGATAAGGATAGAAGCGGTCACAGAAGAACACACAGTGAATGGACACAGAGGGCAGACAACTGAGGGGAGAGAAATAAATAAAAAATTTAAAAAAATCTTAAAAAAAAAAACAACACACAAAAAAACTAAGTTTCCCTCACATTTGAGGCCATCTTTCATTTTGACTAATATGGTCATTAGTATTTTTAAGTGAAAAGGGAGGAACTGGAGCTTTTAACTTTTCCTGCATTTTCATTACTGTGATGCTCTTGTCTGATTCAGTGATTGATGCTTCAAGTTGGGTCCTTAAAGAAACCTCTTCATTTCTGAAGGGCAGCTTTCTCCCCCTTGAGGACCCCTGCCTCAGTACAGTGAGGCTTCTGTACTTGTAGAGACTGCTGAGCTCCAGGAAAGGAAAACTGACAGTCTGTGAGGAAGTAAATAGACTGCTATCTGGAAATTTATACTATCTGGTAACAGGGGCCATGAAAAGATGATCAAAAGTCTAGGCATTATATAACTAATGTTCACATGTTAGAACCCCATCTCAGACCAAATATAAAAGAAATCTCCTAAGTTTCTAAGGACCACATGGTTAGAGTAGGGGCATCCTGTTCCCACACGGTTTCCTGATCAGTTATAGAGTGCAGCCTACCTCTCTCGTCTGCTGGCCAGTTCCCACACAGCCTGTGATAACCCCTCTAGGACTGGCTGACTCCACACAGACAGAGTTACCAGCTGAAATTCTGCCTTTAAAATAAAATCTCAATCGGGGCTAATACTGTATATCTGAAGCAGCTTTCAAAAATGGCAGATATTCAGTGACTAGCAATTGCAGCTGGCCATGTGTTATCAAGCCTGGGGCAACACCAAGCCATGGGTTAGTCCCTCCACGTGGGTGGCTGTAATTATTATTGCTCCTAAATCACTTCTGTCAGTCTTCCCCAACAATGAAGCATTCTCCAGAAAGACGCACTCCCTCGAACAGCCTCGAACAGTCACATTCAGCCTTGGGCTCTGAATGCAGCACATCTGACATATGGTGCCCTTTGTCGCCACTCATCTGGGCACCAGGTGCTCAACAGTGAGTGACAAAACCAGTCAATGATGAGAACACAGATAAAGCAATATCCTACTTAGTAGATGTGTTCCTAAAATTAGCATCAAACCTATGAGCCGAGATCTTTCAAAAACCTACTTCATCTTCCTGGGTTTGAAGTGGGAAAATTCCTGAGTTGATACTTAGTTTCTGGGTCTGGGTCTGAATGCTATAGGTGTCTGATGCAAAAACAGAAGAACTCAGGACAGTAAAGGTCTCTGTAATGGCCAGGTAGGTGGGACAGGCTGGATTGTTTCGTATTCTCCCAGAAGCTTTCTGTTCCTCTTTGAGAGGAAGCTATTCTTAAATTATTCCATTTTTCCCTCAGCTATTCTCTCACTCTAGTTTGCTACTTCCTAAATAACAATAATAAATTAAACCCTCAGATAAATCCCACAAGGCAGATACTATTACTGTTCCCATTTTATAGATTAAAAAATTGAAGGTAAGAAACTTGTTCAAGGTCAGGGGAGGGCCAGGATTCAAACTCAGACAAACTGTCTCAAAAGTCTACACTTTTACTCTATACATTCTACTTCTCAACCTGGCCCCAAAGAAGTGGCTTGCTTGTTTTCCTGCTACAGGTATTCCCACAAAGCTGTAGGTTTGCCTGGTCAGGGTCTTGAGTGCCAATATGGATAATGTCTTAACAGCCACTCTGATTTATTAAGTTCCTAAATCCTCTATTGTAAGGTAACCCTCAGTTTACTTCTTAGCTTACTTCTGAGGCTTTCTCAAACTTGCTTAATGCTAAGAATCATCTGGATTACTGGTTAAAAACACAGCTTCCCAGGATCCTACCCTGGAGATTCTGATTCGTTGGGTCTGATAAGGTCCCAGGTGATCAGCCACATTTGGAAACATTGCTGTAAGAGTTCTAGCCAATAGGAGCACACATAGTCTTAAGGTAGGCCAAAGTATTACAAAGCAGACCTTTCTATAGATGAATTAATCTAAAGCAATAAATACTTGTGACACAAAGAGGTTTTCTTTATGAGGGGGGGGGTTGGAATTTCTTTGTTGTTGTTTTTTTCTTTTAGAGGGATGCTGTTAGAAATAATTTTTTTACTCGTTGTGCACCTGAGGGAGTTTCTGCATTGCTTTGATCAAGCAACAGCTTAAATCAGGGGTTCTTAACCTTTTCTGTTCACCCATTGCCAGTCAGGTGAAAACCATGGACCCCTTGTCAGAATGTGGCAGCAGACAGTTTTATGACACTCAGCTAGCATCAGGTCTAACTACCATAATTTTGAAGTATGGATGAGTGTAAACGATTTTTTGAGATATGCAACAACTGTAATGTGATATGAAGTGCATAGTACTGTAATTTATTGCATACATTCATAAGTGAAGGAAATGCTAGATTTCAGTTAGAGGTCAGAGAAAATAATAAAGATAATAAGTTGATTTTTTTCAATTCAAGCTCATGGATTCAAGGGATCCGTGGACCCCTGATTAAGAATCCCTGGCTTAAATCAAATATTAATAGAAAGTAAGCCATTTTTTTTTTAAAGCAATGCATTCTTTTTTTTTAAAGATTTATGTATTTATTTAATTCTCCCCCCTCCCCGGTTGTGTGTTCTCTGTGTCTGTTTGCTGGGTCTTGTTTCTTTGTCTGCTTCTGTTGTCGTCAGCGGCCCGGGAAGTGTGGGCGGCGCCATTCCTGGGCAGGCTGCTCTTTCTTTTCACGTGGGCGGCTTTCCTCATGGGCACACTCCTTGCGCGTGGGGCTCCCCTATGCAGGGACACCCCTGCGTGGCACCGCACTCCCTGCACGCATCAGCACTGTGCATGGGCCAGCTCCACACGGGTCAAGGAGGCCTGGGGTTTGAACCACGGACCTCCCATGTGGTAGACGGACGCCCTAACCACTGGGCCAAGTCCGTTTCCCCAGAAAGTAAGCCATTTTATAGAGTTCTTTTAAGTCCTGCTTAAGAGAATTTTGGAGAAGAGTAAATTAAATAAAGGGGAGAAAGGAGCACACAGTTCTACTTCCCTGAAGGACTCTAAGGGAAACTTCTTGTATAAATAAGAGAGGGGGCTCAGGCTTTTCAACTTAAATGTTTATGTACCATATACAGAATGATTTAGGAAAATATTTTAAAAGACTATGTATAGTAACTCCACATAGTCTAATCAGAAAGCAGAAATGATCTCTGACACTTAAATGCAAAATTGCTGAAACTGGTGATTGCCAAAATAATGTATAATGTTAAGAAAAGGCCTCAAACATGCCTAACCTGCTTTGACACTATGTTCACTGCTTGTCACAAATGAAGAGTTTCCACCCCAGGCAGCATTCAAAAGCAGCTCCTTCAAAAGCTGCATTTATAAGTCATTAGGGGGAAACGGACTTTGGCCCAGTGGTTAGGGCGTCCGTCTACCATATGGGAGGTCCGCGGTTCAAACCCCGGACCTCCTTGACCCGTGTGGAGCTGGCCATGCGCAGCGCTGATGCGCGCAAGGAGTGCCCTGCCACGCAAGGGTGTCCCCCGCGTGGGGGAGCCCCACGCGCAAGGAGTGTGCCCGTGAGGAAAGCCGCCCAGCGTGAAAAGAAAGTGCAGCCTGCCCAGGAATGGCGCCGCCCACACTTCCCGTGCCGACAACAGAAGCGGACAAAGAAACAAGACGCAGCAAATAGACACCAAGAACAGACAACCAGGGGAGAGGGGAAATTAAATAAATAAAATAAAATCTTTAAAAAAAAAAAAAAAAAAATATATAAGTCATTAGGGGAAAAAAGGAAGATAGTAGAAAATAATACTATAAGACAGTAAAAAGGAAGAGAAAGAAAATCAGGCTTTTCTACCCTGTGGAAGGTTCTGCTTCCTGGGCCCTCGTTTCTGAAGGGAACATTACAAATCAGTAGCACAGCCCTCTCCCCGGTTCTGAGCAGGGACTGAGGCACTGGACACACGTACCTCTTGGTGGGAGTGGGCACTCCGGAGGACACGTGGCTGATCATGGTGTCATTCATATTTGCCAGAGGGCGAGGAGGACTGGAAGAAAAGACATTTGTATTATATTAATAATCACCAATACAAGTCGGGAAAACAAATCTAAGAGTGATGGGACCAAGAGAAACACAGTGGGACCCACGTGGAGTGGGACAGAAATCGACACACCAAGCCTAAGTAAATTCCATGAGTGAGGAGGGGCAGGACGAGAGAGCCTGTGCTGTGCCAGAAGGAGCCACGAATTACAGACACAACGCTGCTGGGTGGAACTGCCTGGCTTTTGCTTCGTAGTTTCCACACACAAGAATGTGAACCTCCACGTTCCAAGTTCATAATTACTAGGTGTTTTGGAGCTATGTTTGTGGCATATTACAAAGGCCACAGCAATAAGATGCATGCTTTTCCTGAGATTCGGTTTCCCTCAGATTTAGTTGTGTACCTTTTATTAATATTAAAACAATTAAATACTAAACTCAAAGCTAAGACTGGAGGAAACCTTTATTAATTCTTATTAATCCTTTACTAGAATCTCAACACTGAAACCAAACTTTATATCCATTCCTGATTAGAATGCTGCCTTTTAAAATCTAATACAAATTTAAATTTGAAGGCAAGCTTTTTTGGTAACTTGTGTTTAGTTGCTAATTTTCTGGACTCAAGCTCTATTTCTCCTTCTGTGACAGTCCTAAAGAATGAACCCAAACTTATCAAAAGGAATCTATTATTTGACCTTTTAGCCATCCTTCAACCCCTCCTGTCAGGTTCAGCTACAGAGAGTTTCTGTCTTGCATGTGGAACCACATGACGATTGCTAAATATTCCTCCTGGGAAATCTCTCACTTCCTCTCCTGAATTGAAAGAGATTCTTTTCAGAAAAATTTATTTATTGAAAAACAGAAAAGTGAAGCGGAAAAGTCCCTCTCTCAAATTTAGGTGCTCAGGAGTTGTCTCTTGGTTTCTCCTTACTTTTAAGAGCTGAGTTAATTATGTAAAATGTTTTGGTGCAGGCCATCCTGAGTAAGTCTTGGTGAGTACGAAGGGATTGTAGCCTTCACTATTGTGCAGATTTCACAGCACATTCAAATAGAGACTTCAGGGGGAAATTTCCAGGGAGACCCAAGGAACACAGTGGAGAGGGTAAAGAGGGATTTCCTTGACACTGAAATGACCACACGCCATCATTTAGGTTCGGAGATTTGGGAGTTTCTTTCTTTTTTTTAACAAGACACCATTTTTTTTTTTTTTTTAATTAGGAGACAGAAGCAGAAGAATAATACAGGTAAAAGGCAATTTGCTAGTCAGAGAAGCTTGTAGAATAAGCAGGGTGTGCAAAACCTCATCTAGGAAGCTTACTGTAAAGTGAGATAACCAGGCCCTAGCCTCAATTAGTGAATCTGCATCTCTAGGTAGAGGGCACTTGAATGTACATGCCCACTTAAAAACCATTGCTGTGGGGCAGATTCGGAAGGGGGGCGGGGTGGGTAGAAGTTGAGAGACCAGTTGGGAGGCTATGGCACGTCCAGAGCACAGGTTCTAAGAGTATATAGTGGTAGTGAAGAGGGAGAAGGGATAAAAGGAAAAATATTGTGGAGGTAAAATGGGTAAGATATGGTGACCAACTTGATTTAAGTACTTAGGGTTAGAGACTTAAAAATGTGATTTTTACTTTGACAATTGGGTGGATAGTGATATCAACAGTTAAACTAGGGAACTAGGAAGCCAGGTTTTGGTGTTAGGATTATCGGAGGTTGGGGTTGGTGGGAAAAGCAGGAAGAATAAGGTGAATAGAATTTTGGTTTTGAAATTGAGTTTAAAGTACTATTGATAAATATATGTAAGCGATATCTAAAGAGTAGGTGGAAAAAGGAAAATGGAACCCAATTGAGATGCCAAGTTTGAAATTATTTGAATGTCATAATTTAAATAGCAGCTGTTCATTCGAGTATTCTGATCACCAGAAAAGTACATTTTTATTTTATTGTTTTTAGGTGGAACAGGATAGGTTTGGGGAAAGAGTAAGAGGGAGGCCTACACAATCGGTACAGAGGTTGAGACAATGTTATACAGGCACATCTCCTATTATAAAGCAAAACCTCAGCTTGTAGGTACAGATCATTTCCACATAGTTCTCTGGTGACCAGACTGCTCCACCTCATTCTGGTGGCCATTCTGGAAGGTAGACCAACTTGAAATGAAAACTTCTACAAAATCTCTCTTATTGGTTTTTAAAGGTAAGAATAGAAGATGAATAGCTCATTCCTTTAAAAATCTTCCAGGACAAATTATATACAACTGGATACTTCTTAATTTCATTTATCAAACATTTATTGGGTCTCTACAATGCAGTAGGCATGGTGCTAGCTGCTGGGAATAAAGGTAAAAAGATGAAAATTTATAGTGTCATGAAGAAGAAAAATTCAGAATAATTATAATATAGCTAAATAATTAATAAAAGAAAAACTGCTACATGTCATGGGAAAATATTGAGATCTCCCCTACTGCCATACAGAAAAACATATTTCCAGGGTATTAAAGAGCTAAGGGTAAAACATTTAATCATATAAATAGGAGAAAATATATGGATTTATGGATAGAAAGGATTTTCTAAGATCAAAAGCAACTGGAAATTTTGGAAGTAAAAAGAACGCAATTTGAATTGTTAAAAAAATAAGAAAGAAAAAAGCAAATTTGGGGAAATATCTGAACAAATGTTCTAGAGCAAGAATTAATGGCCTTACTATGTTAAGAAAAATATCAATGTTTCAATTAGATATATGGGTAAAGTGAAAATATATCTTAAGAAAGGAAATACAAGTAGCTCATAAACATAAAAATGCTTTATGTTATGATTAAGGAAAGAAATTTGCATTAAAAGTAAGAGACCATTTTCCCTTATAAAAATGATAATGGTTTTTTAAAAAGAAGAAATCCTTAAAGCTGGAGAGGGTTTTCTGATATAGGTCCTTAATTTACTATTAGTCAAGAGTGGAAGTATAAACTCAACCAAAATTCTAGAGAGCAATTTAACAATCTGTACGCCAAAGATATTAAAAAATATTCAAACACTAAGACCCAGTAAATCCCCCTCCAGGAATCTCTTCCAAGGAATTAATGAGAAATACAAAGATAGATTTATATTAAAATATTCAGGGAAGCATTATTTATAAAAGAGTAATTTTGGAAGCAACCCAAATATTCAAATATGAGGGAAAGGAAAAGTAAATCATAGTATATCCCTAATTATAGCATATTATGCTGTCATTAAAAATAACGCTTATGAAGACTTTTTAATTACATGAGAAATGTTTTGCAGGTGAAAAACAAGGGCAGGATAACTATAATAATAGCTAACATTAATGAATATTTAATATAATATCAGACACTGTTTAGAGCTTTAAATACACTGTTTATTTTCACAATAACTCTGAAATGTATAAAATTATTTATACACACATATAGCATGGTCTCAATTAACTAATATAATCAGCACAAAACAACACATCTGAAGGAAATATGCCAAAAATATTAAGGGAAGTGGAATTACAGAAATCTTTCCTACGTCCTTGTACTGTCCTGTACTTCCCCAATTCTTCCAGTTTAATTTTTCCTGATTTTCAGAGGAAAAAACGCTTCATATAAAAAAACTTACAATGTAGGAAAAAAAAAAAAAGAAAAAAGAACCTATAATCCCAATCAGTCAAATTTTCTAAAGTAAGCCCATACTATTTTTTATAATATTAAGTAAACAAATTGAGAAGGAAGGTGTTAGGAGAACACAAAGAAGAGAGCGTAACTACGGTGCAGAATATTGAGACTTTCCATAGAAGACCTGATAAAGGGTTTAAGCTGATCTGAAGTTCCACAACTTCCTAGCACCCCACCTGTGCTCCCCTCCCCAATAAAAGAAAGAAAATAAAATATCTTGAATCAGCCCAGATTATATCATCTACTGTACCGAAAGAGGTTTTTTTGGTGTGATTTTTCTTATCATTATATTCCAACTACCTGGCATAGTATAAGGTAAACAGCAGGCATTTATAAATGTTTGTTGACCATGAGTCAGCACCACGTCGTGGAACACATAGTAGTATAGAGTACATAAGTAGTAATTTCTATTATATCTAACTTCTGTGAAACTATCCACCAAGGTTGGAATAATGATATTATTTGCTTTTTGTTATATATTTGGTAGGTAGGTTGGTGGTGTTTGTAGCCACAGCAGGTTTTGCTCTTTTTTCTTTACTGGAAACAGTGGCAGGTTCCCCTATACCGAACTCTATTAAGAATGTCTTCAGCATGGTCTGTGCCATTTTTCCTTCTTTCCTACCATCTGTGGCTTCGTAGTGGGATCAACAGAGTGGAGAGTGTCTTTACAAACAAAAGCAGCAATATGTATTGAGTGCTTATTATGTGCCAGACACAGTTCACACATTTTCCATGAATTCACTCATTTATACTTCAAGCCAACCCAATGCGGAGGCTGTTATTATTACCCTCATTTTACAGATGGACACACTGAGGCATGAACAGAAGTAACACTCCCGAGACCACACAGGCAAATCTTGGACCACAGTTCTTGAGTCTGCAACCTTCATTACTATGCAGTGTAGTGCCTCTACTATCTCTGATTGCTGTGTTTTCAGAAAAACATTTACTTTTCCAAAATAATATAATTGTTCTATTTTAAGTTGTTTATTCCATAAATTAAAATACAGTAGCATGTTGTTGGACCATAGGTTTTGTGAATAGTCCAAGAGGTTTTGGGCAATTTATTCTTACACCTATCACATCATTAGAACTCTGTATGTGCCTTTCTGAACTCAAACTATCTGGTTCCAGAACTCAAATTCTGTTAGAATGCCCCAAAGAAAACTAGATAAGGCTACAAAGAATTGTTTCCTTCAAAAATATAGCTCTAATTTATAGAATAACTTTAAAAACTAATCTTAATTTCAAAGATCTTCTAGGTACCTCATCTAAGAAATAAAAATATCTTTAATGCACAAACTATTATATCAGTCTAACTGTTGATTAAAAAAATAAAGATGTTAAACATTGGGCTCAGGGCCAACTTTGAATGTTTTTACTTATTCTGGATTTCTGAGCTGACTTAGATCCAGATTTAAACTTCTGGATAGGACCCTCTAATGAAGCATGTGACAGTATAGTATTAATGTTTAAGCAACATCAATGAAAAAGTAAACAAACAAAGCAGCCTCTGAAGCCTAAGAGGACACGAGAAATCTTGGTCCCCATCAAAGCTGTCACGTTCCCAAGGCCCTTTGACTGAGTCACGCTTGTGGGAAGACATTCAGATTACTTACCCCTACCCGAGACTTTAAAAATATTTTCACATTAACTTGTTCTTTTCCTCCTCCTCCAGAAGATTTTTTTAAGTCATGGAGATTAAAGTTAAGTCCTGCAATTCTTTTTCCTTGACAGCTGTCTGCCAGTCGTGCACAAGGGGACTTTCAGCAGGTTTTTTATGTTATTACTGCTGGTGTGAAAGGGAAAAAGATTTTATTATGCCCTAATATCTTCATTCACTTGATTACTTTTTTGTATTCCCCACAATACTGCTTTACATGTGAGGTATTTAACCATTTTAGTTAAATAAATTTAATCTCATTAATTTTTTGTAGCTAACTATTTGGCCTTTCATCCTGGAAACCTGTGCTATTCCTGAAATTATCTTCCCTACTCACTTGGACAATAATTTCTCTTCTTTAAGGTTATGCAGATTTTACCCGACTTTAACAAACCTTCTACATCTCTCAAGCAGCTTGTTCAAAATTTGCTTCTAAGACACCGCGTTCAAATCTTCTGCTAGGTACCGTATCCTGGCAGTTTCCACTCTTCTCAATTTTCCTTTTAGATAAACTGCTCCTGAAATTTCAGTGCCCATAAAGCCCTTCTGATTACTACATGCTCCATTCATTAAACCTGGGCATCATCAGCACACAAATAAGAATCCATGAGTGCTCAGCATCGTTAGCAGCTTTGCGAAAAGAAGTTTAAGACTGTCCCTTACATGAACTTTATAATCCAGTCAGTCCTCATAATAAGTCATCACCAATAATTAAGAGTTTAAGCTGTAGCTTATCATATTGCAATTTTTAGGTCAGACCCTATTTGACAACCATTTACAACCAAAAATCATTTATTTATTTATTTATTTTTTAAAGATTTATTTATTTATTTAATTCCCCCCCTCCCCTGGTTGTCTGTTCTTGGTGTCTATTTGCTGCGTCTTGTTTCTTTGTCCGCTTCTGTTGTCGTCAGTGGCACGGGAAGTGTGGGCGGCGCCATTCCTGGGCAGGCTGCTCTTTCTTTTCACGCTGGGCGGCTTTCCTCACGGGCGCACTCCTTGCGCGTGGGGCTCCCCCACGCGGGGGACACCCTTGCGTGGCAAGGCACTCCTTGCGTGCATCAGCACTGCGCATGGCCAGCTCCACACGGGTCAAGGAGGCCCGGGGTTTGAACCGCGGACCTCCCATATGGTAGACGGACGCCCTAACCACTGGGCCAAAGTCCGTTTCCCCCAAAGATCATTTATAACAAAGACTATGACTTAATTATTATATTTGCTAAAACCAAAGATCAATTCAACAAAAAAATATGAAAAATTCTTGAAGTCTGTGTATTTTGCACATTTCTTTCCTTGGAGAATGCTGGAAGGTTGGGAGGGAAGGGGAAGTGCATTAACATTTGTACAATGTGAGTGCTGCACTAGCACTAAGCTAGGCTCTTCAGATATATACACTTAACCCTTCCTAACACCCATGGTGACATTTCTAAAGATCAAAGATGATAATTAGGGAAGCGGATGTGGCTCAAGCAATTGGGCTCACGCCTACCATATGGGAGGTCCCTGGTTCAGATCCCGGTGCTCCTAAAAGAAGACAGTGAGCAGGTGCAACATGAAGGTGTGGCAAGATGACACAATAAGAGACAAAAGAAGAAAAATATCATGAGAGACCCAAAAAAGCAGGGAGCGGAGGTGGCTCAAGAGATTGGGTGCCTCCCTCCCACATCGGAGGTCCTAGGTTCGGTTCCTGGTACCTCCTAAAGAAAAAAGGAAGACGAACAGACACAGCAAGTGCAAACAATGGGGCAGGGAGAGAGAAATAAAATAAATCTTAAAAAAAAAAAAGATAATTAATTGCCCAAGGTCACCATATGTAACCCACTTTTATCTGGTTCTAAAACCACTGACTAGATTAAATCCACAGACTCACCATTTTAGTCCAGGCATTTTTGTATTATTTAAATGAAATTTTCATATTAAAGTTCTCAGGGAACAAAAAATTCCCACGTTTGAGAAATACAGACCTAATTCAGTATCATTGTCTTAAAATTTAACCTTAGGAAAACAAAGAGGAATTCAAACTACATGAAGGGTAGGAGTGCAGTTGGCTTCGAGGGCACTGAAATGTCTACAGGACATCTGCAGCTATCTTTGCTGAGATACTTTTTGGGTGAGAGTCTACACTAAGCTCACAGCGTTTTATGTTTAATGGTTTCTAACATCTCATAAATTCACTGTTGGAGAAGAACAAAACCTATTTTCTAATTCCAATTTGAATATTCCCAGAAAAGACTCTGGCCCACCTTGAGTCACCTGCCCACCCTAGTAGACAAGGGACTTGGTCAGGACCACATGGTTGGGGTTGGGAGAGGACCAACTCTGTAAAGAAGAGGGTGCTTGTGCCAGAAAAAAAGGAAGACTGCAGAGCAAATCAAAGAAAGATGTTCACCACCTAAAGCGTAACTTTTTCCCAAAAGAAAGCATCAAATGGCTGTCTCTAGGATGCAGGCACTTCTAGGGATCTACTGGGGTGACTGGTCCACACATAGACCTTAGGAGAAGGTGGCATTCTGCTCTTTGCACTTACTGCCCTTTAAAAGTTAGTAGCTTTTAGACCTAGTCACGGACTTCCAAAATAAAACAAAGCATGCTCTAGAAAGAAATGCAGTATCTATTCTTATTATTCCATTAGGATGAAGAAATGTGGGCTTCATGCTGATCTATATATAAGGCTGGTATATTAACAGTTCTGGGGAAACACTGAGGAAGGCAGATTCCTTTCAACTCTATGATTCTACTACTCTCAAAAAAAGCATCTCAACTCTGACAACTGTTAAGACAAGTACAGATCATTTTAACCTCCTTGAGTAGTGTGATATTTACTCTTTATTTCTATATAACACACCAACCAACTCCTGTTGCTCCACAAAATTCTATGGTTATTTGCCCAAGTGATGAAGTTAAACAAACAAAAATCTAAAACCTTTTGGAAAATCACAAGGTTTTTAAAAAATAATATGATAATGTAAATGTAAAATAAATATATTACATATTTAAAATGAGGTTTCTCTGATCTCTAAGTACATTTTACTTTATTAGTTATTTACAATTAACCAACATAAAAATTTTAAATTCCCAAAACCAACCACTAATCTGAGCAATAAATTTGTTAAATGTATAAAAGTCCTATCAACAGACACATATGCCTCAATTTCTATTTCTAGTTATTCAACATAGCCATTTGTGGTATAAGACTTATAAAAAAGAAAATATTTCTCAGGAAGGGAAGGTTTGCCACAAACACATTTCTAGACAGTACTTTCACCACAAACAGTATGTAGAGACATCCAGAGGACCCAGGTATCTCTCTCTAGCTCTGGGAAAGAAAGAATTATAAAATGAGCCAATAATTAGCAAATTAACTATTTAATAGCAACGCTCATTTAGTAACATTATAATGGAAAAGCAGTAAAGGGCCTTACAAAATAGATAACCAAATCAACAGAAATGAGCTATTTTATTTTAAACTTTCCACCATTAACACCTCCTCTCTTGATCTCCTTGTTCATTAAAGACTAAAGAAGTTGTCACTACTTTAGATAGACTTCAACTCCTGTATTTCTAGAAACATGAGGAAAGATGGCAACATAAATGCTTCAACAAGTTATTGCTAACAAAGAAGTTAATGAAGTGTCTTATGTGACATCCTTTCCTGTGACATCCATGTGGCTATTACTGAAATCTGTTTTCAAAAACAGAAAGAAATATATTGCTATAGAAGACAGGCTGACTCTCATGCATTTTTCCAGTTACCCATATAGGAACAGATACAATGGCCTACCCTTTTACAGTAACTCCCTGGGAAGTTCCAAGGGCTCTAACATCCTACCAAAAATAACCACAATCATCATCAGTCAAACCAGCAACTTAAGCAGCAAAAACATAAAAGCAAAGAAAAAGCTATCAAACCTTTACGCTCTGTAGCCAATGCTTCCTCTTTCTCTATGGATCTGGCATCTAATGCACTACACTGCTGTTGTCTCTAAGGAAACCGAACAATCACATGACAGAGAATCGCCTCTAAAGGTGGTTTACCCCACAGAGCATTTTGGGAAAGAGCAGGTACAAGAGAACAATTCATGAGATGGCAAACACACGCCTGCACTCCGTCAGCAAGTCCATAAAGCAGTCAAATGCAGCCAATAACAGAAAGGCAGATGCAGCACAGGGAGTAGGTACTGCTCCACGGAAGCTTAAAAATGAAACACAACTACATGCACTAGAATCCAAGCCTTGCTGCAAATCGTGAACCCACTTCACCTGGATAGCAATTCCATTCTGATGGGGGCTTTAAGGAACATCTACTCTCCCCCTGCCCCCTCCTCCATGGGCCTCCTGGGGCTGCTCACACCACAGGCTGTTGCTGCTTACTGCCTACTGCTTGATCAGGAAAGGAGCTTGCAGCACGGTGTCTGTGAGCAATCCAAGCAGGTAGCTATTGGGAGGAAGTAGGTTTGTGCTGTGTTGAAGAGGAGGTAATGGGACTACAAGCAGGGTGAAACAACAGGACAATGACGTCCACCTATCCCTTTGATGCAAAGAGTTCATTTAACTCAAAAAGGCAGCTCGGCCAAGGGCAGCTGAAACAGTAGGGCTATAGAGTGCGAGCTGCTGAACAGACTTGCAGGGACATCTCTAGTAGGGCATTCGCATGCTGAGAAGGTCCCTGACATGCAGAGTTCTTCTGGGGCCTCTTACCTATATCACCTTCTAAATCCACCTGCTCCTTATTTCTATCTCCAACATCACCATCACAGTTAGGCCCTCATTTGGCTACTGAAACTTCAATATGGTAATACTTTTCTGTTAGCTTGCTGGCATTCAGCAAACCTTTCTGCTCTTACTCATTTGATTCTCATGGCTAAATTTACCTTCCTAAGCGTAGCTCTTATCATACCACCTTTCTGTCCCAAATCATCGATTCTCTACTAGACTCAATGGTAGGACAAAAATTTTCCTCCAGACAGTCACTGCCCATACTCCATAGCCTCAATCTTACAGTTAATTTTAATTTTCACCACTTTCTCACTCTTCCTAAGTGTTCTGGGTAAATATGCTACTGGGTTCAAACAGTCCCTGAATCTTCCTGCTGCACTAAAACCAAACCAAACCAAAACAAAACAGATGGCAAAAGGTTTATAAGTATTTATGCTAAAAACAGGGAAAATCAATGAAACCCAAACTAACCTAAAAGCCTGGAACAGAATTATTTCATTTGCTTAGATAAATGAAGAGGTAAGAAAAGCTGATCCATAAAATCAGACAGCCTACTAGTCAGGATAAACACTTGGATATTAATAATAAAAGACTAAACAAAATGGATGCATGGCATAAAATGGAAATGGATTCAGGTGACATATTAGAAATATAATAAAAATAAAATGACAGTGGGATAAAAGCTCTCAAGGCCACAGACTCTGAGGAAGTCTAAAGTGGAAAAGAAGGATTATAGCACAGAATGTGATGGACAGTATGAACAACATGGAAAAACTTTGTTTTCAAGGAAAAATAAAAGAACTACAGAATACCTGAGAATACCATAATTTTATAATAAAAACGTATCAGGATGGAAGAAGAGGCAGCAGCAAGTTTGGGAGAATTGGGTTCTTGTTCCAGTTATGGTTCTGAGCAGATCACAGGACCTACATGACGCCAGTGAACAATGAAGCCCTTGTATCTCTGCTCACTGGCCTGAGAAATAGAGGGGCTGGCTCCAGAGCAGTGGTTTTCTCATGCAGCTCCTTGGGGATTGAAGGATTCCATGAAGGTGCTTCAGGAATCACGGTGAAGTGCAGGGGGAACGAGCAAGGAGCACTGGGACCCAATCCCCTTTCAGGAAGAGCAGCTCCACTTGTACCTGCTTTACAGCTGGGACCACATAAGAGTTCATACAAACAAAAGGTTCCACTGGTTTTTAAAAACATTTGAAAACCCCTTTCCTAACGACAAAATTTAAATGAAGAAAGCCTGCTCTAGGCTTTTATTCATAGTACTTATGACAACTTGCAAGTGCATATAGTTAGTGTTTATTTTTTGATAGCGCTCACTCAAGAGGTTACGAGCTTCGAGAGACGTATGCCACCTCCGTGTCCACTGCATTACACAGTGTCTCTCACACCACGATGACACAGAGGAGGTGCTGAGCAAATATATGCTTAAAAATGACTAAGTCCCTTTTAAATCTGAAAACTTAATGGTTCTATTTACCATTCTAATCTAGTGCATACAGTGTATTAGCTGAAATCCAAAAGGGCCAATTGGTGAAGGGCTCACCTGAACTGAGTTTTAAGTGAAGAGAGTCCTGATAGGGAATGCAAAGGACAGCTAACAGCCAGTCCATCTGGGGTGGTGAGAACTCTTCAGTGAACGGAGTAATGACCAAATACTCAATCCAGGAGTGTACCTGAACACGGGGAAGGAGCAGCACTGCTCACGTGGACTAATGCCAGCTGGCCACCTCTGCCTGATAAATCAGTTTTACTATTTAACTTCTGGCCTAAAAGAATGTAAAGGCAATTTAAATGCCCTAATATTAGGGAGTTTGCCAGGGGGAAAAAGACCCACACACCATATCATTAAAATATGAATCAAATTCTCTGCTGAAAAGACCACAGAGAGACCCCTGCAGTCAGTGCTATGACAGTGAACTATAAATCAGCTGCAGAAGTAGTCTAGGGATGTCTGGTTCAAGGTGGTAGACTGAGCACATGCTGAGAGCTCACCCTCCTGTACCAAAGAAAAATGATTTAAAGGTATTTAAAAAAAATAATGCATGGAAATAGATTCAAAACAAAAAAGAGAAACTCCCTTGAAGCCTAAATAAAATTGGAGAGGTATCCTTCAAAGAGGAAAGTAAACAAGAAGCCATAGAGAGGCCAAAGAAGAAAATAAATGAGAGAAGCAAGAGCTGCTGCTGAACTTCCCTGAAGCACCCACAAGGGCTTCAGGCCATTCGAGGCTGAAGAACTTAAATCCAAAGAAACAGAGAAAACAGAGCATCTAAAAAGGTCTTTAAAATGAATGTATTTAAAATCCTCAGACACATAAAGGACAGAATGGCATCCATAAAATGTTCTAAAAAAAAGAACCATTTTAAAAAAATGAAAACCATGATTAAAAAAAAAATAAAGGAAAGCGGATTTGGCTCAACAGATAGAGCGTCCGTCTACCACATGGGAGGTCCAGGGTTCAAACCCAGGGCCTCCTGACCTGTATGGTGAGCTGGCCCACGCACAGTGCTGATGCACGCAAGGAGTGCTGTGCCACACAGGGATGTTCCCCACATTGGGGAGCCCCACGCACAAGGAGTTCACCCTGTAAGAAGAGCCATCCCACGCACAAAAAAGTACGGCCTGCCCATGAGTGGCACCACACACACGGAGAACTGACAGAGCAAGATGATGCAACAAAAAGAGATACAGATTCCTGGTGCCTCTGACAAGGATACAAATGGACACAGAAGAACACACAGTGAATGGACACAGAGAGCAGACAACTGGGGGGTAGGAGGGAGGGAAATAAATAAAAAATAAATCTTTAAAAAATAAAATAAAAATAAAGCCCAGATGGGCTGGATATAAGACTGGATGCAACTAAAGATTGATGGAACATTAAAGAAGTTAAAAAATTGGAGAGCTAGATTTAGAAGTTTTAAAGTCTATGCATCAAGACCAGAAAGAGAGGCCTAAAGAGAATGGGAGAGAGGCAATATCCGAACAGATTATACTAAGAATTTTTCAGAAGTGATGAAAAAACATGAGATTTAAGAGAGAAATAATTCTTATTAGAAAGAAGTAAAAATTAAATTAAATAGGAACTCAAAAAGTTCATACCTAGATAGATCATAATAAAATTTGAAAGTATCAATGTTATAAAGAAAATCCTAAAAGCTACTAGTGAGAAATGAGAGATTCCACAGAAAGAACGGAGAACTGGATTGTCACCAGCAAAATTGGTTAAAAGATGATAAAGGAGTGTTATCTTCAAAGACTGAAGGGAAAACAACTTTTGACTGGATTCTAAATCTGGCCACACTACTATTCAGGTGAGGGTGTACCATGATAAAAGCAAGAAAAAAATAAAGGCATCCAAACTGTAAAGGAAGAAGTAAAACTATCTCTGTTTGCAGATGATACGACCTGACATAAAGGAAACCCTAAAGAATATACAATAAAAAACTATTAGAGGGGAGCAGATGCAGCTCAAGCGGATGAGCGCCTGCCTCCCAATGGGAAGTCCCGGGCTCAGTTCTATGCCTCCTGAAAAAAAGAAAAACAAAATGACAAGCAAAACAAAAAAAACAAGCTAGGGAAGCTGATGCGGTTCAGTGGCTCAGCCCCTAGTACCTCAAAAAAACAAAAACAGAAACAAAACTTTTAGAGCTAATAAACAAGTTCAGCAAAGCTGGATGATATGATATCAATATGTAAAAATCAATTGTATTTCTATATCTATATATAGCAATGAACAATTGGAAAATGAACTAAAGAAAACAACTGAATTTACAACAGTATCAAAAAGAATAAAATGGGGGGCTGGGGAGTGGGGTATATGGGAACCTCGTATATATTTTTTTAATTTATTTTTTAATTTCTCTCTGCTTCCTGCCCACCCCGCCCCCCAGTTGTCTGCTGTCTGTATCCATTCGCTGTGTGTTCTTCTGTGTCCACTTGTATACTCGTCAGCAGCACTTGGAATCCGTGTCTCTTTCTGTTGTGTCATCTTGCTGCATCAGCTCTCCATGTGTGCAGTGCCATTCCTGGGCAGGTTGCACTTATTTTGCACTGGGCGGCTCTCCTCATGGGGCACACTCCTTGCGCATGGGGCTCCCCTACGCAGGGCACACCCCCGCGTGGCACAGCACTCCTTGTGCGCATCAGCATTGTGCATGGGCAAGCTCATCACATGGGTCAGGAGGCCCTGGGTTTGAACCTTGGACCTCCCAAGTGGTAGGTGGACGCCCTATCTGTTGGGCCAAATCCGCTTCCCGTCATATATTTTAATGTAACATTTTGTTTGATCTATGTATCTTAAAAAAAAAAAAAAAGATAAAAAATTTCATTAAAAAACAACAACACAAGAATGAATTTAACAAATATAAGATTTGTAAATGGAATACTACAAAGTGATGTTGAAAGAAACTAAAGATCTAAATAAATAGAAAAACATCTGTGTTCATGAGTTGAAGGACTTAATATTGCCAATTTAGTAATATTTCCCAAATTGAGGTACAAAGTAAGTGAAATCTCTGTCAAAATTCTAGTTGCCATTTTTGCAGAACTTGAGAAGCTGGTCCTAAAATGCATATGGAAATTCAAGGAACGCTGAATAGCCAAACAATCCTGAAGAGGAAAAACAATATTGTGGGGCACATACATCCTGATTTCAAAGCTTACAACAAAGCTACAGTAATCAAGAAAGTGTGTTACTAGCATAAAGATAGACACATAGACCAATTGAAAGGAATCATAGAGACCAACTGAACAGAAATGAGAGTCCAGACATAATCCCAAACATCTATTACCAACTGATTTTCCACAAGGGTGCTAAGGCTATTTAATGGGAAGAGTATTCATTTCAACAAACAGTGCTAGGAATACTACATGTCCACATGCAAATAAATGAATTTGGACCCCTTCCATACACCAAACACAAAAATTAACTCAATATTAATCAAAGATCTAAATATAAGAGCTACAATTATAAAACTCTTAGCAATAAGTAGAAACAACAAGCAAATACAACAGGCAAATGGGGGGTGGGGGAAAAGAAGTATGACTTGAAAAAAAAAAGTGAAAAGAGGGACTTCTGGGAAGATGGCATCAGAATAGGTAGGCAGGGCTCAACTGTCTCACAAACAACAGAGGAAGGGCAAAAAGCTGTCCAAGGAAGCTGCTTGGAAGATCTGCAGACCAGGAGAGTGCAACAGATCCTACAGGAAGCTGAGGGACAGAGAGAGAAGAAGCCAAAATGAAAACTGTGAACTGCTAACCCCAGCGGTCGGGTACAGCACTCACGCTCCATCTTCAAAACGAAGCGCCTAGATAAAACCCATAGCTCACTGCAGCCAACAGAGGGGAGTCTTTCTCCCCAGTAAGAGGCAGGGTGCACCAGAAGGCAGAAGGCAGTTTCTCTTCAGTGAACTTGGCCAGCAAAGCCTGCTTGGAATCTTGGCTCTGGCCAAACCAGAATCACAGGCAAGTGCAGGCTGAAAGACATACCTCATGGAACAATTTGCCTACAAGTGCCATCTCCTGGCCAGCCAGGAAACTGCAAGGAGAAAAACCACTTAGATGTCTCTTGTCCCAGTGCCCTAGGAGAGGATATATGCCCCATTAGTCCCTGGCCCTATTCTGACAACTTAAGCTGGGCAATTTTAAAGACTTAGAATAAACTGAACCAAAAAAGTCAAAGAAAAGCTGTAAAAAAAACAACTAGGCAAAAGAGAAATCGACAAACAGGGTAAATTTACCAACATATTCAGATGCCTAGACATCAGCAAAAAATTACAAGCCATACTAAGAAAGAGAGAGAATGGCCCAGCAAAAGGAACAAACCAAAACTCCTGACAAAACATCAGATCTAAGATAACTAATCAATGATAATCACACAAATCTCCTAAATCAATTCAAGTAGTTGAAGGAAAATATGACTAAAGAGATAAAGGATATTAAGAAGACAGAGGGTGGGCATTAAGAACAATTTAAGAGCCTGCAAAGAAAAGGAACAGACCTTAAGGGAATGAAAGACACAAAGGATGAGATTAAAAATACAATAGAGGGGGAAGTGGATGTGGCTCAACTGATAGAGCATCTGCCTAGCATATGGAGGGTCCAAGGTTCGATATCCAGGGCCTTCTGACCTGTGTGGTGAGCTGGCCCATGTGCAGTGCTGCTGCACGCAAGGAGGGCTGTACCATGCAAGGGTGTCCCCTGTGTAGGGGAGCCCCACACACAAGGAATGAGCCCTGCAAGGACAGCCACCCCACATGAAAAAAGCGCAACCTGCCCAGGAGTGGAGCTGCACACAGAGAGCGGATGCAGCAAGATGACGCAACAAAAAAAGAGATGCAGTTTCCCTGTGTCACCTGATAATACAAGCGCACGCAGAATACTCAGTGAATGGACACAGAGCAGACAACAGAATAAGGGGAAAGAAATAAAAAATAAAATCTTAAAAAAAAAATACATTAGAAAGAGCAGATGTGTCAAGTGGTTGAGCACCCACATCCCACACAGGAGGTCCTGGTTTCGGTTCCCAGTGCCTCTTGAGAAAACAAAAACAAACAACAAGCAAAACAAATGAAAAAACAACTCAGGGAAGCTGATGTGGCTCAGTGGTTGAGTGCCAGCTTCCCACATATGAGGTCCCAGGTTCAATCCTTGGCCACAGTACCTAAAAATATGTATATACATTAGAGGACAATAACAGAAGGTGTGAATTGATGGAAGACAGAATTAGTAACTTGGAGGAATGAGCATATGAACTTGAAAAGACAGAAGACACAAAAAAATGGAATAGGGTCTCAGGGAATTGAATGACATTGCACAAATGCACGTTATTGGTGTCCCAGAAGGGGAAGAGAATGGTAAATTAGCAGAAAGAATATTTGAGGAAATAATGACCAAGAACTTACCAACCCTTTTATAAAACATAAATATCAAAATCCAAGAAGAACAATGCAGCCCAAACAGAATAAATCTGAATAGACCTACTCTGAGACACCTAGTATTCAAAATGCCAAAAACCAGAGATAAAGAGCGAATTCTGATCTCTCATTAGAAACTATGGAAGTCAGAAGAGAGAGGTGTGATGTATTTAAGATATTGAAAAGAAAAACTGGCAGCCAAGAATATTTTATTGGCAAAACTGTCCATAGCAGTTTGATATAGTTATGAATTCCAAAAATAGATATTGGATTATGTTTGTAATATGGTCTGTACCTAGGCATGATTAAGTTATGATTAGGGCTTTGATTGGGCCATATCATTAGGGCACTGAGTCCCTGCCCCTTGGTGGGTCGGGACTCACAGATAAAAGGCATGGCAAAGGACAGAGCTGAAGATTTTTGAGGTTGGAGTTTTGATGTTGGAGTTTGATGCTGAAGCCTTGCGCTGGAGCCTGGGGAAGTAAGCTCACAAAGGAAAGAGAAGCCAGCCCCAAGAAGAGAGAAACCCTGAGCCCAGGAAGAAGCAAGCCCTGGGAAAAAAGGAACCTTGAACCCAGAGAGAAGCAAGACCCTGGAAGGGAGGAGCCCAGGAAGCCTAAATCCTCACAGACTTTGGCAGCCATCTTGCTCCAACACATGAAAATAGATTTTGGTGAGGGAAGTAACTTATGCTTATGACCTGGTATCTGTAAGCTCCTATGCCAAATAAATACCCTTTATAAAAACCAACCAATTTCTGGTATTTTGCATCAGCACCCCTTTGGCTAATACACTGTCCTTCAAAAATGAGGGTAAGTTAAAAAGTCTTCACAGATAAACAAAAACAAGAGTATGTTACCAAAAGACAAGACTTATAAGACATACTAAAGACAAAGAAAAAAAAAAACAAAGGTGAGAGATTTGGAGAAAAGCGCAGAAATGAAGATTATTAGTAAGGAATAAAAAGACAGACATTAGTAAGATAAGACAATGGAAAGCCAAAGGATAAAATGGACAAAGTATGTAACGCTTTTGCAGTAATAACATGGAATTTTAATGGATTTAACTGTCTAATCAAAAGACACAGACTGACAGAATGAATAAAAAAATATGAGTAATCTATATGCTATCTACAAGAGATTCTTCTAAGATGTAAGGACACAATCAAGGTGAAAGTGAAAGATAGGAAAAAGATATTCTGTGCAAACAGTAATCAAAAAAGATCTGGAATAGCAAAACTAATATTGGATATAAGAGATTTTAACGTAAAACTGTTATAAGAAATTAAATGGTCATTATATATTAATAAAGGGGTAATTCAACAAGAATAAATAACTATAGTAAATATTTTTGCACCGAATCTGGGTGCTCCAAGATACATGAGGCACACATTGGCAAAACTGAAGGGAGAAATAGACCCATCTACAATAATAGCTGTAGACTTCAAGACACCACTCTCAGCATTGGCTAGAACACCTGGACAGAGGGTAAATAAGGAAACAGAAAGCTTGAATAATATGATAAATGAACTAGGCTTAACAGACATTTATAGAACACTATACCCCAAAATAGCAGGATATGCATTCTTTTCAAGTGCTCATGGATCCTTCTACAGGATAGACCATATGTTGGATCACAATCAGGCCTCAATAAACTTAAAAACACTGAAGTTTTACAAAGCACTTTCTCTGATCATAATGGAATGAAGCTGGAGACCACTAATGGATGGAAAAAGGGAAAATTCACAAACATGGAGATTAAACACATGCAAATAATCAGTGGATCAAAGAGGAAAGTGCAAGAGAAATCAGTAAATATCTTGAGATGAATGAAAATGAGAAATCTATGGGCTACAGGGACAGCAATGCTGAAAGGGAAATTTATAGCCCTCAATGCTTACATTAAAAAAGAAGAAAGCTAAAATCGAAGACCTAACAGCACACCTGAGGAACTAGAAAAAGAACAGCAAACTAATCTCAAACCAGATGAACAAAAGAAGTAATAAAGATCAGAGCAGATATAAATGAAATTGAGAACAAAAAACCAACAGAATCAACAAAACAAAAAGTTGGTTTTTCAAGAAGATCAACAAAATTGAAAAACTCTTAACTAGGCTGACAAAGAGAAAAAGAGAGAAGATGCAAATAAATCAGAAATAAGAGGGGGGGTGGATATTGCCACTGACCCCCAGAAATAAGAGAAATCATAAGAGGATACTATGAACACTTGTATGCCAACAAACTAGACAATGTAGACAAAATGGACAAATTCCTAGAAACACACAAACAACCTATCCTGACTATAGAAGACTTCAACAAACCAATCATGAGTAAAAAGATTGAAATGGTCATCAAAAACCTCCCAAAAATGAAAAGCCTAGGACCAGATGGCCTTCACAGATTAATTCTACCAATCATTCAAAGATGATCTAATACCAGTCTTGCTTAAGCTCTTCCAAAAAACTGAACGGGGAGGAAAGCTACCAAACTAATTCTATGAAGTCAACATTACTCTAATACCAAAGCCAGATAAAGAAAAAAGAAAAAAGAAAAAAGAAAACTACAGCTCAATATCTCTAATGAATATAGACACAAAAATCCTCAACAGAATACTTGCAAACAAATCCAAAAGCACATTAAAAGAATTATACACCACGATGAAGTGGGTTTTATCACAGGTATGCAAGGGTGGTTCAACACAAGAAAATCCATTAAGGAAATAAACTACATTAATAAATTGAGGAAGAAAAATCACACAATCCTCTTGATTGACGCAGAAAAAGATATTTGACAAAATACAGCATCCTTTCTTGATAAAAACACTCCAAAAGATAGGAATAGAAGGAAGCTTTCTCAATATGGTAAGGTGTGTATATGACAAACCCACAGCTTGCATTGTACTCAACAGTGAAAGACTGAAAGCATTCCTGCTGAAATTGGGATCAAGAAAAGGATGCCCCCTGTCACCACTATTATTCAGTTTTGTGCTAGAAGTTCTGGCTAGAGCAATTTTTTTTTTAAAGATTTATTTTTTATTTATTTCTCTCCCCCTCCCCAGTTGTCTGCTCTCTCTGTCCATTCGCTGCATCTTCTTCTTTGTCGCTTCTGTTGTCAGGGGCACAGGAATCTGTGTTTCTTTTTGTTATGTCATCTTGCTCTGTCAGCTGTGTGTGCGGTGCCATTCCTGGGCAGGCTGTACTTTCTTTCATGCTGGGCAGCTCTCCTTACGGGGCGCACTCCTTGCATGTGGGGCTCCCCTATGTGGGGGACACCCCTGCGTGGCAAGGCACTCCTTGTGTGCATCAGCACTGTGCAGGGGCCAGCTCCACACGGGTCAAGGAGGTCTGGGGTTTGAACCGCGGACCTCCCATGTGTAGGGGGACACCATATCCATTGGGCCAAGTCCGCTTCCCTCTGGTTAGAGCAATTAGGAAAGAAAAAATAAAAGGAACCAAAATTGGAAAGGAAGAAGTAAAACTTTCACTATTTGCTGATATGATCCTATATCTAGAAAATCCTAAAAAATCTACAATAAAGCTTCTAGAACTAATAGATGAGTTCAGCCAAGAGGAGGATAAAGGATTATGCAAAAATCAGTAGTGTTTCTATACACTACTGGTAAGCAATATGAGGAGGAAGTCAGAAAAAAAATTCCATTTATAACAGCAATTAAAAGAATCAGATATTTAGGAATAAACTTAACTAAGAATATACAGGACCTTTATTCAGAAAACTATGAAACATTGCTAAAAGAAACCAAAGAAAACCTAAATAAATGGAAGGACATTCTGTGTTCATGGATTGGAAGACTTAATATTGTTAAGATGTCAATTCTACTCAAACTGATTTAAAAATTCAATGCAATCCCAATCAAAATCCCAAGTCTTTTTTTGCAGAAATGGAAAAGTCAAATTATATTTAAAAGAAGAACGAAGTTGGAGGACTCTTACTTCCTGACTTTAAAGCATATTACTTATCTACAGTGGTAAAAAGAGCATGGTACTGGCATAAAGATAGACATATTGACCAATGGAACCAAACTGAGAACTCCAGAAATAGATTCTCACATCCATAATCAGGTGATTTTTGCAAAGCTGTTAAGCCCACCCAGCGGGGCCAGAACAGTCTACTCAGCAAATGGTGCCTGGAAAACTGGATATCTGTATCTGAAAGAAAACAAGACAACCCCTATCTCACTCTTTATACAAAAATTAACTCAAAATGGATCAAAGACCTAAATATAAAAGCTACAACCATAAACCTCCCAGAAGAAAATGTAGAAAAACATGTTCAAGGTTTTGGGGTAGGCCACAGGTTTCTTAAACATTACACCCAAAGCATGAGCAATTAAAGAAAAAAATAGATAAATGGGACCTCTTCCAAATTGAAAACTTTTGTTCTTCAAAAGACTTTGTCAAGAAAGTAAAAAGGAAGCCTACTCAATGGGAGAAAATATTTGGAAACCACATATCCGATAAGGGTTTGATATCTATGTTATATAAGGAGATCATACAACTCAATGATAAAAAGACAAGCAATCCAATTAAAAATGGGCAAAAAGACTTGAGTAGACATTTTTCCAAAGAGGAAATACAAATGGCCAAAAAGCACATGAAAAACATCAGTTCAACATTACTAGCTATTAGGGAAATGCAGATCAAAACTACAATGAGGAGGGGTGCCGGAGGCCCTGCCGGCCCCGCCTCGGGGGTGCCGCGGCACGCCAGGCCGGGGCGGTGAGTCATGGGTGTCCCTCCTTTCCCTCCGCACGCTATTGGGTGGGGCACCTCCCCTGCGGGTCCTCGAGGGACCCCGGGGCGTGGAGAAGTAGCGGCCCAAGGCCAGGCTCCAGGCTCGGCATTGGACCCCAGCCCGGGAACAGCCCCGTGCTCTCCCAAGGCTGGTTTTGGGAACCGCCTGCAGGCACTGAAAGGCGAAAGCTGGGGACTCTTCTCGACCACTTCCGTTTCAATCCTATCCCATTCACATGTTAGTGAAAAATACTCTCTGGCCTGAATCCTGAATTGGCTTTGTTGGTCAAATGATCAAGTACCCTCCTCAGAGATCACCTACTGGATGGTGGCAGCAGATGTGTTACACTCCTTGTTGGCAGAAAGAGGGACACCGTGCACCCTGGAAGTTCAGAGCCTTTTTGTGTTAGATGAAAACAGCTACCCATTGCAGCAGGATTTCTACCTACTAGACTTTTATCCTGAACCTGTGGAGTAAAACAAGAATCTTATGCCCTTCTCTAAGCGCAGATGGGGAAATTGTGAATGTACTGAAATTATTTGACTTTTGAATAAATAAATATATTTTACAGGTAGACCTATGCTAAATAAATAAATTAAAATGTTTTTATCAGAAAAAAACTACAATGAGTTATCATTCCACATATTATAAAATAACCATTATTAAAAAAACAGAAAACTACAAGTACTGAAGAGGATGTGGAGAAACAGGAGCATTCCTTCAGTGTCGGTGGGATTGTAGAATGGTGCACAGCCTCTGTGGAATACAGTTTGGCAATACCTCAAGAAGCTGAATACAGAACTGCTGTATGATCCAGCAATCCCATTACTAGGAACATATTCAGAAAAACTGAATGCAAGGATGCAAAATGACACATGCACACCAATGTTCAAAGCAGCATTATTCACAATTGCTAATATATAGTACCACCCCAAGTGTCCATCAATCGATGAATGGATAAACAAAAGGTGGTAAATACATACAGTGGAATACTTTTAGCTGGAAGAAGAAATAAAATCATGATACATATGACAACATGAATGAACCTTGAGGATGTTATCACTAAGTACAATAAGACAGACATAAAAGTACAAATATTGTAGTCTCACTAATATGAATTAAATATGACGAGTAAACTCATGGAGGTAAACTCTAGAGTACAGGTTACTAGGAGAGAGTGTGGGTTGAGAATGGAAACTGATGCTTAATGTATGCAAAGTTTTTAAGATGGTTTACTGTAAAAGTATGGAAAAGAATAGAGTTGATGGTAACAAATTATAGTGACTATAACTAACACTGCTGATTTATAAATGTGATTGTGGTTGAAAAGGGTAGTCTGCAGATGTAATGTCAATTAAAAGGAAGTTAAAGAATAATGTGGGAAATGGACTTGGCCCAGTGGTTAGGGCGTCCATCTACCACATGGGAGGTCTGCGGTTCAAGCCCCGGGCCTCCTTGACCCGTGTGGAGCTGGCCCACGGGCAGTGCTGATGCACGCAAGGAGTGCCGTGCCACACAGGGGTGTCCTCCACATAGGGGAGCCCCACATGCAAGGAGTGCACCCCGTAAGGAGAGCTGCCCAGCGTGAAAGAAAGTTCAGCCTGCCCAGGAATGGCGCCGCACACACAGAGAGCTGACAGAGCAAGATGACGTAACAAAAAGAAACAAAGATTCCTGTGCCCCTGACAACAGAAGCGGACAAAGAAGAAGATGCAGCAAATAGGCACAGAGAACAGACAACCAGGGCGGGGGAGTGGGGGAAGGGGAAATAAATAAATAAAATAAATCTTTAAAAAATAAAAATAAAAAAATAAAAAATAAAAAAGGAGGTGCACACAACCTCCAGGGCTTTAAAAAAAAAAAAGTATAACATTGATTTCTGTGTGGATGAAGACTATACCAAACAGCATAAACGTAAGAATGTTCTTTTACAAAGTATTAAGAATATGGTGATACACAAAGTATTAAGAATATGGTGATACATGGAAAATTATAACTTATGTAATTTGTGGATGATAGTTATCAGTAACATTGTAATAGTTTTGCAGCTATGGCAAAGAGAATATATCAATTCTAGGGACAAAAAAGGGGGGCACAAAGGGGTATGGGATTTTTACTTGTGGAGTAATGAAAAGTTCTAAAATTGACTGAGTTCATGACAGCACAACTCTGTGATGAAAATGAGAGCTACTGAGTATACATATTGAATGGATTGTACAAAGCATGGACATGTATAACACAGGGAATCCAGTGGTGAAAGATGGGTTATGGTTAACAGAACAAATAAGAGAATGTCTCTCACGAATTATAAGAAATGTATTCTAATACAGGGTTCTAATAATCCGGTGGGTTGGGGGGAAAATAAAACCAAATGTAAGATGTGGGAAATAGTAAAAATATTTTGACCACGCTCTTTCATAGTCTGTAACAAATATTTCACAATACAATGCAAGGTATTGGTGGTTGGGTGATGTATGTGAGCCCTGTACAATGATATGCATGTGAATTCACAACTTACACAATTATTGTCTACGTGTGTACATGTATGGATATATGCAACAATTTGATATGGTTATGAATTCCAAAAATAGATACTGGATTATGTTTGTAATACTGTATCTGGGCATGATTAAGTTATGATTAGGGCTTTGATAGGGCCATGTTATTAGGGTGTTGGATCCCCACCATGTGGGTGGGGACTCAACAGATAAAAGCCACTCAACAGGGTGGGAACTCACAGATAAAAGGCATTGGAAAGGACAGATTTGAGAGTTTTTGAGGTTGGAGTTTTGATGTTGGAGTTTGATGCTGAAGTCTTAAGCTGAGCCCCAGGAAGTAAGCACACAGAGGAAAGAGAAGCAAGCCCTGTGAAGAGAGGACCTGAGCCAGGAGAAGAACACAGAGGAATAGGCATGGTAGAAATCCCAGGGAGAGAGACAGACCCATTCACCTGAGAGTCTACAGCTGACTTGTGGAGAGAGGCAAAGTCTAGAGAGGTTCATAGTCTACAGCTGACCTTGTGGAGAAAACAGAGGCGCTGAGCCCAGAGGAACCCAGGAAGCCTGAATCCTCACAGACTTCGGCAGTCATCTTGCTCCAACACGTGAAAATAGACTTTGGTAAGGGAAATAACTTACACTTATGGCCTGGTATCTGTAAGCTCCTACCCCCAATAAATATCCTTTATAAAAACCAACCAATTTCTGGTACTTTGCTTCAGCACCCCTTTGGCTGACTAATACAATATACTTCAATAAAACTTTATTTTATAAAAAATAAAGAAAATAATAATAATAAATAACAAATAAAATACAAAAATTTAAAAATTAGGATTGCAGAAGGGTCAAAACTGTGGCAGAGGAGGATCACTGGTGTGGGGAGCAGTACACTTGGGCATGCCTCTATGGCCTATGAATATGTTCAAATGGTCATGGGGTGTGGTCTCAGTGGGTAGATACCCACACAATAACTGAAAGAATATTCAATCCCCATCCTGGGAAGTCCTGCTACATTCTCTAATAGAGCAGCAGGAATCCCATGAGTACATGGGCAGAGCCTAGCAAAGGACAGACTGTTACACAGGCCCATGATTCTGATTGTTGTATTTATGAACCTTTTCTTGTAAAATCGAAACTTAGCCCAGTATTTCATATTGTTCTAAGAGTTACCTACTTAAAGCCTCCTTGGCTCAAACATGACCTCTCTCTAAGCCAAACTCAGCATATAAATGCACTACCTTGCCTCCCCACACCCGGGCATGGGATATTATTCCCAGGGATGAACCTACCTGCATTGAGAGATTATTACCAAGTGCCAAGTAGCAATGCATTTGGAAAAAGATCTTGTCCAAAAGGGAGAAATACTAAATACAAATGAGTTTTTATGACTAAGAGATTTCAAAGTGAGTTGGGAGGTCATTCCAGAGGTTACGCTTATGCACATCTCACCAGGAACTCATTGACTGCCAAAGTAAACAGTACCTCAAACAGCAGGGCTCCTGAGGGCTCTGGAGACATCCAGACAGTATAGGCAGAGCAGACAGCTCAGGAGTCTGGTGTCCTGCCAGTGGCGCCATACTTTGGAATTTATGCTCCCCAATGTGACAGAGTTGGACTCGTGGTGGTTTACCTACACATAGCTTTTCTGCCCCTTCTATTTGAACCTATAGATAGTTCTAGAATTAATAGGTATATGTTCAAGAGACTTAAATCTTTGGCCCATCCACGTACCAGTTGGGCCATGAATTTCAACAAATTCGCAACACCTACTCTCCAGTTCATTGAACTCACCCAGGACAACTAACAAGGAGATGATGATGGACAATGACCATCTCAAGGAATAGAGAGTCTGCAATTGCAAGCAAGATAGTCCGATCCATCTGCCCCATGGGATCTAAGAACCCTCTCAATTAGAGGTGGAGTAGGCATCACCATCTCAGAATACTCAGGATTGGGGAATGAACAATGAAGAACAGATTTATTTTTTTTCACTATAGACTTACTGTGATCCTAGCAATGGAAGAATTTTTATTATTGATGCGGAAGCAGTGGCCTGTGGAGGTTCTGAGGGGAGGAAGAGGGAAAAATAGGTGTAATTTGGGGGCATTTTCAAGACGTGGGAAATGTCCTGATTGACACTGCAATGACAGATACAGGCCACTGCATATCTTGTAATATTACAAAAATGTGCAGGAGAGGGTAAACTACAATGTAAGTTATAATCCATGCTTAGTGGCAATGCCCCAAGATGTGCTCATCAATTGTGGCAAATGTACCACACTAATAAAGGATGTTGTTGATGGGGGAAAATTTGGGAGGGCTAGGGAGCAGGACATATGGGAAATCCCTGTATTTTTTATGGAACATTTATGCAATCTAAGTTTCTTTAAAAAAACAACAACTATATTTTAAAAAACTCTGATGCCAAAGTAGGCTAGTTGGCTTTACTTTCAGGTTCAGAGATATTCACAAATTATCCATTTCTCTTCTCAGTTACAAAAAACACCTGAGATCTGAAATTGTATAAGGACTGACCAACAGATCATGGTGCCTTTCTAAATAGCTTACCTTCCATTTTCAAAGATTGCTGGAATGCCCAGATTTCAAGAAAGGAGAGCTCTCAATGGTACTCTTACCGCTTCTCTCCTCCAGGTCTTCACTGTCACATTGTCTCCTTGTTCCCATATAAAGGTTGGGGGAAATGACAAATGGATTCATTCACAGGAAGCTGAAGAACACTGCCATAGAGAGAGCTGAGAGTGACTTTGGTGATGTATTAGAAGGGTCCTAGAGTGTTTTTAATTTTAAAGATGTTAAACTTTTGGATCCACCAATACTTTTTCATTTTTAACTTACTACAGGGTACCCATATCAACAAGATATTTGACTTGATTCATTTAGCATTCTAAAGTTTTACATATTCAAGTTAGTTTTTGGAGATTCTTTCTTGGGAAAGATCACCATACATTTGGGGTTGTGTCCTCTATTTTTTATCAAAAGCTTGTTGTCACTTTATATCTCCTGTTGTATTCTATTTCTTTGCTTCCTCTTATGCTACTTACAACATTTAAAATCACTATAATTAAAAAACATAGCTTTATATCACTTTCATATTTCATGACTCAATTTCATTCAAACTGTTTCTTTTTTTAATATTTATTTATTTAATTCCCCCCCCCCCTCGGTTGCCTGTTCTCTGTGTCTATTTGCTGCGTCTTGTTTCTTTGTCCACTTCTGTTGTTGTCAGAGGCACGGGAAGTGTGGGCGGTGCCATTCCTGGGCAGGCTGCACTTTCTTTCGCGCTGGGTGGCTCTCCTTACTGGGGGCACTCCTTGCGCGTGGGGCTCCCCTACGCGGGGGACACCCCTGCGTGGCAGGGCACTCCTTGTGCACATCAGCACTACGCATGGGCCAGCTCCATACGGGTCAAGGAGGCCCAGGGTTTGAACCGCGGACCTGCCATGTGGTAGACGGATGCCCTAACCACTGGGCAAAGTCCGTTTCCCTCAAACTGTTTCTTGTCATCAGTGTCTTCGTCAATACTAAAGGTTCTCTGAGTCATCACAGAGTTCTCCAGAGTACATCATCTTCATTTCTATCCAAATTGTTGAGAAACAATTTCTCCACATCTAACGTTATCAATGGAAATTCTAACCCAAGCCATTCCCATAACATTAGGTCTTTGCATCTACAATAACTTAATGCTTTTTTAATTTTTTAAATTAAATCTTTTTGAGCACATAATTAATAAGCTTGATCTAATGGGAATATGGGGAATACTCAACAGTCTGAGAATCTTTGATTTTCCATTTAAAAAATTTATTGAAGTCTATCACCCATATATAAACACACATAAACAGTAAGTGTATAGTAAAAGTTGTGAACTTACAAAACAGTTATATGTGGAATTCCCATACAACACCCTCCATCAACACACCACAGCAAACCATTGTGGAACATTTGTTACAGATTTTGAGATAATATTAACAGATTATTACCACTAACCATGGTTCATAGCATATATTTGGCACACTTTTTCTATACCTCCCCCCATTATCAACACAGTACATTTTTGACATAGATGCATGAATATTACAGTATTGTTAACCATAGTCCACAGGTCACTCCAGTTTTATTTTTCCCATGCTTCTCCACATTCCCCCACTTTGCAATAGTGACGTACATCTGCTCTAGCTCACAAAGGACACCTCTGCATCTGTACCGTCAACCACAATTCTCATCTACCTTTGGGTTTGTAGTATTATTCAGTACCTAGATTATTCTCTAGCTTTCTTTCAACTGACATTTACATGCCTAGACTATACTTTTCAGCCACATTCCCATTTATAAACCAGTTATTATTCACTATAATGTATTACCATCAACTCTATACATTTCCACATGTTTACAGTAAAGTTAATTAAAACTTCTACATATATGAAGCATCAGTAGTTCATCTCAGTGTTCCTCTTATACTTTAAAAATTTACCACCTAGACCAGGTCTTGAAGATGTTTTCCTACATTTTCTTCTAGAAGCTTTATGGTTCTTGCTTTTATATTTAGGTCTCTGATTCATTTTGAGTTAATTTTTATACAAGGTGTAAGACAAGGGTCCTCTTTCTTTCTTTGGGCTATGGATATCCGGTTCTCCCAGCACCATTTGTTGAAGAGACTCTTCTGCCTGAGTTGGGTGGGTTTGACAGGCTTGTTAAAAATCACTTGCCCATAGATGTGAGGGTCTGTTTCTGAACCACTACTTCAGTTTCACTGGTCTATGTGTCTGTCTTCATGTCACCATGCTGTTTTTACCACTGTAGTTAGCTAATATGATTTAAAGCCTGGACGTGAGAGACTTCTTCAACTTTACTTTCCCTTTTTAAGATGTTTCTGGGTATTCAGGACCCCTTACCCTTCCAAATTAATTTGATAATTGTGTTTTCCATTTATTTAAAAATTGCTGGTGGAATTTTTATTGGGATTGCATTGAATCCTTATACCAATTTGGGTAGAACTGACATCTTAATGATATTTAGTCTTCCAATCCATGAGCATGGAATGTTCTTCCATTTATTTAGGTCTTTTAAAATTTCTTTTAATAATGCATTTTAGTTTTCTGAATACAAGTGCTTTATATCATTGGTTAAGTTTATTTCTAAATATTTGATTCTTTTAGTCGCTGTAGTAAATGGAATTTTTTTCTCTGACTTCCTCCTCAGATTGTCCATTACTAGTGAGTTTTAAGTCTATTTCATCTGATAGAGGTATAGCAACTTCGGCTTTTTTTTTTTGGGGGGGGGGGGGTGGTTACTGCATGTGTGGAATATCTTTTTCCAGCCTTTCATTTTCAATCTATTGGTATCCTTGGGTCTCAGATGAGTCCCTCGCAGACAGCATATAGATGGTTCAAATTTTCTTATCCATTCTGCCAGTCTGTGTCTTTTGATTGGGGAGTTTAATCGATTAATATTCAATGTATTACTATAAAGTCAGTTATTATTTCACCTATTTTAACCTTTGGGTTTTATATGTCATATTTTATTTTCACCACTATTTGACACTTTCAGTTACTTTTACTGATATAATTTTCATTTCTAGACTCTCAAGCCTCTCTCTTCTGTCTTTTCAGATTGTAGTACACACTTTAGTATTTCTTGCAAGGCCAGGTTCTTTGTTATAAACTCTCAGTTTCTGTTTATCTGTGTCTATTCTTTTTTTTTTTTTAAAGATTTATATTTATTTATTTCTCCCCCCCGCCTCCGTTGTCTGCTCTCTGTGTCTATTCACTGTGTGTTCTTCTGTGTCTGCCTGCATTCTTGTCAGGCAGCACTGGGAATCTGTGTCTCTTTTCGCTGAGTCATCTTGCTGCATCAGCTCTCCGTGTGTGTGGCGCCCCTCCTGGGCGGGCTGTGCTTTTCTCGTGTGGGGTGGCTCTCCTTGCAGGGCACACTCCTTGCATGTGGAGCACCCCTATGCAGGGGACATCCCTGCGTGGCATGGCACTCCTTGTGTGCAGCAGCACTGCATGTGGGCCAGCTCACGACACAGGCCAGGAAGCCCTGGGTATCGAACCCTGGACCTCCTATATGGTAGGTGGATGCTCTTATCAGTTGAGCCACATCCACTTCCCCCTGTGCATATTCTAAACCTGCCTTCATTTTTGAAAGACAATCTTGCTAGATATAAGATTCTTGGCTGGAAGTTTTTCTCTTGAAGTATCTTAAATATATCATACTACTGTCTTCTTGCCTCCTTGGTTTCTGGTGAGAAATTAGCACTTGATCTTATTGGGTATTCCTTATATGTTACACATTGCTTTTCTCTTGCTGCTCTCAGAATTCTTTGACATTGGAATTCTGATTAGTATGTGTCTCAGAGTTGGTCTATTCAAATTTATTTGGATGAGAATACAAATTGTGCTTCTTCGAAATGGTTATCTATGTTCTCCAGTAGGGCTGGGAAATTTTCTATCATTATTTCTTCAAAAACTTCTGTCCCCTTTCCCGTCTCCTTCTGGAACACCCATGACATGTACATTTGCACATCTCTTGTTGTCATTTAGTTCCCTGAGACCTTGTTCAATTTCTTTTATTTTCTTCATCTGTTCTTTTGTATGTTCTCTTTCAGAGGCCATTTCTTCAAGCTTACCGATCCTTTCTTCTGTCTCCTCAAATCTCTGTTACATGCCTCCAGTGTATTTTTAATTTCATTTATTACACTTTTCATTCCTGTAAGAGCTATTTTCTAAGTATGCTTTCAAATTCTTCTTTGTGTTCATCCAATGCCATCTTTTTTTAAAAGATTTATTTAATTAATTTCTCTCTCTCTCCTTCCTCCCCCCCCCCCCCCACGTTGTCTGCTCTCTGTGTCCATTAGCTGTGCGTTCTTCTGTGACCGCTTCCATCCTCATCAGTGGCACCGGGAATCTGTGTTTCCCTTTGTTGCATCATCTTGTTGTGTCAGCTCTCTGTGTGCGGTGCCACTCCTGGACAGGCTGCACTTTCTTTCACGCTGGGTGGCTCTCCTTACGGGGCGTGCTCCCTGTGCGTGGGGGCCCCCACATGGGCCAGCTTCACATGGGTCAAGGAGGCCTGGGGTTTGAACCGTGGGCCTCCCATGTGGTAGGCAGACGTCCCATCCATTGGGCCAAGTCCGCTTCCCCCAGTGCCATCTTAATATTCTTAATCTCTTTATCCATCTCATTGAATCTATTAAGGAGAGTTGTTTGAACATCTATGATTAATTGTCTCAACTCCTTTATGTCATCTGGAGGCTTATCTTATTCCTTTAACTGGGTCATATCTTCCTGTTTCTTGGTATGTATTGTAGTTTTTTGTTGGTGTCTTGGTATCTGGCTTACTAGATGTATTTATTCTGGGTGCAGCTTCTCTCTTTAGTTTAGGGCTTTCTTGACCTTTCTCCCTTTCCAGTTGTGCAGAAAGAGCCGAGGATGTAGAGCTGAGGATGTAATAGGCTCTGTAAGCTGTGGAGGCTCAAGTTGCCTGCATTGCCCAAGAACCAAAAAAGCTTCTTCCAACTTTCTCCTTCATCAGGGGTAGGGACAGAGCCACAGCTGTGTATAATAATCCAAGCCTTGCAGGCCTAGACTGTAGTTGCTCAGAGAGACTGATGAAGGCATGCTCTTCTTCCCCTGCCTGGGGTGGGATGGAGCTTCAGGTGTGGACAGCAATCTACATTGTGCAGGTCCAAAATGACTGCAGTTGCCCAGGTAGACTTCGGACTATTCAGTCTATGCCAGCTGAATGGACCGCAGTTACCTGGAGAGGCTGGTGCAGGTCCCATCAGCTTCTTTGCTGCCAGAGGTGGGGCTGAAGCCTTGGCTAGGGCTGCAGTCCGACCTGGGTGGCAAAAAGCCAGTCCCTACTGTCCCCTGTGATTTTCAGTCAGCCTGGCTTCCCCTCATGCTGGGGCCAGAATAAAAATGATGGCTGCCAGCCTTTTCCGATTTGGACAGGTTCAAATATTAGCTGTTCCTAGGGCTATACTTTAGCCAGCCAAATTTACTAATCAGTAGCTGAAGTTGGTGGCCAACTGTCTCTTCCTCCCCTGTCTTTGGGAAATGGAGCTTCCAACTCTAGCCACAGAATAGCTCCCAGGTAGCTTGCACTGCCAGAGTTAGGATGATCACCAGCCACATGGCATGGCCTGTAGTTTCCTGTAGAGGCTGGCACAGATCCTCCCAGATTCCTCCCTGCTGGAGGTGGGGCTAGGGCATAGACAGTAGGGCAGCCTACTCAATGGGAGAAAATCTTTGGAAACTATGTATCAAAGAAGGGTTTGATTTCCATGTTACATAAAGAGATCACACAACTCAATGACAAAAAGACAAGCAACCTAATTAAAAAACGGGCAAAAGACTTGAACAGACATTTTCCCAAAAAAGGAAATATGAATGCCCAAAAAGCACGTGAAAAGATGCTCAACATCACTAGCTATTAGGGAAATGCAGATCAAAACTACAATGAGGTATCATTTCTCACCCTACAGAGTGGTCAACATTAATAAAAAATAAAAAACAAAACTACAAGTGCTGGACAGGATGTAGAGAAATGAAACTCATTCACTGTCAGTGAGAGTGTAAAATGGTGCAGCCTCTGTGGAAGATGGTTTGGCAGTTCCTCAGGAGGCTAAATATAGAACTGTCACATGATCTGCAATCTCACTACTAGCAATATATTCAGAAGAACTGAAGGCAAAGATGCGAACAGAAAATTGTACATCAATGCTCGTAGTGGCATTATTCACAATTGCTAAAACATGCAAACAACCTAAGTGCCCATCCACTGACGAATGGATAAAATGTGGTATATACATATGATGGAATACTATTCTGCTCTAAGAAGAAATGAACTGGGGAAGCACACGACAACATGGAGGAACCCTGAAGACATTACGTTGAGTGAAATAAGCCAGACACGAAAGGCCGAATATAGTATGGTCTCACTGAAATGAACTAAATGCAATAAGTAGACTCATGAAGTTGGACTATGGAGTGTAATTTGATTTGAGATGGGGAAGCTGATTGCAGGATGTATATAGAATGTTTAATAAGGTCAATTGTAAATATGTGGTAACGGATGGAGTGGATGGTAGAACATTACAATGAATGTAACAACCACTGTTGATTTATGGATGTGATTGTGGCTGAAACAGGTAGTCTAGGGAGGTTAATATTAGTTGGAAGACAGCTGGAGGATAATATAGGGAATATATAACAGTGATTTTGGCAGTAGATGAGGGTTGTGATTAATGATATAAATACAGGAATGTTCTACTACAAGGTGTTAAAAATATGGTGATATGTGGGGAAAATATAACTAATATAACAAAGACTATAGTTAAAAAAATTCTCAACAAACACTAGCAAACTGAATTGAACATCACATTAAAAAATTATACACCATGATTAAGTGGAATTTTTGCAGGTGTAAGAGTGGTTCGACATTAGAAAATCAATTAATGTAATATCCACCTTTATAGAACAGAGGGGGAAAAAAACACATGATCTTCTGAATTAAAGCAGAAAAGGCATTTGACATAATCCAGTACCTCTTCTTGATAAAATCACTAAGAAAATTAGGAAGAGAAGGAAACTTCCTCAACATAAAAACTCATAATGAACCATACTCAATGGCTGAAAAACTGAAAGCTTTCCCTCTAAGATCAGGAACAAGACAAGGATGCCCATTGTCACCATTGTTATTCAACAATGTTCTGAAAGTTCTAGTCAGAGGAAAACGGCAAGAAAAAGAAACTAAAGGCATCCAAATTAGGAACAGGTACAATTTTCTCTATTTTCAGATGGCATGATGCTATACACAGAAAACCCTGAAAAAGCCTCAAGAAAGCTATTAATACTAGAGCTAATAAATGAATTCAACGAAGTAACGCTACAAGGTCAACAAAAAAAAAAACCAGTATTTTTATATACTGGTCATGAAGAGTCTAAAGAAGAAATCAGGGAAACGGACTTGGCCCAGTGGTTAGGGCGTCCGTTCTACCACATGGGAGGCCCGCGGTTCAAACCCCGGGCCTCCTTGACCCATGTGGAGCTGGCCCATGCGCAGTGCTGATGCGCGCAAGGAGTGCCCTGCCACGCAGGGGTGTCCCCCGCGTAGGGGAGCCCCACGCGCAAGGAGTGCGCCCAGTAAGGAGAGCCACCCAGCGCGAAAGAAAGAGCAGCCTGCCCAGGAATGGCGCCGCCCACACTTCCCGTGCTGCTGACGACAACAGAAGTGGACAAAGAAACAAGACGCAGCAAATAGACACCGAGAACAGACAACCGGGGGAGGGGGGAATTAAATAAATAAATAAATCTTAAAATAAATAAATAAAAAAATAAAAAAAGAAGAAATCAATTTTATTTTATTTTACAATAACTTTTATTTACAATAGCAACAAAAAGAATCAATTATCTACAACTAAATTTAACTATGGATGTAAAAGACTTGATCATGGAAAACTACAAAAAATTGCTAAAAAAAATTAAACAAGACCTAAATAAATGGAAGGACATTCTGTATTCACAGATTGGAAGACTAAATATTGTTAAGATGTCAAGTCTACCCAAGTGATTTACAGATTTAACACCATCCCAATCAAAATTCCAACTCTTATTTTTTTTCATTAGTGGCCATTTTAGTGGGTGTGAAATGGTATTTTGTTGTTTTGATTTTCATTTCCCTAATAACTAATGATGCTGAACATCTTGGAGAAATAGCTATTCAAGTCTCTTGCCCATTTTTGAAATGAATTGTCATTTATTGTTCCATGTAGGATTTCTTATATACTCTGGATATCAAATCCTTATCAAATATGTACTTTCCAAATATTTTCTCCCATTGAGTAGGCTATCTTTTTACTTTTATGATAAAGTCCTTTGACAGTCAAAAGTTTTTAATTGGGATGAAGTCCCATTTATCTCTTTTTTCTTTTGTTGCTCATGTATTTGGTGTAAAGTCTAAGAAACCATTGTCTAATATCAGGTCTTAAATATGGTTCCCAATGTTTTCCTTGTAGGAGTTTTATAGTTCTGGTTCTTAATATTTAGGTTTTGATCCATTCTGAGATGATTTTAGTATATGATGTGAGGTAAGGGTCTACCTTTCTTTTGCCCATGGACATCCAATTTTCCCAGCCAATTGAGTGGACTTGTCACTCTTGTCAAAAAGCAGTTGAGGGAAGCGGACATGGCCCAGTGGTTAGGGTGTCCGTCTACCACATGGGAGGTCCGCGGTTCAAACCCCGGGCCTCCTTGACCCGTGTGCAGCTGGCCCACGTGCAGTGCTGATGTGCATAAGGAGTGCCTTGCTACACAGGCGTGTCCCCCACGTAGGGGAGCCCCACGCGCAAGGAGTGTGTTCCGTAAGGAGAGCCGCCCAGAGTGAAAGAAAGTTCAGCCTGCCCAGGAATGGCGCTGCACACACCAAGAACTGACGCAGCAAGATGACGCAATGAAAAGAGACACAGATTCTCGTGCCGCTGACAACAACAGAAGCGGACAAAGAAGAACACACAGCAAAATGGACACAGAGAACAGACAACTGGTGGGGGGGGGAAGGGGAGAGAAATAAATAAAAATAAATCTTAAAAAAAAATCAGTTGAGGGGAGTGGATGTGGCTCAAGTGGTTGAGTGCCTGCTTCTCACATGGGAAGGTCCCAGGTTCAGTTCCCAGTGCCTCCTAAAATCAGAAAAACAAACAACAAGCAAGCAAATGAAAAACCAACTCAGGGCAGCTGATGTGGCTCAGTGATTGAGTGCTGACTTCCCATATACCAGGTTCCATGTCCAATCCCCGGCCCTGGTACCGCAAAAAAAAAAAAAAAAAAAAAAAAAAAAAATCAGTTGACCATAAACATGAGAGTTGATTTCTGAATTCTCAATTTGATTCCATTGGTGTTTATGTCGGTCCATGTGCTAGAATCATACTGCTTTGATTACAGAAGGCTTTGTAATAAATTTTAAGATCAGGAAGTGTGATTCTCCAACTTCATTCTTCTTTTTCAAGATGGCTTTGGCTACTCAGGACCCTTTACTATTCCACATAAATTTGATGATTGGCTTTTCCATTTCTGCAAAGAAGGCTGATGAAATTTTTATTGAGGTTATGTTGGGTAGAATTGACATCTTAACAACATATAGTCTTCTAATCCATGAACATGGAATGTCCTTCCATTTATTTAGGTCTTGTTTGATTTCTTTTAGCAATATTTTATAGTTTTCTGTATCCAAGGCTTTTCCATCCTTGGGTTAATTTATTCCTAGATATTTGATTCTTTTTTAAAATCAATTTTACTGATAACACTAATAAAGCATAAAATCCATCCAAAGTACACAATCCATCCAAAATGCACAATCATAGTATCTGGTATAATCACATAGTTGTGCATTTAGCACTTCAATGATTATTAAAGCATTTTCATTATTCCAACAATTTTAAAAAGACAAAAAAAAGCCTTACACCTTAATAATTACCTCTCAATCTCTCTCTGCTTCCCCTGCCTATTTGATTCTTTTAATTTCTATTTTAAATGGAATTTTTTTCTTGATTTCTTCTTCAGCTATTTCATTACTAGTGTATAGAAAGAGTACTGATTTTGGGGTGTTGCTCTTGTACCCTCCTACTCTGAATTCGTTTATTAGTCCAAGTAGCTTTGTTATGGATTTTTCAGGATTTTCTGTATATAGGATCATGTTTTCTACAAATAGGGAAAATTTCATCTCTTCCTTTTCCCAATCTGGATATCTTTCTTTTGCTGAATTGCTCTAGCTAGAACTTCCAGTATAATGTTGAATAACAGTGGTAACAGTGGGTATCCTTGTCTTTTTTTTTTAAAGATTTATTTTATTTATTTATTTCTCTCCCCTTTCCCCCCCACCCCAGCTGTCTGTTTTCTGTGTCTATTTGCTGCGTCTTCTTTGTCTGCTTCTGTTGTTGTCAGTGGCATGGGAATCTGTGTTTCTTTTTGTTGTGTCATCTTGTTGTGTCAGCTCTCCGTGTGTGTGGCACCATTCCTGGGCAGGCTGCACTTTCTTTCATGCTGGGCAGCTCTCCTTGGAGTGCGCATGGGGCTCCCCTACGCAGGGGACACCCCTGCATGGCAGGGCACTCCTTGCGCACACCAGCACTGCGCATGGGCCAGCTCCACACGGTCAAGGAGGCCCGGGGTTTGAACCACACGGGCACTCCTTGCGCGCATCAGCACTGCACATGGGCCAGCTCCACATGGGTCAAGGAGGCCTGGGGTTTGAACTGCGGACCTCCCATGTGGTAGACGGACGCCCTAACCACTGGGCCAAGTCAGCCGCCAGGTATCCTTGTCTTATTGCTGATCTTAGAGGGAAAGTTTTCAGTCTTTTACCATTGAGAATGATGTTAAATTGTGGATTTTTAATATATGCCCTTTATCATGTTGAAGCTTCCTTCTATTCCTAGTTTTCTGAGTGATTTTATCAAGAAGAGTGTTGGTTTGTGTCAAATACCTTTTCTGGGTCAAAGGAGATGATCCTGTGGTCTTTTTCTTTTGTTCCATTAATTTGGTATGTTATATTTATTGATATTATATTGAAGAACCCTTGCTTACCTGGGATAAATCCCACCTGATCATGGTGTATTATTCTTTTTGTGCTGTTGGATTTGGTTTGCTAATATTTTATTGAGGATTTTTGCTTTTATATTCATAAGGGATATTGGTGTATAGTTTACTTTTCTTGTGGTATGTTTATTTGGGTTTGGTACAAAGGTGTGTTGGCCTTACATAATGAGTTAAGGAATGTTTCCTCCTCTTCAATTTTTTGTAGAGTTTGAGCAGGACTGGTGTAAATTCTTCTTAGAATGTTTGGTAAAATTCACCAGTGACTCTGTCTAGTCCTGAGCTTTTCTTTGTTGGGAGGTTTCTGATTTTTGATCCAATCTCTTTATAGAAGTCCCCCTTTTCATTTTGTATTTTAGTTATTTGTGTCCTCTCTCTGTTTTTGTCAATCTAGCTAAAAAGTTTTCAATTTTCTTTTCAGAGAACCAACTTTTGGTTTTGTTGATATTCTCTACTAATTTTTTATTTTCTATTTCCTTTATCTCCACACTACTCTTTATATCCTTCCTTCTAATTGCTTTGGGTTTAATTTGTTCTTTTTGTATATTCTCAGTTTTGAGGTTAAGTTTTTAAATTGGAGATCTTCTTTTATAATGCAGACATTTAGAGATATAAATTTCCCTTTCAGCACTGTCTTTGCTGCATCTCATATGTTTTGGTATGTTGTGTTTTTGTTGTCATTTGCCTCAAGGTATTTCTTAATTTAGTTTGTGATTTCTTCTTTGACACACTGGTTATTTAAAAGTGTGTTGCCTAATTTCTCTGTATTTGTGAAATTTTCCATTTCTCCCTCTGTTATTGATTTCTAGATTCATTCTATCCAAATTCCATGAAAAATGTTAAAAGTATTCCCCAGAACCACTTTCAAATGAGATTCACTGATGTTCATATCAATTGCTAATAAGGAGGTAAAATCAAAATTACAACAAAATCAGTGGGAAATATAATGGAGCTGGGGTAACTGGTTACCCATTTTGAAAAACATAAACTCCTATCTAACATCTGACAACAGCAATGAAAAAAGAAAAAAAAAATCCAGAAATATTTTTTATAGGCAGAGGCATTTTTAATAATCTTGAGGGGAGAAACACTCATTTTAAACATGAAATAAAAGCCAGAAAACAAATTTGGCATATTTTATCTTTACACTAAAAATTTTTTAGCATGAGACAAAGTTAAAGCATTCTAACAAATTTAGAAAAATTTTGCAGCATATTTGACAAAAAGGCTATTTTGCTTATTAACTTAGCAAGGAGAATAATCAAATGAAAAAATGAAAATCATCTAAGAAATATATGAAAAAGCAGGAAGCTTCATTTGCAATAAAACCAATCCAAATAAAAATAACAATAAGAAATCATTCCCACCTATCAGATCACCAAAAACGTGTAAGTCTGAATATACCCTGGGTAGATGAGGTACAAGAAACTGCTGCTGTCATTCACAGTTGATGTAATCTTTCTGGAGGTCAATTTGGACAATATGAATTAAAAGCACTAGAAAGTACATCTTTTAACCAAGTAAATTCTACTCCTAGGAATTTATTCCAAATAACAAATTGCACCAGTGCTGGTCAGAACAGAGTGTGAAAAAGCTACAGCACTGTTTAATAGCAAAAAATTGGGTATAACTTGGGTGTTCTATAATAGACACTTTATACACGTAGTATACAAGCAATAGAATAATAAGCACTATTAAAAGTTACAATTTTGATCTATATTAACTGACTTGGAAAGATGTGTAAAATATACTTCTCAGTTAAAAGAATGGTTTACAACCAGCAACATCCTACATAAATATACACAGATGCAAGAGAAAAGATTAGAAGTGGGGTAAAGATACCGAAAAGTTAATAGAGTTTTGTCTTTGGGTGGTAGGGTTATGCATCTGTATATTTTCTAAGTATTTTTACAATGGACATGTATTATTTTTAATCATACAAAATACATTAAAAAGTACTCAACACAAAACATGCTTACAAGGCTATGTGCTTTCAGGAGCAAAGGGATTAAAAACACATTTTTAAAATTTTTAACTTTTCCTGCCATGGTCACATTTCAAACACTTAGCAACATTTCTGCTAAAAGGGAATCTCTCAGAATACAAAGTGTGTTTTGGTGACAGACTTTCTCTTCTTTGGTCAGAGAATGTCTACTTTATTCTATATACCAAGAAAGATCCAGCTTAAAAAAATCAAAGCAGCAGATTTTCTAGTATGTTTCCCCTTTAAAAAAAAAAAATCTTATGACTAAATAAGCACGCTCTATGAGAAATAACTAAAAAGAAGGACCTTACTTGACAAGTGTTTAATCAGTGGCCTAGGGAAAGGTTTGACTATGTTGTCACTTAGTCCCTTTGGCTCCATCTGAAGAGGCACGTGTCACTTCTGAACCAGAGCAGAGAAGAACAGATGTTGAGTTCCCTATGTTTTCTTTCCCTGCTTTGGCAATCCAGGAGGTCTGGAATTAAGATGGTGGAGCCAGAAGATTAAAGCAGCCTAAAGCACGGAGCCACTGCCCATAACTCAGCTGCTCTAGAGTGGCTCCAACCTACAATGGACTTTGTGTGAGTGGCAAGTAAACATTTATGAGTTAAGCCACTGAGATTTGGGGGTTAATTTGTTACTGCTTTTCTATCTAGCCTATCCCAACTATATAATATTCCTGTCTGAGAACTCAGCAGTTATAGTCCTACACCTTAGAGAAACTCTCAGATATCTATAGGAAGGAGTGTTCACAAGAGCATTGTTGGCTGTAGTGAAAAACTAGTAATTGTGGTATAGTCATTCAGTGGAATACCATTTGAAATTCTGGATAATCTCAGGAACTATTTAATAAAGTAACACACTTAAAAAAGGATATGTATAACATGTTCATCATATAAAAATTTGGAATATGTGATTTTACAGATGCAGAAATACCTAGTACAAATATAAAAACATGCATAGAATGGTAAATACCAAATAAATGTTAGTGCTACCATTTGGTAGAAAAGGTAATGAGATTAGACAGAAGGACACAGAGGACCTCAACTTTATTAAAATGTTTTATTTATTTGAAGAAAAAGATCCAAGGCATATATGATCAAATGGCAAGAATCAATAAAGAAAATTTTAGGAGCTAATTCTTAGCTCTCAGTCCCATACAGCATTTCCACTTCAATTTCTACCAGAAATTAGCTATGGAGAGAGCTTTTCTTGTAATTAGGGAAAAAGAAACCTGAGGTCAAGTTCACCCTTAGGCAAGGAAGTGAAACCACAGAACACCAGGGCTGCTCAGGAACCATAGACCCTGGAACCCCGAAGAGAGGAGGGTTTGCACCAATAATCGGAGAACTGGTTTACAGTCTGTGTGAGAAGCAGAGCACCATAACCCCACCTCCCCCAGCCCCACATCCCAGTGCCACACAGTCAGGTGGTCCAATAGGAAACTAGAAACTCTTTAGTGAAACTGAACCAGAAGGTGTCTGAACAACATCAAGTAGAGGTGGGGCTATGAGGCCTGAATGAAAAGGGAGAGCTATGAGAGTCCCCAGTCCCTTCTACCGCTAGGATGCAAATAGCCTTTGACCCAGCAACTGCGTCCTGGGTATGGTCTTATACAACTTGGTATGGAAATGTAGGAGGATACTCACTGCAGCATTATATGTGGAGGCAGAGACCTGAAAGCAACCTGGGTGTCCATCACAGGGAGAATGGAGAGGAAAGATGCTGTTCACAAAACCATATATGTAAAATTTTAACAAGTACATACAAAACAATCCTTATTTTTCAAGAACTTATATTAATAAAAAGATACACAATAAGCACATTAGAATGGTTACCTAAGTGGGGGAAAATGGTGATTACAAGAATAAAGGGGAATTGTAAAAATATGATAATGAGCACAAAATAAGATGGTAGAAAAAAGTCTGAACAGGACAGAAATAATTTTAATATAAATTAATTTTAGTAATTATAATAAAGGATTAATTATGATAATGTCATTAAATAATATATTTAAATGAACCAAACCTGTCAGTTGAAAGACAGATTGACAAATGAGACTTTAAGAAACCATGTTGGAAAGCAAATGTGGCTGAAGTGATAAGACTTCTGCCTACCATACGGGAGGAACTGGCTTCCATCCCTGGGGCCTCCTGGTGAAAAAGAAGAGAAAGCGTGCCTGTGTGGTAAGCCAATGCCTGCGTGGTGAGTCGAGTGCCATGTGGGTGCCTGCATGGCAAGCTGAGTGTCCATGTGGTGAGCCAAGTGCCCACATGGGTGTCCACGTGGCGAGCCAAGTGCCTGCGCAGTGAGCCAAGTGCCTGCGCAGTGAGCCGAGTGCCCATGCGTTGAGCTGAGTGCCACACAAGTGCCCACTTGGTGAGCCAGTGCCTGCACAGTGAGCTGATTGCCCGCATGGCAAGCTGAGTGCCCGTGCGATGAGCCAGTGCACGAGCAAGTGAATCAAGGAGTAGGATGATGACTCAACAAAAGAGAGATGGAGGGGAGAGACAAAGTGAAGCGCAGCAGAGACCTAGAACTGAGGTGGAACAATTGACAGGAAACCTCTCTGCACATCAGAGGTCCCCAGGATCAAATCCCAGTGAATCCTAGAGAAGACAGATAAGAAAAGAAGGCAAAAAGAGAAATAGATACAGAAGACCACACAGCAAATAGACAGACAGTAAAAACAGCAGGGCGGGGGAGGGGAATTAAAAAAAAAAAGCATCTTACAATTCACATGAAACATGCTCCAAACATAAAGACATAAAAAAATTGAAAGAAAAAGGATGGGAAAAGTTATTTCAGACACATATCTAATAAAAGATGTTAACAGCAGATAAAACATATGTTAGGAAAAAAAGAATTATTGGGGATAAAGAAAGTCATTATGAAAGAATAAATGCTTAATTTCCTAGTGAAACAGAAACTTTTAAATTTGTATGCCCCTAATAACATAGCTTCAAAAATATAAATGTTACACACATGATATTGTAAACAAATACAGTTTTTAATAAGTCAGTAAGGTTGTCGGAGATTTAAGCAACAGGATTTAACAAACTTGACATAACGGATAAACATTCATTCATTATAAAACTCTGTGCTTAACAAGTACAGAATAAATAATCATTTCAATCTTACCTGGACCATAATACAAATTTGATCATATTCTAGATGATAAAAAGTATGTCTCAAGAAATTTCAAATGATGAATAACACAGATCATTTCTCATACCAAAATGAAATTAAATTGGAAATTAAAAACAAAAGAGCAAGTAGAAAAGCTCCATTTATTTCTTCCTCAAGGAAGAAATCACAACAGAAATTAGAAAATATTTAGAAGTAAACAAGAAAACATTACATAACAAAACTTGGACACTATCCATACAGTGTTTAGAGAAATGTAAAGCCTTAAAGCTTCCATTACAGAGAGAGAAAAAAAGCTGAAATAGTAAGCTATCTATCTTTGAAGACATTAGAGAATACCAAAATAAACCCAAAGAAGCTATAACAAAATAATAAAGGGTGAAAATAAATGAAATTAAAGCATTCAACACATATAATAAAGAAGATCATAAAACCAAAACTTTGATCCTTTGAAAAGTCTAAAAGATTGGACAAATTTAATGTAAGATTCATCAAAGGGAAAAAAAGAGAAAAGTCATAAATACATGATGTTAGAAATAAAAAAGGAACATTGGCACACGAGCTGTAGATATTATAAAGATAATAAGATATTATGAACTCTATGCCCTTATTTTGAAAATTGAGATGAAATTGACAAAGTCCTTGAAATATGAAATGCTACAAAGTGACTAAAAAATAACTTAAAAATGCAATTAGACTTATGATTGCTTTTAAAAATGGAGTTAACAGTTTAAAACCTTCCCACAAAGAAATCTTTAAGCACATATAACTTTAATGGTGAGTTTTACAAAAAATTTAAGGAGCAAGTAACTTCAATCTTAAACAAGCTCTTACAAAGAATATAAGAAGAAGGAATGATTCCCAACTTTTGAGACAGCAAACTGGTCTGTAAAAACAAAACAAAACAAAAGCAAAAAATTTAAAAAAAATAAAAAAGAAGAGGAAATTACAGGTCAATCTCATTCAGGAACAAATGCAAAATCTAAACAAAATATTAGCAAAAAAACCCCAACAATGTATTAAAAGACGGCCAAGTTAGTTTTTTTCCAGGAATGTAAGAGTGGTTTAAACAATGTAATTCACTACAAAACAGAATAAACAAAAATCACATAATCATCTCAATTAGTACAAAAAAAGTATTTGGTAAAATTCAACAGCCATTCATGACAAAAAGAAGGCCCCTTTGCAAATCAGGGATAAAAAGGGACCCTCTTCAACCTGATAAACTGTATCTACAAAACCTACCCTATATAACATACTCAACAATGAACACTGTAAGCATTCCCTTAGGGATTAGTAATAACCTAAAAATGCCTACTAAATCCCTTCTGTTCAATATTGTAGTAGAGGGTTTAGCAAGCATAGTAAAAACTAATAAAAGTAGGAATTTACTTTAAAAAGGTAAGGAGTAGAAGAAAAGAAACAAAGGGCTGCCATTATATGTAGGTGATATATTTATTTATACAGAAAATCCAAAAGAATCTGAGGACAAATTATCAGAATTAATGGCCAAATTAAACACCATAACCAGGTAGAGGATCAAAATACAAAATCAACTTGCATTTCCATACACCAGCAACAAACTGTTAAGAAACGTAATTCAAAAAAGATACCACCTGCGTGAATACATATATATACCAAAACACACTGAAGTGTGCATATAAAATGGGTAAATTTTATTGTATGTAAATTATATCTTTTTTAAAAAGCTGTAGGAAAAAAGGTACCATTTGAAACTACAACAACAAATGTAGGGTACACAAGAATTAATCTAATATGTACAAGAAAGACCTTTCTGGGGAGAATTATAAAACTTTACTGAAAGCATAAAATATTTAAATAAATGAAATGAAATATACATTTATGGATTAGAAAATTTAATATTGTAAAGGTATCAAATCCCTCAATTTGATCATTAGAGTAAATAAAACTCCACCAATCAAAATCCCAACAAAATTTTTTGGAGGACTCAATTAGACTGTTTCTAAGATCTATATGAAAAAGGAAAGGGCAAAGAATAGAACAGACACTTTGGAAGAAGATTATTTAATTCCTCTGAGTAATTAATAATTGAGATCTTGGCAAAGGAATAGACAATTTGAACACAAGAAAATAATAGAGAGCCTCAAAACCAACTTATACATATTGGAAATTTAATATGACAATGGTGGCATTGCTGGTCAGTGGCAGAAATGATGAATTATCAAATAAATGGTCCTAATACAAGCTGTTATTCAAATGCAGAAAGAGAGAGACAGAAAGAAGGATAGAGGGATGAAGAAAGTATTGGATAGTCTACATCACACCAAAAACATCTATTCTAGATTAAAGACATAAGTGAAAGAGACATCTTCAAAACTTATAAAAAAGAGGAGAATATCAATATAATCTTGGGGCATACAAGCATGTTTAAAAAAAAACACAACATATAAAACACTAACCATAAAGGAAAAAGCTTAATAAACTTAATGGGAAAAAAATGGAATAGATTATAAGCAATAGATGAAATGCACTATGTAACTGTGATGGTTAGACTAATGTGTCAACTCAGCCAGGTAAAGGTGACCAGTTATTTGGTCAAACAAGCACTCAGCTAACTGTAATACAATGGCATTTCATGTACTTTAATCATCAGTGAGTTGATTGCATAGATGGCTGGTTACATCTACAATCAACTGAAGAGACTGACATCAGTGGAAGGCCTTAAAAGGTGAAGTGATCTCAGCATTCGTAGAGAGAATTCCCATCTCTACATCAGACAGCTAGCATCTCCTGGGGAACTCGAAGACCTTCATCAGAGTCCCTGGCTTGTAGCCTGCCTTACGGAATTTGGACTTATGCATCCCTGCGGTCACATGAGACAATTTTATAAAATCTCATACCATTTACAGATATCTCCTGCTGGTTCTGTTTCCCTAGAGAACCCTGACTAATACAGGAACACAGTGAAAACAAACATACGTTTTTCCCAACAAGAAAAAGGAAGTAACAAGAAAGAGAAAGAAAAACAACCTTACAACAAAGTTGTACAAGAAAGTCAATACAGTCATAAAGTCAACAGGTTGCATTATTTTGAGCAATTTAGTGATGTGAAAGTAGGTATCGTTTAACTCAAAAGAGAGAATAATTGCACAGGGATCATGACATTGAAAGTATACAAAAGGGCAGAGAATAAAAGGCACTGTATGACTTTGTAATGATGGTATGTCCTGTAAGTGCTATGGCTTTTTACTTTTAGACTTAACCCCTCAATAAAATCCCAGAAGACTTAGTTATGGTTATAGGAGAGAACATAAAAATTACCAGCTTTGCCAAATTTAAAGTAATGGCATAGATGACAGAAGTTAGGAGGCAAAAGGAGGAGGGAGCAGTAGACAGAAGGTACTAATTTCCTCAGCTTATATAGTGGTAGTAACTAGAAATAGAGGTTAAGAAATATATTTTAAAATTCCAAAGGTAACCAACTAAAAAATGGTGATATTAATTACAAAAAAATGGTTGGGGTTAATATATGGAGTTAAAACAAGGTCAGCACCTCATGCCATAAAAGGAATTTAATAATGCTCAAAATTGGTCAAAAAAAGAATGCTTAAAAAAACAAATGGTGTGATAATACATTTAAAGACAGGAGATACCTGCTAGGAGATCTAAAACTCAGGATGAAGTGTGGGATGGTATACTGCATTTCATTATAAACTCTTCTGCATTATTCAATTTTTAATCCATATGCATGTATTATTTTAATAAATATAAAAAGGCTTTTAAATTATTGAATTAAAAAAAGAAAAGATAAAATCAAGAACTCCAAGAATGCATTTAATCAAACTTACAACCCTCAGGTAAATAAAAGGGAAATGGATATCCACTTCAACAGAAAAACTTCTTAATGATAAAAAAAATCTACCAATTTATCCAGTAGAGTAAACTTAATATAATCATTTAATTCAAGATGAAGAAACCAGTTTGGAGGCTAAATCTTATCATTCATTGTTTTCCTCCTAACCTTTTCTTTTGTTCTTTCCTCTTCATTTCTCTAGGTCTTTTTTGCTCCCCTCTAGTTTTTTCTATTTAGCGTGATATATAAAAATATATAAAACACTAGTTTTATTTATAGACTAAAGTATTCTATTTCCTCTTCTTAATTTTCTCTCAATACAAAAAAGAGCAAATTAAGTTGATTTTCATTTCCATGTTGTCTAAACTAATTTTTAAAAACCCTATGGGCATTATTGCCGTAGAGAAGAAATGCTTTCTACCACTGATTGAAAGAAGAATACACAAACAAAAAGCAATGCTATTATAACCAGCACAGTAATTACTATTCAGTGTTTCCTTTGAAGACTGCAAAATTACTTAGGCTTCAAGACTCAGAAGCTATGTTTGAACATAGATATTTATGCTGACTTAAAGAGACGAAAGCTTGAAGTCTACATTTTCCGAAAGTAAAAACCAGAGTTAAACGTTCAAGTTTGGTGATATTTGGCTTTAATACAAAAGAATTAGAAAAGTCTCCATTCCAATATAATCAATATCCATATCCGGGTATATACTTACACAATATGTGCAAGATCAAGCGGTTTCTCTGGTTGCTCAGGAAAAACAGGATGCGGGGGTTCTCTGGTGGGTACACACCCCAAAGATTTACTAATAGCATGGCTCAGCTTCTTTGCAGGGGATTTCTGTGACAAAGTAGAAAATAAGAAAATAAGGAATAAAATCTTCAGAAGAACTAAAAAGAACTTTAAAAAGTTAGGTGACAAGGGCTATAGAAAATCTTTTCAAATGCAAATCAAGTTTCAATATAATCAACATTACTAGGTATTGCAGAAAGGAACTTCCAGTTGTTCTAGGGTCATTTGTGGTCCCTTCTTTTCTAAGTTTCTCCCTCATTTTTACTACAACATCATACTACTAGGTCAATGTTAACCTTCCTTCTGAACTTCTCTATGTATCCTTTACATCAACTCCTTCTTTTCATGCTTCTGGACCACTTTTAGTAAGATATTAAAGTTAATTCCATATCAGAGTCAGGACTTTTAAGTGGGCTGCAATACTAAATGAAGATAATGATGAGAGAACATGGCTTTTGGATGTTAGCAAATTAAGCTGATTAGGCTACATCCCAAAATGTACATATTAGGAGAATACTCCCAAATTAAATGTGAGGCAGAACATTTGGTGATAAGGGTCTGGTGAAGTTACCCAGATACAAATGAATACATGAATGTGTGGGTAGTCAGTAAGAGCTATGGCTCTAAATTATGATATGCTGGAGGTCCAAAAATAAGTTGGCAAACGAATATATTTCTCTGGATGGTACAGTAATACCAAATCCAAAGACTAGTAAGTCTAAAAATTAATAATAAAAATGCATGAAAGTAAACAATATGCCGCATTATGTAGAACATTCACTTCTAAAACCCATATTTAAAGGGGGATCTTTGTATACAGATTTTATTGTTCAGCCAATTTCCTTTAAATAACACTGCCATCTGAGATTTTCTTGGCATGACATAAACTGCAAAAAAGTTTAAACATTTCATTCTACTGCCTTTGCAGTTTATTGCCATATGTACCACTTTATTGGAAAATAGAATTTGTTCGTAGCCATGTGCCTCATCAACATTTATATCTTGCTTACTGTAGTCATTTAGCACAAAATAAACATGTTTGCCTTAAGATTATATTAGTAAAGATAATTAATACCTAGCTAATAATAAAGACTTGAATAGTATCAATTTCTCCAGTAACTTCATAAATTACTCCAAATCACCTATCACTGTACCTTTGTATGCATTAAATACTGGAAAAGGTCTAGATACATCCCAGTTTCCTGAAAATCATATCAACAAAGCAGAAATTCTGAACTTCTCCCCTAACTGCTCTCTATGCTCCCTCTGCCCAAAATATTGCCTATAATTTGACTTTGATTATTCCCCCACGAATCAACTTTCCACATTGCCCCTAACATTATATCACTCTTCTGCTTAAAATCTTTGAGAGGATGGTAATCACTCATAGAATACACTCTACATAAAGGCTTCGTATTTCATATGCAACTTTGGAACCTGGCTCCTGCCTCTCTCCTCACCTTTTACCGCATGCTAGCATGAACGATGAGCTATTGTTACCCATAACACGTCATATTCTTATGGGTCTTCAGACCTCGGCACATGATTTTCCTACGTCTGCCTTTTTCCATTACGATCTGAGAAAGTGCTTTGAATCATCTTTTTATATTTATTGAGAGCTGCATTGCGACCTAACATGTTGTCTATCCTGGAAAAGATCCATGGACACTTGAGAAGAATGTATGTATGTATTGCTACCCCTGCTCTTTTTTGGTTACTATTTGCGTGGTGTATCTTTCACTTTCAGCTGGTTTGTATCCCTGGGTCTAAAGTGAGTTTCTTATAATCAGCATATGGATGGCTCATGTTTCTTTATCCATTCTGTCAGCTTGTTATCTTTTGATTGGGGTTCCATATATCAGCCCTCCACCAACACCTTGCATTGTCTTAAGATGTTTGTTACAAATTGTGAAAGAATATTGTCCTTACCTTACACTTGGTGTATTTTCCCCTCAACCCACCCTATTATTATTTTTTAAATGTATTTCTTATGACAGAAGTTGTAAACTTATAAAACAATCATGCACATGTGCAGAATTCCCAAAAAAAAACCCCTCTATCAAAACGCCACAGTGTGGTGGAATATTTGTTACAGATAAGAAAATGTCACCTGATTACCACATACATAGTAAACATTTGGCACAAATTTTCCATACGGTTCCATTATCAACACAGTATATCTTTGGCATAGATGGAAGAATATTACATTATTACTGTTAACCACAGTCCATAGGTCACTCCAGGTGTATTTTTCCTATGCTACTCCACATTCCCACCACCCTGCCACAGTGATGTACATTTGCTCTAGTTCACAAAGGACACTCTTGCATCTATACCATCAACCACAATTCTTATCTACCTCTTGGTTTACTGTGCTATTCAGTTCCTAGATTATTCTCTAGCATTCTGTCAACTGCCATTTACATACTGTGGCAGTTTGATATACTTATGAATTCAAAAAACAGATACTGGATTATGTTTGTGATCTGGTCTGTACCTGGGTGTGATTGAGTTATGATTGGGGCTTTGACTGGGCCACATCATTAGGGTGGGGACTCACAGATAAAAGGCATGGCAAAGGACAGAGTAAAAGGGGTTTTGATGCTGGAGTTTGATGCTGAAGTCTTGAGCTGGAGCCCCAGGAAGTCAGCACGCAGAGGAAAAAGAAGCAAGCCCTAGGAAGAGAGGACTTGAGCCAGGAGTAGAACACAGAGGAATAGAGATGGCTCCTTAGTCACAGCAGAAACCCCAGGGAGAGATATAGAGCTGTTCACCTGATAGGCTACAGCTGACCTTGTCGAGAAAGGCAAAGTCTAGAAAGGTTCATAGTCTATAGCTGACCTTGTGGAGAAAACAGAGGAGCTGAGCCCAGAAGAACCCAGGAAGCCTGAACCCTCACAGACTTCGGCAGCCACCTTGCTCCAACACATGAAAATAGACTTTGGTGAGGGAAGTAACTTATGTTTTATGGTCTGGTAACTGCAAGCTCCTACCGCAAATAAATATCCTTTATAAAAACCAACAGATTTCTGGTTTTGCATTAGCACCCCTTTGGCTGACCAATACATATAACTAGACTACCATTTTCAGCCACATCCCCATTTATAAACTAGCTGTTCCTCACTATGTGTTACTAACCACTCTATACACTTCCACACTTTTACTGTAAAACTAATTAAAACTTCTACATACATTAAACATCAGTAGTCCATCTCAGTCCTCCTCTTATCTCCTTTAAGAATATACCACCTACCACAAGGGTTCGAAGATATTTTCCTACAATTTCTTCTAGAATCTTTATGGTTCTTGCTTTTATTTTTAGGTTTTTGATTCATTTTGAGTTAATTTTTGGATAAGGTGTGAGATAGGGGTCCTTTTCCCTTCTTTTGGCTATGGATATCCAGTTCTTTCAGCACCATTTGTTGAACAGACTGTTCTGCCTGAAATGTGTGGGTTTGACAGGCTAGTCAAAAAACACTTGACCATACATGTGAGGATCTGTTTCTGAAACATAAATTTGGTTCCATTGGTCTATGTGTCTGTCTTTATGCCAGTACTATACTGTTTTTACCACTGTAGTTAGGTAATATGATTTAAAGTCTGGAGATGAGGGTTTGCTTTTCCTTTGTAAGATGTTTCTGGCTCTTCAGGACCCCTTACCCTTCCAAATAAATTTGATAATCGAGTTTTCAATTAAAAAAAAAAACTGGTAGAATTGAATTTTTATCAGGACTGCATTGAATCTGTATATCAATTTGAACAGAATTGACATCTTAATGATATTTAGTCTTCCAATCTGTGAGCATAGAATGTTCTTCTAGTTATTTTGGCCTTTTTAAATTTCTTTTAACACTGAGTTGCAGTTTTCTGAATACAAGAGCTTTACATCGTTGGTTAAGTTTATTCCTATTTGAGTTTTATCTGTCATATTTTATTTTTACCATCTTTTTGACACTTTTCTTTACTTTTATTGATATAACCTTCATTTCTAGACCCTCTTCTAGGCCTTTCTCTCCTGTCTTTTTTTTTCAGGCTCTAGCACACCCTTTAGAATTTTCTGAAAATCTGGTCTCTTGGTCAGAAATTCGCTCAGTTTCTGTTTATTTGTTAATATTTTAATCTCGCCCTCATTTTTGAAAGACAATCTTCCCAGATATAAGATACTTGGCTGAAATTTTTTTCTCTTGTACTATCTTAAATATATCATACCACTGTCTTCCTGCCTCCATGGTTTCTGGTGAGAAATCAGCATTTAATCTTATTGGGTATCCCTTATATGTTATGCACTGCTTTTCTCTTGCTGTGCTCAGAATTCTCTCTTTGTTTTTGGCATTTGACATTCTGATTTGTATGTGTCTCAGAAATGGTCTATTTGGATTTTTTCGGATGGGAGTACATTTTACTTCTTGGACATGGATATCTATGTCCTTCAATAGGGTTTGGAAATTTTCTACCATTATTTCTTCAAATACTCCTACTGCCCCTTTTCCCTTCTCTTCTCCTTCTGGGACACCCATGAGACATACGTTTGCAAGTCATTTGCTGTCATTTAGTTCCCTGAGAACTTGTTCAATTTTTTCCATTCTTTTCTTCATCTGTTCTTTTGTATGTTTGCTTTCAGAGGCCATTTCTTCAAGTTTACCAACCCTTTCTTCTACCTCCTCAAATCTGCTATTACATGATTCCAATGTTTTAAAAATTTCATTTATTGAGCCTTTCATTCCCATAAGGTCTGCTATTTTTCTATGTATGCTTTCAAATTCTTCTTTGTGCTCATCTAATGCCTTCTTTTTAAAAAAAGATTAAAAAAAAAATTCTCCCCACTCCCTCCATTGTCTTCTCTCTGTGTCCATTTGCTGTGTGTTCTTCTGTATCTGCTTGTATTCTCATTAAGTGCCTCCAGGAACTGATCCTGGGACCTTTTGGAGTGGGAAAGAAGTAGTCATTCTCTTGCACCACCTCAGCTCCCTGACCTGCTGCATCTCTTATTATCTCTCCTCTGTGTCTCTTTTTGTTGTGTTGTCTTGCTGTGCCAGCTCTCCACATGAGCAGCACTCCTGCACAGTGCAGCACTCGGCATGGGTCAGCTCACCACATGGGTCAGCTTGCCTTCACCAAGAGGCCTTTGGGTATCAACCTGGGACCTCCTATATGGTACATGGGAGCCCGATTGCTTGAGCCACATCCTCTTCCCCCAATGTTTTATAATCTCTTTAGCCATCCCATTGAATTTATTAAGGATATTTGTTTGAACATCTATGATTAGTTGTCTCAACTCATTTTATGTCATTTGGAGGCTTATCTTGTTCCTTTAACAGGGCCATTATCTTCCTGTTCCTTGGAGTGGATTTTAACTTTTTTGTGGTGTCCTGGCATCTGGCTTACTACAGTATTTATTCTGGGTGCAGTTTTTCTCTTTAGTTTAGGGCTTCCTGCCCTTTATCCCTTATTGGTTGTGCAGTAGGAGCCAAGGTTGTAATTGGTGCTATAAGCTGTGGAAGCTCAAGCTGCCCTCACTGCCCCAGGGACCAATGAAGCTTCTCTCAACTTTCTCCTTTGCCAGGGACAGAGTCACAGTCATGTGTAATAACTCAAGTTGTGCAGGCCTAGACTGTAGTTGCCCAGAGACTGATGAAGCTTCACACCCTTTTCTCCCCTGCCTGGGGCAGGAATGGAGCTGCAGGTGTGGGCAGCAATCTATGCAGTGTGGGTCCAAGATGACTGCAGTTGCCTCGCTAGACTTCTGCTTATTCAGTCTGTGCCAGCCAAAGGTACCTGCAGTTACCTGGTTAGGCTGATGCAGAGGTAGGGCTTAAGCCTAGCTGAGGGCTGCAAGCAAATCTGGGTGAAAGAAACCAGTTCCTATCATCACTGTGATTTTCGGTCAGCCAGGCTTCCCCTCATGCTGGGGGCGGAGTCAAAATGGCAGCTACCAGCTTCTCTCCAACTTGGACAGATTTACACCCTACCTGTTCTTAGGGTTATACCTTAGCCAGCCAAGTTTATTAACCAGTAGCTGAAATCAGTGGTCAACTGTCTCTTCTGTCACCTCTTTTGGGAAGTGGATCTTTCAATTCCAGCCATGGAACAGCTCCTGAGGTGGCTTCTGCTTCCAGTGGAAGATGGGCATTGGCCTCCATGGCATGGCATGCTCTACTTATGAACTGTCTCTGCAGATGTGCAGTGCCCTTCTTCTACTCCTTCAAGGATGTTATAGGATGTTCTTCTGGTGTCCTGGAGCCCCAAACAGGTGCTTCAGCTAGCTCCAGATAGGTCTGGGTGTTTACTAACTGTCCTGTAGCAGAAGCTGACTCTAGAAGCTCCTTACTCTGCCACCATCTTGCTGATTGTAGGTGGATTCTTTTTCATGAACTCTCTTAGTTTCTGTTTGTGAATATTTTATACTGACCTTTATATTTGAAGGATAATTTTGCTGGATACAGAATTCTCAGTTGGCAGTTTTTCCTCTTTCACTATCCTAACTGTATCATACCACTGTCTTCTTGCCTCCATGGTTTCTGAAGAGAAATCTGCACTTTTTTTTTAAGATTTATTTTTTATTTATTTCTCTCCCCTCCCTGCCCCCTGCAGTTGTCTGCATTCTGTGTCCTTGCTGTGTGTTCTTCTGTCACCGCTTCTATCCTCATCAGCGGCACCAGGAATCTGTGTTTCTTTTTGTTGCGTTATCTTGCTGTGTCAGCTCTCAGTGTGTGCAGCACCATTCCTGGGCAGGTTGCACTTTCTTTCATGCTGGGCGGCTCTCCTTACGGGGCGCACTCCTTGCACGTGGGGCCCCCCTACACAGGGGACACCCCTGCATGGCAGGGGACACCCCTGTGTGGCACGGCACTCCTTGGGTACATCAGCACTGAATGTCGGCCAGCTCCACATGGGTCAAGGAGGCCCAGGGTTTGAACCGCAGACCTCCCATGTGGTAGGTGGACGCCTTACCCATTGGGCCAAGTCTGCTTCCCTGCACTAAGTCTTACTGGATGTCCCTTGTATGTGATGGTTTGCTTCTCCCTTGCGGCTCTGAGAATTTTCTCTTTATCTTTGACATTTGACATTCTGAGTAGTATGTATCTTGGAGTACGTCTATTTTGCTTTATTCTGATTGGGGTATGGTATGCTTCCTAGACATGTAAGTTCATTTCTTTCATGAGAGTTGGGAAATTTTCAGCTATTATTTCCTCAAATACTCTTTCTGCCCCTTTTCCCTTCTCTTCTCCTTCTGGAACTCCCATGACATGTATGTTGTTGTGTTTCATGTTGTCATTCAACTCTCTAAGTCCCTGCTCATTTTTTCCATTCTTTTCTCTCTTCAATTGCAGCTGTTTGTATCACTTATTCCTTCTTCTATCATTTCAAGTCTGTTGTTATATGCTTCTAATGTGTTCTTGATCTCATCTATTACGTCTTTCATTTCCATGAGCTGTTACTTTTCTGTTCAGGGTTTCAAATTCTTCTTTGTGCTTGCTCAATGTCTTCTTGATGTCACTTATCTCTTCAGCCAGATTGTCTTTCAACTCATTAATTTGTTTTCTTAAAGGTTTATTTTTTAATTTATTCCCCCCGCCCCTTCCCCTCCTCCCACCCTGCTGCTTTTGCTGTCTGTGTTGTCTTCTCTTCTTATTTTCTCTCCTCTAGGATTCACCAGGATTTGATCCTGGAGACCTCCAATGGGGAGAGAGGTCTCCTGTCAATTGCGCCACCTCGGTTCCTGGTTTCTGCTGCACCTCACCTTGACTCTCTTTTGATGTGTCATCATCTTGCTGCATGAATCACTTGCATGGGACACTGGCTCACCATGCGGGCACTCATGTGGGCACTGGCTCACCACATGGGCACTCACGCAAGCACTGGCTTTTTGTGCAGGCACACCTTCTCTTCTTTTTCACCAGGAAGCCCTACGGATCAAACCCAAGTCCTCCCATATGGTAGGCGGAAGCTCTATCACTTGAGCCACATCTGCTTCCCTCATCAATTTGTTTTTGGAAATTAGTACACATCTTGTTAATTTTTAAAAAATATTTATTTATTTATTTATTTCTCTCCCCTTCCCCCTGCCCTGGTTGTCTGTTCTCTGTGTCTACTTGCTGCATCTTCTTCTTTGTCTGCTTCTGTTGTTGTCAGTGGCATGGGAATCTGTGTTTCTTTTTGTTGCGTCATCTTGTTCTGTCAGTTCTCTGTGTGTGGCGCCATTTCTGGGCAGGCTGCACTTTCTTTTGCGCTGGGCAGCTCTCGTTATGGGGCACACTCCTTGAGCATGGGGCTCCCCTATGCGGGGGACACCCCTACATGGCACGGCACTCCTTGTGCGCATCAGCACTGCACATGGGCCAGCTCCACATGGGTCAAGGATGCCCAGGGTTTGAACCACAGACCTCCCATGTGGTAGACGGATGCCCTAACCACTGAGCCAAGTCCGCTTCCCTACATCTCGTTAATTAATTCTCTCAAATCCTGCATTTCTTCTGGGGCTTTGATATATTCCTTTTCTTGGGCCATGTCTTCTATTTTCTTAGCTTGGCTTGTAATTTTTGGTGGTGTCTAGGCATCTGATTAGTACATAGTTTACTCAGACACTCAATTTCTTTTTCTTTTGTAGGGATTTAGTGGCAGGAGGCTGTGTTACCACTGCTCTTTGATTCTTGGCTCAACCTGGATTGTTAGGATTATCCCTGCCAGTTGCTCAAAACTGGGCTCTGGACCCAGTAATTGGTTGTAGACTCACTTCCTGGGCCTTTGGGAAGGAGGGTATAGAGGTGGGAAAAAGCCTCTCCATTGTTTTTAATTTTATTACATGCCCTTTCTTGGTCTGCCAGCAGATGGCACTCTTTGGCAGCTCTCAGTTCAATGCCTGGTCAGAGTGTATTTGTTGCAACACAGACTCGATCACTGTGATAGAGCTTCCCGGCTGGAAGTTAAGAGCCTTACAAATCAAACTTTCTCAGCCTTCTCTGTCAGCCCCCTTCCCTTTCCTGAGTAGGAAGTACTCCACTCCCCTCTGAGTCCTTAACAATCAGTCCCAGTTAGTAAAGAAGAAGATTGGGAGGGTTGTACATCTTTAGCCTTTTGCGATTTCCACAGACAAACAATGATGCAGCCCTACCTAGCCTGGAAAGTCTCCTGGGACAAAGCCAATCAAATTTGTGAGTCAAAAACTGAGTCAGCCTTAAGCTGTATCCTTCTCTCTCCCCTTTCTTGGGGAGGTACATCCTCAACAATCAGTCCTGGCTAGAAGAGAGGGAGATTTGGAGTATGGGATTTCTCCAATTCTGTGCCAGCTCCCAGGGCAAACCAGTGTGGTTCCACCCATCCTGGAAGGACTGGTGGGAAACAGCAGACCAAATTTGTGGGTCAAAAGCTGAATCAGCCTTAGGCTGTGTCCCTCTCTCTCCCCTTTCCTGGGGTGGTGGATCTCTGGCGCCCCCCTTTGTCTGTAGCCGCAGGCCCAGAGCCTGAGAATTCTAAAGCGCCTTGAGTGTGTGGGGAGGATGCTGGCAGCAGCAGCTGTTGGTTTCAACTCATTGTTCTGTGGTCCTGATTTCCTTCCTTTGTCCTTCTCTCCTCCGGGCTGTGTCCAGCCTTTACCTAGTGTCCTAAACCCTAGAAAATATTTTCCAGGTTGGTTCAACCTGTCCTCTAGCTATTCTTCTGGAGGAGATAAAAGTCCTGTGTCTTTCTAGTCTGGCATCTTCCCGGAATTCCTACATCTGCCTTTATGCAATCTACTTTTCTGTAAATTCTCTGCTCATCTCTCAGGACTGCTTGCAAGTCTCACCTGCACTTTGAACACTTTCCTCGCTGCTCTAGAAGCCCGTAACTGCCTCTTCCATTATCCCTTTACCCTGTCAGGACATATTTCCACTGTTGCACTTACCTCACTATTTTGCACTTTTTTATTTATTTGCCTATCTCTGTTAGACTGGAGCTCCTAGAGGGTAAGAATTATGTCTTATTCATTTTTGTATTTCTAGAACTGATCCTATAGAGAATATGTTAGTTGAACAAATTGTTTGTTTAGATGCATTTTCTAGATTGCTTTTTTCTGAACTACATGTTTGTTTGTTTTTTAAGAATTATGATGCAAGTAGGAGATAATCAGAGGACACTGAAGAGAATAGTTTAAGTCACCTTTACAACTAAACACTTCTACATCAGTAATCCATGTATTCATTTTATGATTTTTTTCTACATCTGAGAACCACCTGGGCCACTAACCCATGCAGTCTATGTGAGATGGACTATCACATAGGCCACTTTAGTTCCAGGTGCATATTTTATAATAAATATCAAAATAAACTACATGACTAGTGTAGCAGTTTGATATTGTTTATGAATTCCAAAAACAGATATTGGATTATGTTTGTAAACTGGTCCGTTCCTCTGGGCTTATTAGATTGTATTAACTTCAGAGGTTTCAGTTTTACTTGATTAAATTATGATTAGAACTTTGATTGGGTCATGTCAGTAGGACGTTGATTTCCACCACCCCCCCTTGGTGGGTGGGAATTCACAGAGCAAATGACAAGGCAGAGGAGTTAGTTTGAAATGTTTTGAATGCTGAAACCCCAGCAAGTAAATACACAGAGAAGCAGATACATGAAGGCTCCAATAGACATGGCAGAGGCCCTAGGAAGAGAGATGAGCTGTTTGCCTGACAGGTTATAGTTGGCCTTGAGGAGAGAGCAGAGCAGCTGAACCTGGAGAGAAACTAGCCCTGGGAGAGAGATGACACTTATCCCAGCCTAAGGCTGAGATTGGAAGCAGCTGGGACCACGGAGCCTTAAGAGGAAGAAGAATCAACCCTTGCAGATGTTGCAGCCATCTTGCTCAACGCATGGCAAAAGACTTTGGATGAGAAAGTACCTCTCATGGTACCTTGAGTTGGACTCTTTATGGCTTGGTAACTGTATGCTTCTACACCAAAAAAATACCCTTTTATAAAAGTCAACAAATCTCTGGTATTTCGCATCAGCACCCCTTTGGCTGACTAAAACAACTATTAAAATAAAAAATATTCTCTAGCAGTATATTTGCTATGCTTTTGAAAAAAACTGCTTTAAGTCAAGGTCTAAAATTAGAACCAATTTCAAATCTGAAAATATAGATATAAAGGTAAGATAAATACATCAAGGTCCATTCCAAATAACTACAGTAAATCAAGAAGGCCTTGATATATATGAGAAGGAAAAAATCCTAGAAATTTAGAGTATAAAGTAAGAAATCTAAGATCAAATAAAAAAGGAAAATATGACCTCCGCCCCAAATATAAAGATACGCCTTCAATGAGGCTGTCTAAATATGTAAAAAAGTGACTTCCTAAAAAAAGATTGCCAAGGGCTAAGATGAACAGTACCTGTAAGCACACCTATGAATGCCAAGGCATGGCATTACCTCTTATGTCTACCCAGCACTAGGACAATGCCTGGGACCTGATGCTATATCACTACAAAGACAAGAAGTAAAGAAGGGGGAGAGGAAAGCAGTCCAGGTCTAGGAACTGGTGTCTCCTACACTTCACTTAAACTACTATTCTAGAGTAGCTCTTTTAAGTATCTCTACCTGTCTCCTAAATTGAACCCTAAAAGTGATATGAAGAGGAGGTCGAAATCTAGAAAATTAAAGGTCCTACATATACTTTTTAAAAAAAAGATTTTACTTATTTCTCCCATCCCCTCATTGTTTGTACTTGCTGTATCTGTTCGTTTTCCTTTCAGGAGGCAGCGGGAACTAAACCCAAGACCTCTCATGTAGGAGGAAGGCACCTAATTGCTTGAGTCACCTCTGCTCCCTGCTTTATTGGGGCTCTCATTATATTTTCCTCCTTGTGTCTCTTGTTGCATCAGCTCACTGTGCCAGTCCATTGCATCAGCTCACTGCCTTGCTCATCTTCTTTAGGAGGCACTGGAAACCGAACCCAGGACCTCCCATGTAGTAGGTGGGAGCTCAATTGCTTGAGCCACATCTGCTTCCCCTCCTCCATATACTCTTAGGCAATGATTTTCAATCTTTTTGCATTTTCATTACCCTAATCCACTTTACTTAATTTCAAAACATTTCCTACCATCTCTTAAAAATACTACAGGTTACATTTCCTTCCTTTATTAGAGATGCACACACACACACAGAGCTGATTCTGGGTATGTGGCATAAAATCACCAGGAATAATGAATTAGGGAAGACTGAACCATTGTCCCTTGAGGAAATAAGGGTTAGGTTCTGGAAGACTCTGCTGACAACATTTGGTCAACCAAACCCATTAGGCAGTATCAGGGATTGAACCTGGGACCTCATACATGTGAAGTACGCACTCAACCACTGGGCTACACCTGTCCCCTCTTCTTAATTTTTAATGTATCTATTTTACAGATGCCTTATTAAATTTGTTTTGGTATAGAATTATCAATTTCATTGTTTTATCTTTGGAAAACTTTGTCTGGTAAAGTTGTTTGTCTTGAAATCTATTGCTTGAGATAAATATGGTTTCACCAGAAATTTTGTGGTTAGTATTTGGCTTGGTATATCATTTTTTAAAACCATGACTTTCAACTGTTCTTTGTGCTTTTTTTTTTTTTTTTGCTGTCTCTCATAAATAGCATAGAGCCAGATTTTTAAAAATAGTCATTTGACAACTATTGCTTTTTATTTGGAAATTTTAATGTTGATTTATTTCTACAGTTTATTTCTTCCTTACTATATTTGTCTGATCTTTTTCTTATATTTTTGTCCCATCTTATTTTTTTTAGGTTTTATTTTTCTCATTTTATTTTGTTTTCCTTTTTTGGCAAGTATATACTCTCTGAGTCAACTCTTCTATGGTCGCTTCTTTCTTACTCAAAGGTGGGGGGCACAGGGGATTCACGCTGCGACCACTGGCCTGTGTGTTCCTGTGCCAGGCTGGGTTTTGTTTTCCTTAGATACCATGGACCAGGCACTAAACCACTGCATTTTCACTCCACCTCCAGCTAAGTGCTGGCAAAGCACTGTCTTCAAAGCCTGACAGCCTAATGGAAAAAGCTCAGGATTGGTGCCTCCAAGGCTACTCCTGTCTTCTTACTTCAAATTACCCTCTCTGAGTTCATCGTCCTGTGCGCCAAACCACATGATCTGAGGGCATCCAAGCAGAAACATATGCCTCAGTGGGGGGCCCTTGGTCCAAACCCTATTCTCTTCACAGATAAATCTGGAACCTCTTCTATTTCAATATGAACTCTTACCACAATCTTAATCAGCATCTTTATCCTTATCCTGTAACTTAAAATAATTCAATGTTAACCAAAATTGGTCATTATACCTGATGCTTATTTAAATTCACCCACATTAACTAATTCCACTGTGTACTGTCTCTTCTTGAATCCCATTTCTTTCTTGCTTCAATTAATTTTCTCCCCCAAAGTATACCCTTTATTAATTCCTTCAGTTATCATCTGTTGTGGTATACTTCTTAAGACTTTTCTGAAAATATCTTTATTCTTTCTTTGCTATTGAATAATTTAGCTAGGTACAGAATTCAGGCTTGACTTTTTCATTCTATCCTTTGAATTTTTTAATCACCTTTCACAGTTTCCATCTCCTTATATCTGTGTTTAGTATTCTGTATCTGGTTAATTTCTTCAGATCTATCTTCCACTCTCTAATTTATACTTCAGCTGTCTCTAGTTTGCTGCTTAAACTTTCCATTGAGCTTAAACTTAATTTAAAAAAAAAAATCCAATTTGGTCCTTTTTTTAATATCACCTATTCCTTTGTCAAAGACACTATTCCTGATTTTATTTATTTGATTTAAAAATAAACTACTTTCTAAAGTTCTTGGTACATTAAATCTACCATCTATTATGTTTGCTGAGTCTCCCTCTAGTAGATTGTTTCTTTATAGGCTTTATAATTTTTGATAATGAGCTCATCTTCAGTGGGAATTGTTTTTGTACGGGAATCCCACTTGACTTGGGTTGTGAAAGTAGTATTGCTACAGAGGGATGTTTGTGTACACTTACAGTAGGTACTCTTAAAGCAGCGCTATCCAACAGAACTTTCTGGGATCACGGAAATGTGTTCTACCTGCATTGTCCAATATGGTAGGCACTAGTCACATGTAGCTACTAAGTATCTGAAATGTTGCTACTGTGACCGAGAAAATTACTTTTTTAAAAAACTTGACTTAATTTAAACTTAAAATTAAATAGCCATATGTGGCACCATATTGGACAGTGCAGCAGAGGCTTCATTTTTCATGGACAAATGCTTACACTGTTTTTTGGTTTGAATATTTCCATGCAATCTATTGGTAAAAATTTGGATTCTATACCTCTGTGTGGTTCATGGAAGGTATAAATTGTCAGTAAATTATACTTGTTAGCATTTTGGACTCTCCTTTTGTCCCTTCTAATACTGCTTGCCTTGAATTGTTTTGTCTTGTATTGATATTTTGCACTACCTTTTTTATCCCTTTATCAGCTGCTTGCATCCTCCTTTGAAGCATTTTATATGTAGTTCTTGTTTTATTAAATCTGAACTTTTATCTTTTAAGTAGGTGAGTTTAATTCATTCCTATTTATTTTTATTCTGGATATGCATGTTTGGATTTATTCCTAGCAACTTTTTTTGTGTTTTCTAACTGTAATTTTTTTTTTCTATTTTCCTGTCTACTAATGTACTGATCATGTTTTTCCTTTTGCTACATTTTTTTCTTCTTATCGTTTTAAGGATTTACATTTTATAATTCTTTCAGTGGTTACCTTTTTAAAATTTATTAACTCTTATTTACAAAACATACTATAACCTTAAATTTTTAACACAAGTTAAAATTATATTTTCTTACAAGAGTTAATTATACTTTATATCCTAATCCTTAGCAAGCTTTTATTTTCCTTTTCACGTCACCCTTCACAAATCCCATGTTGCTTTTAAATTTAAATTATAACTTATTAAAAATCATCTTGTCATTTTATAATCAATATGCGTTTAGAGTTAACATTGTTGTTCTGATTTTTCCCTTTCTCCTTTTTCTTACATCACATCAATACCTTCTGGGCTCATTTTTTCCTTACTGGACTATATTTTTAAGTAGTCCTTCCAGCAAAAGGCTTTCAAAATCCTAAAAGTCTGAAAATGTTATTGTAGTAACCTCACTATTAGAAAGATGGCTGGGAATAAAATTTTAGGTTCAAATTTCTTTTCTCTCAGGACTTTGAAGAAGGGTTACTGTGGTCTTAAAACCAATGATTAAGTCTGATGTCATGTGGATTCTCATTTTTTGAAGACCATACAGTCTCTTTTTCTCTCTGTTGGTACCTGGGAAATTCTCTTCATCATCACTGATGCATAATGCATATGTTGATCTTTGTTGTTTAAAAATGTATTTCTCTTGGACAGCATTACTTTTGAAACGAGTGGTGGGGAACTGCTGTGGAGCTGCTGCTGTTGCTGTTTAAAGGGTGGAAGTGTGTCTTTGTGCCTGGCCATGGCACAGCAACTCCTCCAGAAGCAGAACATCACCCTGTGTGGGAGTGCCAAAATTGTGGTGGATTCTCCTTTGGCATCAACAGCATTTTATATATATCTGAAAATTTTACTTGAGTACAGAAATATGGACTCACCTCGCTTGTAACTATTGATCCTGAGCTCATAAAATACCTCAATAATGTGATGGAACAACTAAAAGATTGGTTATACAAGTGTTCCGTTCAGAAACTGGTGGGTAGTCACCTCAAATATTAAAAATGGTGAAGTCCTTGAAAGACGGCAATTTGATATTGTGTGACAAGACTGCGACGATGATCATACACCCAGAGAAGTCACAGAAAGCTATCCAAGATGAAATTTGTTCAGTAAATCAGACAGATCACAGCTACAGTAACATTTCTGCCACTATGAGAAGTTTCTTGTTCATTTGCTCTACTGATTTATACAAAGATATGGTTGTTCCTGAAAAATGGGAAGAATCAGGACCACGGTTCATTACCAATTCTGAGGAAATCTGTCTTCCTTCAGTTACTACCATAATTCACAAAGTAAATAGCATGGTGGTCTACAAAATTCCTGTCAATTACTGAAGGATGAGATGAGAAAAACAATGTACTTGTAATTCTTTTTTTTTTTTAAGATTTATTTTATTTATTCCCTGCCTCTCGTTTGCACTGTCTGCTCTGTGTCTGCTGGTCTTCTTTTATTTTAGGAGGCACCAGGAACTGAACCTGGGACCTCTCTTGTGGGAGAGAGGTGGTCAATCACTTTTTCCTGAAATCGACTCTAGTTGATAGGTTTTATTTCATGGGTTATTTTTTAGATAGGGAAAGCCAACATTATACTTTACTGAACCGTGCATAATTGTTCTTTTTTTTAGTACCTGTCTGACTTTCCGTAGGACTGACATCATGAATTAGAGGAGAGTATGGTATTCCTTATTAATGTGTTTGGCTAAATAGATTAGCACAAAAGCACATAACACATTGTTCAAAAAAGAACCAGCAGATTTTGTTAGCGTTCCTTTGAGAGTGGTAACTATACCATTTTTTGCTATAATGCTGAATGACTTCTTAAATCATACATTTTGGTCAAGTAGCTTAAGTCAGAATATATATAAATATTTAAATATAAAATATAGCATAAGAAGTCTGAATATTCAGAATCTTTTTTTAGATTCTGAAAGTAATTAGTATAACACCAGTAATGAAAATCTGCTCTATTAGACCCTTTTGCCATTTATTTAGTTGTATAGTTACCATGTTGAAAAAACCTTTACTAATCTGATTTTAATTTATGTAACTTGTACCTATGAAGTCATGGATATAGCTACTGTTTTATTTCCTATGATGCAGAATGCTTAAAAATGTCTTCATGTGTTTTATAAAATCAGGCTTTAAATGACAATGATGAAATAAATTTATATGTTAAAAAAAAAGTATTCCTTTTCATTCTTGGTAGGTTCTTTCTATCTGAGGGCTCATACCTTTTTTAGTTCTAGAAAATTCTCAGAAGTTATTTCTTCAAACATTGCCTTGTCATTTTTCTTCACTTGCAACTCCCATTATACAAGCACTGAAACTTCCACACTGTCCTAAATGCCTCAATCATCCCTTCCTATACTATTTCTTATCTCTTGAGGCTGAGTTTGGGAAGAATTTCTCACCCTGATCTTCTACTTCACTTTTTTTTTCCTTCACTCTGTCCAATTTGTTATAGAATCTATTCAATTTCAACACCTAAATTTTTCATGTTCATTACTGCCTATTATCGTTTCATCACTTCTGGTTCTTGTTTTAAGGATGAAAGTTGATCCTTGGTCCTCTAAGGTATTTAAATTAAGTTGTACTTCAAGTTTCTTTCTGACTGCTCTACTTCTTAATAGGTAGTACTGCTGTTTGTTTCATCATGCTAGGCCTTCTCATGGTTCCTCGCTGTGAAACATTTCCTGAAGGATTGTTCACTTGCTCTCTTAGTCAACAATGGTCTCCTGGCTCAGGGGGCATCACCTTGAATCTGTTCTGACAGATTTCCCAGCAGCAGTGATGGTCTCAACAGACAGTGCAAGCAGCTCCTTTCTATAACTTCTCATTTAATGTATACTTCCTTCACTTAAGCATGCCCTTTGGCCTCAGGTCAGGAACATTCCTTCTTTTGTATTCAAGTTAAAAGGGCATTTATTAATCTAAATTCTTTAAAAAAAAAAGATTTACTGTTATTTATCCTCCCCCCCTTTGTTTTTTGCACTCACTGTCTGCTTTCCATGTCCATTCACTATGTGTTCTTCTGTGTCTGCTTGTTTTCTCTTTAGGCGGCACCAAGAACACATCCTGGGACGTTCTGCACTGCTACCTCAGCTCCCTGGTCAGCTGCATCTCTTACTGTCTCTCCTCTGTGTCTCTTTTTGTTGCATCATCTTGCTGCACCAGCTCCCTGTGTAGGCCAGCACTCCTGTGTGGACCAGCACCCTGCTTGGGCCAGCTTGCCACATGGGCCAGCTTACCTTCACCAGAAGGCCCAGGGAATCAAACCCTGGGCATCCAATGTGGTAGATGGGAGCCCAATTGCTTGAGCCACATCCGCTTCCCAGTTTGGTACAGAAGCCTGAAGAGGTCAGTATGTGCTTTGTTAACCATCTTGAAATAAGATCAATTATTTTAAAAATATCATTCCCCTGCATTCTCTTTACTTTCCTTGTGGAACTCTTATCAGCTAGAACACCAACAAAAAATTACAAGCCATACTAAGAAACAAGAAGACATGGCCCAGCCCAACGAATAAAATAAGGAACAGGAGGAGGTGCAGAACTTGGAACAACTAATCAGAGATGTCCCAAAAATATCATTAATCAACTTAATGAAGTGAAGGAAGAGATTAAGGATATTAAGAAGATACTGGGAGAACATGCTGAAGAAATTATAAACATACATAAAACGATAATGGATATGATGGTGATGAATGGCACAATGCAAGAAGTAAAAAATACACTGGAAGCACATAACAGCAGATTTGAACAGGCAAGGAAAGAATCAGTGATGTGGAAGACAGTACAGCTGAAATCACACAGATAGTAGAACAGATAGATAAAAAGATAGAAAAAATCCAGCAGGAACTTAGGGATTTGAATGACAACACAAAACGCACAAACATACACATTATAGGCATCCAAGAGGGAGAAGAGAAAGGAAAGGGGACAGAAGGTGTGCTGAAGGAAATAAAGGCTGAAAATTTCCCAACCCTATTGAGGGACATGGACATACAGGTCCAGGAAGTGCAATGCACCCCAAAAAGTATAAATCCTAACAGGCCTACTCCAAGACATTTATTTCTCAAATTGTCCAATGCTCAAGCCAGAGAGAGAATACTGAAAGCAGCAAGAGAAAAGAGATCCATTACATACAAGGGAAGCTCACTCTGATTAAGTGCTGATTCCTCATCTGAAACCATGGAGGCAAGAAGGCAGCAGTATGACATAGATAAGGTGTTAAGGGAAAAAAATAACTTCCAGACAAGAATTTTCTATGCAGCAAAGCTCACATTTGAAAATGAGGGAGAGTTCAAAATATTCACAGATAAACAGAAATTAAGAGAGTTGGTCAATAAGAAACCTACCCTTCAAGAAATACTAGAGAGAGTTTTGCAGATTGAAAGGAAAAAACAGGAGAGAGAAAGTTGGAGGAGAGTATAAGAACAACTAAAAAGATAAAAAGAAATAAAAACAACATATGGCATACATAAACCTAAAGAAAATATGGCTAATATAAGTAATTCCTTGACAGTAATAATACTGAATGTTAATAGATTAAACTCTCCAGTCAAGAGACAGAGATTGGCAGAATAGATAAGGAAATACGACCTAGCTATATGGTGTTTACAAGGAACCTTTCTGAGACCCGAGGATGCAAGGAGGCTGAAGGTGAATGGCTGGAAAACAATTTTACATGCAAACACAGAAGTAGCTATACTAATAATGGACAAAATAGACTTTAAATGTAAAACTATTGTAAGAGACAAAGAAGGCAACTATATATTAATAAAAGGGATACTTTATCAAGAAGAAAGAACAATCATAAACATTTATCTACCTAACCAGGGTACCTCAAAATACATGAGGTAAACATTGGAAAAATTAAATGGAGAAATAGATGCCTCTACAATTATAGTGGGGGGCTTAAATAAACCATTATCACCGTTAGACAGAACATCTCGACAGAGAATCAATGAAGAAACAAAGACCTTGAATAATTCATTAGAGGATCTGAACCTAAAAGACATATACAAAACAATACACCCCAATCAGTGGGATATACATTCCTCTGGAGTGCACATGAATCATTCTCCAGGATAGACACATGCTACATCACAGAACAACTCTCAATGAATTCAGAAAGACTGAAATTATACAAAGTAATTTCTCTGACCACAATGGAATGAGCCTGGAAATCAGTAAGGGCCAGACAACCAGATTATACACAAAGATATGGGAGTTAAACAACACATTCTTAGATAAACAGTGGGTTAAGGAGGAAATCGCAAAAGAAATCAGTAACTACCTTGAACAAACAAAAGCGACAGCACAAGGTATCAAAACTAATGGGATTCTGAGAGGGAAATTCATAGCTCTAAGTGCCAATATTAAAAAAGAAGGGCTATAACCATGTAACAATTATTATATGATCTCACTGATATGCCAACAAGATGGATAATTTAGAGGAAATGAACAAATTTCTAGAAACACAAAAACAGCCTACATTGATGAAAGAAGAAGTTGATGAACTCAACAGACCAATCACAAGTAATGAGATAGAATTAGTCAACAAAAACCTCTCAACTAAGAAGAGTGCAGGACCAGACAGTTTTACAGGTGAATTCTACCAAACATTCCAGAAAGAACTAACACCAATCATACTTAAAGTCTTCTAAAAAATAGAAGTGGAGGGGTATTGCCTAACTCATTCTATAATGCCAACATCACTCTAATATCAAAGTCAAACAAAGATGCCGTAAGAAAGGAAAACTACAGACCAATCTCTCCAATGAAACTAGATGTTAAAATCCTCAACAAAATACTTGCCAATTATATTGAACAACACATCAAATGAATTATACACCATGACCAACTGGGTTTCATGCCTGGTATGCAAGGATGGTTCAACATAAGAAAATCAATCAATGCAATACACCATATAAAAAAATAGAAAAAAAATCACACGATCATCTTTAAAGATGCAGAAAAAGCATTCAACAAAATACAGCACCCTTACCTGATAAAAATACTTTGATAGAAATAGAAGGAAACTTCCTCAACATGATAAAGGGTATATATGAAAAACCCACAGCTAACATCATATTCAATAGTGAAATCCTAAAAGCTTTCCCTCTAAGATCTGGAACAAGAAAAGGATGCCCACTGTCACCACTCTTATTTAACATTGTGCTAGATGTACTTGCTTGAGCAGTTAGGCAAGAAAAAGATATAAAAGGCATCCAAATTGGAAAGGAAGAAGTAGAAATTTCACTATTTGCAGATGACATGATTCTATACCTCAAAAGCCCTGAGAAATCTATATCAAAGTTTCCAGAGCTTATAAGTTCAGTAAAGTGGCACATTGTAAGATCAATGTGCAAAAATCAGTAGCATTTCTGTACATCAATAATGAGCAATCTGAGGAGGACATCAAGAAAAAAATCCCATTTACAGTACTACTAACTAAAATTAAAAGAATTAAATACCTAGAAATAAATTTAACTAAAGATGTAAATGACTTGTATGAAGAAAACTACTCTTAAAGGAAATCAAAGACCTAAATAAATGGAAGAATATTCCTTGTTCATGGACAGGAAGACAAAATATCATTAAGATATCTATCCTACCCAAACTGATATACAGATTTAACACAATCCCAATAAAAATTACCACAGCATTTTTTAATGAATTGGAAAATCTAACTATGAAATTATTTGGAAGGGTAAGGGGCTCCAAATGGCCAAAGACATATTGAAAAAGAAAAATGAAACTGGAGGATCACACTACCTGACTTTAAAACATACTACAAAGCTACAGTGATCAAAACTACATGGTATTGGCACAGGACTAGACATACTGATCAATGAAAATGAATTTAGAGTTCTGACATAGATCCCACATATACAGTCAATTGACAGTTGACAAGGTTGCCAAGCCTGGGACAGAATGGCCACTTCAAAAAATGGTGCCTGGAGAACTGGATATTCATACCCAAAAGAATGAGAAAGGAATACCACCTCATCCCTTATACAAAAATTAAATCAAGACCGATCAAAGATATAAGAGCCAAGACCATAAAGACCTTGGAAGATAATGAAGGGAAGCATCTACAGGATCCTGTATTAGGAAATGGTTTCATGAACTTTACACCCAAAGCATAAGCAATGAAAGAAAAAACATAAATGGGACTTTCTCAAAACTAAAAACTTTTGCACCTCAAAGAAGTTTGTCAAGAAAGTGAAAAGGCAGCCTACTCAATGGAAGAAAATATTTGGTAACCATATATCTGATAGGTGCCTAATACCCAGCATATATAAAGAAATCCTATACCTTGAAAATAAAAAGACAAACAACCCATTTCAAAAAATGGGCAAATGATTTGAGTAGACACTTCTCCAAAGAAGAAACACAAATGGCTAAAAAAGCACATGAAAAGATGTTCAACATCACTAGCTAATAGGGAAATGCAATCAAAATCCATTAGATCTGGTGGCTATTAAAAAAACAAAGGACCACAAGCGTTGGAGAGGATGTGGAGGAATGGGAACAATTAGACACTGCTGGTGGGGATGTAGAATGGTGCAGCCATTGTGGAGGACAGTTTGGTGGTTCCTCAGGAAGCTAACTATATAATTCCCATATGATCCAGCAATCCCACTGCTGGGGATATATCCAGAAGAATGGAAAGCAGGGAAACGAACAGATATATTGCACATCCATGTTCATAGTGGCATTATTCACTACTGCCAAATGTTGGAAACAATCCAAATGTCCATCAACAGATGAATGGATAAACAAACTGTGGTATATACATACAATGGAATATTTCTCAGCTGTAAGAAGGAATGCAGTATTAATACCCAGGATAACATCGATGAATCTTGAAGACTTTATGTTGAGCGAAGCCAGGTAGGTACTGAAGGCCAGATATTACATGACCTCACTGATATGAATTAAGCAAACTGGGTTGTCTCACAGAGCTACAGATTGGAAGAAAGGTTTACAGGAGACAGAAAGGGAGAAGAAGTTTGAGTCAACGTCCATAGGGGCAAAATCTGTGATAAGGTGAAAGTGAGTAGTTGCGCAGTGGATGGCTATAAGTGGTGCAGTGATGCTACTGGGCTGGGTGGTATCTGTAAGTGGGGTAGGGTAGGAGGGTAGGTTTGCTTGTCCATGGAACTGGGGTAGGGTTGCGGGTGGGAGCAGGTGAACTATGGGGATTTACAGGTATGTGATTGAAATTACAACATTGGGAATGTTCTTCTGGCAAATATAGCAGGGGAGGGTTACTGGTTTAAGGTGTTGGATGTGGGGGGCATGAAGGACAGGGCACACCTGGGGCAGGTTTCTAGGGAATATGCAATGTTAAACTTGTCATAGTGCATTGTATCAGTGGGTAGAGATTCACATAATGCGTGGGAAGGTATTGGAATGGAAAGTCCTGCTATGATCTCAAATAGAGAGGCAGGAGTCTCTTGAGAGCATAGGCAGTGACTAATAGGGAGGATAGGCCAGTATATCAAGCCCTCAATGTTGTTGTAAGTAACTATGAATCTTGTCCTTCTTTGAGTTAATCTTGGTGATTACCTTGGGAACTGAGGGGAGGAGGAGGGAGAATAGATGGAACATGGGACATTTTTGGGGCAATGGAATTTTTCTACATGATCTTGCAATGCTGGATACAGACCATGTTAAACTTCATCAAAATCTATAAAAGTGCATGGTCCAAAATGTAAACCATAATGTAAATTACCACCATGGCTAGTAGCAATGTTTCAATATTTGTACATCAACTGTAAAAACGTACCATCCACATGTAAAGTATTGATGATGGGAAAAGGGTTAAAGGGTGAGGATGCTGGGTATATGGAAATCACCTATATTCTGTACATGCGTTTTCTGTAACATAAAACTTCTTTGAAGACAAAATGAAAAAAAAAAAAACACTGGGGGAATAAATGGAAGAAAATGTCACTGTACATACACTTATGGTGATGAAAGACATAATGTCAAAAAAATTTTTGATTTTTATTTCAAAATTTTTAAAAATTTGTATTTTTATTCATTATTTTTAAAACTATCACTATTATATCATTTTCCTATTCATTGTATTCAGTTATTTGGTTAGCTTTCAATTTTGAAGAAGTTTTGGATCACAGAAGGGTTACAACTGTGGCAGGGGAGGATCATTGGTGCAGGGTGTCAGAGATGGGGGATGCATATGAGGAGGTTCACCTGGGGCATACCTATAAGGCATATGAATGCATTCAAGTGCACTGTCACAGTGGGCGGAGAGTCACACAATAACCAAAGGAATATTGAATTCCCATCCTGGGGAGCTATGCCACATTCTCTAATGGGACAGCAAGTGATAGTGAAGAATGGACCACTGACGGACCCTTGATAGCGATGACTGTACTTACGAACCTTTACTTTTGAAATTGAAACTTAGCCTAGTATTATAGGGTGCTGAAGAGTTACCTCCTGAGAGCCTCCTCGTTGCCCAAATGTGGCCTCCCTCTAAGCCAAACTCAGCATATAAATGCATTACCTTCCCCTCAGTGTGGGACATGATTCCTGGGGATTAGCCTTCCTGGCACCAAGGGATTACTACTAAGCACCAATTAGCAATGTAACTGGAAAAAGACCTTGACCAAAAGGGGAAAAGGATAAAGACAAATGAGTTTACATCCTAAGAGACTTCAAATGAGTCTGGAGGTCATTCTAGAGGTTACGCTTATACACATCTCAGCAAGATCTAATTGACTGCCATAGTAAATACTGCCTCAAATAGTGGGGCTCCTGAGGGTTCTGGAAACTTCCAGACACTATAGGCAGGGCAGACAGCTCAGGAATTGGGCACCCTGCCAGCGGGCCCTACTTTGGAATTTATGCTCCCCAGTGTGACATATTTGCACTCAGTTGTGGTTTCCTTACATATGGCCCTTCTGCCCCTTCTATTTGAAATTATAATTAGTACTAAAGTTGATAAGCATACATTCAAGAGACTTAAATCTTTGGCCTGCTCATGTACCAATTGGGCCCTGAATTTCAACAGATTTGCAACACCTACTCTCCAGTTAATTAGATTCACCCAGGACAACAAACAAGGAGATGATGGGCAATGACCATCATCTCAAGAAACAGAGAGAGTCTGCAACTGCAAGCAAGACAGTTTCATCCATCTGCCCCTCTAAGCATCCTCTCAATTAGAGGTAGACTGGGCATTACCATCTCAAAATCCTTAGGACTGGGGAATGAACAGTGGACTAAAATAAACTTACTGTTATTCTACTATAGACTTATTGCGATCCTAGCAATGGAAGAACTTTTATCTTTGATGTGGAAGCAGTGGCCACTGGTGGTTCTGAGGGGAAGGAGAAGGAAAAATAGGTGTAATTTGGGGTCATTTTTGGGACTTGGGAGTTGTCTTGAATGACATCGCAATGAAAGATAACAGGCCATTATATAGCTTGTAAAAACTTACAAAAATGTGTTGGAGAGAGTGTAAACTACAATGTAAACTATAATCCAGACTTAGTGGCAATGCTCCAAAATGTGTTCATCAAGTGTAACAAACGTACCACACTAATGAAGGGTGTTGTTAATGTGGGAAAATGTGGGAGGGCTAGGGAGTGGAGCATATGGGCATCTCCTGTATTTTTTATGTAACATTTATGTAATCTAAATATCTTAAAAAAAAAAAAAAGTAAAAAGAAAAAAGAACAATTCTCTGCCCTACTTTCCAGCTCATAAATTTGTTCAACTATAAGTACGGTTAATCAGGGAAGCAGACTTGGCCCAGTGGTTAGGGCGTCCGTCTACCACATGGGAGGTCCGCGGTTCAAACCCCGGGCCTCCCTGACCGGTGTGGAGCTGGCCCATGCGCAGTGTTGATGTGTGCAAGGAGTGCCGTGCCACGCAGGGGTGTCCCCTGCGTAGGGGAGCCCCATGCACAAGGAGTGCACCCCGTAAGGAGAGCCGCCCAGCGTGAAAGGAAATACAGCCTGCCTAAGAATGGCACCGCCCACACGGAGAGCTGACACAACAAGATGACGCAACAAAAAGAAACACAGATTCCCGTACCGCTGACAACAACAGAAGCGGACAAAGAAGATGCAGCAAATAGACACAGAGTACAGACAACCGGGGCAGGGGGTTGGAGGGGAAGGGGAGAGAAATAAATAAATAAAATAAATATGGTTAATCAGCCAATCTCATAAGTTTCTTATTTTGATAACCAAAAATTTAATTTCCAGATCAATATTTAATTATTTTTATAGATATAATAATTGCTCATATTTCTCTGAGGATGTTAATTATATTTATTGTAAAATCTAGTTCTGCTTTTCTATTCTATTTCTGAGACAAATTCTATTATCTACTCTGCATGGTTGTGTTCCTTTCCTTTTTGGTGATTTTATAGTCAAGACTCCCTGTTCAGACAGTCTACTACTTATTTTTGCAGTATGTACTTAGAGGGGGAAAGTAGGATTTGTTTTCAGTGAGGGTGATGGATGGGCAGAGGTGCCACATCAGGGAAAAGTGTTGTACCTTGTCTTCTGAGCATAGGTGGTCCCTGTTCTGGAATTCATTAAATATCTGGAACTCTGCCCTATCTCTCCAATCCAACTCCCATACACACTATACCTGCCTGAGACACCTCTGTCACCAGGCTATAACACAGGATACCACAATCACCCTGTTGTTTGCATTGAGTCCCTCAGAACTCCTCATATCAACACCTTCCAAGCAGAAACACGCTAGAAGCTGCGCTCATCTTCAGCAGCAATATTATGGTGCCCTCATTTTAGACCAAGGTTTGCTTCTGCAATCTGATCCCATCTGCTTTTTAAGGATCTTTAACAGCCAGTGGCCAACCAAGGGTTTTCCTTCCTTTATTTTCACTCTAGTGTGCTTGCAAGATTATTTTTAAAATTCTAATCTAAAATTTCTAAGTATTTGGGGCAGGATGGAGAAGCTATAGCATGTCCTTAGTCCATCACCAAAAAATGGAATTCCCATTTTATTCATTTATTTGAGGTACCAGGGGTTGGGGATTGAACCCAGGAACTCTTATGTAGGAAGCCAGTATGCAACCACTGAACCATATCAGCTTCCCTGAGTTGGTTTTTTTGTTTGTTAATGCTTACTGTTTATTTTTCTTTTTTTCAGGAGGCACCGGGAACCAAACCCGGGACCTCCCATTTTGGTGGTGGGCACTCAACCGCTTGAGTCACATCTGGTCCCTTTTTTTTTTAATTCATAAAAACTTAGTTTGAAAATTTTTTAGGACCTTTTGTGAAATATATTATTTCTTAAAAGGCTTTAGAAAAACTGCTCTAGAAAGTGAAAAATAAGAACTGACATGCTCCAATTTAACATAACTGGTAAAGCTATAATTTTGATTGATTAATGCATGAGAGAAATGTAATTTGTGTAATTTTTATTAACTCTTCCAAGACTTAAAAGTATTAGCCCTCTGACAGTTGTGAAAATATTGCTAGGTAGACTAAAATATAATTAGTTCATATATGGCTTTTGAAACATGCTAGTTAGTTACAAAAACCCTTAACTCACAAAAAGAAACTGCTTTTCCAGCTGGTTCAACAATACCTAAGGTAAGAGTTAGGTAAAGAACAGCAGTATCTTCTATTGAGCAGCAAATAGCTACAGCTTCTCTTTCAGGAAAGAAAGAATACAAGATTTGTGGGAATTCAACACCAAGAGATTGACATCCCTAGACATGCCGTGCTAGAATATTAATCACAGTTCCACAGACACCAACCCTAGAGAGTCAGAGGGGTACCCTTGAAGTATGGGAAACTATGTTAAATGCTAGAAGTTTAAAACTGAAAAAGTTGTGACTGCTTACAAGCAAAAACAGAGCTTTTGTTCTTAAAGAGTTTCATATATAAGAATTTTATATATTATTTAAAAGTGAGAAGGTGAATACACAGTAAAGCTCGCGCACTACTGGGAGGAGTATAAACTAGTAAAGCCACCTTGGAGAGCAATTTATCAATATCTAGTAAAACTGAAGGTGTACATGCCCTATGACCCATGAACTCCACTCCTAAAACATACCTTAAAAAGCTCTCCACATTGCATGGGAAGGCCTGAACCAGAAAATCCACTGAAGTTTGTTTGGAAAAGTGGAAAATAAGAAACAAACTGAATGTTAATCAGTAGAAGAATGAATAAAGCATGGTATATTTGTAGACTTTAATTCTATACGGCATTGAAAAATAATCAATTCAGGATAGAAATCATCTTAAAAACAATGTTAGATGAAAAAAGGAAGCTGTAGAAGGATATGTGCATAACGATGGTATTTTGATGAAGTCTTAAAATATGAGAAATTTTATTATGTTTTGTTTATGGACACATGCACATGTGTAATGAAATATAAAATATAGGTGGAAATATAAAACATCAAATTCAAAATACAGTATCTCTGGGGAAGGACAGAAATGGGATTAGAGGGAATATAAAGGCTTTAAATTTTTTCTGTAATGTTTTATTTCTTTAAAAAAGATCTGAGGCAAGCCTTGTAAAATGGTAAAACCCAATAAAGTCTTTTTTATACAACTGAAGTACTTCCTATTAAGAAATTACACATCACTTGTTAAACACAGAAAATAGTCCATGGAAGACAAAATCAAATACTTACTAAAGAGCATGTCATTGAAAAAAATCAAATAATACAGCAATGTCATATTTAAATAGCATTACCTGATAAACAGGTTTTTTTAAATACTATTCCAGATGGTTTCCAAACACATTACAAAATGAGACAATACTGTATACTAAATATACTGTTATACAACATGCTTTTTTCATTTAATATATTATAGACCTCTTTCCATATCTGCACACAGAGATTTAGTTCACTTATTTTGGCTCTTGTACAGAATATATGTTTTATATGTATGTGTGTGTGTGTGTATATACATATGTATTTGCCATAATAAATTTAATCATTTCACCACTAATAATTTTTTTATTGAGCAGTGTTTCCCAAAATTGCCTGAAACCAGTACACAGTACCAGGTTTCTACCCCTAGGAATTTTAATTTAATAAGTCTCAGGGCAGGGAACCTGCTCTATTTTGCTTTTTAAACAGGGGTGCTGGGAATTTTCCTGAGGCAAGTTTGGGAAATTGCTGTACAGAGCAGCACTAAGTGAGTTAAGTGATCGTGAAGACAGTCTTTTGTTTCCAACTTTTGGTTCTCAGTATCATGTCTGATATTCATCGACTGCTGCTTGGTTTCTGCCTTGACCAGTGGCAGTATGTGTGACAGGCTTTGGAGATATTTTGTGCCCAGACTCAGTCATACAGTGGGGAAGATATGCCAGCCAAGAGCTTCTGCCCTGGTACTAATTTCAAAAAACATTTTTAGTGCCCATTATGGTCCAGGCCCCAGTGAGTGCTGGGAGACAAAGCAGCAGAGGAGCGGCCCTCTCAGTTTTCTGACCAGCATACTCTAACTCCAGCCTCCTGTCCTGGAACCCTGCCTGCCCACAAATCGACTTCCATAGTCCCTGTGGGCTTTGCTCCTTTTGTTTTAGCTGACTAGACCCTTTGTTTGCCAAGACCTGAGGTACAGATCACAGTTCTTCCTAGCTCTATCCTGTTTCCCTAGAGAACCTTGACTGATAAACAGTATTGAACTATTCGTAGTTGCCTGATACAGCACACATTCAGACCTTTAAGTCTTCGAGTCTGTTGTTCTATTAGGTTGGTACAAAAGGAATTGCAGTTTCAGACCATGGATTTTAAATCACTATAACTAGGCTCAAACATATCTTTATTAATCAAAATAGGAACCATTACAATCAACACATTTTTGCCAATGAGAAATGTTTGCTTATTCCTTAGCATAAAAACCCATGCTTCAGGATTTCACAAACTCTTGGAAAGCATTTTCTGCATCCTGCTGGTTGTAGAAGCATTTTTCCTGCAAAAAGTTATGGAGATGCTTGAAGAAGTGGTAGTCAGTCGGCGAGAGGTCAAGTGAATATGGCAGATAAGGCAAAACTTTGTAGCCCAATTTGTTCAACTTCTAAAGCATTGGTTTTGTGATGTGCAGTTGGGCATTGTCATGGAAAAGAATTGGGCCCTTTCTGTTGACCAATGCTGGCTGCAGGTGTTGCAGTTTTTAGTGCATCTCATCGATTTGCTGAGCATACTTCTCAGATATAACGGTTGTGCAGGGATTCAGAAAGCTATAGTGGCAGCAGACCACCAAACAGTGACCACGGTCTCTTTTTGGTGCAATTTTGGCTTTGGGAAGTGCTTTAGAGTTTCTTCTCGGTCCAACCACTGAGTGGGTCATCACCAGTTGTTGTATAAAATCCACTTTTCATTGCACGTCACAAACTGATTGAGAAATGGGTCGTTGTTGCATAGAATAAGAGAAGACGTCACTTCAAAACAATGATTTGTTTGCTTTTCAGTCAGCTCATGAGGCACATTCACTTATCACACTTTTTAACCTTTCCGATTTGCTTCAAATGCCAAACAACTATAGAATGACTGACGTTGAGTTCTTCAGCAACACCTTGTGTTGTTGTAAGAGGATCAGCTTTCATGGTCGTTGTCAACTTCCAATGTCCAGCCACTACACTCCTCTATTTCAAGGCTCTCTTCTCCTTTGCAAAACTTCTTGAACCACCACTGCACTGTACGTTATTTAGCAGTTCCTGGGCCAAATGCGTGGTTGATGTTGCGAGTTGTCTCTGCTGCTTTCCGACCCATTTTGAACTTGAATGAGAAAATTGCTCAAATTTGTTTTTTGTCTAACATAATTTCCATAGTCTAAACTAAATATAAAATAAACAATAAGTCATTAGCAAAAAAACATAAAGTGATAAATGCACATTAAAATGCTGCATAACCACATTTAAGAATGTATGCCAATATCAAATGGCATACATTTCAACAATGCAAAACCACAACTACTTTTGCACCAACCTAATAGCTGCCTTTATCTCCTTTCCTCCCCACACTTTCAACTTGCCCTTGCCAACTTCCCTATATTCTGCATATTCTTTAAGAGTGAGCTCAGCCATCACTTCTTTTCCTAATTCCCAAAACTAATTCATATCTCTTCAAGCTCCACTGGAGTGTACTTTTTTTTTTTTTTTTTTAAGATTTATTTTTTATTTATTTCTCTCTCCCCACTCCGTTGTCTGCTCTCTGTGTCCATTCACTGTGCGTTCTTCTGTGTCCGCTTGGATTCTTGTCAGGGGCACCGGGTATCTGTGTCTCTTTTTGTTGTGTCATCTTGCTGCATCAGCTCTCCGTGTGTGTGGCACCACACCTGGGCAGGCTGCGCTTTCTTCGTGCAGGGCAGCTCTCCTTACGAGGCACTCTCCTTGCACATGGGACTCCCCTACGTGGGGGAACCCCTGCATGGCAGGGCACTCTTTGTGCACATCAGCACTGCAAGTGGGCCAGCTCGTCACATGGGCCAGGAGGCCCTGGATTTGAACCCTGAACCTCCCATGTGGTAGATGGACGCTCTATCCGTTGAGCCAAATCAGCTTCCCTGCAGTGTACTTTCAAAGAATGTATCACACTATCAAAATCATCTCTTTGTATATTCCTTGAGGCCATGCATCCTTAGTACGTTACTGCTAGGCTTTATGCCACAATTACCTGGTAAACATATGCATTGTTTACCATAATTTCATGAAAGTTGACATTTTCCTCTTGTTCCAGATTTTGAACTACTTTAGATCATGGAAATGATCATTTTATTGCTACCAGACTTCCAAAAACGTAAGAGACTGCTAATATTCAGTTTGGCAGGAGGCTCTTGATACAAAGTGATTCTTTGAAAAAACGAAAATGATTAAGTTACAGTCTGTAGGTGATTAATTATCTATCTAGAAGTCCAAGAAAAATGACTGAAAAACTATTAGAAACATGTTTTGCCTGAAGAGCTGGTGAGACCTCAACATAGGAATATCTATATGACCACCTAGACAAGACACCTGGGCTGGAAATAAAGACTATAGAAATTTATCAGTAACAGGAGTGGGGTAGAGCTAAAACCTGGAAGTGGATGAAAACATTCCAAGAGAGGATGCTACAAGAGAAGGCGCAGGAGAAAACTCTGGGGGTCATATTATCTGTCTTATTGTAGATGATCAAAAGACTTTATGAATAAATAATACATGAATATTTCATAACTGGACATTTTAAATGGAGATTAAAATGTAATGAACATACAATAAAAATGCATTGTTTATTTAGAGAAACGATTGTATCTTAAATCTTATCTTTGGGTCTCAAAATGGACTAGATATACAGGCAAGAAAATCTGATACAGAGTTAATGCAGAAAGAGACAAGCAATTCACACTGCTGGGTTATATAAAGCCCTCTGATTTTCCCAGCACGTGGAAGTAGGATAGACATGGTCCAATTCAGCTCTGGGGGCCACCTGGATGAATAAAAAGGATCTAAAGCCAGAGAAAGGTCTGTGGTAAGTGATGATTACTAGAGGAAATTACACAGTCGAAGAACTGCTGGGTGTGCATGAAGTCATATACATCCCTGCAATGAGATATCGTTCAGTCATCACTTTACTCTAAAATAACCCAGCACTTCTCTGTAGGCCTCCATGCCACCACCAACAGGAGCCAAGAGAGGAAACTAGAGCTCTGCATGCTCCTAGCAAGACCCCTTCCCACCTACTACTCACAGTCACAGCATCATAACTTACCTTGGAGACCACTGGGGGTTAACTCCAGCATAAACTTAAACCCAGGACAAGCTAATTTCATAAGAAATCCCCATAAGGCTCAGCACATTCCCTCACATGACACCACCTCCCACTAATCCCCAATTCTCAAATACCATTCTATTGTTGTCAGAGTCCTCCATCAGCAAAATCCCCTACCACTAACTCTTCTCTGAATGTTGCTTTCACCTTCAGGTTGTAAAAGGAAACCTGGCAAGAGGATTGTGAGAAGACGGTGGAGTAGGAAGCTCCACGATTCAGTCCTTCTATCAGAACTACTACTAAACAGGTCGGAACTGTCTCAAACAACTATTTTGAAACTCTGGAGGCAAGGAGAACATTGTACAGTATCCAGGGAAGAGTAGGAAGAAAAGACTGATAAATTATGGTAAAGAATAGTAATTACTCTCTCCGTACAGTGGTTACCAATGCCTGTTCCTCACTCTCGCAGCAAGTTGCCGTGGGCTCCAGTCCCTGTTTAGCTTGCTGGTGTCACTTGCTGGTGACAGAAAGGGACATAAAAATTCTCTTACCCAAGACCAGTGGTGGGCACAGTTGATCACTGATCGAGGCTTTTGATTAGCGATTTCGGATTTCAATCTACCTGGGACAAAGGCAGCTGCAGCCATTGTTTCAACCTCTACTGGACAAAAACCACAGCAAAAGAGACTGAAGAATGCCACACTTCCTCAGGGCTGCCTGAGAAAGAGCTAGATGAAGGGCTTCATGTGCTGTGCAGGCCAGGAAAGCTCAGCTTTCTGGAGCTGTGAAAGAAGTAACTCCCCTTCATTACATGAAATTTTAGCACCTGGCTCACTGCCTCTCAAACACGGCCACTGTCATAATTCTCTTTGAGGTCAATACCCAATATGCTAGCTGTGGCGAGCTGAATGGTGCCTCCAGAAAAATATGGCCACACTCTAATCTTCAGAACCTGTGAACATTACCTTATATGGATTATATGGTAATGAATATTACATCGTATGGATTATATGGTTAAGGATCTTGAGAAGAGCAGCTTATCCTGGATTATTGAAGGGCCCTAAACGCAATCACATCTAAAATACACAAAATGAGGAGCAAGACAAGGAGGAGGCAATGTGACCACAGGTGCAGAGCAGTGTGCTAGTTGGAATGTCAAGGAAGGCTGGAAGTCACCAAAGATGCAAGAGTCAAAGAACAGCTTCTCCCCTACAGCTTTCAATGGGAATGTCTTGCTGACAACACCTCAATTTCAGACTTCTGGCCTCCAGACTACAAGAGAACACATTTCTGTTGTTTTAAATCATCAAGATTGTGGTAATATGAACCATTTTCCTAGTCTTATCTAAGATTTTATTTTCAATAAAATCAGCTAAAATCTCAAATTCAAGTACTCCATTCTCACAACAACTTCTGTGTTTCTAGTACACTCCTTCTAGTACTTTGTGGCCAACAATTCTTCAATCCCAGAGGGACCTTTTTGTCATTGAGCATACCAACTTGACGAAATACCTTGTCTCCCCAATGGCCTCATTTCTCTCTTTTTACATAGATTCCAGGATCCTTTTTTTTTTGTAAACTTAATTTCAACTTCAAAAAATATAATAGGCAAAAGGCAGCTAAGCAAATTATGGAAGCATCATTCCAAAACTTCTGTCCAGGTATATTTATCTCATTGAATCCTAAAAACAAACTCAATGGTTCTTCCAGTGTTCAGAAAGATACATAGTTGAGCCACAGATAGGGTAAATGATATGACCCGGCTCTTGCTAATAAAGATGGTGAAGAAAAAAACTGCTTAATCATACTCATATCTCTTAAAACTAATCCACATATTCTTTTTCATCGTTAGCATTGATACAGTACCTTCTTTGCCTCTGCTACAAGAATATTACAATATTACTATTAACTATAGTCTATAAGTTACATGAGTTGTATTTTTCCTATGTGTCACCATATTCCTTTTTTCCTCTTTCGGAGGTACTGGGGATTGAACCCAGAACCTCATTCATACATGGGAAGCAGGCGCTCAACCACTGGAGCTACATCTGCTCCCCTCACTATATTATTAACACCTTGTAGAACATTCTTGTATTTATATTATTAATCACAATTCTCATCTACCACAAAAATCACTGTTATACAGTCCATAGATCATCCTCTGGCTGTCTTTCAATTAACATTATCTTCCCTAGACTAACCCTTTCAGCAACAATCACATTTATTTATTTTAAAGATTTATTTATTCATAGTTTAGTTGTGTGATCTCTTTATATAACATGGAAATCAAATTCCTGTCTGATACATGGTTTCCAAAGATTTTCTCCCAATGAGTAGGCTGTCATTTCACTTTAATAAAATCATCTGAAATACAAGCACTTAATTTTGAAGAAGTTCCATTTATTTTTCTTTCATTGCTCGTGCTTTGGGTATAAGATCCAAGAAACCACCACTAAGCCAAGATCTTTAAGATGTTTTTGTACATCTTCTTCTAGGACTTTTATGGTTCTAGCTTTTATATTTAGGTCTTTGATCCATTTTGAGTTAATTTTTGTAGGGATATCCAGTTTCCACAGCACCATTTGTTGAATAGGCTGTTGTGATCCAGCTGAGTGGATTTGACAGTCTTGTCAAAAATCACTTGACCATAGATGTGAGGGTCTATTTCTTTTTCTTTTTAATTGAAGCATTTTCATTATTCCAATAATAGTAGTAACAATAATAGACAAAAACAAACATTCATCACCTCTCAACCTCTCTATGCTTCCCCTGCCATACACAGCTGCTGTGAGGGGCTATTTCTGAAATCTCGACTCAATTCCATTGGTCAATCTGTCTACCTTTATGCCAGTACCATGCTGGGGTGGTTTTTTTTTTTTTTTTTTTTTTGGTTGTTTGTTTGTTTTACCACTCTAACAAAATAATATGCTTTAAAGTTAGGAAGTGAAAATCCTCCAACTTCATTCTTCTTTTTTAAGATATTTTTGCCTATTCAGATAAATTTTATAATTAGCTTTTCCAATTCTATTAATACAAAGAAAGCAGTTAGAATTTTCATTGGAATTGCATTGAATCTATACATCAGTTTGTATAGAATTGCCATCATAATGATATTTAGTCTTCACACACATGGACTCTGAATGGTCTTCCATTTATTTAGGTCTTCTTTGGTTTCTTTTAGCAATGTTTTATACTTTTCTAAATACAGGTCGTTTATGTCCTTGGTTAAGCTTATTCTTAAATATTTGATTCTTTTAGTCACTGTTATAAATGGAATATTTTTTCTGACTTCCTCCTCAGATTGTTCATTAGTAGTGCATGGAAACACTATTGATTTTTGTGAATTAATCTTGTATGCCTGCCACTTTGCTGAAATTGTCTATTAATTTTAGTAGTTTTATTGTGGATTTTTGGGTATTTTTATGTATAGGATCATATCATCAGCGAATAGTAAAAGTTTTACTTCTTGGGGTGGGCAGTACCAAATTATTTTATTTCAAGGAATGTTACCAATGAAAGAACTTGGTGGATGTTCATACAACTTACAGAAAAGGTAAACCTAACAAACATGCACTACCCTGTGGCTCTAGGGCAGCTGACATAAGGTTTAGCTCTATCATCACTGTTTCCCAGAGTGTGCTTATCAAAGAGATACTCTGCCAAGCCAGAACCCAGGGCCCCCATCTTGTACAAGTTGGTTACGTAGTCACCCAGTTCTTTGATGGATTTCACCAGCTCATTCAGGTAATGGGTCTCAAAGAAGACACACAAAATGGAGGTCATTTTTGTCAGTGGCCAGTTTGTGCAGTTGTAGTAGTGACTGATTCACCCTTTTTCCCAAATGTAATGCACACTCCATTGCATTCAGCCCGCTCTCCCAGTCATCTCGTTCTGGTTTCTTGATATCCTGAAGGAAGATTCGGCCGCCTCATTGGTTCTGCAGTTTCATTGGTTTCTCAGAATGTTGCCTCTCCTCAGGAGATTGGTGAAGAAATTATTCGATAAAGTTCTTCAAAGCCACATCATCACTGTCAAAGCAGTAAGACACTGACAGGTAGACAAAGAGAAGTAGAGCTCCAGGCTGATCTGGCAGTTGGTGGTGGCCTCCAAGTCCTGATTGTAGTTCTGGTATACCTGCGACAGGGATGTGGTCATCATGGCAGATGATTAAGGAATGGTGGCAGCGGTGGCTGCACTACATTGGAAGGACGGTGGAAGGCAGCTGGGGGTGGCTGGCCGACAAGGGTGAGTGCTGGGTTTCCTTCAAGCACTGCTGAAGCAGGAAACCATGAAGACTCTCCATGAAGACGTCTGGCCAGTTTTACTTCTTTCTTTTCTATATGGGTTCCTTTTATTTCTATTTCTTGCCTAATTGCTCTAGCTAGAACTTCAAGCACAATATTGAGTAACAGTGATGGCAGCGGGCATCCTTGTCTTGTTCCTGATTTCAGCAAGAAATCTTTCAGTGTTTCCCCCTGCTAGCTCTCAGTTTTTTACTTTATCATATTGAGAAAGTTTCTATTATCTTTTGCAATGGTTTTATCAAGAAAGGGTATTTTTTTTTTTGTCAAATGCTTTTTCTGCATCAATTGAGATGATACAATTTTTCTTCAATTAATGTGGTATATTACACTGATTTTCTTATGCTGAACCGCCCTTGTATACCTGGGATAAAACTCAACTGACCATGGTGTATAATTTTATTTTTTTTTAATTTCTCCCACACTCCCCAGTTCTCTGCTCTCTGTGTCCATTTGCTGTGTGTTCTTCTGTGACCACTTCTATCCTTATCAGCGGCACCGGGAATCTGTTTCTTTTTGTTGAGTCATCTTGCTGTGTCAGCTCTCCAGTGCGTGGTGCCATTCCTGGGCAGGCTGCACTTTCTTTCGCACTGGGCAGCTCTCCTTATGGGGCGCGTGGGGCTCCCCTACGCGGGGGACACCCCTGCGGCAAGGCACTCCTTGCGTGCATGAGCACTGCACATGGGCCAGCTCCACACAGGTCAAGGAGGCCCAGGGTTTTAACTGTGGACCTCCCATGTGGTAGGCAGATGCCCTATCCATTGGGCCAAGTCCGCTTCCCAGTGTATAATTTTTTAATGTGTTTTTGGGTTTGGTTATCAAGTATTTTGTTGAGGACTTTTGCATCTATATTCATTAGAGAAACTGGTAATTTTATTTTTTCATAATATCTTTATTTGGCTTTGGAATTAGGGTAATGTTGGCTTCATAAAATGAGTTGGGTAGCATCCCTTCCTGTTCAGTTTTTTGGAAGAGTTTGAGCAAAACTGGCATTAAATCTTCTTTAAATGATTAGTAGAATTCACCTGTGAAGCAATCAAGTGCTGGGCTTTTCATTTTGGGGAGGTTTTTGAGGACTGTTTCAATGCTTTTACTTATGATTGGTTTGCTGAGGTCTGTTTCTTCTAAGGTCAGCATTGGATTGTGGGTGTATTTCTGGGAATTTGTCCATTTCATCACTGTTATCTAGTTTGTCAGAATACAGGTGTTCACAGTATCCTCTTATGATTTCTTTCATTTTTGCTGGGTCAGTAGTAATGTCCACCTTCTCATTTCTGATTTTATATATTTGCATCATCTCTCTTTTTTCCTTTGTTAATCTAGCTAGGAGTTTGTCAATTTTGTTGATTTTCTTGAAGAACCAACTTCTAATTCTGTTGATTCTCTCTATTGTTTTGTGTTCTCCATTTCTTTTATTTCTGCTCTAATATTTATTATTTCCTTCCTTTTGCTTGCTTTTGGATTGGTTAGCTTTTCTTTTTCTAGTTTTTCCAGGTGTGCCATTAGGCTTTGATTTTAGCTCTTCCTTTTTAATATAAGCATTGGGAGCTATAAATTTCCCGCTCAGCACTGCCTTTGTGTATCCCATAAGTTTTGATATGCTGTATTCTCATTTTCATTCATCTTGAGATATTTACCGATTTCTCTTGCAATTTATACTGAACCTGATTATTTAAATGTCTTTTTAATCTTCATATATTTGTAGATTTTCCCTTTTTCTGTTATTATCTCCAGCTTCATTCCATTATGATCAGAGAATATGCTTTGTATAATTCCAATCTTTAACATTTATTGAGATCTGACTTATGACCCAACATATGGTCTATCCTGGAGAAAGATCCATGAGCACTTGAGAAGAATGTATATCCTGTGCTTTTGAGGTATAGTGTTCTATTAGTGTCTGCTAGGTTTAGAGTTCATTTATTCAAGCTCTCTGTTTCCTTATTTATCCTCTGTCCAAGTTTTCTATCCAATGTTGAGAGTGGTGTGTTAAAGTTTCCAACTATTATCGTAGAGACATCTATTTCTCCCATCAATTTTGCCAACGTGTGTCTCATGTATTTTGGGCACCTAAGTTAGGAGCATAAGTATGTGTTACTGCTATTACTTCTTCTTGGTGAATTGTCATTTTTATTAATATATAGTGATCTTCTGCATCTCTTATAACAGTTTTGCATTTAAAATCTATTTTATCAGATATTAGTATTGTTACTCCAGATCTTTTTTTATTACTATTGGGTGGAATATCTTTTTCCAACCTTTTACATTCAGCTTAATTGTGTCCTTGCATCTAAGGTGAGTCTCTTTTAGACAACAAATATATAGCTCATATATTTTTATCCATTCTGTCAGTCTATGTCTTTTGATTGGGGAGTTCAACCCATTAACATGCAATGTTACTATTGTAAAGGCATTACTTACTTTGTCCATTTCATTCCTTGGCTATCTGTTGTCATATCTTACTATGTCTTTTAACCCCTTCAGTTCCTTTTACTTATAATCTTCATTTCTACATTCTTATCCAAGCCTCTCGCCCTATTTTTTTCTTTAGGGTTGTAACACATCCTTTCATGTCTCTTGTAGATCCCATCTCTTGGTGACAAACTCCCTCAGATTTTGTTTGTCTGTGTATACTTTAAACTCCCCTTCATTTCTGAAGGATAGTTTTACTGGATTAAGAATTCTTGGCTGGTAGTTTTTCTCTTTAAGTATCATAAATATATCACTTTCTTCTTGCATCCATGGTTTCTGAAAAGAGATCAGCACTTAGAATTATTGAGGGTCCCTTGTAAGTGATACATTGTTTTCCTCTTGTTGCTCTCAGAATCCTTTATTTCTGGTATTCTGAATAGTAGGTCTATTCAGATTTATTCTGCTTAGGATACATTGTCCTTCTTGAATATTGATATTGATGTCTTTCATAGGAGTTGGGAAAATTTTTGTCAGTAGTTTCTCAAATATTCTTTCTGTCCCCTTTCCGTTCTCATCATCTGGAACATCTATATAATGCATGTTTGTGCATTTCACACTATCTTTCAATTCCTTGAGACCCTGTTCAATTTTTTCCATTCTTTTCTCTTTCCTTACATCTTTCAAGCTCAAATGCTCTGTCTTTCAAATTGTGAATTCTGTCCTCAATCAATCCAAATCTGCTATTATATGCCTTAATGTAATTTTTAAAAGATTTATTTTATTTATTCCCCTCCTCCTTGTCACTTGCACTAGCTGTCTGTTCTCTGTGTCCATTTGCTGTGAATTCTTCTGTGTCTGCCTGTCTTCTCTTCTCATCTTCTCTCTAGAAGGCACCAGGAACCAATCCTGGGACCTTCCAATGTGGGAAAGAGGCACTCAATCGCTTGAGCTACCTCAGCTCCCTGCTGTATTGTGTCTTTCCTCTGTGTCTCTTTTTTGTTGCATCATCTTGCATCAGCTTGCTGTGCAGACTAGCTCACCTTCACCAGGAGGCCCTGGGAACTGAACCTGGGACCTCCCATATGGTAAACAGGAGCTTAGTCGCTTGAGCCACATCCACTTCCCTCTAATCTCATCAATTGTGTCTTTCATTCCCATAAACTGCTACTTTCTTTTGCATGCTTTCAAATTGTTCTTTATGCTCACGTAGTGCCATCTTAATATCCTTTATCTCTTTAATCATATTTTTCTTCAACTCCTTGAACTGTTTGTGTCAACATCTTTGATTAGTTGTCATAAAATACTGTGTCTCTTCAGGATTTTTGGTTTGTTCTTTTGGCTTGGCCATATCTTCCTGTTTCTTAGAATGGCTTTTTATTTTTTATTGATATTTAGGCATCTAGTTGTATTGGTGATTTTCTCTGTTGATTAATTTCTCTCTCTTGCCTAGTGGTTTTATTTCACAGCTCTTAATTTTTTTTTTTTTTTTGTTCAATTTTTTTCTAAATGTTTAAGATTTCCCTATTTAAGTTGTCAAAACAGGGCCAGGGATCCACTAATGGGGCAAAGGCTAGATCTATGGTGGCTGGGAAAGAAACAGAAGAGACAAGCCTTGTCTTCTTTCACAAGAGCAGATGGCACCCTTCGACAAACCTTTACACGGAGATAAATCCTTTAATTTCCACTGACTGGCTCTTCTCAACCAGTGATTTAGAACTGAATTATGGTGGTTAAACTCACTGAAGAGAAACCACACTCAGCAGCTACTCACTCCCTTCTTCCTTTAATATGTCCTTTTCCCCTATTAGCCACTTGGCTGCAGGTTTTACCAAGGCTGTTCACCTCGGGGGGTGGGAGATGGGTGGCATTCCCAGCTGCTGGAGCGAATTCAGTTTTCCTTGTGGCCTGTTCATCTCTCTGTCCCCAGTCCCTCCTAGAAGATGCGTGTGCCACTTTCCTGGTCTGCAGGTCCCCAAAGCAGCACCCTTGAACAACTTCTATGCTTTCTCCCCTATTTTGAAAGAGGTAACACCTGCCTGAGCTACTCCAATGTCATCTTCCTTTGCTTCTCCCATGGCTCATTATTATATTCATTTCTTTGCATAGTCTCTAACCCCCCTTTGCCAACTTTCTTCTTTTGTCATATTTTTCTGGTAAAATCCTAACTATGCACTTTGTGCTTACACCCACCTATGGACTATGGCAGGAATAAATATACAACTATGCTGACTGATCAACATTGACTTCATGGACACCAATCTTAAGGCTGTGATTCCAATCTCTGCCTAAATGCCACAGCTTCCCTGTCCATCTGCTCTTTTCTATTAATAACAGCTTTATTGAGATATAATTCACATACCATAAAATTTACCCTTTCAGAGTGTACAACCTAGTAGTGTTCAGTACATTCACAGAGTTGGGCAACCATCCCTACTATCTACTTTTACAATATTTTTATCAACCCCAAAAGAAATCTGTACCATTGGTAGTCACATCCCATTGTCCTTCTTCCCAGCACTGGAAAACCAGTCATCTACTTTATGCATAGATTTGCTTATTCTAGATATTTCATATACATGGAATCAGATACTATATGGACTTTTGTATCTGGTCCATATAATGTGTTCAAGAATTTGTCAGTACTCAATTCCTATTCTTGCCCCCTTTTTTTTTTCACTGAAGAAATTGGGGGTTTACAGAAAAATCATGCATAAAATACAGGCCTCCCATATACCACTCCTCCATCAACAGCTTGCACTAGTAAGGAACATTTGTCACAACTGATGATATCATATTTTTATAATTATATTAATTAAAGTCCATGGTTTAACTTAGGGTTGACTGTAGTACCATGGATTTTTAAAAAAAATTATTGTTACCATATATACAATCTAACACTTCCCTTTAAATATTTATATACATATTTCAGTGCTGTTAATTTTGCTCATAGTGTTGTGCTACCATTACCACCATCCAATATCAAAACATTTTCATCATTCTAAATAGGAACCCTAAACATTTTAAGCCTTAACTTTCCATTCCCTATCGCCACCTATCCCCTGGTAACCTATATTCCAGATTCTGGCTCTATAAGTTTGCTTACTCTAATTGTTTCAAATCAGTGAGATCATACAATATTTGTCCTTTTCTGTATGGCATACTTCACAAAACATGATGTTTTCAAGGTTCATCTATGTCGTTATATGTATCAGAACTTCATTCCTTTGTAAGGATGAATAATGTTTCATTGAATGGATATACCACATTTTATTTATTCAGTCATCAGGTTATGGATACTTAGGTTGCTTCCCTCTTTTGGCAATTGTGAATAATGCTGCTATGAATGTTGGTGTGCAACTGTTTGGAGCACCCACTTTCAATTCTTTTGGGTATATACCTAGGAGTGAGATTGCCAGATCTTATGGATCTGAAGAAGAGCCAAACTGTCTTCCACAGTGGCTACACCATTTTACTTTGCCACCAGCAATAACAGTGTTCCCATTTCTCCCCAACATCTCCAACACTTGCTATTTTCCGTTTGTTTTTTAATGCAGGCATTTGAATGGGCATGAAATGGTATTTCATTGTGGTTTCGATTTTCATTTCCTTGATAGTGATTTTGAGCATCTTTTCTTTCTTTTTTTTTGAATGGAAGGGAATACATTTTAATCAACTATATGATTCCAGCCTTGTCCTTATATGAAAGCCAGACAAGGACACCAAATCTACAGACAATGATTCCTCATAAATACAGATGCCAAAATCCACAACAAAATATTAGGAAACCAAATCTAGCAAAATGTTAGTAGGATTACACAAAATGGCCATCTTAAGAATGGAAGTGATGTGTCAGCATATAGCAATCAAACAATGTAATAAACTACATTACAATGAAAAAATGACATAATCTAATTTGATGCAGAAAAGACAGATAAAATGAAACATCATTTCATGATAAACACAATCAACACACTAAAAATGGAAGGGAATTTCCTCAAGCTGATAAAGAGGGTTCATGAAAAATCCACAGCTAGCATCGAAAACAATGAAGAAAGCTTGAAACTTTCCTTCTAACATCAGGAACAAGGAAAGGAAGTTTACTTTCATTTTCTGCTATTAAACATTTTGTTTGTTGTTCCTGTCAGAGCAATTTGGACATAAAAAGAAAGAAGAGGGGTGCTATTTGGAAAAGAAGTAAAATTATCTCTATTCTGAGATGACATGATCTTATATCTAGGAAAACCTATAGCAGCCACATAAACCCATGTCTATTTACACTCATGAGCACACACACATCCTAACTAATAGAGCTAGTAAATAAATGCAGTAAAGTTGCATGTTAAGGATTAACATGCATAAGTCAGTTGTATTTAGAAAAACAAAGTGTGCAGAATCAAACAAATTAAGTAAAATTTAATTTTCAATGGCATAAAATATAATAAAACTGCTACGAATAATTTTAACCAAGGTATGCAATATTTTTATAATGATACCTATAAAATAATGATGAAAGAAAATAAAGAGGGTATAAATAAATGCAAAGACATCCCTCCCATTTAATAGAATGACAGATTTAATATAATCAAGGTAGAAATTCTCCCCAAAATATTTAGATACAATGTAATACCTATCAAAATCCCATAGCCCATTTTTTTCAAAAGAAATGTAAGAGATGATGCTTGAAATTATGGAATTACAGAAGATCCTGTAATTACCTGAACAGATAAAATTATACTGAAAAAGAAGAACAAAACTAGTAGATATCCAATTCTATATGTCAAAACATAATACAAATCTACAATTATTAAAATAGTTATACCAGCATAAAGATAAACATATATAACAATGCAATAGTATTGATACTTCAGAAATAAATAGATAAATCTATGGTCAATTAATTTTCAACCTACAAGATTTCAAGGAAAGAACAGTGTCTTCACCATGTGGTGGAGGTAAACTGGATATGCACATGCAAAGCATGAAATATTTTTTGAAAAGCATGAATTTTGATCCTTACCTTACAATATTTACATACAATTAAGTCATTTAGAGAGGTAAATGTTATCACAAAACAGTAAAACTCTTACAAGAAAATTAGGGATAATTCTTCATTACTTTGAAAGTGGAAATTGACGCTTAGTTATGACATGAAAATCAGCAGAAACAAAAGAAAAAATAGACAAATTGTATTTCACAAAAAATTTAAAACTTTTTCATCAAAAGACACTCTCCAGAAAGTGAAAAGATAACCTACAGGAAGGGAGAAAATACTTTCCAATCATATATGTGAAAAGAGCTTAATATTTAGAATGTATATTCTAAAAATCCCTTATCATTTAATTAAAAATGGGCAAAATCTTTTTTTTTTTTTTGACATATATAGTGAAGTTTTTATTATGTATGCTTTCTCATAGTTATGTGCTAGATATTAAGACTAAATATGATCTAGGTAAGTTTTAAATATATTACATGTCATGTGTTTAAAATCCATATAGGTTTTCCAGTCATTTTTTCCCACATTTTACTATTACAAAGTAAGCAATTACAAAATATCCCTGAGATATTAGAATCAGGGGGGAGAAATCTGACCTCTCTTTCTCTCTCTTATACACAGAACTAAGCATGTAACCATTGTAATGCACCCTGAGGTGGATGATGTGTGGTAACTTTAGTCTGGGGAAACATGAGAATTTGTACAATTGAAAAAGAGTGATGCAATCTGCAGAGATGGAGGAAGGGGATGAGATTTCTAAGGATCAATAACAATGCATTGTTTAGATAAGGGACATTTTAAAAAGTCATCTGGAATTTTGGATATGTCCAATAGCCTGTCCTTAGGTCAACAGCATCAATTTTTTTTATTCATTTTTTTAAAAAAATATTACATTAAAAAAATATGAAATCCCATTCAACCCCACCGCCCCCACCCCCCACTCCCCCCACAGCAACACTCTCTCCCATCATCATGACACATCCATTGCATTTGGTAAGTACATCTCTGGGCATTGCTGCACCCCATAGTCAATGGTCCACGTCATAGCCCACACTCTCCCACGTTCCATCCAGTGGGCCCTGGGGGGATCTACAATGGCCCGTAGTTGTCCGTGAAGCACCACCCAGGACAACTCCAAGTCCCGAAAACGCCTCCCCATCTCATCTCTTCCTCCCATTCCCTGCACCCAGCAGCCACCATGGCCACCCTTTCCACACCAATGCCACATTTTCTCTGTGGACATTGGACTGGTTGTGTCCATTGCACATCTATGTCAAGAGGGGGCTTAGATTCCACATGGATACTGGATGCAATCCTCCTGCTTTCAGTTGTAGGCACTCTAGCTCCATGGTGTGGTGGTTGACATTCTTCAACTCCATGTTAGCTGAGTGGGGTAAGTCCAATAAATCAGAGTGTAGGATTTGAAGTCTGTTGAGGTTCAGGGCGTGGCTATCATATTGTCAGTCCAGAGATTCAAATCCCCTAATTATATCTTAAACCCCAACACCAACTACAATTCCAGTAAAGTAGCATGAAAGTCTTGTGAAAAGAGATCCCATCTGAGTCCAGTTCCATCACGCAGAAATACCATGAGCATCTTTTCATGTGCTTTGTGTCCATTTGTATGTCTTCTTTGGTGAGAGGCTTTAAATTTTGATGAGGTCCCATTTATCCATTTTTTCTTTTGTTGCTTGTGCTTTGGGTGTAAAGTCTAAGAAACCATTGCCTAAATCAAGGTTCCCTGAAGATGTTTCCCTCTGTTTTCTTCTAGAAGTGTGAAAATTCTAGCTCTTATATTTAGGTCTGTCCATTTTTCTTTTTTAGGATTTATTTCTCTCCACCCCCTCTCCCCTCATTGTCTGCTTTCTGTGTTCATTGGCTGTGTGTTCTTCTGTGTCTGCTTGTATTCCTGTCAATGGCACTAGGAACCTGTGTCTCTTTTTGTTGCATCATCTTGCTGCGTTAGCTCTCCATGTGTGCGGTCCCACTCCTGGGCAGGCTGCACATTTTTCGCACTGGGTGGCTCTCCTTATGGGGCACGCTCTTTGTGCGTGGGGCTCCCCTATGCAGGGGACACCCCTGTATGGCACTGCACTCTTTGCACACATCAGCACTGCACATGGGCCATCTTCACCACACAGGTCAGGAGGTCTGGGGTTTGAACCCTGGACCTCCCATTTGGTAGGTGGATGCTCTAATCATTGAACCAAATCCGCTTCCTTCTTTATCCATTTTGAGATGATTTTTGTATATGGTGTGAGGTAGGGGTCCTCCAACGTTTTTTTTGTTTGCAAATAGAGATATAGTTTTCCCAGTCTCTTTGTTGAAGAGTCTATTCTTTCCCAATTAAGTCTTCTTTGCCACCTTGTTAAAAATCAGTTGTTGATTCTATTGTTTTTTTGTTTTCTATTTCATTTATCTCCATTTTAATCTTTGTTATTTCCTTCTTTTTGCTTGCTTTGGGTTTAGTTTGCTCTTCTTTTCCTAGTTCTTCCAGTTCTGTGGAGAGGTCTCTGATTTGAGGTCTTTTTTTCTTCTTTCAATGTAAGTATTTAGAACTATAAATTTCCCTCACTGGCTTTGCTGCATCACTTATGTTTTGATATATTGTATTTTCATTTCCATTTGCCTCAAGGTATTTGCTAATTTTGCTCCTGATTTCCTCTTTAACCCATTGGTTGTTTAAGAGGATGTTTATTTTCCACATATTTGTGAATTTTTCCCTTTCTCCATTATTGATTTCTAGCTCATTCCATTGTCATCAGAGAATATACATGGTATGGTTTCAATATTTTTTCATTTACTGAGGCATGTTTTGTTATCCAGCATATGGTCTATCCTGGAGAATATCCGTGTGCACTCCAGAAGAATATGGTATTCTGTTGGGTGCAGGGTTCTATGTATATCTGTTAGGTTTACTTGGTTAACTGTGTCATTCAAGTCCTATACTTCCTTATTGATCTTCTGACCAGATGTTCTATCCATTATTGAGATGTGTGTTAAAGTCTCCCACTATTGATGTAGTACCATCAATTTCTCCCTTCAAATCTGTTAGTATGTGCTCCTATATTTTCTGCTGTTAAGTGCATACATATTTTTAATTGTTCCATCTTTCTGTTAAATTGACCATCTGTCCCTCATAACTATTTTTGACTGAACATCTATTTTATCCGATACTAGTATAGCTATTCCAGCACTCTTTTGGTTACTACTAGCATGATATATTCTTTTCCATCCTTTCACCCTGAACCTATTTTTATCTTTCAATTTAATATGGCTCTCTTGTAGACAGCATATAGTTGGACCATGCTTTTTCTCCATTCTGCCAATCTCTGCCTTTGACTAGAGAGTTTATTCCACGTACATTTAAAGTCATTGCTGATAATATGGGGCTTTTTTCTGTCATTTTCCTATTTAGCCTTTATAAGTCTTATACCTTTTTTTGCCCTCACTTCCATTAAGGTCTACTTTTATATTTATTTCTAACTGTGTTGTACATATTGAGTGTCTTCTCATTTCTATCTGGATATATTTTTCACCTATTTTCCTACGGTAATACTAATCTGTCCTATTTATGACTTTCTCCAGAAGCAGATGGACTAGCTCATCCAAGGACTTAACAGAGGGGTGGATTAAAAAGTTACAAGGCAAATGAGTTCATGAAAACAGGGATGAAGGACCGTATCTAAAATGGATGAAGAGAGAAGTGAAACGAGGAGGGAATTGATGGATAGAGAGAAGCAGACAGGTCAAAGGACGAAACAATGGAAGCTTAAAGGGAAATCTTAATAAGAACAGTTGAAAAAGCCAGCTGGAATGATAAGAGGTTGTCATCAGAAAATGGAATGTCTGGATCAGTGGTTTTGGATGTAGATCAGTTAGAGGTGGTGAAAGTGTCCAGGTGTAATAATGGGAGCAGATGCCCGAGGTGCAGTGGAGGAGGGGATCAGAGTTGAACAAAGCAAGGTACTGGGAGACCAGAGTGTGAAAAAGTTCATCTACACGGACTTTGACTATGAACTTGGCACCAATCCATCCATGGAGTGAAGGGGCATGACCAGAAAGTCGGGAGATAACTGCAATTAGACAGGAAGGAGGGTGACCTAAAATGACATAAACTGTAAAGCAGAATCTTGCTTTCTTATTACTTTTTTAAGCAAGAGACTCAAGGTATAATGGTCTGAAAGTGGCAAAGCAGAAAGCAAGGAGAAAAATAACTAGGGTGCCTGGAGTAGACAGCAGTTTAAGATGACCTCCAATGACTCTTGTCCTTAAATAATCCCTTACCCCTTTAACTGCAGGTGCAACCTGTGATATGATAAGCTATCAATCCTTTGATTATGTTTTATTATATGACAGAAGGGAGATTATCACTTCAGAAACAGTTTCCCTGACTAGCTGCAGAACAGAAGCCAGAGATGCACTCTAGCCAGCCCGGAAGACAACAAACATCCCTGCTGGGAACTGCCTATGGGAAAGACGTGACAAGGAAATGAAGGCAGCCTCTGGGAGTGAAGCATTATCCCTGGCTGACAGCTAGCAGGAAAATGCAGACCTCAATACTACAGGTGTAATGAAATGAATTCTGCCAACAACCAGTGAGCTGGCAAGAGGACCCCAAACCCCAGATGATCACCACAGCCCCAGCTCCTCCAGGAAGAGATAATATGTTTGTGGTTATTTGTTATGCATTAACAGAGAACTAAAACAGTGACCATAAGTCCCAGTAACCCAGGATAATCCCAGTTTATACATACTGTTCCTGCATAATTAATAGTGCCCCCTTTCACTCTCAAGTGAAAAGTTTAGAAGATAAAGTATATGGTCGCCCTGAAAGTAATTTCATCTCCTAACCTCTAAATACTCATGGGGATGTGAGAGAATAAATAGCCACCACCTGAAGGGCTACAGGGGAAATGGGAGCTCTTAGAGGACAGCCAAGCTTCAACCAAGGCGAGAGGGCAGAAGAAATGCTTAGAAGTAGAAACTCAGGGCAGCTTCCTGAGGGAGCCGCAGTCTGAAGGGACTTGGCATGGGGAGGGCTATTAAAAGCCTCAGTGGGGGCAAAGAAGTACTGGTCTTGATAGGAATGGTGGTGTGACACAGGCCAGAGCACTTAACGGTGTGAGCCTTACAGAGAGACAGAGGAGAGTGGAGCACAGGGCTAAGGAACTAGATTTTTTAAAAATTTATTTCCCCCCTTCCCTTCCTCCCACCCTGCTGCTTCTGCTGTCTGTGCTGTCTTCTCATTTTCTCTCCTCTAGGATTCACCGGGATTCACTCCTAGAGACCCCTGATGTGCAGAGAAGTTCCCTATCAATTTGCACCCACCTCAGTTCCTGGTTTCTGCTGTACTTCACCTTGACTCTCCCCTTGTCTCTCTTTTAATGTATCATCATCTTGTTGTATGACTCACTTGTGCGGGCCCTGGCTTACCATGCGGGCACGTGCTCACTACGCAGGTACTCACTTGCCATGTGGGCACTCGCACAGGCACTGGCTCGTCACACAGGCACACTTTCTCTTCTTCACCAGGAGGCTCCAGGGATCGAACCTGGGTCCTCCCATATGGTAGGTGGAAGCGCTATCATTTGAGCCACATCTGCTTCCCTAAAAAACTAGGTTTTGTTGACGCTGTTTTAATTTCTTCATGTGTATAAATCTTATCTCCCACCTACTATAACTTGCTTACAAGTGGGGACGTTATCTCATGTTTTTTCTGAAAAATAATCCTTCAGTCTAGTTTTGTGCTATGTACAAAGTACTTGTTTAATTATGACATGTGACTATTTAGAAGTGGGCAGAAGCATGGCAAAGAAGCATACCTTTTTCTTACTGAATACTCACTAAATTATCTTTTAGAATTCAAGAGAGGTAAGGAGAGGGATGCTACCAGTCACATGAAAATTAAATATTGCTCTGACAAAGATAAGTTAATAATGGTAACTTTTCCAGGTCTTTAAAAACATAGTTCACTCTGACTCCTTAAAATGAACAGTTTCACTTTGCTCTTATTAATGCTCAAACAACTGCACTGGACATATGAGTTGCTCAGTACCATTTATGGAAAAATAAAGCAATAATATTAATGGAGATTATTAAACAAATCCAAAATACTTCCTCATTCACAGTATAGTGTAAAGACTAGGATAACTTATTCAGGGTGAAGCCTGCCATCTGCTGGGAAGAAAGGTGAAATTCCCCTATCAGCAGCCAGTAGGTTATATAAACAACTACCTCGACTCAGGCATTCTGCTAACAAACTGTATCTGTGGTGAAATGCACACACAGGCAGAACACACATTTCCCTGCCTTGGGGTAACCAGGTGGGAGTCAGATCTCTCTTGGTAAAGGGAAGGCTGGGGTAAGCAGAAGTCTGTGTGAGAGACACCACAGGGAGGGTGCGCAAGTGGCAGAGGGTGGGGCAGGGGTTCCAAGGCCTGGAAAAGTTCCACAGATTTGTTTCTAGTTCTCTCTGCACATAAAGAAAGGTTTAAAGTAAATCATAAAAGCATGACCCAGACCAAGGAAAGTGAAAGGTCAGAATCAATCCTTTAACAGAGATAAAAAATAAAATGTACCTACAACCCAAATATTTTCTTTTTAAACTCTTCCTCCAAATGTGAGTCATTTAAATATGGTAATAATAATAATCCTAGTAAATAGTTTTTTTTGGATAAAGTACTCTTTCAAAAAGTATAATTTGGTAGAAATCACAACAATCTCTATGGCTAAATTAACCACTTATGTGGAATCCCTGGTTCAGATCACAAGGCTTTATCCTTTGTGGGGCAGACTGTATTTTCCAAACAGGTCAGCAGCCACACCTCTCACAGCGCACACTCCTTTGCGATGGGGCCTGACCACTGCACTGCCCCACAGCATCACGAAGCAGCATCAGATTCCCCTTCCGGTGAGTCGGGGCTGGCCTTAGTGACCCACTTGTAACAGTAGAATGAGGCAGACGTGCTGCCACAACAATTCCATGGCTAGGTCAGGGAAGGCCAGGCAACTTTCCCCAGCTCTCCTGGAAGCTCGTTCCCTGGAAGCCTCCTTTGGAGATGCTCCTAAAGCACAGGTACTGAGCTGTGCAAAGTAGAGGCCACGTGAAAAGGCTACAGGCAGGTGTAACCATGGAACATCCCAGTGGAGCACAGACTCCTAGGCATCCCAGGGTAGTCCGTGGACATGTGAGTGAAGACACCTCCAGGGAGCTCCAGTCACACTCAGCAATTCAGCTTTTCCAGCCAAGGCTCCAGACATGGAGCAGAAACAAGCTGATCCCCCAAATTCCTGACACTCAATCCATGAGTGCTGTTTTTCATTTAGTGTCACTGAGTTTTGAAGTGGTCTGTTCCACAGTAACAATAAATGAACTATCATGTGTGCCACTGTCCTCCTACTGGGGAGGTTACTCAAAATGTAAACCTAGTATCTCAGAGAAGATGACCAACAAGGCTTGCAGATGTGAATACACAAGGAATATTGCCCACTCTCATTTGCATGTGGAGGGACCTTCTCTGTAGGACCAGCCATGTCTCTGTCTCCTCCCTACCTCCCTACCTCCCTCCTCCTCGTCAGATCGATTGACTTTGGAGACAGAACTGACCTTGCCCAGTTCAGCCCCTTCCTCTTCTTTCTTTTTCTGCAAACCCCACAGACAGCACACATTCTTCTCTGCTCCCTGGAGTCACAGATTTTAGGCTCTGCTGAAAAGGCCAGCAGTTGGGTGAAAGTATATTTCATTCAAGCATTACCGGCAAGTTTGTTGTTTTCTCACGTTGAAACCCCCTTTTCCAAACAGATCACCATCTATCTAACACCTGGTTTCAATCTTGGGGGGGGGGGAGTGGGTTGATTGGATAGATTGATTCCCCTAAAATCCCATAAGAGATACTATTATAAATAGTATTAGAAAAAAATATTTATCGAAATAATCCACTTTAATCAGGTTTTTGCACCCATCACTCCACAGAAACTGTTCTTGTCCATATTATCCCCAAACTGTTGGACAAAGGGTCAATTCTCCGTTTTCTTCCTTGACTCTCAGTACCATGTGACACAGCTGATCCTTCCTCACTTCCTCCTTCTCAAAACACTCTCCTGACTTTGAACTGACCCCACTGGCTATAAATTCTTCCTCTTCTCTCAGATTTCTTAATGCTGGAGAACTACAGGAGTCAGTTCTTACTCCTCTTCTTTTTCTGCTTTTCTCCATCTTCACTCACTTCCTCAGTGATATCATGCAGTCTCATGGCTTTAAATATCAACTAATGCCAATGCTTCCTAAATTTAGATTTCTTTCTCAGGCTTCTCTCTTGAACCCTAGACTCAAATACAATGGCTTCCTCAACAACTCCAAAAGGATATCTAATAAGCAACTCAAAATTCAGCATGCCCAAACCTGTACTCTTGATCTTACATCTACATGTGCTCTGTCCACAGCCTTCCCCATCTCGGCCAATGGTAATTCCATCCTTCTAACTGCTTACGGCAATATTTTAAGAGTTTCACTCTCTTCCTGTCCTCCTCTCACAAGTCACATCTAAACTATTAGGCTTATTTATAAAATATATCCTAATCCAAACCTTTTTACCATCTCTTTGCTACATCCTACCATACTTATTTTAAATATACCAATAATCTCCCTAAAAACTCTCTGCTTCTATCTTTTTATCCCACCTTTTACTTTTACATGGTATCCAGACCAATCCTGCTAGAAAATAAATCAAAACACATTATTCTTTCACTCAAAACTCTATGAAGACTCCCCATTTCACTTAAGGTAAAAGCAAAAGTCCTCACAATGGCCAACTCTGACCTCCTCTCCCATAATTCTCCTTCTGCTCATTCCACTCCAGACACAGTGGCTTCTTTGCTGTTCCCTGAAATCACAGGCACATTTCCACCCTGGGGTCTTTGACAGTGAACGTTCCTCTGCTCTTCCACAGGTGTCTGCCAGGAGACATCTAAGGCTTTGCTCAAATCTCACCTTCTCAACAAGGACTACAGGACTCTGTAGTTAGCACCCCAATCTCCTCACTCCTATACTTCTAATTCTCCTTCCTGATTCCAGGCTCATGTCAGAGTCCAATGCAGCTCTCCTCCACCCATTCGGGTACCCAGCCTCCTTTCATTTAGTGGCTTCCACGTTTGCTAGTTTCCTTAGTCCTTTCCATTTGGCCAGTATATAGTGGGAGTAGGCAGAATAAAGATAGAAAGGATGGAAAAGGCACTCCTGCTTTAAACTGCCTTCGCCCTGTATCACTTCCAAACAAACTCCATTGGTGAAAACTGGTCATAGGGCCCCATCTGGCTGGAAGGAGGATGGGTTATATTATTCAGTTTCATGTCCAGGAAGAAAAGGAGAACACAAATATTGGTGTTTACTTCTAATCACCAAATATCTGTTTGCTTCCTTTTCCTACACATAGGACACACTCAGCCACCCCAAGAAAGAAAACCCGAAGTCCCATCTAGCCAGTGCATTTCATTATAAGCCCAGAATCTCTGGCTATGGCATAGTTCTCTTCATCAGAATCATGTGTAGCCCCTTATGATAAGACCCATGAACTGGAAAAGCAAATTACCTGCAACCCTACACACCCACTCCCAACATACAATGGTATAATAGGAACAGGAATTTCTCCTTGTCTAATACCCTCCTTGGCCAAGTGCGTGCTGGGGAGCATGCTCAACTCAAGGGCTGCACAACCTTCACAACCAAGTTTGGGGTTTTCAAAAGTGGTTTTACAGCTCAAGTCTTCTTCACTTCCATAAACATGGTTTCTTTGGCAAGGAAATTCCCTCAAATCCTTCGTAGGCCTTAGATCTAATTGACTCCACTCAGTTCCATAAGCCAGTAACCACACACAAGGTTCTTTCCTGAACGTAAATCTCAAGCCTGATTTATTCTATGTTTCCTTGCCACCATCTTTTAACCAACAGCCACCTGGAGGCAATGGGAAACAACAAGTCAGTGGTTCTCAACTTAGGCTGTACAAGAGAATCACTCAGGGAAGTTCCCCAGACAAATTAAATCAGAAACTCTGGAGGGGGGAAAGCCAAGAACAGCGACCACTACACTAAGTAAAAGGGTCTCACCGGTGAACTGATTCTTAAAACTCAAATGAGTCACTTATTCCAACTGAGAAAATTCATGAGGCCTTTATTTTTTTAAGTTTTTCTCAACCTTCCCTCTTATTCTCTAGGTACTAGTAGCAGTCTGGTGTTCCTCTAACTGCCCCAAATATTGGAACTTTCTTTATTCACTTTTATTTTTTTGTAGTAAACTACCAAATCTTTCTTAAGCTCATCTATTTTTTATAATACCTTACCAAAAAATAGTCAACACATTTGATCTAGAGTTACTGCTAGTTTCCTGTGAAGACTGTATTCCAAGTTATTACAGATAACAAATTTACCAAATTGGTCACACTGCAACATGGGTGTGATGCTTAGGCTAATGTGTTATCTCCATCACCTTGAAGAAGCTGGATTGACTGAACGGTGGAATGGCTTTTGAAGACTCAATTTTGGTGTCAACTAGGTGGCATTACCTTGCAGGGCTGGGACAATGTTCTCCAAGAAGCTGTGTATGTTCTATATCAGAGTTCACTCTATGGTACTGTTTCTCCCATAACCAGGATTCATGGGTCCAGGAATCAAGGGGTGGAGTGGCACCACTCACTATTATCCCTATTGAACCACTAGGAAATTTTTTGCTTCCTGTCCCTGCAACCTTAAGCTCTGCTAGTCTACAGGTCTTAGTTCCAAAAGGAGAAGTGCTGCCATTGGGGAACACAACAATGATTCCATTGAACTGGAAGTTAAGACTGCCACTGGGCCACTTTGGGTGGCCTCTGAATCAACAGGCAAAGAAGGGAATTACTGTACTGGCTGGGGTGATTGATCCTGACTATCAAGGGGAAATAGGACTGTATCTACAAAATGAGGGTAAAGAAGAGTTTGCCTGGAATACAGGGGATCCTCTAGGGTATCTTCTAGTAATGCCATGCCCTGTGATTAAAGTGAGTGGAAAATTGTAACAACCCAATCCAAGTAGGACTAACAATGGCCCAGAAACTTCAGGAATGAAAGTTTGGGTCACCCAGCGAGGCAAAGAACCATAGTCAGCTGAGGTGCTTGCTGAGGGTAATGGGAACATGGAATGGGTAGTGGGAGAAGGTAGTGATAAATATGAACTTCGACCACGTGACCAGTTACAGAAACGAGAACAGTAGTAGCCATGACTTTCTTCCTTGTTTCATTATGAGTATGATTGTCTATGTACACAAATTTCTTTGTTTCTTCCCCAATCTTTTCCCTTATCATATGACAAGCTGTATTAGTTTCATGTCATAATATTTAAGGATATTAAGTTTAAGAGTGAATATTACCCAAGGACTTGCACCCTACTTTGTAGGGAATTAATGCGTTCCCAGGTGTACAAAGGAGAGCTGAACACTGTTAGGCAGAAATACATATATATGCATGTCTGTTATTGTTTTTACTTAGAGACAGTATGATTTAAAGTAAAGTGTATGGTTGCCAAGTGGATAAGGGTGGACTGTGATGGTTAGGCTAATGTGTCAACTCAGTCAGGTAATGGAGCCCAGTTGTATGGTCAAGTAAGCACTGCGCTAACTGTAATACAAGGATATTTATGGGCTTCAGTCATCAGTGCATTTATCTGAATAAATGAATATATGGATGGATGAAGGGACAGATGGATGGATGGACAAACAGGATGAATCAGATATGGTACCATATGGGTTTTTTGTAATAAAGTCAAACTAAATGGATAAAGGACTAAAAGAATAATGACTTTTACTGCACAATTACTTAAACAAAACATTAAACAGAAACTTTTGGCAAAGTCAGAAGAAACTTCCAGGCACCAAAACTACACATCAAATATATAGTGTAAATTCATATACAAGCTGGCTAAATTCACAGTAAATTCATCTGTTGTGAACACATAGAAACAATCAAAATACTATATAAACATGGTCTGCAATCTTCACAGACATTACAATTAAACTGATTACACATCGTTTTGTTATAGAGAAAGTTCTTTATCCACACCAGCCTCTAAAGTTCACCCTTACCTTCCTCAAAGAGCAAAGTCATCGCATATAGAGTTCTGATTTTGAAACAAGTTATAGGCACACACATGTTGCTAAAAGAGTTAAGAGTATGCATCAACAATACATAATGCATATACCTATCTGTGATGGTTAAGTTCATGTGTCAACTTGGCTAGGTCATGGTGCCCAGTTGTTTGATCAAGCAAGCACTGGCCTGATGGTTATTGTGAGGACATTTTGTGGACTTAAATCATCAGTGAGTTGATTGCATCCAAGGCTAATTACATCTACAGTCAACTGAGTGGATTGCCTTCAACCATGAGAGATGTTTCACCAGTCAGCTGATGGCCCTAAAAGCACAAATGCCTTCATCAGTCAGAAGAGGGAATTTCCATTCCTACTTCAGCCAGCCAGCTACTCCTGCAGAATTCATCAAAAACCTTCATCGGAGTTCCCAGCTTTCAGCCTGCCCTATGGAATTTGAACTTGCGCATCTCCACAATCACATGAGAAAATTTTATAAAATCTCATATTTACAGGTATCTCCTGTCAGTTCTGTTTCCCTAGAGAATCCTGAGATAGAGAATTTACTCTCAAAACACAGAACTGATATATTTATAATATCAACTTCAAAAATTTCCCATGGTGGTAATATTTGATTTTTCTTGAAACCTTAAGTCACTTGAACAAAATGAACCAAACAAAAATGAAGGAACTAATAAAGTAGAGAAAATAACAAAACAGAAATAGAAATAACAATAAATGGGGATAAGACCTACTTCATATGAGTTAGAGGATCAAGTAAGAATAAAGGAATTCACTTGTAATTTGTGTATTTTTTCTGTAGGTATATTATAGTTCAATGAAAAATTTCAAGAGAATATATGAGAAACTGCTTTGTAAATCAAAAAACATTGTGTAAGCATTAATCACTTATCTTTAAATAAATATAACATCATTTTTAAAGGATTATAGATTAGTTAGAGCTGGTTCAAATGAAGATGAACAAGAGTTCTTCATTCTCCCACTTCAAACATCTAAAATGAGAATTTTCTGTAGAAACATACATCTAATCCAGTAATTGTGAAAAGTTACAGAACAAAAAGCTATCCCAGTCAAAGATTTAGACTCTAACCAAGAAACAGTAGAAGAAACATCAACCAATCAATAACACAGTGGGGTACTTGTTCTTTAAGAAAGGAAAAAGTAGCAAATTACAAATCTATAAATTTTTTTCTATTCCACAAAAATGGGAAAGAAATTACTGGGTTTTTTTCCTTCTTCTTCTTCTTATCTTTTTAAAGATTTAAAATAATGGCTCCTCAAACAAAACCAATTGGATTTCACAACGCAAGACAAGCCAGGATAGAATGTTCAGTTTAACAAAATTTTGTAGTTAATTTTAACTGAAAATCTATCTAATAAAAGAAAAGTCTCAAACATATTGTCACAGTTATAGGAAGTTAAGTGTGTGCTTGAAATGAAATTCTTTTAAAAACATATATACATACATACAAAACTAATACTTGATATGCGTTTACTTGCTTTTTTCTTGGTAGAGTTTTAAAAAGACTGAAGGGAAAAAACTGGTTACTGAAGTTTCCTAATACTTGAGGTCCAACAGGATCAACAGGCTAAAACCTAGTCCCTGAATTATGGTTCTGATCTTAAATATTTTTCTACCCTTTAGCAAACCAATCAACCAAGAAAAAAAAAAACAAAAAAACCCAAAACTGGGGGGAAAAGGTTTTAAAAACAAAAGCTCTAACCAGTTTTTGAAAAAGAAAAGCATGGCATTATTAAAACTCTGGGAATAATTTGAAAGAAGGAAAGAAAAACAATTCATGTTTAGCATGTTTTATGATTTAAAAGCACTGCAGAAGAAAACCAACATGATCCTTAACCCAAACATTATTTTTTTAAAAGACCACTTTTGAAGGTGACAATAACACCAATGTGGTAACAGTTGTAAAATACAATATTTTACTCAAATTTAGAGAGGCAAAAAGTTAACTCCTTTATTTTGCGCAGCTTTCTTTGCAACATTAAAGTCATATAAATATGACAAAAATTTGCTTTTAAACAAAGACCTTCAAAGCTTAGGGAAGGCTCAGATGAATAAGATTTGGGAAGGATAATGCTTGCACAATCTTAAAATGAAGAGACATCTCATTCTGGAAAGGGAGCATTGGAACATTTCATTTTACTGAATAACGGGACCATTTCAAATGTATTAGTATCTACAGCACCTAGAATTTTAAAATTCTCTTTCTAAAATCAGGTGATACAGCCTGACATTTTTGTTACCCCCAGCATAAAAGTTAGTGTCAATATTTTATGATACTGCATCCTTATTTGGTAGGTATCTACTTAAGGGCTATTACTGATGAACCAGACTAACCACTGGGAACCCAAACTGAAACACAAAACTGAAGTTACCCAGGAGGAGTGCTCCTTCATCTGGTGTTGGTTGCTGTGAGGGCCGCTGGCATGACCACGCCAAAAGCAGTTCTGGCAGAGCTGGTAGTTGTGGCACTGCTGGCATCGGTATCGGAAACCCATCATACTCTCACACCGGCAGTAGGAACACTCCACAGGATGGAAGACTTGTTGAGGGAGAGAACAAGGCAGAAAGAGATGGGACCAGGAGGAGGGTTGGGGGAGGAAGAGGAAGAAAGAAATAATTTTGATTTGGAGAATGAAGTCAATACAGAGAAAAAACAATTCTAATATGAAGGGAATGGTGAAAACAACTGAAGTATCCAAATTTCCTGCTAGTTGAGTCTAGCCAACTACTTACCAGAATAAAAGAAAAATAATAAGAAAAAAAATACATTCTAATCTACCTTAGAAAACAACCAACTTCTTTCTTTAAACTTAAACTCACGATTCTCACAGTAAAGATTTGATAAGCATAGAAGTAAGGTGAAGAAAGAAGTCCTCACTCCAAAATTTCTTCAAATCTACTGTTGTCTTCTTTTAGGGATGTATTATTGTTAGTTGTTTCCTTCACAAATTTACAAACTGCTAGAGAGCCAGGACTATTTATTATGTGCCTCTGTTACCTGCAAATAGTATTTTAGGACTTCAAATGTTAAACTGAATTAAATAGCAATACATGCCTGGGCACGAATGGTAACTGGTAAAAAGTAGGACCAGCCATACTAAATGTTAATTTTAGATCAAAGCTCTAAGTAACAGCATAAAAACTAAAGTACTCTAGACCAATGAAGAAACAATAATTTGGAGGAAGGGAAACTCAGTGACCTACCACTCTTTTCTCCAACTTGCACAGTACATTCCCTTATGGAAAACAGCCAGGGACTAGGGAATGGCAGGGGAATTTAGGATTTATAGAGATACTGGGATTTCCTTAAAGTCTGAATTTGGTCTTAGATTAGGGACTATTTAGAAATTCCAGTTCACTGAGTGGGAAATGAGAGACACCATCTTGGGCAAAGCACAACCATATATTATAGTTTGTCATTTATACTTTTAATTGTTGGTAACATAATTATTCGTTCTGGCAATTCAACTCTGAACACAAGAAATGGAAGTCAATAGGAAAGAAGCATTCAAATCTTTATTTGAACAACTTTAGCCTTCGTATACAAAGTTAATCTATCTCAATTATAAGGATATTCAATCTTGCTTCTAAAAATATATGTTAACTAGGAAATCAAGACAGGGTTGTAGAAGCACTAGGTAAGGAAAATAACATAATAATGTCACCAAAGACAAAAAGGCAAGTAAAATCAGGAACGAGAAATCCAAAGGAAATATTTCCTCTAAGACATTCAAGCTTTTTGTCATCAAGACAAATCTAAGGAATGACAAAAATATTAATCAGAGGGTGTCCTCCAAATTATAACTATACAATTTAGTATAGGTCTCCAGAGAACACTACTGCTAAGTCAATCTGAAGCTGTAATCAATGCAATGAAATCAGTGAGGCCAATACTTATAATTCTAAATAATAATCTGGGGTTAATATTAAATTGCCCATATATTAATGTTAAATTATCAAATATATGTCATGATTTTGGGTGAAAAAGTATGCCTACATAGTTTTCTTCCATTCTCTTCTTGGTGCTTATGTACCTTCCATTCAGATGGAAAAGCAGAGAATCAGAATGAGGAAAGGATCAATGACTGTGCTGGGTCAGAGTATAAAGAAAAAGAAAAGGATGAGTCAGGTTCTGGTAAATGCATTCACTTTGGTAAAGTACATCATGTGGTAGTCATCTTCATATAAGTACTGTACACTTGGATTAGCAAACCAAGGTAAAAAGTACAACTGATGTTGAAATAAATAAATATTTGTCCCTATGAATAATAACTTCAGTACAATTAAAGTATTGCATTTCATAGGAGGGGCCCAAATCAAAAAAAAAAGAAAGAAAAGAAATAAAAAAAACTAGGAATACCATAATTTTAGAATTTATTTCTCACCATAAAAAATAAGACATATAGAGAAATGTTAGTATGATAGGTAACACAATTCTAGATATTTTAATGATTTCATAACATTTCTGTCCTGGGGAAAAATATTACTGACCACATAAGAATGTAATCAATAAATAATATACTACAAAGTCACAATAAATGTTCAAAAAGACATAATGACATATGAAATTCTTTCTATTTGATATATCAGATACAAAATGATTTTATAACAATGAAGTGGATAAGAAATTACTAAAGCACTTAAGGTTATAAAAGCATTGTCAACAAAAGAATCAATATTGCAATAATTTCACAATTTAAATCTCTATTCAAAACTCCTGTTAAAAGCTAGCAATTTTAATTTTATAGAAGAGATCCAATCCTTTAAGAAAAGAATACAGAATCTGAGGTACCTGTGAACTAAAGCCACAGGTGAACAAAAGGCCGAAAAGTTAAAAAATAAAATATGGATGGCGGTGGGGAAACCTAGAAGTATATTTCACACTTCTGGGCAGGGTGGGGGAGTGGGGAGGGCTCTGCCTCTTAAGCCTTCTCAGCTCTTCTTCTTCATTACCTCTTGCAGATAGAGAGAGACAGGCAAGAGCCGTACGAGAAAGGAGGTTGCAGGGGAAAACTATGGCTTCCCTTTAAAAATCTCTAACAATCTAAACAAGGAGTTAAACTGGTGGTAACACCAGAGAAAATTAAGTGACTAAGAAATAAGTACCATTTCAATCCAAAGCGAACCAAAGATTTATGTCAAACAGCTGAGACAATATGCAAGAGCAGATTCAAGGTAAAACGATAAAAGAAAAAAACTGAGGACGTGTGAAACCTAGTGCTAAATTCTATCTTAGCTATTTTTCTTTAAATTATTCCAACATAATTATAGCTTTAGTGGTTGATAATGAATATATCCAATTTTATCAAGTTAAGATTTTGAAAACTAAATTATAAAAAAAGGAAATCATGGCAAAATTATGTGGGCTCAAGCAGAAAACAACATCTGGAATCTAGAGTTTGAACTAGAGCCTAGAGTTTGGACCACAAAATTTTATGACCTGATATTGATACTATTTTGCATCTTGTCTAAGAAATAAATTCCTCCTCCCCTGACTATTTTGAGAAATAAACATTCTTCTTTGCAAGCTAACACCACAGAAATCAAATGATGGGAATGACAGCAAACGTCAATTATAATCGCCAATGATAACGGCTGGAGTTTACAAATAATCGGTTCATATGTGTTGTCAGTACCAGAAACTGAATTAGAAAATTCTCCTTACCATTCTCAACATGGGCAAGCCTGTGCATGAGAGGTAGCCAGACAAGGCACTGGGGAGGCGGATCAGCCATCATGGTGTCCAGGAACATATTCAGCATTATCTTTTTCTAGGAAGAGAAGAAAAACAGATATACTTTATATCTTTCCAAGTAATTCTGAACTCCAAAGATAAGTTCACCTAGGCTTCTCCCAACCAAGCTTTCCTGAATTACATGAGAAAAATCACAGCAAATAAAATAAGACTTCCCATTCTTACAGACACTACCCACACTATACAATGCACTACTAGCAGATTAAAATGCACTTTCACATAGATTGTTTCATCTGAGTCTTAAACAACCACATAAGGTAGAACAAGTCAGGTATTAATATCTTAATTTTAAAACATGGGAAAATAATAGAGCAGACCATTTATATGACTTATAAAGTTCCTACCCACCTTAGACACAGAGCCTGACTATTTCTGGTATTGAGGGGAAGACAGACATCCTACATCTGATCATAAAACAAGATCCAGGAGAGCAAGAACTATGCCTGTCTGGTTGTCTACCGTATTTCCGGCACTCATAACAGCAGCTGGCATGCAAGGGCACTTAAAATAATTGCTAAATAAATACTTATAAGAGGGATAAACACTCAGACATCATTTAACAATCTTGTCATTTACCAATGTGGAAACTGAAGCTCAGAGTTTAAGTAACTTGACAAAGTCACAGAAATAATCATAAGGATGAGATTAGAATCTAAGTATCCAAATGCCCATGAAAGTACTCCCTCCATTATACCATCTCCCTAGCTAGACAGCATTTTTCTCAAAGACAATTTCTGTTCTATCTTCTGTTTCTCTCTCTTTTAAACAAATATCTAGTAAGACTTGACTATATGTGAAACACCAACATAATTTTCTATGCCCCATGTCTCTATGACTTAGAGAATTAGAATAAAAAAGAAACAGTTATATGATATAGACAGAACAAATTGTCAACAATATTTCAAATTAATGAATTTGCTTTTTATTTACTCCAACACACAAAGCACCTTTCCAGCTCTAAAGGGACGGGAAAATGAGAGAAAATAACAATGCAATAGAACCAGGCCTGGTGAGAGTTCTGTAACTGCAACCTAGACATTTAGGCCCCACCCTCAACCTTTATTCCAAAAGAAAAGAGCCAAAAAGGCAAACACGTAGGAGACACCTGCCCAGGAAGCAGGCTTTTCCATGCCCTCGTCCACCATTTAAAGGTGGGGTTGGGGGATGGGGATTGGGGGTGGTATGAGGTGTGAACTCAAAAGAATACCCAGAATTTCATCTTACTCTCAGCCCCAACATTTTTCTTAAAGCGAACTATGGGTGTCACCCAACAAAACTTTCAGAAAAAAAAAAAAAGGCAGGAAAGATAGAACTGGCCAGAGCTAGCCTAAAAACTTTGTCAGCTGATTACAAAACTTTGATTTTATCACTAATTAGAAAGAAAGAGTGAAGGCATAGTGACGTGTAGGCAGGAGGATAGAGACCCCTGGGATTTCCATCCAGTCCACCTGATACCTTTCCAATCGATAGAGCCCATCATGCAAAACAGCAGACTCCACAGTCTTACTTTTGTCTAGGTTTTTTGGCATTTGTGAGAACCTTGATTTTGGCATATATAAGTTGGAAGTCATTCTTATTGAGAATAATCTTTAAAAGAAGAAACTTGTAGGGAGGGGATAGAAAAGGTAGGTAAAGTAGAAGGCACAGCAGGATAGAGGTTTTTTGCGATAAAAACTTAGGAAAGATGAAGAAAACAGAAAGTCCAGAGCCAAGGCTTAGACTACAGTCCAGCTCAGGAAGTGGGAAGGGGAACGTACTGACAGAGATGAAAAAGGGTTGACTGAGGGCGACAGCAGTATGACAATATCATTCAATGGCTCTCCATACATTACTGTGCTTGGAGATGACATCTGAGCAATGCCTACTCTAAGAGGCTAAACAAAGGTTGTCCAAAGTTTTCTCCACCTCAGACATCCAAGTTACTAACGTGTCTGAGACCACAGTGGAATACAGGAGGAATGATGCAAAAACCTAGGAAACAAAGTCGGAAAGCCACTGAGCACTGGAATGGAAGACCAGATCTGGAAAATGCCTCTCGTGGATATGAAAATAACTGCGACAAAGCAAAACAAAATTACAAATGCCCATTTAAAATTACTGAGAAAGAAGACACTAGGAAGATTTTTAGCAAATGAGACATGGTAAAATAGAATTAAATGTGGTATACCCCTTATTACAAATTTAATGTATAAATGAATACTTCTATATCTTCTATGTTATAATTTATAAATATAAAAATTACATTTAGAACAATTCACTTATAATCCTAAGACTACTACCTCTAAAAGGTTTTTTTTTTTTTTTAAAAAAAAGATTTATTTATTTATTTAATTCCCCCCCTCCCCTGGTTGTCTGTTCTTGGTGTCTATTTGCTGCGTCTTGTTTCTTTGTCCGCTTCTGTTGTCGTCAGCGGCTTGGGAAGTGTGGGCGGCGCCATTCCTGGGCAGGCTGCTCTTTCTTTTCACGCTGGGCGGCTTTCCTCACGGGCGCACTCCTTGCGCGTGGGGCTCCCCCACGCGGGGGACACCCTTGCGTGGCACCGCACTCCTTGCGCGCATCAGCACTGCGCATGGCCAGCTCCACACGGGTCAAGGAGGCCCGGGGTTTGAACCGCGGACCTCCCATATGGTAGACGGACGCCCTAACCACTGGGCCAAAGTCCATTTCCCTCTAAAAGGTTTTGATTCATCTACCATGGGGTTTTCAAACATCTTCAAGATGAAAAGGAAGTAGTATATTTTGTTATCTCAGAAGATTCTCATAAATATGCTCACAACCAATTCCCAAAGGTTGCCCCTAGCTGGTATTTTTAAGTCCTCAAAAAAATACCTGAGGAGTAAAATTAGAAGTATTATGTCTCAATGCTCTGTCTTTCACTTTCCAGGAATTAGGGGGAAATCACCTATATTTCTGGGTTTCAGTATACTAATCTTTCAAGGGCTGGAGCAGTAGTTCTTCAAGTCTGCTCAGGGGACCCTCTAGGAGGTCCCTAAAACATTTTCCATGAGGCAAAAAGTATTTTCATAATAATATTAAGACACTGTTAGCTTTTTTTTTCACTCTCATTTCTTACATGTACACAGACAGGGTTTTCTAGAAGCTATGTGATATAGCCACAATTGTCTGAGAAGGCTATTAAAATACCCTTCTCTAGTCTACGTATCTGTGTGAGGCCAGATTTTCTGCCTATACTTTAACCAAAATAACTTATCACAACAGTTTGGAGAAGCAGATATGAACCAAACATTAATGAGATTTGCAAAAATATAAAATGATGGCACTCTTCTCATTCATTTTGTTTGTTTGTTTTGGAATAGGTTATTTATGTTAACATGCTATAAGTTTATCTGTTATTTTTTATTGTAATTTAATTTTTCAGTTCTAATTTCTAATATGAAAACAGTGATAGATGAAACACACATGAAAAAAGCCTTTTGGGGGCCTCAATTATTTTTAGAGTATAAAGAGGTCCTAAGACCTGAAAACTGGAGAACTGTTGGGAAAGAATTCCCAGTCTAAAATTCTGTGACTCACTAAATAACAATGTGGAAGGGTGAAAGGCAGTATGGTGATTTGAAGCTGTATGGTCCCCAGAAAAGTATTTTCTTAAAGCTAATGCATTCCTGTGAGTATAGATCCACTGTAGGTAGGATCTTTTGGCAAGTAGGATCTTAACTTGATGTGACCTCATCCAGGTGGGTCCTCTTATTGGAGTCCTTTATAGACAGAGGACTAAAAAGTGACAGAGAAAAAAAGAGCCTCAGAGACAGGAGAGGTACTGGAGGCCGGAGGCTGGAATCAGCAGGTCACAGAGGAGAGGGGAGAGAAAGGCAGCCTGGCATTATGCCTTGTCATGCCCTCGACTGCCTATAGCTGAGCTCCAGAGAAGCATCTTCAGATAATGGGCTGCCATGTGCCTCATTGCCCACAGCTGCAGCTTGGTGAGGCAGCATCTCTTTACAATGCCATGGTTCAGAACTTTCACGGCCTCAGAACTGTAAGCTTTTAACCTAAAAATTCCCATTATAAAAGCCAACACATTTCTGGTATATTGCATTGGTAGCCTTTATAAATTAAAACAGGCTGTCTTTTTTTTTTTGGCTTTAGAGTTGAATATATTCTTTGCATTTCTCCCTATTTTTATAAGACAATAATATTCATAACAAAACTATAATAAAAATGGAAATAATACACATTCCTACTGCATTTTATTTTTCTGTATTTCCCTCCAGGTGTCCGTGTTGTGTGTGTGTGTGTGTGTGTATTTTCACATAATTATGAACATAAGGTAGATATAAATATATAATGTTTTTTACTGAATATTTTATTAAGGCATTTTATTGTTTTGCTACAAGGTCTTCATTTAACAGCTGCCTGGTCCACTGAACAAAAATACCATGATTTATTTATGCCTTCCCGAGGAAACACTGAGGCTCTTTCTATCTTTGCATGCCATCTCTTATCTTTTCTTAGAGAAGAGTGATTGATTCTGTTTGTAACTCATCCCTTGTTATTCCGTTCTCCACACTGACAGTTTTTACCTTAGATAACATTCTCAGTCCCCTCCCTCCACCACTGACCACCTCTTCCCTTTTTGAAAAGAGGGAGGAACAATACCTTGAAAATGAGAAATCCAGTATCACTAAACTAACATGTGAAAACAAGGAAAATAAATTAGCAATAGAATATTACAGCTGCAACCCCCAAATTCACCATTGACATTAAACACTTATTCCTCTGTGTGCAACATATTTCTTATCCATTGCCCTATCACTTACTTGGTAATCAGTTAAAGCAAATGTGGAATTTAGTTAACGGTCTTGCAATTCTACACAAAATTTCTTTGCAGTTATAGAACTATTTTATCTGACAAGGGCAAACACATTAACTAGAAGTATAGGACCATGATATTAATAGAAGTCAGGTTTTCAATTATTATTAGACATTGGGCTTGTCCGTATCACTGATTTATTCTAGGCTTTGAAAATAAAATTTGTAATGAAACGACAATATAATGTTGCTGTGCTTTTTAAATAGAGATATTTTTAGTTATTATAGTTAAAAAAGACTGGAGAAACTCTTCAAAAATTCTGAAACACTATTTCTCTCACTGTAAAGACTGATTCATTTGAGAAAATCACGGAAAAATAACATTGGTGAAAACAAGGTTGAAGTACTTTCATGAGCTTTAAGTTTTCAAGTTGAAAGCAAACTGAAAATACTCACTGAATTTAAACGCTGATAAAAAGTACCAGAAATGGGCTGGCTTTTATAAGAGGAAATTTATTTGGGGAATAGCTTACAGTTCTAAGGCTGTGGAATGTCCAAATCAAGTTGCCATCAGACATACTTTCTCACCGAAGTCAGCTACCGTTGATGCTAGCATCCTGCCATGTGGTGAAGATGACCAATCTCCGCATTCCCCTCCAGAATCTACCATCTTCCAGAACTCAGCTGTGGGCAACCAGGCATAGGGCTCATCTCTTTTCGGCCTCCTCTATCAGTCTCCGCTGCTCTGCTTTCATCCAGAGTTTAGCTCAAGCTATTAGGCATATGGCTCATCTCTCCCTCGGCCTCAGCTCTTTGAGCCTCTCGGGGCCTTCTTTCCCTGCAGCTCAGCTTTGAGCGAAACTGGAGTCCTTTCTCTCATATTGCAGAATCAAATATGGCAAATTCCTTTTTCTGTGTCTCTCTCTGCGTGTCTCCCTTTATATTAGCCCAAGCAAGCAGGCGGAGACTCAACCTGAGTCACCCCTCATTGATATAGTCCAACAAAATGGTCTCACACCCACAGGAATAGATTAGTTCAGAAATATCTTCTCTTTTTGGGATTCATGAAAGAATTTCAAACTGCCACAGGCATTATGAAACTTTGTTCAAACAGTGTCAGTTTTTGGTCATTCTGTCAGTAGTTTCTATTTCTTCTGGGGCTTCAATTTTACATCCTTCTGGATTTAAACGCAAGCAAGTTTCCTCTATACTAAGATAGGTTTCTCTGACTTTTCCAATTTTGGCAAATATCAAAACACAGACTGATTTTACAGGAATCTGAAGCAACAATCAAGTTGTGAGATCAAAGGCCTTGTAACTGTGTTATAATTTGTAGAATCCTGGAATACATTGTTAGAATTAACAATTTGATTTTTTTACTATTCTCAACATTTTAAACTATTATTCCATTAACAGGTTCTCATTATAGTATTCACATTACAAGAAAACCAAAGATTACCTTAGGTTTAGTATTCCACATAACTATCATCCACTTCTAAGCACTGTCAGGTGACATTCTTCATTGCTACTTCTTTGTATAAATTATAGGTCCTACTCTGACATGGTTTTACTTAACAGTAGTGTAGCAATTTGATATGGTTATGAATTCCAAAAATAGATATTGGATTATGTTTGTAATCTGGTCTGTACCTGGGTGTGATTAAGTTATGATTAGGGCTTTGATTGGGCCACATCATTAAGGCATTGAGTTCCCACCCCTTGGTGGGTGGGGACTCACAGATAAATGGCATGGCAAAGCACAGAGTTGAGGGTTTTTCTGATGTTAGAGTTTTGATGTTGGAGTTTGATGCTGGAGTGCAGGGAAGTAAGCCCAAAGAGGATAGAGAAGCAAGCCCCAGGAAGAGAGGAACCCTGAACCCAGAGAGAAGCAAGACCCTGGAAGAGAGGAACCCAGGAAGCCTGAACCCTTGCAGACATTGGCAGCCATCTTGCTCCAACATGTGAAAGTAGACTTTGGTGAAGGAAGTAACTTACGCTTACGACCTGGAATCTGTACGGTCCTACCCCAAATAAATACCCTTTATAAAAACCAACCAATTTCTGGTATTTTGCATCAGCATCTCTTTGGCTGACTAATACAAGTAGCATTCCAGAACTTGATTCATTTTTAGTCTGACCTTCAGGTAGTATATTGGTAAAAAGCCATGTATGGCACCACATGCAAGGTGACCCCAGGGTAATGAGAAGGCAAAATTTAGATGATGCTACCACTAAAGAAGTTGCAGCAATAAGGTGAGTTCTGAATGAAAAATGTAGGAGAGCCATTTGTAGTTTCTTCATCATTCATTCTCACTTATATCCCTGAAGGACATTTTAATACCTCCAGGACACTCTTTGTACACCCCATATCATTTGGAAATACATATCTGGGGTGGGGGTGGGGAGACTGCAAGCTATGTTCTTATTAGAACAAAATGAAGCAGAAAGTTTTTTTATGTAGTTTTCCGAATGCAATATACAAGAAATGGGTTGGCTTTTACAAAAGGCATTTATTAGCTTACAGTTACAGGGCTGAGAAAAAATGTCCAAATCAAGGCATCATCAGGTGATGCTTTCTTCCAAAAGACTGGCTACTGGTGATCCTGGACTCCTCTGTCAGATGGTAAGGCACATAGTGGCATCTGCTGGTCTCTCCCTTCTCTCCTGGGTTTCCTTGCATTCAGCTCCTTGGTCCCATGGCTTACTCTCTTTCTCTGTGTGAATTTCATTCTCTTATAAAGGACTCCAGTGGGATGAGGTGGCTGAGTGGTTAAGGCGATGGACTGCTAAAAGACTCCAGAAAAGGAATAAGACCCACCCTAGGCCATGCCTCACTAAAGTAACTTAATCAAAAGTTCCCACCCACTGGAATGGTTAGCTTTAAGAACTAATTTTCTGGGGTACATCCAGCATCAAATCGTCACAGGTCTTAAGGGTACCTGTTTCAATGCTAAAGCTGAGAAACAAATTGCAAAAGTCTGAATTCATATACATATAAATTCGTAACTTCAAATAAGAAAAGGTGGTTGCTTGGTTTTGGTTCTTTTGTGAATCAAAGTACTCACAGTCTGGAGAATCTAGAATACATCGCCCTTTCCATTCTCAAGCCTTTAGATTGTTCTTTTTTTAACTTTTCATTTTTACATCATTTCAGACTTACTTCCCATTTATCCTTTACCCAATTTCCCCAAGTGATAACACCGCAGAAGAGATGCCCCTTTACCCTTAAATATTTCAGATTATATTTCCCCAAAACGAGGACATTCTCTTACATAATTACTATACAAATATTAAAATCAAGAAATTAACGGGAAACGGACTTGGCCCAGTGGTTAGGGAGTCCGTCTACCACATGGGAGGTCCGCAGTTCAAACCCCGGGCCTCCTTGACCCGTGTGGAGCTGGCCCACGCGCAGTGCTGATGTGCTCAAGGAATGCCGCGCCACGCAGGGGTGTCCCCCGCATAGGGGAGCCCCACGCACAAGGAGTGCGCCCCGTAAGGAGAGCCGCCCAGCGTGAAAGAAAAAAAATGCAGCCTGCCCAGGAATGGTGCCGCCCATACTTCCTGTGCTGCTGATGACAACAGAAGCGGACAAAGAAACAAGACGCAGCAAATACACACAGAGAACAGACAACCAGGGGAGGGGGGGGGAATTAATTAAATAAATAAATCTTTAAAAAAAAAAAAGAAATTAACATTCATTGACAGAATACTATATTCTATAGCCCTTATTCAGATTTGTCCAATGTCCCAATAATACCCTTCATAACAAAAGAAACTCCCGGATCATGGGTTACATTCAGTTTTCATGTAGGTCTCTTCAGACTCTTTTAAATTGGAACTACATCATTCATGACATTCATATCTTTAAAGCACACAGGCCAGTTAGTTGTTACGTGGTACAAATCCCTTCATTTGGGTTTGTCTGACAATTCCTCAAGATTAGATTCAGGATGTGCATTTTGGGTAGGAGTATACTGAAGTGATACTGTGTACTTCTTATTGCATCCTCTCCAGAGACACAGGGTATCTTTATGTCACTAGTGATATGCACTTCGGTATCAGACATGTTCCTCCACTGTAAAGTTACTATATTTCCTTTTATAATTAATAAGTATCTTGTGGGGAAGTACTTTCAGATTATATCAATATGCTACTTCTCATTTGTTTACCCATTAGTTTGAGCAGAAATTTTTTTTATTCATTTCTCACTTCCAGAGTTTTCTAAGTAATTTTAGCAATTTACCCTCTCCCTGATCAAACTGATGCTACAGCCAGGATCCACTCTACTCCTTCTTCTGAGGCATAGTTAAAATCACAGAAAACATGCATACCAACCTCTACATCAAGACCACAAAATGAAACCCACAAATAAAGAGGAAACCAAATCCACCTTTCTTTCATATAAAAAAGGTTTCCTTGAGGGATTTTGTGCTGGCAGTTGAGAGCTGTACCGCAATCCGTGTTGGCAGTGCTCAAGAAATAATGATCCAGTAGTACATAGATTTACCTCAAAATTCCTGTACTTTACAGTTTTAAGAACTCATTTAGGAATTAGTATACACCCAGAAGCAATAATATAAATATTTTATCTAAACATTCTTCTTCAATATTTAACATATTTCAAATGTTAGACCCTACCGCCCCCCCCCCAAAAAAAAGTTCTCAGTGAAATCTATTTATCCCCCCACCCATGCCCTGTTTTAGCCACCATTCTTCTAAAGTGCTTTCTTTTCCCCTACATAAGATCTCCAATTTCTAGAATGGAAGCAATTTGATGAAATCTAGTAAAAGGCAGGGGATGGCTGTGCATTCTTCTAGCCCTAAATTCTACAAAACTGTCCTTACCTGCTGAGGGAAACAGGTGCGGACTGAGTGCTCTGTGTAACCAAATGATGGCCCTTCAAAGACAGCTGTTGGGAGCTTCAGAACTTCCTTCAGAAACTGGTCAAACTTGCTAAATATCATTAAGCCATTGGAATCTGACATCTGGGAGAAAACATCTATGAGGACAAAACCAAATAAAGTCAAACTATAAAGAAATATCAGATTTTTATAAATGGCTACATGTCAGATGTATTCCATTTTTAAAATATCATTAAATAGTATAATAAAGTTATTATGATTTTTAGTTAATATTAAAACTATTCTCATTCTTAACATTGTGTACTCTGTTGATGAGTCCCCTCTTTCCCACATCAAATAAAATAATCATTCACGTATGTTTATCTACCTACTACTTTTGAGTGTATATAAGAGGATGAAATATAACTTCTATATAACTTTTATGTATACCTTAATTTGTTCCAAGAATTATTTGTAGTATGTCTTAAGCTTTCAGCATCTCTATATATGTTTATGACACATGCATGTTTGAGTGTATACATATATTAGTATATTAGTGATGGAGTATGAAAGAAATGGTTTATTCATATATTAATGATGTGATATATATCTGTGTAGGAATAAAATTAAAGTAAACACAGATTATGTTTAAAATATTTCATTAAGTTCCAAAGCATAATAAAAAAAGCCTATATAAATTATTCTACCCCAAGAGACTTTGAAACCTTATATAAGACCCTATTTTTATATAAAGTCTGACCCAGCCAGAAGAAAATTGTGCTACTACAATTTCTTTATCTTCTTGGAAAGAGGCATCTTCTTGATAAGGGAGAAAAAAAAACAACCAGGAGTTTGAACTTGGCAAAGAAATGTGACCTAAGCTTTTTTTTTCAGACTACTGAGATTCCTGACAAATTAGTGAGCTAAATATGCAGAGAGGTCGTTAATTTCCTGAGGCCTTTCCAAATGCAGCGTTTTGAAAATGCATATTCTATGTAGTCCTAGTCAACACAGTCAACTGTATAGTAGAGATTTTTGCCTAAGAGACACATGAACACATGTGCATTACTCTTTAGGTTCAATTTGAGTAATTTATCCTATAGCATGAATGTAGAAAAAAATTTAAACATTAATCGAAGAAACATTAGATTAATTAAATGTTAGATTATCTACTCCACAGTGTAAATTGTAAAGCATTGGAAAACAGGCAATTACCATAAGAATAAAATCCTCAGTATATCCTCTGACAAAAGGTACTGATATGTTGTTGAAGGTAAAGTATGAACTACCCACACAGGGGAAAAAAATCCACTAAGAGGCTAACAGAAATATGGCCCTAATGGAAAGTAAAATCAATTTATTAGCAAAGACATGCTCAGTTCCTACTATGTGACCCAAGTGCTAAGGACTCTGCTAGGTGTTTGGAAGAACAACAAAGAAGTATGACACATGGTCCTTATATCTAAGAAGCTTTACATAGCTGGAAAAATTAGAAACCTATGAAGCAAAGAATAATTAAAAGCAAACCTGAGTTTAAATACAACCGAAAGAACAGAGGCATAAAAGAGTATTGTTAAGTCCCACCATGTGCCGGGCACCATGACAGGTCACTATGGCTGACACTTCTGGTAACAAACACGCATTATCCCCTTCTTCCTTAGTGACAGAACACTGATTTTATTGTGTGCAACAATGTACCTAACTCAGATTTTATAATCCCAAGTCTCCCTTTAGCAAGTGTGGGCACTAAGTTTTGCCCAATGAGAGTATAGGCAGAAGGGTTTCTAAGGGACTTGCAGGAAGCCTAGTTAAAGGAATCTAAGTTTTTTCCTTACTCCCTTCCTCCTTCTGCTGCATGGAATGTAGCAATGATGGCTGCGGCTCCAGTAGCTATTTTGGACCATGCAGTATCCTGGAGGTAGAAGTCATGCACTTGAAGGTAAAATAGAATGCAAGAGAAAGCTTGGGTCCCTGATGAGTCTGGAGCTACCATACCAGTCCTGGACTATCTACCTCTAGATTTCCTTTATAAAGAGAAAAGTAACTTGAACATTGTTTAAGACCCTACTTTTCTGGATTTTCTGTTTTCATGCAACATTTAACAGTAAGTGCTACTCGGCTTCATATAATCTTGTTTTCATATTACCTTGTTTCACTCTCATAAAAAGGTGTATGTTGTGTATACTTATTTAAATTTTATAGATAACAAAACTGTAGCTTAGAAAGGTTAACTTGCTTAAGGTCAAAAAGTTATTAAGTGGCCAAATCAAGATTTAAAATGATACCTATCTTCCTCAAGGTAAATTCCGTTTTCCATACTCCTTCAAATATAGGTTAGAATAGTTTAAAAATACATAGGCAGGAGATGTCAAAAAAGCTCAAGAAGCTAGGCCTTGAAACATAGAATTTGGAAGGATAAGGCCAAAACAGGTTGGCATAGGGTTTAAGGGAAGCAACTAGAGAAGACTAGGGTAAAAGTCTATGACAGGAATTTACAGAGTCTACATGTTAGCAGAGGAAAGCAGGCAATAGGCTACTGAAAAGAAAATTCTGACCATGAAAGATAATTTATACTGAGAAACAAAGGGAAATAAAGATTGAATAAGAAAAATACTTCTGTTATAAAAAAAGAAAAACTTTGAAAGAGAAAAAGCAATTTGGATTTGGTTTAGAAACTCACTAAAAACTCTGAAGTAGGGAAGAAACATTTAGAAAGCTACATCTCAAGATTAAACTGCTAATGACCTGTATAACGAATTAAAGAGGAAGAATGGAATTGGAGGCACTGACTGGAAAACCCTGTAAATAATGCACAAATGAGGTAGCAAGAGCCTGGTATCGAGAGTAGTGGTGTAGCAGGGGAGGCAGAAGGCAAATCCAAGGCATTTCAGTGCAAGAAACTGTAGTTAACGACCAACTGGTAACGGGAATAAAGGACTTGAAAAGTGAGGATTAATCTAAAGTTTCTAGCTTGGGAAAGTGCTGACAACCCTGACTGAAGCAAACTGAAAATAAAGAGACTTAGCTTTGGACATAACTGAGTTTGAACAATCAGCAAATTTTCAAGTAGGATACCCTGCAGGCAGTTAAAAACAGAGTACTAGATCACAGTTTCAGGCTACAAACAGGGAGCTTTGAAGACATAAGCAATGATGTGAACATCTGACACTTTTCAAAGGAGGGAGGCACATGAGTGATTTAGTGTTTACACAGTCACTGCTATTCTTATAATGAGGAAAATCACCGTTCATTAAATGTGAAGGAAAACAAAGGGTCAATAAGGGCTGGGGCAGACCCTGCCAGAGGCTTCCTTGGTACCTGCTGCTGCTCTTCTCACACCAACTGAACCCTGAAGTTTAGAACGGCAATGTGCCCAGCTAAAGAGTGACTTCCCAGCCTCCCCCACATATTGCATCCATGAAGGGATTTCTGGAACAGCTCTTGTTTCCCTTCTCTCTGCCTGGCCTGAGGTAGAGCTCTTTTATGACCCTGAAGAAGAAGGCCATTTGGCAGAGCGGGAAGACAGAGCGGTAAGAAACAACTTACCGATGACATCCTTAAGTCAATGTACCAGCCGTGAATACCAGCTTCTGGCCTTATTTTTACATGAGAAAAATAAACTCCAATGTGGTTAAGCCACCATTAGTCAAGTTTCCTGTTGTCACTCAATGTACTCATAACTGATAAACTAAGCAAATCATTAGTTTGTGGCTGCTAATCCTGGAAATATGCAGGACCAGGTGACACTGGCTGACAAGTACATAAAGAGACATATGTATAGCTTCACAATCACAAAACCATATACGTATATATCTACACTGATACTTCACACCCACCTACTTCAGAGTAATAAAGGGCAGTGATCAGATAGTGAAGTGACTGATCCCAAAGAAAAAGTATTATATTCAGTTATACTTAGTAATTTGTCATGTGAATAGATTCAAAGTACTCAAATGAAACAAATTCATAAAAAAGGAACTATAATTTAACAGACTTATAGTAACAGAAGAACAAGCAAAAACTCATTTGTTTTAATAACAGATAATTACTATTATTTCCAAAGTTGAAGATGCAGTAAATCACTACTTCTTGAGCTACTGATTTAAAACAATATTTTTTTCACATTAGACTTTTCTCATCTGTAAGAAAAACACTGAAAACACTATTGCTATTTTCTTACTCCTAAAGAAAGTATAACAAATAATGAATCTAAGTTAGTGTGATATACACAAAGATCTTACCAAAGAAATAAATAAGAGACAACAAAATGCAATGATAACATAAAAAAAAAATTAAACTAGTTCTCCAAAAGAAGCCCTAAACCCTTCTGGCAATAAGAAAATAAATACTTCCCAAACAACCAGTTAATATCCTCAGTAATTCTTGCTATGTCTATATCTCTGACAGAAGGTATGCTAACTCCCCATTAGCTGCTTCCAGCTAAAGAAGTAGGCTGTTCCGAAACCCTTGTGAAAATCCACAATCAAGCCCTTAAATGCCTATGTGTACCCGCTTTGAAAGACATTCTGTCCTTTGGATAGTGGAAAAAATAATGCTATGAATCCATCATTGCCACATAGGTTTTGAATTTTTTTTTTCCTGTTGATAATGACCCTGGTTTTACTCATTACATCTATCCAGTCCCTTTTGTTCCTCACACAAACAACCAAACATTTTTGCAAGACAGGACTGTTTAGAATAGAGTCAAATCGATAAATGGGAAGGCATTTTCTTTATAGGTTAGCTTTCCCTGGCAAATGATGATCATCTCCTGTCATCTTCCTAACAACCCACAAAGACACTAAACACATCTGTATGTTTATAAATACCTATATACAACTAAATCCAAGTGCATGTTATATTCCAACACTTATAATATCCCTGCATCATTCCTTAAGTCAGAATGAGGCTGGAGGGCGGGACCGGAATCCCTGGGGCTTCTGGTGTTGCTCCAGCCAAGAACTACCCTAAGCAAGTCTCCAGGCCTCCCTCTGTTTTTGCTTGTTTGTTTTCTTATACAAAAATTACAGATTTAGGGCTTGCCAGTTCCCAGACATTTTGATTGTGAGAAATGTAAATACAGGCATCACCCATTCAGATTAAACAGTCACTTCCATAATAAAGAGAAGGAATGGTCAACAGAAATGGAGAAGGATAAATACACAGTGGCAGGTGGTTAAAACAATATAACAGAGAAGGCTAAATTTTGAACAGGTGAGACAGGTTAACTGTAATTTCAACGGGAGGCCTCTCTAGAGTTACTGAAACATCCAAGAAAAAAGGTAGAAAGAACCTCACTTCATCTTGACTCAAAGTGCAATCTATCAAAAACATGTAAAAACATAAATGATATAAATTATTACTATCAAACTACTGAGCTACAACCCAGAGAAACCCCGTTATCATTATGGTACACCTCCTTTCTTTTTTCTATGTGCATACTAAATTTTTGTTTAAATCTGTGTTACACTATGTATTTTTACCTGAAACATATTTTTAAATGCATTCTATCCAATAATATGGTTGTCCCCAAACTTCACTAAGCTCACACTATTGGACACTAAAGTTGATTCAAGTTTTTCATATAAGAGTGTTGCAACAAATATACATAAGACTTTGATCAATTCCTTAGTATAAACTCAAGAAGTAGACTGAGTCAATGAAAATGAATATTTTTATAGCCTTCCTGAACGTAGTGTTAGTTGTCCTCAGAATGGTACCACCAGGTTTTTTTAAAAGATAAATTTTATGAATCATCTGTTCCTATTTTTTAGTGAAATACAGCTGAGGTTTGAATAAAAGGAGATTAAGTTTCTGAGAAAATGCATAGCAGAATTAGACAAAGTACATAAATGACATAGTTAAGTGGAAGGATGGTTTAATAAACAGTGGGCTTTATGGTCTGTGAATTCTGTTTTCTGAGTTATTTCTTAGGTTCTAGTCTGCAGCCAAGTCCCGTGGCTTGCACCTCAGCCTCTGTCACATGGTGATGGTCTCCTTGGGCTCTTCCTGTGGCTTCTCTGATGGACTCTACCCTATGAAGACTCCAGCCATACAGACTGAGGCCCACCCTGATTCAATGTGACCTCACCTAAACAGAATCTCCAAAGGTCCCACTCACTCGAGTCCACACCTCACCTGATAATACATCTTCAAAGGTTCTGTTTGTAAACATGTCCGTGCCCACAGTACCAGGGGTTAAGAGTGTGCATGTCTTTGGAGGGGACATTGTTTGATCCCCAACACTGCTTTCACTGAGATTTTTTTTTTTTATTCCCCTACTCCCCCCACCGTTTGCACTTGCTGTCTGCTTTCTGTGTCTGTTCCTTGTATGCTCGTCTTCTTTTTTGGAGGCACTGGGAACCAAACCCAGGACCTACCTTCTCCTCACCCCCCTCCCATGAGGGAGGCGGGCACCCAACTGCTTGAGCCACATGCGCTTTCCCATCACTGAGTTTTGATAATGCTTATAATAAGTCTGTATTCTGATTATGGATCCTTGGTATTTAGAACCAGACATGATTACCTTTGAATCTAGGATACAGTTCTTAAAGGTCACAACAGTGAACCATTTCCATAAATGTATGAAACCTGGAAACAAAAACCCTCTTAACAGAGATCTGAAAAACGTAATTAAGAAAGGCTTCAAACTAAAAGCACAAATATTGATTCATTAAAAATGTTATATCGACCCTATAACTAAAAGAAACATGTCAAAGAGAGCAGATGTAGCTCAAGTTATTGAGTTCCTGCTTCTCATGTATGAGGTCCCAGGTTCAATCTCTGGTATGTCCTAAAAACAAACAAACAAACAAATATACCAACTCTCACTGGGGAAGCAGACGCGGTTCGGTGGTTGAGCGCCTGCTTCCCATGCATAAGGTCCTGGGTTCTATCCCCCATACCTCCTAAAAAAAAAAGTTGAAAGAAATAATGTGTACAAAGTCCTGGGTTCAACCCCTGGTACCTACTACAAAAGGTAAAAAGTAGAAAGACCAAAAGAAATAAACAAGCAGAAAAGTTAAGCTGTATTCCATAAATCAGGAAACCATATTTAATAGCTACACTGATAGAAAGGAACAGTATGGAGCACACTGAGTAGGAGGAAGTTGGAGAAACTTAGGGAAGAAATAAGTAGGTGGAAGAAAATGGATAAACTGTCAAATATCATTTGATATTACAATCTAGAATTATATCTCACTTTTGGCTGTGCCTTTATCCATCCACCTCAAGTAACTAGAACATAGCTGAGAAATAAAAAGCAAGAGATAAAAGACTTCTCACAATGGCCAAACCTGACAGTCGTAATGAAAAGTTCAGGGAAGTGGATGTGGCTCAACTGATTGGGCTCCCATCTACCATACAGGAGGCCCTGGGTTCACTTCCTAGAACCTCCTTGTGAAGGCAAGCTGGCCTGTGCCTGCAGAGAGCTGTCGGCCCACACCTGCGGAGAGCTGACGCAACAAAGGGAGACAAGCAGACACAGAAGAACCTGCAGCAAAGGACACAGAGAGCAGACAGCAAGCAAGCGGCAAGGGGGCGATAAATAAATAAAATAAATCTTTAAAAAAAAAAGTTCATGTGCTTTTCTCATACTAATCACTTATATCCTTCTTTAAATAGAATTCTAAGAAGTTGTATCTGGCGGCAGACTTGGCCCAGTGGTTAGGGCATCCATCTACCACATGGGAAGTCCGCAGTTCAAACCCAGGGCCTCCTTGACCCGTGTGGAGCTGGCCCATGTGCAGCACTGATGCGCGCAAGGAGTGCCGTGCCACGCAGGGGTGTCCCCTGCGTAGCGGAGCCCCACACACAAGGAGTGCGCCCCGTAAGGAGAGCCGCCCAGTGCGAAAGAAAAGTGCAGCCTGCCCAGGAATGCTGCTGCACACACGGAGAACTGACACAACAAGATGACGCAACAAAAAGAAACACAGATTCCCGTGTCGCTGACAACAACAGAAGCGGACAAAGAAGATGCAGCAAACAGACACAGAGAACAGACAACTGGGGTGGGAGGGGCGGGAAGGGGAGAGAAATAAAATCTTTAAAAACAAACAAACCAAAAAAAAACCTTAAAAAAAAAAAGTTGTATCAGTTTTCTCTGTCAGTCGTATATTAAAAGCTGTAAATCAGAGGCAAGGAGAGACTTCTAAATGCTAGTATACTGATAATGGCATCACATTTGCCAGTGATAAAGAACACACATACACACCCCAAACTCAAGAACTACAACAGCATGATAGTCTCAAAAAATAACCCTAGCTTCACAATTAGCCCTAAATGCATCAGAGAAGGGAAGCCCTGAGAGATGAAAAATGTTTAAATTATGATCAGTGAGCTCTGTTAAAAATGGAAGGGACAGGCCACGTTTTAAGTGATTTCCACCTGAATGATTAAAATTAACAAGTGATGATAGGTTTCAACACTTGAAAGCCTTATTTATATAAAACATCCCATTCCCTAGTCCAGATAATTATGGTTCAATTAAAATAATGAAGCACAGCTATTGTTGGTAAAGAAACTATAATTGTGAACATGAAGATTTTATATCTTTTAAAAAATCCTTTTGTGTAAACTGGATAATTAGTGAGCTAGCATGGATTGTAGCACAGTGGTCTGTGTGCTGTGTGCAGCAAGTTGCGACTCCAAGCATACCACCATGTCACACAATTTGCCTTGACCTGCACACTTTTCTGCCATTTGAATACTGGTCACTTGTGTTAGTCTAAGAAGTTCATAAGTCACATTAAAACATAATAATAATAAAAAAATAAAAAACCCACTATCACCTGAGTTCCAGAACCCTTCCATACTTCAGGAAGTACTAGAACTTGCACACTGCGATATACACTTTCTCACTTACATCTACAACAGAGAAATGGAGTATTTTTAGTACTTAATCAATAATTTATAATTGGTAAACTTAAAGGTACTTAACTATGTGCCAGGTACCATCAGAACTACCTAAGGTAGGAGGTGTAATCACAGGACTGTAAAGACTTTAGAATCATCTAGAATATTTATCTACTCTTTTTCACCCAGTTTTCCCAGGACTGGTAAAAATGGTAATATATATTCTTTATATGGTGTAATTAGCATTGAAAACACAGACAAAATTCCAACTTCCTTTTCATTTGTGTTTGAACAAAATATAATCCCATCTATGTTATATTACCTTCCTCAGAAATATACCATACTAGCTAGAAATAAGAAAATATAATGAAATTTCAGTCTGAAAGAGTAATATTTGAGATACCAACTAAAAAACTGCAAAAGAACATTTTAAGTAAAGCATGATTTTTACTACGATAAATGTGTTCCACATTGTAGGCTGATTTGAAATGAAGATAGATCAGATAACAGCTGACCAAACATATGATCTAAGATCTTCCTTCAGAATACCTAAACCTGTATTTAATGAGCCATCTAGCTTTCCAACTCTCAATTTCATGTAAGAAAAATCACAGAAAGCAAATGTACTTCCGAAGACATACTTGAACATGATCAAGCCTCTAGATATAACTTTCAAATTAGAGAAAACATAGGGCACAGGGGAACATTGAAGGGATGCAATCATCAAAATGAGTCTATGAGAAATGCTACAGGATAAATGGCCCAGTTTCTTCAACAAATAAATGTATTTCAACACTTCATTAAGGTTACTTACTGCCTGAAATCAGCCAAAGTTTCCTATTCTATGCAAACTTGCAAGACTGCCCTTTGAACTTGAGAGTGTAATTACACGGCTGTCTCCCATTGCAGTAATAGTCTAGTGGAGTACAACAAAACAACTTCAACAGGCTGTCAAGTTAAGATAGCCTGGTGGAATGCAGGTTTTATGGGCCCCAATGAACTCAGCTGTAAAACAGAATAAATACCACCTGATCCTCAAAGGAATTTTAAGGATTAAGTGGGAAAATATAAAGCACCTGCTCAATGCTTGGCGTATCTTAGTTAAAAATGATCTGATGAATGAAGTAATGAAAATATACAGCAAAAGAAAATAGCTGTGAATTTCGTCTTTTATTTCACCTAACCACCCTCCTACAGTACCAAGTTAATAGCAAAATGTGAAAATGGCTAATAGTAAGAAAAACTTAGCAAAGATAACTGAAAAAAGAGGAAAAAGACTATCAATTTCTAAATACTTGGTCAGCTCTAAAGTACTAAAGAACAGTTAAAATCACAGTAAGAACTGCATGACGAAGAATGAAGTTATTAAGAAAGGGGCTAAACTTTACCAAACATAGTAAAAGTAATCAAATTTATTTTCTAACTAAAAAAGAGCAACATAATCACCCTTAAGCATAAGTTTTAATAATATGGAAAACCGTTTTAAAAAGAATTCTTTGAATGTCAACATTACTATTCTGAATCTGTTGTTTTCTTGCTTTGAAAACCACTAAAAACCAACCAATTCAGCAACTTTCCTTCTGAACAGTAGATGGCATAACTTGCATACTCTGGGGACTGCTGCTGCCCAGTGCGTGATGAGGAAGTGAAAAACAAAAAGGCTCAAAAATCAGAAAACATTCATTTAAAACTGTTTAAAAGTCCTAATTTGAAAATAAAATCTTTCAAATAATATAAAAATACTTACATCTCAATTTGTCCAGCATTTTTCCACCACATATGGTTGCTAACATAGCTTTAACTGAAAATACCGTCAACTTGCCTCGGCCCTCACTGAAAAATAAATTATATAACAAATAATTGCTATCTGGAATCACAAGAGCAATTACATGTATCACTATGTATCACATGACCAGTGACTTGATTCCCTGTCCTTATATGTTACAATTTTATCACATTAGGAGACCTGAATTTTTTTCCTTTGTAGAATTAAGACTTCATCTATACTAATCTAATGAGACTAAAGCGTGTCTGAATTATATGGAAATGAGTTTTACAAGCATCCCAGAAAGTAATTTCTATTGGCTATGTAGAGAGAAGCCAAGTGGATGAACCTTCATGAAATAAATTTCCTATCAACTAAAATTAAACCCACAACTAAGTTCTTTTTAAGTATACAAAAAAGAGGTACCACCAGTTTTGAGCTATAATTCAGAAATGTGGCCTTACATCAGGCTATCATAACAACAGTTTATCATTATGTACTAAATCATCAAGGTGCACATTGCTACGAGTTCAAAGTATATTCACTTTTGTTTTTACTGTAACACCCTTTATGTTACCAAGTAAGTATTTTATTCTAAAAAGCTCAATCCATCTGTCTCAGCTTTCCTCAGACCATCACTGTGAAAAACTAGAGGAGATGAGATAATAGTATTAATTTTTTTTTTAGGAACTGCAAAAATGAAAGACGGAACATAAATGAGTTGCTCAAGCAGCACTGCACACCACTGGCAGAGCTGGGACGAGGCCTTTAGGGCCACAACCCCAGGCACACTCTGCTCCATCCATCCAGCTGGACCCTGGCTTCACAGCAAATGAACCGCTTAATAGGGAGCTTTCAAAGCCATCGTGCTTAAGTCACCAGTGGGCTTTGGTATTAATTTTATAAAGCCTGTGCTCACAAAGTTTCATCCTAACTTTGGATAAAATACCTCTGCAATAATGAGAAATACATCATCTTGGTTTTGAAGAGCAATTTTCCTCCATTTCGATTTACAAATAGTTCTTAGGGAGTGTTTGCTAGTTTCCAAGCTTCTCTATATGAAGTAAGATCACAACTGCATAAACACAAATGATCTATAAACCAGAAAATTCTCAATGAACATATTGGTGGGGAAAACCCATGTTTGTTAGTCTGATTTGTAGCTATTACATCTCATTAAATTTACTAATAAGATAAAATAGGAATCTCTGCAACTAGCTAGCTAAAATCAGGATGAAGTTTTAAAAATATACAATCCTTTAGAAATACAGATAGTGTTCCATGTCTAAGGCAATAAGGCACCTGGAAATAAGGAATATCCCAATATCAAATATTCCCTGGATTATGACAAAAGTTGGAGACCATAAAGATCATCAATTATGTTAAGAGGAATGAATTGCTAAGACTGATAAAGAATTTTTACAGTGGACATTTCTTTTGTTTTACCCACCATCCAAATATGAATCTCGATTTAAGAACACTCAACCTAGGAGAAGTTCCACTTCCCACTACCAAAGTCTGAAGGAAAGAAAGACACAGATATTTGCTTTCCCTCCTTTTTTCACAGCTAGGTCAGGACACATGAGCCAAACCCCACCAATAAGACACACCCACACTAGACTTCACATAGAAAACTTTTAGGAATAGCAACTACAAAGAATTCATTTGGTGAGGATGTCGGCTATAGGAGCAGTTCTATCCTGTTTCTAGGGGCAGCCCCCATAGCCCAGCCTCAGTTGTGCTGGGAGCACCAGCAGCAATGTCTGTGCCCAGCAGACATGGCAAAGGGGTCTCCACGAGACCAGTTTTGTAGTTGGTGTTGCTCTCTTCAAGCCTACTTCCCCAGCCTTCTCAGATCTGTGGGTCACTCATATCCTTTTAAAAAATTAACCAAGTTGGTTTCTACTGCTTGCATCTAAACAACGATGGATACAGCTTCTACATGAAGTAAAAGGGCCAGAAAGATATAGCAACAAAAGAAAAAACTGAAGTGCAAAGCATGAGTCTGTCTGAGGATCGCGGGGCACGATGAGCAGGAAGTGCTGGAGAAAACCAGAGGCAAGCCTTGCTGCACTGCTGATGCCCTTGGTGAAGATAAAAAAGCTCAAAAAGCATTTGCAGACACAGCTCTCACAGTGTAAGAACATCCAAACTCCAGTGAGGAAAAGAGGGTAAAACTCACTCTTAGGAAAGATTTCCATTTAAGAGCCAGGATACTGATTACATCAGTGGGGAGAGGGTTCTGATACAGAAAGGACATGAGAGTACTTTCGTAGTGCTGACAGCTTCGATTTCTTGACCTCGTATATGTATATTTGCTTTATAACAGTTCATTAAATTGTACTTTGTTTTAAATATTTTTCTGCAGGTGTTTTATATTTCCCAATAAAAACCATAAAAAAAAAAAACCATAGGAAAGTGAGGGTTACCATTACTGGACAAAGCTCATGGTTTAAGGGGGAAAATGATGGAGGATAAATCTACAGATTAAAAGATACTTAAGACATATAAACTGCAACATATAAACATTTCCATAAGAAAAAGTTTAGAGGGGAAACAGACTTGGCTCAGTGGTTAGGGCGTCCATCTACCACATGGGAGGTCCACGGTTCAAACCCCGGGCCTCCTTGACCCGTGTGGAGCTGGCCCATGCACAGTGCTGATGCGTGCAAGAAGTGCCCTGCCATGCAAGGGTGTCCCCCGCGTAGGGGAGCCCCACGCGCAAGGAGTGCCCCCGTAAGGAGAGCAGCCCAGCACGAAAGAAAGTGCAGCCTGCCCAGGAATGGCGCCGCCCACACTTCCCGCGCAGCTGACGACAACACAAGCGGACAAAGAAACAAGACACAGCAAATAGACACAGAGAACAGACAACCGAGGGGGGGGGGGATTAAATAAAATAAACAAATCTTTAAAAAAAAAAAGAGAAAAGAAAAAGTTTAGAAAGAGCAACATTAAAAATACCAAGGCCCACGTCCCACCCTTAGAGATTCTGATTATTTGGCTGGGGGGGGGGGGGGGGGGAAGCATTGGTAATTCTTAAAAGCGCTAGGTGATTCAATTGAGATTTGAAAAACACTAACCCAAACTAAATCTTGATTGAAAATGGGCAAAGTCCATCTAAGTACACAATATGGGAAGGAAGAAAAGCAAATGACTATTAAACACATGGAAAAGCACTTACTTAATAATGAAGAAAATGCAGATTAAAATAAGATGTTTTTAAAAATGTCTAAGTTATTGAACCTGTCTACAAAGACTGACTTTAGTCCAAATAATGTTAAGTGTGACTGATTTAAAGAAATAGTTTGAAGGAAACGGATGTGTCTCAACCAATTAGGCTCCCGTCTACCCTATAGAAGGTCCAGTGTTCAATGCCCAGGGCCTCCTGGTGAGGGCAAGCTGGCCACACGGAGTGCCAGCCCACACGGGAATGCCGCTCTGAGCAGGAGTGCCTGCCGATACAGAAAGCTGGCGCAGCAAGATGACACAACAAGAGACACGGAGGAGAGAATATAAGAAGATATAGCTAAACAGGGAGCTGAGGTGGCACAAGAAAATGATTGCCTCTCTCCCACTCCAGAAGGTCCCAGAATCGGTTCCTGAAACTGCCTAATGAGAATACAGCAGACACAGAAGAATACACAGCAAATGGACAGAGATTAGACCAACGGGGGGAGGAGGGGGTGGAGAGGAGGAGAAATAAATAAATCTTAAAAAAAAAAGTTTGACTACATTTTTTCCTTTTTTTCTTTTAGTGATATTTATCCTCATTTAAAAAACACACAATTATTTTTAAACTATCACTTTAAAGAGAGATAGTGTGTGTGTGCCAAGCAAAGAGGTAAATCATCTGTCTTATTTTATTAAATGTTAAGTTCCAACATGATCAATAATGTCTTTGGTTAATTCTGTGTCTTTTTTTTTTAGCTTTTCATTAAAGAATATAACATACCTACAGAAAAGTACATAATTCGTAAATGTCAGTTCAATGAGCTTTCACAAAATGAACACATCCATGTAACAAACACTCATATCAAGAAACAGCATTACCAGCACCCAGAAGCCACACCTTGTACCTAAAACCAACTAATACCTTTCTAAAACACTCCACCGGGGTTGCCTCTATCTTCATTTCCAACAGGATAGGTCACAGCTGCCTGCTCTTAAACTGTTTACATACAAAGGGAGTCTCACAGTAGGAACTCTTCTGTGTCTGACTTAACTGCACTCACCGTGATAATCTGTGAGCTTTACTGTGTTAAATTTACTAGTCTACCCTCCTATGGAGGATTCCCTCATATGAATATACCACAGTTTATCCCTTCTCTTAATGAGGGTTATTTTCAAGCCCTCTATTTTATTCTATGAGCATGTTGAACAAAACAGAGGTCATTTCCTGTACTATAGATACAAATAAATATTTGTTGATTCACTGATATTCCTTAGCAAAAAAAAAAGTAAAGTAAAGAAAGAAAGTACTTATGGATAAAACACAAACTAGTGACACAACTAAGAAGATGCTAAGAACTATATATTGGCAATGTCAAGATGCCTGAAGAGTCTGGAGGGAAAGCACAGCACCTAAGAAATGCTTTTGGAAGAAGCAATGCTCTCTCCCTCCAGCAACCTATTGATTTCTAAAGTGATTATTAATTGTTGGTTCTGACACCAAAGCCAAGGAATTATTAAATATGTCTGAGTGGACTTGAATTGTTTGGATAAGCCTTTTTCTCTATCCTAACAGGCCCCTTTAACAAAAGACAAGAGAAAAATCATTATCTAGATACAGAAAAAGAAGCAATACAAAGTGGATAGAAAGCTGATCCATTCTTTCCCCAAAGAATTTACACAGCCAAGAAGCCTAAAATAACGTCTTTAAAAATGTGCAAGTGTGCATATGCATAGTCATTCATTCCAGCACTGTTTCTAATGGCGAAAGAGTATAAATAACCCAAATATTCATTAATTAAAGACTGTTTAAATGTGCTGTTACAAGAAATAATGAGGAATAGTATATAAAAGATATAGAATTCTATCTAAGACAGATTACTAAGTTAAAAAAAGGGCAAGACAAAGAAAAGAATACTTACTAGAATGCTATCTAGTACTTAAATAGAAAAAAGAGATAATAATATTCTCCTGCATTTGTTTTTATATGTATAAAATATCTGTGAAAAGAAATTGAAAAATTAACATTGGTTGCATCATTCCCAAGTTGCTCCTGACTGTAGATCCATTACCTCACATTTACTATAATTTTTAATCTCAAATATCTCTACTTTTATTTGCACTGAAAATGCCCCAATATTACCTACAATAGTCCTTTTATTCTTCTGACACTTAAGACACATATTCTCCCAACCCCTATAAAGCATGCAATGCACTCATTTTTTTGCACAAAAAAAAACATTGGTGGGAAAATACATAGCCAAAAGAGAAGAATGAAAGAATGGGGCACTTTTCACTTTATAAGTGTAAAAATGCTTATATTAGAAAAGAAGGGAGTCAAATCAATAACCTAAGCTCCCAACATAAGACAAAAGGAAAAGAAGAGCAAATTATACCCAAAACAAGCAGAAGGAAAAAACAGTACAAGAAAGAACAGAAAACAATAAAATTGAAAAAGGAAAGTACCAAAACTCAATGAAACCAAAACCTGGTTCTTTGAATAGATTCAGCGCCATCCCCTATTCTAGTGGCAAGCCACGGGGTATAGTCCATGACTAACTGGTGCTGACAGACAGGGACATAAAAATCTCTTCCTCAAGAAGAGGGGTGTACACAGCCAATCACTGATCACGGCTTTGGATTAGGGAATTCGGATCCCTGAGTCCCGGCTGTGAGGGCAGCTATTGCATCAACCCACCCCATACAAGGGTGTCAGCAAGAATTTTATATCCTGTGAAACTCTCATTCAAAATGAAAGGGAGGGAAGCGGACTTGGCCCAATGGATAGGGCGTCCGCCTCCACATGGGAGGTCCGTGGTTCAAACCCTGGGACTCCTTGACCCGTGTGGAGCTGGCCCACGTGCAGTGCTCATACACACAAGGAGTGCCATGCCATGCAGGGGTGCCCCCTATGTAGGGGAGCCCCACACGCAAGGAGTACACCCCATAAGGAGAGCCGCCCAGAGTGAAAGAAAGTGCAGCCTGCCCAGGAGTGGTGCCACACACACACAAGATGACTCAACAAAAAGAAACAAAGATTCCCGTGCCGCTGACAACAACAGAAGCAGATAAAGAAGAACAAGCAGCAAATGGACACAGAGAACAGACAACTGGGGCAGGGGGCGGGGGGAGGTGAGGGGAGAAGGGGATAGAAATAAATAAAATAAATCTTTAAAATAAATCTTTAAAAAAATAAAATGAAGGGGAGACTAGAATATTTTCAGATAAACAAACATCTCCACTAGACTTGCCCTACAAGCACTGCTAAAGCGAGTTCTTCAGACTGAAAGGAAAGGACACTCAAGAGTGGTTCAAAGAAGCATAAAGAAATTAAGACCTGCAGTAAAAGTACTATTTGGGTAATCATAAATGCCAGTATTAGTACGTTATTTTGTATGTAACTCCACTTCTTACTTCCTACAAGTGCTAAAATGCAAATGCATAAAAAGTAATGATAAATCTAAGTTTTTGGATATACAATGTACAAAGATACAAGTGGTAAGAAGTACAAAAAATGGTAGGGGGACAGAGGGATATAGGAAAAGTATATGTGTATGCTCTTACAGTTAAGTTGGTATCAAACCAAATATAATTGCTATATATTGAAGATGTTAAATTTTAACCCATGGTAACCACAAGGAAATAGCTGAAAAATATATCCAGATAGAAATGAGAAGGCACTCAATATTGTACAACACAAGAAAGCAAATAAATATAAAAGGAGGCTTTAATGGAAATAAGGGACAAAAAGTTTTAAGACTTATAAAGGCTAAATAGCAAAATGGCAGAAGAAAGATCTGTATTACCAGCAGTGACTTTAAATGTTCGTGGATTATACTCTCAGTCAAAAGGCAGAGATTGGCAGAATGGAGAAAAAAAACAGGACCCAACCATATGCTATCTGCAAGAGATTCTACTTTAAAATAACAAAAATAATTAGCTTGATGGTGAAAGGATGGAAAAAATATAAATACTATGCAAGTAGTAAGCAGAGAGAGCTAGCACAGCTATACTAATATCAGATAAAATAGACTAAGTCCCTATTACAAGGGACAGATGGTTAACTTAGCAGGTGGATGTAACAATAAAAAATATATATGCACCTAAGAGCAGAGCCCAAAATATATGAAGCACATACTGATAGATTTGAAAGGAGAAATTGATGGTACTACATTAATAGTAGGAGACTTGAACACACCACTCTCAGTAATAGATAGAACATCTAGTCAGACAATCACTAAGAAGTACAGGACTTGAAGAGCACACTAATCCAGTTAGACCTAAAAGACACATAGAACACCACACCCAGTGAAAACAAAACGCACGTTCTTCTCAAGTGCACATGGATCATTCTCCAGGACAGACCACAGGTTGGGTCATAAATCAAATATCAATAAATCAAAAAATATTGAAATCATACAATGTTACATTCTCTGAAGAAAACAGAATGAAGCTAGAAATCAGTAACAGAGGGAGAAAGGGAAAATTCACAAATACATGGAAATTAAACAACATACTCTTAAACAACCAATGGGTTAAAGAGAAAATCAGAAGCAAAATTAGGAAATATCTTTAGGCAAATGAAAATGAAAACACAACATAACAAAACTTAAGGGATTCAGAGAAGGCAGTGCTTAGAGGGGAATTATTTATAACTCTAAATGTTTAAGTTTAAAAAAAGAAAAAAAAAGATTTCAAATCAGAGATCTAACCTCAAAATTGTTGACAATGATGAAAAGATTAAAGAGAATCAATCACGTTCTGTTTGTACAGGTACTTCTGGTTCCAATTTCACTTTCTTCATTCAAAGAGACAAAACAACATCTATTTCTTGCCACAGAGAAGAAACTGATGCCATCTATGTTAAAACAGTCAGGTAGGAGTGGCAGAGCTTACCGGCAAGATAATAAGGCCAAAATTTCAACTACACTAAATATTTAACCCATTAGTAGCCATTAATAAATGCCACACAAAGGTCTATACTTTGACATCTTTATCTCTAAAAATTGTTACAGTAATTAGCACTTACACGACTCTTCTTCCTAAATTTTCAAAATGTTTTAGAAACACTAATATTTGCAAAACTTTGCATCCCCTATTCAAAATATTCTTAATTCAATTCTGTTGCAAATAATAGTTCCAGATTCAGAAAGTTTTATATTCAAATACAGAATAACAGATATGCATTCAATTAACCTGAATCAGTACCAAAACACTTACACACTTTTCCACCCACTAAGACTATTACTATTCTCAATAGCTGGTCTCAGAATAAATAATCTGTTTATTTACAGAATAACCTAAAGCAGGCTATTTATAGTAAAAGGATTCATCAGCTCCTAACTAATAATTACCAGTAATCTGTGGCCCCTTAACTCATCCTCTCTCGTAACCACCTTCCAACCATTTTTCCTATTCAAAACTGCCACAGAGCAATCTCTACATCTAATCTCTCATCCAGCAAGCCATGGACTTTCTCTCCTCTCCAACTGTTTGCTCTTTCATGTGTGCAAACAAATGTGTGCATTACATTGCATGCTTTATAAGCGTTGGGAGAACACGTGTGTAAGTGTCAGCAGGAAAAAGGGACTATGATAGGTAATATTGTGGCGTTTTCAGTGCAAGTAAAATTAGAGGTATTTGAGATCAAAGATTATAATAAATGTGAGGGGATGGATCTAAAGCCAGGAGGGATTTGGGAATGATGCTTAGTGAGCCTTCATGTTTACAAATCACCTTATAAAGTGTGTAACTATGTATCTTAAGATACAATACTTACCACCCTTTTATAACTTCAGGCTTCCTGTTTTAACTATATTCAAAAGGAGATATTAATATAAAAAAATCAATAAATCAGATATTTAAAGACACTTTTTGAAGATATATATTTTAAAATCTAAGTATAATGTGAAAAAGAAATGATCATGCAATAAAATTAGTAAAGGGGTATTCTCGCAATCCATACTTCCAAAAATTCCATGTCATTTACATTTTTCCCTTCAAAATGAAAATCCTTAGCTCCCTTCCTCTATTTGCTTTGTAAGCCAAACTTTGACATTTATTCTTTGGCCCTGAATGCCCTTCTTGGCATTGAAACTCCTAGGTCTACTTTAAGTCTTTCTATCGAACTACAGTTTCTTATAACTGCCCCCAAACAAGCAAAGGGAAAGTGTCACTTTTACTTTTCTGTTTCATTAGAGTGCCAGTATTTTTCCTCTACAATTAGAGGCAACCAAAGGGAAACTGCAGTCACTCACAGCCTAATACCCCATGATATTGTTCTTTACCTAACTGATTGTTCTTGGAAGAAATCATCCTTGATCCTTCCCACCAGACATCTGAATTTAATCTGCATACATGATCGAGTAATATTTTAAATGGTTAGCTGCCCCTGGCTTTAGCATATTAAACCTCATAAATGCCCAGGGTTTCAGTAGTGCCTATCTAAAGTCCAAGGCTGTATCAGAATCAACGCTCTTCAAACAAGATTTCTGAAGAGATATTTAAAATAGTTGCACCATAAATAATGTGCCTCACTTAAAATCTGGCCTATGCTATGATAGCTACACAGATCACTAGTGGGACATGTCAAGTGTAACAAATAGTGACTATTATCCTGTAGCAGTTTGATACATTTATGAATTCCAAAAATAGATATTGGATTATGTTTATAATCTGGTCTATAACTGGGTATGATTGAGTTATGATTAGGGCTTTGATTGGGCCATATCATTAGGGCATTGAGTCCCTACCCACCAAGGGGTGGGGTCTCACAGATAAAAGACATGGCAAAGGACAGAGTTGGAGCTTTTGATGCGAGGGTTTTTGATACTGGAGTCTGATGCTGAAGACTTAAGCTGGAGCCCTGGGAAGTAAGCTCACAGAGGAAAGAGAAGCCAGCCCCAGGAAGAGAGGTACCCTGAGTCCAGGAAGAAGCAAGCCCTGGGAAGGAAGAAACCTTGAACCCAGAGAGAAGCAAGACCCTGGAAGGGAGGAACCCAGGAAGCCTGAACCCTTGTAGACATCGGCAGCCATCTCACTCCAACACATGAAAATGGACTTTGGTGAGGGAAGTAACTTATGCTTTATGGCCTGGTATCTGTAAGCTCCTACCCTAAATAAATACTCTTTATAAAAACCAACCATTTTCTGGTATTTTGCATCAGCACTCCTGTGGCTAATACATACCCCTTATATAAAAAAACTGAAATGAAAGAGTAAACAGGTAGTAGTTGTTGAGGATTACAGGAGAGGGGAAGCCTGTTATTTAAACTCCACCCAAATAAAATCCCCCAAGGCAGCACCCTCACTGAGGAACACGAGTCCCTTTCTCACTCTGCTCTGCATGACTCACTTCCACAGGACCATCGTGTCTAGTCTGACAATAAAGCCTGACTTTAAAAAAGCTCTTATGATCCAACACTGAGAAGACACCATTATTAGCTCTGCACCAAGCTAAGCAGACAGTGAGTCATCCTGAATAAACACTGTTCTGTTTTAACATGCAGGTGCCTTCAAAGCCTCAGCAGCCCTCACCTGTGCTCTCTGGATGGGCCTTTGTTCATTTCAGTTTAGTAAAGTCTCACGATTAACCTACCTTTTGATATTTAAACTAACCTAAGCTAAATGATGTTTATAGCTTTGCTCTATTTTAGAAACACTACTAGCAGTCAATTATCTCATGTAGCTACAAGTAATAACAGCATTTCTCTTTGATTTTAAAAAACTCATATTTTTCCAATTAATCTTAATTTATGAAACTTTACAGTTTCATTTATGCAATAATCAACTGCAAGTCAATAATCCACATGGCAAATGTCAAATAGCTTAATCAACACCAAGTAAAATCAATTTAGACTATTATTCAGTTTTCTCATAATCAGAATTCCTGCTGCTTTTCATTTCAATCTTACAAATATTTAAGAATCCAGAATTGTGCTTTTTAAAGACTCAAAAAATGTTAAGGTAGAAGCTCTGCTCTCGAAGACTTCCAATCTTACTTGTACATTTATGAAGCAGTTCAGAGCATCATATAATTGAAAGCCAAAATAATAATACAGATAAGTACTATAGGTTATCAAAACGATACAAAGGGGATTGGCAACAACTAAGAAGACTCTTGTATAAATAAAAACATGAGTTGAATCTGGAGGAATATAAAAGATTTGGACAGAAGAATTAAGGGAAATTGATATTTCTAGGCACCCAGGCAGAAAGTAAAACAAAAAACAAAAATTATCAAATGCATGGAGGAAGAAATGAGCATGTCATACTGGAAATACAGAAAAGTGCCTCAAGTAGCTTCATTAGAGCTTGGTACGGGAAGGAAGGTAAGGATTAACATAATGAGAGCTAACTAAGGAGTATGAACTTTAATTCACAAACTACAAGGAGACCTTGAAGGTTTCTGGGATGGGAAGATGACAGAAGCATAAGGAAAACAGTGACTTTGGTCAGATTACCATGGTGGTGATATACTGGACTGAGTTCCTGAACTCATTACTAATTCTCTCCTCAGTTTCAAAAAAACCCAAAAGCATGGAAAAAGCAACATAGTCAGAAAAAGATTCTTCCTGCCCTATCTTAAAAAATATAATAGGGAGCTGATGTGGCTCAGTGGTTGAGTGCTGGCTTCTCACATATGAAGCCCCAGGTTCAATCCCTGGCCCCAGTACCTCAAAATAAATTTAAAAATTAAACATAAACATAAAGAGAAACAGGAAAGTTAAGTCCAAAAAAATAAACAAAGAAAATTTCTGAAATGTTAGCTAATGGCCAAACCCTCTCTGCAGATGTGCACATCCTGAAGTCAAGATTTCTCTTTGAAAATTAGCTTAACTGTATGGTATCTCTTAAAAGGGCAAAAAAAAAAGAGTAAATAACTGCTGGATAGTTCATAGTCACTCACTTCTGCTCCCTGATGATTCTGCCACAGGCACCTGGAGCAGGCTCAGTGCACTCCGGTGGTGGACAGCCCACGTCTGTGGCTCCACCGCACAAGAGCTTCCGGCAGGGCAGTGCGGCAGATGGGCTCCTCACCCCTCTTCCAGCACAGCGGATGCTTTCTCCGTTTCACACTGGGTTGCCCTTTAGGATTTCACTATTTTAAAACATTCAAAATCCCTGCGACCCCTGGGTAGTTTTCTAAGACTATGAACTGATCCTTACAAAGTTAAAAGTGCTATGATCATGAACATCAAAAATTTCCCACTCAGCACTACCTAGGCTGCTATTTTTATTTGGCTGACTTTTTCTTGTCATCTTGAATTCTTCTAAGAGCAAGAAGAGATATAAGTAAGTAATGTGCATAAAAACATGAAATGTTTTTTCTTCTCAGGAAATTACAGTTTTGCTTAAAAATCACTAATGAGGAAAACTGTACCCTAATATCATCTTTTCTCAGCAATGCCCATTACAAAATACACTAGCAATGCAGACTCAAAATTTAGGGAGCACACTGACTTCTAATCTGCAATCATCCACTTTTTAAAAATGAATTCATTTTCATTTTGTCTTGTCTTGTTTTGTTTTAAACATTCAATATTAAGAAGGAACTACGGACCATTTAAAATGTATCCAACTTAAAAGGCTAAAACAAGATTTTTAAATGATTGTTAGCCTTACTTTCAAAATATACAGAAATTTCTCATATATATAACATAATCTTTAGATTTTTAGTATTAGCAAGAGTGTTTTCTACACAATACTGTTTTAGATGATGTAACAGTTTGATATTATTGATGAATTCCAAAAAGAAATATGTGATTATGTTTGTAATCTGATCTGTGTACCTCAGCATGATTGACTTATGATTAGGGCGTTGAGTCCCTGCCCACCAATGGGTGGGGACTCACAGGTAAAAGCCATGACAAAGAACAGAATTGAGGGTTTTCGGTGTTGGAGTTTTGATGTTGGAGTTTAATGCTGAAGCCTTAAGCTGGAGACCTTGAAAGTAAGCTCACAGAGGAAAAAGAAGCAAGCCCCAGGAAGAGAGGAACCCTGAGCCCAGGAAAAAGAAGCCTGAGGAAGGGAGGAACCCAGGAAGCCCGAACCCTCACAGATATTGGCAGCCATCTTGCTCCAACAGGTGGAATAGGCTTTGGTGAGGGAAATAACTTATGTTTTATGGCCTGGTATCTGTAAGCTCCTACCCCAAATAAATACCCTTTATAAAAACAAACCAATTTCTGGTATTTTGCATCAGCACCCCTTTGACTGACTAATACAGATGGTAAATAAAAAATCTGGACTTTTATTGATATGTTCAAAGCTGAGGTACTTTGAAAATTTTATCCAAACTTGGTTTCATTAGATGTATGGTTTTACAGGTTTGTTCCACTTTTAAGGTGGAATTTTATTATATCTCTGAACCAACACTTTTCATGAAGGCTACACATTCATTTATAAAACAGAAATCGATGGAAAAAATAACATTCAACAATAAGAATACAAAGAATCCAATTTAAAAATGGACAAAAGATCTGAGCAAACACCACACCAAAAATATACAGATGGCAAATAAGCAAAGAAAAGATGTTCAACATCATACCTCATTAGGTTATTACAAACTAAAACAACAATAAGATGTCACTACACATCTACTAGAATGGCTAAAATCCAAACACTGACAAAACCAAATGTTGGCAAAAATGTAGCATAAGGACCTCTCATTCAGTGTTGCTGGGAATGCAAAATAGTACAGCCACTTTGGATGACAGTCTGGCAGTTTCATACAAAGGTAAACATAGGTTTACTATACAATCCAGCAATCACACTCCCTGATATTTACCCAAATAAACTGAAAACTTAAGTCAACACACAAAGTTGCCTGTAAGTATTTATAGTAGCTTTATCTGTAACTGACAAAAATTGGAAGTAACCAAAATGACCTTCTATATGTGAAAGGATAAACAAACTGTGGTAAATCCATGCAATAGAAGATTATTCAGCAATAAAAAGAAGAGAGAGGGGCAGAGGGCTGTGGGAAGATGGCAGAGTAGGAAGCTCCAGGCATCAATCTTCTATGAGAACAACTATTGAACTGGCAAGAACTATCTACATTAACTATTCCGAAACTCTAGAATCCAGCAGAACACTGTGTAGCATCCAGGAAAGAGTGTGAGGAAGAGGCCAGTAAACTAGTGAACACCAACAAAGTTGACCGTCTGTGTAGCAGCAACCATCCCCCATACCCAGGTCCAAGACAGGCTGCAGTGGGGTCCAAAGCTCCATTCCTACTTACAGGGTGGGAGATAAAGACCTAGTTCCACAGGATGTGGGAGTGTGGGTCGGATCACTGACCACTGCATCTGCTTTAAGGCTGCCATTGTTCCAACACACCCTGGGCAAATGTAGAAGTAGAGTCTTAAAGGCAGTATCCTCCCCACTCCCACCCCCCACACACAAAAGAGACAGAACCCTTCCTCCACACCACGGAGGACAGTGAAGGGCTACTTTAAGTGCACAAGTGCCAAAGCAAGGTGAAGCCTCACAGCCACAGGAGCTGCTCCTGACACCCATGCTGGTCCTTCCCCAAACCCCATCCCAAGGCAGAAGGTTTCAGCCTGTGCTCTTGTGTGGGTCCCTGGCCTTGTTCTGGCTGGGAAAGACTGACAGAGGGACAGCCTTAAGCAGTGTAAAAAAAAATTAAGTCAAACATACAGGGACAAACAATTACCTACTTTAACTCCTACAATAAAGCACCCATGAAAGGAAAAATCTGTTTTATACAGAGAAGGCATCAAAATGCCTGTAAACAAGGAAACTCCTAAGGCCACCAGCAAGGGCAAGCCCAGGACTAGACACAGGTCCAGAAAAGACAGGGAGGACCATGTACTTTGCATTCACCTCGGGCTGGTCTTCCTTACAGGAGGGCTGAACTCTGAAAGTGAGCACCAGTCACTACAAACCAAATTGCAAAGACTGTGAAAGGTGTTTCTTGCACTAGTCTATTTAACTTTCTTAGCTCCTGGGACTAAAGGAAATACCTATCGTAACACAAACTGGATACAAAATCAAGAAACAGCTCAGCAACTAAATCCAGAGTTAAAATCTAAAAATATTAAAATGTATAACGTGCAACACAAGATTACAAGACAAAGAAACAGGATAAAAAGATCCATTAAAAGGAAGATGATAAAAATCCAAAAAATACATACAAAGAAACACAGACTGTGGACATACAGGGCAAAGACTTTTAAAAAATGATCCTTAACATGATGAAGGAGAAAAAGGAAAATAGAGAGATAGAACAAAAGGATATCAGAAAAACAATGAATGAACAATATGAGACTTTCAATAAACAGATATAAATTGAAAAAAGGAACCACACAGAACTACTGGAGTTCAAAACCACAATAACTGAAACGAAAAACTCCCAGGGGGTTTCAACAGCAGATTAGAGCAGGCAGAAGAAAGAATCAGTGAACTAAAAGACAAGACAATTGAAAGGAATCAGGATGGGAAGCAGAAAGAAAAAAAACTTAGAAAAACTGAAAATAGCCTGTAAGAAGTCTGGGACACCATTAAGCACACCAACATACACATTATGGGAGTCCCAGAAGAAAAAAAGTCCCAGGGGAGTTGGGGGTGAGGGAGGGAGAGAGGGAGAGAGGGAGAGAGGGAGAGAGGGAGAGAAATAATTTTCCAAGAAAAAATGGCAGGAAACTTTACAAACTTAGCAAAAGACATGAATATGCATATCTAAGAAATCTAAAAACACCAAACAGGATAAAATAGGAGAGAAATACCAAGACACATAGCAGTCAACTGTAAGATAGAAAGGACAAGAGGAAAGGTGTGAAAGCTGAAAGAGAAAAACAATATAAGTGTACCATGCACAGGACTTCCCAGAGCATTTCTTTGCAACCACCTGTGAATCTATAATTGTTTCAAAATTTTAAAAAGATATTTTAAAGTATCTAGGAATTATTTTTCATAACTTAATTAGTTGCAAGGGATATAATTTCTAGTATATTGTAAACAGTGATCCTTTAAAATGAATTGTTTATTACTCTTTTAAATGTAAAAAAAATAAAATATCTAGGAACTGCCTAAAAAAATGCATGTGGTAATCTTTAGGATAAAAAAAGAGATGGAAGAAGAGCTTACAGATTAAAAGAAATTTAACAAAATATCAAACAATTGCAATGTATGGACCTTGTGTATCTATATCTCAAATTAAACAAAACATTAAAAATAAAATGTATAAGGGAATTAAGTAAGTGAAATAGGAAAACTGGCTATTTGAAGATATTAATGAATTATTATTAATTTATAGGTGAGATAATGTTATTGTGGCAATAATTTTTTAAAGAGTTCCCATCTTTTAAAGATATGAATTCACTGGAATATACTTATATTAAAAATGATAAAAAAATATCTGACATTTGCTTCAAAATAACCTAAGAAAGGGTTGTGAAGGAAGGGAAAGGAAAGAAGGGGGAATAACTGAAATAAGATTAGCCATATACTGGTAACTGCAGACGCTAAGGGATGGGTACCTCGAATTTTATATTATTATTCTTACGCTTATATAAATTCAAGATTTTTCATTAAAAATGTCTTAAGAAACAAATCTTTACAAAAGTGAAAAATCAAGCCACAAATTAGGAGAAGAAATGTGTATCACATATAAAGACAGGATGGATATCAGGAATATACAAAGAATTGCTACAAATCAATTAAAAAAAGGGAAAACAACTCATTAGAATTATGGGCAAAAGACATGAATAGGCATTTCACAGAATAAATACATATGGCCAACAAACATGAAGACATGCTTAGTAATCAAGAAATTGCAAATCAAAACAATGACAAGATATTATTTAACAAAAACTAAAAAGCCTGACAATTCTACAGGTTATGGACTTGGATCAAAAGGATCTCTTATATATGAGCACATTTTGGGAAAATAATTTGACATTAACTTTTTAAGCTGAACTTTCATATACCCCACAACTATACAAGAATACAAGAATAAGAATATGCCATGCAGTATTGCTTGTTAGAGCAAAAACCTAGAAATAACCAACAAATGTAACAAAACAAAATGTTATATATCACTGTGAAATGTAACCATTCTGTTGTATTACTATACCACCCAAAATGAATTAATCTAGACCTGAAAGAGGAAGCATGAGGCAGCTATTTAAAATAGGTATCTTTTAAAGTCAGCCTAAGGATGGAGCTCATATAAAAGGACAGCAGAGCTAAGACCACGAAGAAGAAATGAAGCCAGAGCCCTGAAGCAGCAGCCTGCCTCCGGACTGCTAGTTGACACAGCCTATAAACTCCAGTTATTGTAAAAGTCCGTGAGAATGAGTGTTCTATCACTTATAACAGATGACATCAAATTGATAAAGAGGTTGGAAAGAGAAAGGGAGTTTGTAAAATACCACGCCCAAAAATGTGAAGCAGGTGCATCTGAAGTCAAGAGTAAGACTTTCCTTCCTTCACACTGAAAATTTGGAATCCTTACTCTCAAGAAGGGAGAAGGAAAGGAGAGAAAAGAAAAAGGCTTTATCTATTGTACCCTAACTACTAATACTGTAGTACTGGAGGACCTGATGAAAAGAACGAGGATATCAGAATGTTTTATCTGATCTTTACAGCTTTCACTAAGGTCCTACGCACAGATGTTTGTAATATTGTTCTCTGTATTTTCCAATGCTTTTAACTGTCAAAATATAAAATATATAAAATTTTCAGTATTTAAAAAGTTAATTCTCAAGAAAATACTCACTTAGGGAAGAAAGTCTTGATCCCATTTGTTCCTGACTATTAATAATCAAAACAACCGGGCCAAAAAAATTTGACTATGAATTTGAAGATGAGGGAAATTCAGAACAATTTAATAATTGTTCATTCAGATCTTAACTTTTTAAAATTATAATGAATTATGAGATATCAAAGACTCATTTAAAATAGTTATTCTACATATCAATAGACTACATATCTCCAGACTAAGTAATAAAATCGTCAATCAATAAAAAGACTAATATTTGAAATATTCAACAACAAAATGCCCTGATTTAAAAAAAATAAAATTCTGATAACTACATCACGTCTTTTTCTCAGGACATGAAGGCCAGTTCTAAATTTTTGGAAAACTAAAATAACCTCTTATATAAAATTTCAACATTAGTAAAGATGTGCTAATTTATTCTGAATCCTGTGGCCAAAGTTTTAAACAAGATATGACTTGAATATTACCAAACTTACCACTGACATACTATATTCTTTATCCCTCTTAATTCACTCATCTCTTTTTGTATTTCCTAGTTCTTTTTAGTGCGCCCTTCTGTTGGTTCATCTTCATCTGTTTTCCTGTCCATTTATTCTTTTTTTGTCTCTTTCTTTATGTCTCTAGGTTTGCTCTGAGTACAGCCCTAGATATCTGTGCATCTTCTGCTCCTAAGTTTGTTCTTCCCATTCTCCCTTTTGCTCTCTTCACTCCTCATTCCCCTCTGTTCTTTGACCACAGTATTGAACTTATTTGATACAATTATGGAATCAAACTCTTTAATCCCTGTTTTTAAATTTCAGGCAATAAGATGATATCTATTCCTGCCTTCTAAAAGAAAGTAAATGTTTTATGGTAGTCTGACCTTTAATGTAACTGATTTACTCAATGGGTCAGTGCCAAGATAAGATGCTGCTTACCACAGGATAACAAATTTTACTAAGGTCCTTGGATAAAAGGAACCATTCCTTGGACAATACAATGTTAACTTTTCCCCAAACTAGATTACTAAAAAATGGTATTCGAATTATGGGACTTGCATCTTACATATACTCCTATTTTAAAAATTCAAATTTCTTTAAATAAATTTCTATTAAATGCATAAAAACCTAATTGATAATATCTTAAATGTTGTGAATTCAGTATAAGTACTTAAACTATGATATGGCTTTGACAATTCTACAGTTTTACCAACTCATTTCCATATTAAGGATAGAAAATGGCTCTATTTACAACACCTGAATTTTACCCAACAGTATGCCTCTAGTGGTGTGATTCTCCATAATATTAAAGGACTTAATTTATGAGATGACCAAGGACAGTAAGTCCCTTGATATTTAACCAGACTCTAGAGAGGACTTAACCATGAATAATTTCCTTTTAACTCTGATTTTAAAGTTACAATCTTTAACAAAGCCGTATGGGAAAAGAATGATGGAGAGACAGCCTTTATTGAAGTGAAACAAGCATGTAAGGTACTAGCCTGTCATATGCAGCAATCATAAAGTTGAGGAGGAGGCTGATAGACTGTTCCACACTGATCTGGTGAGTAGAAGGAAGGCGCTTGTTCAGCTGGTAGTAGAGGGATGAGATGATCGTTTCAAGGCGGGACACACTGATCTCAGTGTTATGGTCCAGTGTATTAAGACCATTGTCTCGAAAGGCTTCAATCATGTTCCAGATATCAACAAGATGAACTAAAAGCACAAAGAAAAATAGCTGTCAGTGACTTTAAAGTATGGAACATCCTTAGTAGGGTAACAGAATACAAACTTATCTATGTAAATAGTGACCCATGTAATTCCTAACAACAGGCAATTTGAGAAAAAAGATCAAGAACTTCTAGTCATTTTAGTAATTTGCTACATCACTTGACATCACCTTATTATATTAGCCTAGCAACTTCAACAATATTCTATAACTCTAAACTATTCTCTATGGCCCTAAAAAGAGAGGCTAGAAAAACAATTGGGCTGTCTTTTTATTGTTAGATTATAAGAATTCTTTATATGTTCTGGATATTGGACCCTTATCAGATGGTTTGAAACATTTTCTCCCATTCTTTGCATTATCTTTTTATTTTCTAGATAGTGTTTTTTGAAAGTTTTTTATTTTAATGAAACTTAATTCATTTTTTCTTTGCTTCCTTGTGTCTTAGGTGTCTTGTTCTTGATCTTGGAGGGAGAGCCTTTTTTTTTTTTTTTTTTAAATCATCTTATTTTTTTCTTCCCTTTCCTCTCCCCTCCCCTGCCGTTTTGCTATTTGTATTCATTTGCTGTGTGATCTTCTGTATCTATTTCTCTTTTTGTCTACTCTTCTTTCTCCTCTAGGATTCACTGTGATTCGATCCTGGGGACCTCTGATGTGGAGAGATGTTCCCTGTCAATTGCCCCACCTCAGTTCCTCGTCTCTCTATGCTTCACCTTGACTCTCCCCTTCCTCTCTCTTTTGTTGCATCATCATCTTGCTGTGTGACTCACTCGCGCAGGCACAGGCTCACCACATAGGCACTAGGTCACTTGCATGGACACTTGACTCATCTCACGGGCACTGGCTCACCACATGGGCACCCACATGGGCACTCAGCGTGCCTCGCGGGCACTGGTTTGCTGCCGCAGGCATGCGTTCTCTTCTTTTTTTTTCATCAGGAGGCCCCAGAAATCGAACCCAAGTCCTCCCACATGGTTGGCAGAGGTCTTATCACTTGAGCCACATCTGCTTCCCAGAGAGAAGGGGTATGGAACTTTTTATTTGGAGTAATGAAATTGCTCTAAAATCTTTTGTGGTGATGACAAAACACTGTGATTATACTAAAAACCATTAATTATATACTTTGGATAGATTATATGGTATACTGACTATATCGCAATAAAACTGCTTAATAAATAAATAAATGTGCAGGAATAGCCAGAAAGAGCAGCTATGTACAGCAGAGGAAACAGAGAGATTAATAGTGAAAAATTTTGTTTGTCTGGTTTTAGTTTATTATTATTATTACTGGAGTAATGAAAATGCTCTAACAATGAAGTAATGAATGCACAATGATGTGATTACACCAAATACCACTGATTGCACATTTTGGATGAACTGTATGCTTTATGAATATGTATCAATAAAATTGATTTGTTTAAAATAAAAACAGATAAACGGTCTATAAGCATATAAAAAGAGCTCAACATCATTAGTCACTAGGGAAATGTAAATCAAAACCAAAACAGATTACCACTTTATATCCACTAGAATGGCTATAAACAATAAATAAACAAGCAAAGAAACAAATAGCACATGCTAGCAAGAATGTAGAAAAACTGGAATCTAAAATGATGCAGCCACTTTGGAAAACAATTTGGAAGTTGCTTAAAAAACTAAATCAAGAGTTACCATATGATCCAGCAATTTCATTCCTAGAGAATTTTAAACAAGCTCACATAAAATCTTGTAGCCAAATGTTCATAACAGCATTACTCATAATAGCCAAAAAGTTGAAATAAATCAAATGTTAATCAACTGATGAACAGATAAATGTGAGATATGCATATAATGCAACATTACTCAGCCACAAAAAGGAACGAATTTCTGACACATGCTATAATATGGATGAACCTTGAAAACATTAAGCTGAGTGAAAGATGCCAGATAAAAAAAGACCATATACTGTATGAGTTCATTTATAGCAAATGCCCACATATCCACAGAGAAAGAAAGTAGATTACTGGCTGCCATGGCATGGCAGTAAAGGGGATTAAGGTATGACTGCTAATATGTGTAGGGTTTCTTTCTCAGGTGATGAGATGTTCTGAACTTAGATAATCAGGATGGCTACACAGCTCTAGGAATATAATTTTTAAAATCTCTGAACTGTACACTATAAAAAAGTGAATTTTATTGCATGTGAATTATATCTTAACTAAACAATGGGCTTGGAGCAATGTATATTTCTAGAGATAAAGAGAGTTACAGCATGGTGGTAAGTTTTTACTAACATAGACTCAAAATATATAAAGCAGAAATTAACAGAACCCCAAATAAGACAAATTACAAGTATAATGGGAGCTATTAACACATCTTTCTTTAAAATTGATGGAGCACATATACAAAAAAAAAATCACTGCAAACACAAAAAATTAAAATTTCACAACTGAAAGTTAGCATACCAGGCACTATATGGAGTACTGCTCCCAATTATAAGAGCAGGGGTCTTCACCTTTTATGTTCCACAGACCCTTTCACCAGTCAGGTGAAAACCATGGACTCCTTACTAAGGCCACACCATACTCTGTTTTATTTAATAAATATATCACACCTGCACCAACATGTCCCCACAAGAATAATGCATTTCTAATTTCAATGCAAGCTCACAGACCCCTGGTTAAGAACCCCTGTACTGGAGAATAGGTTTTATTTTTCAGGACACATGTGGCATGTATTAAAAAAAATTAACCACATCCTGAACCATAAAGCAAATTTCAACAAATTTTAAAGAAGTAAAATCACAGAAAGGGGAAATGTGGCTCAAGTGGTTGAGCGCCAGCTTCCCACCTACAAAGTCTGGGTTCACTCCCTGGCTCCCGGCACCTCAAGGAAAAAAAAAAATCAGAGAAACCATGCTCTCTGACCAAAATGACATTAAGTTAGAAATCATGGTAAAAAGAGGTTTTAAAATAATCCCTATCTTTAGAAATTAAGAAACATAAACCCCAAGAGGACTTTTTTTTTTAAAGGAGGTACTTGAATCCAGGATCTCATATATGGGAAGCAGGCACTCAACCACTGAGCTACATCATTTCCCCAATGAAAGTTGGATTTTTCATTTGTTTGTTTCTTTTGTTTTCAGGAGGTACCAGGGATCAAACACGGGACCTCATACATGGGAAGCAGGCGCTGAACCATTTGAACTACATCTGCTCTCCTGTATTTTGATATATCAGTAATAGACAATGAAATTTAAAAATACTTTTCAGGCAGTGGACTTGGCCCAGTGGTTAGGGCGTCCATCTACCACAGGGGAGGTCTGCGGTTCAAATCCCGGGCCTCCTTGACCCGTGTGGAGCTGGCCCATGCGCAGTGCTGATGCGCACAAGGAGTGCCATGCCACGCAGAGGTGTCCCCCACGTAGGGAAGTCCCACGCATAAGGAGTGCGCCCTGTAAGGAGACCACCCAGCGCAAAAGAAAGTGCAGCCTGCCCAGGAATGGTGCCGCACACAAGGAGAGCTGACACAACAAGATGACACAACAAAAAGAAACACAGATTCCTGTGCCGCTGACAACAGAAGCAGACAAAGAAAAAGACACAGCAAATAGACACAGAGAACAGACACCCGGGGTGGGGGGAGAAGGGGAGAGAAATAAATAAATAAATAAATCTTAAAAAAAAGAGAAATAAAAATACAAATACTTTTCAAATAATATCACAAATTATCAAATAAACTCAATGAAAGATGTATATCTCTTTAAAGAAATGTTTAAACTTAACTGGCAGAAATTAAAGACAAATAAATATTGGGATATACCATGCATACAGGAGGAAAACTCAATATTGTAAATATGTCAATTCTATACAACTTAACTCTAGATTCAATGAAGGCCCAACCATAATCCCAGGACAATACATTATTTACTATATGGAAAATTGCAACTAAATAAAAAAGATACAAAGAAGGAAAAAAGTCCCTGCAGAGTTTTTCATTTTGTTTTGTTCATTTTTAACAGAAATTCAAAATTAAAAAATTTTTTTTAAAAAGGTGGATTGTGAATCAAATGTGAAAGACAGGGAAGCAGACTTGGCCCAATGGATAGGGCATCTGCCTACCACATGGGAGGTCCACAGTTCAAACCCCAGGCCTCCTTGACCCATGTAGAGTTGGCCCATGCACAGTGCTGATGCGTGCAAGGAGTGCCCTGCCACGCAGGGGTGTCCCCCGCATAGGGGAGCTCCACGTCCAAGGAGTGAGCCCCATAAGGAGAGCCGCCCAGCACAAAAGAAAGAGCAGCCTGCCCAGGAATGGTGCCACACACACGGAGAGCTGACACAGCAAGATGAAGCAACAAAAAGAGACACAGATTCCTGGTGCCGCCGATAAGGATAGAAGCAGTCACAGAAGAACACACAGTGAATGGACACAGAGAGCAGACAATTTGGGTGGGGGCGGGGGGGGGAGAAATAAATTTTTTAAAAATCTTAAAAAAAATGTGAAAGACAACACAATTAAACTTTTAGAACAATGAATCTTATACTTTACTATTAACTTAGGCCCTCATCACTTCACACACTGAACTACTTCCCAAAACAATCACCAGAACAATTATTAAGACAGTAGCTGCTCTAGGACAGTGGTTTCAAACCTCTGACCACAACCCACAGAAATATATTTAAACCAAACATGAATGCACACACACACATATACTTCTTGATATATATTTTTTAAAGTTGCACAAAACGCTTTCTAGCATTACCACATTAAGATGCATTCTACATTTTTCTTTCTTTCTTCTTTTTTATTTAATTATTCTAAATTTGGGCTACAGCCCACTAAAATGATTTCATGAACCATTAATGGGTCACAACCTGTAATTTGAAAAACAGTGCTTTGAGAAACCAGAGAAGAAAGAAACACAATTTTAGTCTAAGATGGTAAAATGTTTTGGAGAGAATTTTAACCTAGGATTTGTAATTTGCCCAAGGTCACTTGTTTATAACAAATGGCAAAACCATGATTAAAATTGAGGTGTTTCAATTCTGAGGCTAATGCTCTATTACATAAAACAACTTCTCATTAAAATATATATATATATAGACACAAATGCATATATGAGAATGGTAAAATAATACTGTCGTAAGTTAATTCATCTTAATGGAAACTGAGAGAGGAAATGGTATAAGTGTGTTTGTGTGTGCTTTATAATCCGTTAGGTAGTGATGATTTTTGGAAAAGGCTGATTCATAAAAGTTATATGAAGCTTAATCAAAATCATTCTTATTACACCTTTATAAGAACTTTAATGATTTTCTTTTCCTCCACAAGCTGATGAATTGCATTAATTTTGCATAAAACACTTCATTAATGAAAGTGACAAGGAGATATCAGTTCTCCCATTTAAAGAGCATTAATATGATGTTATTCTATGCAATGGTGTAGTTTGTTAAACATTTTGAGGGACATGAGGGCCAAAATGACAATTTCTCTCTATTAAAAAGCCTGTATTGGGAAATGGATATGGCTCAACTGATAGAGCTTCTGCCTACCATATAGGAGGTCCAGGTTTTGACACGCAGAGCCTCCCGGCCCATATTGTGAGCTTGCCCACATGGAGTGCTGCCGTGCACAAGGAGTGCCGCCCTGCACAGGGGTGCCCCCCGCGCAAGGAGTGCAGCCCTGCGCAGGAGTGCAGACCACCCAGGAGTGGTGCAGCCCACATGGAGAGCTGACACAGCAAGCGACACAACAAAAGAGAGGCGCAGAGAAGAGACAATATGAGACGCAGCGAACGAGGGAGCTGAGGTCGAGCAAGATAATGGTCACCTCTCTCCCACTCCAGAAAGCTCCTGGACGGGTTCCCAGAGCCGCCTAATGAGAATATAACAGACACAGAAGAACACATGGCAAATGGACACAGAGAGCAGACAAATGGCAGAGGGGGGAGAAATATGAAAAAAAAAAAAAAAAGCCTATATTGAACCTATAAATCACCACTATACCCATTAAATATATGTACCACAGACTTAAATCTTATGGCTGCTCATATGTCAGTTGAGTCCTGAATTGCAACAAGTTATAGCCTACACCCACTCTCCAGTTCATTGGACTCACTCAGGACAACTTTAGAATGATGATGATGGAAAACGTCCATTCCCCAAAAAACTGAGAATATCTACAACTGCAAGCAAGAGAGTTCCATCCATGTACTCCATGGAATCTAAGCCCCCTCTCAATCAGAAACAGAGTGAGCATCACCATCCTAAAACCCTCAAGATTGAGGAATGAACAAGGATAAGGTCGGAATGCAACTAAGGACTGAAGTAGTCTTATTATTCTTTTTTAAAAAATTTCTCTCCCTTCCTCCCCTTTGCTCCATTGTCTGCTCTCTGTGTCCATTCACTGTGTGTTCTTCTGTGTCTGCTTGCATTCTTGTCAGCAGCACCAGGAATCTGTATCTCTTTTTGTTGCATCATCTTGCTGCATCAGCTCTCTGTGTGTGCGGCACAACTCCTGGGCAGGCTGTGCTTTTTATGCATGGGGCAGCTCTCCTTGCAGGGCACATTCCTTGAGCGTGGGGCTCCCCTACGCAGGGGACACCCCTGTACGGCATAGCACTCCTTGCGCACATCAGCACTACCTGTGGGCAGCTCACCACACAGGTCAGGAGGCCCTGGGTTTGAACCCTGGACCTCCCATATGGTAGGCAGACGCTCTATCAGTTGAACCAAATCTGCTTCCCTTATTATTCTAGCAATGGAAGAAATTTTAACACTGATAAAAAGGCAGTGGCCACTAGAGGCTCTGAGGGGAAGGAGAGGGAAGAATAGGTGTAACAGGGGGCATTTTTGAGACATTGGAATTGTTCTGAATGACATTGTAATGATGGATAAAGGATATCACACATTTTGTCAAAATCTATAAACATGTGTGATACAAAATGTAAACTATAATATAAACTATTGACCATGGTTTGTAGCAATGCTTCAATATGTGTTCATCAATTTTAACAAATGTACCACACTAATTAAACATATTAATGGGGAAAAGTATGGGAGGCGGAGAGATTAGGGTATACGAGAATGCCCTGTTTTCTTTCTTTTTTTTTTGAGGTACCAGGACTTCCTAAGTAGTGGGAAGCTGGTGCTCAACCACAAAGCCATATTGGCTTCCTTAGCTGTTTTTTTTTTTGCTTGTTGTTTGTTGTTTGTTTTTTGTTTTTTCGGGAGGTACCAGGAACCATACCCAGGAACTCCCATGTGGGAGGTAGTCGCTCTATGGCTTGAGCCACATCCACACCCTTCTCTATATTTTCAAAGTAATTTTTATGTAATCTAAAACGCCTTTAAAAATAAAAAGAACCAGGAAGAAAATACACACACATATATATATATATATATAAACAAACAGGACCATTAAAAAAAGGAACCAAAAAAAAACCCAAAAAAAGCCCATATTATGATAGACACTTAAGAGAAAACTAATTTTATTAATATTACAACATGACTAAAAGATAATAAAATATTTTCTTTTATATTACTGAGAGCTCTAAGTAGCTATCACAAAAATGAGTAGAAATGACTTACGGTTGCATCGTTTTTGTACAAATCGTAATTTACAAGCTGTTCTGTAAGTTGATAGTCGTATGACATCAAAATTCTGAGCACCTAAAGAAAAAAAGGCAAATAAAAACTGTTTAGCTGGATTTACCAAGTAATTCCTAAAAGCTAGGAAGTGACTCCATTCCATTAGAGTCACCACAATCTATAATATGTCAGCTAGGCCTTCTGATAAAACAAAGATGGGGAAGAAAAGTTAGGGACACTTTCTGCAGGCCCACCCCATGCCAGTCGCTATGGAAGTAGCTTTGCCCATACTATCCGGTCTGCTGACCCAAGAGCGACCTGATAGAAGGAACCGTGTAAACGAGGAAGTGGGGAAACACTGCCTAGAGACTGGAGGGCTAAATTCCAGTCTCACCTGATCACCAACCACAGAACAGATATATGTGATACAGCCCTTCCCAGCCTAGGTGCTCACCTGCAAAACAAGGGAACTGGACCAGCTGACCTCAAAGGTCTCTTTCCAGGTCTTTGGAATTCTGTATTTTACCCAAAAGGCCACAGTAGTATTTACAGCCCAGTATTTTATATGCTTCTAGTACCCTGCCACTCCCCATCAAGAATTGGAGACTCTTTCCCTCCACAGGAATCTGGGTAGGTCACTACACCTGACTCTATAAACAGAATGTGGCAGGTGTGACATTGCAGCCTTCTGAAGACAGATGAGAGAAGGTAGTACAGTTGGCCCTGCTCTCACTCTTAGAAAGCTTTCCCTTGAAATCCAGGTACCATGTTGTGAGGAAACCCAAACTAGCCAATGAAGAGAGTTCACACAGAGAGGTTCATATGGACAGAGACTGAGTCCAAAGGCCAAAAGCAAGCAAGCCTTCAGATAATTCCAGCCCCAACCTTCAAGTCTTCCAAATGACTTTTGGCAATTGTGAATAATGTTGCTATAAACATCAGTGTGCAGATGTCTGTTTGTGTCACTGCTCTTATACTGGGTTTATACCCAGCAGTGGCATTGCAGGGTCACATGGCAACTCTATATTCATCTTCTTTAGAAACTGCCAAACAGCCCTCCACAGAGCCTGTACCATTCTGCATTCCTACCAACAGTGAATAAGTGTTCCTATCTTCCACATCCTTTCCAACACTTGGAGTTCTCTGTCTTTTTAATAGTGCCCATTCTGATAGGTGTGAACTATCTCATTATAGTTTTGATTTGCATTTCCCTAATCATTAGTGATGTTGAACATTTCTTCATGTGTTTTTTTTGCCATCTGTATATCTTCTTTGGACAAATGTCTATTCAAGTCTTTTGCCCATTTATTAATTGGGTCATGTGTCTTCTTATTGTTGAATTGTAACATCTCTTTATATATCCTGGATATTAAACCCTTATCAGATATGTGATTTCCAAATATTTTCTCCCATTGAGATGGCTGCCTTTTCACAAACCTTTTGACAAAGTAAGTAAGGTACAAAAGTGTTTAATTTTGAGGAGGTCCCATTTATCTATTGAGAATAAAAAAAAACAACAAAGAAAATCAACAAAACCAGAAGCTGGTTCTTTGAGAAGATCAATAAAAGTAACAAACCCATAGCTAGACTAGAAAGAAAAAAAGAGAAAACATGCAAATAAATATAATCAGAAAAGAAAGGGGGGAAGTTACAACAGACCCCACAGACATAAAATGAATCATAAGAGAATATTATGAGAAATTGTATGCCAACAAATTAGACAACCTAGATGAAATTGACACTTCCTAAAAATGCACAACCAACCTACACTGACGCAACAAGAAATACAAGAACTTAACAAACTAATCACAATTAAGAAGATTGAATTCATCATCAAAAGTCTCCCAGCAGGACAACCAGTAAGATGGCGGCAGAGTAAGGAGCTTCTAGAGTCAGCTCCTGCTACAAGGCAGTTAGTAAACACCCAGAGCTACCTGCAGCTAGCTGAAGCACCTGTTTGGGGGCTTCAGGAGTCCAGAAGAGCATCCTGCAACATCCTTGAAGGAATGGAAGGAGACTGCCCATCTGCAGAGAAGACTCGTAAGTAGAGCAATTCACACTATGGAGGCCGGTGCCCATCCTCCACTGCAGGCACAAGTTGCCTCGGGAGCTGTTCCGCAGCTGGAACTGAAAGCTCCACTTACCAAAAAAGGGGAAGGAAGAGATGGTTGGGCACCAACCTCAACTACTGATGAATAATTCGGCACTTTACAGTATAATCCTAAGAACAGCTGAAGTTTGAACCTGACCAAGTCGGAAAGAGGCGGGTAGCCACCATATTAATTCCACACCTGACATTAAGGGAAGCAGGGTGGACTGAAAATCTCAGTGCTGGCAGGGACTGGCTTCTTCATCCAGATCAGATGGCAGCTGTAGCCTAGGCCCCAGCCCCACCACCTCCAGCAAGGAGGAGGATAGGGGGACCTGCGCCAGCCTCTTCTCCAGGAAATTACTGGCTAAGCCGCGGAGGCTGCTGATCATCTACTTTGGCACTGCAAGCCGCCCCAGGAGCTATATATGGCTGGAATTTGAAGCTCCATTTCCCAAAAACAGGGGAGGAAGAGAAGGTTGGAGACCAATTTTAGCTGCTGATTAGTAAATATGGCTAGCTAAAGCATAACCCTAAGAACACCTAAAGTATGAACCTGTCCAGGTCAGAAAGAGGCCTGTAGCTAGCATTCTGACTCTGCCCCAAGCATGAGGGGAAGCCGGGCTAACTGAAAATCACAGTGACAGTAGAAACCGGTTTCTTTCACCAAGATTGGCCAGCAGCCCTAGCCTACTCTTCAGCCCCACTTCTGACAGGGAGGAGGCTGGCAGGCCCTACTCCAACCTATCCAGGTCACTGCAGGTACATTTGGCTGGCACAGATTGAATAACAGGAACTCTACTGGGGCAACTGTGGTCATCTTTGTCCCACACTGCATAGACTGCTGCCCACACCTGCAGTTCCATCCCCACCCCATGCAGGGGAGAAAGGAGTGTGAAGTTTCATCATCTTCTCTGGGCAACTACAGTCTAGGCCTGTACAACTTGGATTATTCCACACAGCTTGTCTTTGTCCCTACCCCTGGCAAAGGAGAAAGTTGGGAGAAGCTTCACTGGTCCCTGGGGTTGAGGGCAGCTTGAGCCTCAACAGCTTATAGCACCAACTACCTCCTTGGTTCCTACTACACAATAAGCAAGGGAGAAACAGCAGGAAGCCCTAAACTAAAAAGAAAAACTGCACCCAGAACAAATACTCTAGCAAGCCAAATGCCAAGACACCAACAAAAAATTACTATCCACATCAAGAAACAGGAAGATACAACCCAGTTAAAGGGCTATATGACGTAAAGGCCAGATGATGTAAAGGACTTGAGACAACTAATCACAGATGTTCAAACAAATCTTAATAAATTCAATGAGATGGCTAAAGAGATTAAGGATATTAAGAGGACACTGGATGAGCACAAAGAAGAATTTGAAAGCATACATAGAAAAATAGCAGTTCTTATGGAAATGAAAGATACAATAAATGAAATTTTTAAAAACACTTAAATTATATAATAGCAGATTTGGTGAGATTGAAGAAATGACCTCTGAAAGTGAACATACAAAAGAACAGATGAAGGGAAGTGGATTTCGCACAATGTATGGGGCATCCCCCTACCACATGGGAGGTCCAGGGTTCAAACCCAGGGCCTCCTGACCCGTGTGATGGGCTGGCCCACGTGCAGTGCAGATATGCTCAAGGAGTGCCCTGCCACACAGGGGTGTCCCCCGCATAGGGGAGCCCCACGCACAGGGAGTGAGCCCCATAGGGAAAGCCACCCAGCGTGAAACAAAGTGCAGCCTGCCCAGGAGTGGTGCCTCCCACACGGAGAGCTGACACAGCAAGATGACGCAAAAAAAAGAGGAGATTCCCGGTGCTGCTGACAAGAATACAAGCGGACACAGAACAAAACATAGCAAATGGACACAGAGAGCAGACAACTGGGGGGCAGGGAAGGGTAAAGAAATAAATTAAATAAATAAAATAAAATCTAAAAAAATAAATAAGGAGGCGGGGCAAGATGGCATCTGAGTGAGTGCACCTTATAATCTCTCCTGCAAAGAACAGGCTAAGTAGGGTTGGAATTCTGCTGGACCAGGCTGTTTCAGGTGTTTGCAGGGCAGGAGGTGTTTGGACGTTGATTTAGTGGGATGGTGACAGAAAGAATTCATGTAAAAGGTAGAATTTTGGGTCTCTTTCACGGAGATCAGGGCTACGTGCGGGACGCTTCCCTCTCGGGCTGGCGGCCTGGCGGCGGCGGATCCTGGAGGCTTTGCTGCACTGGGGAGTTCCCAAGCCCTGAGTGGGCTATTCGGTGGCTTGCAGGGTGGGAGGTGTCTGGAAGTTGATTTGGTGAGACAGTGACAGAGGAGATTCTTGCGAGGCGTGGAATTTTGGGTTTCTGACACGGAGGTCAGAACTTCCAGCTACAGCCCCTCCCCCTAGGGCTGGCGGCCCATCTGTGGCGGTCCCTGAATTGTCTGTAGGGCAGTGGCGCCCCCAGCAGGCTGTTTCGGGGGTTTGCAGGGTGGGAGGTATCCTGAAGTCAATTTGGTGAGACAGTGACAGAAGAGACTCTTGTGAGAGGTGGAATTTTGGGTTTCTGACACAGAGATCAGAGTTTGTGGGTGTGACCCCTCCCCCTAGGGCTGATGCCCAGCTGCGGGGATCCCTGAAGGCTGTGTTGCGCTGTGGTGCTCCCAGGCTCCCTGTTAACCGGATGCGTGGTTTCCAGGTCTGTGTCCCCTAAACCCTGGTGGCCCACACTCCAGAAACTCACACCTCTTGAGTCTGCAATATCACAGACTTCCCATCCCTGAAACCACTACACCCTGAGGTCCATCTGAGGTCCTTGACTGTCCTAGCCCTCGATGTTTGTGGGTTTTTTTCCTTTTCCTCTTTTTTCTTTTTTTTATTGTCTTGGTTGCTAATATTGCATTATCTCCTGGCCTTTTCTCCCATCGCATCCCCCAAGGTCCTTTTTCTTTTATTTAGGTTTTTTTTTTCTTCTTTTCTTTTTCTTGCTTGTTTCCCTCCCTTTTCTTTGCCCACCCCCCTTTTTTCTTCTCTTTTTTTTTCTCTTTTCTCTCTTTTTCTTCTTATTTTATTTTATTTATACAATAGGTGCTGCAGGGAGCACCCACATTTGCTGTGTTTCCTCATCCTCCATTTCCTTGTTTCTGTGTGAATTGATTTTGGCGACCTACACTATCCCCTTTCCACAACATCTTGCTATCCTCCATCATCTACTGTCTCTCTTACATTCCACCTCCTTTTCTTTGGTCCCCAAATTGTCTAACTTTTAATTTCTAATACCTTTGTTCTGTTTTCTGTCTTTTACCCACTCTTGATATTATTGTCTTTCTTTTCTCTTTCCCTATGTCATGAAAACACTGGCTTTTTAATTCATACTATATTCCTCCCCATATTCAGTTGACTATCTCATTATAGGTACTCTACTAACTGCTATAACTCTACACAACTTACATGAGTCTAATATCCATTCTCCCAGATCTCACATTGTTGCTCTGTTAACCGTTATTACCAATACTACTTTACACATTTTCTTTACTTACACAATTTCCTTTCCCTGGCCCTAATATTTTCCTTCAAAGTGAACTTAGCCAGCAACAAGAAATTAGAGTAAGAAGAACAAAGTGACAAAGAGAAGACATAACACTTATGCAAGAAGAACAGCTAATTAATCCCCAAGACTAGACAAAGAAGCTAAGGAGCTGATTAAACCCGTGAAGATAAAATGATGACCAGACAGCAACAAAAAACTACAAACCAAACCAATAATCAGGAAAACATGGCTGAATCCAATGAACAAACTAAAAACCAGGAAGGGGAGCAGAACATCGGACAAGTAATTAAAGATCTCAAAACATATATTAGAGACCAACTTAATGAAGTAAAGGAAGAGTTTAACAATATGAAGAAAACACTTGGAGAGGAAATTGCAGACATACGCAAAAAGATAACAGATATGATGGGAATGAACACCACAGTTCAAGAAATCAAAAGTACACTCGCAGCAAATACCAGTAGATTAGAAGAGGCAGAGGAGAGAATTAGCGACATGGAAGACAGTACATCGGAAATCAAACAGATAGTAGAATTGATCTTTAAAAAGATAGAAAAACTCCAGCTAGGACTTAGGGACCTGAATGACAAGGCAAAATGCACAAACATTTGTATTATAGGCATCCCAGAAGGAGAAGAGAAGGGAAAGGGGACAGAAGGGGTGTTGCAGGAAATAATGGCTGAAAACTTCCCAAATCTACTGAGAGAGATGGATGTACATGTCCAGGAAGCACAACGCACCCCAAACATCATAAACCCCAACAGGCCCACCCCAAGACATATACTTGTCAAATGAGCCAATGCTCAAAACAAAGAGAAAATTCTAAAAGCAGCAAGGGAAAAGAAAACCATCACATACAAGGGAGGCTCCATAAGATTAAGTGCTGACTTCTCATCTGAAACCATGGAGGCAAGAAGGCAGTGGTATGATATAGTCAAGGTACTAAAAGAAAAAAATTTCCAACCAAGAATACTCTATCCAGCTAAACTAGCATTCAAAAATGATGGAGAGTTCAAAATATTCACAGATAAACAGAAATTGAAAGAGTATGCCAACAAGAAACCTCCCCTTCAAGAAATTCTAAAGGGAGTTCTGCAGGAAGAAAGGAAAAAAACAGGACAGGCAGAGTTGGAGGACAGTGTAAGAGCAACAAAAAAGACAAAGAGAGAAAGAAAAAAAACACAAACAAAATATGACAAACACAAGTCCAATCAAAATATGGCTAACATAAATAATTCCTTGAAAGTAATAACACTGAATGTCAATGGATTAAACTCACCTATCAAAAGATTCAGACTGGGACACTGGATAAGGAAATATGACCCATCCATATGCTATCTACAAGAGACACTTCTTAGACCCAGAGACTCATGGAGGCTGAAAGTGAATGGTTGGAAAACAATCTTACAAGCAAACAATAACCAAAAAAAGGCAGGAGTAGCTATATTAATATCAGACAAAATAGACTTTAAATGTGAAACAACTGTGAGAGACAAAGAAGGATACCACATATTAGTGAAAGGGACAATCTCTCAAGAAGAACGAACAATCATAAATATTTATGCTCCTAACAAGGGCGCCTCTAAATACGTGAGGCAAACGCTGGAAAAACTAAGTGAAAGAATAGATGCATCTACAATTATAGTGGGGGATTTTAATACACCACTATCAACTCTGGACTGAACATCTCAAAAGAGAATCACTAAAGAAACGAAATATTTGAACAGTATATTAGAAGAGCTGGATCTAATAGACATAGACAGATCATTACACCCAAACACAGCAGGATATACATTTTTCTCAAGTGCATATGGATCATTCTCCAAGATAGACCATATGCTAGGCCACAAAGAAAGGCTTAATGAATTCAGAAAGATTGAAATCATACAAAATAATATCTCTGACCACAGTTAAGTGAAGCTGGAAATCTGCAAGGGCCAGAGGCCCAGATTTCACACAAAGATATGGAAATTAAACAGCATGCTCTTAGAAAAACAGTGGGTCAAAGAGGAAATCTCAAAAGAAATCAATAACTACCTTGAAACTAAAGACAATGATAACACAACTTATGGGATGCAGCAAAAGCAGTACTGACAGGGAAATTTATAGCCATAAATTCATACATCAAAAAAGAAGAAAGAGCAAAAATTGAAGAACTAACTGCACATTTGGAGGAATTAGTAAAAAAAACAACAAAGTAACCCCACAGGAAGAAGAAAGAAAGAAAGAACAAAGATAAGAGCAGAACTAAATGAAACAGAAAATAAGAAAGCACTTGAAAAGATAAACAAGACCAAGAGCTGGTTCTTTGAGATCAATAAAATTAACAAACCCTTAGCGAGACTAACAAAGAAAAAAAGAGAGAAGATACACAAAATAAGAAATAAGAAAGGAGATATCACCACTGACCCCACAGAAATAAAGACTATCATAAGAGGATACTTTGAAAAACTATATTCCAACAAAAATGACAATTCAGAGGAAATGGACAAATTCCTAGAAACACATAAGCAGCCTATATTGACGAAAGAAGAAATTGATGATCTCAACAAAACAATCACAAGTAAAGAGATAGAATCAGTCATTAAAAACCTCCCAACTAAGAAGAGCCCAGGGCCAGACGGCTTCACAGGTGAATTCTACAAAACATTCCGGAAAGAACTAACACCAATCCTGCTGAAACTCTTCCAAAAAATCGAAACAGAAGGAACATTACCAAACTCATTCTATGATGCCAACATTACCCTAGTACCAAAGCCAAATAAAGGCACCACAAGAAAGGAAAATTACAGACCAATTACTCTAATGAACCTAGACGCAAAAATCCTCAACAAAATACTTGCTAACCGTATTCAACAACACATTAAACAAATTATACACCACGACCAAGTGCGATTCATTCCAGGTATGCAAGGATGATTCAACATAAGAAAATCAATCAATGTAATACACCATATAAACAGATTGAGAGAAAAAAACCACATGATTATATCTAAAAATGCAGAAAAAGCATTTGACAAAATACAGCACCCTTTCTTGATAAAAACACTCCAAAAGATCGGAATACAAGGAAATTTTTAGAACATGATAAAGATTATATATGGAATACCCGCAACCAACATCGTTTACAATGGTGAAATCCTAAAATCCTTCCCTCTAAGATCAGGAACAAGATAAGGATGCCCACTCTCTCCCCTTCTATTTAACAGTGTCTTAGAAGTACTTGTTTGAGCACTGAGGCAAGAACCAGATATAAAAGGCATTCAAATTGGAAAGGAAGAAGTCAAAATTTCATTATTTGCAGATGACATGATCCTATACAGAGAAAACCCTGAGAGGTCTACAACAAAGCTTCTAGAACTCATAAATGAGTTTAGTAAAGTCACAGGTCATAAGATCAATGTGCACAAATCAGTAGCATTTCTGTACACCAATGATGAGCAAGCTCAGGAGGAAATCAAGAAATAAATACCATTTACGATAGTAAATTAAAAAATCAAATACCAAGGAATAAATTTAAATAAAGATGTAAAAAACTTATACACAGAGAACTGAACAAGATTGTTCAAGGAAATCAAAGAAGACATAAATAAATGGAAGAATATTCCCTGTTGATGGATAGGAAGACTAAATATTATTAAGATGTCTATCCTACCAAAACTGATCTACACATTAAATGCAATCCCAATAAAACTCAACACAGCATTCTTTAAGGAACTAGAAAAACTAACTATGAAATTTATTTGGAAAGGAAAGAGGCCCCGAATAGCCAAAGACATATTGAGAAAGAAAAACGAAATTGGAGGAATCACACTACCTGATTTCAAAACATACTACAAAGCTACAGTAGTGAAAACAGCATGGTATTGGCATAAGGAGAGACACACAGACCAATGGAGCTGAATTGAGAGTTCTGACAGAGATCCTCATATATACAGCCATATAATATTCAATAAAGCCATCAAACCTTCTCAACTGGGAGAGAATGGCCTATTCAACAAATGGTGCCTGGAGAACTGGATATTCATATGTAAAAGAATGAAAGAGGATTACCATCTCACACCTTATACAAAAATCAACTCAAGATGGATCAAAGATCTAAATGTAAGAGCCAAGACCATAAAGACTTTGGAAAGCAGTGTAGGGAAGCAGATACAAGACCTTGTAATAGGAAATTGCTTCATGAAATTCACACCAAAAGCACAAGCAGCAAAAGAACAAATAGATAAATGGGACCTCCTCAAAATTAAAGTCTTCTGCACCTCAAAGGAGTCTGTCAAGAAAGTGAAAAAGGAGCCTACACAATGGGAGAAAATATTTGGTAACCATATATCAGATAGGAGACTTATAACTTGCATATATAAAAACTCCTATATCTTGAAAATAAAAAGATAAACAACCCATTTAAAAAATGGGGAAAAGATTGAAACAGACACTTCTCCAAAGAAGAAATACAACAGCTAAAAAGCACATGAAAAAATGCTCCAAATCTCTAGCTGTCAGGGAAATGCAAATCGAAACTACAATGAGATACTATCTTACTCCCATAGGATTGGCAGCTATAAAAAAACAGAAGACTACAAATGCTGGAGAGGATGTGGAGGAATGGGAACACTCATCCACTGCTGGTGGGAATGCAGAAGGAACCAACCATTCTGGAGGACAGTTTGGCAGTTTCTCAAAAAACTAACCATAGATTTGCAATATGACCTAGCAATTCCACTGCTGGGTATATACCCAGCAGAACTGAAAACAAGGACACAAACCGATATATGCACACCAATGTTCATAGCACCATTGTTCACTATCGCCAAAAGCTGGAATCAACCCAAATGCCCATCAACAGATGAATGAATAAATAAAATGTGGTATATACATACAATGGAATACTACTCGGTTTTAATAACAAATACACTACAAACACACGTGATAACATGGATGAATCTTGAGAACTTTATGTTGAGTGAAGCAACCTAGGCATTGAAGGACAAATACTACATGACCTCAATGATATGAAATAAGTAAACCAAGCTGCCTCAGAGAGCCAGAGACTGGATGATAGGTTTACAGGAAATCGGGGGGTAGAGGAAGGACGTAAGCTGACATCTACATGGGTGAAATCTATGATAAGCTGGAGGTAAGTATGTGTACAAGGAAGGGATAAAATGGGGGCATAGGGTTACCTTTGGGTGGGATTTTGCAGGCTTGAGGGGGGCTAGGGATGGGAGGATGGGTAATACTGCCCAAGAAATTGGGGGGAGGGTGGGGCAACATACAAACATAGGAAATTGTCAAGTGTTCATTGAGAGTATAATGCTGAGAAAACCTTTTCAAAAACGTACTAAGGAAAGTTACCTGTTTAAGATACTTAAAGGGGATAATCTGACGCAAGACAGACTTGTAGGGAATATGTGAATGCTCATTTTGCCAGAGTGGGTTATATCATTGGGTAGATGCCCATATAATTAGAGTGAAGGTATACCCACATCCTGGGTAGGACTGATGCCATCAAATAGAGGGAACTGTATCTCTCAAGAGAAATGGTGGCTCCCAGGGCATTAGGGCAGTTGAGCATGTCAAGCCCTCAACAATGTTGCAAGTATCTCTGAACATGACTCTTTAAGAAATGAAGATTGACTGTCACTGTGGGCCCTAAGGGGAGGGGGAAATAGGTATTGAATAGATGGAACCAATGTAACTGTGTGGGCAATAGAAGTGTTTCACAAGAGTACGCAAGGATGGATATAAGACATGTAAAATTACACCGAAAATACATAGGGGCTGATAGGCTAAAATGTAAATCATCATAATGTAAAACATACGATGACTAAAAATTTAGAAAACTGTATAGTCTAAAATATAAACCACAATATAAACACAAATGTTACCTTGTTTGAAAGCTATTGTCTCAATATCTGTACATCAGTTTCAGTAAATATGGTATGAATATGTTAAAAGATTATTGCTGTGGAAGGGAAAAGGTTTTATGTTGGATATGTGGGAGTACTGTATATTGTATATATGAATTACTGTGATCTAAAACTCTTGTGAAGATAAGTTTAATAATTAGAAAAAAGAAAAGGATAGGATGTAGAATTTTTCCAAATTAATAGGTATTCTATATCTAACCTTTAAACTCATTGCTATATTCCATTTTACTATTAAGGGAACCTGGCAATACATTGGGCTTCACTTTTCAGGAAGTTTTGGATCACAGAAAGGTTCAACAATGGCAGTGGAGGAATACTGGTGTGGGATGTTATTGACAGGGGACACACGGTTGGCAGGGAGTTCTTCAGGGCATATATCCAGGGTACATAAAAATGTTTTGATATTTTCATAGTGGAAACAATTAATAACAACAACTGAGGGAGTGCTGAGTTCCTAGCCAGGGGAGCTCTATCACAGTCCCTAAAGGAACAGCAACAATCTCCCAAGTGCAATGGCAAAGACCAAAAAAGAATGAAGGTCGAACAATGAGCCCTTGATACTAATGACTATGCTTGTGAGCCTGTGCACCTGAAATAAGAACAAGGCCTAGAGCAGCAGTGTACCTAAGAGTTACCTCCTGAGAGCCTCCGTGTTGCTCAAATGTGGCCAGTCTCAAAGCCAAACTCAGCATGTAAATGCACTGCCTTCCCCCTAGTGTGGGACATGACTCCCGGGGATGAGCCTCCCTGGCGCCGAGGGATTACTACCAAGTACCAGCTGATGATGTAACTAGAAAATGACCTTGAATAAAAGTTTCAACTCGGACCAGCAGAATATCTCTGTCTACATATAATAACAGGAATTAAAAATGCTTTTTGACCTAAATCAAGGGGGAAATGGAAAGGACAAATGAGTTTATATGGCTATGAGTCTCAAAAAAAGAGCCGGGAGGTTATCAGAGGGGTTGCACTTATGCACACCTGGGCAGAGTCCCAGAGACAGATAAAGTAGATACAACCCCAGGTGTTGGTTCTTCTGAGGGCTACAGAGACCCACAGGTTCTATGGTTATGGCAGATGGAGTTCTGTGCCTTGTCAGTTGGCCCTTCTTTGGAGCTGGTGTTTCTGTGTGATGGTACTGAGATCAGATGTGATCAGATGTGATCTCTTTTCACAAGCCTTTCCTGTTACTTTACCAGAATTGTAGTTGGTGCTGGGGTTTAATATATACCCAGGGGATCTGAATCTCTGGACTGACCATATGATAGCCAGGCCCTGAGCCTCAAAAGACTTCAGCTCCTACACTCTGGTTTATTGGACTTACCCCACTCCGCTAACATGGAGGTGAAGGTCAACCACCACACCATGGATCCAAGAGTGCCTACAACTGAAAGCAGGAGGATTGCATCCAGCATCCATGTGGAATCTAAGCCCCTCTTGACATAGATGTGGAATGGACACAACCAATCCAAGGTCCACAGGACAGAGAAATAGAATATGGATTAGAGTGGACTTACTGATATTCTATTCATGAACTATTGTGATTAGTAATAGAAGAAAATGTGGCATTGGTGTGGAGAAAGTGGCCATGGTGGCTGCTGGGTGTGGGGAATGGGAGGAAGAGATGAGATGTGGAGGCGTTTTCGGGACTTGGAGTTGTCCTGGGTGGTGCTGTAGGGACAATTACCGGACATTGTAGGTCCTCCCATGGCCCACTGGATGGAGTGTGGGAGAGTGTGGGCTATGATGTGGACCACTGACCATGGGGTGCAGCGTTGCTCAGGGATGTATTCACCAAATGCAATGAATGTCTCATGATGATGGAGGAGAATGTTGCTATGGGGGGAGTAGTGGGGTGAGGGGGGTGGGGGGTATATGGGGACCTCATTTGAATGTAGTATTAAAAAAATGAATAAAGAAATAAAATAAATTGGTTTGTGTAAAAAAAAAAAAAAAAGAACAGAAAAAAAATTGAACAAGTTCTCAGTGAATAAGTAACAGCAAAAGATGTGCAAACATACATGTCATGGGTGTCCCAGAAGGAGAAGAGAAGAGAAAAGGGGCAGAAGGAATATTTGAAAAGATAATGGTGGAAAATTTCCCAACCCTATTGAAGAACATAGATGTCCATATCCAAGAAGCACAACATACTTCCATCCAGAAAAATTCGAATAGACCAACTCCAAGACACATACTAATCAGAATGTCAAATACCAAAGACAAAGAGAAAATTCTGAGAACACCAAGAGAAAAGCAAAGCATAACATATAAGGGATAGCCAATAAGATTAAGTGCCAATTTCTCACCAGAAAACATGAATGCATGAAGACAGTGATATATTTGATACTTAAGATATTTAAGACACTACAAGAGAAAAACTTCCAGCCAAGAATCTTATATCCGGCAAGATTGTCTTTCAAAAATGAGGGCGAGATTAGAATATTCAAGACAAACAGAAATTGAGAGCATTTCTAACCAAGAGATCAGAATTTCAGGAAATTATAAAGAAAAGACAGGAGAGAGAGGCCCAGAATAAAATCTAGAAATGAAGATTTTATCAATAAAATTAACTGAAAGTATCAAAAGAGTGGTGAAAATAAAATATGACAGATAAAACTCAAATAATCAGGAATCAACCTAACTAATGATGTATAAAGCACTTGTACTCAGAAAACCGCAACTCAATGTTAAAAAATCAAAATAACTGGAAGAACTTTGCATGCTTATAGTTTGGAAGACTGAATATCATTAAGATGTCAATTCTATTCAAATTGATATATAATTTCAATGCAATATCAATAAAAATTCCACCAGCATTTTTTTTAATTGAAAACACGATTATCAAATTTATTTGGAAGGGTAAGGGGTCCTCAATAGCCAGAAACATCTTAAAAAAGGAAAAGCGAACTCTCATCTCTAGATTTTAAATTATATTACCTATCTATAGTGGTAAAAACAGCATAAAGTACGGGCATAAAGACAGGCACATAGACCAATGGAACCAAATTGATGGTTTAGAAACAGACCCTCACATATATGGACAAGTGATTTTTGACTAGCTGTCAAACCCACACAGCTCAGGTAGAACAGTCCATTCAGCAACTGGTGCTGAAAGAACTGGATATCCATAGTCAAAAGAAGGAAAGAGGACCCCTGTCGCACACCTTATCCAAAAATTAACTCAAAATGGATCAAAAAACTAAAATAAAAGAACCATAAAGGTTCTAGAAGAAATTACAGGAAAATAGCTTCAAGACCTGGTGGTATGAGGTGGATTCTTAAAGGGGATAAGAGGAGGACTGAGATGGACAACTGATGTTTAATGTACGTAGAAGTTTTAATCAGCTTTAGTGTAAAAATGTGGAAATGTATAGAGTGGATGGTAACACATAGTGACAGCTAGTTTATAAACAGTGATGGGCTGAAAATGATAATCTAGGTATGGGAATGCCAATTGACAGAATGCTAGAGAATAATCTAGGAACTGAAGAGCACAGTAAACCCAGAGGTGGATGAGAATTGTGGTTGACGGTACAGATGCAAGAGTGTCTTTTGTTAGGAAGAGCAAAGTTACATGACTATTGCAGAGTGTTGGGAATGTGGAGAAGCATGGGAAAGATACAACTGGAGTGACCTATGGACTGTGGTTAGCAGTAATAATACAATATTCTTGCATCTATGCCAAAGATGTACTGTGTTGATAATGGGGCAGTGTGTAAAATGTGTACCCAATGTACACTATGTATGTGGTAACAATCAGATGGTATTATTTGTAACAAATGTTCCACCACAATGTGGTGTGTCAATGGAGAGGTGGTGTTTGGGAATTCTGTATATGTGCATGATTGTATTTTAGGTTTACAACTTCTGTAATAAAGAATATATTTTAAAAATAATAATAGGGTGGGTTGGGGGGAAAATACACCAAATATGAGATAAAGACTATAATTAGCAGTAAGATTTCAATAGTATTGTTTCATAATTTGTAACAACGTCTCATGACAATGTATGGTGCTGGTGATAGGGTGAAGCATGAGTCTTGTATGATGTTATATATGTATTGTTTTATAAGTTCACAACTAGTACTATACACGTATTGTTTATGTGTGTTTATGTATGAACTCAAAATTAAAAAAAAAAAAAACCTCCCTGCAAAGAAAAGTCCAGGACCAGATGACTTCACAGGTGAATTCTACCAAGCATTTTGAAAGAATTAAAACCAATCCTGGGGAAACAGACTTGGCCCAATGGATAGGGCATCTGCCTACCACATGGGAGGTCTGCGGTTCAAACCCTGGGCCTCCTTGACCTGTGTAGAGCTGGCCCATTGGCAGTGCTGATGCATGCAAGGAGTGCCCTGCCACACAGGGGTGCCCCCCACATAGGGGAGCCCCAAACGCAAGGAGTGCACCCTGTAAGGAAAGCCGCCCAGCACGAAAGAAAGTGCAGCCTGCCCAGGAATTCCGCCACACACACAGAGAGCTGACAGAACATGACGCACCAAAAAGAAACACAGATTCCCAGTGCTGCTGCTAAGGATAGACATGGTCACAGAAGAACACACAGCAAATGGACACAGAGAGCAGACAACAGGGGACTTGGGTAGGGGAGAAGGGAGAGAAATAAATAAAAAATTTAAAAATCTAAAAAAATAAAAATAAAAATAATAAAACCAAACCTGTTTAAACTCTTCCAAAAAACTGGAGAAGGGAAAACTACCCAACACATTTTATGAAGGCAACATCACCCTAATACCAAAGTCAGATAAAGATACTACAAGAAAAGAAAATTACAGATCAATCTGTCTAATGAACATAGATGCAAAAATTCTAAACAAAATACTTGCAGATTGATTCCAACAGCATATCAAAAGACTTACACACCATGAGCAAGTGGGATTTACTCCTGGTATGCAAGGCTGGTTCAACGTAAGAAAATCAATCAATGTAATACATCACATTAACAAATTGAAGGGAAAAAAATCACAATAGACAAAGAAAAGGCATTCAACAAAATCCAGTATCCTTTTTTGATAAAAACACTTCAAAAGATAGAAATAGGAAGAAAATCCCTCAATATGATAAAAGCCATATATGAAAAACCCACAGCCAACATCATACTCAACAGGGAAATGTTGTAAGCTTTCCCTCTAAGATTGGGAACAAGACAAGGATGCCCACTGTCACCACTGATATTCAGTATTGTACTGTAAGTTTTAGCTAGGCCAGTTAGATCAGAAAAAAAAATTAAAGGCATCCAAATAGGAAAGGAGGAAGTAAAATTCTCACTGTTTATGGATGACATGATCCTGTACTTAGAAAATACTGACGTATCCACAACAAAGCTACCTGAGCTATTAAATGAGTTCAGGCAAAGAGGCAGGATACAAGATCAACAAGCAAAAATCAGTCATGTTTTTCTTTACTAGTACTGAGCAAGCTGAGGAAGAAATCAGGTCAGGAAAAAATTTCATTTTCAATAGCAACAAAAAGACTCAAATACCTAGGAATTAATTTAACCAAAGATGTATAAGACCTATATGCTGAAAACTACAAAACAAAGCTAAAAGAAATTTTTAAAGACCTAAACAAATGGAAAAACATTACATGTTCATGGAGTGGAAGAATAAATACTGTGAAGATGTCAGTCTTACCCAAACTGATTTATAGATTCAATGCAATACCAATCAAAATCTCAACAGCTCACTTAACAGAATTAAAAAGACAATTAACACATTCATTTGGAAAGGATAAAGTACACCTGAATAGCCAAAAGCATTCTAAAAAAGAAGAGCAATGTGGAAGGAATTTCACTGCCTGACCTTGAAACATATTACAATGCTACAGTGGTCAAAACAGCATTGTTGGAGTGGACTTAACTGATATTCTACTATAAAACTATTGTGAATAGTAATAGAAGAAATTGTAGCATTGAGGTGGTGAAAATGGCCACAGTAGTTGCTGAGGGCAGGGAGAGGGAAGAAGAGATGTGATGTGGGGGTTTATTTGGGACTTTGAGTTGTCCTAAATGATATTGCAGGGTCAGAAGCTCGACTTTATATATCCTGCGATAACCTACTGAATGTACTGGGGGAGAGTGTGAACTACAGGGTAAACTATTATCTATGTCGTGCAGCAGTGCTCCAGAATGTGTTCACCGAGTGCAATGAGTATGCCACAATGATGGAGAAGGTTGTTGGTGTGGGAGGAGTGGGGGGGGGGCGGTATACTAGAAACACATTTTTTTTTTTAAAGATTTATTTAATTTTTATTTAATCCCCCCCTCCCAGTTGTCTTTTCTCTGTGTCTATTTGCTGCGTCTTGTTTCTTTGTCCGCTTCTGTTGTCGTCAGCAGCACGGGAAGTGTGTGCGGCACCACTCCTGAGCAGGCTGCGCTTTCTTTCACGCTGGGCGGCTCTCCTTACGGGGTGCACTCCTTGCGCGAGGAGCTCCCCTATGCGGGGGACACCCCTGCATGGCAGGGCACTCCTTGCACGCATCAGCACTGCGCATGGGCCAGCTCCACACGGGTCAAGGAGGCCCGGGGTTTGAACCGCGGACCTCCCATGTGGTAGACGGAAGCCCTAACCACTGGGCCAAGTCCGTTTCCCCCCATATTTTTTAATGTAACTTTTTTTGTGTGATGTATGTATCTTCAAAAAAATACAATTTATAAAAATGATGGGGTGGGGGGTGGGGAATGGGGTATATGGGAATCTCTTATGTTTTTTTTTGTTTATGTTTCTTAATGTAATGTTCTTTGCGATCTATTAACTTTAATTTTTAAAAAGTGTAAAAAACAAACAATAAATCTGTGAAGTTTTAACACCATAAAAAAAAAACAACAGCAGCAGGAGCATTATGCTGGCATAAAGGCAGACACATCAACCAGTGGGATAAAATTGAGAACCCAAAAATAAACCCTCATCTATACAGTCAACTGGTTTTTGACAAACCTACCAAGTTAATGTTAATGGAACAAAAGTCTCTTCAACAAATGTTACTGGGACAACTGGACATATATAACCAAAAGAATGAAAGAAGACCCTTATGTCTCTCCCTATACAAGAATCAACTCAAAATGGACCAAAGACCTAAATACAAAAGCCAGGATCCTAAAACGACTAGAAGAAAATGTAGGGAAACATTTTCCAGACTTTGTAGTAGGTAGTGGTCTCTTGGACCTTACACCCAAAGCACATGCAACAAAACAAAATATAGATAAATAGGACCTCCTCAAAGATAATTTTCAATATGGTGTAAGACAAGGTTCCAACCTCATTCTCTTTTCATGTGGATATACAGCTGTCCCAGCACCATCTATGAAGAGACTATTCCTTCCCTAGCAAACTGTCCAGGCACCCTTGTCAAAAATCAATTGACCATAAATGAACGTGTTTATCTTTGGACTTTCAATTCTACTCCAGTATGTCTATGCTTATGCCAGCACCATAGTCTTTTTTTGTTTAAATTTTTTTTTTTTTCCCTCTCCCCTTCCCCGGCCACGGTTGTCTGTTCTCTGTGTCTATTTGCTGCATCGTCATCTTTGTTCGCTTCTGTTGTTGTCAGCGGCACGGGAATCTGGGTTTCTTTTTGTTGCATCATCTTGTTGTGTCAGCTCTCTGTGTGTGTGGCGCCATTCTTGGACAGGCTGAACTTTCTTTTGCGCTGGGCGTCTCTCCTTACAGGGTGCACTCCTCACGTGCGAGGCTCCCCTACGCGGGGGACACCCCTGCGTGGCACGGCACTCCTTGTGCGCATCAGCACTGCGCATGGGCCAGCTCCACACGGGTCAAGGAGGCCCGGGGTTTGAACCACGGACATCCCATGTGGTAGACGGATGCCCTAACCACTGGGCCAAGTCCGCTTCCCTAATTTTTTTAAAAAGATTTATTTCTTCGCCTGCCCCCCTTGTTGCTTATTTTCACTTTCTGATCTCTGTCTGTTCATTGTGTACTCTCTCTGTCTGCCTGTCTTCTTTTAGGAGGCACAAGGAACTGAACCCAGGACTTCCCATGTGGGAGGGAGGCGCCCAATCACTTAAGTCACACCTGCTCACTGCTTATTGTGTCTCTTGTTGCATCTGCTCATTGTGTCATCTCATCGCATCAGCTCACTAGCTTGCTCGTCTTCTTTAGGAGGCACCAGAAATCGAATGCAGGACCTCCCACATGGAAGGCAGGTGCCCAATTGCTTGAGCTACATCTGCTCCCCATAAAATCTTGATTACTACATTTTTGTGGTAAGTTTTGAGATACAGAAATGTGAGTCCTCCAAATTTGTGCTTCTTTTTCAAGACTGTTTTGGTCTTTCTGGATCCCTTGCAATTCCATATAATTTTAGAATCAACTTATCAACTTCTGCAAAGAAGCTAGCTAGTATTTTAACGGGGACTGCATTAAATTTGTAGATCAATTTAGGGAGTACTGACATCTTAATGATATTAAGTATTCTAATCCATGAACATGGGATGTCTTTCCCCTTATTTCCATTTATTTAGGTCTTCCTTTATTTCCTTCAACAATCATTTGTGTTTCAGATTATAAATTTTAGACTACTTTAATTAAATTTTTCAATCATATTTTCCTTTACTCATTTAGTTTCTTAAGTTACTTATTCAACCTAATTAAACTGTAACCATGAAATATGACATGTCCAAACACCAAACTGAGGGTTTTAAGAAAGAATACTGACAAATTTCCAAAAGGATTTTTAAAAATAACTTTTTTCCTTCCCCCCTGAGATAGCTTTCTATCTGTCTGCTCATTGTCTACTCTTTGTGTCTGCTCATTGTCTCTGCTCATTGTGTCTGCTTGTCTTCTTTAGGAGGCACGAGGAACCAAATCCGGAACCTCCCATGTGGGAGGTGGGTGCCCAACCACTTAAGCCACATCTGTTCCCTGCTCATTGTGTCTGCTTGTCTGCTTGTTGCATCAGCTTGTCTCCTTTAGGAGGCACCAGGAACTGAACCCAGGACCTCCCATGGTAGCACTCCCTCCAAAAGGATTTTAATACAAAACCAGTCATTAAATCACTGCAGAAAATTTCAATGACTAGACATTTATTTTTATGAAATATTATATGACAAATAAAGAGAAAACTAATTTGGACAGCTAGGAATGGAAAATTCCACCCCAAAATGACCAAATATAAAGATTACTAATCTGATTGATCAAAATTCAGGGCACTTATTAGGCTATGTTTGATAATGGAAAAATAGCTACATGAAAAGATCTGTGTACCTGGTATTAACTCACTCTCTTCAGACTGTATCTCCAGTGCAGTTAGAGTCATATTTGGGTACTACAAAAGATGAAATAGAGAAAATATCACTTATGTCCAAAGCTAACTAATTTAGGAAATGGGAAACTCCGTATGTTCCAGCCAATTTATCAAAGATCTCTACACTAAAGTTTCAAATAGTAGTCAAGAATCTAATGTCACTGTGCTTTCCTCTGCTATTATTATTTTAAAATATATATTCCTCTAAAACCTGCTGGGGAAAGGGTACACATAGAAGCAGGATGGTACAGGATGCAGAAATTCTTGGGAGTCTTGGTCATTGTATCATTTAAAAGTCTAAAATACAACAGGACTCAATTCTGAAATCACTTCTGAAAATTATGATATAAGCAATAACCTCTGGAACTTTATTAAAATCATATTGTGCAAACATGTAACCAATCAAGCTCCCAAACTTTCCATGTGTCTAAGTTTTCCCAGATTAGTCATCTTTCCTGATTTCTGTAAGAAAACTTCTCATACACTAACTCTAAGGATAGCCTTCATTTTATTTAATGTTTTCCCTATGACAGTGTCAAACTGATTACCTGATCAGAAAATATGGTAGAGTGGCATAAAAAAAAATTGGACAACAAAGTACCAATGAAGAAACTGGAAATGATATTGGTGTCCCTTTGGAATTTCTGAAGTAGAAAATATTTACTTCATTTCATAATAAAAAATACAACAAAATGTAATTTCAATGATATAGTAAGACAGTATATAGCAATATTAAGGTGTGACCAAAAAAAAAAAAAAAAAAAGGTATGACAGTTTGAAGCTGGGTGGATCCCAGAAAATCATGTCCATTCATAATCCATTCCTGTGGGTGTAGGATCTTTTTTTTCTTCTCTTTATTTATTTTTTTAATGTTACATTCAAAAAATATGAGGTCCCCATATATCCCCCACCCCCTCACCCCACTCCTCCACCCATAGCAACAATCTCCTCCATCATCATGAGACATTCATTGCATTTGGTGAATACATCTCTGAGCACCGCTGCACCTCATGGTCAATGGCCAACACCATGCCACATTTTTCTCCAATTACTAATCACAATAGTTCATAGATAGAATATCAGTAAGTTGTGGGATCCTTTTGATAGGATCACTTCAGTTGAGGGCCTCTGATTGGATGGCAGGACCCAGGGTGGGTCTTGGTCCTCTTGCTGGAGTCCTTCATAAATGGAGACACACAGGGAAAACCAGCAGATACACAGGTAAAAAGTGGTAGAGATGAAGATAAGGAAACCAGGAGCTTAAGAGAGGAAGCCACAGATGGAGTAAAAGAAATGAAACTAAAGAAATGAAACTCAGAAAAGAAGCAGATGCCTCTATGTGCCTTGCCATTTGGAAGGAGTCTAGGATTGCCAGCAGCCGACCTTCGGTGAGACAGCATCTCTGATGATGCCTTGATTTGGACATTTTCACACCTTCAAAACTGTAAGCTTTTAATCTAATAAATTCCTACTATAAAAGTCAACACATTTCTGGTACATTGCTCCCAGCAGCTTTTAGCAAACTAAAACATAAAGTTTTCAAAAAATGGTGAAAGGAGGGCCTACATGATGGAATAGAGGAGAGTATGGGCCATGATGTGAACCAATGTATATGAGGTGCAGAGGTGCCCAAAGATGTACTTACCAAATCCAATGGATGTGTCATGATGATGGGAACGAGTGTTGTTGGGGGGGGGGGGAGAGGGGGGGTGGGGGGGTGGGGTTGAATGGGACCTCACATATATATTTTTAATGTAATATTATTACAAAGTCAATAAAAAATAAAAAAATTAAAAAATAAAAATAAAAAAAAAAATAAAAAAAATAAAAAAATGGTGAAAGGGTACTAACTATATATATATATAATTATATATATAATTATATATATATATATATATATATAAAATTCTAACCCTTGTCAGAGTGCCCAGTGAAACTCCTGGGCAGATGGGGGCAGTAAGAGGACCCTGGGTATGGAAGAGGTATAAGAAAATGATGGTAAAAGGATGAGAAGGAATTAACCTTTCCTTTTATCTCATGGCTCTGCCATTCAAGAAAATAGAAAAGGTAGTATAACCAAATCCCAAGTAATATCAGAGCCACATGGAAGGGCTTTATTGAGTCTGCTTATATCAAAAACTCACATTTCTGCCATGAGAACTATCACTACAGCAAAAAAAAAAAAAAATCTCTAGAGAACAACAATGACCTATTTTTAAAAATCCACTACTTGCCAGTTGACCACAATAATGGCATAAGACACTCCAGGGTGTTGTTCCCCACAGGGACTATGAACAACTACTAAAAGTTGACAGAGTCATCTTCCTCAAACTCCAGAAAATAGTTAAAGGGTTGCAGTAACTGGGCAAAAAATGAATCAAGAAATCACAGCATAAAAAAGGATCACCCCTATGCTCAGGGCGGGGGGCAGGTAGCATGAACGTCTGTGCTAGTCTATCAGGGGGCAGCATGAAAAACTAAAAAAGGGAAGTTTGTTTCTATCTTGCTCTCCAAAAACTTGCCCCTGCAGGCAGAAGCAGCTTGCTGACACCTATAGCAGCTTAAGTGGAAGCAGCATGGGCCAAAGAATTACTAGCTTTAAGACATACAACACAGCACTCATGAGAGGGGTGGGAGTCTATTTAATAAGAAGGAAAGGGGACATTCAAATCCCCATCAAGGAAATTCCTAAGTCCACAAATGAGCACAAGCCCTGGTGAAGATACAGGCTCAGAAAAGATGGAAAGGACCCTGTACGTCATTTTCATTTCAGGCTCATCTTCACAGCAGGGGTAACTTTTGAAAGAGAGCAAAAGCCGATGAAGACATAATTTGCAAAGACTATGAAAGGTGTTTTTTTGCTTTGATTGGTATGTTTTTGCTAGCTCCTGGCACTCAAGGAAATCTCTGTCATATCACTAACTGGATATGAGCTGGAAAAGAGAGCTCAGAGACTAAATCACAGAATTTATGCATTAAAATATTGAAATGTACAGTGTGCAACAAAGATTACAAGACAATAAAGAAAAAGGAACTGACCACTCATTTAAAAGAGCAAAATAAAAATTCAGGAAACATCAACAAAGAAGAACATTTGGACATATGAAAAAAATGTTTAAATAATCTTTTATGTACTTAGGGAGATAAAGGAAAACATGGAGAAAGCACTGAAAGATAACAGGAAAAGAATGAATAACATGAGAATCTCAATAAAGAGAGAAAAAATTAGAAAGGAATGAAACAAAAATACTAGAGTTGAACACCACAATAACTTAAGTAAAAAATTCCCTAGTGGGGCTCAACAGCAGATTGGAGTAGACAGAAGAAAGAATGAGTAATTTCAAGCACAAAACAATTGAAATGATTCAGGCTGAGTAGAAAGAAAAAAAGAATAAAAAAGAGAATAGAGCCAGTGAGACCTGTAACAGCATCCAGCATATAAATATATGAATTACGGGAGTCTGAGAGAGAACAGAGAGGGGCAGAATGAATTTTCAAAGAAATAATGGCAGAAAACTTCCTAAATTTAATGAAAGGCATGAATATACACACTCAAGAGTCACAAAAAAAACCCAAAGAGTATGAACTCAAAGAAAATCATATCCAGACACATATTAGTCAAACTGTCCAATGCCAAGAAAAGGAGAGACTTCTGAAAGTAGAGAAAAACAATGTGTTAGAAACAAAGGAACCCCAAAGATTTCTCTTCAGAAACTGTGGAGAATCAATGTCTTATCAGAAACCATGGAGGCAAAAAGGCAGTAAGATAAAATATTTAAATTACTTAAAGAAAACTATTACTAGGCAAGAATTTTATCCAATGGGACATTCTTTCAAAAATGAGGGCGCAATTAAGACATTCACAGATAAACAGAAGTCAGGCAAGCTCATCACCACTAGACCCAACAAGCAACGCAAAAAAGAGGCCTTTAGACAAAAAGGAAGTCACTCGACAGTGGATTGAAATGGCATAAGGAAATGAAGACCTCCAGTAAAGTTAACCCATATGGTTAAATATAAATGCCAGTAACAATTGGATTTTTTGTATGTAACTCTACTTTTTACTTCTTACAGGTTCTAAAATGAAAAGGCATAAAAAGTAACAATTGTACCAAATGTTCCATACCAATACAAGGTGTTAATAATAGGGTGATATATGGGAATTCTGCATTTTATGTATGTTTGTTAAACCCACAACTTATATAATAAAGAAAAGAAACAATGTTAAAGCCATGGTTTGGGACACACAACATATAAAGTTGTAACTATAACAAGTACAACAAAAACGTAGGGAGACAGAAGGTATAGGAACAGAAGCTGGCAAAATGGATCAAAAAGTAGACCCCAATTATAATCTGTTAACAGAGATTCTAATGCAAAAACACAAGTAGGGAAGAAGACGTGGCTCAACTGATAGAGTGTCCATCTACTATATGGAGGGTCCAGGGTTCGATCCCCAGGACCTCCTGACCCATGTGGTAAGCTGACCCGTGCGCAAGGAGTGCCGTGCCACGCAGGGGTGCTCCTGCGTAGGGGTGCCTCATGTGCAAGGAGTGCGCCATGCAAGGAGAGGCACTCCGCATGAAAAAAGCGCAACCCGCCCAGGAGTGGCGCCCTACACAAGGAAAGCTGACACAGCAAGATGATGCAACAAGAAAGAGATGCAGTTTCCCAGTGCTGCCGGAAAATGCAAGTGGACGCAGAACACATAGCAAATGGACACAAAGAGCAGACAACAGAGGGGAAGGGAAGAGAAATAAATAAAATAAAATCTTTTTAAAAAGTAGATTGAAAGGGAAAGCATGGGGGAAAAAATAAATACAATGTAAATGCTTACCAAAAGAGACCTGGGGTAGCAATAATAAATCAAATAAAAATAAACTATGAGGGACAAAGAAGGTCACTGATAAAGGAACCAGTTAAATATGAAGACATATAAATGATAAATAAATGCATCTAATGGCAGAGTCCCTAAATATATGAAGTAAATATTGACAGATTTGGAAAAAAATACTTTTATATTAATAGTAGGAGACTTCAATACAACACTTTCAATAATGGATAGTACATCTAGACAGAAGATAAACAAGGAAAGAGAAGGCTTGAACAACACTATAAAGCAACTAGACCTAAGAAACATATACACAGAAGACGTCACATAAGAGTAAGAGAACACACATTCTTGTCTAGCATACCTGTATCGTTCACCAGGTTATACCATTTATTAGGTGACAAAATTTATTTAGTCTTAATAAATTTTAAAATATTGAACTCAAACAATGGGTCTTTTCTGACCATATGGAATAAGGCTACTAATCAATCTTGTGAAAACTGAAAATTCAAAATTCAGGCTTACTTCACAGATATTATGGGTTTAACTCCAGGGTACCGCAATGAGGCAAATATCACAATAAAGGGACTCAAATCAATTTTTTGGTTCCCAGGGCACAATGAAAGTTGTGTTTACACTATATACACACTTTTTGTCTAAAAAAAAAAAAATTAAAAAACACTTTCTTGCCAAAAAGTGCTAACTGTCACCTGAGCCTTCAGTGAGTCATAATCTTTTAGCTGGTAGAAGGTCTTGCCTCAAGGTGTATGGCTGCTGAATGATGAGGGTGGCAGTTGCTGAAGGTTGGGGTGGCTGTGACAATTTCTTAAAATAAGACAAAAACGAAGTTTGCTACAATGATTGACTCTTCCTCTCACAAAAGATTACTCTGTAACTTGCAATGCTTTTGACAGCATTTTATGCACAGTAGAACTTCATGCAAAACTGGAGGCAATCCTCTCAAACCTTGCTGCTGCCTTATCAACTAAATTTATGTAATATCCTAAATCCTTTGTCATCCTTTCAACAATATTCACAGCATCTTCACGAGCAGTGTATTCCATCTCAAGAAACCACTTTATTTCTCATCAATAAGAAGCAACTCCTCATCCCTTCAATTTTATCGTGAGATTCCAGCAACCCAATCACCTCTTCAGGCTCCACTTCCAGTTTTCTTGCTGTTTCTACTACATCTGCAGCTGCTTCCTCCACTGAAGTCTTAATCCCTTGAAGTCATCCATGACAGTTAGAATCAATTTCTTCCAAACTCCTATTAACATTGGTATTTTAACCTCCTCCCATCAATCACAAATGTTCTTAACAGTATCTAGAATGATGAATCCTTTCCAGAAGGTTTTCAATTCACTTTACTCAGACCCAAAAGAGGAGTCACTGTCTATGGAAGCTATAGCAATAAGAAATGTATTTCTTCAAATATAAGTCTTGAAAATAGAAATGACTCCTTGATTCCTGCGTAGACAGCAGAAGGGACATGGTACTCACAGGCATGAAAATAACATTCATCTCGTTGTACATCCCAGTCAGAGCTCTTGGGTGACTAGGGGCATTGTCAATGGGCAGTAATTTTTTTTTTTTAATTTGGGCAGTAATACTTTCCTGAGCAGTAGGTCTCAAGAATGAGCTTAAAATTTTCAGTAAACCATACTGTAAACAGATGCATTGTCATCCAGGCTTTGTTGTTCCATCTATAAAGCACAGGCAGAATAGATTTAGCATCATATTTAAGGCTCCTAGGATTTTCAGAAAGGTAAACAAGCACTGGCTTCAACTTAAAGTCACCAGCTGCATTAACCCCTAACAAGACAGCTAACTCATTTGAAGCTCTGAAACCAGGCATTGACTTTTCTCTAGCTAGGAAATCCTAGATGGCATCTTTTTCCAGCAGAAAGCTGTTTCATCTACATTGAAAATCTATTATTTAGTGTAGGCACCTTCATCAATTATCTTAGCTAAATCGTCTGGATAACTTGCTGCAATTTCTGTATCACAACTTGCTGCTTTATCTTGTACTCTGATGTTTCAGAGATGGCTGCTTAACTTAAACCTCATGAACCATTCTCTGCTAGTTTCAAACTTTTCTTCAGCAGCTTCCTCACCTTCTAAGCCTTTAAAGAACTGAAGAGAGTTAGGGGCTTGCTCTGCATTAGATTTGGCTTAATGTTGTGCCTGGTTTGATCCTTTATCCAGACCACTAAATGCTGTTTTCCTTTATCATTCATGCGTTCATTGGAGTAGCACTTTTCATTTCCTTCAAGAACTTTACCTTTGCATTCACAACTTGGCTAACTGTTTGGTGCAAGAGGCCTAGTTTTTGGCCCATCTCAGCTTTTGACATGCCTTCCTCATTAAGCTTAATCATTTTAGCTTTTGACTTAAAGTGAGAGACAGGTAATTCTTCCTTACACTTAACACTTAAAGAGGCCATTGTAGGGTTATTAATTGGCCTAATTTCAATAGTGTTTTCTCAGGGAATAGGGAGGTCTGAGGAGAGGAAGAAAGATGGGAAATGGCCGGTCGATGGAGCAGTCAGAACGCACACAACATGTACCAATTAAGTTTGCATCCTATATGGGCACAGTTTGTGGTACCCCAAAACAATTACAACAATAAAAATAACATCAAAGATCACTGATCACAAATTACCATAACATATAATAATAATGAAAAAGGGAAGTGGATGTGACTCAACTGATAGAGCATCCGTCTACCATATGGAGGGTCCAGGGTTCGATCCCCAGGGCCTCCTAACCCATGTGATAAGCTGGCCCATGCACAGTGGTGCTGTGCACAAGGAGTGCCGTGCCACGCAGGGGCACGCCCGCGTAGGGGTGTCCCACATGAAAGGAGTACGCCCTGCAAGGAGAGCTACCCTGCATGAAAAATGCGCAGCCTGCCCAGGAGTGGCACTGCACACACAGAGAGCTGATGCAGCAAGATGATGCAACAAAAGAGAGACACAGTTTCCCAGTGCCACCAGATAATGCAAGCAGACACAGAAGAACACACAGAGAGCAGACAACTGGGGGGGGGGGGGCGGGGGAATAAATAAAATAAATCTTTAAAAAAATAATAATGAAAACATTTGAAATACTTTGAGAATTACTAAACTGTGACAGAGATACAAAGTGAGCACAAGCTACTGGAAAAATGGCACCGTAGACTTATTCGACACAAGGTTGCCACAAACCTTTAATTTATAAATAAATGCAGTATCTGTGAAATGCAATGTAGCGAAGCAAAGCTACAGTAATCATAACAACATGGTACTGCCAGGAGGACAGGCATATAGACAAATGGAATCAAACTGAGAGTTTAGAAACAGACCCTCACATCTATGGCCAATCGATATTTAATATTTTAATGTATTATTTTTGGAATTTATGGACTCTGAAGTGTCCATTACTTAAATCTGTATTTACCTAGTATCTGGCAGAGCTTTCCTTGAATGCCATAAGCTAATTTAAAAAAAGAAGGCAAAAAACTTTTTTTTCGTCAAAACAACTTTCCCATTCTTTGCATATTGACCTATGAATGTTCTTCTTCAGAGTTTATCCATACAAAGAGTTTAGAGAACAGCTCAAGGCCAAAGCATAGGGGCCTCTCTCATCCTTTCTACACATACATCTTATCTTGGGCATGCATGTGTGACCCTAGGAATTTCAATTTACAAAAATATAACTGTCCCCTCTTCCTAGGAAACAGTTTCCTCACAGTCTTGGGCACTGCACTATATGACGTACAACCAGTAGTTCCTTGCCCCAGAGAGCAACACTTGACCACTCTCCAACAATGTTAGGTAGTAGAGCTCTATGAGCTCCCTTCTACATGCAGGGCAACTTCTGGGATGACAATCCTGATAACAAATGTCCTGGTTCAGTCCCTCAGGGCACCACCAGAGAAATTGGACTACACATACATGTTCCTAGCATATACATAAGGGTTACTCTACTCCCTCCAGAACCAGGACCATGTTGCCACATAGGAACATGGGCTGGTTCTATACTGAACAAGTAAAGGTTACAGGAGAAGCCAGCCAGGGCTCCACAAGATCCTACCACTTTTAAGTAATCTCTTTCTTGATTTGTTGCTCATCCTATTACTGAACTCCTGTCACTTTTTTTCTGGAGCTCTGAGAAAGATGTTTCTGCCAGTTCTTTCTAACTATTCAAAGCTTCTCACTCTACCAACCTGATTGGGACGGGGCCAAGTTATACACCCCACTTCTCTTGGCTATCTTCTCTCTTTTTTCAAGTTTGATAGAAGAATATAATTTTTAACAGAAGATTTAAAATTATATAGTAGATTAATATACCAAAGTATACATTCATTCTTTTTAGTTTCTCCTACAGTTCTAAATGTTGTCCTAACACTTAGTTCTCTCTACTTTAGATTCTGTACCAAGCGTACGGTAATTTATATAATGTATTAATTATTTATTACTACCTGCAAGCACATAGTAACAATGGAGTTACAGAGAGAGCTTTAACTTGCCTGGCATGCCTTAAAGTCAGAAACATTGATTGGTAACTATATTAGTTTGCCAGAGGGCTACTGATGCAGAGTACTAGAAATGGATTGGCTTTTATAATGAGGATTTAATTTAGGGTAAAAGCTTAACAGTTCCAAGGCTGTGAAATGTTCAAACCAAAGCACCACCAAAGTCAGCTACTAGTGATCCTGGGGTCCTTGCCACAAGGTGAAGAGGCCACTGATCTCTGCCAAGGTCCCTGCTTTCCCCTCCAGAATCTTCCATCTCAGCTGTGGGCAACCAGGAATAGGGCTTGTCTCTTTCTAAGCCTCCTCTCCCAGTCTCGGCTGCTCTGCTTTCTTCCCAAGTTCAGCTGTGGGTTATCAGCCATATGGCTCATCTCTTCAGCCTTCAGTTGATCTGTGGGCCCAGCCTCTTGGGCGCTTCATGCTTAAGCTTTGGCTGCAAGCCATCCTTGAGTCCTCTCTCACAGAGACCCTCACAGGGTCAAAAATGATGGCTTCCCTTTCTCTGTCTCTCCCTGTCTCAGTTTATGTAAAGCTCCAGTAAGAGGGTGGAGACTCAACCTGAGTCACACCTCACTGATGTAGTCCAATCAAAAGGGCCCCACACCCACAAGAACGGATTAGTTCAAGAATATAAAGAACATACTCTCTTTCTTTTTGGGATTCATAAAAGAACTCCAAACTGTCACAGTAATATTCTTGCCTTACTATTGATAACCTTGCACAGGAAAGCAATTCAAGGCAATTCAATTAAAATATATGCTCTGGCTTGGGTTTCTCCAACTCCATGATTCTTTACTCTCATTCCTCCCTTTAAAACTTAATGCCTAAAGTTTCTAACTGATAAAAGGTATAACTTAATCAGAAAGGAAAAATCATTCCACCAAAGAATCCAGAAGCACTCAAGACTCACGCATTTCTATGAACAGCTGCCTCTTCTCAGCCATGGTCTTCCGCTTGTTCCCACTTTCCTCAATCATCCTAGAGACAAAAAAAGATACAATAAATTGTGTAAGTTGACAATTCAACCAAGTGCTTTCCATTCTCTTGTGAAAAGGCATAGGGAACCAAATTGTACATATACAAAGTAAGAGAGTATCAATAAAAATAAAGTGGAGGAAGTGCCCATGGCTCAGTTAGGCTCCCATCTACCACATGGGAGGCCCTGGGTTCATGTCCTGGGGCCCCCTTGTGAAGGCAGGCTTGACCACACACTGTGAAGAAGCCACCAGCCCGGGCACCACGGAGTGCCACAGCCCACAAGCACTATGGAGAGTCGACTAGCAAGGTGACACACACACAAAAAAAGGAAGACAAGTAAAAACCACAGAATAGCACACAGCAAATGGAAACAGAGAGCAGACAGCAAGCAAGCCACAAGGGGAGGAGAAATAAATAAAAATAAATACAGACACAGAAGAATGCACAGCAAATGGACACAGAGAGCAGACAGCAAGCAAGCCATGGCGGGAGGGGGTGGGGGATAAAAAATAAATAAATAAATAAAGTGGAAGGCTGATACAGAAATAGACAAACCACCACTGTCCCTTTGTCTGATAGCTTCTGAAATGTTAAAACATCAATTCTTAAATGAGCTCGTACATTTGCTTTCTGTGCTGAAAATATGGGGCTTTGTCTTATTTCTAGCTTTGGTTACTTTTTCTTCATAGTCCATGATTAGTTTAGACACTGTTTCCCATATCACTACTCTTTTACACACTACTAATTTAGAAAATACATATAATGAAAGGCTACAATACAGAAAATAAGAATAGTTAGCTTATACGTGAACTATGTAAATAAAATATTCTATTTTTATATAAAACAATATTAAACAAAAAGGTATTCATTCCCAAACTCAAAGAACTCCTAAATGTAACTTTTCTATAACAGGGTAATAGTTACGCTGGCAATTATGCCAGTCATTTTATTAAATTCTACATGCATTATCTCATCTAATCCTCACAACTCTCCTATTGCTGATATTATTTTCATTATTATCCCCATTTTATAGATTAGGAAACAGATGCCTAGAAAAGATAACTTGCCCAAGGGCATACAACTCAGTAGTAAAGTGAATTCTAACCCTTACATTAAAATTCTTACGTAATTGTTGCTTGTAGCGTGTGGCTTTAAGTTCCTGTGCCTGAAAAGCCAGAATACAAATAGCCCATTACATGGACCCTGTTAACGCAAAATTCATACCAATTTCAGCTGAAGATTGCCTTACTCTACAAAGAAAAAATACCTAGACAAATAGCATTAAGCCAAATAATTCCCCTAAGTTGGTTAAACTGTTACAAATCAACCCATTATATGTTAGAAACACAAATTAAATGACTACATGAATTACATATTTATTAAAGCAAGTTGTCTGGAAAAAATTTAGTTATATCAAAGTTAAAAATCTGAATATATTCTTTAACTTACTGCAATTAATATTTTGATAATTAAGATGGCCCTTTCCTATATTATTGAAAGTAAAGCTTCAACACACATAGTAGTTACTTAACAATATACCCCCAAGAAGAATGGTATACTATACCCCTTATATAACGCTTTTTCTCAAAGTAGAATCCAAGAATGCCTGGAAATGCCTAAATTTCTCATGACAATTTTTAAAATTTTATTTTCATTTCTAAATTAATCTTCAAAAAAATTAATAGAAACTTTCTGGATTATCTGGAATATTATAAGGAGTACATGCAAATTCAGGGCCCACATCTACACAAGTGATGACATGAGGCAGTGGCGGTAAGAGATCACCTAAAGGAGAGGGCAGCAACTCTAGAAATCCTGGGCCAGGATTGATGTGACACTGTTTTTGCAAATAAAGTTTTACTAGAACAGTCCATTCATTTACATACAGACAATGGCTACTTTCAAGCTACAACGCAAAGCTGAGTAGTTGCTACAGAGATGTATGGTCCTCAAAGCCTAAAAAATCTACTATATGATCCTTTAAGAAAATGTTTGCCAAACTAACCCAAAGCTATTTAATGAATATAGTATTATTACTCAGCTCTGGCTGCAGTTAGATTAACATATTCCTACTGTACCAAAATGACAATTGGCTGGCTCTGTAGTTTCATTAACATAAGTTTATTCTTAGGCAAGTGCTTTAATCACTCTAAGATACATTCCTCACTGCTAAAATGGCATAAAAATTATACATATTTCACATAGCCACTCACTTGACAAATACTGAGTATGTCATATGTGCCAGGCATGGCTAGAGATATTAGGAATATAACAGAAGTGAATAAAAGATATAAATTCCCCAGCACCATGCTGCTGTCATTCCTGTGGGAGGATTTAATGAAGTCATTCATTTAAGTAGTGCCTAGACTAAAATAAGCACAGAACAAATGGTAGCTGCTTTTCCTTTTCTAGTTATTATTACTACACAGGTAGTTTATAAATCTAGTAGGGAGAATATGCATTTGATCACTAAGGAGGTTATGATAGACATTATTTGACTTAGTGTGTTTTCTTTTTTAAAAAAGAACTTTCTAAAACAAAGCACAAATTATCTAAACTGACAAAATGATGGTATCTTCAACGCAGGAAGCAAATCTTTCAATCATAAATCAAATAGCACATAAAAATACATTTCAGAGCAACCTGAGATATCAAATGAAACAGTCATCACATTGATAAACTATAATGTACAAATAGACTTTTAAAAATCTACTTTATAAATTAGTCTTTAATTTTGTGTTACTGTTAAAACCACCTGGGTAAAAATATATAGTAGAGTTGTACTACATGAATATTTAAATAATACAAATTCAACTACTTGCACTCAGTAAAAGGAAAGAGTGTGAGAATTGTTTAAATAAAATAGATGATTCAACATGATGATCACCTGCCCCAGAAGAGTGTGAGGAAGGAAGTGAATCTGCTGCTCCCTATCCAGTGTCAATTCTCTCTGGCATTTGACAGAGTAAGCATCCCCAGGCTGATCTAAGGATATATTCCTTCCTGCCTTCCTTCAAAATTATCCAGCATATGAAGAATCATGAAAATCTATATGGGAAAGACAATCAAAATATGCCAATGACAAGATGACAAGATGTTGAAATAATTAGATAATAACTTTAAAGCAGGTATTTTAAAAATGCTTGAATAAGCAATTGTGGACATGTTTAAAACAAAAGTTAAAATATTAAGTGCCAGCAAATAAATAGAAGATATAAAGAAGAACCAAATGGAATGTTTAGAAGTATGCTAAAATACGTATTAATGATTGGGGGCGGGGACCTCACTGCACAGATACAACAGCAGAATGGAAATGGCAAAGGGAAGAATTGGAGAACTTGAAAACAGAGCAATAAAAATATTCAATGTGAAAAGAAGCAAAAGGAGATTTAAAAAATATTAATCAGAATTCCAGAAGGAAAACATGAATGAGTGTGAAGACATAGTGGCTGAAAGACTTCCCAAGTTTGGCAGAAGACCTACATCAACAAATTCAAGAAACTGAGCAAATTCCAAACAAGGCAAAGCCACATCATAATCAACTGCTGATAACTAAGCATAAAGAAAAACACTTAAAAGAAACCAGAGAAAAAGAACACATTACCTACAAGACGGAGAGCTGCAAGTTTTTTTCTTAAACGGCCAAAGAATAAATATTTTACACTTTAAGCATATATGGTGTCTGTTACAACCACTCAACAATGCCACTGTAGCATGAAAGCAACCACGGACAATATATAGACAAATGGACATGGCTTTGTTCCAATAAAACTTCATTTAGAAAAATAAACAGGCATCAGCCCTTGGGCCTAGGTTTACCTACCCCTGCAGTGATGGTTCATATCATGTCATCAACTTAGATTATGATGTCCAGTTGTTTGGTCAAGCAAGAACTGACATGAACGTTATTCTGAGATTATTTCAGGAATTTAAATCATTAGCTGATTGCATCTACATCTGATTACATCTACTATCAACAAAAGAGACTGCCTTATGCAATGAAAGAAGTTTTACCCAATGAGTTGAAGGCCTTAAAGGAAGTACTGATTATTTCAGCAGTTAAAAAGGAAGAATTTCTCTATCTACTTCAGCCAGCCAGCACCTCCTGGGGAATTCATCATTACCTTCATTAGATTTCCCAACCTGTAGCATCTGTCGGGGAATTCAATACCACCGAGTTCCCAACTCGTGGCCTGCCCTAAGGAATTTTTACTTTCCAATCCCCATGGTTGCATGAGCCAATTCCTACAATAAATCTCTTAATATGTATATATAAATATATATACATGTGCGCACACACATACACACTGCCAGTTCTTTCCCTCCTACAGGGGAACAACGATATGAATGACTGGATTTCTCATCAGAAACTATGGATGCCAGAAGACAGTGGAACAACATTTTTAAAGTGCTGAAGGAAGACTATCAAACTAGGATTCTATATCCAAAGGATATATCCTCCTAGAATGAAAGACAACTAAGAGAACGTCTGCTGAACAGACATATTCCAAATGACAAATGAATTGCTAAAGGAAGTTCTTCAGAAATAAGGGAAATAATATCAGAAGGAAACCAGAAACACTGGGAATGAAGGAACAGCAATAGAAGTGGTATTAGAAGAAAAAACATCAATTCTACATAATCTCTACCAAAAAAGAAAAGAACACCTCTCAATTCATTTTACAAGGATTAGAATATTCTGATATCAAAACCAGACAAAGACATTACAAAAATCAAAACATAATCAAAATCCCTTATTTGCAAAAATCCTCAACAACCAAACAAGAACAAATCTTTGGGAAGTGGATTTGGCTCAACTGATAGAGTGTCCACCTACCATATGGGAGGCCCAGGGTTCAAACTCAGGGCCTCCTGATCTGTGTGGTAAGATGGCCCATGCACAGTGCTGATGTGCACAAGGAATGCTGTGCCACGTGAGAGTGTCCCCCATGTAGGAGAGCCCCACAAGCAAGGAGTGCACCCCCACAAGGAGAGCTGCCCTGCGCGAAAAAAGCACAGCCTGCCCAGGAGTGGCACTACACACACAGAAAGCTGATGCAGCAAGATGACACAACAAAGAGAGACACAGATTCCCGTTGCCTCTGACAAGAATGCGCGTGGACACAGAAGAACACGCAGCAAATGGACACAAAGAGCAGACAATGGAAGCGGGGGGCGGGGTCGGGGAAGAGGGGAGAGAAATAAAAATTAAGTCTTTAAAAAAAAAAAAAAGAACAAATCTTCAACAAAATAGTAGAAATTTCACTCAGCAATATACAAAAATCCCAGCAGCAAATGGGGTTTACCCCAGGGATGCAAAGCCAAATAAACATTTAAAAATTCATCAATATAATTCACCATATTAATAATTTAAAGGAAAAAAGCCCACATGATTGTATCGGATACAGAAAGAGCATCCAATAAAATACAATATTGATTCATAATGATAAACTCTAAGCAAGCCAGGATTAAAAAATAACTTTCTCAAACTGATAAAGGGAACCTATTTTTTAAAAAATAGCTAACTTCACACTTAGTGATGAAAGACTGTTTCCCCCCTAAGATTGGTAACAGACAGGAATGTGAACTCCTACCACTTCTATTGAACATTATAAGGGATATCTTAGTCAGAAAAGTCAGTCAAGGAAATGAATAAAAGACATGCAGTTTGAAAAAGAAAATATAAAACTATCCCTACATGCAGATAGTATGATCATAGAAAATCCAAAGAAATCTACTTTAAAAGCCCAGAGATAAAAACTGAGTTTAACAAAGTCACAAGACACAAGGTCAACACATAAAATTTAACCATATTTCTATATTGCCAGCACTGCACAATTGTAAACCAATTTAAAAAAAATAGTATTGACAGAATCTTCAACAAAAACTAAATACTTAGGTGTACATCTAACAAAATACATACAGGGTCTGAATCTGGAAACTATAAAACACTGATGGAAAGAATCAAGAAGACCTACATAAAAAGGTCTTCTACTTATTAATCATCTAATGAGATGGTCTAATCAAATGGTCCAATCAGATGGTTTGATCAGATTATCTGTAGATATAGACAAGATGATCATTAATCTTATATAGAAGAGCAACAGAACTAGAATAGCTAGCATAAACCATTGTTAAAAATAAGAATAAAGTTGAAAGAATTCACATTATTCAAGTTTAAGAATATAAAGCTACCGTAATAAATATGGCATGGAATTGACAAAGGAATAGTCACACAGATATATCAAGTAAACCTCTTGTATCAATAGGGCATTGAGTCCTTGCCCTTTGATGGATGGGGACTCACAGATAAAAGGAATGGCAAAAGACAGAGTTGGAGGGGTTCTTAATGTTAGGGCTTTTAATGTTGGAGTTTGATGCTGAAGCTGGAAAAACAGGGAGAGAGAGCCGTTTGCCTGATAGTCTACAGCTGACCTTGTGGAGAGAGGCAAAGCCTAGGGAACCTCATAGTCTACAGATGACCTTGTGAAGAAAAGAGATGAGCTAGCTCAGAGGAATCCAGGAAGCCTGAACCCTCGCAGACGCCGGCAGCCATCTTGCTCCAACGCATGAAAATAGACTTTGGTGAGAGAAGTAACTTATGCTTTATGGCCTGATATCTATAAGCTCCTACCCCAAATAAATACCCTTTATAAAAACCAACCGATTTCTGGTAATTTGCATCAGCACCCCTTTGGCTGACTAATACACCATGGTTGGAACTGGAAGCTCCACTTTCCCAAAAGAGGGGAGGAAGAGACAGCTGGGTACCAACTTCAGCTATTGAGTAGTAAATTTGGCAGGCTAAAGTATAATCCTAAAGTATAATCCTAAAGCTTGAGCCTAGGGGAAGCGAGATGGACTGAATCTTTCCATTCAGATCAGATTGGAGCTCTAACATAAGCCCCAGACCCACCTCTGGAAGGGAAGAATTTCGGGGGACCTGTGCCAGTGCCTCCAGGAAATTATCAGTCAAGCCGTGGAGGCTGGTGATCATCCTACTTTGGCAGCACAAGCTGCCCCAGAAGCTACTCTGTGGTTGGAATTGGAAGCTCCATTTCCCAAAAACAGGGGAGGAAGAGACTGTTGGCCACCAGTTTCAGCTACTGATTAGTAAATTCAGCTGGCTGAAGAATAACCCTAAGAACAGCTAAAGTTTGAATCTGTCCAAGTCAGAAAGAGGCTGGTGGTCATAATTTTGACTCCACCTGCAGCATGAAGGGAAGCCAGGCTGACTAAAAATCACAGTGACGGTAGAGACCAGCTTCTCTGACCCAGATTGGCCTGCAGCCCTTGCCTAGCCTTCAGCACCATCTGTCAGGGAGGAAGGTGGCGGGCCCTGCACCAGACTATTGAGGTACCTACACTTACATGTGGCTGGCACAGACTGAATAATCGGAAGTCTACTGGGGCAATTGCGATAGTCTTGGACTCGCACTACATAGACTGCTGCCCACACAGGCAGCTCCATCCCCACTCCATGCAGGGGAGAAAGGGGCATGAAGCTTCATCAATTTCTCTGGGCAACTACGTCTAGGCCTGTACAACTGGGATTATTCCACACAGCTGTATTTTTGTCCTTACTCCTGGCAAAAGAGGATGTTGGGAGAAGCTTCATTGGTCCCTGGGGTAATGAGGGCAGCTTGAGCCTTAACAGCTTACAGCACCAACTACATCCTTGGTTCCTACTACACAATGAGCAAGGGAGAAATGGCAGGAAGCCCTAAACTAAAGAGAAAAACTGCACCCAGAACAAATACTCTAGTAAGCCAGATGCCAAGACACCAACAAAAAATTAAAATCCACACCAAGAAACAGGAAGATATAGCCAGTTAAAGAAACAAGATAAGCCTCCAGATGGCATAATGGACTTGATTATAGATGTTCAAACAAATCTCAATAAATTCAGTGAGATGGCTAAAGAGATTAAGGATATTAGGAAGACATTGGATGAGCACAAAGAAGAATTTGAAAGCATACATAGAAAAATAGATCTTATGGGAATGAAAGATATAATAAATGAAATTAAAAACACACTGAAATTATTTAATAGCAGATTTGAGGAGGCAGAGGATTGGTGAGCTTGAAGAAATGGCCTCTGAAAATGAACATACAAAACAATAGATGAAGAAAAGAATGGAAAAATTGAACAAGGTCTTGGGGAACTAAATGACAGCAAAAACTAAATGAGAGCAAACATATGTGTCATGGGTGTCCCAGAAAGAGAAGGGGGAAGGGGCAGAGGAATATTTGAAGAAATAATGGTAGAAAATTTCCCAACCCTATTGAAGGACATAGACACCCATGTCCAAGAAGTACAACATACTCCCATCCAAAATACTCCCATCTGAAAAAATCCAAATAGACCAACTCTGAGACACATACAAATCAGAACGTCAAATGCCAAAGACAAAGAGTGAATTCTGAGAGCAGCAAGAGTAAAGCAATGGAAAACTTATAAGGGATACCCAATAAAATTAAGTGCTGAGTTTTTACCAGAAACCATGAAGGCAAGAAGACAGTAGTATGATATATTTAAGATACTGCAAGAGAAAAACTTCCAGCCAAGAATCTTGTATCTGGCAAGATTGTCTTTCAAAAATGAGGGCAAGTTTAGGATATTCACAGATAAACAGAAAACCGAGAGAGTTTGTAACCAAGAGATCAGATTTGCAGGAAATACTAAAGGGTGTGCTAGAGCCTGAAAAAAAATACAAGAGAGAGAGGCCTGGAATAGAGTCTAGTAAATGAAGATTATATCAATAAAGGTAACCAAAAGTGTCAAAAGACTGGTGAAAATAAAATATGGCAGATAAAACCCAAATATTAAGGAATAAACTTAACCAATGATGTAAAGCACTTGTATTCGGAAAACTACAGCTCAATAATGTTAAGAGAAATCAAAAAAGGCCTAAATAATTGGAAGAATATTCCATGCTCACAGATTGGAAGACTAAATATCATTAAGATGCTCATTCTACCCAAATTTATATACAGATTCAATGCAATCCTGATAAAAATTCCACCAGCATTTTTTAAATAAATGGAAAACACGATTATAAAATTTATTTGGAAGGGTAAGGGGTCATGAATAGCCAGAAACATCTTAAAAAGGGAAAGTAAAGTTGGAGGACTCTCATTTCCAGACTTTCAATCATGTTTACCTAGCTACAGTGGTAAAAACAACATGGCAATGGCATAAAGACAGACACACAGACCAATGGAACCAAACTGACAGTTCAGAAACAGACCCTCATGTGTATGGTGAAGTGACTTCTGACTAGCCTGTCAAACCCATCCAGCTCAGGCAGTACAGTGCATTCAACAAATGATGTGGAGATAACTGCATATCCATAGCCAAAAGAAGGAAAGAGGACCCCTATCTCACACCTTAACCTAAAATTAACTCTAAATGAGGCAAAACAAGAACCATAAAACTTGTAGAAGAAAATGTAGTATATTCAAGACCTGGTGGTAGGTGGTGTACGCTTAAGGAGATAAGGGGAGGACTGAAATGTACTGATATTTAATTATGTAGAAATTTTAATTAGCTTTACTGCAAAAGTGTGGAAATGTATAGAGTTGAAGTAACACATTATGGTGAGTAACAGCTGGTTTATAAACGGGGATGTAGCTGAAAATGGTAGTCTAGGGATGTAAATGCCAATTGACAGAATGCTAGAGAATAATCTAGGGACTGAATAGCACAGAGGAGGATGAGGATTGTGGCTGATGATACAAATGCAAGAGTGTACTCTATTAGCTAGAGCAAATGTACATCACTATTGCAGGGTGGTGGGAATGTGGAGAAGCATGGGAAAATACAACTGGAGAGACCTATAGACTGTGATGAGCAGTAATAACATAATATTCTTGCATCTATGCCAAAGATGTACTGTGTTGATAATGGAGGAGTATGGAAAATTTGTGCCAAATGTACACTATGGATCAGGTAATAATTAGATATTATCTCATAATCTGTAGCAAATATTCCACCACAGTATGGTATGTTGATAGAGGGTTGTTGTTTAGGAATTCTTCATATGTGCATGATTGTTTTGTAAGTTTACAACTTCTGTCATAAACATATATTTAAAAAATAACAGGGTGGGTTGGGGAGAAAATACACCAAATGTAAGATAAGGACTATAATTAGTAGTAAGATTTTGAAGATACCCTTTCATAATTTTTAACAAATGTCTCATGACAATGTAAGGTGTTGGTGGAGGGTTGATGTATAGGCCCCTGTATAATGTTATGCATGTTTACTTTATAAGTTCACAACTTTTACTAAACATTTATTATTTATGTATGTTCATATATAAATGATATAAAAAACAATAATAATAAGAGGGTGGGTTGGGGGAAAAATACTTTGGTCAGTAGTAATATTTTGAGGATGCTCTTTAATCATTAGTTCAAAATGTTTAACAACAATGCAAGGTATTGGTAGTAGGCTGAGGTATAAGAGCCCTGTATGACATTATATGTTTATTTTGTATGTTCACAACTATTACTATATACTTATTGTTTACATATGTTTATGTATGAGAGGTATGCTTCAATAAATTTTTTTTAATGAGAAGGTAAGGTAGACTAGGAAAAATATTTTGGAAATCACGTATCTGACAAATGACTTGCATCCAGAAATACATATATCAAAACTCAACAAGAAGAAAATAACCCAATTTTAAAAATGGGCAAAAAATTTGATCAGGCACTTCATATACAAATGACAAATTAACAGATGAAAAAATATTGAACACTACTGGTCATTAGGCAAACGCTCATGAAGTTCTGCAACACACTTAGAATAGCTAAAAAAATTTACCTGATAATATCAAGTGCTGACAAAAATGAGGAACAAGTGGAACTCATGCATTGCTGGCAGGAATGAAAAATGTTATCACCACTACAGAAAACAGTTTAGCAGTTTCTTATAAAGTTAACATGTATTTACCATATGACCCAGCAATCCCACTTTAAGGTATTTAACTCTAGAAAAATAAAAACATATGTTTTCACAAAACCTGTAAATGAATGTTCATAGCGACTCTATTCATAATTGCTAAAAATTGGAAACAATCCACGTGTTCATTCAAGTGAATGGATAAACACATATCATATAGTACATCCATACGACAGAATATTACTTAGTAATAAAAAGGAACTAATTACTGATACACAACAACTTGGGTGAATTTCAAAGGCATTATGCTGAATTGAAAAAAGTCTGTCTCAAAAGCTTACATACTATATGGATCTATATAAAATATGACATTCTGGAAAAGACAAACTAGAGTGATGGGGAACAGATCAATGGTTTCCAGGTGATACGGTAGGAGTAGGGTGTACCTATAAAGGAATAATACAAAGGAATTTTGTGGGGGGTGATGAACTGTGCTATATCCTGTGTTGGCTGGAACATGAATCAATACAGGAGTTAAAATGCACAAAACAGTGCAAAAGGAAAAAAGTCAATCTTACCACATAATTTTTTAAATAAAATGGGGAGGAAAAAACCCCAAATCCTCCCTTGCTTCAGTGGGCTAATTCCAAGCTAAGGCTAGAATTCAGGTGAACACACCACTTTTTCTAAACCAGTTGTTCTCAAAGTTTGTCATGAATCGAAATCACCTAGAGGACTTATTAAAGTACAGATTAGTGGGTCCCACCTCAGAATTTCTGATTCAGTAACTCTAGAGTGGGCCCAAAAATCTGCATTTATAATAAAGTCCCAGTTGGTGCTGATGCTGCTGGTCCAGGAAGCAGACTCTGAGAACCACTGGTCTAGATTTGTTCCTGTACTCCATGCTGCTTCTCCCTCATTCCCTTACAGATTTCACCTGAGAGTACAACCTCAAGAAATTACTTCCACAAGAATCCATGTTTCAGGCTCTGCCTAAGGAGCCTTATGTAAAACAGAGTATGATTAAAATTTTAAAAAGAAATACATAAACGTGTTTTCATATGCTTCATATGCAGACAAAATCTCAGATAGAATGTAATACAAGAAGCTGTTAACAACGCTTTCTTCCAGGCAGTGAACTGGGATTGGGTTATAGGTAGATGACAATATAGAAACATTCACCTGCCATTTTACACCTTCCTATATTTTTCTACCACTATCATTTATTATTTTTATAATAAAAAGCTACCTTAACTTAAAAAAACAAATAACATGGGTCACTGTCACATTAACATAAACATGGCACTTCAATAAATTCTCCCAAAACATTCAGTGACTTATTTTTTAACAGTTTAAATGTCTTCTTTCTTGTGGTGATGATTTTACATCTTGGAGGGAAAAACCGAACCAGAAGATAATCTGTTAAACTAAACAAGATGACCTTCCAACAGCTTCACAACATTTCAGATATTTTTACTTTAATAGATAAAAATTACCAAATCACCATGATGAAGATAAAACTTAATCCAGATAAAAAAAATAAACTAAGATAGTTGAAATAAATTTAAGGTCCTTGCAAATATGCCTCCATATGTAGTGAAACTTAAGATTTGTAAAATCAAATAAGAAAACTGTTTTGCATGAAAAAATGATCACATCTGTTTAGTGATATGAATCATAGCATAGCAGCATATCTCTGAAAGATTACACTATGATTTATCATACTGATTGCCTCTGAGGAAAGGAAATAGATGCTAAAGACAGGGGAAGAGGAAGTTTTAGCCTTTTTTTTTTTTAACCACACATCCTTCTAAATTTTAAACGTTGTGACTTTAGAACCTATTATGATTTTTTATTTTTTTTTTTAAAGATTTATTTATTTATTTAATTTCCCCCCCTCCCCTGGTTGTCTGTTCTTGGTGTCTATTTGCTGCGTCTTGTTTCTTTGTCTGCTTTTGTTTCTTTGTCCGCTTCTGTTGTCGTCAGCGGCACGGGAAGTGTGGGCGGCGCCATTCCTGGGCAGGCTGCTCTTTCTTTTCACGCTGGGCGGCTTTCCTCATGGGCGCACTCCTTGCGCGTGGGGGCTCCCCCACGCGGGGGACACCCTTGCTTGGCACGGCACTCCTTGCGCGCATCAGCACTGCGCATGGCCAGCTCCACACGGGTCAAGGAGGCCCGGGGTTTGAACCGCGGACCTCCCATATGGTAGACGGACGCCCTAACCACTGGGCCAAAGTCCGTTTCCCCCATTATGATTTTTAAAATTCATCTTAGTTTAACTCAAATTCAAGGAACTTCTGGGTATAGGTGGCTCACCACCACTACTACCTACTGTTCCAACACCCAACGTAATGAAATTACGGAACACTGGAGTATAATAAAACAAGGACCAAAACAACATCATTCAAGAACTAATAAGACACTTAAAAGTAAAGAACATAAAATAAAGAACTTTAATGGCTATACTCGTATTGGAAATCATATGCTCACTACTTAATAAAACAGGGACTGGGAGACTAAATTCCTTGATGATGGACCCTCATACAGCACCTGCTCTGATAAACTCTGATTTGACTCAATATTGTAAAGCCCTAAAGCAGTATGCCAAAGACTACTGAAAAAAGCCTTCCAACTTTTTTCCACTTGACATGCTTTAGAGCCTGGAGACTGAGTCTTCTGGAAATGACACCAATGAAAAACTGCCTTTGAGTCTCACTGGAAAGGACTACCAAGTACTCCTTACCACTCACTTCAGTCCAACTTCAAGGTCTTGAACCATGGGTTCACATCTCTCAACAGAAGAGGACTCCTCCATATTCCTGGAATTGTACATCTACTGGCGATCTTAACGGAAGAGTGACGGGGTCCTCTGCTGCCCAGAAGCAGGCAACACTACAAAGTAGACAGCTTTCCCAAGATCACAGACCAAGCACCCTTCTAACACTATGATTGCCTTTCCTTGCAATACTCTTCTTTCGTTTTCTCCTATTCCCTCTCTATGCTTGAAAAGATAATGTAGTTGTTAGGGTTTCACAGGCAATACTTACAGCAAGAAATGTAGTTGAATTCTAGTTCTGTCATAACAAACCCATTTGGTCTACCCAGTAACTAATTTCTCCCTCATTCCAAACACTTCAGTTTATTTTAATAAAACTGCAACAATAATTGCATATCAAGTAAAAAAACTAGACTCCAGGTCCCCTTTACTCTATTTTGAACCTTACTTTAAATATAACTAATCTAGAAATTTATACATATATCTTAACAGACCTAGGAAACCTTTCTGTAGTAGTGCACATGCCTCCACAAACTACAAATTATCTTAACAATGCATGTCCAATTCAGGCTCAAAACCCCAACTGTGAAAAAAAATTTTAAAGGCAAATACCCTTTGGCCAACTCTTTGTTTGTACTTCCAATGCCTGAGATCCAATTTGACTAAGAACGAATGAAAATATTCCCAGCAAAGAATCTATAAACATTACATGTACTGGAATTACATGTACTCTATCAAGACTATGTTTTATTTGCAGAGATTCTAAGAGAATACCCCATTTGCCTGGGCAATGAACTTCCTTAATAATTGGCAAATGACTGTACAATGTGTACTTGGTCTCCTCTCTAGCCCTTTATCCATATACGATAAACAAGAAAATGAATACAGGATTACTCCTTTGAATTTACATAATCAAGTAAGACAAAATATGCCTGGGGACACCTGTGATTCAGAATTTGCTCCCTTTGACAGGTCTCTTCTCCCTTGGCTGGGAATTAATCTTTTTGAATAAAATATTTATTTTTATTTCTTTATTCCCCCCCACCTCGTTGCTTTGCCCTCCTTGTCTGCTCTCAGTGTCCATTCACTGTGTGCTCTGTGTCTGCTTGCCTTCTCTTCAGGAGGCACGGGGAAACGAACCTGGGACCTCCCATATGGGAGAGAGGCACTCAATTGCTTGAGCCACCTCAGCTTCCTGCTTTGTTGTGTCTCTCATTGTTTTTCCTGTGTCTCCTTGTTGCATCATCTTGTTGCATCAGCTCACCACACCTGCTCGTAGTGCCAACTCACTGTCTTGCTTATCTTCTCCAGGAGACACTGAGAACCAAACCCAGGACCTCCCATGTGAAAGGCGGGAGCTCAATTGCTTGAGCCACATTCAATTCCCAGAATCTCTTTTTTTTTTTCTCTCTCCCCACCCCCACCCCCCCAGTTGTCTGCTCTCTGTGTCCATTCACTGTGTGTTCTTCTGTGACCGCTTCTATCCTTATCAGAGGCACCAGGAATCTGTGTTTCTTTTTGTTGCATCATCTTGTTGTGTCAGCTCTCCATGTGTGCAGTGTCACTTTTGGGCAGGCTGCACTTTCTTTCGCGCTGGGCGGTTCTCCTTACAGGGCACGCTCGTTGCATGTGGGGCTCCCCTATGTGGGGGACACCCCTGCATGGCACGGCACTCCTTGAACGCATCAGCACTGCACATGGGCCAGCTCCACACGGGTTAAGGAGGCCCGGAGTTTGAACCGGGGACCTCCGATGTGGTAGACGGACGCCCTATCCACAGGGCCAAGTCTGCTTCCCCGGAATTAATCTTTATGAAGCTATGATTAGAAAGGTATCTGCAATCCTAGGTATATTTGCCAATGAAACTGCTAAAGGCACAGCTGCGTAAAGAGTCTCTTGATTCCCTTGTTCAAGCAGGATTGGACAACAGGACAGCCTTAGCCTTGCCCTAACAGGGCAGGGGAGGGGGGAGTCTATGCTATGGCTAATACTACTTGACTTAGTGGATAAACACTTCTGTACTATAAAACCTCAATTGCTCAAAATTACTAAATAAGCCACCTGGTTACAAAAGGTCCCTGCCTCCTTCTTAGCTCTGTTTAGCAACAACTGGTTTGGAAGTTGGAAGTTGAAGACCTTGGTCAAGGAGTCTCCTTCAATCTCGTGGTATCAGCCATCAAGCTACCCTGCTACGATGTATTCTCTCAAGAGTCTTAAATGCCTTTCCCTAGCCAATAAACTGTCAGATGGTAATGATGTATCTTCTTTTTCTGCTTTTGTTATTTGTGTGTGTTTTTTTGAGATACTGGGGGTGGAGATTGAACCCAGGGCCTTGTCTGTGAGAAGCTGGCACTCAACTAGTGAGCTACATCAGCTCCCATAAGTTGGTTCCTTCATTTGTTTGCATGTTGTATTTTTTTGTTTTAGGAGGCACCAGGAACCAAACCAGGACCAGCCACATGGGAAGCAAGCACTCAACTGCTTGAGCCACATCTGCTCCCCATGACATGCCTTGAGTCACAGCAATATGAAGAAAGACAAAGGATGAATACCACTAATGAGCCTGACATCATCACCTGAAACTTCCACAATGAGGCCAAATATGAATAAAATGGTGGTGACAGAGAATGGTGCTAAACCCAAGTTTTGGTCAATCTCACAGAGCTGAGAGCAGAAGGGGAGAAATTGTTAAAACAGAGGAGGCCATTAGACTGGGGTGACTAGCAAACCCAACAAACCCAAGAAAGAATGTAACAAGATAAAAAATTGGGAGAGGCTGCCTTTCCCCAGGCTGTCTGTTGTACTAGGGGGTAGAAGCTTAACTCCAGTCAATCAGAAATGGAGGCAGCAGACTTGGCCCAGTGGTTAGAGCATCCGTCTACCACATGGGAGGTCCGCGGTTCAAACCCCAGGCCTCCTTGACTTGTGTGGAGCTGGCCCATGAGCAGTGCTGATGTGCGCAAGGAGTGCCCTGCCACGCAGGGGTGTCCCCCGCGTAGGGGAGCCCCACGCGCAAGGAGTGCGCCCCGTAACGAGAGCCGCCTAGCGTGAAAGAAAGTGCAGCCTGCCCAGGAATGGCGCCACACACATGGAGAGCTGACATCAACAAGATGACGCAACTAAAAAGAAAACACAGATTCCAGTGCCGCTGACAACAGAAGTGGACAAAGAAGACGCAGCACATAGACACAGAGAACAGACAACGGGGGGGGGGGGGGGGGCCGGGGGGGAGGGGAGGGAAATAAATAAACAAATCTTAAAAAAAGAAAAATTAGAAATGGACATCTTAGCAAGGGGCTTTCCACCAGAAACAGCCCACAAATAAGGCAACACAGTTTAGACATCCAATCAGAAAGTTTCCTCCCTTACTTCCACACTTGCCTGATATAAACTTCCCTTTTTCACTCCTCAGTGGAACTCCTGGCCACTTCCAGGTGTGCACTGCCCGGTTCACAAATAATCTGTGGCCCAAATAAATTTTAACTGCCTCAGTTTATCTTTCACAGGGCCCTGCTTTCTAACTACAGTTCTATTATTTAACTAGTTTTGTAACTCCCCTTGTCATGTAATCTCAATTCAGTATCTGTCAAACTGATATAATGGGATCCCTTTGAGAAGCAATGTGGAATAACAAAAGGATACAAGCTTTTTAAGTCCAGCTCCTTCACCAGGGCTTTGCATAAATTACTTAAACTTTCTAAGCCTCAGATTCATCAGTAAAATTGTGATTACCTGTGTACCTATCTCACAGGATTGTGCTGAGGACTCATGGCAAATGCCTAGAACAATGACTGGCATTTAGTAGGTACTCCCAAAGTGTTAGTATTGACCAGAACATCAAACCAATGTGCAAGGAAAGTTTATTACTCAACAATAGTTACAACAATTACATTATTTGTTGACTTAGCGGGTGTAGCAGACCCTCAAGGAAAGCCGCCCTGTGCAAAAAAAAGTGCAGCCTGCCCAGGAGTGGCGCCACACATATGGAGAGCTGACACAGCAAGATGACACAACAAAGAGAGACACAGATTCCCAGTGTCGCTGGGACAAGAATGCACACAGCGAATGAAGAGAGAGAGCAGACAATGGGGATGAGGGTGAAGGGGAGAGAAATAAATTAAAAAAAAAAAATACATCTTTTAAAAAATAAAAAGACCACAGAACTCATCAACTGATTGATTATATTCCCTGGGGGTGGGGATGGGGGACTCTACAGGACCCTCTTCTCACTAAAACAATTAATAATGTGCTAGTAGGGGGACACCAGCATTGCTGAGAAACTCAAAGGTAGGCCAGGATTAACAAATGGGAGATACTGCCATGGAAATGGGCTCCCTAAGGTCATTGGGGATGACAGGATTCCAGAACAGCTGAAAAGAGGTGGCAGCACTTAACAGCCTAATGTAAGGTAGACATAACAACCATCACAAGCAAGAAGACTGAAATGGCAGTCAGGGTGCTGACCTACAGAGATGTGCAGTGCTGGCTAATAGGACATGATGTTCCTGAATGTGGGAGACGGACAGCCAATACAAATGTTGTCGCGTTCAAACAGAGTTTTTCAAAAAAGATCAAGAGGGTAGTGGATGTGGCTCAAGAGGCTGAGAACCTGCTTCCCACATGGGAGTTCCTGGGTTCAGTTCTTGGTGCCTCCTAAAAACAAAAAACAAACAACAAGGAAAAAAATGAAAAAATCAATTCAGGGGAGTTGATGTGGCTCAGTGGTTAAGCACTGGCTTCCCACATATGAGGTCCCAGGTTCAATCCTAGTCCCCACTACCTCAAAAAAAAATAAAAAAGGATCAAGAGTGAGTAAACAGAAGCCTGCTGTCAGCCACTACACAGAATAGGCATAATTCCTAACCCAATTTCCAGACTTAAACCAGTTCTCACACCCAGAGTCCATCAACTGAGGGGAGACCAACTTCCTTTTACGTAAAACTGTAATGCCACAGCAAATATATTTGGCAGCAATTCTGCCAATCTTTCTTCTAAAGGGAAGAAGGCCATTTCCCAAAATAATATACAGTGGGGAAAGGATAAAAATAGAATTTTTCAAGGGGTATCGGGTTCAGAGTTTGAGATGACAATGATACCAAGGGATCCAAAACACCTGCCCCTCCATTTCAGTAGGGCATTTAGGAGCTACGTTTTAAGTCCAATGAGTCTACAAGTCCACACTGTTATTATTTTCCTGGTCCCAGAGTAGGTAAAGGAATGGATATACTTAGTAGCTGGAAAAACCATCACATTGCTTCCTTGACCTGTGGAGTAAGATCCACAGTGGTAGGAAAAGCAGGGTGGAAGCCCTGAAACTTCCACCATTTCCAAACAAGATAGTAAATGGAAGAAATAATACGTTCCAAGTGGAATTAGTGCCACCCTCAAAGTCTTAAAGCATGCAAAGGTGTTGTCTCCAACAAATTCCCTGTAAAAACCAGATAGATCGTGACAAATGAAGGTGGGCTAACCTAAATTTAAACAAGAGGTAACCCCTACAGGTAGTCCCAATCGGAGTTACCATGCCTGAGTTATTAAGAAAATCCTTACTAGAAAAGCTCAACATAGCATCTGGCACTTGGTTCATGGTTACTATCTGGTGAATGCATTCCCTTTCCATTGCCATCAAAAAGGAGGATCAGAAAGTTTGCATTTTTGAAAGAGACAGCAGTAGACAGCATAGTCTTGCCCCAGGGCAAAATTAATTCTCCTGCTCTTTTTTTTAATTTTTTATTTTTTTATTTATTTCTCTCCCCTTCCCCCCCTCCCCGAGTTGTCTGCTCTGTGTCCATTCACTGTGTGTTCTTCTGTGACCGCTTCTATCCTTATCAGCGGCACCAGGAATCTGTGTTTCTTTTTGTTGCGTCATCTTGTTGTGTCAGCTCTCCGTGTGTGCAGCGCCATTCCCGGGCAGGCTGCACTTTCTTTCACGCTGCACGGCTCACTTACGGGGCGCACTCATTGCGCGTGGGGCTCCCCTACACAGGGGACACCCCTGAGTGGCTCAGCACTCCTTGTACGCATCAGTAATGCGCATGAGCCAGCTCCACACGGGTCAAGGAGGCCCGGGGTTTGAACCGCGGACCTTCCATGTGGTAGGCGGATGCCCTATCCATTGCTCCCTCTCTTGCTCTTTGCCACGGTTTAGTCTGAGAGAACCATGACCATCTGGATAGGCCACAGAACATTACATTCTTTCCTTTATATGGATGACATCATGTCAATCAAACCTGGGAGCACGAAGAGACAAATAGTATAGATGCTCTGGTAAGACACATGCATGCAGAGTGTGGGAAATAAACCCTGTAAAGATGTAGGAGTCTGCCACAAAAGGTAAGTTTGTAAGTTTCGAAGGTAAGTTCCACAGGGCCATGAGATCTACTGGTCCTTCCATATACCACATGGAAGATGCCAGCCAGACAAAACATTAGAACAGCCCCTCAACAAGTTTTTTAAACAACCACTACTATATATGGTATTATGACCCCATTAGGTAGAACAGATTCAGGCACTAAGGAGTGTCCAATGGAGCACCTGAAGAGTTTATAGTTTCCATCCCACAACCAAAGATTCTGCTGGATTAGAGGTCCCTCTAGCAGAGGACACAATAAGAGTTCCTTTAAATCAAAGCTATGATGCTGCCTGGTCATTTTGGACATCTCATGCCAGTAGACCAGCAGGCAGGGCAAAAAGCAACTATGAGGGCAGAGGTAACTAAACTTACCATTAAGAGATAGGGTTGCTGTAATATAATGGTGGCAAGGATGAAGATGACTGGAACTCAGGATTCACTGGGGCCCTCTTGGTGATAAAAGGCTATTACAGTGACCTTGGCTTGACAAGGGCACAGAAGCCAGGGATTCAGGCCCCTTGGGGATGAAGATCTGATTTACTCCACCAGGCAAGCAATCTAAACCTAAGCAGAGTTGGTGGTCAGGATGAGGGGAATCTAGAACGGGTGACAGAGGAAGATGATAAAATCAGCAGCAGCCTGAGGACCAACTGTAGCATGTCCCAATAAGCCTCCTGTGTGTGTTCTTTCTCTTCTTCTCTTCTTCCCTCTCCTTCTTTCTCTCCTCATCTCCCCACCCCTAAGAAACTGTGACAAGCCACCGCTTTAAAGAATCTTGATCAGACAGAGTCAACCTAACATAGCGCATGAGAAGACACAAGCAGTTCAAGGGGTGGACTGCAGCAAATACTGCTGGTGCCCCAAACATATACCCTAACCTTGACCAATTTACATGTATACTAAATTGACAGCATCTGCTTTAAAAAAAAAAAAAAAAAAAAAAACCCCGAGGGCTTTCTCTGCCCTTGGACTCCCTTTTGTTCCCCATATGGCAGGTCTGAAATTCTACATATTTACCACCCCCTGGGTGCATTATTAGCCAATGATGGATGGGGTTGCTATCTCACCCCTTCAAGGGGTAAAACTCTGAAGCACACCTTTTACACTGGATCCTAGAGTTCTTCAGTGGGAATAAGTTCTAGTCACCCACAGTGGTAACTTCACTGATAATAAACTCTTTTTTTTATTTTTTAAAGATTTATTTATTTACTTCTCTCCCTTCTCCTCCTCCCCCCCATTGTCTGCTCTCTGTGTCCATTTGCTGTGTGTTCTTCTGTGTCCACTTGTATTCTCATCAGGCAGCACAGGGGATCTGTGTTTTAACAGGGCGGCTCTCCTTGCACAGGGGCCACTCCTTGTGTGGAGGACACTCTTACACGGGGGCATCCCTATGTGGGCCAGCACTCCTTGCACACAGTAGCACTGCATATGGGCCAGCTCACCACACAAGCCAGGAGGCCCTAGGCATCGAACCCTTGGACCTCCCATATGGTAGGGCAGACGCTCTATCAGTTGAGCCACATCTGCTTCCCAATAAACTATTTGCTGTCTTCCTTTCCTATCTCACCTCCTACTTCCCTATGGGTGTTTCCTGGGATAAACTCCAAAACAAAATGTTTGAACTCAAACACTTCTCTAAAGGTCAGTGTTTGGGAACCTACACTAAGACATCAAGTCTTTTCATTTCAATTAAGCTTGTAATCCAAAGTACATAAAATCCAAATTTTGGGAAGCAGATTTGGCTCAATGGATAGAGCATCCACCTACCACATGGGAGGTCCAGGGTTCAAACCCAGGGCCTCCTGAACCATGTAGTGAGCTGGTCCACACGCAGTGCTGATGCACACAAGGAGTGCCATGCCATGCAGGGGTGTCCCCTGCGTAGGGGAGCCCCAAGCACAAGGAGTGCACCCCATAAGGAGAGCTGCCCCACATGAAAAAAGTGCAGCTTGCCCAGGAGTGGCATCTTACACACAGAGAGCTGATGCAGCAAGATGACGCAACAAGAAGAGACACAGATTCCTGGTGCCACTGACAAGAATACAAGAGGACACAAAAGAACACACAGCAAATGGACAGAGAGAGCAGACAACTGGGGAGGGGAAGGGGAGAAAAATAAATTAAAAAAATAAATCATAAAAAAAAATCCAAATTTACAGGGAACACAGAACCTAATATTACCATAAATAAGTTCTCTAGACCTACTGGTAGGTGACTCCACTCCAGAGCTATGTATATGCTGCATCTTTGTAATTATCCTTTCAGCAGTTCCATTCCCAACAAGGATCTAATTCTACCACCATACCTGATTATGTGCTCTTGCCTTCCTATATCACCTTGAAGGTCAACAGTTACACAAATGCCAGTATACCTCTTTACTTACTTTTTTGCCTGGGCACCTGGCACTTTGTCTTTTCTTAACTTCATAATCTAGAGATAACCAATCCCTCCGTACCATTCTCTTCACACACCAAATTTAGTTTCAACCTCTGCCATTTCCTTCCTCAAGTCTCATATTCACCCTTTTTTTCCACTTCAAGTGCCAAAATCTTTGCCACATTAGCACACAAACTTCTATGACTCCAATCTCAGAACTTTCCATAACCCTTTCTTCCTGTAGTTCATCCTGTGAACATGCAGAGAAATCCACTGAGTATACTGGTTCAACATGTTTCACCATTAGTGAATCCCAATCATCCCATTCAGGAGCTTCACTTCACCTAATTTAAAGACCAGAGTTCAGCCTTAGCCTATGAAATGTAAAGGCCAGAGACCTACCTATGAGGATGCAAGCAAGGTTTTTCAATCTAGAAAAGGAGCTGAAATTGGAATTTCCTAGAAAAGGCTATCTAATGACCTAAACCCAAAGCCAAAAGGAATGAAAAACATGAAACTACTTATTATAGAACTAGACAATACCATGAAATTCCTTTTCACCGTAGGAAGGGGTATTGTTTACTTGGATGAAGAGTGAATGCTAGATTACAGAGTGGGACAGATGGAAGAACTACCACTAACAGAAAGAGCAAAGGAGGGAGCAACAGGGAGCACTGTCTTTTAAAAAGATGTAGATAGAAAAGCGCCAACTCTCATAGGCCCGTCTTTATGACATGTAAACTTATACCAACCCATTTTTCTTTAAAGACAAAGAATCTGAGGTCCTGAGAATTTAGTCACTACTAAAAAAAAAATAAAATCACATAGCTAGAGGCTAGAAAAGTCAGAATTAAAAGACAGATTTATAAACTTTTTCCTATCTATTATACAATCTCAATTTGTCTATTTACCCCACAAAAGCATAATATAAAAACCATCTAATGATACTTAATAATGATGAATTATTATTAATTTTAATGTGATAATATTATGGATACACTTTACATATGGCAATATTTACAAATATAGTGAATGACATGACATCTTGAATTTGCCAAAAAATAACTCAAGTGGGAATGAGTGGATGAAAATATGGGTAAAACAAAACAGGCCATGAGTTGATACGAGTTGAAGCTAAGGAGATCATTGTATTAGTCTATGTTTTTAAGTTTAGAATTTTCCATAATGAAACTACTTTTAAAATAAGAATAAAATCTCGTGATGAAGTCCTGGAGGAGGGACAGTTTCGTGTTATAGGTAACTGCATACAGAGCAACAGAAACTTTCCAAACTCAAATGCAAAAAGAAAAGAGGATTAAAACAGGAACAGAATATACAAGAACTGTGGGAAATTTTTAAAAGGTGTTACATATGCATAATTTGAATACCAGAAGGAGAAGAAAGAGAATATGGAGCAGGAGAAATACTTGAAATAATAAGAGCAAAGAATTTTCCAAAATTAATGACAGATACCAAACCACAGATCCAAGAAGCTCAGAAAACATCAAACAGTAAAAATAACAAAAAGATCTATCATTTTCAAGGTGCAGAAAACCAAATATCATGAAAAAAATCTTGGAAAAAAAAAGGGGGGGAAAGCAGCAACCACCACCAAAAAAACAAAAACAAAAACCTTACCCATAAAGGGACAAACCTAAAAATTAACAGGGGACTTCTTGCAAAGATGATACCTTCTGACAAGAAGATAGTGCAATAAGAAAGAAAAAAGAACAAACAGAAAAACACCAACCTAGAACTCTGTATCTAGAGAAATTTTCATTCAAAAGTGAAGGAGGGGCGGAAGCGGACTTGGCCGAATGGATAGGGCATCTGTCTACCACATGGGAGGTCCGCGATTCAAACCCAGGGCCTCCTGACCCATGTGATGAGCTGGCCCACGCACAGTGCTGATGTGCGCAAGTAGTGCCATGCCACGCAGGGGTGCCCCCTGCGTAGGGAAGTCCCACGCTCAAGGAGTGTGCCCCGTAAGGAGAGCTGCCCAGCACGAAAGAAAGTGCAGCCTGCCCAGGAATGGCACCGCACACACGGAGAGCTGACACAGCAAGATGACGCAACAAAATGAGACTCAGATTCTGGGTGCCACTGACAAAAAGCGGACACAAGAGAACACACAGTGAACGGACACAGAGAGCAGACAACTGGGGGGTTGGTGGGGGAAGGGGAGAGAAATAAATAAAAAATAAATCTTAAAAAACACAAAACAAATTGGCTGAAAGTGAAAGGTTGGAAAAAGATATTCCATGCAAACAACAGCCAAAAAAGAGAACGGGTAGCTATACTAATATCAGACAAAACAGACATTAAATGCAAAAAAGTTATAAAAGATGCAGAAGGCCATTATATATTAGTAAAAGGGACAATCCATCAGGAAAAAGTATCTACGCACCTAACCAGTGTGCTCCAAAATACAGGAGTCAAACTCTGGCAAAACTGAAGGGAGAAATAGACATCTCTACAATAATAGACGGACATTTCAACACTCACATCATTAGACAGAACTAGATGGAAGATCAACAAGAAAACAGAGAACCTGAACAATATGATAAATAAGATAAAAATAATATGCATATACAGAACATTGCATCCCAAATTAGCTGGTTACACATTCTTCTCAAGTCCTCATGGATTTTTCTCAAGGATAGACCACATGTTGGGTCACATAGCGGGTCACATAGTAGGTCTCAATAAATACAAAAGACTGAAGTTATACAAAGCACCTTGTAAGATCATAATGGAATGATGCTGACAACTTATCAGAATTTATGGGATACAGCAAAAATAGTGCTGAGAGGAAAATGTATAGCCCTAAATGCCTATATTAAAAAAGAATAACTAAAATCAAAAATCTAACTACACACCTGGAGGAACTAGAAAAAGAACAGCAAAACCATCCTAAAGCAAGCAAACAGAAAGAAATAATAAAGATTAGAGAATAAATAAATGAAACTGAAAACAAAAAAGCAAAACAGAAAATGAACAAAATCAAACGCTGGTTGTTTGAGGAGATCAATAAAACTGACAAACCCTTAGCTAGACTAACAAAGAAAAAAAGAGAATATGCAAATAAATAAAATCAGAAATGAAAGAGGGAACATTACGAATGACCCGACAAAAATAAAAAGGATCAAAAGAGGATATTATATGCAGCCTAGAGTGCCTACAACTGAAAGCAGGAGGATTGCAGCCAGTATCCATGTGGAATCTAAGCCCCCTCTTGACATAGATGTGGAATGGCCACAACCAAGCCAAGGTCCACAGGAAGGAGGAATACAGTAAGGATTAGAGTGGACTTAATGATATTCTATTCATGAACTATTGTAGTTAATAATCGAGAAAATGCGGCATTGGTGAGGAAAAAGTGGCCATGATGGCTGCTGGGTGCGGGGAATGGGACGAAGAGATGAGATGTGGAGGCATTTTCGGGACTTGGAGTTGTCCTGAGTGGTGCTGCAGGGAAAATTTCCAGACATTGTATGTCTCCCATGACCCACTGGATGGAACGTGGGAGAGTGTGGGCTATGGTGTGAACCACAGGCCATGGGGTGCAGCGATACCCAGAGACGTACTCACCAGATGCAATGAATGTGTCATCATGATGGGGGAGAGTGTTACTGTGGGGGGAGTGGTGGGGTGGGGGGCGGTGGGGGTGAACGGGGACCTCATATTTTTTTAATGTAATATTTTTTAAAAAATGAATAAAATAAAATTGAAAAAAAAAAAAAGAGGATATTATGTAAAAATGCTTTTTGACCTGAATAAAAGGGGGAAATGGAAAGGACAAATGAGTTTATATGGCTATGAGTCTCCAAAAAGAGCCAGGAGGTTATCAGAGGGGTTGCCCTTATGCACACCTCAGCAGAGTCCCAGAGACAGATAAAGTGGATACAACCCCAGGTATTGGTTCTTCTGAGGGCTACAGAGACCCACAGGTTCCATGGTCATGGCAGATGGAGTTCAGTGCCATGTCAGTTGGTCCTACTTTGGAGTTTGTGTTTCTGCGTGATGGAGCTGGACTCAGATGTGATCTTTGTCCACAAGCCTCTTCTGTTACTTTTACCAGAACTGTAGTTGGTGCCGGGGTTTAATGTATACCCAGGGCACCTGAATCTCTGGATTGACCATGTGATAGCCAGGCCCTGAGCCTCAACAGACTCAGCTCCTACACTCTGGTTTACTGGACTTACCCCACTCATCTAACATGAAGAAGGTCAACCACCACACCAGGGAGCCAAGAGTGCCTACAACTGAAAGCAGGAGGATTGTATCCAGCATCCATGTGGAATCTAAGCCCCCTCTTGTTATAGATGTGGACTGGACACAACCATTCCAAGGTCCACAGGATGGAGGAATAGAGTATGGATTAGAGTGGACTTATACTGATATTCTATTCATGAACTATTGTGATTAGTGATCAAAGAAAATGTGGCATTAGTGTGGAGAAAGTGGCCATGGTGGCTGCTGGGGGTAGGGAGTAGGAGGAAGAGAGGAGATGTGGGAGTGTTTTCAGGACTTGGAGTTGTCCTGGGTGGTACTGCAGGGACAGTTTCCGGACACTGTATGTCCTGCCATGGCCCACTGGGTGGAATGGGGGAGAGTGTGGGCTATGATGTGGACCATTGACCATGAGGTGCAGCGATGCTCAGAGATGTATTCACCAAATGCAATGAATGTCTCATGATGATGAAGGAGATTGTTGTTATGGGGGGAGGAGTGAGGGGAGTGGGGTGGGGGGTATATGGGGACCTCATATTTTTTTAATGTAATATTAAAAAAATAAAGACAAAAAAAAGAGAGGATATTATGGAAAACTGTATGCCAATAAATTAGACAACCTAGATGAAATGGAAAAATTTCGAGAAATGCACAAACATCCTACATAAACTCTACAAGAAATACAAGAACTCAAAAAAAACCATCGCAGGAAGCAGACATGGCTCAACTGATAGTGTCTGCCTACGATATGGAGGGTCCAGGGCTTCCTGACACATGTGGTGAGCTGGCCCATACGCAGTGCTGCCGCACGCAAGGAATGCCGTGCCATGCAGGGGCACCCCCACACAGGGGTGCCCCACACACAAGGTGTGTGCCCCGCAAGGAGAGTCGTCCCGCATGAAAAAAAAGTGCAGCCAGCCCAGGAGTGGAACCACACACACAGAAAGCTGACGCAGTGAGATGACGCAACAAAAAAGAGACTCAATTTCCCAGTGCCACCGGATAATGCAAGCAGATGCATAAGAACACACAGTGAATGGATACAGAAAGCAGACAATGGGGGGGAAAGGGAAAGAAATAAATAAATCTAAAAAAATGAAAAATAAAAATAAATGGAATCATACAGTATATAACATTTTTTAAAAAACTATCACATTTAAAGATACTGAATCAGTCACAAAAAAATCTCCCAACAGGGGGAGAAATAAATAAAAATAAATCTTTTTTAAAAAATCTCCCAACAAAGAAAATTCCAGGAGTAGATGGCTTCACAAGTTAATTCTACCACACATTTCAAAAAGAATCAACACCAATCCCATTTAAACTCTTCTAAAAAATTGAAGAGAATAGAAAATTACCCAATACATTTTATGAAGCCAATATTACCCTAATACCAAAACCAGATAAAGATACTACAGGAAAAGGAAGTTACACACCAAACTCTCTAATGAACACAGATGTAAAAATTCTCAACAAAACACTTGAAAATAGAATCCAATAGCTTTATTTATTTATTTATTTATTTATTTATTTATTTATTTATTCCCCCCCCCCCGCCCCGGTTGTCTGTTCTCTGTGTCTATTTGCTGCGTCTTGTTCCTTTGTCCACTTCTGTTGTCGTCAGCGGCACGGGAAATGTGGGCGGCGCCATTCTTGGGCAGGCTGCACTTTCTTTCACACTGGGCAGCTCTCCTTAGGGGTGCACTCCTTGCGCGCATCAGCACTGCACATGGGCCAGCTCCACACGGGTTAAGGAGGTCCGGGGTTTGAATCGCGGACCTCCCATGTGGTAGACGGATGCCCTAACCACTGGGCCAAGTCCGTTTCCCCCAATAGCATATTAAAGGACTTATACACCATGACCAAATGAGATTTCTGGTATGCAAGGGTGGTTCAACACAAGAAAAAGCAATTAATATAATACACCATATAACAAATTGAAAGAAAGAAAAAAAACACATGATCATCTCAATTGATGCAGAAAAGGCATTTGACAAAATCCAGCATCTTTTCTTGATAAAAACACTTTGAAAGAATAGAAAGTTAGTTCCTCAGTATGATAAAGGGTATTTATGAAAAACCCACAGCCATCATCATACTCATTAGGGAAAGGTTGAATGCTTTCCCTCTAAGATAGGGAATAAGGCAAGGATATTCACTGTCACTACTGTTATTCAACATTGTACTAGAAAGTTCTAGCTAGAGCAATTAGACAAGAAAAAAATTTAAAAGGCACCCAAATAGGAAAAGAAGCAAAATTCTCATTATTCACAGATGACATGATTCTGTATTTAATAATTTCTGAAATGTCTACCACAAAGCTACTTCAGCTAATAAACAAATTCAGCAAAGTAGCAGAAGATCAACATGCAAAAATCAATAATGTTTCCATACACTAACACTGAACAATTTGAGGAGGAAATCAGGAAAAAAATTTCGTTTACATGGCAACAAGAAGACTCAAATACCTAGGAATCAATTTAACCAGAGATGTACAGTACCTATATTCAGAAAGCTATAAAATCACACAAAAAGAAATCAAATAGGACCTAAACAAATAGACATTCCAAGTTCATGGATTGAAAGAATAAATATTGTGAAGAAAGCAGTGTGTGTTTTTTTTAATGTTAGAAAAGTAAGCTTCCAAATTTTATAACTGGCCAGTTGTTAAAGTTCTTAGGTGAAATAACTTTTTGCAGAACAAAAACCACATGATAATGGAAATATTTTCAAAATGCTCTTCCCACAATTCTTTTAAAGAGCATTTTCATTCTCACTTATTCTTAAAACCTCAAACTTCAAGCGACCTAAGTGGTTTTTTTCCCCAAAATAAGTCATGCACTGTCCTAGTGATGGCAATTTATCAAAAGAAAAGGTCAAGAATAGGTTATTAGGAGATGAGAAGGGCTGTGAAGGAGTACTGATGTTTAATATATGTAGAAGTTAATTAACTATAAAAGTGTAGGAATGAATAGAGTTGATGGCAACACATTATAATATTAACAGCTGGTTTAAGATGGGATTGTGGCTGAAAAGGATAGTCAAGGGATTTAATGTCAATTGAAAGAAAGCTAAAGAATAATCCAGGGAATTAATAACAGTGAATCCAGAGAAGGATGAAAATTGTGGTTAATAGTACAAATGCAAGAATGGCCTTCTGTGAACCAGAACAGATGTCACTATTGCAAGGTGGTGGGAATGTGGAGAAGTATCTCCTTTAAGAATCACCACCTACCACCAGGTCTTGAATATACTTTTCCTACATTTTCTTCTAGAAGCTTTCTAGTTCTTGCTTTTATATTTAGGTTTTTGTTCCATTTTGAGTTAATCTCTGTATAAGGTGTGAGACAGCAGTCCTCTTTCCTTCTTTTGGCTATGGACAGCCAGTTCTCACAGCACCGTTTGTTGAATGGACTGTTCTGCCTGAACTGGGTGGGTTTGAAAGGCTTGTCAAAATCTCGACCCTAGATATAAGGATCTGTTTCTGAACCATCAAATTGGTTCCATTGGTCAATGTGTCTGTCTTTATGCCAGTACCATGCTGTTTTTACCACTGTAGCTAGGTATTATGATTGAAGTCCAGAAGTGAGAGTTCCCCAGCTTCATTTTTCCTTTTTAAGATGTTTCTGGCTTTTCAGGGCCCCTTACTCTTCCAAAAATTCAATAATCATGCTTTCCATTTATTTAAGAAATGCTGGTGGGATTTTTTCAGGATTGCACTGAATCTGGATATCAATTTGAATAGAAGTAACATCTTAATGATATTTAGTCTTCCAATCCATGAGCATGGAATGTTCTTCCAATTATTTGGGTCTTTTTTAATTTAACAATGAGTTGTAGTTTCCTGAGCACAAGTGCTTTACAGCACTGGTTAAGTTTATCCCTAAATATCTGGGTTTTATCTGTCATATTTTATTTTTACCACTCTTTTGAGACTTTTAGTTATTTTTACTGATATAATCTTCATTCCAAACCTCTCCAATTTTTTTTTTTTAAGCTATAGCACACCTTTCAATATTTCCTGCAAAGTCAGTCTCTTGATTATAAACTGATTTTTGAAAGACAGTCTTGCTGGATATAAGATTCTTGGTTGGAAGTTTTTCTCTTGCAGGATCTTAAATATATCATACTGTCTTCTTACCACTATGGTTTCTGATGAGCAATTGGCACTTAATCTTATTGGGTATCCCTTATATTTTATGCATTGCTTTTCTTGCTGCTCTCAGAATTCTTGGGCTTTGGCATCTGACATTCTGATTACTATGTATCTCAGAGTTGGTCTGTTCAGATTTATTTGGCTGGGAGTACATTATGCTTCTTGGACAGTCCTTCAATAGGGTTGGAAAATTTTCTACCATTATTTCTTAAAATAATTCTTCTACCCCCTTTCCCCTCTGTTCTCTTTCTGGGACACCCATGACATATGTTTGCATGTCTCTTGCTATCATTTAGTTCCCTAGAAACTTGCTCAATTGTTTCTATTCTTTTCATCTGTTCTTTTGTTATGTTCACCTTCAGAGGCCATTTCTTCAAGTTTACCAACCCTTTCTTCTGCCTCCTCAAATCTGCTTTTATATGATTCTGCCTCCTCGAATCTTTTGATTCCAGTGTGCTTTTAATTTCATTTACTACACATTTAATTACCATAAGATCTGCAATTTTTCCATGTATGCTTTCAAATTCTTCTTTGTGCTCATCCACTATCTTCTTAATATCCCTAATCTCTTTAGCCATCTCATTGCGATTCGTTTGAACATCTATTAGTTGTCTCAAGTCCTTTAAGTCATCTGGAGGCTTTAACTGCATCACATCTTCCTGTTTCTTGGTGTGGATTGTAATTTTTTTATTGGCATCTTGGCATCTGGCTTCCTAGATATATTTATTCTGGGTGCAGTTTCTCTCTTTAGTTTAGGGCTTTCTTGCCCTTTCTCCCTTGCTGGTTGTGTAGTAGGAGCCAAGGATGTAGTTGGCGCTGTAAGCTGTGGAGGTTCAAGCTGTCCGCATTGCCCAAGGACTGATAAAGCTTCTCCTAACTTTCTCCTTTGCCAGGGGAAGGGACAGAGTCACAGCTGTGTGGAATAATCCAAGCTGTGCAGGCCTAGACTGTAGTTGCCCAGAGAGACTGATGAAGCTTCAAGCCCCTTTCTCCCCTGCCTAGTGCAGGGATGGAGCTGCAGGCATGGGCAGCAATCTATGCTACTGAAGACTTCCAACTATTCAGTCTGACTGCCAAGTCTACCTGAAGTTACCTGGAGAAGCTGTTGCAGGGCTCACCACCAGCTTTCTCACTGTTAGAGGTGGAGCTGAAGCCTAGGCTAGGGCTAGCAGCCGATCTGGGTGAAAGAAGCCTGTCCCTACCATCACTGTGGTTTTCAGTCAACCTGGCTTCCTCTCATGCCGAGGGCAGAGTCAAAATGGCGGCTACCAGCCTCATTCTGATTTGGACACATTCAAACTTTAGCTGTTCTTAGGGTTATACTTTAGCCAGCTGAATTTACTAATCAGTAGCTGAAATCAGTGGCCAACTGTCACTTCCTCCCCCACTTTTGGGACACAGAGCTTCCAATTCCAGCCACAGAACAGTTCCCGGGGTGGCTTGCGCCACCAGAGTAGGATGATCACTGGCCTCGGCAGCATGCCCTGTAATTTCCCAGAGAGGCCAGTACAGGTCACCCTAGCTTCCTCCCTGCTGGAGGTGGGGCTGGGGCTTATACTAAAGCTGAAATCTGACCTGGATGGAAAGAAGCCAGTCCCTACCAGCACTGTGATTTTCAGTCTGCCCCACTTCCTTTCATGCCAAGCACAGAGTTAAGATGGTAGCTACCAGCCTCTTTCTGACTTGGACAGGCTCAAACTTTAGTTGTTCTTAGGATTATACTTTGGCCCACTGCATTTCCTAATCAGTAGCTGAAGTTGGTGCCCAATTGTCTTTCCCCTCCACCCCCATTTTTGGGAAGTGGAGCTTCCAATTCCAGCCACAGAATAGCTCCCAAAGTAGCTTGTTCCACCAGTGGAGGATGGGCAACAGCCTCCAGGGTGTGGACTGCTCTAGTTACAGACCTTCTCTGCAGATGGGCAGTCTCCTACTTCCATTCTTTCAAGAATGTTGCAGGATGCTTTTCTGGAGCATCTCAAACAGGTGCTTTAGAGAACTCTGAGTGATTACTAACTGTTCTGTATCACGAGCTGACTCCGGAAGCTCCTTACTCTGCTACCACCTTGCTGGTTGTTTTCTGGAGCACTTGTCTTTTCATAAAAGAAACATACAACTTTCAAGTTAGATAAACCTTTTAAAAACTTTGCTACAATTAGTATATAAAATTTGCAAGTTCAGTTTTCAATTCATTCCAAAGCCTATAAAAGCCTAGTCAATTTTAAAGGTCTTGTTTATGAGTTACACACAGCCACATCTATACACCTGGTATACACTCTGGTTTCTCTATGCCTATGAAATATGCAGTGACTGAATTTTACAAATAGCACAGTCTTTGTAACAATACCCAAGTATTCTTTTTAAGATATTTTATTTATTTCCCTCCCCTTCCTCCCCCCCCCCACCAGTTGTCTGCTATGTTCATTTGTTGTGTGTTCTTCTGTGTCCACTTGGATTCTTGTCAGCAGCGCCAGGAATCTGTGCCTCTTTTTGTTGCGTCATCTTGCTGCATCAGCTCTCCATGTGTATGGCGCCACTCCTGGGCAGGCTGCACTATTTTCGTACAGGGCAGCTTTCCTTGGGGGGTGCACTCCTTGCGCATGGGGCTTCTCTACGAGGGAGACTCCCCTGCGTGGCACGGCACTCCTTGCACACATTAGCACTGCATGTGGGCCAGCTCACCACACAGGTCAGGAGGTCCTGGGGATCAAAACCTGGACTTTCCATGTGGTAGGCCAACACATCAGTTGAGCCAAATCTGCTTCCCCCAAGTGTTTCTTTTTTAAAATTCCAATTAAAGATGGAGCACCATCAGTGAGGATATTTGTTTTTCCTCTTTAAAAAATATAGGTTGGTGACTTTATTGGACCTCAGGTTCACAAAAGTGAATTAATCCATAATTCATGGCACACTCTCATCATTAGTCCATACATGGCTCACTTTCACTTAATCTGTAATTTTTTAAAATTTATTTCTCTCTCCCCTTCTCCACTACCCCCCTGTTGTCTCCTTTCTGTGTCCATTCTCTGTGTGTGTTCTTCTGTGTCCACTTGGGATTCTTGTCAGCAGCACCGGGAATCCGTGTCTCTTTTTGTTGCGTCATCTTGCTGCGTCAGCTCTCCGTGTGTGTGGCGCCACTCCTGGACAGGCTGAACTTTTTTCATGCTGAGCGGTTCTCCTTACAGGGCACACTCCTTGCACGTGGGGCTCCCCTACGCGGGGGACACCACTGTATGGAATTCCTTGTACGCATCAGCACAATGCATGGGTCAACTCCACACAGGTCAGGAGACCCTGGGTTTGAACTCTGGACCTCCTATGTGGTAGGCAGATGCTCTACCTGTTGAGCCAAATCCACTTCCCTAATCTGTAATTTTAATATTTTTTTAAAAGATTTATTTATTTATTTCTATCCCATGTCTATTTGCTGCGTGTTCTTCTTTGTCCGCTTCTGTTGTTGTCGGCGGCACAGGAATTTGTTTCTTTTCTTGTTGTGTCAGCTCTCCGTGTGTGTGGTGCCATTCCCAGGCAGGCTGAACTTTCTTTCACACTGGGTGGCTCTCCTTATGGGGCGCACTCCTTGGGCGTGGGGCTCCCCTACACGGTGACACCCCTGCTTGGCACAGCACTCCTTGCGCGCATCAGCACTGCGCGTGGGCCAGCTTCACACAGATCAAGGAGGGCCGGGGTTTGAACCAGACCTCCCATGTGGTAGACAGATGCCCTAACCACTGGGCCAAGTCCGCTTCCCTTAATATTTTTAGTATCTAAAAACCCACCATACAAATCCAAGGTAAGAACATGACAATAATCTACATTCAACCATAAGGTTTCTCCATGCCAAGTAATCATCATCTGGAATTCATCACTCATGATCCCCTTGCATTTCCTCACGTTTTACTGCATTTATATGTATTCCTAAAATAATTTTTTTTTTTTAGTTTTAACTTGTTTTAACTTTATAAAAAGGATATCAAGAGCCAAAATGTAGGAACAAACCAAATGTCCACAACTGATGAATGGATAAATACAACATGGTTCATCCAGTGCAATATTATTTAGCTAGTAAAAAGAATGAAGAACTAATATATGCTACAAGGTGGATGAACCTTGAAAACATTATGCTGAGTAAAAGAAGCCAGTTACAATAGGTCACATATTCTATGATTCCCCGCATATGAAATGGTAAGAATAGGCAAATCCATAGAGACAGCTCTCAGGAACTAGATGGAGGAGACTGAGAAGTGACTGCTAATGGGTATGGGGTTTATTTTGAGGGTGATGAAAATGTTCTATAATTAGATAGCAGTGACAGCTGCCACTAATATACTAAAATTCAGTGAATTGTAAGGTGAATTTTATGGCATATGAAATATATCTCAATAAACTAACAACAAAAGGATATCCTAATATATACAAGCTTTAAGGAACTGTTTTCACCAAATATATTACTAAAATTCAACCTATTTGGTACATGTTGTTGTTGTTTGTTCATTTTAACTCCTATGTAATTCTACAAACCATATTTTAATCATCTACTCTCCTGCTGATGGAAATCTGGGTTGTTTCCAGGATTTCCTTTTTTTATTGTGAAAAGTACTGCTACTAATATTCTTGTATCTGTCTCTTGTTACACAAGGTCAAGAGTTTATCTTGGGGGATAGCGGACATGGCTCAACTGATAAAGCGTCTGTCTACCATATGGAGGGTCCAGGGTTCGATCCCCAGGGCCTCCTGACCTGTGTGGTGAGCTGGCCCATGTGCAGTGCTACTGTATGCAAGGAGTGCCATGCCACGCAGGGGAGTCCCCTGCAAAGGGGTGCCCCACGTGCAAGGAATGCACCCCGTAAGGAGAGCCATTCCACGTGAAAAAAGCACAGCCTGCCCAAGAGTGGTGCCACACACAAAGAGAGCTGACACAGCAAGATGATGCAACAAAAAGGGACACAAACTCCCGGTGCCGCAGAGAATGCAAGTGGACACAGAAGAACATACAGCAGAAGGACACAGAGAGCAGACAATGGGGGAAAGGGGAAAGAAATAAATACAATAAATCTTTAAAAAATAAATAAACAAACTTAAAAAAAAAGTTTATCTTGGGTACATGTGTTTTTCAAGTATAGGAGAAGACACTCCCATCAACAATGAATTGAAGATCCTGTGGATTCACATCCTTTCCAACAATTGGATGTGTCAGATTTTTCAAATTTTGCCAATACAGGCATACCACGGATAAACTGTGGGTACAATTTGAGACAACGGCAATGAGGCAAATATCGCAATAAAGGGATTTACATGAATATTTTTGATTTCCAGTACATGTAAAAGTTATGTTTGCACTACACTGTCGTCTATTGAGTGTGCAGTAGTATGCTTAAAAAGTGTACTTACTTAATTTAAAATACTGTATTACTAAAAACTGCTAACCATCATCTGAACCTTCAGTGAATCTTAATCTTTTTGCTGGTGGAGGGTCTTGCCTCAGTGTGGATGGCTGTTGATTGATCAGGATGGTGGGTTCTAAAGGTCACGGTGCTTGTGGCAATTTCTTAAAACAAGACAATGAAGTTTGCTTCATCAATTGACTTCCTCTCATGAAAGATTTCTGTGTAGCATCCGATGCTGTCTGACAGCATTTTACCAACAGCAGAACTTCATGCAAAACTGAAGTCAATTCTCTCAAACCCTGCTGCTGTTTTATCAACTATGTTTACATAATATTCTAAATCCTTTGTTGTTATTTCAACGATATTCACAGCATCTTCACCAGGAGTAGATTCCCTCTCAAGAAACCACTTTCTCCGCTCATCCATAAGAAGCAATTCCTCATCCCTTCAAGTTTTATTTTGAGATTGTAGCAATTCAGTCACATCTTCAGGCTCCACTTCTAATTCTCGTTCTCTTGCTATTTCTACCACATACGCAGTTATTTCCTCCACTGAATTACTGAACCCCTCAAAGTCATCCATGAGGGTTGGAATCAACTTCTTCCTAACTCCTGTTAATGTTGGTATTTTGACCTCCCCATATCAATCACTTATGTTCTTAATCAAATCTAGAATGGTAAAACCTTTCTAAAAGTTTTCAAGTGACTTTTCCCAGTTCCATTAAAGGCATGTATGGCAGCAATAGCCTTACAAAATGTATTCCTTCAACAATAAGACATGAAAGTTTAAAAGACTCCTTGATCTGTGGGCTACAGAATGGATATGGAAACATTCATTTCATTGTACATTTCTGTCGGAGCCATTGGGTGACCAGAAGCATTGTCAGTGAGCAGAAAATCTTGAAAGGCAACTTTTTTCTAAGAAGCAGGACTGAACAGCTGGCTTAAAATTTCCAGTAAACCATATTGCAAATAGATGTGCTGTCATCCAGTCTGTCTTGTTCCACTTACAGAGCACAGGCAGAATAGATTTAGCATCATCCTTAAGGTTCCTAGGATTTTCAGAATGGTAAATAAGCACTGGTTTCAACACAAAGTCATCAGCTCCATTAGCCTCTAACAAGAGAGCTAACTCATTTGAAGTTTTGAAGCTGTGCACTGACTTTTCTCTAGCTAAGGAACACCCAGATGGCATCTTCTTCCAATAGAAGTCTGTTTCATATGCATGGGAAATCTGTTGTTTAGTGTAGCCATCTTCATCAATTATCTTAGCTCTATCTCTGGATAATTTCCTGCAGCTTCTGCTTTGGCACTTGCTGCTTCGTCTTGCACACTCATGTTACAGAGATGGCTTCTTTCCTTACACCTCATGAGCCAATCTCAGCTAGCAGCAAACTTTTCTTCTGCAGCTTCCTCACCTCTCTATGCCTTTAAAGAACTGAAAAAAGTTAGGGCCTTACTCTGGATTAAGCTTTGACTAAAAGAGAATGTTGTGACTGGTTTGATCTTTCCAGACCACTAAAACGGTCTCCATATCTGCAGTGAGGCTGTTTTCCTTTATCATTCATGTGTTCATTGGAGTTGCGCTTTTCATTTCCTTCAAAAACTTTTCCTTTGCATTCATAACTTGGCTGTTTGGCACAAGAGGCCTAGCTTTTGGTCTATCTCAGGTTTTGACATGTCTTCCTCACTAAGCTTAATCATTTCTAGCTTTTGATTTAAAGTGAGAAATGTTCAACTCTTCCTTTCACTTAAACACTTACAGAGACCATTACAGGGTTATTAATTGGCCTAATTTCAATACTGTTGTGTCCCAAGAATAGGGAGGATTAAGAAGAGGTAGAAAGAGGGGGTAACAGCTGGTTGGTGAAGCAGTCAGAACCCACTCAACATTTATCAATTAAGTTCACCAGTTCATGGTGCCCCAAAACAATTACAATAATAACATCACAGATTATCATAACAGATATAATAATGAAATGTTTGAAATATTGCAAGAGTTAAATGTGACGCAGAGACACAAAGTGAGCACATACTATTGGAAAAATGGCTGACAGACTTGCCCCATAAAACTTCACTTTGTTTTTAAAAAAAAAAAAACACATGACTATCTGCAAAGCACAATAAAGTGAAGCTCAATAAAACAAGGATAAAGTGTATCTGTAGTATGTTTATTGGTCATTAAGTGTTTTCTGTGAAATGCCTGTTTATATCTTTCACGTAAGTTTTCATTACAGTAAACATTTAAAATATCTTTTATCTTGATGTGGCAGGAGGATTTGGTAAGCAAGAACCCAAAAGCACAAAGAAGGAAAAGACTGATAAACCACCCTGTTTTTTGTATCTAAAGACTCTATTAGAGAAAGCAGATGTGGCTCAAGCAGTTGAGCTCCTGCTTTCCACGTGGGAGATCCCAGGTTTGATTCCTGGTGCCTCCAGAAAAAACAAAATAAAAACAAAAACAAGCAAAACAAACAATATCCCCAGCCCCTGGTACCTAAAAAAAAAAAAAGGACTCCATTAACAGGTATAAAGACATGTCAGAAACTGGGAAAAGTTATCTGCAACCTATACAACCAAAGGATTGGTATCTAAAAAATACAAGGAACTTGTACAAACCAATAAAATGACATAAGATGAAATCAGGCAATTCAGAGAAGCAACAACAGAAATGAAAAAAATATATATGAAAAATTGCCCAATCCTGCCAGGAATCACAGAAATGAAAATTTTAAACATAATTCAAGACTAAACTATAACAAGTAAGGATTTACAGTTTGGGGATAAAACCATAACAAAATGCAAAGAACTGATTACTATACAAGTTGGAACAGTAAGTGGCTTTTGGAGGAAAGGAAGGGACTGTTACTAAGATAGGGCACATGAAGGGGCTTCTGAAGGAGGTGGCAACACTCTATTTCTTGACCTGAGTAGTGATTACAGTGTATCTGCTTTAAAATCCACTAAGCTAAACTTTGGGAGTGGGGGTGGGGGGATCTGCTTTATTCTATAATAAAAAGGTTATAAAATCATAATACATCAGGTGGGATAGGAGGCAGGAGCCAGCAATAGGAGCCCTGACAGGGAAGGGACATTAGAGAAACTCACACTAGAACTACTTTATTTCATTTTCTGATTATCTAAATAACATAAGGGAACTCTTACTTGTTTGTTTTTTCTGTAAATCTACAATGGCTTTTTAAAAAAACTCCATAAACCTTAAACACACACAAAAGAATAGCATTGCTCAGTGTGGCCCTTTCAATGTATAAAGATTTTTTAGGGGAAACGGACTTGGCCCAGTGGTTAGGGCGTCCGTCTACCACATGGGAGGTCCGCGGTTCAAACCCCGGGCCTCCTTGACCCGTGTGGAGCTGGCCCGTGCGCAGTGCTGATGCACGCAAGGAGTGCCGTGCTACACAGGGGTGTCCCCCGCGTAGGGGAGCCCCACGCGCAAGGAGTGCACCCATAGTGAGAGCCACCCAGCGCGAAGGCGGGAGCAGCCTGCCGAGGAATGGCGCCGCCCACACTTCCCGTGCCCGCTGACAACAACAGAAGCGGACAAAGAAACAAACAAAGAAACAAGATGCAGCAAAAAGACACAGAAAACAGACAACCAGGGGAGGGGAGGGGAATTAAATAAATAAAAAATAAAAAAATCTAAAAAAAAAAAAAAAAATTTTTTTTAAACATAATAATTTACCTATCATATCCATCAGATGGGGAAAAAACTGTTTCACAATACCATCTTTTGTCAAAAGTATGAAACAACAGGAACTCTCATATGCTGCTAGTCAAAGTATAAATTAATATAACCACTTTGAACAGCAGAGACCGTTACCTAGTAAATTTTTAAAATATATATAACCCATTAACCCAGCAATTCCCCTTCTAGGAATATGTCCTAGAGAAACAAAGTATATTAATTCTACTGGTAATGTTTTATTTATTGGGCTGGGTTTTGGGTATACAGCATTATTCTTTACACTTTATATGTCATATTTCATAACAAAATTTTAAGTCATTGCATTGAGTATGTTCTCTGGTACATCTTTTCTTCAATAGCAAGGAGGAAGCCATTCTCTATATATTTTATTATTGAAACAGAGTCATAAAACAGAGTATACCAAATATCATAAGCTCCTTTCATCCCAGTGTATAGGAACTCTCCCAAACTCCATAATTAGGTCTAATAGTCATTTCCTCAGGTTTCAAGCAATGTCTTTTATAAGCATTCCAGTATACCTGCTAACAAATGATGCAGTTTAGTTGAGTACCAAACTAAAATAACCAGTTTGTTACCAAACTAAAATGAGAATTTGTGTGTGTGCGTGCCACTTTTACCAAAGCAAGAAAAACAAATGTTTATAGGCTTTTTGTCTTTTGCTTAAGAAATCTCAAAAGAACCTTATAAAAATTAATCACAAAGCTTAATAAAATTTTAAAGTACTAGATTAAGTAGCACACGAAAATGCTCCATAAGTTTGACTTCATATTCTAAAAGCTTTGTTTTTAAATTCTTAATGATAATATTAGCCTTATATTGTCATTAGGTAATATCACAGGACATAATCTACTTACAGTAAGGTTCAGTGTTACGTTATCAATAATATATATAAACCCATTTTTCAAATAGTATTATTAATAATTTTAGGGTTTTTTTAACCAACTCACTATGATTAGATCAGTTTTTTTTTACTTTGTATTTTGACTGACAAAAGCTTATAATATAAACAGAAGTAACAGCTCTGGTTTTCTGGCTATTCATGTGTGTTTTTATCAATATTATTTCAATCTCCAGTTGAACCTGAAATTTCAACCTGCAGTTTCTTCATGGGAATCTTTTTAAGCTGCTTTCCTATTTAACATGGTTCATTTCATTCAAATCAGACAATATAATCTAAATGACCACTAAAATAGGCACAGGTGAAATGCAGGATGTCCTAATACAAAGGAAGCAAATAAGGAGGATCCTATTATCCCTCCCTCCAGGTTGGGGTGTTGTCACTATTTTCTCAGGTACTTAACTTACCACACCTGACATATACCCATCAAACAGATGGAACAAAATATCAACCTATGATTAAATACTAGTAAAACTTAATTGCTGTGGGAGTGGATGTGGCTCCAGTAGTTAAGCACCTGCTTCCCACATGGGAAGGCCCAGGATCAGTTCCGGTGCCCCCTAAAAAACAGCAACAACAAAAAACAACTTAATTGCTCATGTTTCCTTGTTATATTTGCCTAGAGAATCATTTTACATAATTGCCACTCTGGAGATGACTGCTTAAAAATGAAAAACAAAAAAACAAGGATAAGAAGATGGGACTGTGCTAGCTTGAGGAGCCTATCAGGAATAAGTACGTTAGAATTACATGACGAATCTGAGAGCGAAAGCAGTTAGGTAAGCTAGTGTAGCAGTTTGATATAGTTATGAATTCCAAAAATGGATACTGGATTATTCTTGTAATCTAATCTGTATCTGGGAATGACTGAGTTATGATTAGATATGCCACAGATAGAAGGCATGGCAAAAAACAGAGTTGGGGGTTTCTGATGTTGGAGTTTTGATGTTGGAGTTTGATGCTGAAGACAAGCTAGAGCCCTGGGAAGTAAGTGCACAGAGGAAAGAGAAGCCAGCCCCAGGAAGAAAGGAACCTTGAACCCAGAGAAAAGCAAGCCCCAGTAATGTTGGAACCCAGAAAAGCTGAACCCTCACAGACATCGGCAGCCACCTTGTTCCAAATAGACTTTGGTGAGGGAAGTAACTTTTGCCTTATGGCCTGGTATCTGTAAGCTCCTACCCCAAATAAATAACCTTTATAAAAACCAACCAATTTCTGGTATTTTGTATCAGCACCCCTTTGGCTGACTAATACACCTAGTAACAACGTTAGTAATCTACAGTGTCTGGAAATGATTTGACCCTAAAGCCCATTCTCTTTCCATTGTACCACACTGCTCCCTCCAAGGCAAACATGACCTCAAGGAATAAGGCAAGACTGCAGGTCCCAAAACTGTGGTGCTTACTAGATCAGATCTTAAATCAGTGTTAAGTGGGGTCTGGAGGATAGTGCAGCAAAAATTCTGGACCCTCATTAGTCCTCATATCTGCCTTAATTAGGAAGAGAATGTGTTCCAGTGTTGGACTAGGTCCAACAGCAGAAGTTAAGTAACTCCCACAGTAAAGACTAAAAGAAAGGGAGAGAAGATTTGTGGAAATGATTCCACAATGTTTCTGAACTGAAGTGCAAATAACTATTAGATAACCTTCATTTCCCTTGACTCTTTTTCCTCATGTCTTAACCCTTCAGCTCAGTTACTTTAAACATCCAGGTATGGAACTTTCATTGGCAAGTTCACCATCTCCAGCAAAGCTCCCATCAGTTTTTCCCTGCGTGCCTATTTAATCAAGAAGACAGGGAAGTGGACTTGGCCCAGTGGTTAGGGCGTCCATCTATACATGGGAGGTCGCGGTTCAAACCCTGGGCATCCTTGACCTGTAGGGGGGGTGGGGGGGTATATGGGGACCTCATATTTTTTTAATTTAACATTAAAAAAATAAAGATTTTTTTTTAAAAAAGACAGTGATGTCTGAGATTGTCACTAGTATTAACTACAACTTAGCTATAACTAGCCAAACTCTCTTGAAAGACAACTGCCTTATTTCAATAAAATTCTCAAATATCCTTCCTGTAATGCTTCTGTTCTCTTTCAGATAAAATAAGTAAATGCTTATAAAATTGCAGGCCTTTTGTTTTTATTCTGTACCCATATATAAAACCTAACACTTCCCCCTTTTATCACATTCAGATATTTCAGTACTGGATAATTGTCTAATTACATTCACTATGTTGTGCTACCATCACCACCATCCTTTACCAAAACATTTCCATCATTTCGAATAGGAGCACTGTACATATTAAGCCTTAACTTCCCATTCCCTATGCCCACCCCATCCCCTATATTCTAGATTCTGACTCTATAAGTTTGCTTATTCTAATTATTTCAAATCAGTAAGACCATATGATATTTGTTCTTTTGTGCCTGGCTTATTTCACTCAGCATTGATGTCTTCAAGGTTCATCCCTATTGTCTTATGTTTCAGGACTTCATTTCTCTTTACAGCTGAATAATATTCCACTGCATGTATATACCACATTTGATTTATCCATTCATTGGTGGACAGACACCTGGGTTGCTTCCATCTTTTGGCAATTGTGAATAATGCCACTATGAACATTGGTATGCAAATATCTGTTCAAGTACTTGCTCTCAATCCTTTTGGGTATATACCTAGAAGTGGGATTGCTGGGTCATATGGTAGTTCTATACTTAGTTTTCTGAGAAACCACCAAACTGTCTTCCACAGCAGTTGTACCATTTTACATTGCCACCAGCAATGAAAAAGTGTTCCTATTTCTCATATCCTAACACTTATTATTTTTCCTTTTTTTTTCAACTAGCAGCCATTCTAATGGGTATGAAATGGTATCTTTTTGTAGTTTCCACTTGCATTTCACTGGTGGCTAATGCCATCATCATGCATAATGAACATCTTTTCATGTGCTTTCTGGCCATCTATATATCTTTTTGGAGAGATGTCTATTCAAGCTTTTTGCACATCTTTTTTTTTAAGTTTTTATTTTATTTTTTTTATTTCTCTCTCCTTCCCCATCCTCCCCCTCCTCCGTTGTCTGCTCTCTGTGTCCATTTGCTGTGTGTTCTTCTGTGTCCACTTGCATTCTTGTCAGCGGCACCAGGAATCTGTGTCTCTTTTTGTTACGTCATCTTGCTGCATCCGCTCTGTGTGTGTGGCACCACTCCAGGGCAGGCTGCACTTTTTTCACGCACAGAGGTTCTCCTTGCAGGGTGCACTCCTTGCTCGTGGGGCTCCCCTACGCAGGGGAAACCCCTGCTAGCACACCACATGGGTCAGGAGGCCCTGGATTTGAACCCTGGACCTCCTATATGGTAGGTGGATGCTCTATCAGTTGAGCCAAATATGCTTCCTCCGCACATTTTTTAACTGGGTTGTTTGTCTTTATATTAAATCAAAGGATTTCTTTCTGGATATTAAACCTTTATCAGGGAAGCAAATTTGGCCCAATGGGTAGGGGAGAGAAATAAAAAATAAATCTTAAAAACATAGCTGACATTCATTAAAAAAATTAAAAATTAAAAAAAAATTTTTTTAAACCTTTACCAGATATGTGGTGTGGCAGTTTGGTATTGTTTATGAATTCCAAAAACAGATATTGGATTGTGTTTGTAAACTGGTTTGTTCCTCTGGGCATGTTAGACTGTATTAGACTCAGAGGTTTCACTTTACTTTATTAAATCAAGATTAGGGCTTTTATTTGACCACATCATTAGGACGACTGGATTGAGTTCTCGCCTACAGCTGTGAGCTATATATAACGGATGCTCAATCAAAGAGGGAAACAGAGAGAAGGAGAACACAGAGTAGAACACAAAGAAGTCCCAGGGAAAGGGTGGAGCAGTTCACCTGATAGATTACAGCTGGTCTTGTGGAGAGAGCAGAGCAGCTGAGCCCAGAAAGAGATAAGCCCTGGGAATAGAGACAAGCCTTATGCCAGCCTACAGGTGAGATTGGAAGATGCTTGGACCATGGAGCCTTAAGAGGAAGGGGAAGGCTGAACTCTCAGAGACTGGCAGCCACCTTGCTCCAACACGTGGCAACAGACATTGGTGAGGGAAGTAACATACACTTTATGGCCTTGTGATTAAGCTTCTACCCCAAAAAAATATCTTTTATAAAAGCCAACAGATTTCTGGTACTTTGTATCAACACCCCTTTGGCGGACGAATACATGTGGTTTCCAAATAGATTCTCCCATTGTGTAGGGAGTCATTTTACTTTCATGATAAAGTCCTTTGAAGTACAAAAGTTTTTAAGTTTTATGAAGACCCATTTATCTATTTTTTTCTCCTGTTACTTGTGCTTTTGGTGTATATTCTAAGAAATCATTGCTTAACACAAGGTCCTAAAGATGCTTCCCAGTGTTTTCTTCAGGGAATTTGATAGATTTGGCTCTTATATTTAGCCTTTGATCCATTTTCAGTTAATTTTTGTAGAAAGTGTAAAGTAGGATTAGGGGGACCTTTTTCTTTCTTTCTTTTCACAAAAGCAGATCCAGTTTTCCAAGACTATTCTTTCCCAACTGAGTGGTCTTTGCCCTCTTGTCAAAAATCAATTGGCCATAAATGTGAGATTACTCACACACATTACTGAGCTCTCAACTTTATTCCATTGGTCTGTATACCTGTCTTTGTGCCAGTACCATGCTGCTTTGATTACTGTGACTTTGTAGTAAGTTGTAAGATTGGGGAAGCCTTCCAATTTCATTCTTTTATATGATGGTTTTTGCGACTCCAGCTTTTACCCTTCCATATAAATTTTATGATTGGCTTTTCCATTTCTGCAAAAAAACTTCGAGAATTTTTTATTGGGATTGCGTTAACTCATAAATTGCCTTGGGTAGGACTGACATCTTGGTATTTCATCTTCCAATCCATGAATACATTATGTCCTTCCATTTATTTAGTCCTTCTTTGATTTCTTTAGGCAATATTTTAGTTTTCTGTGTACAAGTCCTTTTACATCCTTTGTTAGGTTTATTCCTAGTTATTAGATTTTTCTTGCCAAATTGCTCTGTCAAGAACTTTCTGTATAATGTTGAAAAACAGTGGTGATAGTGGGCATCCTTGTCTTATTCCTGATCTTAGAGGGAAAGCTTTCAGTCACTCACCATCAAATAGGATGTTAGTGTGCCTTTTCATATGTGCCTTTTATCATGTTAAGAAAGTTTTCTTCTGTTCCCAGTTTTTTAAGTGTGTTTATCAAGAAGAGGTGAATTTTGTCAAATGTCTTTTCTGCATCGAGATGATGTGTTTTTTTTTCCTTCGTTCTGTTAATACGGTGTATTAGATCAATTGATTCTTATGTTGAACCAACTTTGCATATCAGGGATAAATCCCACTTGCCCATGGTATATAGTTCTTTTAATACGCTGTTGAATTCTTTTTGCTAATATTCTGTTGGGATTTTTAACATCTATATTCAGAAGATACATTGGTCTGTGGTTTGCTTTCTTGTGGTATCTCGCTTTGGTATGAGGGTGATGTTGCCCTTGTAGAATGATTTAGGGAGTGTTACCTCCTCTTCAATTTTGTGGAAGAGCTTGAACAATTAGAGAAGTCTTCTTGGAATGTTTGGTAGAATTCCCCTGTGATGCCTTCTGGTCCTGAGCTTTCCTTTGTTGGGAGTTGATTACTGATTCAATCTCTTTACTAGTAATTTGTTTGTTGAGATTTCCTATTTCTTCTTGAATCAATATAGGTAGCTCATATGTTATTAAGAATTTGTCCATTTTGTTTAGGTTATATAATTTACTGGCATAAAGTTGTTCATAGTGTCCCCTTAGTCCTTTTTATTTCAGCTTCTGTTTTTGAGTCTTTTTTTTTTTCCTATTCCATTACCAGTGATCTAACGTTCGTTATTTCCTTCTGTTCACTTTGGGTTTAGTTTGCTCTTCTTTTTCTAGTTCTTCCAGCTTTGAGATTAGTTCTCAGATTTGAAGTCTTCAATCTTTAATGGAAAAACTTAGATCTACAAATTTCCCTCTCAGCACTGCCTTAGCTGCATCCCCTAAGTTTTACTATGTTGAATTTTCATTCTCTTTCCCCTCAAGATATTTCCTAATTTCATTTGATTTTCTCTTTATCCCAGTGGTTAAGAGTATGCTATTCTATTTCCACATATTTTGAGTTTTCTAATTCTCCCTCTCTCACTGATTTCTAGCTTCAGTTGTGCACTGAGAACATATATTGTATGATTTCAATATTTTTTTAATTATTTGAGATTTATGTTCCAGACCAGGGACTAACCCGGGACCTCCTATGTGGGAAGCCAGCACTTGACCACTGAACTACATCGGCTCCCCTAAGTTTTTTTGTTTGTTTGTTTGTTTTGCTGTTTTGCTTGTTGTTTGCTTTTGTTTTTAGGTGGCACCGGGGATCAAACCCAGGACCTCACATATGGGAAGCAGGTACTCAACCACTTGAGCCATACCCACTCCCTAAACTTGTTTTTGATCTAATGTATGGTCTATCCTGGAGAAAGATATATGTGAACTCGAGAAGACTGTATAGTATTTGTTGAGTACAGTGTTCTATATATGTCTATTAGGTCTAGTTGATTCAGAGTATTGTTCAAGTCTTATATTTCTTTATTGATTCTCTGACTAGATGGTCTATCCATTATTGAAAGTGGTATATTAAAGTCCCCTAGTATTTATGTAGAACCGTCAATTTCTACCTTCAAATCTGTCAGTATTTGCTTCTTATATTTTGGGGTTTTGCTGTTAGGTGCACATATGTCCCCCTTTATCAGTATATGACAACTGTCTTTGTCCCTCATTACTGTTTTTGACTTAAAGTCTATTTTATCTCCTATTAGTATAGCTACCCCACTCTCTTTTGATTACTACCACATGGTATTTTTTTTTTTTTGCATCTTTTCACTTACAACTTACTTTTATCTTTGAATTTAAGATGAGTTTCTTACAGACAACATATAGTTGAGTCATGCTTTTTATCCATTCTGCCAATCCCTGCCTTTTGACTGAAAAGTTTAATCCATTTACATTTAAAGTCACTACCAATAATGCAGGCCTTAATTCTGCCATTTTGCTATTTAGGCTTTGTACGTCTTATACCTTTTCTGTCCCTCAATTCTTCAGTTAATACCCACTTTTACATTTATTTTAGTTTTTTGTGTTGTACCATATTGAGTGCCTTCTCTTTTCTATCTGGATGTATTTTTCATCTGTTTTCCTTGTGATTACCATGGGGTTAAAATCTGACATCTTAAATATGTAACATTAATTTTGGTTTGTTTGATACCAACTTTAGCTACAATGATATATAGGAAAGCAGATGTAGCTCAGTGGTTTGAGGGTCTGCTTCCCATGTATGAGGTCCCGAGTTCAATCTCCAGTACCTCCTAAAAAAAAAAAAAAGTGGAATATAGAATGCAACCTTTTTATCAATGTTAAATTTCTTGAACCTGATAACTGCACTTAAGGTGATTACATAAATGAATATCCTTGTTCACAAGAAATGTACACAGAAGTATTACTTGGGTAAGGAGTATGATATGTACAACCTACTCTCAAATGTTAAGAAAGATAGATAGATGGACAGACACAAATAGAATGATACAAGTGTGGCAAAATGTTAAACTTAATGGATCTGGGTAACCTGTGGGCTTGAAATTCTTTCAAAACAAAAAAGTTTTTTTTAAAACATTAATGGTATAAAGAAAGACATTACATAAGTAAAAAGCAATCCACCAAGAAGCTATAACAACCATGAACTTATATGAACCTAGAAATGTAACAAGAAATCTATAAAACCAAAACTGAGAGGACAACAAGGAGAAATAGACAAATCTAAAACCATAGTAAGATTTTTAACACAGCTATATCAAAAAAATTTTAAAGGCAAAAAATAATAAGGATATAGAGAGGTCACACATAAAAACTAATGTTTTTCCTAACAGAGTAATATGGGACTCCACATCCAACAAACAGATGATATCCTTTCCAAATACATGTGGCAACATTTATAAAAACAACATAGTTCCCAAAGGAGATCTCACTAGAGCACAAAGAATCATTTCCACATTCACTACCTTCTCTACTACAATGAAAACAGAAATTAGCAAAGAAAAAAATAATTTCAGGGAAGCAGACTTGGCCCAGTGGTTAGGGCTTCTGCCTACCACATATGTGGGAGGTCCGCGGTTCAAACCCCTGGCCTCCTTGACCCGTGTGCAGCTGGCCCACGCGCAGCGCTGATGCGCGCAAGGAGTGCCAGGCCACGCAGGGGTGTCCCCCGTGTAGGGGAACCCCACGTGCAAGGAGTGCGCCCTGTAAGGAGAGCCGCCCAGCACGAAAGAAAGTGCAGCCTGCCCAGGAGTGCCTCCCACATGGAGAGCTAACACAGCAAGATGATGCAACAAAAAGAAACACAGATTACTGTGCTGCTGATAAGGATAGAAGCGGTCACAGAAGAACACACAGCGAATGGACACAGACGGCAGACAACTGGGGGGAGGCAGATAAATAAAAAATAAATACATCTTTAAAAAAAAATTTTTTTAAAGAAAAAACATTTGTAAACTAGAAGGTCTTCTCCTAAGTCATGAGTCAAAGAAAGCATAAAAGAAATCACCAAATATTAAGAACCAAACAAGAGAATATCATGAAAAACATGTGATGTAGCCAAAAAAAAAAAAAGGAAATACTCTATCCTTAAGTATATTATTAACATATAAGAAAATTTAAAATGATTATGTGGTTCCAAATTAGAAAATCAGAAAAAGAACAGTATATTCCAGTATCAGTCAGTTTCACTAGGTTATATAAAGGGAAAAACAATCTCAAAATCTCAGCAGGTTACAATAACAAGAGTTAATTTCTTCTTACATTATACATAAACTGGGGCAGCTACAGGTCTGCTTGGCTCTTCTCCACATGTCTTCATTCCAGGATGAGGTTAAATGAGCAGTCCCTATTTGGGACGTGCCATTCTTGTGACAGAGGGAAAAGTACAAGAGAGCCAGCAGAAATCTGCAATAGCTCTTAACACTTCTGCTCAGAATTGGAGTACGCCCATATTTCATTCACCAAATCAAGTCACATAGCAAAGCCTGACAATGAGGCAAGAAATTTTATGTCTTCCATGGATAAGCTACATGAACAAATAATTGGGAGCAACAATACAATCTATTGCAGTATCCTTGGTACCCAATTCTGTAGTGATAAGTTTTCACTAGGCTATAGACAGTAACAACCCAAAATCTTAGTGCCTTAAACAAAGGTTTATTTCTTAGTCATGTTACATGTTGATTGCAGGTCAGCTGTGGCTCTCTTCCATGTGTCATCTTCATTCCTAAATCCAGATTTAAAGTACAGACACTATTTGGGATTTTCATGGCAAAAGGAAAAGAGAGAGAGAACTAGTGGATACATGCAATGGATCCTGCACCTGCTTGGATGGGACATATGTCACCTCCACTCATTTTTCATTGGCCAAAGCAAGTTATACGGCTAAATATGATATTAATGGGATAGAAATTTATTCCTTCTCCAGAAGATACTGAAAAGCACATGGCAAGGGGCAGGGATGTTTATCTGTATTACAGGGAAGAAGGATGCAAGTAATTAGAAACAAAATACAACCTATCTCAAATCAAGAAGAAAGAAGGAAAAAAAAATACATAGAAGAAATCAATTAAATAGAAAAGAAAGATATAGATTAATGAAACCAAAGGTGGTTCCTTGTTGAAAAAAAAACTAATAAAAGAAATAAACCTCAGGTAGAACAGATCAAGCAAAAAAGCAAAAAGGACTAAATTAATTAATGGGGATGGGGCAGAGAATCATAGATACAGCAAAGATTTTTAAAACCATCAAAGAAATACCATGTACAACTATGGTTTTGAATAAACTTCAAAACTTAAAAGTAGAAAATTCTTTTTCTAAAAATAAGAATGACAAAAATTGACTGAAGAAAATAAACCAATCAGAATTAAAGAAACTAAATCTGTAACTGAAATGTCCACTCACACAAAAAGATACCAGGCCCAGAGTTTTATGACTTGAGAGAGGTAGCTGCAAATCAGTAGAGGAATATATACTCTTAAATAAAAACTGTTCAAAAACTGGATATCCAAACTGAGAAAAAGTAAAATTATATTTCTTTGTTTTTGTTTTTTTTTGTTTTTTTTTTAAAGATTTATTTATTTAATTCCCCCCCCTCCCCTGGTTGTCTGTTCTTGGTGTCTATTTGCTGCGTCTTGTTTCTTTGTCCACTTCTGTTGTCGTCAGCGGCACGGGAAGTGTGGGCGGCGCCATTCCTGGGCAGGCTGCTCTTTCTTTTCTCGCTGTGCGGCTTTCCTCACGGGTGCACTCCTTGCGCGTGGGGCTCCCCCACGCGGGGGACACCCTTGCGTGGCACGGCACTCCTTGCGCGCATCAGCACTGCGCATGGGCCAGCTCCACACGGGTCAAGGAGGCCCGGGGTTTGAACCGCGGACCTCCCATGTGGTAGACGGACGCCCTAACCACTGGGCCAAAGTCCGTTTCCCTATATTTCTTTGTTATACCATATATATTAGTCAGCCAAAGGGATGCTGATGCAAAGTTCCATAAGAGGTACTTTCTCACCCAGAGTCTGTTGCCATGTGTTGATATAAGATGGTGGGAAATGTCTGTGAAGGTTCAGGCTTCCTCTTCCTCTTAATGTCCCATGCTCCCAGCTTCTTCATTATCAGCTGTAGGCTGAGGTAAGTCTTGTCTCTCTCCCAGGGCTTGTTTCTCTCCAGGCTCAGCTCCTCTGCTCTCTTCACAGGGTCAGCTGTACATTATCAGGCTAATGGCTGTCTCTATTCCTGGGGCCTCTACTGTGTCTAATGGAGCCTTCTCTCTTTCCTCACCTATCTACTTCTCCATGTATTTACTTTCTGGGGCTCCAGTATATGCCAACCTCCCTTCTCTGTGGTATGGTTTCTTTGGTGGGCAAGGACTCAATGTCCTAGTGACATGGCCTAATCAAAGCCTTAATCATTATTTAATCAAGTAAAAATGAACCTCTGAATCCAATATAATCTAATATGCCCAGAGTAACAGACCAATTTACAAACATAATATCTATTTTTGGAATTCATAAACAATATCACACTGCTACATCATACATCATAAATTCCATACTAAAAGTAAAACTTAAAAAAGAAAAACTTTTAGAAGAAAATATAGGAATATATAATTTGTACTCTAGGGTAAATTTCCTTAAACCAGACACAAAAAAGATAAGTCATTAAGGAAAATTACTCATAAATATGATATTAAAATTTAAAACTTGTATACAACAAAAGACATAATTGACAAAGGTAAAGGACAAGTATTAGACAAGCTGGATGCATCTGCAACACATATATCCATCAAAGAATTAGTATCTAAAGTAACCTAACTGTCCCTCAGTGAGTCAAAGGATACAAAAATTGATTTAAATCTACCACTAAATCCTACTCAGCAGTTAATAATAAATACATGAACCAGACCCACAAGTATCAACATGGTTAAATTCTCATCAATTAAAATTTTAAATGTGCAACTTTTTGACTCAGCAATTTTATTTTTCATTCACTGCAGCAGTCTGAAAGAGCAAAAGACTGTGAACAGCTTAAATATCCATGAGAAGAGGATTAAATAAAATGCAGCACCTTCAAGCTATGTTAGAGATTGTGGAGTAGGCAGAATAATCAGGTAGATTCTAAGTTTCAACAAAGAAAGATCTAAAAGACATTTCGTTAGGAAAAAAAGTTGCAGAACAATGCACACGATATGGTGTCATTAATGTGGCAGGTGGGGAGAGGACGCTATATTTTTCTGCATTATCTATAAAATACATGAAAATGTATACAGAAAGGTCTGCAAGGATGACAATAAACTGCTAGTGGCAGTTTCTGTGGAGAAAGGAGTGGGTCAAGCAGGGTTTTTTTTGAGTGAAAGGCTTGAGTATTTTACAAGTGTATCAGGAGCCACCTGCAGAGTGCAGCACTTGGGCACACACTACACAACTCCAGGAGCTCATTCTCAGGGACCCCAATGTAAACGGCATCCTCTAAAGCTGGGCATTCTATACCTTGTACAATTAGACATCACAACCCTGATGTTTGTGTAATTAAAAATAAAATCAAGGAAGCGGACTTGGCCCAATGGATGGGGTATCCGTCTACCACATGGGAGGTCCCCAGTTCAAACCCCGGGCCTCCCTAACCCGTGTGGAGCTGGCCCATGCGCAGTGCTGATGCGCGCAAGGAGTGCCCTGCCACACAGGGGTGTCCCCTGCATAGGGGAGCCCCACGCGCAAGGAGTGCGCCCTGTAAGGAGAGCCGCCCAGCGCAAAAGAAAGTTCAGCCTGCCCAGGAATGGCGCCGCACATAAGGAGAGCTGACACAACAAGATGACGCAACAAAAAGAGACACAGATTCCTGTGCCGCTGACAACAACAGAAGCGGACAAAGAAAAACACGCAGCAAATGGACACAGAAAACAGACAACTGGGGGAGGGGGGAGAAATAAATAAATCTTTTAAAACTAACTAAATAAATAAAATCAGAGGGTGCATATGGGGACAAGTGATCTTTCTGGGGTAATGAAAATGCTCTATACTTTGACTGGGATAGTGGTTATGAAGTATACAGTTTTTCAAAATTCATTAAACTTTACACAGGAAACCTGTGCATTGTATCATATATAAACTACACATCAATAAAGTTGATTTTAAAATAAATATAAATTTAACTAACTGATTGCTTTAATTAGTATCATAGGAAAAGATACCCAAAATTGCAGTACTTGGCACCCAAAACAAGTACTAGTAGGTAAACTGCTGATACAGTCCAAAAACTAAAGAGAAATTAACTTCCCACTTCAGGGTTTACTACACAATGCCGAAGTTGGATTAATATTACCCTTACTATTTACACAAGGAAACTAAGGAATGAAGAGATTTATAAGAAAGACATAAAATAAATACTAAGTTGAAACTTCTTTGGTTCTAATTTTCTAACTATTAAAGAGAAAATACATCTCTCAAGCATGGTGGACACCCAAAAACCCTGGCAGCACCACTTAACTGCACAACCCCATCAAAGAAAACTCCACTTATGTATGATAAAAAATCCTCACAGAACTCATAAAAGGTCAAGTTTTAATTTGGCAAACAAAGTAACCCAACAGGCACTACAACCCAAGGAAGTGAAACAGCAGCCTGCAGCTCAAGAGTCCAGAAATCCAACCAAAGCTGAGGACAGGCTGGATTCCAACCTATACAGAAGAGCAGAGACTCTTTCTCATAGAAGCTCCAGATACTATGATACTACAGATTGAAGATCCAAGGAGCAAGTATAAAAATGAAAAAGTGTTCTCTGGACAAAAGTATTCTCCTTCCTCCTTGAATGACAGAATGAGAGAGGGGGCAGAATGGGAGGACGCAACGGCTCGAGGGACAAGCTCTCGGTCAGCAGACAGGCAGTAAGCACGTGAAAGTGGAAAGAGGACTGTGCCACCTGAATCACCACTTTCCCATTCCTAAGAACCCGGGCTGCCTCACATAGCAAAAAAGGGGTACTTGATGGAACGAATGTCCATCAACCATCCCTAACAGGAAAGGGATAGACACTGCTCAGTGTAAAATGTTACAAAAAAACTGGCTTGCTTCACTCACTCACTCACGCACTCAGTAGGTATGTACTGGGAACAGTAACAGGCCAGGCCACTGAGGATTAGCAGGGAATAGTCCTGGGGCTTAATTCCGGCTGGGAAGACAGGGAGCTCTTTCCCAATATCTTTTTTCCCCTTCCCTCTTAAAGGCTGGGCAGAAAAACCTTCAAATTTCTCCCATATTTTCCCAAAGCTTCTCTGACCCTTCCGCTTTGTTCCCCAAACCAGCAACTTAGGGCTCCAGTATTTGCGTACTGGGAAAAGAGGGAAGAGCGGGACGTCAAGTGAGTAGGGTGTGAGAAAAGATTCAGGGCCACTTTGTGTTTTATAAGCATTAATTACCTCCACAACCAAATTGTCAGCACCTAAAACTGCGAATGCTGGCTGCGTTCCCTACTGTTTTGAAACCCCAGTGCCGACCACCGTTCTCTAGCCAGGGTAGCTAATCAATAAACGTTTGCGAAGAACGGTGGGAGCACTCCGTGAGCGCCAGGCCGGGCTCAGGAATTTAACAGCAGGCATTCCTGGGCCGCATCCTCCCTCCCCTCAGGACACTTTCTTTTCAAGGGTGACCTAGGTGGCCTGGCTCGCTCCCAGGCGCCTCGATAAACGATGCTTTGGGGCGATTGGAAATAAATCCCCTTCCCTCTGCCAGGGCCTGCCTGCCTCACCTGCCCTCTGCCAGGACCTGCCTCGTTCGCCCCCAGGGGCACCTACCGCGGAGCCTCCTCCCGCGAGCCCCGCTCGGGCAGCAGCAGCGGGCGGCCACGGCGCGCTCGAGACCCCGAAGACCCCTCCGCAGCCCCCGAGCGCCTCCTCTCCCGGCCCCGCACCCTCAGGCTCCCGAGGTCCGGCCGCCGCGCGGGCTCCCCTCCCGCTCCTCGCGCGCGCGAGGCTCCAGGACCGCTTCCCTCTCCCGCAGTCCCCGGCCACCGCCGCGGAGCCCCCACGCTACTCACTTCCCGGCCGGAGCAGGCGGCGTCGGGAAGGTCCTCAGCGGCCGCAGCTCCCTCCGCCTCCTCCGGTCCGGCCCCCGCGGCTGAGGCGGCGGCGGCAGCGGCAAAGCCCGCTGAGGCCCCGGAGCCGCCCCCGCGGCGGACGTTCCCAGGCGCCCGGCACGCGCAGCGAGCCCGCCCCCGGCGCGAGGGCGCGAGGGCGCGAGGGCAGACGCGGAGGCGCGGGCGCGCGCGCCGCCAGCGCGAGCGCGCGGCCCGGGGGCGGGGCTTCCGCCGCGCCGGGCGCGGGGCGGGGACGCGGGCCGAGGCCCCGGGGAGCCCCGCCCCCGAGAGTCGCGGCGCGTTGCTGCTCGCGCGCGGCGGCTCCACAGGTGTCGGCCCGTGCTCTGCCTGACGTGACTCCCGGGAAAAGAATGCGAAGAGCCGCCCCGTGACTCATCCATCCGCGCCTCGGGCCGGAGCCCCTGCCCTGGGTGGTTTTCCAAATGAATTCACCTCAGCGCGCGCTCGCTGGGCCCCGGCGCCGCCTAAGCGCTGTACCCGGCGCGGGGACCCGGCCGCGGCCACGGGCCCTGGGCGCGAGGAGCGCACAGCGTCGTGGGGCGAACGCCGCGGGAGCAGCCCGGCCTGCTGACCCCGGCAAAGCCGGGCCCGGTGCGCGGCCGCGGCGGGGCCGACGAGGAAGGGATGGCTTCCGCCTGCACGAGGCGCGGGGCTTCCTGGAAGAGGTGGCGTTCGTGCCCAGCCTCGAGGGAAGAAAAGGCAAGAAATCGTAGGAGGTGAAGGCGGGAGAGCACCGTGGGCCGAGGAGCGGAAGCCGGCCGAGGCTTACCGACTCCGCATCAGCTGTTTACTTTAATGGTATCCATTGCCGACTGTATACTTTAGAGCAGCTGTAGGTTCCCAGGACAACCGGGCTCCCATAAACTCCCCCCCCCCCCGGGAATATTAGCCATTTTTTATAGACTCCTCCCCGTGCTGGGTGAAACATAAGAGATGGTGCCAAACTAAGAACAGCTAAATCTTTTTTAGTTGTTCCGAGGATCATTTTTCTTAATAGTATTTATGGCCAAAGCGGCAATGTCCTTCAAGGGCTAATAGCATGTGAGGGACGTGTACTCCTCAACTAGGTGCCTGCAGGCCCCTGTGCTTCCAGCCTGGTTTTTTGTTTGTTGTTGTTGTTTTCCACTCTAATCCATATTTTATTCCTCCATCCTGTGGACCCTGGGATGGTGATGTCCACTCCACCTCTAAATCGAGAGGGGGCTTAGATCCCACATGCCAGCGTGGTGTTGACTGCTGCTCGGCACCTCCCTTAGGTAAGGCAGACCCGGCCACCTCCTGCTGCTGCTGCCTGCCTGCCTTTCCTCCTCCTCTCCTCTTGTTAATTTTAAACTGCTGTGGTGAAGGAAATGCTGTGAACCGTCTCTGTTAAGTGAGAGTAAACAGGTTCCTCAAAAAAGGGCATCAGCTTTCGCACCTGAGTTTTGCAACCGTTTTGCCTGCTCAGGAGATTTTTCCACTTGTGTGCAGGTTCTTGGCTATGTGGTGACTATGTTAAGATACTCTGAGTATAGGTATGAGACATCCAGTTTATTCATTTACCATTTATTAAGCACTCACTACGTGGGGAGCATTGAAAGAGTAAAATACTGATCTTTTGGAGAAGAGTTGTGTAAAGGATGTCAAATAAATATGTAAATATTGCTTGCTATATTTGCCCTATTGAGTGAAGCCAAGGTAGCTCCAATATGTGGGCTGAACTATTGTAAACCGTTTGGGGAATGAAAGGCTTTAGGATCAGTTGTATTAGCATCTCCTCTTCTCTGTTCTGTTTCACTACCTCCTACATGCTCAGAAAACTTCTTTCAAATGTCTTCAATCTTTCACCCCCTCTCACTTCCAAAATTATCAATCTCTCTTAACCTACTTGTCCTTTTCTTTCAGTATCGGTAAATACTCAAACTTGTCATGTCTTAAAGAAACCTCTCTGTCACTCTAGATTCTGTCCCCTTCACAGTCAAATATCTCATCTCTGCCTCCTCAGCAGCTTCTCACTCCTCCACCCATGGCTCTGTAACCTCTGTCCCCACCACATCAATGCACTGCTCTCAACTAATGGCCTGTTAGATCCTCAACCCCAAAGGCCACTTTTAGTCCCCATGTTACTAGAGTTCTCGGTGGCTTCTGATGTCACAGCACTCCACTCTTTGAAATTCCCTCGGCCATCACCACAGGACTCCTCTCCTAAGCCGTCTCACCACTCCTCAGTCTCCAGGGCTCTCCCTGAGTCCTCATCCACCACTGGTGGCTTCAACTACCTAATGCATTACCTCCCCCTCAGACCACTCACCAGGGTTCCATATATACAAAAGTCCACCAGATTTCTAGAAACACCTCAAGCTCAGACTTCTCCACCTGAGGTGTCCTGGAGCTACCTCAAGCTCTGTATTTATAAAACTGTTTCGCATCACCGTCCACCCAGCTGCCCAATTGAGAAGCCTGGGAGCCATCCTTGATTCCTAACCCCGCCCTTCCAGCCACACTCAATCAGTCACTACATTGATTCAACCTCATGAATAACTCTAGGACTGTCCCCTCCATCCCCTCTCAGACTAATGCAACAGCCTTCTAAACTTTCTCTCCCCTGTAATCTTGCTCCTTCCAATCTATCTTCCATACTGCGGGCCAGGGAAAGCTTTCCTCTATATAAATGACTCCACAGTACCTTGAGGATCAAATCACAAGTCCTTAGCATAGCATACAAGACATTCTACTAATCTAGCCCTCGCCTACCTCTCCAGCCCCATATCCTGTGGCTCCCTCTACAAATACACTGTCCACTCCTGGAAATGTTCCTGCTTTCTCTTGCCTCTATACTTTTGTACTTGTTTCTTTCTGTTTGGAATGTCATTTCAGTAGAAGCAAATGTCCGAGATATGTGTAACTGAGGTTCCTGAAAAAGAAAAACAAAACTGTGGAGCAGAGCAAATATTTAAAGCTATAATCCAAGAAACGTTCTGTAAATAAAAGAAAACATAAACCTACATAATAAGAGTCCACAGTGTACCTGGGAAAACTGTAGCAGGAAGGCCAACTTGGAAAAATATCCTTCTAGATAGAAGTAATCATGATAACCCTCAGGGTCTCTAGGCAGATAATTCAAATTGCTTAAAATGGTTGAAAATTAGGATGCAGCAGATTAATGACAGCTGTGAATTCATGCCTTCCGTTCAGGATTTGCCTTAGTGCAGTGCTTGACCATAGAATGTGGCATGAATGATGTTCTGGGATTTCCAAGTTTAGGTCATAAGAAGCCCTGAAGCATTCACCTGAGTCTTGGGACACCTGCTCTTGGAGCCATGCTCCACTATTTTTTAAATCTAACTCCCTATGTTGAGGCCCTGAAACTACAAGAGAGGGAGAAGGGCCTAGCTACTCCCAGACCTTTGGACACCCCCACAATGCACCTGCTATGTGAATGTGTTAGAGAGCCCTTAGACCAGTCTAGCTATCCATCACCCCCCAACTCCTACCCAAATTCCTGACCCCCAATATTATGAAATTACAATAATATTGGTTCTTTTTAGGGAAACGGACTTTGGCCCAGTGGTTAGGGCGTCCGTCTACCACATGGGAGGTCCGCGGTTCAAGCCCGGGCCTCCTTGACCCGTGTGGAGCTGGCCCATGCGCAGTGCTGATGCGTGCAAGGAGTGCCGTGCCACACAGGGGTGTCCCACCGCGTAGGGGAGCCCCCACGCGCAAGGAGTGCACCCGTAAGGAGAGCCGCCCAGCGCGAAGGAGGGAGCAGCCTGCCGAGGGAGCAGCCTGCCGAGGAATGGCGCCGCCCACACTTCCTGTGCCGCTGACGACAACAGAAGCGGGACAAAGAAACAAGACGCAGCAAAAAGACACAGAAAACAGACAACCAGGGGAGGGGAGGGGAATTAAATAAATAAAAAATAAATCTAAAAAAAAAAAAAAAAAAAATATATTGGTTCTTTTTAAAGCTATGACTCTTTTTTCCATTTTTTATCTTTTTTTTAAAGATAAGTAGATCACACAAAATATTACATTAAAAAATATAAGAGGTTCCCATATACCCTCTCCCCATATTCCCCACTCCTCCCATATTGACAACATCTTTCAATAGTGTGGTACATTCATTGCATTTGATGAGTACATTTTGGAGCATTGCTACACAGCATGGGTTATAGTTTATGTTGTAGTTTGCACTCTTCCAGTCCATTCGGTGAGTTATGGCAGGATATGTAGTGTCCTGCATCTGTCCCTGCAATATCATTGAGGACAACTCCAAGTCCCAAAAATGCCCCAGTATCACACCTCTTTTTCCCTCTCCCTGCCTTGAGCAACTCCTGTGGCCACTGTCTCCACATCAATGATACAATTTCTCCATTGCTAGAGTCACAATATTTCTATGTAGAATATCAGTAAGGCCACTCTAATCCATATTTTTATTCCTCCATCCTGAAGCCCCTGGGATGGTGATGTCCACTCCACCTCTAAGTTGAGAGGGGGTTAGATGCCACATGGCTGATAGATGGAATTCTCCTACTTGCAGCTGTAGACTCTCTCAGTCCCTGGTGGGTGGTTAACCATCCACACTTCCCTGTTAGCTGACCTGGGTAAGTCCAACGAACTGGAGAGTAGGTGTTGTAATTCTGCTGAGGCTCAGGGCCCAGCAGGCATATAGACAGTCCAAAGATTCAAGTCTCCTGAGCATATACCAACCCCAGTGCCAATCACAGGTTCAGTAAAAGTGACAGAAGAGACATGCATAGAGAGGTCACATCTGAGTCCCACTCCATCACACCCAGGACCACAAATTCCAAAGTAGGGCCCACTGGCAAGGGACTGAACTCCAGAGCCATCTGTCATGACCATAGAGCCTGGGTGTCTCTGTAGCCCTCAGGAGCATCGCTCCCTGGGGTTGTACCTACTTTGACAGTCTCTTAGGTCCTGCTGAAATGTGTGTAAGCACAACCCCTCTGATGACCTTCTGACTCATTTTGAAGTCTCTTAGCCATATAAACTCATTTGTCTTTACCATTTCTCCCTTTTATTCAAGGTCTTTTTCTAGTTTCATCACCAGCTGGTGCTTGGTAGTAATCCCTTGGCACCAGGGAGGCTCTTCCCTGGGAGTCATGTCCCTTGCTGGGGGGAAGGTAATGCATTTACATGCTGAGTTTGGCTTAGAGAATGGCCACATTTGAGCAACATGGAGGCCCTCAGGAGGTAACTCTTAGGCACCCTGCATCTCTAGGCCCAGTTGAAATTTCAAGCACACAGGCTCATAAGCATAGTCATCAGTATCAAGGGCCCATCATTGGACCACCCTTCTTCACTGCTCTTTGCCCTTGCACTTGGGGGATTGTTGCTGCTCCATTGGAGAGTGTGACAAGGTTTCCCGGAATGGAAACTCAGCAATCCCTCAATTGTTGTGTGAAACTCTCCTCCCTATGTCAATACCCAACGAACATATGAACATATCTGTATACCCTATATGCATGCCCTGGAGAACTCTCTCCCACCCATGTAACCCCCATCTTAAGCCATGACTGTTTAGGGGGAGTAGTTTGTTAAGGAGTCTGATAATCAAACTAGCTGGCATCAGACTTCTCAAAAGCATCATACAAAGCAAGGCAAGAGTGGTACACCACTTTCAGCATTTTCTAGAAACTCAAGGAAAGAAGATGCAAGCCAAGGATTTTAGAGAATCAATGATAAAACTAATTTAAACAAAAATAGAAGTTAACAACATAGCAGAATGCAAAGTTAACACTGTAAAGGAAGAGCTGTGAGGGGAGGGTAGCCCTACCAAATTTTAAAACGTGCTGCAGTCTCTTTAATGAAAACAGTGAGGTCCTGGCACATGAACAGGCAGACCAATGGAATGGAATAGAACGTCCATGGCCTTAAAAACACTCAAGGAACTAGGAATAGAAGGGTAGTTCCTCAACATGATAAAGGGCATCTACAGAAAACAATCAGCTAACATCATATTTAATGGTGAAAAACTAACAGCTTTACCCCTAAGATGAGGGGCAAGACAAAGATGTTTGCTCTCGCCACTTCTACTTAATATTGTACTTAATATTGTACTGTTCTAATCAGGGCACTGAGGTAAGAAAAAAAGAAATAAAATGTATCCAAATCAGACGGGAAGGAGTAAAGCGATCTCTGTTTGCAGACAGCATGATCTTATTTATAGAAAATCCTTTAAAATCCACTAAAAATACTATTGGAATTAATAAATGAGTTCAGAAAGTTTACAGGATACAAGATCAGTATGCAAAAATCAATATTTCTATACACTAGCAATGAATAGTCATAAAATTAAGAAAGCAATTCCATTTACAATAGCATCCAAAAAATAAAATACTTAGAAATTTAACAAAAGTACAAAATCTGTACTCTGAAAACTGCAAAACTTTGTTGAAAGAAATTAAAGAAGACCTAAGTAGATGGAAATATGCCCTATATTCATGATCAGAATATTGAATATTGTTAATATGGCATTTTTCCCCCAATTGGTTTATAGGTTCATCACAAGCTGTATCAAAATCTCAGCTGCCTTCTTTGCAGACAGTGACAAGCTGATCATAAATTCATATGGAGATGCAAAGGGCCTAGAATAGTCAAAACTATCTTGAATATAAACAAGTTTTGAGGATTCATACTTGCTGAATTCAAAACTTACTAGAAAGCGGTGGTAATCAAGGCAGGTGGTACTCGCACAAGGATACACATATAAATTGAAGGAATAAGTGTCCAGAAATAAACCTGATCAATTCATCGATTGGTTTTCAACAAAGGTGCCCAGACAATTCAGTGGGATAGCAATAGTCTTTCCAACAAATGGTGCTAGAACAACTGGATGTCCACATGCAAAAGAATGAGATTGGACTCCCTTCTTATATTAGATGCAAAAATTAAAATATATCATAGAGGGGACAGGGTGCCTGCTTCCTATATATGTGGTCCTGGGTTCAATTCCCAGTATCTCCTAAAAAAGAGAGAGAAAAAAATAGATCATAGACCTAAATTTAAGGCTAAAACTATAAAACTCTTTGAAGAAAACATCTTCATTACCTTGGATTAGGCAAAGCCTTCTTAGACCTGACTCTAAAATCACAAGTGACAAAAGAAAAAATAAAGTAGACTTCAACAAAATTAAAACTTTTGTACTTCAATGGACACTATCAAAGAAGTGAAAAGACAGCCCACAGAATGGTAGAATATATTTCCAAATGATATATGTATACACTAAGGAACAGAATATGTAAAGAACTCTTAAAACAATTATCATTTTTTTAAAGATCTATTTATTTATTTCTCTCCCCTCTGCTGCCCCCGTCTGCTCTTTGTGTCCATTTGCTGTCTGTTCTTCTCTGTCTGCTTGCATTCTTACCAGTGGCACCAGGAATCTGTGTCTCTTTTTGTTGTGTCATCTTGCTGCATCAGCTCTCCGTGTGTGCAGCACCACTCCTGAGCAGCCTGCGCTTTTTTCACGTGGGGTGGCTCTCCTTGCAGGGCACACTCCTTGCGCGTGGGGCTCCGCTACGCAGGGGACACCCCTGCAACACTCCTTGCACACATCAGCACTGCGCATGGGCCCACTCACCACATGGGCCAGGAGGCCCTGAGTTTGAACCCTGGACCTCCTGTGTGTAAGCAGATGCTCTATCAGTTGAGCCAAATCCACTTCCCTTAAAACAATTATAAAACAAATAACCAAATTGAAAAAAATGGGCAAATGATTTCATCTAACATATCTCCAAAGAATATATATATATATGGCAAATAACCACATGAAAAGATGCTCAACATCATTAGTTATAGGAAAATGCAAATCAAAATAAAAATTTCACCTGCACCAGAAGGCAATAATAAAAAAAAATGGCCCAGACAAGTGTTGAGGATGTGGGATATTGGAACCCTTATTTATGCCTAATGGGAATGTAAAATGGTGCAGCTGCTGTGGAAAACAATCTGGCAGTTCCTCAAAATGTTAAGCAGGAAATTATCATATGACCCAGCAATTCCACCCCTAGGCATATACTCAAGAGAAGTGACAGCATATGCCCACACGAAAACCTGTACGTGAATGTTCATAGCACCAGTATTCATAATAGCCCCAAAGTGGAGACAACCCAAATGTCTATTAATTGATGAATGGATAAATAAAATATGATAAACCAAATTCCATATAAATTAAGAATAAAATAAATACACCAGTGAAAAGGAATGAGTACTGATACATGCTAAATGTGGATGAACCTTACAACATTATACTAAGCGGAAGAAGGCAGACACAAAAGGCCATATAGTGTATGATTCCATTTATATGATATATCCAAAATAGGTAAATCCAAAGATAGAAAGCAAATTACCGGGGGAGGGTAGAATGGGGAGTAACTGCTTAACAGGTACAGGTTTTTGGGGTTTTCTTAGAGTGATGAAAATATTCTGGATCTAGAAAGAGGTGGTAGTCGAGGACATTGGTGATACACAAATGTTGCTAATTGGTCACTTTGAAATAGTTCATTGTATATTATGTGGTTTTCACCTCAGTTTAAACAAATAATTTTAAAAAAGGAATGGAGTACTGATACATGCTACAATGTACGTGAAACTTGAAAACATTATGCTAAGTGAAAGAAGCCAGTCAAACAAGACTATATATCACATGAAACTGTATATATGAAATGCTCCAAACAGTCAAATCTACAGACACAGTGAGTAGACTAGTGGCTGCTAAGGCTGGGGAATTGAGTGGGAAAGGAAGTGACAGCTAACTGGTTCAGGGTCTCCCTTTTTTTTTTTTTTTTTGAGGTACTGGAATGGGTACTGAACCTGGGACCTCCTGCCAGAGGCCAGCACTCAACCACTGGGCCACATCGGCAACCCTGAGTTGGCTCCCTTGTCTCTTTGCTCATTGTTTGCTCATTGTCTGCTCGTTTGTTTTTACTCCTTGTCTGCTCATTGTTTGTTTGTTTTCTTTAGGAGACATCAGACCTGAACCCAGGACATCCCATGTAAGAGGCTGGTACTCAACTGCTTAAGCTACATCTGCTCCCTCCTTTGTTTTTAATTTATTTTTAATTGTGGTTCAGGGTTTCTTTTGAAAAAAACCAAATCTTATTGATACATCTTAATAAAGCAAACAATCCTTCCAAACTCCCAGAGACAGCCAAAGTAGATACAACCCCAGATACTGGTGCTCCTGAGGGCCACGGAGACATACAGGTTCTATGGTCATGGCAGATGGCTCTGGAGTTCAGTGCCATGTCAGTGGGCTCTACTTTTGACTATGTTCCTGAGTGCGATAGAGTTGGACTCACATGTGACCTTTCTACACATGCCTCTTTTGTCACTTTTACTGAACCTGTGGTTGGCACAAGAGTTGGTATATACTAGAAGACTTGAATCTCTGGACTGTCCAGGTGCCAGCTGGGCCCTAAGTCTCGGCAGAGTTGCAACTCCTACTCTCTGATTCGTTGGACTTACCCAGGTCAGCTAACAGGGAGGTGAAGATGGTCAGCCACCACACCAGGGAACAGAGAGTGCCAACAACTGCAAGCAGGAGAACTGCATGCAGGAGAACTGCATCCATCAACCATGTGGGATCTAAGCCCCCTCTTGATATAGAGGTGGAGTGGACATCACCATCCCAGGGTCCTCAGGATGGAGGAATAAAATATGGATTAGAGTGGACTTACTGATATACTACTATAGAACTATTGTGACTAGTAATGGAAGAAATTGTAGCATTGATGTGGAGAAGGTGGCTACGTAGTTGCTGAGGGTAGGGGGAGGGAAGAAAAGATGATGTGGGGGCATTTTTGGGACTTGAAGTTGTCCTAAATGATACTGCAGGGACAGATGCTGGACATTATATATCCTGCCACCACCCACTGAATGTACTGGGGGAGAGTGTAAGCTACAATGTAAGCTATTATCCATGGGGTGCAGCAGTGCTCCAAAATGTATTCACCAAATGAAATGAATGTGCCACAATGATGAAAGAGGTTGTTGATGTGGGAGGAGAGGGGTGTGGGGGGGTGGAGGTATATGGGAACTTCTTATATTTTTTAATGTAACATTTTTTGTGATCTATGTATCTTTAAAAAAATACAATTAAAAAAATGATGGGGTGGGGAGTGGGGTATATGGGAACCTCTTATGGTTCTTAACGTAACATTTTGTGTGATCTATTAACTTTTTTTTGAAAAGATAATTAAAAAATAAAATTTAAAAACCAATCCATCCAAACTATACAATCAATGGTATTTAGTGTAATCACATAGTTGTACATTCATCACTTCAATCATTATTAGAGCATTTTCATTATTCCAATATTAATAATAAAAAACAAAAACAGAAAAAAAAAAACCTCTTCACCTCTCAATCTCTTTTCCCCTGCCATACATATCAGCTATTCTGTTTCCATCGCTCTCATTTATCTGTATTTATATTTTGTAAAAACGGTCTTATATATGCAATTTTATCCATATTCATATTTCACAGGAGGTTTCACTATGTTATATAGTCTCATGTTACATTTTTTAGCTTTCCATCTAGTAATAGGACCTTAGACTTTCCCTTTCAACTAATCCATATATTAGTACTGCTAGTTACAAACACCATGATATGCTTTCACCATTTCACTTCCAAAGACTTACAGACAACCTTTTTACCAATTCTGAGCAGATTAAACCTCAGCTTTCTATCCTATAACCTCATTCTATTTTCTGCTGACTTACACTCTAGTCACTAACCCCATGAGTTTATCCAATCTATTTGATTCATAACAGGACAATTATACAGTATTTGTCCTTTTGTGTCTGACTTGCTTCACTCAACGTCTTCCAGGTTCATCCATCTTGTCACACGCTTCATGGCTTCATTTCTTCTTACAGCTGCGTAATATTCAATTGTGTTTGTACACCTCAGTTTGTTTATCCATTCATCTGTTGATGGACACCTGGGTTGTTTCCATCTTTGGCAATTATGAATAATGCTACTATGAACATCGGTGTGCAGATGTCTGTTCACTGCTCTCAGTTCTTCTGGGTATATACCTAGGAGTAAAATTGCCAGGTCACATGGCAAGTCTGTATTCAACTTCCTTATATACTTCCAAACAGTCCTCCACATTGGCTGTACTATTCTACATTCCCACCAGCAGTGAATAAGCATTCTTATCTCTCCACAGCCTCTCCAACACTTGCAGTTTTTCATCTTTTTAATAGTGGCCATTCTAATAGGTGTGAAATGATATGTCATCGTAGTTTTGGCTTGCATCTCCCTAATTACTAGTGATGTAACATTTGAACATTTTTTCATGTGTTTGTTTTGGTTTGTTGTGTGTGGGGTTTTTTTTTTTTTTTTTTTGCCATTTGTAGTTCTTCTTTACACAAATGTCTATTCAAGTCTTTTGCCCTTACTTTAATCAGGTCATTTGACTTTTTATTGTTGAGTTGTAGCATCTCTTTATACATCATAGATATTAAACCCTGATCGGCATTTATGTAATCAAAGTATCTTTTAAAAAATAAAAAATTTAAAAAAAAATAACTAAAATAAAAAATCTTGTCAGATATGTGATTTTCAAATATTTTCTCACATTTCTTGACAAAGTCCTTTGAGGTTCAAATTGTTTAATTTTGAGGAGTTCCCATTTATCTAATTTAATTTTGTTGTTTATGCTTTGGGTATAAGATCCAAGAAACCACCACCAACCACAAGATCATGAAGATGGCCCTGGCTTTCATATTCAGGTTTTTTATCCATTTTGAGTTGATTCTTGTATAGGAAGTGAGGTAAGGGTCATCTTTCATACTTTTGGTCATGGAGATCCAGTTCTCCCAGCACCATTTGTTTAAGAGACTGTTTTGTCTCAGTAATATGGGCTTGGTAGGTTTGTCAAAACGAGTTGGCTGTAGAGCTAAGGGTTTATTTTTGGACTCTCTATTCTACTGATATAAATGTGTCTATCTTTATGCCAATACCATGCTGTTTTGACCACTGTAGCTTTGTAATATGTTCAAAGTTCAGGCAGTGAGAGTCCTCCCACATCACTCTTCTTTTTTAGGATGTTTTTTGCTATTCAGGTGCACATTTCCTTCCAAATAAATGTGGTAATTGCCTTTTCTATTTCTGTAAAAAAAAAAAAAAAAGCTGTTGGAATTTTGATCAGTATTGCATTGAATCTATAAATCATTTTGAGTAGGATTGACATCTTCATGATATTTACTCTTATGACCATGAACACAGAATGTCTTTCCATTTGTTTAGATCTTCTTTGATTTCTTTCAGCAATGTTTTGTAGTTTTCTGAATATAGGTCCTTTCCTCTTTTGTTAAATTGATTCTTAGGTATTTGAGTCTTTTTGTTGCCATTGTAAATGGAATTTTTTTCCTGATTTCCTTCTTGGATTGTTCAATATTAGTGTATTGGAACATTACTATTTTCATGTGCTGATCTTGTATCCTGTCATTTTTTTTTTCTGAAATACCAGGACCAGAGATTGAACCTGGACCTCACATGTGGGAAGCTGGTGCTCAACCACTGCACCATGTTGGTTCCTCTGAGTTGGTTTTTTCATTAGTTTGCTGGTTGTTTGTTTTTGTTGTTGTTGTTTTTAGGAGGGCTTAGAAACTGAACCCAGGACCTCCCATGTGGGAAGCAGGCACTCAATTACTTGAGCCACATCCACTCCCTCTGCCACTTTGCTGAACATGTTTATTTATGTCTTTGTCATAGACATTTTAGAATTTTCTAAAGATAGGATCATGTCATTTACAAATAGAGTTTTACTTCCTCTATTTAGATGCCCTTTTTTTCGTGTTTAATTGCTCTAGCTAGAACTTCTAGACAATATTGAATAACAATGGTGACATGGGCATCCCTGTCTTGTTTCTGATCTTAGAGGGTAAGCTTTCAACCTTTCCCCATTGAATACAAAGTTGGCTGTGGGTTTTTCATATATGCCTTTTATCTCAGTGAGGAATTTTCCTTCTATTCCTGTCTTTCAAAGTGTTTTTTATCAATGAAGAATGTTGGATTTTGTTGAGTGCCTTTTCTGCACCTATAGAGACGATCATGTGGTTTTTCCCCTTCAATCTGTTAATGTGCTATATTATGTTAATTGATTTTCTTGTGTTGGAAAACTCTTGTATGTCAGAAATAAATCCTACTTGATCATGGTGTATAATTCTTTTGATATGCTGTTGGATTCTATTTGCAAGTATTTTCTTGAGAAATTTTGCATCTATGTTCATTAGAGAGTTTGGTCTGTAATTTTCTTTTAGTATCTTTATCTGGCTTTTGTATTAAGGTATTTTGGCTTCATAAAATGTGTTGGGTAATTTTCCATCCTCTTCAATTTTTTGGAAGAGTTTTTACAGGATTGGTGCTAATTCTTAAAATGCTTGGTAGAATTCCCTTGTGAAGCCAGCTGGTCCTGGACTTTCCTTTGTTAGGAGATTTTTAATGACTGGTTCAATCTCTTTAAATGTGATTGGTTTGTTGAGTTCCTATATTTCTTGTAGAGTCAATGTAGGTTGTGTGTTTCTAGAAATTTGTCCATTTCATGTAGGTTGTTGGTTTGTTAGCATACAGTTTCTTATAATATCCTCTTATAATATCCTTTCCTTATAATATCCTTTCCATTTCTGTGGGGTCAGTCATAGCATTCCCCCTTTCATTTCTGATTTAGTTAATTTGCATCTTCTCTCCTTTTTTCTTAGTCTGCCTAAGGGTTCCTCAATTTTATCAAAGAACCAGCTTTTGATTTTGTTCATTTTCTCTATTTTTTTGTTGTTTTTGTTCTCAATTTCATTGACTTCTGCTCTAATCTTTATTATTTCTTTCTGTTGCTTTGGGATTGTTTTTGCTGTTCTTTTTCAAGTTTCTCCAGGTGTTTAGTTAAGTCTTTGATTTTAACTCTTTCTTCTTTTTTAATAAAGGCATAAATAAATTTCTCCCTCAACACTGCCTTTACAAGCTGGCCTGCATGGCAACTGACCCAAACAGAGTGCTGGCCCTCACAGCAAGCTGGCCACGTGGAGAGCCGGCGCAGCAAGATGATGCGACAAAAAGAGACACAGAGGAAAGACAATAAGAGACACAGCAGACCAGGGAACTGAGGTGGCGCAAGAAATTGAGTACTTCTCTCCCACTCCGGAAGGTCCCAGGATTAGTTCCCGGTGCCACCTAAAGAGAAGAAGACAAGCACACATTGAAAAACACACAGCGAATGGACACAGAGAGCACACAGTGGCGGGTGGAGAGAAAGAAATAAATCTTTTAAAAAAACAAAAAAAAACGGCCTTTACTGTATCCCGTAAGTTTTGTTTTGTTTCTGAGGTACTGGGGCCAGGGACTGAACGCAGGACCTCATATGTAGGAAGCTGGCACTCAACCACTGAACCACATCAGCTTCCCTGGGTTGTTTTTATTCATTTTTTGCTTGTTTTTGGTTTTTTGTTTTATTTTTAGGAGCTACTAGCAACTGAACCCAGGACCTCCCATGTGGGAAGCAGGCACTCAACTGCTTGAGCCACATCTGCTCCCCTCCCATAAGTTTGTGTGTGTTTGGTTCGTTCCTCCCATAAGTTTTGATTAAGTTGTGTTGCTGTTTTCATTTGTCTCAATATATTTACTAATTTCTCTTAAAATTTCTTCTCTGATCCATTGACTGTTGTTTAACCGCCACACATTTGTGAATTTCCCCCTTTCCCATCTATTACTGATTTCTACTTTCATTCCATTATGATCTGAGAATGTGCTTTGTATAATTTCAGTCTTTTTATATTTATTGAGACCTGACTTATGATCCAATATGTTGTCTATCCTAGAGAAAGATTCATGAAACTTGAGAAGAACGTATAAGCCACTGATTTGGGATGCAGCATTCTGTATATGTCTATTAGTTCCAGCTCATTTATCTATTGTTCAAGTTCTCTGGTTCCTTGTTGATCTTCTGTCAAGTTGTCCTATCTAATGATGTGAGTGGGGTGTTGAAGTCTCCATGGAGTATCTTTCCAACCTCTCACTTGCAGCCCATTTGTATCCCTGGGTCTAAGGTGAGTCTCCTACAGGCAGCATATTGATGCTCATGTTTTCTTTTATGCATTCTGTTATCATCCTATACCTTTTTATAAATTTTCTACAGTGTTAAAAGTATTTTTATTATGTGTAGCAAATTATGATAATTTTTTTTTTAAAGATTTATTTTTATTTATTTAATTCCCCTCCCCTCCCCTGGTTGTCTGTTTTCTGTGTCTTTTTGCTGCGTCTTGTTTCTCTGTCCGCTTCTGTTGTCGTCAGCGGCACGGGAAGTGTGGGCGGCGTCATCCTCGGCAGGCTGCTCCCTCCTTCGCGCTGGGCGGCTCTCCTTATGGGTGCACTCCTTGCGCGTGGGGCTCCCCTACGCGGGGGACACCCTGTGTAGCAGGGCACTCCTTGCATGCATCAGCACTGCGCATGGGCCAGCTCCACACGGGTCAAGGAGGCCCGGGGCTTGAACCGCGGACCTCCCATGTGGTAGACGGACGCCCTAACCACTGGGCCAAAGTCCGTTTCCCGATATGATAATTTTTTTATTTATGGAATTCAACATGCAATCGTTCCACTGCTAATTATCAAAGTCAACTTAATTCCTCAGAAGCTTGAAACAAGATTTATCTTCAAGGTAACTCTCTTAAAAAGAATCCACAACTGTTTTCCAGTCAGCCTTGTCACAATTCTTTTAGAAGGCCTTCTTTTCTTCTTCACTTGTATGTGGACAAACTGATGTATGCTTCAGAAACTCCCCACCTATTTACTAGACTTCTTAGGTCCTAATTTCTTCTTCATGTTATTCACTTTTGGTCCATAGAAAGAGTACATTTATATTTTGGCAAATGATCTAAAATGTACTGGCCTTTAATCTGTTAACATCCATTTTTTAACTCGTGATCTTAGCAAAAAAAAGTGTTACCTGTCTCATTGTCACCACTGCAATAAATTTTACTGTGATAGAAGCCTAACCCGTGTCTCAATTTAGCCACACTTATCAATTCTGGACACCATGATCAAACTGTGTCCATTCTCATAGGATCTTTTGATTGTGGAGTTTAATCCATTCTTTATCAATGATATTACAGTAAATGCTTTGTATTAATCTGCCAAAGGAGAGCTGATGCAGAGTACCAGAAATCCGTTGACTTTTATATATAAAAGATGTTTATTTTGGGCAAAAGCTTACAGTTACAAGGCCCTAAAGGGTTCAACACAAGGTTGCTTTCTCACCAAAGTCAGTCGCCACCCATGTGTTGAAACAAAATAGTTGCTGATCTCTCCCCTCTGGACTTCCTCTCTGTCAGCTTCAGGCTGGCATAGGGCTTGTTTCTGGGGCTTTCTACAGCAGCGCAGCTCTCTCCCCATGGTCAGCTGTAAGCTATCAGGCAAATGGCTCATCTCTCTCTGGGGCCTTAGCTTTTTGAAACTTCTCCTTTTCTGTCACAAGGCAGGATCAGAATGACGAAGTTCTCTCCTCTTCTCCTGTCTTCTTGAGTGACTGTCTGTTTATATCAGCCCACCAAGGGGTCAGGACCTAACCTGAGTTTTGCCTTACTAACAGAGCCCAATCAGAGCCCTAAACTGATTTTATCAAGTAAACTTAATCAGAGGCCACTCACTGAATTTAAGACAATCTAAGGGTATCATACCCAGAGGAATAGATTAGTTTATAAACATAATCTTTCTCTTTTTGGTATTCATAAGTTTTTTTTTAGATTTTTAAAAAATTTCTCTCCCCTTTCCTGCCCACACCCCCCCCCCCCCCAGCTGGCTGCTCTCCGTGTCCATTCACAGTGTGTTCTTCTCTGTCTACTTGTATTCTTGTCAGCGGCACCGGGAATCTGTGTCTCTTTTTTTGTTGCGTCATCTTGCTACGTCAGCTCTTGTGTGTGTAGTGCCACTCCTGGTCAGGCTGCACTTTTTTTTTTCACACTGGGCAGCTCTCCTTACGGGTTGCACTCCTTGTGCATGGGACTCCTCTACGCAGGGGATACCCTTGTGTGGCATGGTACTCCTTGCACACATCAGCACTGCGTCAGGAGTCACATGGGTCAGGAGGCCCTGGGTTTGAACCCTGGACCCACCAATTGGTAGTCAGATGCTCTATCCGTTGAGCCAAATCCACTTCCCTGGTATTCATAATTAATCTCAAACTGTCACAAGTATCATTTACTTCCACCATTTTATTCTTTGGTTTTCTTATGTCCTATCTTATTTTTGTCTGTCTTTTCCCTTTTTTGGTTATCCTTTCAGCCAGTCCTCTCTTCTATAGTCTCCTCCAAGCCTCTCTCTTCTATCTTATTCTTTCAGGGTGTAAGGCTCCCTTTACTACTTCCTGCAAAGGTGGATTATTTTTCTACAAACTCTTAGTTTCTGTTTATTTGTGAATATTTTAAACTTGCCTTCATATCTGAAGAACAATTTTGCTGGATAAAGAATTCTTGGGGGAAGCGGACTTGGCCCAGTGGTTAGGGCATCTGTCTACCACATGGGAGGTCCACGGTTCAAACCCCGAGCCTCCTTGACCCGTGTGGAGCTGGCCCATGTGCAGTGCTGATGTGCACAAAGAGTGCCGTGCCACACAGGGGTGTCCCCCTCATAGGTGAGCCCCATGTGCAAGGAGCGTGCCCTGTAAGGAGAGCCGCCCAGCGCGAAAGAAAGTGCAGCCTGCCCAGGAATGGCGCCGCACACATAGAGAGCTGACACAACAAGATGACACAACAAAAAAAGAAACACAGATTCCCATACTGCTGACAACAACAGAAGCGGACAAAGAACACGCAGCAAATAGACACAGAGAACAGACAACTGGAGAGGGGGGGAGGGGAGAGAAATAAACAAAAAAGGTATTATTTTTTAAAAAAAAGAATTCTTGGCTGGAAAATTTTCTCTTTCAGTATCCTAATTATATTATACCATTTTCTCCTTGTCTCTACAGTTTCTGATGAGAAATCCACACTTGGTCTTACTGGGCTTCCATTGTATGTGATGGTTTCATTCTCCCTTGCTGCTCTCAGAATTTTCTTTTTATCTTTGGCATTTGACATTCTGAGTAGTATGTGTCTTGGAGTAGGTCTATTCAGATTTATTTTGATTTGGGTATGCTGCACTTCTGGAACATCTAAATTCATTTCTTTCAACAGAGTTGGGAAATTTTCAGTCATTATTTCCTCAAACACTCCTTCTGCCCCTTTTCCCTTCTCTTTTCCTTCTGGAACTCCCATGACACACATGTTGTTGTGTTTCATGTTGTCATCCAACTTTCTGAGCCCCTGCTCAATTTTTCTATTCTTTTCACTCTTCCATTTCAGCTGTTCTGTCTTCTGCATCACTTATTCTTTTATAATTTCAAGTCTGCTCTTCTATTTCTCTAATGCATTTTTTAAAAAGATTTATTTCTTTATTTTCCCCCTTGCCCTCCTCCTACTCTGCTGTTTTTGCTGTCTGTGTTGTCTTCTCATTTTGTTTCCTCTAGGATTCACTGGCATTCGATCCTAGAGACTCCTGATGTGGAGATAGGTTCCCTGTTAATTGCACCACCTCAGTTCCTGGTTTCTGTTGGCTTCACCTTGACTCTCCCCTTGTCTCTCTTTTGATGCGTCATCATCCCGCTGTGTGACTCACTTGCAGGGCACTGGCTCACCATGCAGGCACTCATGTAGCCACTCGCACAGGCACTGGCTCATGGTGCAGGCACTGGCCCGCTGTGCAGCCATGCTTTCTCTTCTTTTTCACCAGGAGGCCCCAGGGATCAAACTCAGATCTATCACTTGAGCCACATCTGCTTCCTTCTCTAATGTGTTTGTTTTTTGTTGTTGTTGTTGTTTTTTATAAAGGGTATTTATTTGGGGTACAAGTTTACTGATACCAGGCCATAAAGCATAAGTTACTTCCCTCACCAAAGTCTATTTCCACATGTTGGAGCAAGATGGCTGCCAATGTCTGTGAGGGTTCAGGCTTCCTGGGTTCCTCTGGGCTCAGCTCTTCTGTTTTCTCCACAAGGTCAGCTGTAGACTATCAGGGAAATGGCTCTGTCTCTTTCCCTGGGGCTCCAGCTCTAATGTGCTTTTAATCTCACCTATTGTGTCTTTCATTCCCATAAGCTATTTTTCTATTCATATTTTCAAATTCTTCTTTGTGTTTGTCCAAGTGTCTTTTTTTAAAAGATTTATTTATTTATTTCTACCCCCTCCCCGCCCCATTGTCTGCTCTCTCTGTCCATTTGTTGTGTGTGCTTCTGTGTCTGCTTGTATTCTCATTAGGCAGCTCCAGGAACCGATCCTGGGACCTTCTAGAGTGGGAGAGAGGTGATCATTCTCTTGTGCTACCTCCGTTCCCTGATCTGCTGCATCTCATGTTGTTTGTCCTCTGTGTCTCTCTGTGTTGCATCGTCTTGCTGTGCCAGCTCTCCACTTGGGCCAGCACTTCTACATGGGGCAGCACTCCTGCGTGGTGCGGTACTCTGTACAGGCCAGCACTCCGCGTGGGCCAGCTTGCCACATGGGCTGGGGCTTGCCCTGGGCATTGAACCCTGGACTTCCTAAATGGCAGATGGGAGCCCAATTGCTTGAGCCACATCCGCTTTCCCCACGTGTCTTCTTGATGTCTTTTATCGCTTTAGCCATATTGTCTTTCAACTCACTGGTTTGATTTAGGAAATGTGTATGAACCTCACTGAGTAGCTGTTTCAAATCCTGTGTCTCATCTGGGGCTTTGCTATACTCCTTTGCTTGGACCATTACTCCATTTTATTAGTATGTCTTCTAACTTTTTACTGATGTCTAGGCATCTAATTGTGATGGTGTGTTTACTCTGATACTCAGTTTCTCCCTCTTGCACAAGAATTTAGTGGTGGGAGGCTGCATGCTACTGCCATTCTTTGATTCTTGGTTGAACCTGTTCTAGGACTTTCAAACTGGCTGCCGACCCAGTAATGGGTTGCAGAACCACTTCCAAGGGCCTTTGGGAGGAAGGGTGTAAGGGCCAGAAAAAGTCTCAGTTACTTTCAATTTCCTCACATGCACATCCTTGGTCTGATAGCAGATGGAGATCTTCCACAATCCTTTCTGTTCAGACTCTGGTCAGAATGTGTTCACTGCAACACTCACTGCAACAATGTGACAGAGGATCCTGCCTCGAGGCTATTCAGAGCCTCACCCATCAAACTATCTCCAAGGCTATTCTGTAACCTTTCCCAGCAGCCTGCATCCTTTTCCTGGGTAGCAAATAATTCCACTCCCCTCTGCATCCCCAACAACCAGTCCTGGTAGTAGGGAGGGTGTTTGTGAGGGTTGGATCTCTTTAGTCCCATGTCAGCTCTCAGGGCAAACAACAGCGTGGCCCACCCACCCTGGATGGGCTAGTGGGACACAGCAGACCAAATTTGTTGGCCAAAAGATGAATCAGCCTTAGGCTGCATTCCTCTCTCGCCCCTTTCCTCCTAGAATGAGGAAGGTGGACCTGTTCCTCATTCTAGGCCCCATTGGTCCATAGTCACCAGCCAGAGGCCAGAAAATTCAAACGTGTCTGTTCCAAGGGTGGGGAGAAGGGTACCAGTAGCTGCAGCTTTAACTCAGTTTTGCTGTTGAAATTCTTTTCCTCTGTTCCTCTCTATTCTGGGTGGTGTCTAGCCTTCCCCTGGTGTCTTAAACACTAGGATATTTTTTCCAGACTATATCTGCCTGTCCTCTAGCCATTTTTCTGGGCGAGAAGTTACTCTTGGGTCTTTCTAATCTACTATATTCCCAGAAGTCCAGGGTTTCTTTTTTAAGTTTGAAAATATTTGTAAGTTGATTATAGTGATGGTTGTAGTAGTAGTAGTAAAATATTACTAGTGGAACCCTAGGAGGATACTAGTGGCCTAGCATCACTTACAGGTAATCTTCCAGTCCATGAACACGGGATGTCCTTGCATTTATTCAGGTCTTCTTTGATTTCTTTTAGCATTGCTTTGTAGTTCTCTGTGTACAAGTCCTTTACTTTCTTGATTAAATTTATTCCTAGATATTGATTCTTTTTTTTTAAGATTTATTTTCTTTATTTCTCCCCCACCCCCACCCCATTTCCCCTGTTGTCTGCTCTCTGTGTCCATTCGCTGTGTGTTCTTCTGTGTCTGCTTATATTCTCATTAGGTGGCTCCAGGAACTGATCCTGGGACCTTCTGCAGTGAGAGAGAGGCACTCAGCTCCCCTATTCTGCTATGTCTTCTTATTTTCTCTCCTCTGTGTCTCTTGTTGCATCATCTTTCTGCACCATCTCTCTGCATCAGCCAACACTCCTGCTTGGGGCCACATTCCCGCATGGGCCAGCACTCCGCGAGGGCAAGCTTACTGCATGAGTCATCTTGCCCTCACCAGGAGGCCCTGTGCATCGATCCCTGGACCTCCTATATGGTAGATGGGAGCCCAATTGGTTGAGCCACATCTGTTTCCCCGCAATGAGTTTTAAAGTTCTGTTTCTCCAAGGCAACTTATATTTTAGGCCTTTTATCTCTACCTGCATAATGAAAAGCTATGTTCTGCTTAGAGGCATTTGGGATTCCAGTAAAAACGTAGGAAGATATTTTGAACTTGTGAGTTATCTAATTTTTCCAGAAACTGTTCTAGTCTAAGTGCCCTACCCAGACTCTCAACACACCGAAGACCCAAACTACTCTGAGTATGCCATTTGCATAAACCAACCACCTCAACCCTTCCTCTCCATGAGCAAAGAACAATGAACGTGCTTGGCAGGGCACCTTCAAACTTGTGGCTCAGAAAGGGTGCTTGCTCCCTTTTATATTCTAAAACTGAGACATCAGGAAATAAGAGGGAAAAATAACAGAATTTGAGGCTTAAGACCTCTTGGGGGTAAGAAGAGGGAAAAGAAAAGTGTTAGGAGACAATAAACATCAAGTCTTAGACAAACAGGAAAAGAGGAATTTGGATGTCAGAATCCAACCCAATGAAAGCAAAAGTATCTAATTATACTAAATACCACTGATTGTACACTTTGGATGGATTTAAGTTTTATTAACATGTATCAATAAAATTGATTTGTTAAAATAATATTAATTAAAAAAGCATTATGTTAAGTGCAAGAAACCAAGGTACTACATATTGTATGACTCCACTTATATGAAATGTAAATGTAAATAAATCTATCGAGACAGAAATAGATTAGAGGTCATGAAGGGCTGGGGAAAGATAGAGGGATGGGAGGTGACTGCTAAGGGGTATGAGACTTTTCTTTTTTTAGTAATGGAAATGCTCTAAAATTGATTGTATTGATACATGTCCAACTCTGTGATTATATACCTTGGATTGACTATTGACCGTATGATATGTGACTATATCTCAATAAATCTGCTTTTAAAAAAACGAATCCAACCCAGAACTTCTGCCTTTTTTATGTTGAGTCTGCTGTTTATTGCAGAATGAGGAATAAAAAGTATTGCACTGTTTTTTGTTGTTGCTGTTGCTCGTGATGACTTGATGATGGTGTTGATGACTTGATGATGGTGTGTAGCAGTCACTTGTGTGCATGTTTAAAAAAAAGTAACACTGATAAAAATCAAGGTACTGTTGTTGCTAGCACCTACATACAAAACATGTGGGGAGGTAAATACTTTACCAATTTATTCTTAAAGAAAAGTATTAGTAATTTATAAGTTATAAAGTGCTTATGTGATTTCAATCTTTCAAGAGAAGGGTGTCTGCCTCAGGAAATCTGTAAGAAAGGGAATGGACCAAAGTAATCGACAGAGATCCCTTCTTCACAGAATTTGCTCCAAGAAGAAGAAAAGGATGGAGAAAGTCAACAGTTATAGTGAACAATGTATTTATTAGATGGACATTTAACTCTGATTTTAAGTAGTCTGACAAAAAATAAACAATGAGTAGCATTTAAAGATTTATTTATTTCCCCCATTCCCCCCGTTTCCCCCATTGTCTGCTCTCTGTGTCCATTTGCTGTGTGTGCTTCTGTGTCTGCTTGTATTCTTATTAGGCAGCTCTGGGAACCGATCCTGGGACCTTCCAGAGTGAGGCGATCCTGGGACCTTCCAGAGAGAGGCGATTACTCTCTGGCACCACCTCAATGCCCTGTTCTGCTATGTCTTCTTATTTTCTCTCTCCTGTGTCTCTTTTCTGTCATCTTGCTGCGCCAGCTCTCTGCGTCAGCTGGCACTCCTGCGCGGGGTGGCATTCCTGTGTGGGCCAGCACTCCACGTGGGTCAGCGTGCTGTGTGGGCCAGCTTGCCCTCACCTGGAGGCTCTGGGCATCAAACCCTGGACCTCTTATATGGTAGACGGGAGCCCAATGGACGTGGTTGAGACACATCCATTTCCCAATATTTGATTCTTTTAGCTGCTCTTAAAAATGGAATTTTTTTCTTGATTTTCTCTTCAGATTGCTCATGACTCATGTATAGAAACACTCCTGATTTTTGCATATTGATCTTGTATCCTGCACTTTACCGTATTCATTTATTAGCTCTGGTAGCTTTGTTGTAGATTTTTCAGGACTTTCTATGTATAGGATCATGTTGTCTGCAAACAGGGAAAATTTCACTTCTTCCTTTCCAGTTTGGATGCCTTTTTATTTCTTTCTCTTGCCTAATTGCTCTGGTTAGAAATTCCTGTATAATGTTGAATAAGAGTGGTGATAGCGGGCATCCTTGTCTTGTTCCTGATCCTAGAGGGAAAGCTTTCAACCTTTCACCATTGAGCGTCATGTTAGCTGTGTGGTTTTCATGTATGCTCTTTATCATGTTGAGGAAGTCTCTTTCAATTCCTATTTTTCTAAGTTTTTTTAATCAAGAAAGGATGCTAGATTTTGACAAATGCCTTTTCTGCTTCAATAGAGATGGTCGTGTGGTTTTTGCCCTCCATTCTGTTAATGTAGTATATTAATTGATTTTCTTATGTTGAACCACCCTTGCATAACTGGGATAATATCCACCAGCTCATGGTATATAATTCTTTTAATGGGCTGTTGGATTCAATTTGCAAGTATTTTGTTGAGGATTTTTACAACTATATTCATAAGTGAAATTGATCTGTAATTTCTTTTTTATCTGGCTTTAATATTAGGATGATATTGGTTTCCTAGAATGAGTTACATAGTGTTTTCTTTTTTTTTTTTAAAGATTTATTTATTTCTCTCCCCTTCCCCCCACCCCCGCCCTGGTTGTCTGTTCTTTGCTGCGTCTTCTTCTTTGTCCACTTCTGTTGTTGTCAGCGGCAGGGGAATCTGTGCTTCTTTTTGTTGTGTCATCTTGTGTCAGCTCTCCATGTGTGTGGCACCATTCCTGGGCAGGCTGCACTTTCTTTCGCGCTGGGCGGCTCTCCTCAACAGGGAGCGCTCCTTGCGCATGGAGATCCCTTACATGGGGGGACACCCCTGCATGGCAGGGCACTCCTTCTGCTCATCAGCACTGCACATGGGCCGGCTCCACATGGGTCAAAGAGGCCCGGGGTTTGAACCGCGGACTTCCCATGTGGTAGACGAACGCCCTAACCACTGGGCCAAGTCTGCTTCCCCATCATGTTTTCTTCTCTTCAATTTCTTGGATGAGTTTGAACAGTATTGGTACTAGTCCTTGGAATGATTGATAGAATGACCTGTGAAGCCATCTTGTTCTGGCCTTTTTTTGTTGTTGGTAGGTTTTTGGTGACTGATTCAATCTCTTTTCTTGTAATTTGTCTGTTAGAATCTTCTTTCTTCCAGAGTCAGTGTAGTTTACTCATGTGTTATTAAGAATTTGTCCGTTTCATCTAGGTTGTCTGATTTGTTGCCATACAATTGTTCATAGTATCCTCTTATGACCCTTTTTATTTCTGTGGGGTCAATGGTAATGTCCCCCTCCCCATTTCTGATTTTACCTATGTGCATCTTCTGTCTTTTTTTTTTTTTTTTGTCAGTCTAGCTAAGGGTTTGTCAATTTTATTGATCTTTTCAAAGAACCAACTTTTATTTTTTTCTATTTTCCTATTCTTAATTTCATTTATTTCTCCTCTAGTCTTTGTTATTTCTTTCTTTCTACCTGCTTTGGGACGCATTTGTCTTTTTTTTTTTTTTTTTTTTTTTTTAGAATTAGACACAAATTAAGAATAATAGTGGGAAGTGGATATGGCTCCCACCTACCACATGGGAGGTTGCTGGTTCAGATCCCAGTGGATCCTAAAGAAGACAGCAAGCTGGCGTGACAGGCAGGCATGGCAAGCTGACACAACAAGAGACACAGGAAGAAAAAACATAATGAGAGACACAACAAAGCAGGGAGCTGAGGTTCCCAATGCCTCCTAAAGAAGGCAGCAAGCTGATGCAACAAGGTTTTGCAACAAGAGACGAAGGGAGGAAAAAACATAATGAAAGACAACAAAGAGGGATCGGAGGTGGCTCAAGCAATTAGGCACCTCCCTCCCACGTCAGAGTTCCCAGATTTGGCTCCCTGTGCCTCGTAAAGAAGCAGGGAAGACAAACAGACACAGCAAGTGAAATACAACAAGGGGGTGAGGAGAAATAAAATAAATCTTAAAAAAAAAAAAAGAATAGTTACACCATCGTGGTATGACAGGGGGAGCACTTAGGTAAATGCCAGTTATTCATAATGGTTTGTTTCTTGGTGTGTGTGTGCATGTATAGTATTACATATATTCTTTTATATGTGTCAAATAACAAGTATTGCTTTAAGCAGATAAAGGGGGAGAGAGAGAGAGAATGATTCCTGAATAAAGACTGAAAGAATATAGACAAGAATATTAGGGGAGGTTGTCACTGGGTGGTAGGATTAGAAGTCATTTTAATTTTCTTATTTTCAATTTTTCTTAAATGAACATGTATTTTTTGGAAGAAAAAATAATATTTTAAAAAATCTGTCCTAATTTCATTCTGCAGTGTGAACATCCAAGTCTTAGCATAGTTATAAATCATCTCTGGAGGAAGAGGCTCAGAGTAAGCCTCCAAGATCACACATGACGCCGAGTTTGGCCAGGTAGAGCGCTGACGGTGGTGGAAATGAGGCTGCAGAAGGATGTTACACAACTGTGGAGGAGGGAGACACCTGACAGCTCAGTTTCAGTGTAGACAAGACTAAGGCAATAACAGTTCAAGAAAAATATGATATTTTTCTGACTTAGGACTGGAGAAAGGAACCTGAAAGCCATTCCTGTAAGTCCTGTAAGTCCACTGCCTTGCAAACTGTCCTTCCCCCAAAGGCAATAACATGGAGATAAGAATACAGGAAACAAAACCTCACCATCCCATCCTTGTGTCAAATTACAGAACGCTGACACCATCGCACATGTCATTCTGTGCTCTGCCACTTACAGGTGACACAACAGGACTGGTGAAGGTCCAGGAGAGAGTAACGAAGAGGGTAAGTAGAAAGAGTGACCTTTACAGAACTGCAAACGAAAACCGAGCCCTGTTCTGCAGAGGAAGGAAATCGTATGGGACGATCAGACCATCAGCTTTCTAAGATTGACACCATGGACAGCAGTCGTGCTAGTCACCAGAACCGCCCTTGGGTGGCACACTGAGGACAGTGCGGGACAAGGTAGCCAGCGAGACTGACTCACTGTGCTGCTGTGTGCTTGGACCACATGGGTATCTACCCCTCTGCCATACGTGCAAAGCTCAGCAGGCCAGAGGTAAAATGAGACCCAAGTGTCCTCAAGAATTAACCCAAGAAGGCAACTCAGAGACTACCATATCCAAGTGAGGATATACTCACAGAGTTTGCTCTTTTATCAAAGGTAAAATATTTGTGTGGTGTTATCAGACACCTCAGAGGGCCAGCAAATTCTATGTTGACTAAACTTCTAAACTGGCTTCTAAACGAGCTGTCCTCAATCTGGTATGCTTTCTCTTTTTTTTTTTTTCTTTTTAAGGAGGTACCAGGAATTGAACCTGGGACCCGTACATGCAAAGCACGGGCTCAACCACTGAGCTACACCCGCTCCCCTGGTACGCTTTTTGATAAATCACTTATATCTGGGCCCACCCTAGAGAAGTTGAATCTAAGTGCCCCAAGAGATTGAATGTGTAGCCAGTTAATTACTTGAAGAGATTCTGGTAGAAGGGAGGGTACAAAGGGTGATGGAGAACAAGCTAGAGTGGAAGCAAAGAAGAGAATCCTGCCATCCACCTGGAGTCTGTGTGTGCTGAAATCTGTCCTGGTTGGCCCTGTGTGGATGGTGGGGGTGGGACGGGGGGAGCCGCTTTAAATTCCAGAATGTTACCAGGTTGCCTTGGACGTTGGGCATTGTACATTGCTAAGGGCTCTTTATCACGTGAGGAAGGAAGGAGAAGAAAGATATGCAGTCCCCTTCCTCTTCTAGGCCCCACTTCTGTGCCACCTTTTTAACACTGGAGCGAAGGCCAGGGGACCCCGGGAACAGACAGATGCTTTCGATTTGCTCATGCTGAGCTGCTCCATCTCTCTCTAGCTTTGTCTGGTTTGTCCTGGTCATTTTTTGATTCCCTTGTGGTGGGATTGGCCTCTTCGGTCCTGTCCCTCGGCACGTGTGCTCCTTGTCTCAGCATTCAGAGCTTGGTCTGTACACAATCCAGCACTTTTCCTGTTCCCCATAACTAATTCTTTTGGGGCCCAGGTCACCACTTTTTCAGTTGAACTCTTCCTGAAGCCAGTTTCTAGGGGAAGGAGCTTCCCTGGGGCCTCTGGGGCTTCGGTCATGGCATATTCTGGGTGCTTCTTTCTGGGTGAGAGCCACCGTTTGCTTAGAACATCTCACATTGAGATGTTTCCACCTTTTGCAAAGATGCAGAAGCAAGGAGCCCAAACCGCAAAAGGGAAAAAGCCATCCAGTTACTTTCTAGATTCCCACTTTGAACTGGAGTGGTTACCACAGCTACAAGGCAAAACCATGTGCTCTGGGTGCTCCTGCAAAGATCTTTCCCTTAGGTGCAGCCACCCCATCTCCTTTACTTCTCCCTTTTACTCTTTCTCCAGATTGATGATGTGAACATTGCTAGCTCTTCAGATTCTTAAATGCAAAACTTGTAGAGTGAAGGAATCTCCAAAAACAAACTTCATCCAGAGAGACAATTTCTTGTACCCATTACATCCCACTGGGTACAGTTTGATTTGATTTGCTGAGGCTTTTAAAGAGATAACTCTCATCTTGGTTACTTGCCCACCTACCCCATCCTTTTTTCTTTCCTACCTCCTGCATCCTCCCTGTTTTAGCTTCCTTGTAGCTTCCATGCAATGGGTTGGCTGAAATTTCTTGGCTCACAGTTTTGAGGCTAGGAGAAGTCTAATTCAAGTCATCTTCAATGTGATGTTTTCTTCTAGGGCTGGCTGCCAGTGATCCTTGGTCCTGGGCTCCTCTGTCCCATGGCAGCCTCTCCTGGCCACTCCCTTCTCTTCCAGGTTCTGTTGACATTCAGCTTCTGGCCGCTGTCTCTGTGGCTTTCTCTCTGTGGGAAGTTCATTCTGCTTAGAAAGGACTCCAGTAACTGGATTAAGACCCCTCCTGATTGAGTTGGGCCACACCTTAGTTGAAGTAATCCCATCAAAAGGTCTACTTACAATGGATTCACACCCACAGGAATGGAGTAAGTTTAACATGCTTTTCTGGGGTACTTAGTTCCAAAGCACCACACTGCCTTCCACACAATAAGTGTTAATTTCTTACCTCATTCATTTGACTCCACACATTCACACATACTATTTCCCTCATTCTAGACCATCCTCTGTAGTCTCCATCAATACCTGTCCACAACCTGTTTCAAAACCCAATTCAGGGAAGTGGACTTGGCCCAGTGGTTAGGGCATCCGCCTACCACATGGGAGGTCCGCGGTTCAGACCCCGGGCCTCCTTGACCCGTGTGGAGCTGGCCATGCGCAGTGCTGATGCGAGCAAGGAGTGCCCTGCCACGCAGGGGTGTCCCCCGCGTAGGGGAGCCCCACGCGCAAGAAGTGCGCCCCGTAAGGAGAGCCGCCCAGCGTGAAAGAGCAGCCTGCCCAGGAATGGCGCCGCACACACATTGAGCTGACACAGCAAGATGACGCAACAGCAACAAAAAAAGAAACACAGATTCCCATGCCGCTGGCAACAACAGAAGCCAACAAAAAGAAGACGACACAGCAAATGGACACAGAGAACAGACAACTGGGGTGGGGCAGGCAGAAGGGGAGGAGAAATAAATAAAATAAATCTTAAAAAAAACAAAACAAAACCCAATTCAAACACCTTCTTGGAGAAGACTGCTTTCTTAGAGTTACCCTTATTCTATTCTGATCACTTTTACATGGTTTCACTTTCCCGGTTAGACCTTGTTATGGTGTAGTGAGTTTTGCATTTGTTAACAGGTTACTTCGTAAGTAGTCTTGGGTTGTTTCCTATGGGTCTCTGCTGTTTTCTTCAACTTGGTGGCAAGTTCCTCAATCCCAAGTCTCATGGTCAGAACACATAAGAGCTGAGGCAGTGAGTGATGAGGGTCAAACCTGGGTGTTTCTAGTTGGCTCCTGGCTGTGGTGTAGGTGTCGAGTGTGATTACAATTCACAAGGCTTTCTCCTGCATGTAGACTGACACAGCTTCAACCACCAGCAAACACCCTTTCAGAAAACTGGAAAAATCATAGACCTGAGGAGATTCAGAATCTGTTCAGGACCTTAGATATCTAGTAAGAAACAACAAGAAGGAACCCTTGCAAACCCTGCACAAGCCCCAATGCCCTATACTGTTACTAGGACTCTTTCTCTAACAGCTAATATTTAACCAATACCTACTGTGTTCTGGGCTATGAAATAGTAAGTGGAATTGGAACTAGGCCTGGGAATTTCTGCTTAAAGAAGCTTATTGATTTTCAAGAGAGACTGGGTTAAGTGCATTTTAATAGAGGTTCAAAGAGCTAAGGAAGCCCAAGGGAAGAGAAGATTAATTCAGTCTAGAGGCATGTTACATAGATTGTAACAGTACAACTTCCATTGAATGTGCCTATTAAGCAAGCATGCCCTGTGTACTCCCCTCCCCACTGACTCTGACCAGTCATGTGACTAGCTTTGACCAATGGGATATCAGCACATATGACACAAGTAAAGCCTTGGTGGATACTTGTGCAATGGGGCTTGCTATCTAGGAATATTGCTCTGAGTCCACCACGTAAGAATGTGAAATCTCATGAAGGAAAGCTGAGGCCCCCCGATAGTACCCACTGCCTATCATGCGAGTGCAGTCATCTTTAACATCTCAGTCCAGCTGACCTTACTGTGAAGTACAGCCACATGGGGAACCCTGGTGAAACCTGAAGAGGAATTTCCTAGCTGACGCAAAGAACTTGAGAAATAACAGCTGGATGTTGCTTAAAGACTCAAAGTTTTAGGGTGATTTGTTACAAAGCAATAGGTCACATACAAAAATTGGTGCCTGGAAGGAGGCAGGGCTGTAATAAAAGCACAAAACGTGGCATTGGCTTTGGACTGAATGGTAGATGGCAGCCGGGTTGGTGACATGGACAGTTAGTGGACACTGGAGGATTCATGAGGAAGCTGCTCTGGGGGTTGGAAAGTTAGCGACCTGTGATTTATAGTAGTGAAACAAGCGGCAAAGCTGTCACCTGAGGTAACTTGGAAGATAGGAAAAAAATACCTAATGAATTTGTGAATCTGACTAAGGAAATTTCCAGGGAGAATGTGTAATCGTTTTTTGGCTCTTTTTTTAGCAGCATATGATAGCGTAAGGGAGACAGGAACTGATGAGTTTGCAAGAATTTAGAAGAAACATGGCAGGTTCAGTATGCACTGGGTTGCAAAATAAAATGCTTCAAATATTCAGTCTCTCCAACCCACAAAAGAATCTCTAAGAAATAGCTTCAGGGTAAAGATCAAATCAAGTTTGAGGTTATAAGACTCTTTCTTAAAACCTCAGAGAGATTTAAGGTGGTGCCTGGAAGACCTCTCAGAAGAAAGAGGCTTCTAAGAATCTTGAGGTCATGCCGCCATGACTCCCCAACGTGCTGCCAAAACAGAGGTAGCATAATCTCTAAATAATTGTAGGTCTGGCTTTTTTCTACCCAAGTAGACTATATTCTAGTACATAAAAGCCCACCAAGTTTTAAGGGAGTTGTAAGATAGAGAGAGTTCAAGGAAAGCAGATGTGGCTCAAGTGATAGGGCCTCTGCCTACCATATGGGAGGATCCAGGTTCGATCCTTGGGTCCTTCTGGTGAAAAAGAGGAAGAGAAAGCATGCCTGCACAGCGAACCAGTGCCTGCGTGGTGAGCCAGTGCCTGTGCAGCAAGCCAAGTGCCCACACGGTGAGCTGAGTGCCTGTGTGACGAGCTGAGTGCCCACATGGTGAGCTGAGGGCCCATGCGAGTGCCTGCATGGTGAGCCAGTGCCCATGCAAGTGAGTCATGCAGCAAGATGATGACGCAATAAAAGAGAGATAAAGGGGAGAGTCAAGGTGACCAGGAACTGAGGTGGCGCAATTGACAGGGAACCTCTCTCCACATCAGAGGTCCCCAGGATAGAATTCCAGTGAATCCTAAAGGAGAAAGACAAGAAGAGAAGACAAAAAGAGAAATAGATACAGAAGACCACACAGCGAATGGACAGAGACAGCAAAAACAGCAGAGTAGGGGCAGGGAAGGGGAAGGGGAAGAGAAAAAACAAAAAGAAAGAGACAGTTCAAAATAAAAAGAGGCCTCTGGATCCCAAACTAAGTAGGTTGAGAATGCTACTCAACTACCTACACAGGCCAATTCTTATTGAAAAGGATTGAAATAGATCCCAGAGTTCTAAGCAAAAGCCCAGAGGGCTAAGAAAGGAGCCAAAGCGAACAACGGATTAAGGAATTACTCTCAGGGAGGCTGAACAGGGCCCTAATGCCCTTCCAAAGTAGAGGTCCTAGGCAAGAGTCCTGCTGGAACTGCTCTACATGCCCATCCCTCTCCTTTCTGGATACGAGTGTTTCCTGAGGTTGTCCCATCCCTGTCTCTCCACCTTATGTTGGTGGAGGTATGGGAGGGATCATAGAGAATTTATCTTTTCAGCCAGTCAGTCCTTGGCTCAAGAGAAGCTTCATCTACATCTGGACCTGAGACAGATCAGGAGACCCTGCCTCTGACCCTGGTACCATGATTGGGTGAGACTTGGAGGGATCAAGGACGAGTGAGTGTATTCTGTCTGAGGGAAGGCTATGACCAATCTGTGATGGAGGGACAGACGTAGAAGGCGATCCCAGTGGAGGCCCAGTAGATCATGCCTCCCAGATACACCCCCACGTGCATTCCCCATCCCATGGACTCTGAGTTTGGCCTTGTGATCTGCTTTGGCCAATGGGACATCAGCACACGTGACACAAGCAGCGGCTTGATGAGCACTAGGGCGCTGGATCTGACCCCCCTGGAACTCTGCCCTGAGACCACCATGTGAGGAAGCTGGCCTGGCTCACCGGAGGAGAGACCATATCCAGGAGTACCAGGATGCTCTTTACCAGCAACAGCTGCCAGATATCTTGGGCCATCCGGCCCAGCTCACCATCAGCTGAGGGTTTTTAGGCTAAACCAGAGGAAACAGCCAGCCAACCCACAGAAATTGAGAAACGACAAAACCTTGTTAGATGAAATAAAAAGAGCATTGGGGTGGTTTCGTTAGGCAGCAGTAGATAACTGATATGTAGGAAGATTGAAAAAGTCTTCTTGGAAGAGCTCTACTTGATCAGAGAGGATGAGCAAGAGGAGAGCCAGGAAAGGGTATTCCTGGCATCGAAAGTGAAGGTAAGAGTGTAAGCGAAGGTGTGGAGGGGGGAGGACAGGGATTTAGTCTTTGCAGGTACTACTCCAAGGAGTGAGAGAGCCCTCTTTGAGAAAGCAACAGCATTAAGTCTTTCATTATTGACCAGAAGTCTTGGCTTAGCCGTGGCATCTGCAAGGTCCAGAACTGTTCCACCTCTACTGCCCAAACATGCCATGGCAGAGGCTTTCATGTGGTGCTGGCCATCACAAGCATGTGCTGCCACGGTTCAGACTGTGCATGTAACAGATGATGAACAACACAAAAACCATACCAGCTGGGCACAGGAGAGAAACTGCAGAGGACTCGAGGTCATGAGACTTAGGTTTACCACGTGCACTATCATTTTCAAGGCATGGATCATGAGCAACGTATGTGATGCCTCTGGATCTCATGTCTTCATTTTTTAAATGAGCAGATGTCCTTTAGGTGTCTGCTCTAAAGGTCTAACATTCTAGAAAGAGATTTTAACGCATAAATAAACACAAGAGTGCCTCCCACATAATAGGCCATCAAACGTTTGTTGGCTCTGAGTAGGCAGGAGCAAGAATATAGACTGTGATAGCAGTGATACACTATTATATCTATAAATTGACACAACCCTTTTGGAAAGCAATATGGGAACATAAATCAAGTCATAAAAATGTTCACGTCCTTTGACTTTATAATCCCATTCTTGGGAATTTATCAAGGCAATAATTAAACATAAGAAAGCAGCTACATCAGAAACCATGTAAATGCCTAACAGTAAGGATAAAGACATTATTCCATTTGCAATATTATGTAGACATTACAAGTATTGTTATGAATGCTGTGGAATCATGGGGAAATGTTGATGACTTCATAATTGGTAAAAAAGGAAAAATACATAGACTATTATAACTGTAAAAATAGACTCTGCATATAGACAAAAGCTAGAAAGAAATGGGCAAATATGAGAAGAATTCTTTAAAAGAACTCAGATTATGGTGGAGAGGTTTCCTTTTTTTTCCATTATTTTCCTTAAGGCGTTTACCAGTTGTCCTTATAATAACAAAGTCTTTTAAAACCCTATTATCTCTCTAGCCCTTCACTCTGGTGACTAAGTGTTCTGCAGAGCAGGAGAATAGAAAAGCCCACCACTGGGTCTGGGGTGGCCTGGGGCCCTCCATGCTTCTACCTGGACACAGACGTGAGCATGTCCTGGTAGCATCCAGCAAACCCACAGGGGCCAAGGGCGGTGACCAAGAGCACCTGAGCTAGGAGAGGGTGATCGAGGCCACCTGTAACAGCACCGAGGAGGGGAACCACGAAGAGGGTAACAAGGCAGAGCAGAGAGAGGGCGAGAGCGAGAGAAAGAGGAGAAAGAAGGGAGGTAGGTAGGTAGGGGGCGAAAAAGAAACAGGAACAGAAGAGATTAAGGTCCAAGGGAGAACCTGTCAAGGTGGGAAACCAGCGCACCAGGCCCCGGAGAGGAAGAGCTGACATCAGCTGGAAGGATCCCAGGAACCAGGCATTGGAGGACGGCGACCAGGGAAAGATTTCCAGCTCTATAACTACCGTCAGCCACAAAGCCAAGGTGGGCGACCCCTCAGCGCACTGGGGCAGGGGGGAGTGGTCCAGGCGAGCAGGAGCCGAGAACAGGCCGCCAGGGCAGGGAGACGGCGGGAGGAGAGGGAGGCTGGAGCCAGGCGGGGCAGCGCTGCAGAGGGCGGGCCTGGCCGAGCTTCAGGACAAGCCACAGCGGCAGGAGGGTGAGGACAGAACCGGCGAAGACAAGGCAGGGCGCCGGGCCAGGGAGGGATGACAAGAGCTTGCCTGGGCCGCGGTCTCAGGAACAGACGGGTGTAAGGGGAGCGGCAGGGCTGGGACAGGCTTTGGTGACTGATGGGTGCTGGGTGGCAGGAAGGTGTTGTAGATGACTCCAGGCTTTAGAGCCCGGGGGACTGCACCGGGGAGGTGGACAGCTGGCAAGGGACAGTGCTGGGAGGTTAGGGGGCCTCAGAAGCGGAGGGCTTAGGATGGCGGGAGTGGAAAAGCAGGTGGCCCTGTCTGGCGAGCAGTCTGAAGTTTAGAGGTGAGCTTGATAGAGCAGTCTGGGCTGAATTTGAGAGCCGTATATTAAGGGCTTCCGTTGAGGAGGTCCAAGTATCTGAGGTTGAGAAAGTATGTAGAGGGTTGGAGGCAGAAAGATGGAGAACTACAGTTAGGCTTCGGAGGCGGAGAAGCAAAAGAGAAAGAGGACGGAAGTGCAGGCGGAGGAGGCGGAGGTGAAGCAGAGTCAGGGAGGCCTGGAGGAAGGGAGGAAGGGCGAGGGCTGCGCGGCAGGGTGGGCAGGGGCTCTCCAGCAGCTGCGCTCAGGGGCAGGAGCAGGCCACAGGGCGTTATTGAGACATGGTGGCTGGCGCTGGGGGGTAGGAGAGGAGAGCTGGGATGCACCCTGAATGGTTTCGTAGGGTGGACACATTCGAGCATGTCTGCAGGTAAGAAACTGGTGGGTGAAGGGGCAACGGCGAGCATCAGGGACCCGGAGAAGAGCGGGGGAGGCGCTGGTCGAGCCAGTCTCCTTGGAAGAGGGAGTCTTGATCGTCAGAGGCAATGATGTTCAAGTGTTTGGTTTTTTTAAAAATAAAACCACAGAAACTTTCTTTCGAGTAAACTTGCTTCAGAGCCCAACATTTAAATCGTTGGTGCTGAGCCGAAATAAGGAATGGAGAAGCCAGGGAGGCCCTCGGCGCCCTGGGGCCTCAGGTCCAAGGCCGACACACACACAAAGTTTAATATTTGGGGGGAGACAAGATTTATAAGAACGTCACAAAGCAAGCCGCAATAAATTTCTAAAAAACTTGAAATCATTCAAGGTATCTTCTCCAGCCACAATGGAAAGAAGTTAGAAACCAATAGCTGAAGAGGAAAACTCACAAATATGTAGAAATTAAACACTACACTCTTTCTTAAACAACTAGTGGGTAAAAAAGAAATCACAAGGGAAATTAGAAATATCTTCAAATAAATGAAAAACGAAGACACAACATACCGAAGGCAGCACTCAGAGGGGAATTTATGGATACTGAAAAAGAATACTGAATACTGAAAAAGAATACTGAATACTGAATACTGAAAAAGAAGCTTGAGCGCAGGCTGTGAGGGGGAACCAGCTTCGCCTCCAGTAGTGGCCTGGGAAGCCCAGGGCAGCCTGGACAGTCCCACAGCTGTGTGGTGGCTGCCCCCACCCCCCCATCTAGGAGGCCGAGGCTGAGGCCAGCGTGCCCCACCTGCGCCCCTTGGCTGCAATGGCCCTTGCGGCCCCTTCTCCGAGGGGCTGGGAGCTGCCCTGGTCAGGAAGTGGTTGTCGCGGAGGCTGCTCGAGCAGCTGGTGCCCTCGCAGGTTGAACTCTACTGGCTTTGCCGCTCCCCATCAGGCAGTTCCTGGACTTTGGGAGAGGTAATGAATGCTAGAAAACATCACGTTTCTATGAAAGGAACTTCCTGTGCAACTGTCTAATGTGAGAGAAGTGAATCTTCTGCCAGATAACTTGCTTAACCGGCCACTGGTGGGATTGGTTCAAAGTCGGTACTGTATGTGCAAAGCTATCTTGAGCTTTTAGAGTATGAAAATAAGAGCTCTGAGGATCAGCAGTTTCTTGATAACTTTCTCAAGTCCTGATTAAAGTCAGAAATAGATGTAATGATAGGGCTTCTGTAATGGCCCAGGCGGTGACTAAATACAAGAAGAAGGATTTGACCCTTTCGTTGGCAGTAAAATATGGTATTTTCTGGGTCATTTTTATACCAACCACATCTCTTTCCACATGCTTATTAATCAGCACACACTTCTGTTCAGTGGTGACCCTCATCCTAAACACATAGGAAGTATTGATCTCTCTTGTAATGTGGCCAGTGTCATTAAAGAAACATATGAAATAGCCAAGATGCTCTGTGAGCAATATTACCTGGGAGCTGCAGAGCTGGAAATTGAAGAAATCAATGCCAAGGCTCCAGACAAAGCTATTTAGGTTGCTTATGTGTCCTGACATCTGTTTCACATGCTATTTGAGTTGTTCAAGAACTTAATGAGAACACAGTAGAATTATATGAAGATAGAAAAGAGGGCTACCTGGCTGTTAAAACCCTTGTTACTTTGGGTAAAGAAGATTTATCCATTAAGATAAATGACCAAGATGGTGGAGTTCCACTTTGGAAAATAGATAATCTTTTTAGCTATTTGTATTCAACTGCTCCTATACCAAGCCTAGAGCCTACAAGAGCTGCCCCTTCAGCTGGATTCAATTATGGTTTGCCAATTTCTCATCTGTATGCTAGATATTTTCAAGATGATCAAAAACTTTATTCCATAGAAAGGGTGGGTATTGATGGTGTCATTTATTTGAAGGCTCTTTCAAGTAAATCCTCTGAGAGACTTCCTATCTTTAATAAGTCAGCACGGTGCCATTACAAGACCACACCTGAAGCTGGTGATTGGAGCAATCCTAGCAAAGAACCCAGGGATGCTTCAAAATACAGGATTAAACTGGACAAGATCAAGACCAATAGAACTTTCTAGAAAACTGAATTCTCTAGTCTTCTCTGTGAAGAAAGATTGCCTTCTGCAAGTCAACCATAAAGAACTCCTTTCCTTCACCAAATGTGAGTATTGCAGCTTAGTTATTCCACTGCTGGGATGAGTATTTTCTCTGTATCAACTGGACATTTTCCTTGGAAGGTCTTTCCTATAGCTTTACCAGCTTTTCCACTAAACTAGTAACTTGAGTAATTTTTGTAGTATCTTGCTCTGTAGTGTGACTGGTGCCTGGGACAAATGAGTACAGAGCCTCCCTATAGGGTTCTCACGTCCTCATACCCTACACTTCATTCTCATAGCACTGAATGTGCTATCTCTACAGAATTCTGAGTTCCCTCCCCATTCCAGTCACTGACGATACCTATTGTTGCTCTTTGTGACCAAATACCATGTTTGTGTCAAACCACCAACTAGGGCCCAGGGAATCTGGAAGTCAAAGACACCGTCTGAGTGTGTCTTGCTAATTCAGTCCCAGAGCACTTCCTCCCTCATAGGTATCCACTCTCTGATTTAGACTTGCCTTCCTCCATCTGATTATGTTCTCATTGTGAGCTGTAGATTGTTTCATGTTAGATCTTACTTGATGTGTTTATTTTATTTTAAAATTAGTTTGTATACTCCCATTCTGTTAATTGAAGTATACCAAAGATTTAAGAAAGAATAAAGACCTCAAGTAAATAACCTAACCTCACACCTGGAGGAACTAGGAAAGAAGAACAAACTAAATTGTAGGTGAGCAGAAGGAAGGAAATAATAAAGAACAGCATAGAGGTAAATGAAACAGAGAAAAATAATTATGAGACTTAATGAAGCCAAAAGCTGGTTCTTTGAAAATACCAATAAAATTAACAAACTTTTAGCTAGACTGGCAAAGAAAATAAGAGAGTGGACACAAGTAATTGAAATCCCAAATGAAAAGGGCATTACTATGACCTCACAGAAATAAAAAGGATTATAAGAGAATTTTATGAAATATTGTATGCCAACACATAGATTACCTAGAGGAATGGACAAATTCATAGAAACACAGACTACTACACTGACTCAAGAAGAAATATAAGATCTCAACACACCCATAACAAAGAGTAATAATAATTTTAAAAATCCCCCTACAAAGAAAGTTCATGACCAGATGGCCTTACTGGTTAATTTTGCCAAACATTCCAAGAAGAATTAACCCCAACCATCAAACTCTTCCAAAAAATTGAAGAGGAAAGAACACTTCCTAACTAATTCTATGAGGCTAGGTCATCCTAATACCAAAGCCAAATAAAGATATCACAGGAAAAGAAAAGTATTAGACCAATATCCCTCATGATATGGATGCAAAAATGCTCAACAAAATACTAGCAATCCAAATCAAGGATGTTACATACCAGGGATGTAAATAATTTGTACACAGAAAACTAAAACTAAAAATATTGCTGAAAGAAATTGAAGAAGACTTAAATAAATGGAAATAAATTCCATGTTTATGGATTGGAAGACTTAATATTGTTCATATGTCAATACTATCCAAAGTGATTTATATATTCAACACAATCCTAAACAAAATTCTAACAACTTTCCAGAAATGGAAAAGTCAATCATTAAATTCATATGGAATTACAAGGGACCCTGAATAGCCAAATCATCTTGTAAAAGAACACAAGTTGGAAGACTTATATTTCCTATTCAAAAACTTATTACAAAGCTACAGTAACAAAAAGAATGTGGTACTGGCACAAGGACAGATATATAGACCAAGTTCAGAAATAAACCCACATATCCATGACCAACTGATTTTTGACAATGCCAATTCCACTCTATGGGAAAAGTATAATCTCTTCAACAAATGGTGGATATCCACATGTAAAAGAATGAAATTAGGTCCCTACCAAATATCCAAGATGGATCAAGGACCTACATATAAAAACTAAACCATAAAACTCCTAGAAGAAAACATAGGGAAATATTGGGATCTTGTACTAGGCAATGGATTCTTAGACTTTACACCAAAAGCATGAGAAACAAAAGAAATACATACCTTTAAAACTTTTGTGCATGAAAGTATGTTATTAAGAATGTGAAAAGACAACCTAGAGAATGGAGAAAATTGGAAACCACATATATGATAAAGGTTTAATATCTAGACTATACAAAGAAATCCTACAACTCAACAAAAGACAAATGACCCAATTAAAAAATGGACCAATAACTTGAATAGACATTTCTTCAAAGAAGATATACAAACGGCCAAAAAGCACATGAAAAGATGGTCAATGTCATTAATCATTTGGAAAATGCAAATCAAAACTAGAATGAGATACCACTTATACTCACTAAAATGGCTATTATTTTAAAAATGGAAAATAACAAGTGTTGATGAGGCTATGGAGAAACAGGAACACTTGTACATTGTTGGTGAGAATATAAAATGGTGCGGCCACTGTGGGAAACAGTTTGGTGATTCCTCAGAAAGGTAGGCATAGAATCACCATAAAGCCCAGCAATCCCACTTCTAGGTATTCAGTATACAAAAAAAAAAAAAAAAAAATTGAAGGGTGAGACTTGAACAGATATTTGTACACCAGTGTTCCCATCAGCAATATTCACAATAGCCAAAAGTTTTTAACAACTCATGTGTCGGGAAACGGACTTTGGCCCAGTGGTTAGGGCGTCCGTCTACCATATGGGAGGTCCATATGGGAGGTCCGCGGTTCAAACCCCGGGCCTCCTTGACCCGTGTGGAGCTGGCCATGCGCAGCGCTGATGCGTGCAAGGAGTGCCATGCCACGCAAGGGTGTCCCCCGCGTGGGGAGCCCCACGCGCAAGGAGTGTGCCCGTGAGGAGAGCCGCCCAGCGTGAAAAGAAAGAGCAGCCTGCCCAGGAATGGCGCCGCCCACACTTCCCGTGCCGCTGACGACAACAGAAGCGGACAAAGAAACAAGACGCAGCAAATAGACACCAAGAACAGACAACCAGGGGAGGGGGGGAAATTAATTAAATAAATAAATCTTTAAAAAAAAAAAAAAAAAAAGACAAAAAAAAAACAACTCATGTGTCCATCAGTAGATGAATGGATAAACAAGATGTGGTATACATATACAATGGAATATCATTTGGTCATAAAAAGGAATGAAGGTCTGATACATGGCACAACATGCATCAACTTGAAGACATCACATTGAGTGAAATATACCCAATACAAAAGGACAAATATTGTATCATTTCAATTACATGAAATAAATAGAATATGCATATTCATAGAGATAGCAAGTTAATTACAGTTTACCTGGGGTGGGGTGTGGGGTAATGGAAAGTTCATGCTTAATGGGTAGAAAGATTCTGTTTGGGGTGATGGAAACATTTTGGTAATGGATGGCAGTAATGGTAGCAAAACATTGTGAATGTAACTAATACCACTGAATTATGCACTTGAAGATGTATATAATGGGAAGTTTTATGATATGTATATGTTACAACAGTAAAAAATTTAATAAGAACATAAAGAATTTAGTGAAGTTGAAAGGGATATATTTTGCTTTGGGCATGATGGGGATATTGAAACTGGATGCTTGAAGAAAGGAGAAATTGTTTGGAAGAGTCATTGTGAAAAAATGAGCTACTCTTTCTAATTGAGCTGGGGAAAAGTGGGATTTCCAAACACACAGATTCATTTAGAGTTAGCATGAATCCGTACATGGTGCCAACTGGCACACTGCTTTTCTCCATCAATTGGCAGCCTCAAGCAGAAGAAGCAATAAGACGGTGATTGCCCAGCACGAGAACTGACACAGCAAGCCTAATGGAAGGACGGGACCTGAGAGACTCTGAGCAGCTTTCAAGGACGTGCTAAAGAGAGCCAGCCTTTTCTGGGGTTCTCTATTTGCCAAGCAAGACAGCAGGACCTTCTGTTGTGCACAGGGAGGCACTCCTTCAGCTGGTATCAGCGGACGCACGAGACGACTTTAAAGGACAGGGCACTAACAACTTTGAATTAAGATTTCCAGTGATTCACTTCCAAAAACTATATACATAACAGAACAAAAATAAATCAATACAACTCAGACCACAGTGAGTGGTGCTGGACCTTGCAAATGCCTGTATCTGGAGAGCTGGGCACCACCGCCCCTGCCCAGGCAGGGCTGCTGGCCATGGCACCTGCTCATCCCCATCTGGAACCCAAAGCTGGGATGTCTGAAGTCTTCTAGGAGTCTTCAATGCGCAAGCCTAGAAGGACACTTGGCTATTTCAATTTCGGGAAAGAAAGGAGCACTATTGGGCTTCAGACACACTGTTCCTGTAGGCGAAACCACACAGCAGTGTGAAGCATGAAGGACACGAGCCCAGCAGTGATTACGGCACAGGTGATCTTAAGAACAGAGCTGGGCACGGGTAAAAACAAAGCCAAGTTTTCACGAGGCGCCCCTAGCCTTCCTTTCTCTGGGACTACTGGTGCGTCAGCACAGGCTTGGGAGCCAGTCCTCTAAGATCTTCGCTTCAGCATGTCTTATTTCTGTTATCTTGGGCAAGTTGCTCTAGCTCCCCAATCTAGCTCAGTTTCTCATCTGCAAATTGGGGAGTTAAAATAATTAAATGAGCTGTGTGTGTAAGTGCATAACACAGAATCTAGTTCACAGCAGATAATCAGCAAATATCAGCTTCCTTCTTTTCCCACCTCAGTGACTTCCTTTACCACCCAGCTGCCCCCAAGCCTCTGTACTTTGCAAGCCTAAGCTCCCTCTGCTCTCCGGCACCCTCTCAGGAGGCTGAGGTTTAAGATTCCCAGAAAAAGAAAAAGGAAACACTGCACATTTTCCTCCTAGTGGTGAAACAAGCCCGTTGCAGGTGCATGCAATAAATTACAAGTTCACACTTGATTGGTTTATGAATCAGAGATTAGGTCTCACTTACAAATACCTTTCTGAGTCATTAGCAACAGATCACCGTAACTAGAGTTTCCTGCTTCCTATCCATGTGTGTTCGCGCTGGGGTAGGGGCTCATAGGAGACAGGAGAGGATGCCAATAGGTGGGCGTCACTTCACATAGTCACCAGGCGAGCTCACCGACAGGCAGTGTGTGGATGGGCTGTGACCCACAATCAAGCAGCTGGCGTCACCGCAGTAAGCCAGGAGCTGGACCCAGCTGGGACTTGGAAGGGTGCATAGGGAGCCAAGCAGAAGCCCCGTTTCCTGAGCTCTCGGCCATGGGCGCTGGTAGGACCCAGTCGAGCATCAGGGGTAGGTTCCAGCCTGAAAACAACCTTGACCACAAGTCCCTGAACTCTGTCCTCTGGATGTGTCTCACATCGAGTTGACCCCTACGTCAGTCTAATAGGTGAACTTGTCAGAAACGCCAATTGCTAGACCCTATCCCAGACCTACCATTCTAGAGACAGGGACTAAGAACCTGTACTTTCAGTACCCCCTCCCCGAGATGACACCCGTCACACTGAATTTGGAGAATTACAGGGCTAAGCCTAATTGATTAACTGCCCCTTGACTAGCAGAAAGAGCCTCCCAAGGGCTTAGGATCAAGGGCCAAGTGGCTGCAGCTGAGGGCAGTGGGCACGGACACGGCATGCAGCACTATGCGCCCACTCTCTCCCTGGAGAGGGTTCTCTATATCTTCTCCCACTAAATGAAGAAAAACCTAAATATGTGATAAGTCGGGGAATCATATATAACCTGTGGTAGACATCAACACAATGAATTAGACAGTCATTCAAATTATGATAAAGATCGCGGAGAAACTTAGGGAAACATTTACAAAATATCAGTGTAGAAATATCTACAGCTTGATTATAGCTATACAAAATATGGAAACAAAACAATATGTAAAAAAACTGGTGGGAGTTGTGACAGATAATATGTTATATTTGTTCCTTAAAAACTAAAAAACAAAAGCGTTACGGTATTACAGTGAATAGAAACTCCCTTTCTATTGCCCCTTTTCTTTCCTGAATTAAAAATGGCAAATGCTACTCAGGACTGATACCTACAAAAACAGAATTGTACGTAAGTGTTGAGTATTTGCTAACCTTGAAAGGTCAAAAAAATATCCCCAGTGAAGTACATGCCAGATAAGCTGGCTGGAAGCTCTGTTCTCAGCAACCAGAGCCTGCGCCCTCTGTTAAAGTAGCTCGTTAATGACCTAATGCAGACGCAAGTGAAGAAGAGCCATCTTTCAGCAGCTGTTCAAGCAGCAGGCTGGAAACTCCCCTCCGACAGCATAGAGGGATGAAGTTTTGGCTAAGTGTTGTACAAGATCAGAATGGACTTTTTATATGGACAACTTCTGGGTGAGCCTTATTTTGAGTCTCCATCCTATGCTCCAGAATGGCAGATTTCCAGCCTCTGCCTGAAAGTGGATGAAGAGGGGAGGAAGTCTGAAAGATGCCCGACTTCCCTTCACAGCTTGTAAGGTGAGGGCAGCTGTGATAACAGCCTATAAATACCCCAGGGTGGAAATGCTCCGGGCTGGCCACTCCTGGGTGGAATTGCACAAGCCAGCGGTGTTGCTATGCAAGGAAGTGCAGGCAGAGAAATCTTAGCCTGAAGGTCAAGTTTTAAACTCCAAGAGTCAGCAAAATCATCCTCCCCCCAGGGAAGAAGGCAGTAGGAGAGAAAGCCAGCTCTCGAGACATAAGGAGAAATTTGGAGGGTTTTGTCCATGAGAGGAGGCAGAGCTAAAATATGCAGAGGAGTGCTTGTCTTCTGGAAGAGAGTTAGTACAACGGCGATGTTGGGTATGGCGGGGAGAAGAGTTGGCAGAAGATGGAGAAAAGCATCTTTTTCAGGTGGAACAATAGAAAGTACCATCTCAGGCTGATGCTTCCCGTTGCAGTCTTTGGTTCTTCCAATTCCTAAAGGACACAAATACCCTGTCACTGAGTTAATCCTATCCATCAGTCTTGAAAATGGCGCTCTAAAATGAAGGTGACTAATGAAACAAAAAGTTTCTGGCTTACAGATAAAACTTGAAACAGTGATGCACTAAAATGAAAAAATATAAAATTTCCATAATAATATTAAGATTATAGGGTCTCCTGAGGCTGCTTCCTCCCAGGCAGAGCATCTGTAATCTGGGTGACTGACAGAAGGTGTGCGGTGACATCAGGGCTTGGTCCTGCTAGCTCAGTAGTAAGACAGAACATAAACATCAATAACTCAAAGAAAAAAAGAGAACATTATTACACGATTTCTTTATTCTTTCTCTACAAACCCTATCATTCTAATTCATGACTATTTCATTAAACTATTCACCAAATTACCTCCACCTTGAAGATCAGAAATATATTTCATATATTTTTATCTCCCAAATACATAGGCCTTCATATTTGTTGATTTCAGTTATTAACACTACGTAACAAATTCAAGTCAAATTTGAACATAAAATATTTTCTTAGGAAAATTAGAACACATACATTAACTTATGGTTCAACATACCATAACTTACAGGATGCAGCAAGTACAGTGCTTAGAGGGAAATTTACAGTTAAAAATGCCTACACTAAAAAAAGAAGACAGATCTCAAAACAATACCTAACCTTTTGCTTTAAAACACTGGAAAAAGAACAAACTGAACCCAAAAAAAGCAAAAGGAAGGAAATAATAAAAATCACATTTTAGCTTGCTAAAAGCTGCTGGGAGCAACATACCAGAAATGGGTTGGCTTTTACAATAGGGATTTATTAGGTTAAAAGCTTACAGTGTTGGGAAGTGGATGTGGCTCATCTGATAGACTGTCTGCCTACCATATAGGAGGTCCAGGGTTCGATACTCAGGGCCTCCTGGCCCATGTGGTGAGCTGGTCCACATGCAGTGCTGATGCACACAAGGAGTGCCCTGCCACGCAGGAATGTCCCCTGTGTAGGGTAGCCCCATGCGCAAGGAGTGCTCCCCGCAAGGAGAGCCGCCCCACGTGAAAAAAAGTGCAGCCTGCTCAGGAGTGGCGCTGCACACATGGAGAGCTGACGCAGCAAGGTGACACAACAAAAAGAAACAGATTCCTGGTGCTGCCGAGAATGCAAGTGGACACAGAAGAACACACAGTGAATGGACACAAGAGAGCAGACAACCTGGGTTGGGGGAAGGGGAGAGAAAGAAATAAAATAAATCTTTAAAAAAAACCAAAAACCTTACAGTGCTGAGTGTCCAAATCAAGGCACCATCAGGAGATGCTTCTCCCCAGGTTGCAGCTGCGGGCGATCAGGCACAGGGAGCCACCTGCTTTTCTCTCCCCTCTTCTCTGGGCCTTGTTGCCTTCAGCTTCTGTGCTCCATCGATTTCAGCTTCTGGCTTCCTCTGTGCCTCTACTGCTTTATTCTGTATCTGTAGCTTTTTATTCTTCCGTTTATAAAGGACTCCAGGAGAAGGATTAAGACCCACGATGGGTCATGCAACCTAATCAAAGGCCCTTAACTGAAGTGATTTAATCAAAAGGCCTCGCCAACAATAGGTTTACACTCACAGGCATGGATTAACCCCAAGGACATGATTTTCTGGGGTCCACAAAAGCGTCAAACTCCCACACATTACAGTGGAAATCAGGGAAATAGAGAACGGAAAAGCAATAGAGAAAACCAATGAAACCAAAAGTTGGTTTTTTTTTTTTTTTTTTTTAAATATCACCAAAATTTATAAGCTTTTAGCTAGACTGACCAAAAGAAAAAAGGGGGAAAAAATTCAAGTCACTAAAAGCAGGAATGGAAGAGGGGCCGTGACTCTACAGACCTTAGAGAAATAGAAAGAATTCGGGACTGTGGGAAGATGGTGGGGTAGGAAGCTCCAGGAATCAGTCCCTCCCCAAAACAAGGAGCTGAACTGGGAAGAACTGTCTGAATCAACTATTTGGAAACTCCGAGTCCAGTGGAACACAGTGCAGGATTCAGCGGGAGCGGGAGGGAGCGGCTGCTGAGTTGTGATTAATCCCGGGGAGCTCCCCCCTTCCTGCAGCAACTACCACCGCCCCCTCGTCAAGGCACACAGCGGTGGGGACTGGAGCTCAGGGTGGGTCACAAAGACCTAGGCCTCCAGACTCCGTGGGGTGTCTGATCACCGGGGCCCAGATCTGAGGGCAGTCACTGTTCCAGCCCCCGTTGGGAGAACGTGGCCGTGGCAGAGGCGTCTTAAACACAGCAACCTTTCTCAAAACTACAGAAAACAGTTCAAGGGCTGCCTTAGCTGGGCAAGGGCTGAAGCAAGAAAACACGGCTACAAAAGCCATCGCAACAAATATACCACACTAATGAGAGAAGTTGTTAATGGGTGGAAAAGTGGGAGGAGCAGGGAAGGGAGGCATATGGGAACCCCCTATACTTTTTTATGTAATATTTTATGGAATCTAAGTATCTTTTAAAAATAAATAATATACTTTAAAAAAAAAAAGAAGAAGAAAAGCCGTAGCGTAAGCTCCTGGTGCCCTGGCGAGCCTCTCCCCCACCAGCCTGCCTTCACGCTGTGGTTCCTGGCCCTGTTCCAGAGGGAGCAGAGCTGCGCCTGGGTACGTCCTGGGGTGTACCGATTGTCGGTGCCAACCTACCAGGTGGAAGTCGGAGAGCCCGAACCAGGGAATGTGATTCTCCGGAGGGCAGAGAAGCCCCTCCCAGACAGGTGGACAGCGTGAGAAGCCATTAAGCTGAAACAGCCTGGGGCAAAGGACTACCTGCATTAATTCCCTCAGGAGACCACCCAGGAGGGGGGAGTTCTATTTCAAAGGGAAGAAAGGGACTTTCACTTAAACTCCTGTAAACTGTACCTGGGGAATTCCTAAGGCTCTACCAAGCACAAGCCCAGAAAGAAAGAAGAAGTAGGGTCTGTGGCCCCAGCTCCACAGAGGCTCCGATAAGACAAAGAGGACCCTTCCCGTCCCATTGGCCTCAGGCTGATCTTGTTGATAGGAGGGTGTCTTAGTTTGCCACAGGGCTCCCGATGCAAAGTCGATTGGAGTTTATAATGGGAATTTTATTTGGGGTAAAATCTTACAGTTCCAAGGCCTTGAATTGTCCAAATCAAGGCATCACCAGAGAGGCTTTCTCACCAGGCAACTGGCGGTGATCCTGGTATCCTGCCAGGTGGCCGGAGATCAGGCACCTGGCAGGGCTCGGCCCCTGGAGGCCTCTTTCTGTGCTGCTGTGCTCTGTTGATTCGAAACTCTGGTAACTCTCTCAGCCTCTTGGGGCTTCTCTACCTTTCTTCGGGTGCAGGCGAACTGGGAGTCCTCTCTCTCTACGTCCTCCTTTCTCTCACGTGGCAGGATCAAGACGGCAGCTTCCTTTTTCTGTATGTGTCTCTCTCAGGGTCTCCATTTATATAAGGCACAGCAAGAGGGCAGAAGCCCCCGCTATGTCATGCCTCACTGACAGAGTCTAATCAAAAGGGACCCACACCCACAGGCATGGGTTAGTTAGAAAACATAATATTTCTGGGATTCACCAAATTGAAACTGTCAAAGGAGATTATAAGCCAAAAGAGAGCCAATTAGCAAAGACAGTGGAGTGTGTTTTTGCTTTGGTTGCTTTGTTTTTATTAGCTCCTGGCATTCAAGAACATTTTTGGGGGAGCAGATGTAGCTCAAGTGGTTGAGTGCCTGCTTCCCACATACAAGACCCCTGGCTTGATCTCTGCTACCTCCTAAAAACAAACAAAAAAACAAAATGGGGGAGTCAGGGTGGCTGAGTGCCAGTGCCCCACACATGCATCCCAGGCCTAAACCCCAGCCCCAGTACCTTAAAAAAATATCCCTGTCATGTCACCAGCTGGATACAAACTTACAGGACAGTTCAGGGACTAAATCCCAGAGTTAATGCTTTAAAATCTTAAAAGGTACCATGTACAACGAAAGATTTCAAGACAAGCAAAGAAACAAGAAATGATGGCCCATCCAAGAGGGACAAGATAAAAATCCAAAAACCATCAATGAAAAGGACCAGCCTTTGACTTACCAGACAGAGACTTTAAAAAATGATATAAATATGCTAAAGGAGTTAAAGGAAAACACAGAGAAAAGCTAAAGGATATGAGGAAAACAATTAATGAACGATATGGGGATTTTTCCTGAGAAATGCTGGAGTTTAAGAACACAGTAACTGGAATAAAAAATTCCCTAGAAGGTTACGACAGCAGAATGGAAATGGTAGTAGAAAGAATCAGAAATCTCAAAGACAAGACAACTGAAAGGATTCAGTGTGAGAAATAGAAAGAAAGAAAAAGAAAAGTAGAGCCTAGGGACCTGTGGGACACCATCAAGTATACCAATATATGTATTATAGGACTCCCAGAGGAGAAGGAAGAGAAAAAGGACAGAAAGAATATTCAAAGGAATAGTGTCAGAAAATCCCCAAATTTAATGAAAAGTATGAATATACTTTCATGTTCAAGAAGGCAAAGGAATCCCAACAGCATAACTCAATGAAAACCACATCCAGACACAATAATTAAAAAATTGTCCAATACCAAGGATAAGGAGAGAGCTGTGAAAGTTGCCAGAGAAGAGCAATGTGTTACATATAAGGGAATCCCAATAACATTAAGTGCCAATTTTTCATTCAGAAACCATGGAAGCAAGAAGACAGTGGTATGAAATACTTGAAGTGCTGAAAGAGAACGACTGTCAACTAAGAATATTATATCTGACAAGACTTTCTTTCAAAAAAGGAAGACATTAAAGACATTCCCAGAGGAAAGCAGATTTGGCTCAACAGATATAGCATCTGCCTACCACATGGGTGGTCCAAGGTTCAAACCCAGGGCCTCCTGACCCTGTGGGGAGGTGGCCCATGGTCAGTGCTGATGTGCACAAGGAGTGCCCTGCCACACAGAGCTGTCCCCCATGTAGGGGAGCCCCACACACAAAGAGTGCACCCTGTAAGGAGAGCCGCCCCATGCAAGAAATGTGCAACCCACCCAGGAATGGCACTGCACACACAGAGAGCTGATGCAGCAAGATGATGCAACAAAAAGAGACACAGATCCCCAGTGCCGCTGACAAGAATACACGCGACACAGAAGAACACACAGTGAATGGACACAGAGAGCAGACAACTGGGGGGGGGGGCAGGGAAGGAAGAGAAATAAATAAATAAATCTTAAAAAAATATATACATATTCCCAGATAACCAAAAACTGAGAGGGTCCATTAACACAGCATTGCTGCCCTGCAAGCAATGCTAAAGGAGGTTTTTCAGACTGAAAGAAAAGTACACTAGATAGTGGATTAAAGTGGCATAAAGAAATAAAGGCTTCTGGTGAAGGTAACCAAATGAGTAATCATAAATGCCAGTATTATTGTATTGTATTTTTTTGCTAAGTAACTTTACTTCTTATAGGAGCTAAAATGCAAATGCATAAAAAGTACATATAAATGTATGGTCTAGACATACAATGGACAAAGATATAATTTGTAACAAGTACAAAAAAGGTGAGGTATAAGAATAGCATATGTGTATGCTATTGGTATCAAATCATTTATGATTGCTATACATTTAGGATGTTAAATTTTTTTAACTTTTTAAAACTGAAGTTTATCATTCATATATGAACATCTATAAACAATAACTGTACAGTACAAGTTGTGACATTACAAAGAAACTTGTATATTGTCATACAGGGTTCCCATACATTACCCCACCACCAACACCTTGTATTGTGAAAAAAATTGTTACAAACTATGAAAGAGTGTCACCGAAACCTAACTATAGCCAAAATCTTATATTTACTGTATTTTCCCCCAACTCACCCAGTTAATGACACCCTGTATTAGATTATATACTTGTTAAAGTTCATGAAAGAGTGTTCTTTTATTTGTTCTGTTAACCACAGTCTATCTTCCACCACAGGATTCCCTGTGTTATATAGCCCCATTCTTTGTACAATCCATTCTATGTGTACACTCAGTGGCTCTCATGTTCATCACAGAGTTGTGCCATCATCACCTCAATTTTAGAATATTTAGAATGTTTTCATTAATCCAAAAGGAAAAATCCCATATCCACTTATACTCCCTTACTCTTGTCCCTTAGAATTGACATACCTTCTTTGCCATTGCTGCAAAAACATTACAATATTGCTGTTATTATAATGTAAAATTACTTATAATCCATAATTTACATTAGTTGTAATTTTCCCATGTATCACCATATACATAACACTTTGCAAAGGAAGAGCATTCTTATATTACCAACCACAATCTTCATCCACCACCAGAATCACTGTTATTCAGTCCCTACATTATTTTAGGAGGTTAAATTTTAACCTCATGGTAACCACAAATACATGAAAATTATTTCCAGAAAATGAAAGGGACCCAAAATGGTACAATACACACACACACACAAAAAAAACCACAGATAAATATGGAAGTAGTCTTTAATGGAAAAATTGAGTGTCAAAAAAAGTATAAGACTTACAAAGACAAAATACCGAATGACAGAAGCAAGTATTGTATTATTAGTTATATTTAATATTTAAATGTTAATGGATTAAACTCAAAAGTCAGAGATTGGAAGAATGGATTTAAAAGCATGAACCAATAATATGCTGTTTACAAGAGATTGATCTTAAATTCAAAGACATAAGTAGGTTGAAAGTGAAAGGGTGGAAAAAAACATACTATGCATATAGTAACAAAAAGAGAGCAGGGGTAGTTATGCTAATATCAGAAAAAAAGACTTTAAGTGAAAAAGTGTTACAAGAGACTAAGAAAGATATTATATACTGATAAAGGGGTCAATTCAATAAGAACAAATAACAATTATAAATATATACCTAACAGCAGAGCCCTACAATACATGAAGCAATACTGAGAGATTTGACAGTTCTACATTAATAGGAGGAGATTCCATTACACCACTATCAATAATGGATAGGACATCTAGACAGAAGATCAAGAAGGAAATAGAAGACTCAAATGATACTCTAAACCAGCTAGACCTAACAGACATATATAGAACACTTCACCCAACAGCAGTGGAATGCATATTCTTCTCTAATGCTCATGGCCGATTCTCCAGATTGACCATATGTTACATCATGAAACAAGCCTCAATAAATTAAAAGATATTGAAACCATACAATGTATCTTCTCTAACCACAATGGAATAAAACTAGAAATCAGTAACAGAGGGAGAAATGGAAAACTCACAAATGTGTGGAAACTAAATAATGAACTCTTAAACACCAAATGTGTCAGAGAAAAAAATCACAAGACAAATAAGGAAATATCTTGAGGCAGATGAATATGAAAACACAACATACCAAAACTTACAGGATGCAGCAAAGGCAATGCTGAGAGGGAAATTCTAAATGCTCACATTAAAAAAGAAGAAAATCACCCTCATACCAAGTCAAATAAAGATAACACAAGAAAAGAAAACTACAGACTAATATTTCTTAAGAATATAGATGCAAAAATCCTCAACAAAATACTAGCAAACCAAACCCAACATCACTTTAAAAGAATTATACGCCATGATCAAGTGGGATTTATCCCAGGTGTGCAAGACTGGTTCAACATAAGAAAATCAATTAATGTAATATAACACATTAACAGAAGGAAGGGGAAAAAGCACATGATCACCTCAACTGATGCAGAAAAGGCATCTGACAAAATTAGCACCCCTTCTTCATAAGAACACTTATAAAACTAGGAACAGAAGAAAATATATCAACATGATAAAGGATATACATGAAAACCCACAACTAACATCATACTTAGTGGTGAAAACTGAAATCTTCTCCTTGAAGACCAAAAACAAGACAAGGATGCCCACTGTCACCACTGTTATTCAACAGTGTACTGGAAGCATAGGCAAAGAAATTAGGCATGAAAAAGAAAAAAAGGTATCCAAATTGGAAAAGAAGATGACAGTATTTACAGATGACACGGTCCTATATGCAGAAAATCCTGAAAAATCCACAGCAAAGCTCCTAGCATTAATAAACTAATTCAGCAAAGTGGTAGAGTATAAAATTATACCCCCAAATCGGTAGTGTTTCTATACACTGGTAATGAACAATCAGAAGAAGAAATCAAGTAAAACATTTCATTTACCATAGCAGTTAAAAGAATAAAATATCTAGGAATAAATCTAACCAAGGATATGTAAAGAAACTATCAAGAAAACTATAAAACGTTGCTAAAAGAAATCAAAGAAAATCTACATAAATGGAAGGACATTGCATGTTCATGGATTGGGAGACTAAACACTGTTAAGATGTCAATTCTACTCAAAGAAATTCAACTCAATCTCAGTAAAATTTCCAACAGCCTTCTTTGCAGAAATGAAAAAGACAGTGACCAAAATTTATATGGAAGTGTAAGGGGCCCCAAATAGCCAATGCCATCTTGAAAAAGAAGAATGAAGTTTGAAGACTCACACTTCCTAATCTTAAAACTTATTACAAAGCCACAATAAATCAATACAACGTGGTACTGGAACAGAGACAGACATATAGACCGATGAAGTGAATTGAGAGTTCAGAAATCAACCCACACATTTATGGCCAAATAATTTGCAACAAGGGGCAAAGACAACTCAGTTGTGAAATAATGTCTTTTCAATAAATTATGTGGTAAAACTGGATCTCCATATACAAAAGAATGAAGATGAGCCTCTATCTCACACCATATACAAAAATTAACTCAAAATGCATCAAAGACCTAAATATAAGAGTCAGAACTATAAAACTCCTAGGAAAAAACATAGGAAAGCAACTTCAGGTAATGGTTTCAAAGACTTTACACTTAATACTAAAGCAACAAAAGAAAAAATAGATGAGTGGGACCTGATCAAATTAAGAATATTTTATTTTTATTGTGCCTCGAAGCACTTTCATCATGAAAGTAAAATGACAACCTACCACAATGGGAGAAAATATTTGGAAACCCCATATCCAATAAGGATTTAATATTCAGAATATATACAGAAATCCTATAACTCAACCGTAAAAAGACAAACAACCCAATATTAAAAATAGGCAAAACACTTGCATAGACATTTCTCCAAAGAAGATACGCAAATGGCCAAAAAAGCACATGGGAAGATGCTCAGGATCATTTGGCATTAGAGAAATGCAAATTGAAACTAAAAGAGAATACTACTTCACACCTACTTGGATGACTATTATTTTCTTTAAAACTGAAAATAACAAGTGTTGGGGAAGAAAAAGAAAAACAGGAACCCTTGTACATTGTTGGTTAGAATGCAAAATGATGCAGCCACTGTGGAAAACAATTTGGTCAATCCACAGAAAGTTAAACGTGGAGTAATCACATAACCTGGCAATTCTATTCCTAGGTGTATATGTAAAAAATTGACAGCAGGCACTCGAACAGATACTTGCACACCAATGTACTTTGTAGCAATTGTCATAGTAGCCAAAAGGTGGAAGTAACCCAAGTGTCCATCAACAGATGGATGGATAAACAAGTATATCAATATACTGGAATATCATTCAGCTGTAAAAAGAAGTGAAGTGCTGGTACATGCTACAACATGTACAGACCTTGAAGGCATCCTGTGAATGAAATCAATCAGATGCAATAGGACAAATACCGTATGATATATCTCATATGAAATACTTAAAATTAGCAGATTCATAGAGACTGAAAGGGGAATAATGGTTACCAGGAGTGAGGAGAAGGGTAATGGGGGGTTATTGCTAAGTAAGTGTGAAGTTTGGTTTGTGATAATGAAAATAGTCGGGCTATAGATAGTGGTGAAAGTGATACAGTATTGTCAATGTACTTAATGTCACAGAATTGACCACTTAAAATGTTTGAAATGATTTTTATGTTGTGTATAGTTTACCATTTATAGAAAAAGGCAGGAAGATCACAATTGAGAGATCTAACCTCAGAACTGGAGGATGAAGAAAAAGAAGAGCAAACTAAACCCAAAGTGAGCAGAAGGAAGTTGTGAGAGTTCGAATTTGGTGAATCCCTACAAAGAGAAAAAATTACGTTTGAAAGTTAATCCCTTCCTGTGGGTGTGAAAGTCTTTTGATGGGACTCCATCAGCGAGGTGTGGCTCAGGTTGAACCCCTGCCCTCTTGCCGGGTCTGATATAATGAAAACACAGAGAGAGACACACACAGGAAGAGGAAGTCACCATATGTGATCCTGCGAGGTGAGAGAAAGGACTCCAATTTCACCCACAGCTGAGCTGCAAGGAGAGAAGACCCCGAGAGGCTCAAAGAGCTGAGGCCCAGGAAGAGACAAGCTGTATGCCTGATAGCTAGCAGCTGAACTCAAAGCAGAGCAGAAGGAGAAAGCAGAGCAGCCAGACTGATAGAGGAGGCCGGGAGAGAGGCCTGCCCTATGCCTGGTGTCCTCAGCTGAGCTCCGGGAGATGACAGACTCTGGACGGGGAAGTGGAGGTCCATGGCCATCGTCACCACATGGCAGGATGAGGTGATCAACAGTAGTTAACTCTGGTGAGAAAGCATCTCTGATGGTGCCTTGATTTGGACATTTCACCGCCTTGCAACTGTAAGCTTTTCCCCAAATCGATGTCCCATTATAACAGCCAACCCATTTCTGGTGCTTTGTATCGGCAGTCCTTTGGCAAACTGAAATAGAAGGCAATGACAAAGATTAGAGCAGAGATAAATGAAACAGAGAATTTAAAAATTAGAGAGAATCAACAAAACCAAAAGTAGACCCTTTGAAAAGATCAATAAAACTGACAAACCTTTAGCTGGCCTGACAAAGCAAAAAAAAAAAAAGAGAGAGAGAGAGGCCACAAATAAAAAATAAAAAGGACTATATTAGGATGCTCTGAAGAATATACTAACAAATTAGACCATCGGGATGAAAATGACAGATTCTTAGAAACACACAAATTATCTATACTGACTCAAGAAGAGAAAGAAGACCTCAGCAAACCAATAATAAGGCAAGGCATTGAATAAGTAATCATAAACCTCCCAAGAAAGAAAAGCCCAGAACCAGGTGGCTTCACAGGGAAATTTTACCAAACATTCCAAGAATAATTAATACCAATCCTGCTTAAACACTTCCAAACAATTGAAGAGGAGGGAACACTCCCTGACTCATTACATGAGGCCAATATCACCTTCATACCAAAGCCAGATAAAGATACCACAAGAAGAGAAAACTACAGACCAGTATCCGTTAAGAACACAGATGCAAAAATCCTCAACAAAATACTAGCAAACCTAATCCAAAAGCACATCAAAAGGATTATAAACCACGATCAAGTGGGGTTTATCCCAGGTATAGAAGGAGGTCTCCCATAAGAAAATCAATTAATGTATTACAGCACATTAACAGAAAAAGGAAAAAAACACACACACATAATCATCTCAGATGAAAATCCTAGACAAAATACTAGCAAATTGAACTCAGCAGTATATTAAAGGAATGGGGCATCATGACAAAGTGGGATTTATCTCAGGAATGCTAGGTTGGTTGAACATCAAAAAATCAATTAAGGGAAGCGGACTTGGCCCAGTGGATAGGGCATCCGCCTACCACATGGGAGGTCGATGGTTCAAACCCCGGGCCTCCTTGACCCGTGTGGAGCTAGTCCATGTGCAGTGCTGATGCGCGCAAGGAGTGCCATGCCACGCAGGGGTGTCCCCCACATAGGGGAGCCCCATGTGCAAGGAGTGTGCTCCATAAGAAGAGCCAACCAGCACGAAAGAAAGTGCAGCCTGCTCAAGAATGGCCCCACACACATAGAGAGCTGACACAACAAGATGACGCAACAAAAAGAGACACAGATTCCCGTGCCGCTGACAACAACAGAATCGGACAAAGAAGAACATGCAGCAAATGGACACAGAGAACAAACAACTGGGAGGAGCGGGGGGAAGGGGGAGAAATAAAAAAAAACTTTAAAAAAATCAATTAATGTAATTGACCATATCAATAGGTCTATTCATATCAATAGAATAAAGAACAAAAATAACATGACCATCTCAATAGATTCAGAAAAAGCATTTGACAAAATTCAACACCCCTTCACGATAAAAACACTGAACATACTAGAAATAGAAGGGAAATTCCTTAACCTGGTAAAGGGCATATATGGAAAACCCATAGCTAACATGATACTTAATGGTGAAAGACTGAAAGTTTTCCCCCAAGATCAGGAACAAAACAAGAAGGTCCATTCTCACCCCTGCTATTCAACATTGTATTATACTAGAGGTTCTAGCTAGGGCAATTAGGCAATTAGGCAAGAAAATGAAATAAAAGGCCTCCAGATTAGAAAGGAAAAATTAAGGAAGTTTAGGTTCTAATTTACATTTGAAACATAAGTAGGCGCGGATGTGGCTCAAGCAGTTGAGCTCCTGCCTCCCACATGGGATGTCCTGGGTTTGGTTCCACTACCTCCTGGAAAAACACAAATAAAACAACAAGCTTAACAAATTATAAAACCAACTCAGGAAAGCTGATGTGGCTCAATGGTTGAGGGTTGGCTTCCCACATACAAGGTCCTGAGTTCAATCCCCAGCCCCTGGTACCTAAAAAAAAATATATATATATATATATACACACACACACACACACGTATATGTGTGTGCATAATTACTTTCTTCCTTGCTCTGAATTGAAAAAAAATAAGAAAGATAGGAAACTCCTGAAAGATAACTGAGTGTTCTGCTACATTCCTATCTTTGCTTTGGTCAGGAGTAGATATCTGCTATTATATAAGCAATACCTAAAAGTCCAGGTAAGAAGTTGAACTCTTTTTTATACTTCCCACATTGTGGAAGACTCTGTTTGGGTGTTTTCCAAGCAGGCAACCCCATTTCTTCCTCAACAGAGCTCTGGGTTTTTCATACTAGTTTATAAGTTGTCAGAGAAGAATGACCCTATCCCCAGCTCAGTGGTAATCCTGGTAAATTTAAGTCCATCCTGGTTGCAAGGACAGCGATGTAACCTACATTTGACCAATGATAAGTGAATGGAACTTTGCTGGGGAGCTTCTGGGAATGGTTTCCTCATTCATCAAAAAGAGATGTCTTCCTCCACTGCTGTTAGGCCTGGCCATGAAATTAAAACTACACTGGGCTTCTCATGATAAGGAAGGGAATCAAGGTCAAAGATGGAATGCTAAGGATGGCAGAGCAGAAAGATGGAAGGAACATGGATACTTGATGATACAATTTAGATGCCAAATTAATAACCCTGGGGCTATGCCCCTCATTTGGATTTACATTTATCAGAGCATGTATCACTTGAGTTGGGCATTTCTGTTATGGTAGCTAAAGACATCTTAGCTTATGTCCTGAGCTCCCTAGAATAGAACAATTGTCTCTCTGGACTTCCAGTATCTAATAGATGCCTTTGTCAATTTGGATTTCAAGTGTTGCTTCCTTTGGAATCCCTAGCATATCTGTACCTTCTTCCCTTCAGCACAGACTACTATCAGTGCTCAGCTCTCTTTCTAGTTGGTCTCTTTCTAGGAAAAAAATCCAATCTCATGGAAGAAATTAAGCTGTCATCTATGCCACCCCATTTGACCACCCCAAATCTCCCAAGTATAGGACCCTTTTGACAACAAAGTCTTATAATTTCTGCAAAAGGAAGCACAGGAAATAATAAAATTGGTTACCAACAGAGAATGGGTGGGAGTGAGGTAGAAGGGAAGGGGAGAGATGGCGGGTCTCTAAATACATCTTTTTGTACAGCTTTGACTTGGAATTTTGATAACGTTTTACATATACAAAATATAGAATTAAATTAAGGGGGCTAGTATTAAAACTAAAAATTAAATATAAACAACAAAAATATGAAGAATATAAAAAAGAAAAAATTAAATATAAAGAGAAACAAATGATCTTATCTATATATTAAATATTATATGGGTAGCAACCCCAGGACAAGGACTAATTCAAGAAACGTTCTGGACACAGTATTTTGATTATACACACTCAGTCTAAAGACAAAAGAACTGGTGGTGATATGGGTTTAGCAATGCTGAAATATTTTGTATGTTTTGGCGGATTGGGCAATGAATAAATATACTGATGCTGGAAGCCAGGTTTATAACTCTGGAGAAGAGGGATGCATATATAGAAAGGAGGGAGGCAAGGAAAAACTCTGAGGCATTGAATTAGAATTAAATTTGGTAGTATGGTTGTATAGTTTGAAACATATTTAATTGCCATTTTTTTTCTTAGTTTTGGCCACTGAGAGGGCCTAGAAGGTAGGATACTTTACATCCAGATCTTGGTTTCTAAGTATCATTTCCCACTAAAAAGAACTAGGGCTCTTTGGAGAAATTGCTTATTCTAGGTTGGTGCAAGAAAAGTTATGTCTGGAATATCTTTTTGTGTAAGAAATTAAGGAAATACTGAAAGAAAATAGGAGAGCATGTCAAAAGAACAAGAAGGTGGGAAGCGGATGAGGCCCAACTGATAGAGCATCCGTCTACCACATGGGAGGTCCAGGGTTTGAACCAGGGCCTCCTGGCCCATGTGGTGAGCTGGTCCACATGCAGTGCTGCCATGCGCAAAGAGTGCTGTGCCATGCAGGGGTGTCCCCTGCATAGGGAAGCCCCACGTGCAAGAAGCGTGCTCCACATTGAGCTTCCCCTTGTGAAAAAAATCACAACCTGCCTAGGAGTGGTGCAGCACACATGGAGAGCTGACGCAGCAAGATGGTGCAACAGAAAGAGACACAGATTCCTGGTGCCACTGAAAATACAAGAGGACACAGAAGAACACACAGCGAATGGACACAAGAGAGCAGCCGGCGGGGGGGGGGTGGGGGGGGTTGGGGGAGTTGGGGGCGGACAGGAAGAGCGGGGAGAAATAAATAAAATAAAATTTTAAAATCTTAAAAAAAAAAAAAAGAACAAGAAGGTAGCTTGAAGAGGTTCTCACTGGCCAAACTGAATATCAAAATGAATGACAGTAATGACATATGTAATATATTGAATAAAACAAAGTAATCCATGTGTCCACACTGACGAAAAAAAAAGTAGAGAGGAGTGGATGTGGCTCAAGCAGTTGGGTGACTCTCACCTGGGAGGTCCCAGGTTCAGCTCCCAATGTCTCCTAAAGAAGAGCAGCAAGACTGAGCTGATATGATGGGCTGGCATGGCAAAATGTCGCAATGAGATGATGCAATGAGGAGACACAATGAGAGACACAACAAGCAGGGAGTGGCTGTAGCGCAAGTGATTGGTTGCCTCCCTCCCACTTGGGAGTTCCCAGGTTTGGTTCCCAGTGCCTCCTAAACAAGAGATGAGCAGACACAGAGAGCACACAATCAAAAGACACAGAGAGCAGACAGCGAGCATAAACAATGGGGGAGGGAAGGGAGATAAAGAAATAAATCTTTTTTTTTAAAAAAAAGTAGAAACAAATCCACACACACATAAACATATATATGAGTAGGGGGAAGGGAATGCACTTATTCACAGAAGAACACTATCTAATAAATGTAGAAGGGATAATAGAGTTAGAATTAGGAAAAATCACTCACTCTGTAGCCATCACAGTAAGAAATGATTCAGGCAACAATCATGAGTGAATGCTACAATTTTGGGGTGAAATTTTTTTGAGGAACAGGGTACTTAGTCCCAAAGTATTTTCCCAGATTATTTATTGATTGCAATGGAAAAAAGTGGAAAAAACTCAGACACCACCACAGCCAAATATCAAAATTAATGTCACCAATAAAGGGACAAAACTAATACCATGTGCCTCCTGAATTGATACACAGAGAAGGACACAGCATAACTTCTGTGGCATACCTGTCAAAAATGCACAACCTGAATTGAATGATGAAGAAAATAAGCAGAAATCCAAATGGACTGGTATTTTTCAAAACAACTGGCCTTTATTTTTCAATTTATGAATGTCAAGAAAGACCAAGAAACACTAAGAAAGTGTTCCATATTAAAGAAGACTAAGGAAATATGACAACTAAATGTCACGCACAATCCTGGATTGCAAAAATTATTTTTATGAACAACAGACTTGAGAACATTGGCAAATTTAAATAAAGACTGTTCATTAGAAAATAGCATTGGTTGGCGAAAGGCGGGCGGAGGGCTCGGCCGGAAGGCGGCGCCGGGTCAGTGGCCTGTCGTGGTGCTCCCGCGCCGAGCGACCGCCGCTACCGCTCCCGGCCGCGAAAGGTCCTGGCTGGAGCGCTCTGAGGCTCCCCAGACGGAGCCCGTCCTTTTGATATTTGCAAAATGGGTGATAGTTTGGATGAGTTTATTGAAGAGCAAAAGGCTAAACTGGCTAAAGACAGAGCAGAATTGGAAAGTGATCCACCTTACATGGAAATGAAGGGAAAGACATCGGAGAAGCTTTCTGAAAACAGTAAAATATTAATCTCCATGGCTAAGGAAAACATACCACCAAACAATCAACAGACAAAGGGTTCCTTCGGAACTGCTAATGAATATACAGTGCAGTGGTGGTTCAAGAAGTTTTGCAAAGGAGACAGGAGCCTTGAAGATGAGGAGCATAGTGGCCAGCCATAGGAAGTTGACCAGGACCAATTGAGAGCAGTCGTCAAAACTGATCCTCTTAAACTACACGAAAAGTTGTCAAACAACTCAATGTTGACCCTTCTACAGTCATTTGGCATTTGAAGCAAATTGGAAAGGTGAGAAAGCTCGGTAAGCGGGTGCCTTGTGAGCTGACAGAAAATTTAAAAAATCGTCGTTTTGAAGTATCATCTTCTCTTATTCTGAGCAATAGCAATGAACCATTTCTCAGTTGGATTGTGACGTACGACAAAAAGTGGATTTTATATGATAACTGCGATGGCCAGCTGAGTGGTTGTACTGAGAAGCTCCAAAGCACCTTCCAAAGCCAAACCTGTACCAAAAAAAGTCATGGTCCCTGTTTGGTGGTCTGCTGTCAGTCTGATCCACTACAGCTCTCTTAATCCCGGCAAAACTGTAACATCTGAGAAGTTTGCTTAGCAAATGGATGAGATGCACTGAAAACTGCAACGTGTGCAGTTGGCATTGGTCAACAGAAAGGGCCCAATTCTCCTTGATAGCACCTGACTGCATGTCGCACAACCAGTGCTTCAAAAGTTGAACGAGTTGGGCTATGAAGTTTTGCCTCATCCACCGTGTTCAGCCTGACCTCTTGCCAACCAACTACCACTTTTTGCAGGGCAAAATGCTTCCACAACCAGCTGGAGGCAGAAAATGCTTTCCAAGAGTTTGTTGAATCCCAAAGCACAGATTTTTATGCTGTGGGAATGAACAAACTTATTTTTCATTGGCAAAAATGTGTTGATTATAATGGTTCCTATTTTGATTAATAAAGATATGTTAGAGCCCAGTTAATAATGATTTAAAATTCACAGTCTGAAACCGCAGTTCCTTTTGCACCAACCTAATATGATGAAAATGAGAGCCTCTGAGTATACATTTTGAATGGATTGTACAAAACATTGGACTGAATAACATAGTGAATCCTGTTGTGGATGACAGACTGTGGTTAACAGAACATATATGAGAATGTTCTCTTATGAATGATAACAAATATATAATACTAATACAGGTTAATAATTGGGTGCATTGGGGGAATATACACCATGTAAGAGATGGGCTGGCTATAGTTAGTATTAATATTTTGACGATGCTCTTTCGTAGTTCATAAGAAATGTTTAACAACAATGCAAGGTGGTGGTGGGGTGATGTATGGGAGTTCTGTAATATGATATACATCTTTGTTTTGTAAGTTCATAACTTTCACTATATACCTACTGTTTATGTTCATGTATTAATGATAAACTTCAGTTACAGTTCTTTAAAATAAAAATCAATTCTTTATTAAAAAAAAAAAGAAAATAGTATTGTCAATGTCAAATTTCTGGAAATTGATAGAAATATCATGATTTTGTAAAATTTAGATCCTTGTTTTCAGGAGATACCTGTTAAAGTTTTTAGAGATGAGAGACTATGATGTTGGAAACTTACTCTCAAATGTCCCAGTAATAAAATAGACAACTGAGTAAATAAACAAAATCTATATATGTTTACATATTTATACGTGTGACTATATGCATGTATATATGCAGAGAAAGAGAGAGCACAAATGTGGCAAAATATGGACAATTGTTGAATCTAGGTTCATTGTACTATTCTCACAATTATTCTCCAGGTCTGAATTTTTTCAAGTTCAGTCTTTTTGAACAGCAAGGAGATTGCTGCAGAGGCAGAACGGTTAGGACAAGGGAAAGAGGAGAGAAAGTTCAGGAGGACAAGGGGGTGGGATTGGATGGCAGAGACCATTTTTGGACTTGTCTTTTTTTCCAAAGTGACGTGGGAAGCCGTCGGAGGATTCTGGGCAGAGGAGTGGCATTATTTCCCTTGTATTTAAAAGGATCACTTTGGCCGCTGTCTGTTAGTGCCCTGGGGCTGGGGAACAGGTATGCCAGCAGGAAAACCAGTTAGATGATTTTGCAGCAATCCAGGTGAGAGGTGACGGTGTCTTGGGCCAGAGTGTTGACAGTGGAAATGGGGAGAAATTGCTGGATTCTGCTTCCAGAGGTTGTCCTCAGCCCTTGGCTGCTGGCCCCACTCCACACCTCCTTTTGTCCCTCTGCTCCTGTCTTCACTTTGCCTTCTACCCACTCTAATCTCCTGCCTCCCTCTTCTAAGGACCCTTGTGATTACTTGGGCCCACCCTGATATTCCAGGTCGATTTTTCCATCTCAAAATAATTAATGTGGTAACATCTGCAAAGTCCCTTTTGCCATATAAGGTAACATTCACCGTTCCGGGGGTGAGGATGGGGCACCTTGGGGGCCATGATTCAGCCCTATTACAACACACTAAAGGTGGAAGTTTTTACCATAACAAAAGTTATCCAATGAGCTCTTTTTCTTTGAAAGATTTATTTATTGATTGATCCCCTCCACCCACTGTTGTCTGCTCTCTGTGTCCATTTGCTGCTGTCCATTGTCTGCTCTTCTGTGTCTGTCTTCTCTTTAGGTGGCACTGGAAACTGATCCTGGGACATTCCGGAGTTGGAGACAGGCACTCAATCTCATCTTGCTGCACCAGCTCTCTGCTCTGGCCAGCTCGCCATGCGGGCCAGCTTGACTTCACTAGGAGGACTTGGGAATCAAACCCTGGACTTCCCATATGGTAGCTGGGAGCACAATCACTTGAGCCACATCCGCTTCCCTCCAATGAGCTCTTATCAGGTATTTCTAGCCTTCTTAACAACTCAAACAAATCAATTACCTAATTGACCCATCAATCACGTATATAATATTGCTGGGGGAAAAAGGATAGGACCAAATAAAACAGCCCATTAAAAACAATCTAGCTTAGGAGCTAATTGCCACTGTTGAAAAGAAGAATATAAGCATTAGGCTCATACTCTATCAAGGACAAAAAGGAATAGGGAGAATATAATTTCTAATGAGCTTTGGAATATTCTATAGAACACAAAAAAGTAATCATTAGGAAATTGTCATTCATTGTGTTAGTTGAGGTAAGAGCCCCGTTTGAATGACCTCGTTGGCTTACCTCTACGTTTCTTTCCCATCGTACCCCCAGCCATGTGGTCTCACGTGCCCAGATCTCTTCACATCTGTGAGGCCTGTCCATTTGTCCAGGAAGAACTCGCCCACCTTGGCTCACATCTTGGGGTGCTGACACCACTCACTTATTTGGACTCTGTACTGGTTCCCTTTCCTTTGGTTAAGGTTACATCTTCCAAAGTAGACCTGAATGGAGCCACTGTCCCCTGTATTTCCCTGAAATACACACCTTGGTTTCAGCCATGAAATGGTTACGTGCTCGGCTTCTCTAAGCCCCGGACTCCCGGTCTGTTCCGCTCAACACCGCTCACGGACTCACGCTAACAACCAGGTTGGCGACCATACTATTGCCCAAAGCATAACATTTTCAAAAGGGTGAAAGAAACCTAAAAAATAAAAAAAATAAGGATTTGTGTAAGCACTACAGCTTACTCCTGTCCCCAGCAAGCTTTCTTCCCACCGGCGTCCGCACATGTGTGCAATTAAACCTACATGTCCCGCAGCACAACTCCTCCCCTGGCTGGAGCTGGCAGCCTGCCTTGGACGTGGCAGTCAGATTCTCTGGCTTCTCTAATACCAGGCAGCTTGCTCAGGCCTCTGCAGGAGACTGATCGACTCAGCGGTCCTCCTGGAGCAGGAGGGGTGAGCACGGGCCCAGTCCTGGGTTCCGTCTCCTCTTGTCCAACCCCATGGCAGGTGTTGGATTTTTTGCCACTGCCTGTTCTTCCCAGGCCAGCCCGGTCCTGCCTGTTGATCATCCTGGGATCCCTGCTGCACACCCGCTTGGCAGAGCTTCGAGGCTCTTGGCACTGAACCATCCATTCATCTGCCCCTCCCAAGCCCACGCAAACAGAGAACATGGCCCCCAACCCCAAAACCTGGTGCTGCACCCTCATCCAGGGGGTCACCATCCCTGGAGCGCAGGAAGGACAGCCACCAGCTCCCCTCTGGCAGAATATTGTGCGAAGAGAATGAAGTCAGCCCACCCTTGGTTCAAATCCTAGGTTACCACGTGGCAGCTTGGGGACGTGACAAGCCATCCACCTCTTAGGGCCTCAGTTTCCTCATCGATGCCATGGGGGTGATAGAGTAAAACCCCACCACGAGATGATGAGTGGGGCAAAAGGGGTTAATCTCATAAAACTCAGGGTTTCATTCTTGAGAAATTAACGGAATGACCTGGGCGAGCTTGTGTGGCTAGCTAGGAAGTCGCCCGGGATTTCTAGAGCTCCGGCTATCCCAAACAAACCTTTTCCAGTCCCAGGTGTGGTTTGGCCTCTGGGCGTTATTTAGGCTGGTTTAAATTTTAGTAGGGACAATGAACAATTGGGGCCTGTGCTGGCTAATGTTTCCAGCACAGCAGCCGTATTTCCAGGAATCTCCTGGGTTATCTGGCACCCACTGTATCTTTTGGATCCAGGGAAATTTGGCGGGAGGATACTGAGGACACGAGGACGTACTGTTTGCCTCCTCAGTCCCTTGAGGGAATTGCTGTCCTCCTCCCACCAGATGAGAAGAACTTTAGCTCAGTCCATTAGAGCACAGAAGCGGGGGAAGGACGAGCTTGGAACCAAATAACAAGTGTGTGTTGCTTTATTGAGAATTACTTTCAGGCCTTTGCCAGTAGTATTGTTGTGAGGATTGGGGATAATACATGGATGCATCGTATTTCTCAGCAAATAGCTTTTGCTCATTTAATGGTGCGTTCATTTCACAAATGTTTCTTAAGCACCTGCTATGTCCTGGGCACTCTTCTGAGTTCTCTGACTATCGCAGTAAGTAAGAAAGGCGGCTTTCCTGCCTCTGTTTAACCTAGAGCAGAAAGGAGAGTTTGGACCAGAGCTCTGGAAGCTAACAAGGTTCAGGCACTAATAGCTCTTATGTATTTTTTCTATGACACAACTTTAAAATGCTTGATTTATATTTTGGAACAGAATATTCAGTTCTTTTGTCTAAAATAGAAGTTCACAACGGGGATCGAACTATGCTCTCCAGGAGATATCTGGCAATGTCTGGGGACATTTCCTGTCCTAATTGGGGAGGGGGTGCTATGGCATCTAGCGGGTATGGGTCAGGGGTGCTGCTAAACAGCCCACAATGCACAGGACAGCCGCCACAGCTAGGAATTACCTGGGTCAGAATTTCGGGAGTGCCAAGGGCAGGGCACGGTGGCCTAGAGGGGAGCTGCCTCATCCACAGTTGTTTATTTTTGTCTGCAAAGAGAAAAAAACACATTTCTAACCCTCAAAGGCATTAGAAAAACTGGCCTTGATGTTCTATGTTCTTTAACCGCAGCCAGTGTTAGAGGAAGGTAAAGAGAATTCCTCTAACTTCCGAATTCAGAAAAACTTCTCTTTCTCTGGCAAAGAGCATTGACACACAACTCTGCATTTCAAAGTGAATCGTTCAGCACCCTCTTCCTTTGGTGAGTATTGGATGTGACTGATTCTCTTCAGGAAATACGTTGTTCAAACAGAAAGCTCCTAGAAAACCGTGCCTCTTCTACTCTTTGAAAATCCCATGAAGTTATGCCAATGAGCCGGATCAACTTTAGGCCATTGAATCCAGGTTTTCATTTCCTCATTTGATTTTCTTTATTTTTATTTTTTCAAATGCTTTTAAAGCTTGTTTGTGCACAGTTAATCCACTCTGGGCAGTCCAAACTTCCGGAGTGACCGGTTTTGATCGGCCCATTTTCTCACATATGTACAACGAAGCAATCAGACTAAGGACAAAGCAGAGGATAAAGAAGAGAGAGAGGAAATGAAGTGGGAGTGGAGGTGGGAGAGAAGGGAGAACAAGGAAGCCAAAGCAGCAGGTGGCCAACTAGCACCGAGAGGGAACAGCCAGCCCCAGCGTGATTTCAAGAGCCCGGGTCTGACCGCCACCTGCCAGCAGCTGCCTTTTCTATCTGACTCACTTCTTTGCCTTCCACAGAGCCTTCGAGGAGCCCCCGCAGGCTTCCAGTCTACTTCCCTCTCTCCCGGCTTCTGGGTGGAGGTGGGAGCCCCCAGGTTTCAGGGGGTTTCTGGAGCAGCATCTCGTTTTGAAGCAGCAGCCAGCTCTGAAGAGAAACTTCTATGGAAATGTGAAATTCAAGACACTTTAGCAGGCCCACTCCCTTATCATGTTGGCCTTTCAGTAAATAGCTCCTGTTGCTGTTCACGAAGCTCGAATACCGGTGAGCACCAGACACAGGATGTGTGAATCACGTCCCCGCTCATATTGGTTGGATGATGACTCAAACTGAGATGTGAACCCTTTGAACTCTGTATTTCATGCCCCCTGAGCTGAACAAGCTGCATACTTTTTTCTTAGAAACGAGATTTGATTTTTAAAATGTGCAAACATGATCAGAGTGTTTAAAATATTTTCTCAATGCAATGTTTTACTTGGAACTTGTTGCAGATGGTGAATGTGCTGTCACAGTCTGATAGAGCTTAATTTATCTGAGCCCCCCTACAGATGCTGTGTCTGTATTACAAAGTCATCTGGAACAGAGAGTGTCAAGTTAATCAGCAGCATTTGTAATACCTGTGGTTAACTAAAGTTAACTCTATTAAGCATCATCATTCTTTTTAAAAACGTTGTTACTTATTGATGTCAAGTATTCTATGACTCTTCCCTAAAATAAACACACATTTAATAAAGCTTCCTGAGACAGTGTTTCATTGCTTATACTTGGCATATTGGCTTTCAATAATGAAACTCTTCTTTACCCCAAACCTTTGTGGCTTTGGCACATGTCCTGACCAAAAACCATTTCCTTCTTTTTAACTTCGTAAGTGCTGGTATTGAATTCAACTCTCAGGGGTTCAGTGAGCTTCTCCTGGTTCTTCAGAGCACGATCAATAAACTGCCGACGTGCCTTGCAGATAGTAGGTGCTTAGTGCTTAATAGAAGGAAGAACAAGAAGGGTTTTGCAAAATGGTTATCAACACATCATGCGATGGCCTCTTGAGCCGAGTTGTCCACTGATCTCTGTCCCTCATCTGGGCATTTCCAGGACTGAAGTATCTCTCGCCAGGCCAGTTTCCCTCCAGTTCTAGAACGGTGCTAGAGCCTGAGGCAAGAGCCCATCGCTATGGTCTTCCTCAGTGGCCCACACATTTCTCAGGCAGCCGGCTTGTCTACTGCGTTAACATTTGTCTCCAGGCCCGGAGGTTAGGCTGATTAAATGGAAGCCCAAGCGGTGAGAGCCACAGAGGTGATGAGACCTGAAACTTTTTCACTCTTCGTTCTTCTCATGGGTGACAGGATAATTAGGCCACATGACATGCAGCCTCTCCTAGACTATATTTAGTCCAATTGCAGAGCTTTCTTTCCCCTGGCAGAGACCTGGAATCCTCCCTGCTGGGTGGTAGTGCCAGAAGGGGAACAAAATCAAGCAGACTGGCCATAGCCACAGCAGAGAGTGTTCTCCCTTTCTCGGAAGGGAAGCAGAAAGGAGCATGTGTCCAGGATTCGGCCCCGGACTCTGCCCGACTGGCTGTATGACTGCAAGCCCTTTATTCTCTCTGGGCTTCAGACTTTTATATGTTAAATAAGCATGATAATTTCCACCTCACAGGAGGTGTGCTAATTTTTGTAGAGTGTTCATGAACTGTAGATGTGCCATACAAATGTGGGCATATGGTCATAAATAATAAAATTGCCCAGATTTTTCCCTTCACAAAGGGCCAGTGCCTACTTTACCTTGACATGTGAAGCTGTGTCATACTTACGGCATTTGTCATTTTGTCTCCCTTCTTCCTCTCTGCAACCATTGGTTCCCAATTCTCAAGCCCATAGTTAATGAACAATAAATATTTGATATTTATTTTGCAATTAAAATGCTAAAACAGAGAACTATTGAGTCAACAAACACAAGGTATACTTGTATATTTGTCTAAATGCACATGCAAATAAATTGAGGTGAGGTGATGTTTATTTATTTATTTATTTTTTAAAGATTTATTTATTTATTTAATTCAAACCCCCCCCCCGCCCCCGGTTGTCTGTTCTCGGTGTCTATTTGCTGCATCTCGTTTCTTTGTCTGCTTCTGTTGTCATAAGTGGCACGGGAAGTGTGGGCAGCGCCATTGCTAGGCAGGCTGAACTTTCTTTCGCGCTGGGCGGCTCTCCTTAGGGGGCGTACTCCTTGCGCGTGGGGCTCCCCTATGCGGGGGACACCCCTGCGTGGCAGGGCACTCCTTGCGCGCATCAGCACTGTGCATGGGCCAGCTCCACACGGGTCAAGGAGGCCCGGGGTTTGAACCGCGAACCTCCCATGTGGTAGACGGATGCCCTAACCACTGGGCCAAGTCCGTTTCCCGAGGTGATGTTTAGAAGAACACTTTTTGGACTCCCAACGGGGACTCATAAAAGAATATATTAATAGGGCTTTATTTCTCCCTTCAGTTATAAGCTTTTGAATTTAATAATTTTAATATAATTTGACACTAAAGTATTTAATGAACTCTTACCTCTAACAGGACCTTTTAAAAAACGTCCTTCCTTGGAAGCAGCTGTGGCTCAAGCAATTGAGCTCCTATTACCCTACGGAGGACCTGTTTTGATCCTCGGGATCTCCTGGTGAAAAAGGAAAATGGTGTCCCAGACCTGAGTGGCACGGAGAGGCGCAGGCCCCCGCACAACGAAGTGACGCACCAGAAAGACGATGATGCAACAAGATAGGAAGAAAACACACACAAAACTTCCTTCCTCCTCTTGTTTTCTGTTCGTCCTATTTCCTTACCTCTTTAATGTAAAAGGAAAGAATTTTGAAATCGCAAAAGAAGAATTCATTTAATTCAATATATATTTACTGAACTACTGTGCAGAACTGAAAAGGACTGACACACATGGGGTTTTCTTCACCAACCCAACTCCACGTCATAAAACTCTACTCAAAACAGACACATGAACTGACCAGTCAGCATCCTGCATCTCAGGGTTTTGCTTTTCCCCTTCAACCTCATTTACATCTGCAAGCCATACACGAAGGGGATAATAATGTATTTACCAATTGCAGTAATTCTGTAATTCTTTACCTCCCCGCCCTGGCCATCCTAGCCTTTCTGCCAAACCATGAAGCTTCATGAAGCTTCTTCCCCAGGAAAGAGAAGGGTGGACATTGGCTAAAACAAAGGAGTTGCTGTTTAGCTTTGAGCTTCAAACCAGACTTCTTAAAGGCAATAGTCTGAAAGTCAGATTTTTTGTGTTTTTTTTAAACAAAAGGAAATTTCTCAGAAATTCTAAGGCTGGGTTTATAACAGAAAGATAAACAAAGCTTAGAGGAATGACCACAGAATAAACCATAGAAAGTAGGAAGAATAGATTCCTGCCACATAGAAAGGAGAAAGCCCTCCCAACACACTGGGGAAGAGACGGAGAGTAGAGGGCGATGAGCAGTGGCAGAAGTTTAGATGCAGGGCCCTTGGCTCACCTTAGTGTGAGAACTGCAGCCGTGCAACAGTCAGGTGTGAGGGACTCTAACAGTGCTCGGGCTGGTGTCCAGATGTCCCAGGCTAAGCGTGAAGTCACTGATTACAAGTCTTTCCGAGACACTTTGGCATTAGCTTGGTGGGACAGCAGTGGCTGAGGGTGATGCCTAGGTACTGTAGGTGGGCCTGGCGTCGCCCTGTAAGAATAAGCTTCTCAAACTTGTCTTGAGAAGCACTACTAAGTAGGACAACAGAAGTATTTTCTGTGTAAACTTCCCATTTTGCCACATAGAATACAGGAAGTGAGAGGTTCATTCTAAATAAAATTAGTAAGTTTTTACTGCTTCATCAAAGACATTCTTAAGTGGAAGCTGGTATGACTTTTACTTCAAGGGTATGAAGACTATAACAATTACTAGTACATGTTGGTGCCACTGCCTCAACTGTGCTAAGGTGACAGCACTTTTACCCATAATTGCTTTCACACCATCAATGCAAATATCAACACAATTATTCCAGGATAAACCATAGGATGCAAAAGCCATTTAATGCTTTGACTAGTTCAACCCTTGCAGCTGTTGCCAAGCATTCACATAAAGGATCTGCAAAGCAGCTAGTCCAGCCATGCCCAAATAGTCATCAATTTGTAAGGCAAAAGTACATATTAACTCAGTTTTCATGTTTTAGCTAAGCGTTTAATTCAACAAATTGTGCTGCATTACTGGAAAGTGGCAGTGCCATGATTCCTCTCACTCACTTTTCATGCAGCAGCATTCAGCAATGACTTTTATATAAAGCTTTTTATTAGGGTCTCAGCTGTGTTTTTCCAGCCAAAGCAAATTGATAACTAACCCCGGAAAACCTTTCAGTGTTTCAGCTTTTTTAGTTTTAGGTTCAAAGGCTGTAACAATCTAGCTCTTAAAGTACTCATATTGTTTACATTTAAATAGCCAATTCTTTCTAATTTATACTCTGAGTGACTGGCCTTCAAATGACGGTGCAACTTACTGTTTGAAAATATTCTATTACATAAGACAAAATAAGGGAAATGATTAACATGTATAAAATTGAGAAAAAAATAGTTCGTCATATTTTTGTTTCTTGTTTACAGTTTTGTCCTATTTATTTGGAGTAAATTCCTCCCTTTTATGTATTATAGACCTCTTTGATGTCAGTTTTTCCCTTTTCAGCATCTTCGGACATTTGCAGGGCAGACAGGGGTTGTGAAAGCAAGTTCTAATCTGCCCCATTTAGGTTAATGAGCCACCCTTAAATATAATAAAAGTGGTATGATAAATAAATGTTATTTTATTTTATAATAAGATATTATTAAATATTAAAATAAATGTCAAATAAAATTTTTAAATTAAGAAATCTTTTCAAAAATAAAAAAATATTATTGTAATACAAGATGACAAAGTGTACTTCTTATCATTGTGCTTCTGCAAAAAGACAAGGAAGACTGGAATTTCAAAATAATGATTTATTGGATGATAATAAAGTTACAGAGATTATAGCAAGTATAATTGAAGATAACACAGAGAAGTGCTGAGAACAAACTGAGCTAATCAATAAAAGTACACACATTTGTACTCTATAGCTATTACCTTAGAAAATTTCTAGAAAGTACAAGTGTACAAAGACACACACTCTGTTAACTACCAGTGATGACATCCATTATCTGTCATGTAGCTTCTGGAAAACTCAACTGTGCACATGTAAACATATGAGCATGAAAAAGATAAGTAACATCTTAGTAGTATTTTTAAGTAGTTTTGAATTTTCAGACCCACAGTATAAGAACTACAGTAAGAAAAGAAGTACTGAAAGAAAAAAAAAGGAAGCATAGAATTCTATATTCAGCTAAAACGTCTTTCAAAAATTACGGGGAAATAAAGGCTTTTAAAACATACAAAAGCTGAAAGACTGTATCATATACATACACTGTAAGAAATATTAAATGAAATTCTTTAGTCAGAAGAAAAAAGTATTCTATGAATCCCATCAAAGGAGTGAAGAGCACTGAAAATAGTAAATATATAAGATTTTTGCATATTATTTATAGATAATCATATAGGATCAAAGCAAGACCCTAGTATAGGAAACCTAGAAGAAACACACTTTAAATAGAGACACAAATAGCTTAAAAGAAAAATGGCTGGAAAAAGATATATCATGCTAACAAAAATCAAAAGAAAGCTGAAGTGGCTGTATTAATATTAAAGTTGACTTCAGAGCAAAGACTATTACCTGGGATAACAAAGGTCATTTCTTAATGATAAAAGGGTCAATTAATCAAGTAGACATAATAATTCTAAATGTTTATGCACCTAGTAACAGATTTAAAACACATGAATCAATAATTGACAATAACTGCAAAGAGAAAATAGTAGATTTCAATAACTGATAGAACAAGTAGACATAAAAATCAGTAAAAATATAAAAGACACGAACAACTTTACCAATCAACTTGACCTAATTGAATTTACAGCACACTCTTCCAACAGCAGCAGAATACACTTAAAAAACAAACAAACAAACACAGGTGGCGGACTTGGCCCAATGGTTAGGGCATCTACCACATGGGAGGTCCGCAGTTCAAACCCCGGGCCTCTTTGACCCGTGTGGAGCTGGCCCATGAGCAGTGCTGATGTGCACAAGGAGTGCCTTGCCACGCAGGGGTGTCCCCTGCGTAGGGGAGCCCCACGTACAAGGAGTGCGCCCCGTAAGGAGAGCCGCCCAGCGTGAAAGAAAGTGCAGCCTGCCCAGGAATGGTGCCGCACACACGGAGAGCTGACACAACAAGATGACGCAACAAAAAGAAACACAGATTCCCTTGCTGCTGACAACAACAGAAGTGGACAAAGAAGACACAGAGAATGAACACAGAGAGCAGACAACCGGGGTTGGGGGGGAAGGGGAGAGAAATAAATAAATAAATAAATAAATAAATCTCTAAAAAACAAACAAAAAACAATATTTATATAGATGGAACATATTCTGGGCCATAATACAAGTCTTAATAAATTTGTAAGGATTCAAGTATTATAAATTATGTTCTCTAATGACAATGGAATTAAATTAGAAAACATATGTGAAAGATAACTGAATGTTTTCCAAATGTTTGGAAACTAGATAACACACCTTTAAATTCCACGAGTCAAAGAAGAAATAAAAATGGAAATCAGATTGTATTTTGAACTGAATAAAAATTAAACAATAACATCAGAATTGTTGGGATGCCATTAAAGCAGTACTGAGGGGAAATTTTATAGGAAACCGTATATTAGAGAAGAGTAAAAGTCTCAAATTAATGACTTACGTGTCCATATTAAGACATTAGAAAAAGAAGAGCAAATTAAATTTAAAGTAAGCAAAAGAAACAAAATAGCAAGAATCAGAGTGGTTATCAATTAAATAGGAAACAAAAAAGCAATAGAGAAAACCAATAAATCCAAAGCCACAGACTGGGAGAAAATATTTACAAATATAAAACAAAATCAATAAATGTGATAAACCACTAGCTGGATTGACAAGGACACAAATAGAGAAGCTACAGATTAAGATCAGGAATGAAAGAGGTAACATCACTGCAGATTCTATAGATATAAAAAGGAAAATAAGACAATATGATGAACAACTTTATTCCAATAAATTAGACAACCTAGATAAAATAGACAAATTTCTTGAAAGACAATTACCAACACTCATTCAAGAAAAAAAAATCTGACAACCTTAATATCCTTATATCTATTTTAAAATTTGAAGCTGTAGTTAAAAACCTTCAAACACACATGTACACTTTCCTGACCCAGATGGCTCAAATGCTGAATTCTACCAAATATTTAATGAAGAAATAATATAAATCCTGTACAACTCTTTCTGAAAACTGAATAGAAGGAAATAATTCCTACTTCATTCTATGACACCACCATTACATTGATATCAAAATAATAGACATTTCAAAAAAAGAAAACTACAGACCAATATCCCTCGTGAATAGATGCAGAAATTCTTAACAAAATTTTAGCAAATATAGTCCCATAATATATAAAAAGAATAATGCCTCATGGCTCAATGAAATTTGTCCCAGGAATACAAGGTTGACATAATATTTGAAAAATCTGTGTAATTCATCATATTAAAAAACCAAGAAAGTAAAATCATTCGATCATCTCAACAGATATAGAAGCATTTGACAAAACCCAAGGTCTGCTTCTGATTAAAAAAACAAAACTCTCAACAAACTAGGAATAGAAGGGAACTTAACTTGATATAAGATACCTATGAAAAAATACACCTTACATCTTACTTAATAATAATAGACTGAATTGTTTCCTTTTAAAATTAAGGACAAGGCAAGATGTATCATCACTTTTGTTTAGCATTGTACTGGAGGTTCTAGCCAGTGCAATAAAGCAAGAAAAACAAATAAAAGGTATTCAAATTGGAAAGGAAGATGTAAAATTGCCTTTTATTTGCAGACCATATGATTACCTATGTAGAAAAAGGATACTAGAACTAGCAAGCAATGTTTAGCAAGGTTGCAGAATATAAGATTAATACGCAATTTAATTGTATTTCTACATAATAGCAAAATTAAACTAAAATATCAATGCCATTCATGTTAGCTTCAAAAATATAAACTACTTAAGAGATGTTTGTGACAAAAGATATGAAAGAAGTTAAAGATGACCAAATAAATGGAGAGTTATAGCATGTCCAAGAATCAAAGACTCAATATTGTTAAAATGTGAGTTTTCCCCAAATTAATCTATAGATTCAATCCAATCCCAATCAATATTATATCAGGTGTTTTTGTTGAAATTAACAGTCTGATTCTAATATTCATATGGAAAAGTCAAGGTCTAGAATAGACAAAACAACTTTGAAAGAGAGTAAAGTTGAAGGACTAACAGTATTTGATTTTAAGAATTATAGTTATAAATTTAAGAATTATAGTTATAAAGCTATTTTTGTCAAGACAGTGTGGTAAGGCTATAGCATTAGACAAATATAGGTTAATGGGGCAGAATAAAGAGTCTTTTCAATAAATGGTGTTGGAATGACTGGGTATCCACATGCGTAAACAAACAAATATTGACCCATATGTTGTATTATACTATACACAAATTCTAAGTGTAATACCTAAAACTATAAAATTATCAGAAGAAAACACAGGACATATTTGTGGCTTTGGGTTAGGCAAAGATTCTTTAGATAAGCTACTATACAATCCACATAAAAACTTTTTGATAAATTGGACTTTATCAAAATTAACTGCTCTGTAAGACTCCATTAAGAAGGGAAAAGAATCCAACTAAAAGCCAAGCCACAGATTGGGAGAAAATATTTACAACTCATATATCCAATAAAGAACTTGTGTTCAGAATATATAAATTACTCTCAAAACTCAGTAATAATGGGGAACAAATGTAGATCAGTGGTTTGAGTGCCTGCTTCCCATTAAGAGGTCCTGGGTTCAATTCTTGGTACCTCCTAAAAACAAAACAAAGAAAACTCGATAGGAACATGTCAAAGGAACACAGGAGTCGACCTGAAAGAGCTCCCAATGGCCAAAACTTTTGAACAATTTGAGCAATAAAAGTAGTAATGGATTATAACAAAGTATAAAATAAATGTACATGACTCCATAGTGATACAAAAATAACTGAATAAATCAATGAGGAAAAGAGACACATTTTTCTTGCAGAAGAATTCCAAATAATATATGTTCATTCTCCCCATTCCAAGAGGTGGAGCTTATTTCCCCTCCCCACATCATAAGGGAGGGCTAAGATTTAGTGACTCCTCCAAACAAAAGGATTGGGAAAGGTAAGAATGGTAACTTTACATTGGGGAATCACTACATTAACCAACTGATAAAGGTTAACGCGGCTAGTGATGTCATGGGGATATCATATAGCTCTGATATAATCAGAGAGGCAACTTAAACTCCATGGTATTCTTCCCAATTATGTGAAAAATACCGGGTAATTCTAGACTGAGGAGACACTCTACAAGATACCTGGCCAGTCCTCAAGACTGTCCAAGTCATGAAAAACTGTAACAGACCAGAGAAGACAGGGGGGACATGACAATTAAATGCCATGTAGTACCCTGGTCTGGATCCTGAAACAGCCTTAATGGGAAGAATGATGAAATCCAAAGTCTGGAGTTTCGTTACTAGTAATGTATACTTTAAATGTGTGTTCATTTTATGTCACTACACTTCAATTAAAGCTGTTAAAAATTATTCCTACTATTCTTTCATTTTAAAAATCTTCCAGCAACCACAATTCTTTCCAATATAGTATATTCGTTCTGGCTAGAGATTTGTCTATTTTACTCATGTTCTCAAATAGTCAGATTTTTATTAATTTTGTTGGTATTATATTAGCTTCTGCTTTAATCTGTTTCTGTCCTTCTATTTTCTTCAGGTTTATGCTTTATGACTACTGTTCTTAAGCAAACTTTGTCTACGTTAGTGGCCTTTCCTGAAATCTAGACTGCATTTCTGTCCTGAAGATGAGTTATATATATGTGGCGATTCTCTGCTTGACATTTATTCAAAAATCCTGCAAGCTTGTTTGTTCTTTTTAGAATTTATGTTTCAATACACAGACCATAGAGAGCCTTGTCCTTTAATTTACCAAGTAAAGCAAAAGGAAATTGCAAATGGATTTCACCTTGAACCTCTCATTTCTGCCTTAGGTAAATTGTAAAAGGGCCCATAATACCACTTCACCTTGCACAAAATACCCAAGTCCTCACAGAGAAATTGGATGTTAGCTAAGATTCTTTTGGGATATGAGTAATAAACATGTGACTACCACTAGCCCTGGGGCTCAGGACCATACAATAAAAAAAACTCCATAAGGCAGATTATGGGTAATATCTGAATACTGACTCTTAGTGTCTGATAAAGAATCAAAATATGGTACAGCCTAGCAAGGGGAGAGAGATGAGGTTTTCTATTCAGTGCATCTGTATCCATCATCTCTAATTATGTTCCTCTGCCTCCCTCAATTTAATTATGGGTGATTTTATTTATGCCTTTTAAAAACTTATTTTTGTTACTTCTTTTTCAATGGTTGATGCTTCTGTTTTAAATGTGGTCAATGCCTTCCTCCTCAATTTCTTCCCTTTGCTCTGACAGCTGACCATTCAGATCATCGTGCTTCATCTATTCCTTGATCTCCCATAAAATCCTAGTTCTCTTTTAATATCTAAGTGTACAACTATCTTGTTTTTTAAAAAGTATTTTCTCTACCACCACCCTCTCCCAAAGTTTCTGAGAGTAATTCTTTACCCACCTTTTGCTTCTGTTATTTAATTTGCTTATGGTATTTAGGCATGTGTCCTGTTATTGGGTCTTCTTTGAATGAGAACCATTCTATCCATGTCTCTTTTCTCAAGAATTGTACATGATTCTGATGTCCCTCTCTAAGATAAAGTTGAAATATCCTTAAAACTTGAAATGGGGGACCGAATGTTGTTTATCTGTGTTCAACCCTTTGGTGGCAGAGAGGACGGAGACTACTTTGAAGCAATGTGGTTTTCATTTAAATATACTACCTTTGGACTTGATCATCAAATCTGATGACTCAAATTCTGTAAGATAGGGCTCTTACCTTGGACTTCAAATAAATTGTCCTTTCCTTTGGGTCAAGCAGGTCAACCTGGTGGATACACCCTCCCACCCTGACCTTGGAAGCAGTCTCAGGGAAAGTAAATGGCTTTGCCTGTGGAAACTTCACCAATCTCAGTTCCCCACTCTACATTAAATATGGAAATAGGACTCAGTTGTGGGTGATTCTTGCTTCTTCCATGGTTCATGTCTCTCTCAGCTTAAAGGCTGCCAATAAGGCCCTTATGATCCTCTGCCTTTAAAAAAAAATTCACACTTTACTCAAGATTGAAGGGTATAAACTCTATCCCTCCATGTGACATAAATTTTGTTAGGCAGATTTTTTTTCAGCCTTTTTTTTTTTTAAGATAAATATATCACATTATTTTTAAAGTCTGTTAAAGGCTGTGGCTGCTCCAGAAGTTCATTTTTAATGGAGTTTTCCATCTTTACTCTTTTGTAATCATGCATTTACAGCAACTGTACTTTCAGAAGCAATGGCATTTTGATATTTATTTAGTAAAAAACAAAATCTACAGTATGAATGTTTAATTACAGTTGTGATGAAGAAAACACAAATTCATTGAAAAGCACCAGAGAATAAGCAGTTGCTTTCTGTCATCTACTCACAATGTCAGCTGAGAGTAAAACTTGCAGTTTTTGGTAGATGGTGATTTTTTAAAGTAAAGAGATTTCTCATTAGGTGATGTGGTGGCCTGGATTACCACCCCAGAAAAGCAAGTTTTTTAAAAATCTTCACTCACTGTAAATAGGATCTTTTAATGAGGTTACTCTAGTTTAGGTGTGGTCCACCTGAATCAGAATGGGTCTTAATCCTATAACTGTAGGTCTTACAGAGGCGGCTGCAGAAAGAAAAGCCAGAAAGAGCGGCCAGAAGCCTGAAGTCAATAGAACTCAAAAGAGAAAGACATTGCCACGGGCATTGCCATGTGACAGAAAAGCCAGGCATCCCAAAGATTTCCCACCAGCCAAAAGATAGTGACCCTGGAAGTAAGCCTTCTAGTCTCTGAAATCATGAACCAATAAATTCATTGTGAAGCCAACCCATTGTATGGTATTTGTTTTAGCAGCTGGGAAACTAGAACAGGCGGCTTTCAGATGGGCAAAACCCTCATTCATTACAGACACCCATAACATTTAAAAAGTTTCATAAAAGAATTGAAACAAAAACCTTAACGGAAAAGGATAAACTTAATTACAGAAAATTTTAAGTTTCTGTGCGGCAAAACAGACTACACACAAGAATGAATGACATGAAAACCTAGGAAAAACGTGTGCAACGTAAATCACAAAGCATTAACATCCTTACTATAATAAAGTTACTATAAGTGAATAAAGAAAAAAAAATGCAACAAACACTCCAACAAAAAATCTGACAAAATCATTATCAGCCAATTAACAAACAGCAAGTTATTGGAGAAAGGTATTCAGCTTCACTAAAAATGTAAGAAAAAAAAAAGCAAATAAAAACAATGAGATGCTTTTTTAGCCTCCTAGATCAGCAGATATCCACAAGAACTCACCTTATGGAATCTCCTAGTTGTCACTGAAGTTGCATAATATTGGGGAAGAGAGTGGTTAATACTTGCGCGTATTTTTGAAAGGTACTTGCTCCTCGTTGCCATCAACTCCTGTGATATCTAGGTAATTTCTATTCAGCACTGATCCTACACTCTGGGTTCCTGGGATGTTCAAGTTGGTTCCACTTCTCCACTGGTAGTTTCTCCAGTGACACTTCTACTCATTGCACAGTTATATCCAAGAGCTTTGTTTCCTCCAAAGACACGTGGCTTCTTCTAACATCATTACAAGTTTCTTTAGAGCTACAGGGTTATTCTTAACTCTTCTGGGACTCTAGGTTCTTTAATACCTTAAACTAAACCACTTTTAATCTCAGTTTCCTCAGAGATGAAAATGTCAACAAGTTTTCTCTATCCACTTTGGGTTTCCTTTTTATTTTTTAAAAGATACACACCCTCTTCCCTCTCATATTGAATTCTTAAACCCAAGCATTGCCTGAAGAGCACTGGACTTTAGCCATGGTCCAGTGACAGCTGTGCAATCAGGAACAGGGGTAGGGGCTGTAAGGATGCAAGTCATCCACCGTGGTGTTTGATTTCTTTGGAAAAAACGACACAGTCATTAGAGTAAAACTGTATGCTTTTATTCAACATAAAATGAGTTAAGATAGTCTGTCCATGTGCAGAAATATTATACATTCTATTCGAAAGAAGGTAGTTTATATGACCAATAAAAGGAACAGTCTAAAAGTGAGAGGAATAAAGACAACTGTGGGAAAAAAGCAAAAGGCAGAGTTTTATCTGTAAAAGTATTAAGGCCTAGGAACACAAAGATTTTAAAGAGAACAAGACCGTTTCTTCCACTCTGATTTATCTTGGTGCTGGTGTGATGCAGGGAGTAACAGAATTGAGATGGGTTAAAAAAAAAAATAGGTCTAAGTATAATAGCTAAGAGAAAACTTTTAATTTCTAGAGTTTAACTTGTGTAAAATCTTTTTTTAAAAATTCTAGAAATTTCATGAATTCTCTGAGAACAAACTTGTTCTTCAATCAGTACTTTAATATCAGAGAAAAAAATTATCAAGCTCGTCCCAGCTCAGAATTTATCTCCTTGTCTACCAAAGGGGAAACCAAGTCTGAGACTCTGGAAGAGACTGTTTAATTTAAAACTTGTGCAAAGTGATTCAAATACATTTCCAGTGGAGTCACCTGTGAAGTCTCCACACAAATGTTGCCTAAAAACCTAAAATGAAAAGAATGCTGATTTAGGGTCAAAGTTTAACTCCATCATATCCAAGCTCTAAATATCTGAAAACATTAAACTCTGGTTTATAAAAGAGCTGATCCAAGACATGTGAAATGTTTCGCATCATATTTTCACTAGAATGGACTTAGATTGTGTGTAAAAGCAATAGTTCTAACTATCTTGATATTGTGATAAAAGGTTTTTAAAAAATATTTAAAAGAGTATTCTTATTTTAAATACTTAAAAGAGGATCCTTGATTAAACCTAATAAAATGTTGATGCAAGTTGCCTTTATGAAGCCAAGGTTCACTTCAGAGTTGTACAACCCTAAATCTTGATCAGCTGCAAAAGTTGCCACTAGATAGTCTAACAGAAAATCATTCACTAGCCCAATGAACGATTTGTCTCAAATCAAGTTCCATGTTCCACTAACGGCAATTTAACATTATCTTGTATGTGACCGCAAAATGTTTTTTAAAATATACTGAATAATAACACACTACTGAATTCAAAGTTTATTTAAATCTATTTTAAATCAATTAATATTTGAATTTACCTTTCTTCTCCCCAAGTTATTCTCTAGTTTTTGCAGTTAAGATGAAAATCATGATATGCTTTTTCTATTTGTTAGCTTCTTTTAAGTTTGAAGAACCAGGAAAATCGAATTTGAAGTTATTCTTCTGGAGAACCCATTATCTAGCCACAGCCCATCTTCACAGCTGATCACTGCTGGTTGTTTCTTCCAGGTTCAGTCTGTTCTTCCTGTTGGAAGGAAATCTTCCCAGGATTCTTTTTAAGGTACGGCTGAAAGCTACATGGAAGTACAGATGTATTCCTTTGTCTATATAGTATCTATAAAAGAGACCCAAACTTCTATTTAAGGTCACCAAGTATTAGGAATACCTCTTTGACTGAAAGGTGAAAATGGACATTTTAGCAAACAGAATTTGAGTTGCAAATCCAACAATCCAGGTTAAAGACAAGTGGTAAGGAATATTCAGGAATAAACACTGACATAATACAATGATTTATCATTTTAAAGCCTTATTACCACAATGTCCTAAAGTAAGAATTAAGATTTGGGCCACTGAAATGAAGGGTTAGGGGTCCTGCTGAAGCCCCAAGTTCTGTGAATTAGATTAAAAAAAAATAAAAAGCCACTTCTACAATATATTTAATACAAAAGTAAAAATACTAACGTAATTCTAAAGGAGAAAAAACAGGGATGTAACATTTATTCAATAATTCAAAATTAATACTTTCTTCTCACCAGGAAAATTGCCTTAGTTTATCCGACTGTTTGTTTTGAAGGGTTAGTTGAAGATAAAACATCTTACCTGACATACTGAGCCGAATTAACTGCGATTGCTTTTGGCCAGATTCTTGCTCTACAATTTGGCTATTACTCAAGAGATTTCTCGAAATTTTTATGAACTCTGGATTTCCCATCAATAGTTCTCAAAAAAGGCAATTCTTACTAACATGCTCTTCATGGTCAATCAATTCCAAATTGCCAGTTCCTTCATCTAGGGTTAATACCTTCCTTCTTATGTGTTTCAAGTTTGTTTTGCTCAAAGCCTCAAACTCTTCTCTGTAAAAATCCATTTATTCTTTAACTTCCAACATGTCTTTAGAAGTAACATTCCTTGAGCCATGAACTAGACACATGCTGTATGGTTTTAGGAAGACCTCTTACAGTTTGACTGTTTTTGCTTACCCTTATACACCCAGCACTTTTGCGTAGTGGTTAGCATGTAATGTAGGTTTTAAATAAATATCTGAGTGAATTTTATGACTTGTGCATAAAAACTGCTATAAACTTCATACTATAAATCTCTGACTGCTGAAGATCAGTTGTGGTCAAGAGCAATGAACATAGATTCCTAAGACCCTGTAATGCAAATAAAAGGAAGTTTGGGATCCAAGTTGAACCTGTCCTGCTTGCAGGTATATTGCTTGTTATTAATAAATTGTAGACCAATGATAGCTTTAGGCAACCATGTCATTACCTGAATATAAATTACACTTATGAGGTAGGAGGCCCATTTAAATAATAATAAATATGTTAGAAATGGGGGGTTTTAATCTTTGTAAATAGTCACTGTGTACTGGCTCTCGCATAAACATTTCATCTGTTTTCATATTATATAGGGGAATTATGAGGCAGACGTTCCCTGAGACTTAAGAAATTTCCTTTAGAAATAGTGTGTTTTCAGCAAAGATTTAAAAGTGTGTTGTTCTCATGGACAACTAAGCAATCAAGTTTGAAATTACAATTTTTGAAAAATAAGGTTGACAAAGGGTGCCATGAATTCTTACTAATTTTCAAAATATGCTTTTTATCAGTGAAAATAACCACAGCTGAACAATTATGGGGAGAACTAACTAAAGAATTAGAATAAAAATTCAGTTTCATGGATCATTAAGAATACATTCTTGAGACTCTGACCTTACTCATTTTTCCTCAGGTTCGTAAATCTATACATTATCTATCTGTAAAGAATGGGCTTTATACCATGATTTCCAAAGATTAGATATCATGCCCCTGGCCCTCTTCTGTCATATCCTAAAAATCAGGTATTTGCAAACACAAAAATGAGATCTCTTGGATTGGACAGGATGCCAGGTTATCTCTAGATACATCTTGATATGAAACTATGGGGCTACTGCCCTCTCCTTAAATCTGGCTTAGTCCTCAATTCCATAAGTGCTCTTCCTGACATTAGGGAGTTCAAAATTCAAATGTACTGCTGAAATGGAATCTAATCAAGGTACATGTGTTTCTTTTCACAAGATTCTTGTGGCTCTTCTACTTCTCCGGATGAGCTAGGAAGAACATGTTGAAACTAGTCCTGAAACTCACTTCTCAGAGAATCTGGAAACAGAAAAAGTTTCTACTATCTTCATGAGATTTGTTTCTTCACAAACTCCTAGGGCCTGGATTAGTGAATATCTGCTAATGAATTACTGACCGCTGTGAAGAAAAGAAAACCTATTTTTGTCCCTGAGATATTTTCTTGCCATTGTTTCAGAAACAAACAATGATCACATGAAAAAAAAAGAATGCACCTTGTTTCTTCATTTTTCTATTATCTCGACTATTAGGTGGTTGGGAGAAAGAACAGATGAAGGGGGAAAACAAGGAGATGGATGAGGAGAGTTGATTATACGAGTGTTCTGAACGAAATTCAAGACCCTGATTTTTGTTTATCAGGAAATTCCTCATTTTACTTTTTTCCATACAATCCGGGGTGTAGTATAAGGCAACAACTGAGGGCCCTTACCCATACCACTCTCAAATATATGTCGGATCTCACGATTCACCAAAAACTCGAAGGCTTTTATTTTCACTTTTAATTATCTTTTACTTAATAATAAAATGAAAAATAAGATATATGAAGTACATACAATCTATATACATATATTTATTGCAAATACTTAAAATTCTTATGTAAAATGATTTCTCTATATTATTTGTGAAAAAATATGACTTTTTAAATGGTGTTGACACCAACTTCTCTGTACATACCCTCAATTCCAAAGGCAAAAAGACATAAAAGTTTAGCATTAACCAAACCAATCTATACAAACCTTGTAGCCAGAAAGGGAAAAAATAGCTTGTGGTAAATAAGTCAATTTTCTTTTAAAATAAAAGATAAACCCCAAAACTATTCCCCTTATTGCATTTTGTGGAAATAATCTGAGTGCCTTTAAAGTAACTTCCTTTGAAATAATTTGTGCCTTAACAGTGAGGTCCTACATTTAACATACTATAGACTAGAAATTCAAAGTCTTCCACTGTTGCTTTTTACATAGATATTAAAATATATATTAATTAAAATATATTACTGGAAAGCTATTTTTAAAATTGATCTTTAATAGTTGTATCAAATGTAAAGCATTAAAAAAAATAAAGTAACCAAGAATCTTTGAAGCTATTACTTCAACTTTAGGAAATATTTTACCTATTGTTCTCTTTCAATAGGTGTATAGATATTGAAACATGGTAGGAAAGATCCCTGCCTATTATCATGTTCCCCAAAATCTCTTTGGACTATCTAAAAATTGAGCTGGAAACTACCCTTGGGCCAAGTTTTTACTTAGCACTTTGTAGTTAGGCAATGGGGATACTTCTCCCTCCTTGCTGTGATGTGAAACATCTGGGTCAGAGAAACCCTGGCACTGTTTACTGACAGTGAATTCTAGAAATAAATGACATTGTAACAACCAGAGAAGACCCCCTTCAATACAACAAATCACTTCATCAAACAGTTCTTCAAGGGTCTCTGAGGTGGAGAAAGGCAATCACAAGCAATTGGGATAGTTACTGTCAGTCCATTAATATTTATGAAATTTAACCTTTACTTGGAAGGCAATGAGGTCTTCCCTTCCTTTGGCTATTTATTTAAATCTGAGATAAGTCCTAAAACATCTACATTTGTGTGCCTTCCCAACCAACCTAAGTAAATTCCCTGCCATCCCACCTCCCAAAGAAAAATTTCCCATTTGCAAGCTCATACTTAAAAATGTCACATGGGATACCACAGATAGCTTCAGTAACATGAGTACAGATGTTAATGAATAGAAGTAGGGCAAAACAACTCCACGTTATCTGTTTGTATGGTTTTATTTGCTCTTTAATAGGGTGGAAAATTTTAACTTTAATCAAAATCCTTTAAGGTTCAGGGAGCCTTCTCTATTAGTAGACTTAGAACATTCATAAATAAAGACTGAGATGATAAACTGTTAACACACTCTCCCCGAGGTGGTCTGCAGTGGAAGGTAAATGAAGGCTAGTGAAGGTTATGCTGGAGGCACGTGCACCAGGCATAATGCCGAACTAGTCACCGGAGTACAAACTTCATACTTAATACCATAAGCTTAGCACTTCTGAGATTGAACTGAAAAGTAAAACAACTTTGAAAACCTAACATAAAAACTGCTTTGAAGGTACTGGAGTACCACACTCTAATAATTTCCTTAATGCTTTTCTTGCTTCTACTGTTTTTCAAAAGGGCCAGATTTTAATTTTTTTTCTTTCCATTTAGCTCAAAAGATGAAGACTTTCTACTTCAAACCACTGTTTTAAAACAAACTAATATATTGGATTGGTAGTAATCCAATTTACTATCAATCTAAGGGAATCTGACTGTTCTCTTATTTGTCAAGATTGAAACAGTGTACCTAGCTGGCGGAACTTCTGTTTTAGGGGCATTAAAAAAGGCAAATATTTTATTAGCTGAATATTATTTGTTAAGAGAATCCAGATAATCGTAATGCTTAGGACCTATCCGCGGTAGCCTGCTTGGGTCAAGATAAAGAGGCACAACATGGTGTATTCGCAAAATGATGTGGAAATCTCTTATGCCTTTCCTCCTTTCCTGGTCAGTCTTTCCATCTTCAGAATAAGGAAATATGGAGGAAGACCTTTCAATGACAGGAAAGGAGCGAAACAGACACATCACTTTGACCAATCCAAATTGGTAAATGTTATTTATTTAGCATGGGCTCAGTCCTGAAACACTCAACCACTTTCAACACATAGACCAGTCTTCAGTCCTGCCCCGTAATGGGAGAGTGAAGATGGGTATGGATGGAGTTTTACCATCAACAGGTCTGTTAAAATGCCCATTGGACTACCCAAGGTACTGAACATTTGAAAGTAAAACCAGAGTTCCTACTAATTTCCTACTAGTTCTTATCCCGAGAACTTACTCCTGGATCCCTGCAGGAACTTGCCTTCGCTTCTCTTAGCTAGGTGTGTGCTGGGAGAAAAGGGGAAGATGGAAGGACATGATATTATCTTGGCCGAAACGGAACACAGATATGAATCCTATTATCTGCCTTGGGCCAAAAAAAAGTCAGGAAGAAAAATGAAAAATAATGCAGTGAGTTTCTTACGGGGTCTGGAGCAGGGACTGTGGGAAAGTATTGAAAGAGTGAATAAAGAAGGGGATGGGGTAAAGTAGGGTGGGATGGGTAGCAGAATGGGAACAAAGTGAAGATTACTATTGCCTACTTTCTCCTAATCTGGAATGTGATTTAACAAGTTTAAATTGTTCTGCATTTTATAAATATCACATCCTGAATATTAAGTACAAATACAACTGTACTAGGTTGCACTAATATTTTTACTTTACACACTTGGAATTAAGAAATCAGTATACAAATGATGCAAATTAACAATCCCCAACTTAATAACACATTCTGGTCAACTGTAGACTTATTTTAATGTTCTTTAACCATGACCTAAATTTATGTACTAAAAAAAAGTTCATTTACTAAAGATAGGATTAAAAAAAAGAAAAAAAACCCCAAAACAAAAAAGCAACAACAAAAAACCAGGAACGAAAAACAACAACAAAACTTTGGGGCTAATCTTTTCTTCCTTTCTAGATGTGCCCTTAGCCATTCACTGACGCCCTTTTACATTAGAAGTTTCTAAAACAGAAAAAGTGCCTGATTTTTACTGTGTGTATGTGTTTAAAGTAACACATAACACAAGATTACTCCATCCTCCACAGATGCCTGGCAGGTCAAAACAGGGTTAAAAGAATGGGCAAATGTGGCCTTAATGATCTTTTCTTCTTGCAGCAACAGTTGCATATAGAACATTAGGTAACTGGTTGGGAGACAAGAGGAAAAGAGAGGCTACTTTGCTTCTAGTATTAAAATGGTTTACCAAAGTTCTTTATGTTCCGTTTAACCATTTCTGTACTTTCATTCCCTTGCCCAACAAAACACATAGTTCAAATTATCTCCTCACTAACACTGTTCTGTTAAATTTCAGACTAGTATTTCAAACCTGCTTGTAAACTCCCATGAATGATTAAGCATGGGGCTATTATTGCTGGAACTGCTGCCCTGCGGTCTGTATTACAGGATGAAGTCCAGAGAGAAACAACCTTTTACAGACCACACTGTCTCAGGATAAAGGGGTGCTATTAGGGAACAGCAGGGATCTACAAATTGCAAACAGATGCTTGGCAACAGTGCTGGTTTATGGGAGCCAAGAACCAAGCCAGAGCTTTCAGAGTCTGAAATACTACCTGCGAAATTAATGCTGTATCAAAAATTTGTACATAAAAAGGTTCCATCTAGGGTAAAGGGACTGAGTAAAACCCTGAATCTAAATCCTGCAAGGCCGAATAATTTATGAATAATCTGCAGCCAGACTGTCAAGACATAATCAACATGGATGATAATTCCTTTAGACCATTTCTTCACTCTCTCCTTTCCTCTCAGGAAAAGCCAGAAGGGAGGCAGCTCCCTGTCACCATGCATGACATTAAACTTTTCTGAGTCACTGAAGTGGAACATAGATCTAAATTCAAAGTAACGCATTATTACCTAAACACTGAGAAAATGTTAAAACAAAATGTGACATATTTACATGATTTTGTAAGTGCAAACTTGTCACAAATTCACAAAGTCTTGCTTGACTTAGACTATACAAGGTGCTCTTCCTCTAAAATGCAAAGATCTGTACTCTGTATTCCTGATTAAGTAACATTTGTCTCTTAAGACAACTGAAACCTACTTGATTTCTGTGATTCCAAAATGACACAAAATGACACATTTTGTCAACTCTTCCCTTTCCCCTCCTTTACTGTGTCTTCTTTTTCTAGTCTTATTACCGAACAACAAGGCAGGAGACACACAGTTTGGAGGGTCCAATGCAATCATCATGGCAGAAAGCTCCACACCCTTTGCACATGATCATGGCTTTCAATCGGCAGTAACATTTTGAAGGTGTGTCCTCTATGCTGTTCTCTTCGGGAAAGGTCTGAACGGGAATAGTCTGGCCATGGCTGCTGGGATTCATGGCTTGGCTAGCAGGGATGGTAGTGACAGTCACTGAAAAGGACATGACATCACCTACGTTGCTAGATACCTGGCTACAGTCAGGCATACCTGGTACAGCAGAGTTATGGTCCATGTCAGATGAAGTGGAGACATTGATCATGCCTCTGTAGCTTGGCCCCATCTGTGTGGGGCTTCCATACAGCTTTGGGGTTTGCAGCGGTGGAAGGAGCAGAGGTTGATGGGTGGGGCTGTCTGCAGGTAGAGGAAGAGCAGTAGAATTGAAAAGCTCAGGGCTGCTATGCATCATCTTACTTCTCACTGCATGAGCCATCTGCTTCTGTGCTGCCTGAATAAAATCTCTGGCTATGGTCTTTTCATCAAATGTTTGGCCTCTAGCGAATAGGTAATTCAACTTGCTTATAGTGGTTTGCTCATTTGCTGGTGTTTCTGCCTTCACATTCTTATTAGCTAAGCAATCACTGGTGGAGAGAGTTTCCCTACTGTGAGGTTCAGAACTTGTTTCACACTTGCCAGAACTCTGGGAAGAATGTGGCTCCTCCTTTACCATGACAGATTCCTGCTCATCACCAGTACTCTCTTCATCAGTTTCATCTTCTTTGCTGCTGCTACTATCTCCTGTTGCTCTTTTACAATCTGTAAATCTCATTTTCAAGGCCTCAGTAGGGCTACTTAGACAAAAACTGTCTTCAGGGTTTATAGAATGGGTCCTCCTAAAGCTCTCTGAACCCCGGCCATAGGTGGAAATGTTAAGTAAGTAGTGGCCTGACATTGCAGGCTTGGATGTCCTTCTGCCAGCAAAACCCAGCATAAACCTCTGGCTTGTGGAGATGTCTTCAAACTGGAGACCTGAGTGAGTGAAGTTGAACTGGGAGGGCTGCAAGACTGTGGGAACATTCTGGTTTCGAACCCTTTGAATGAGAGTCTGAAGGATCTGATCTTGGGTTGCTTTACTCAGTCCTTCTTGGTATGGATGTGTGTCAATGCTAGAGTCCCTCAGATCCTTAGCTGAAAAGAGCTGAAGGGTTCTTGGAACCTGGGGTAGCTGCTTATTTTGCAAGGTTTTACCCAGCTGCTGTATAGCTGGATGGGACTGCCTCTCATTAACTTCCTCTCTTGTGTTTTTTTCCAATAAGTTGGTACCTGTGGGTACTCCGATCCCCTTTTCCTCTTTTGTAGGCAGTGGAACAGTTTTCATTTCAACTTTGGTGAGAGGTTTAGGCAGAATTTGTTCCATGGGAACATCTTTGCCCTGGAGCAGCTGAGTGACCAAAGGGTTGTTAGCAGGGATACTAGAGCTTAGTCTTGAAACAGGTCCATTCATATTTGAAGTTCCTGGAGTTTTAAGGCTTGAAGCTGCTGGCATAGAGCTTGAGGATGGAGCCAATCCAGTAGATGGTATAGTTACACTGGCCTGGGGTCGAGGAAGTTTTTCTAAACTGGCTGTTGTCATCAATAAAGATGTTAAAGGGGCAGACGTCATAGCTACTGGAGAACTAGCACTTGTGTCTGCTGAGGCTGAAGGGTTTGGTGTATTCTTATTCAAACTTGCTCTGGGCTCAACTGTGCCATCAGTTGCAAAGTGAACAGGTGAGGCACCTGAGATTAGGGCAGGACCGGCTGAAGTAGAAGGTGCTTTCTCCTGTCTGCAATTGCTGGGCCCTTGTGGGTGGCTAACAGAGGCCACTGTGGCTGTTGCCCTGGTGGCATTCAGTCTTTCATTATTCGATTTCTCTAAAGCTGGTGGGGGTGAGTTAGTGTGGGTCGGTGCTGCGGCACTTGGGCATGCTCCACTGAGAGCAGAGGTGGGAGGCACTGAGGAGGTCTGCTGTAGTTGTGCTCCAGAGACACTAGGAGGCTGTGCCTGGCCTGGGGTCTTGGTCTCCGATTGGGGCTGAGTCCCTGAACCACAGGGTAAAAGCTCTCTCGTACCTCCCCTGCTTCCAGTTCCTGCCAGGTCCAGTGTGGGGCCCTTTCCAGTTTCACTGCTTCTGTCTGAGCCTGGACTCCCTCTTGCAGCAGTTTTCCTTTCATCACCCTCTCCTGGACCGTGTCCACCCCCTGGGCCAGGTCCTGGAATGGTCCCTCCAACGGAGGCGGCTGCAGCGGCTGCGGCTGCGGCTGCGGCTGCGGCCCTCTGTGCTTTGACCAGTTGGGCTTTTGCTTTGATGTCTGCAAGGGTTCTGGCTCCTGTTCTGTTAGTACTAGTGATGGAGACTGGAAAACGAGCCCTGGGAGAGACCTGCGATGTAGGAAACGGCATGGGGGGGATTCTGGAGACTGGGATCTGAAAGAAGGGAAAAAAAACACACAAACCCAGATCTTAGTTTTCACTTATGAGAATAATCCTTAATTAACTAAACTTAAACTTTTAGAGTAGGGTCAAGAGGAGAGTACCTGTGACAAAGATGGGCGGTCAATGGCTGGCCTTAGACCGAACCATGGAAATAGAAACACAAGTTTGTCGCTAGGGTCCTTCCACCTCCTCTTTAAGTGCCAAAAACATTCCTCTCTCCCCAGGAATGCCTTTATGTCCACTCTCATCCCAAATCCCCATTCTTCTTCTCAACCCAAGTCCCTCTTACTATTTATTTAAGACATAGATCTTTCCATGGTATCTGCATTTTTAAGTGTGTGTGTATGTGTGTATGAGTAAGAGAGAGAGAAAGGAAGAGAAAGAGATGTAAAACATTACTGTGTTTACATCTTAGCTTTAATAACCAAGGTTCAGGTGCAATACCTGTTTTCTTCTATTCTCCACACACACACACACACACACACACACACACACACACACACACACACACACTGTTAAACATATGCCCAGGATTATCTCAAATTACAGAGGCTTCTAGATAGTGCTGGAAGGAAGACAGTGTGGATATAGTATTTACCACTTACTTGTGGAGCTTTTCAAAAATATAAGTGTTCTAAATTTTACCCCCAAATTTATAGATGAGAACCACAAGGAAAAAAAATGTATTTCTAAAATTCTCATGAGACTGATGCACCATCAGGTTTGAATCATGGTTTTCATATCATATCATGTTTAAAAGGAATCTGACTCCTGCTCTAAACAACACTTTGAAAGCTACTGGAGTTTAGAATGCATCAAGATCTGGGCCCTTCTAGTAGTTGGTTGAGTTTTTAAAGGAGTCAATAACCATTATGAACATGTTAGAGGGACTGTATAATAGCTGTCACAAAGTCCATGTATTTTACAACATATGATGTGCTTAATCCCTTTCTTGAAGGTGCATCTATTTTCCATTCCAATTTTAACAAGCCTAGATAGCATATTTACTGAGCACATAGTATTTTAGAAGCTGCCCACAGTAAGAAAGAAGCAACTGTTTTCCTTTCGTGATAAAGTCTAGAAGGAGATCATTGAAGAGGGGGAAAAAACAGACAAACCTAGAAAATTGGACACAAGAAAATGAAAACACAGCTGTTTACGGTAATTTATCTAGGTACAAAGAACCTTACAAAAGAATAATCTTGAGAGTAATGTCATATAATTATGTCTACTATCACAGGGACTGAAAATGATTAATTACATTGAAATTAAATAAGAATCATCATTAAAAAGGATCAAAATAACAAGTTTTAATATTTCAAAATGATAAACCAGTTATTTATATAAATAGCCTTATTATCTGATTATGTAAAATGAATAAGATGTTATACCTTCTTTTTAACTATAAAACCACTCAAAGTTATGTAGGCACTGATAAATTACCTTACTGAGACGACCAACCCTGGCATAGGAATGGGATTAGACTCTGTTTTTTCAAAATTGTGTACAGAATGTGAAACATTGTACACGTATACACCTAACAAAATTATAGCATTTGTAATGAAATTCTTTGTTTTCTATTTAAATTTTACTTGAAAGTTTTGTTCTGTTATAAATTTTATTACACTTTGTCTAAAAAAAGCAGGGCTTAAGATATGGTCTATGCTTAAGAGATACTAAGGAAACTTCTCATGTAGAGTCTCTGGGGGGATGAGGAGGAAGAAAAAAGGAAAAGGAAAAAGGTAAAATTCTATTAATTTGGTTATGGTGGACTTAACTTTTCAGTGTAGAGTCTCTCTAGATTAACAGAAAGCAGACAAGATATAATATAATCCAACTTCTTTACAGATGAGAAAACAGAGATTGTGTGTCTTCCCTAGTGTCATTTATAGTAAAACAAAAACTCAGCTCTCAGGTCTGGAGATATGCTCTGATGAACAACACTAAAGAAAGACTTCTAATATTTTTATCAGAAGAACAGTAAAACAGTCTATCATAAAAAAGAGACTGTCAAAGCAAGACAGTCAAGACAGTGATGATAATGGTGGATGAGTATTGAAAAACAAGACAAAAAAATTCTGAAGTGCTAAAATGACAAATCTTAAAATTAATAATGAAGAATGTCATACACCATTAGTATATCAAGAAGCATAATAAGAAGAGTCAAGTTATGTATGCAGTAGATCAAATACTAGTAATTAAATGTTTCCAAGGGCTATCTCCTGATATAACTAATTTGGTTAATCCAAGTTAAATGAACAGGGAAAAACATATTTCTATTTGGCTTAATTTTTCTATTTATATACTAATGTGAATGGATTAATACCCAGTGGCAGGGCTCATGACAGGCACTCAATACTATCTATGAAATAAATGAATGAACTACACATGATATTAAGCACAAGCCCAAGTATTAATAAAACTTTAACATCAGGTGAAAAATGTGCTTAGATTTTAAATAGCTCACCTCTGTTGGATGCAGTCTATATATGTCATTATAGACACACAATAGGAATTTGAAAGATTTTATATGCAGTAATATAGGGCAAAACAGAAGTTAATGCGATATGCTATGGAGTAGAGCTTAGCAAGGCTAATCCATTTTACCAATTCCCTTTAAGTAACCAGTAGTGACCCATGGCAGCCACACACATCTCCTTTAATAGGAGGGAACTAAAGGTAGTTCTCAACCCACAGAACATCAAATCAGTTATGACAGTAAGAACCAAAATATACTTAAAATATCATGGCTCTTGGTACAAAGATGATCTCTTGACAATATCAATAGCCTTCTCATGCTTCTTGTCTTATTGCTTATTCTGTCATATGAGACATGAAAAGTAGCCAGCATGGGGATGAAGGTGAGGGACATTAGATACCAAGTCCCTTTATTTATTCCAAACATCTATAACGAGCTACAGGAATACAGCTCTGAATGTCTATTTAGCTTTTGACAAGCAATAACTTTATTCTTATAAACATCAGTTACATGCTTATCAAATATATACAATTGCTTCTGCATTAAGTAATATTACAAATGACCTGAAAATGAGTAGGTATGACCCAAAACTTAAGATTTTAGACCATTTCTCCTTTCCAACTCTCCCCACTTTCTTACCTTGAGAGGTGGTACTTTTTGCACCTGGACTCTGTCCCCTCTATTGAGAAAGGGCCGTGGCGAGATCGGAAATGGCTGGTGGTGCTGGTGAGTCTCAGTGACACGCAGTCTTTTCTCCCAGCTCAGAGGGGGCTCTTCTTGGGTGAGAGAAGATTTCCTCTTGAGGCCTTCTGGGCTCTGCTCAACAAGAGTTGACAGAGACTCTGTCATAGTGGTCTCCTGTGGACCTGCTTCTACTATGGGCTTCGTCATTGGTTTTTCCACTCCAAGACTCTTGGCTTTGCTTAGGGATATAACTAGAGCATCTTGGCTTTTGTTTTTGTTACAATTAGAAACTGAGGTAAGGTCATTCTCTTTCTCAGACTCCTGTTCAGCAGAAGCAACTGGTTTCTGTTCCAAGAGATCCTCATCCTTTGGGCACTTGATGGGAAGAATGGTGCTAAACTCATTCGTATTGCTAGCTGAGGAAGGCAGGGGCTCTGTAGATTTGGAGAAGTTTGGCTCTGCCTTATTTTGACTTTCATGTTCTTCTTTTTTAACTGGTGATAGCATTTGCATTGCTTCTTCTTTAGACTCTAACTGGAAAACTACGGGGGCTATTCTGATAGGAGAGGCCTCTGAAGGAAGTGTGGTTTTTGGTTGCTCAGCTGGGGTTTTCTTTACTTTGGGATCGCTGTTAGAAGCTATTAATTTCTTTGAATCCTCAAGGCTCAGACCAGAACTGAAAGTGGAAGAAAGAAATATTCTAGCTGAGAAATGACCCATGTTATTAGAGGCATTATGAGATAATGGAATATGACAATGCCTGATATGCAGTGGGTATTCTTCATTCATTATCTTCAGATGGAGTGATGCTATCTAGTGCAGGTTCTGGAGCCAGATGTTGGCTGTGACACTGACTGTCCATGTTATATTAAGTACGTTACTAGCCTTCTTTTTCATAGTTTCCTCAACTGTACACTGGAGTTAATTGTTTCATAGTGTTGCTATGAAGATTAACTATGTTAATGTATGTAAATTACTAAAAACAACACCATACTTAATAAAAGCTCAATAATGTTAGCTATTACTACTTCTACGTATCCAAGGGCTCTGTAGTCCAGAGGCATGTTATCACAGGCTACCCAGAAAGGGCCTGGGATTGAGTTTAGACTGCAACCAACTCTGCTTTGTACTACCTGTAGGAAGGGCATCCAAAGATATCCAATGGAACCCTGAGAAGACAGTAGTAGAGTCGACTGTCAATGTTTTCCAGAGGTTGAAAATTTTAACACTATGGGTTTTTAAAAAAATCTGTTTAAACTCCCCTTGGTACAGCTCTAAAATTCTGAGATTACGTGCCTCTGAGCTATCTTGGGGGTACAGGCCAATCAGGACTTCCCAAGTGTGGCCTAAGAGCTAAGCTACTCCTTAAAGGGCCACCGGAGATTCTTCCGAATGTTTTAAAGTATCATATAACAGGCAAAAACAGTGTAGTCTTAGATGATGTCAAATAATTAGGACTGTGTCTTTCTTTCAGATGGAATGGCTTACAATATTGGGCAGTAACCAAAAAAAGTCCTCTTATAAAAGCTGGCAAAAACAGCTGAAAACAAAAAGACCCAAGAACTGTGCTAATGCTCTACTTGTCTAGTAAGGAGGGAATGAACAAATCTTTGTGGAATTACTGCTAGCAGTAATAATGGCTTAAATGTAACACCATTATTTTCATAGATGAGTTCAAACCTCATACCAAGAAATCAGAAGATCAGTATGAGACTCTTACTCTGAATAGAATTCTTTTCCTAAATGACTGTGAAGTGGCTCAATAAACACTACCTACCTGGAGGTAAGGAAAAAGGCCTTAAGTTCTCAAGTTATGGTTATGAAGTCTTCTGAACAGCTGCCATTTGGCATGCAGAAGGCAGGAAGGGAGACTAACAAATAGGATTCTGGGTATTCCATCCTATTTAAAACAAAACTGTTTTTCATCTTTTTAAATGTTCCCAATAAGACTGCATTGGACTTTTTGTTAGGAAAAAAAATGATTTAGAATACAGCACCCTGAGGGCTGATGGTTTCTATCTTGGTTCAGCTGTGTAGAATCAGAGGTGAACTTAATTATACTTTAGGTATAAATGGGTCCATATTATAGGATTCCTAGGATTTCTTAATTATTTTGGATAAGTTCTGGGATGCTTAATGATTATTAAAAAGTGTACTGGAATTCAGAATTTTTATATCGTTTAAAGTTCTGTAAGAAAAGCCAATCCTTTCAAAGAAAGGGAATCTAATTCAAGATAATGAAATAAATTTTTTTTCTTCAAGGAACCATCCTGCCCATCACGATGGTGTGTTAAGAGTCAAGGATTATGAGTAATTAAAATTTTGTACACCAGAGATTCATAAAAAGAAAAAAAAAATCCCTTCCTGTTAAAGAGGAATTGGTAAAATTAAAACTATGAGGAAACTGGAGGCTAGCTTTTCTGACAAGGTGCCCCATGACACAAGTGGGAATTAAAATATGGTTTACAACCCTGTTCTGATAATACCTCTGGCCATAGTAGCTTTCAAAGAATTGTTCTTTCCATGGCTCCACTTTTTTTTCCTTCTCAATCTCTTGTCGAATTCGCACCTGCATCTCAGGTGTAAACTCACCTGTGATGTAAAAAAAAAGATATTCAATATAAAGAGTCATGCAGGAATCAGAATACTATAATGTGAAAGTAAGAGAAGTTTCCAGAGTTACTCATTCTAAGTAAGTGCCTAAATGTTATCAGGTGGAATAAAAATAAATTTGTACACCACTCCATGCAGCGTATTAAGAGCCTTAATACTTGGTTAAGGTCAAGAGGACCTTTCTCTAGGCTTCCTTGGCAGCACCTACCTCCTGTCCCAAACATTATAATCCCTCTAGTTTATGAGATCTCTAATCTTTACTATTTTTTTCTCACTTTGGAAAAATAGTGTGCTTCCAATAAATAACGGCACAATGTTTTTATTTTAATTTTTTAAGATTTATTTCTGACCCGCCCCCCCCCAGTTCCCCCCGTTGTCTGCTCTCTGTGTCCATTCGCTATGTATTCTTCTGTGTCTGCTTGTGTTTTCATTAGGTGGCTCCGGGAACTGATCCAGGGACCTTTCGGAGTGGGAGAGAGACGATTACTCTCTTGTACTACCTCAGCTCCCCTGTTCTGCTATGTCTTCTTATTTTCTCTCTTCTGTCTCTCTTGTGGCATCATCTTGCTGTACCAGCTCTCTGCGTTGGCCAACACTTCTGCACAGGGCAAATTCCCATGCAGGGTGGCACTCCTGCTTGGGGCCGCATTCCTGCATGGACTGGTATTGTGTGTGGGCCAGCTTGCCCTGGGCATTGAACCCTGGACCTCCTATATGGTTGACAGGAGTCCAACTGGTTGAGCCACATCTGTTTCCCCGCAATGAGTTTTAAAGTTCTGTTTCTCCAAGGCAACTTACATTTTAGGCCTTTTATCTCTACCTGCCTAATGAAAAGCTATGTTCCGCTTAGAGGCATTTGAGATTCCAGTAAAAATGTAGGAAAATATTTCAAAGTTGTCAGTTTTCTAATTTTCCAGGAACTGTTCTAGTCTAAGTGCCCTACCCAGACTCTCAACATGCCGAAGACCCAAACTACTCTGAGTATGCCATTTGCATATACCAACCACCTCAACCCTTCCTACTCTATTAGCAGAGAACAGTGAATGTGCTTGGCAGGGCACCTTCAAACTAGTGGCTCAGAAAGGGTGCTTGCTCCCTTTTATATTCTAAAACTGAGACATCAGGAAATAAGAGAGAAAAATAACAGAATTTGAGGCTTCAGGCCTCTTGGGGGTAAAGAGGGAAAAGAAAAATGTTAGAAGACAATAAACATCATAGTCTTAGGCAAACGAACAGGAAAAGAGGAATTTGCATGTCAGAATCCAACCCAATGAAAGCACAAGTATGTGATTATACTAAATACCACTGATTGTACACTTTGGATGGATTTAAGTTTTATTAAAATGTCAATAAAATTTGTTAAAAAATATTTTTTAAAAATTATGTTAAGTGAAAGAAACCAACTACATAGTGTAATGACTCCACTTATAAGAATGTAAATATAAATAAATCTATAGAGACAGAAATAAATTAGTGGTTGTATAGGGCTGGGGAAAGAGAGAGGCTCGGAGAGGTTACTACTCAGGGGTATGGGGCTTTCTTTTTGGAGTAATGAAAATGTTCTAAAATTGATTGTGATACATGTACAACTCTGTGATTATATACCTTGAACTATTGACTGTATATGTGAATATATCTCAGTAAATCTGTTTTTAAAAAAATGAATCCAACCCAGAACTTCTGCCTTTTTATGTTGACTCTGCTGTGTTTTGTAGAATGAGGCTTAAAAAGTATTGCAGTTTTTTGTTGTTACTGTTTCTTGTGATCACTTGATGATGGTGTGTGGCAGTCACTTGCGTGCATGTTAAAAAAAAAAGTAACACTGATAAAAATCAAGGACCTATTGATGCTAGTACCTACATACACAAAATGTGCGGAGGTAAAAACTTTACCAATTTATTCTTAAAGTATTAGTAATTGATAAGTTACGAAGTGCTTATGTGATTTCAATCTTCCAAGAAAAAAGGAAATCTGTAAGAAAGGGAATGTATCAAAGTAATCAACAAGAGATCCCTTCTTCACAGAATTTGCTCCAAGAAGAAAAGGGTGGGGAAAGTCAACAGTTACAGTGCACAATATATTTATTAGCTGGACATTTAACCCTGATTTTAAGTAGTCTGACAAAAAATAAAAAATGAATAGCATTCCTAATATTCTTCTTATAAATGTATTTATTTTTTAAAGATTTATTTATTTTCCCCATTTGCCCCCTTGTCTGCTCTCTCTGTCCGTTTGCTGTGTATTCTTCTGTGTCTGCTTGTATTCTTATTAGGCGGCTCCGGGAACCGATCCTGGGACCTTCCAGGATGGGTGAGGGGCAATTACTCTCTGGCACCACCCCAGCTCTCTGTTCTGCTACGTCTTCTTATTTTTTCTCAAGTGTCTCTTGTTGTGTTATCTTGCTGCACCAGCTCTCCGCATCAGCTGGTACTCCTGCGCGGGGTGGCTTTTCCATGCAAGGCGGCATCCCACACAGGATGGCACTCCCACGTGGGCCAGCACTCTGCATGGGCCAGCTTGCCACATGGGCCTGCTTGTCCTCACCAGGAGGCCCTGGGAGTCAAACCCTGGACCTCCTATACAGTAGAGGAGAGCCCAATTGGTTGATCCACATCCGTTTCCCATTATAAATGTATTTATTTTAAAGCTTCTCATGCTTATTGTAAGCTACTTTTTGGCATGACTTTAAATTGCTTTTCAAGTGTTATCTTGTATTCTGTATGTACTGAAAAAGAGATGTAACTTTTTTTTTATTTTTTTATTTAATTTCCCCCCCCTCCCCTGGTTGTCTGTTCTTGGTGTCTATTTGCTGCGTCTTGTTTCTTTGTCCGCTTCTGTTGTCGTCAGCGGCACGGGAAGTGTGGGTGGCGCCTTTCCTGGGCAGGCTGCTCTTTCTTTTCACGCTGGGCGGCTCTCCTCACGGGCGCACTCCATGCGCGTGGGGCTCCCCCACGCGGGGGACACCCTTGCGTGGCACCGCACTCCTTGCGCGCATCAGCACTGCGCATGGCCAGCTCCACACGGGTCAAGGAGGCCCGGGGTTTGAACCGCGGACCTCCCATATGGTAGACGGACGCCCTAACCACTGGGCCAAAGTCCGTTTCCCAAGAGATGTAACTTTTGAATTAAAAACAATACAGTCATTTTTAATTGTGATTGCATATGAAAATTGCTTGGGAGAACTTCAAAACAAAACAACAAACACTGACGCTCAGGTCTCCACCCTTGACCAATACATCAAAAGCACTGAAAGTGGGTCTGGGCATAAGTTTCTTGGGTTTTTTTGCTTGTTTGTTTCTGAGGTACCAGGGCCAGGGATTTTAAGCCCAGGACCTCGTATATGGGAAACTGGTGCTCAACTACCGAGCCATATTGGCACCACCCTGAGCTGGCTTTCCTTTCATTTGTTTTGCTTCTTGTTTGTGTGTCTGTTTTTTTTCAGGGGGCACCAGAAACTGAACCCAGCCCAGGACCCTGCACATGGGAGGCCTCAAAAATCTGCATTTTAAAATTTCCCAGTTGACTCAAAATCATTAAAATGCATATGGATGGACTCCAGATATACAGGCTTGAGATGTAGGGTTCACAGAGGACAGCTATGAAAACATCCTGTCCTTTGCCTTCCACAATTGCTCAAATACCTGTTGAGGTGGCAAGGTGCCTATAGCTCTCAAAGTGGCTCAGGTGCATATATATATACTGGCCTCAAGTAGGTATACATAGTGGGAGACACAGGAGGTATAACACTTACCTTCTGAGAGTCTTTCCTTCCAGCCTTGGGCTGCTGAAGTGAAGAACTCATTGTTAAGGGCTGAGCCATTTAACTTCATCAAACCATCTGGACCAACCTGGATCAAGTAATAAGCCAAGGAAAGCTTACAAAGAAAGTAGTAATGTAGTAGTTTACTTTCCTTCTATATAAAAAAGAATGTATGTGTATTTAAATTTTTAACCCATTTAAAAAAAAATAATTTATTGAAATATATCACCCACACACAAACATACATAAACAATAAGTGTATAGTAATAGTTGTGAACTTAGAAAACATACATACATAACAGCATACAGGACTCTCATAACTCATCTTACCACCAACACCTTTATATTGTTGTTAAACCTTTTTAACTAATGATTAAAGAGCATTGTCAAAATATTACTACTAACCAAAGTATTTTCCCCCAACCCTCCCTATTATTATCTTTGTCATTTATATACGTACATAAACAATTAAGTATACAGTAAAAGTTGTGAACTTACAAAGCAAACATGCATAACATCATACAGGAGTCTCATATATCAACCCTCCACCAACACCTTGCATTGTCTTGAGATGTTTGTTACAAATTACAAAAGAATATTGTCAAAATCTTACTACTAATTATAGTCTTTATCTTACATTTGTTATGCTTTTCCCCCAACACACCTTATTATTTTTTAAATATATTTTTTATGATAGAAGTTGTAAACTTATAAAACAATCATGCACATACGCAGAATTCCCAAGCAACACCCCTCTATCATATCAACACACTGTCACACTGTGGTGGAACATTTGTTACAGGTAAGATAATATCATCTGATTGTTACCATGTCCACAGCATACACTTGGCTCACATTTTCCATACTACCCCATTATCAATACAGTACATCTTTGGCATAGATCCAAGAATATCATATTATTACAGCTAACCACAGTCCATTGGTCATTCCAGTTGTATTTTTCCCATGTGTTCCCAACACCCTGCCATAGTGATATACATTTGCTCTAGCTCACAAAGGACACTCTTGCATCTATACCATCAACCACAAGTCTCATCCACCTCTCGGTTTACTGTGCTTTTCAGTTCCTAGATTATTCTCTAGCAGTCTGTCAATTAGCATTTACATTTCTAGACTACCATTTTCAGCCACATCCCTATTTATAAACTAGCTATTACTATGTTTACCGCCCATTCTATACATTTCCACACTTTTACAGTAAAGCTAATTAAAACTTCGATATACATTAAACATCAGTAGTCCATTTCAGTACTTCTCTTATCTCCATTAAGAATCCATCACCTACCACCAGGTCTTGAAGATATTTTCCTACAATTTCTTCTAGAAGTTTTACGGCTCTTGCTTTTATTTTTGGGTTTTTGATTCATTTTGAGTTAATTTTTGGATAGGATGTGAGTTAGAGGTCCTCTTTCCTTTTTTTGGCTATAGATATTCAGTTCTTGTTCTGCCAGAGCTGTGGGAGTTTGACAGGCCAGTTAAAAATCACTTGACCATACATGTGAGGGTCTGTTTCTGAGTCATCAATTTGGTTCCATTGTTCTATGTACCTGTCTTTATGCCAGTATCCTGCTGTTTTTACCACTATAGCCAGGTAATATGATTTAAAGTCTGGAGATGAGGGTTTGCTTTTCCTTTTTATTATGATGTTTCTGGCTCTTCAGGACCCCTTACCCTTCCAAATAAATTTGCCGTATTTTCAATTTTTTTTCCAAAACGCTGGTGGAATTTTTATCAGGGTTGCATCGAATCTGTATATCAGTTTGAGTAGAACTGACAGCTTAATGATATTTAGTCTTCCAATCCATGAGCATGGGATGTTCTTCCAGTTATTTAGGACTTTTAAAATTCTTTTAATATTGAGTTGCAGTTTTCAGAATACAAGTGCTTTACATCATTGGGTACGTTTATTTCTGACTACTTGAGTTTTATCTGTCATATTTTATTTTCACCACTCTTTTGACACTTTTAGTTACTTTTATTCATATAATCTTCATTTCTAGATTTTCTTCCAGGCCTCTCTCTCCTGTCTTTTCTATTGAGGTTATAGCACACCTTTTAGTATTTCCAGAAAATCTGGTCTCTTGCTTAGAAATTCTCTTAGTTTCTGTTTATCTGTAAATATTCTAATCTTGACCTCATTTTTGAAAGACAGTCTTGCTGGATATAAAATTCTTGGCTGGAAGTTTTTTCTCTAGTAGTATCTTAAATATATCAGACCACTGTCTTCTTGCCTCCATGGTTTCTGGTAAGAAATCAGCACTTAATCTTATTGGGTATCCCTTATATGTTACGCATTGCTTTTCTCTTGCTGTTCTCAGAATTCTGTTTTTGGCATTTGACATTCAGATTAGCATGTGTCTCGGAGTTGGTTTATTCGGATTTTTTTGGATGGGAGTATGTTGTGCTTCTTGGACATGGATATCAAAGTCCTTCTACAGGGATGGGAAATTTTCTACCATTATTTCTTTAAATATTCCTTCTGCCCCTTTTCCCTTCTCTTCTCCTTCTTGGACACCCATGACACATATGTTTGCATATCTCTGGTTGTCATTTAGCTCCCTGAATAACCTTTTTCAATATTTTCCATTCTTGGGAAGTGGATTTGGCTCAGCTGATAGAGCATCTGCCTACTATATGGTTGGTCCAGGGTTCAAACCCTAGGGCCTTCTGACCTGTGTGCTGAGCTGGTCCACGCACAGTGCTGATGCATGGAGTGCCGTGCCATGCAGGGGTATTCCCTGCATAGGGGAGCCCCCCACACAAGGAGTATGCCCTGCAAGGAGAGCCACCTTGCACGAAAAAAGCATAGTCTGCCCAGGAGCGGCACTGCACACACAGAGAGTTGACACGGTAAGATGATGCAACAAAAAGAGACACAGATTCCCGGTGCCACTGACAAGAATGCAAGCAGACACAGAGAACAGATGTTGGGGGGAGGGAGGGCGGTAAATTTTAAAAATCTTAAAAAAAAATTTTTTTTCCCCATTCTTTTCTTCACCTGTTCCTTTTTATGTTCATGTTCAGAGACCATTTTTTTAAGCTCACCAATCCTTTCTTCTACCTCCACAAATCTACTGTATGATTCTAATTTTTAAAAATTTCATCATTTATTGCACCTTTCATTCTCATAAGATCTGCTATTTTTCTATGCATGCTCTCAAATTCTTCTTTGTGCTCATCCAGTGTCTTCTTAATATCCTTAATCTTTTTAGCCATCTTATTGAATTTAGTAGGGAGGTTTGTTTGAACATCTATGATTAGTTGTCTCAACTCCTCTATGTCATATGGAGGCTTATCTTATTCCTCTAACTGGGCCATAGCTTCCTGTTTCTTGGTGTGGACTGTAATTTTTGGGTGGTGTCTTGACATTTGGCTTACTAGAGTGTTTATTCTGTGCATAAGTTTTCTCTTTAGTTTAGGGCTTCCTGCCCTTTGTCCCTTGCTGGTTGCGCAGGAGGAGCCAAGGATGTAATTGGTGCTATAAACTGTGGAGACTCAATCTGCCCTCACTGCCCCAGGGATGGTTGAAGCTTCTCCCAACTTTCTCCTTTCCCAGAGGTAGAGTCACAGTGTGTGAAATAATTCAAGTTGTGCAGGCCTAGACTGTAGTTGCCCAGAGAGACTGATGAAGCTTCACGTCCCTTTCTCCCATCTGGGGCATGAATAGAGCTGCAGGTGTGGGCAGCATCCTATGCAGTGCAGGTCCAAGATGACTGCAGTTGCCCTGGTAGACTTTTAATTATTCATTTTGTGCCAGTCAAAAGTACTCTCAGTTACCTGGATAGACTGGTGCTGAGCTAGCCAGCCTCCTCCCTGCCAGAGGTGTGACTAAAGCCTAGGCTAGGGCTACAGGCTGATCGGGTAAAAGAAACCAGTTCCTACCATCACTATGATTATTTGGTCAGGCCGGCTTCCCCTCAGGCTGGACGTGAGGTCAAAATGGCGGCCACCAGTCTTTTTTCAACTTGGACAAATCATACCCCAGCTATTCCTAGGTTATTCCTTAGCCATCCAAGTCTAACAATCAGTAGCTGAAATCGGCAGCCCACCGTCTCCTCCTCCACTGTTTTTGGGAAACGGAGCTTTCAATTCTGGTCACAGAACAGCTCCTGGGGTGGCTTGCACTACCAGAGTAGGACAATCACCGGCCTCCGCGACTTGGCCGGCAAATTCCCAGAGAGGCTGGCGCAGGTCCCTGCAGCTTCCTCCCTGCTGGAGGGATCTTCAGTCCGCCCTGCTTCCCCTTGTGCCAGGCGCAGAGTTAAGATGGCAGCTCCCAGCCTCTTTCTGACTTGTACAGGCTCAAACTTTAGCTCTTCTCAGGATTATACTGTAGCCTGCTGAATTTTACTCATCAGTAGTTGAAGCTGGTGCCCAACTGTCTCTTCCTCCCATGTTTTTGGGAAGTGGAGCTTTCAATTCCAGCCGTGGAATAGCTCCTGAGGCGGCTTGTGCCTCTGGTGGAGGATGGGCACCAGCTGGGTGTGGAGCCTCTACTTACGAGTGTTCTATACAGACAGTCTCATCCTTCCACTCCTTCAAGGATGTTGCAGGATGCCCTTCTGGCCTCCTGAAGGCCCCAAACAGGTGCTTCAGCTAGCTCCATAGAGCTCTGGGTGTTTGCCAACTGCCCTGTAGCAGGAGTTGACTCTAGGACCTCCTTACTCCACTGCCATCTTGCTGTAATCCATATTTAATTTTATAGAAGCATAACCATATGGTACCATGCTGTTTTACTGTGGACACTTGTGTTTTTTAATGTAATACCACTTTTTCTAAAAAATACTCTCCTGTTTACCTCTCAAACTTTTTTCCTTTCTATTCAACCCCCATTCCTCAATGATTAAAAAACTGCTCAGAACTACTTGCAAAGAAATAAATACATACGTAATGAGTTTTTAGATGGAGGGGCTCATTTTTAGTTTTATAAAAGCGAGTCTAAGTTATATTCACTACTTTGAATGTTAGCTTTCTCACTTAATTACTGTGAAAGTCTCTCCAAGTCAACTGGCATAGTTTTAGCTTCTTTGTAATCACTGCATATTATAAATTATATGCATGAATCCCAATTAATTTACTAATTTTACATTTCCAGTTTTTTTTCCACCACCAACAAAGCTGGCAATAAGCTTCCTGGTATAGATAAATATATTAGTGTTTTTATTTCTGTATGACAGATCCCTAGATCTAAGAATGTATGTGTGAATATGTGATTAACTAAATATCATCAGATTATTTTCCCAAAACAGCTAGAACAATTCACATTTTACCAGCAATATATCAGTACATGTTTTTATACTTATCTCTGCCCAAAGAAGATGTTGTTGTTATTTAATTTTTGTCAACCTAGTGGGTTTTTTTGGTCTTTTTTAAAAGATTTTTTAAAAAAAATTATTTCTCTCCCCTCCCCCCGCAGCCCCATTGTCTTATCTCTGTGTCTATTTGCCGTGTGTTCTTCTGTGTCTGCTTGCATTCTTGTCAGTGGCACCGGGAATCTGTGTCTCTTTCTGTTGCCTCATCTTGCTGCATCAGCTCTCCATATGTGTGGCACCACTCCAGGGCAGGCTGCGCTCTTTTTGTGTGGCACAGCTCTCCTTATGGGGCGCACTCCTTGAGTGTGAGGCTACTATATGCGGGGGACACCCCCGCGTGGTATGGCACCCCTTGCGTGCATCAGCGCTATGCATGGGCCAGCTCACCACACAGGTCAGGAGGCCCTGCGTTTGAATCCTGGACCTCCCACGTGGTAGACGGACACTCTCAGTTGAGCCAAATCTGCCTCCCCTAATGGTTTTGAAACTGTAAAAATTTGCTTTCTCTTGACCACTAGAATTGTTTGTGCACCTTTCTGCATGTTTATTTGTTAGTCTTGCTACCCTGTGAACTGTCAGTTCATAGCATTTGCCCATTTTTCCATGAGATTGTTTATTTGTCAGCAATGTGTAAGAGTCCTTTGCAAATTATATGTAGTAAACTTATTTTCACAAATGTTAAAAATATTTTCCCCAATTTGTCTACTGACTTTGTGATGTCTTGCCAAAAGTTTTCTTTTTCTGAGCAGTTCCATTTGTATTTATTTATTTAAATAAAATTTATTTTTGTTACATAAGTAGCATTATAATTTCCCAGAAGTTTTTTTTGTAAAGATTTATTTACCTATTTCCCCCCCCCCACCTCGGTTGTCTGTTCTCTGTGTCTATCTGCTGCTGTGTCATCTTCTTTGTCCGCTTCTGTTGTTGTCAGCGGCACTGGGAATCTGTGTTTCTTTTTGTTGCGTCATCTTGTTACGTCAGCTCTCTGTGTGAGCGGCACCATTCCTGGGCAGGCTGCACTTTCTTTCCCGCTGGGCGGCTCTTCTTACGGGGCGCACTCCTTGTGCATGGGACTCTCCTATGCGGGGGACACCCCTGCGTGGCAGGGCACTCCTTGCGTGCATCAGCACTGAGCATGGGCCAGCTCCACAAGGGTCAAGGAGGCCTGGGGTTTGATCCACGGACCTCCCATGTGGCAGACGGACGCCCTAACCACTGGGCCAAGTCCGCTGCCTGCCAAAAGTTTTTTAAATACTTTTTTATAGTAGAGATTTTGGGTTTCTTTACCTGGTTAAAAATCCTAAAATCTTATTTAAAGATGTAAGGTCTCAGGAAACTTGGAAGGAAAGACTTAATTAAAACGCCATTCATCCCATTCAAAATTCCCAGACTTTTCGTGAAGTAAATAAAATAATCTTAGAGTTCATATAGAAAAATATGCCATAGCCTGGTACAGAAAATGATTACAAAAGAAAAACTGTGACAGGGGATTTGCCTTTCGAGATATTAAACCCACTATACTGAGCAAATGCTGTCAAAACTTGGGTTATTACTGGCATTAGCATGAACAAACAAAACAGTGCTCACAAACAATTTTCAAGAAAAATTTGGGAAACTATTTGGACAACCTATGGATTTGGGGAAATCTTAACCCACTTTATTGCAAAAGCAGTTACAGGCAGTATGTAATATAAATATGGGTAATACTGCATATATAAGACTGTTTTACTTTGAAACTGCTAATGTTACAGGATGTTAATATCAGACAAAAATGCCCAACATTATGCTAAGTGAAAGAAACCAGACAGTACGTAACCTAATGGGAGGGCTATGTGCCAATAAATCTTTATTTATAAAAAACAGGCAGTGATCTGGAATTGGCCCATGGGCCATAGTTTGCCAAGCCCCCTGCACTAGGGTGTAGGCAGAGGGCTAATGGGCTTCCATATGAGAAAGGTCATCCAACCTATGCTTGAATAGTTAGTGATGAGCAAGTTACTCTATCATAAGCTCCAACTGTAAAAAGTTTGTTACTTTAACTACTACTTGTTACTTTAATCTACTTTCTAGAAAAACAAAGATGTTTACCTCTTCGATATTCTAGCCCTTAAATATATGTCTGAAGAAAACTGTCTTTAGTCCCCCCACTCTCCTTTCTTATCTCAGGTATAAAAAATATTTTTCTACAGTTTTTTTGCTGGGTATTCCATACACTGGAGTATGGTTTCCAACTTTTCATCCTAGTGATAACAAGCATTCTTTATAAGCACTCCAAATTTCATTTGACAATAAAGTTGCTAATTCACTTCATTTGAACTCTATATGTCCTCTTATCATATTTATAACTGAAAAAGACCAAGTAAGTTTCTGGCCAAGTAACTTTCTATTAGAATACCCCATAGGACTGTACTATATGAGAAGATAAACTAGAGATATACGCTGTAAGGTTCCTTTACTTCTAGAAGTATATGCGACAATCAAAAGACAGGTCTAAGGAAAGTGTCCTAGAGTTCCATAAATTGGTCCTCATCATGAATCTTAAAAAATGATGAAAGCAACACCTAATGAGAAGTCTTCTAAAAACTCTGATGAAACTTCAGTTTTCTAACTTGTTCCAACCAAGATTTGAGCATCATGCAAGCTATATTTTCTCCAACAGGTATTAAGGTAGGGAAAGCAATTGCTGGGAAGGATCAGTTTCACTTTTTTGCCCCTATTGCTGGTATATACCTGAGTTACTTGAACTCAAAGGACAATGGAATCTGACCTGATTTGACATGTGCTGGATTCACAGCACTATACAATTGATAGTAATAGAAAGATGGTTTTCAGAATTAGAAATATTTGAATTCAAGTCCCAACTAATTAGATTAATTACTTCTCACCATCTGTGTAGGCTACTTTACTCTCCATTAATATCAGTTCTCTTACTATAAACAAGGGAAAAAACCTCTCCACTTTCCTGGTGTTTTTACAATGATGAGAAAAAAAGGGGGAAAACACGTACCATATTACTGAGAACATAACAAGTGTCTAGAAATTATTTTTTTAAAATCTCAATACTGAATAAATCTTAGAAAAATCCTAAGTCCTATTCTTCCTTTTACAGAAGAGAAAACAAACTCAGAAGAGACAGTCATTTGCTATTCACACTGTGCCTGATAAAAAGTCTAAGTCTCGAACCTGTTCCTTATTCCAGACCAAACTAAATCTCTGTGGTCCCTTCCTTGACTCTTCTCAACTTTTGGTATTTCTTCTTACTACTTAAAAAAAAAAAAAAAGCATAACATAAATTAGGTTTTTATGTTCTTCATTATATAAGCAATACATGTTTGTTTTATAAAAGTTTAACAGAAGAATAAAAATAAATAACATTCTAAATCCCACCACTCTTAACTGTTGTATATCCTTCCAGATGTACCTATTTATTAGAACCCATGTTATGACTGATTCCTGAAGTTTTCTACTCCGCTCACACTTAGGCACATCTTGTTAATATTGGACCAAGACAACACTTCGTCTTCCCTGAGCTGTATTCTACCAATGTCTACAATCTTACAGAAAATGACAGCCAGACAAATTTCATGACATTTTGGCAAGAGAGTTTTTTTTCCTCCTTTATCGGCCTTAGATGGCCCACTTATTAAGAATACTTAGGCAAAAATACTCATCTCTCATTTAGTAGAATTATAACCACTTTACAGTTATAAAGAAAAGTGAAAAAACTTTTTAAAAATCTTGAGTTCTGAAGTGAATGAGTGAGGGAAGTCCCAGAAGGGTTATAATAAAACTGCTTAAGCTTGAATTGACACACCTGTCGATCCACCTCTGGAAGAAGTAGGAGGAGTCGCTGCTGGCAATCTCCAGGAAGGACTGAAAAGGTGTGTTTGTTGATCAGCGCTCGCAGATTTGTATTAACCAGAATGGAATCTGGTGTCTCAACATCAATTTCAGCACATTTAGTCCTTTTCATTTGCCCTACAAAAAAACAGAAAAGAATCATTTGAGCACATTCCTGTTTCTACCTAAATTCCAGCTTGTTCTACTATGCAAAAAAACCATGGTTTTAAGCACATAATCTATCACTGGGAAGGCACTACCATCACTAAAAGATCTTAAAAATGTCTTCCTGGTCCCAAGACCAACAAAGATCATTCACATAGAACAAAAGAATCTTCCCTATACAAACAGAACAAGGTCTATAAATTAAGTGATCTTTTGCCATACAAAACACATTTTAAGCTTGAAAGCTGATTATTTCTCAAAAGAACTGAGGAAGTTCATGGCTAAAATACAGAAAAATTTAAATCTCACAACTTATCTTCCTCCCCATGAGATTTTTCTCCCCTCTGATCTTAATTAGCATTAGTTAAAAATGTTACAATCATATAATTTAGCAGTTTCAGGAAATCTGTTCATAACCAGAAGGATACAGTTATTCAAAAGACTGACAGATCCGAGCACACAAGAGTTTAAAATAAAAATGACACAAAACATTAGAAACAAAGCTAAAAGATTAACTTGGAAAAAAATATTTGTAAGCCATTACAAAAGGTTATTATTCTTCATATAAAAAGTACATTTGCAAATCTGCAAGAAAAAAAGACAAATGCCACCAAAGAAATGAACAAGCAATTAATAGTCCATTAACCATGAACAGATGCTGATATTAATATTTAAAGAAATGGAAGTTAAACAATGAATGTCTTTTGTCTTATCAAAATGGGAAAAATTGCAATATAGCGATGGGAGTGTAAGGGGAAAAAAGCACTCTGAAACACTACCAGTGAGGCTTAAATTAGTGTAATTTTACCAGAGAAAAATTAGCAATACATAACAAATTTTAATAGGTATAGAACTCTAAGACCTCAAAATTCCACATTTAGAAATTCTTGCACAAAACTACATGATCCGAGATATGAGTAATCCCTGGCTCCTGGCAAAAGTACAATCAAATGTAATCTCTCTTAAGAGGAAAAAATGTCCTGAACTTAGACCCACAGGATTTTTACAAATTAAAATCCAGCACTACCTGACAAACAAACCAGAGAGCATGCCACTACAACAGAGTCATTTAAAAATAAATGATTTAGGGAAGCAGCTGTGCTCAATCAGTTGGGCTCCCGTCTACCATATGGGAGGCCCTAGGTTGGCGTCCCGGGCCTCCTGGTGAAGGCAGGCTCGCTCACCTGCACGCCGCGGTGAGCCGCCCAACCCACGAGCCCTGCGGAGAGCCAACTCAGAAAGGTGATGCAACAAAAGGGAGACAAGGAAAACAAAACAAACCATAGAAGAGCGCGCACCGAATGGACACAGAGAAGAGACAACAAGCAAGCCGCAAGGTGGGGGGATAAATAAAAAAATAAATACAGACACACAGAAGAACGCACAATAAACGGACACAGAGAGCAGAGAGAAAGCAAGCTGCGGGGCTGGGGAATTAAAATAAAATAAATGATTTAGACCTAGAAGCATGTTATCACTGGAATTGTCAAATAAACAAAACACAGACTAGTTATGTATAAAATGCTTAAGGAAATAAAGAACATGTTAAAGATAAGGCTAAAACAATCAGGGATGACCAGACTTGAAGTTTGAAAATAAATGCAATGTTAAGAAATGAAAAATAAAAATTCCTGAGATAGATTCTATGGATGTCATATATAGCAGTCTACATACTTGTTAAAGAAGGAATTAGTAATCTAGAAAATATAGTCAATCACCTTACCCAGAATGCAGCAAAGAGATTTGGGAAATATTTTAAGAGCTTTAAGCAGAAATATGATTGAAAGATGAGAAGATTTAACATAGGGGTTCTTAACCTTTTATGTTTCATGGACCCCTTTGCCAGCAGGTGAAAACCACAGACACCTTCTCAGAATGAAAGCAGCAGTTTTGTGACATTCAAGTAGCATTGGGTGTAACAACTACAGTAATTTTAAAGAATGGATGAGCATAAGCAATTTTTCAAGATATGCAACTGTAATGTGATATGAAATAATATCATAATTTATTGCATATATTCATAAGTGAAGGAAAAACTGGATTTCACTTAAAGGTTGAGAAAATAAGTTGATTATTTTTCAATTCAAGCTCACAGACCCCCTGAAATCTTTCCATGGACCCCTTGTTAAGCATCCCTGGTTTAACATATGCCGACTAGAGACCTAGAAAGAGAAAATGAAGATAATGGGAAAACACAGTATTTAAAGAACTGACAGTTTACATTTATCAGAGCTGATAGAAATCCCATACCTAAAAATCTAGAAGCACAAAATACCCCAGAGCAGGATTAAAAGAAATACATGCTTAGATGTGGCTAAGTAAAATTGTTCTTCAAAGACAGAAAATAGCCTGAAAGCATCCATGAGGAAGGGGAAGTATACATAAAACGGAACAAAAGAATGAAATCAAACTTCTAACAAAGGAATCCAGAATAAAGTAGATAATATCTACAGAACGTTGAAAGGAGATAACCATTAACCTAGAATGGTATGTCCACCAAACTATCCTTCCAGAATATGAATATGATAATGTTTAAGCGGGACAGTTTGTTTGGTGTGAGGGAAGTTTTTGGTAATGGATGGTGGTGATGGTAGCACAACATTGTGAATATAATTAACACCACTGACTGAATTGAGTATCTGAAAATTGGTGAAAATGGAAATTTGAGGTTGTATATGTACTACCAAAGTAAACATTAAAAATAAAACATATAACTGTACACAGAGTGAACCCTAATGTAAACTATAGTTAATAGTATAATTTTAACAATACTGTTTCATCAATTTTAACAAAGACAGCACATTAATGCAAAATGTCAGTAATAGGAAAACTATATGTGGGTGGTGGGGGGTTATATAGGAGTGCTGCACTTCTGTGCCATTTTCCTACAAATCTAACAACTACCCTAATAAAAATAATTTTAAAAAGTGAACATGAAATGAAGACATCTATAAACACTGAGGGAATTTACTACCAAGAGATCTGCCCTAAATAAATTTCTTAAAAAAATTTGGAAGCTCGGGGGGGGGGGGGGGGGATTAAATAAATAAAAAAACCTTAAAAAAAAAAAATTGGGAAACAGATGTAGCTCAACTGATAAGAGTATCCCCCTACCATATGGAGGGTCCAGGATTCGATACCCAGGGCCTCCTGACCCATGTGGTAAGCTGGCCCATCTGCAGTGCTTCCGTGCGCAAGGAGTGCCATGCCACACAGGGGTGTCCCTATGTAGGGGTGCCCCACACGCAAGGAGTGCGACCGGCAAGGAGAGCCACCCCACATGAAAAAAAAAAAAAAGCACAGCCCACCCAGGAGTGGTGCCGCACACGTGGAGAGCTGAAGCAGCAAGATGACGCAACAAAAAAGAGACGCAGATTCTCGGTGCCACCTAACAAGAATCAAGCAGACACAGAATAACACACAGCGAATGGACACAAGAGAGCAGACAACAGGGGGGAAGGGGAGAGAAATAAATAAAATAAATCTTTTAAAAAACAAACTATACTTCAAGAAGGAAAATCACTAGAGCAAGATAAACTGTAAAATAATAGAGAAAAATAAACACAACGATAAATCCATATCAACATTTTCTGTGTAAAAGAATAGTATCCTGACTTGTTAGATTAAAAACAAAGTACATAAATGTTAGACAACAATATTATTTAAGTCTGGAGAGAAAAGACAAGCACTAAACTGCTGTAAAGAACTTCATTATTCTGGAAGAAATTAAGATGATTAACTTTTATTTTCCACTTTTTAAAAATTTTAATTTTTGAAGACACTTTAAATTACATAAATGTTACACCATCAAAAATATAAGGAAAGAAATATATACAAGGGATTCCCATATCCCTCTACCCTCCCCCACTTTCCTCCATTAATAACATCTTTCATTAGTGTGATACATGTCACAACTGATGAATACATACTGAAGCACTGCTACTAACCACAGATTATCATTTACATTATAGTTTACACTTTGCACCGCACAACTTTAAAGGTTTTGACAAAATGTATAATGGCCTATACCCATCACTGCAATCTCATGCAGGACAATTCCAGTCCCAGAAATGCCCCATGTTACATTTATTCTTCCCTCTCCTTCCCATCAGAACCTGTGGTAGTCACTGCCTTTATATTAGTAATACAAGTTCTTCCATTGTTAGAATAATAGTAAGTCTACTTTTTGCATTCCCCAATTGTTTGTTCATTCCTCAGTCTTGAGGATTTTGGGATGGTGATGCCTGCTCTGTGTCTGAGAAAGGGCTTAGATCCCATGGGGCAGATGGATGTAACTGTCTTGCTTGCAATTGTAAATACTGTTTTTTTGGATGGCCATTGTCCATTATCATCCTTTCGTTAGTTGTCCTGGGCAAGTCCAATGAACTTGAGAGGAGGTGTTGCTACTCTGCTGAGATTCAGGGTTCAACTGGCATATGAACAGACCAAAGATTTAAGTCTCCGGGGCATGTATTTAATGGTATAGTGCTAACTGGAGGTTCAAATAAAAGGGGTAGCATTGTGTAGAGAAATTCAAAATGAGTCTATCTCTGTTACACTGGGGAGCATATATTCCAAAATAAGGCCTACTGAAAGAACGATGGATTCCTGAACTTGTCTACCCTGCCTATAGGGTCTAGATGTCTCCAGAACCCTCAGGAGCCCTGCTGTTTGAGGCATTGTTTACTATGGCAATGAGATCCTGCTGCGATGTGTGTAACCTCTGGAATGACCTCCCAACTCACTTTCAAATCTCTTAGCCATATAAACTCATTTGTATTTAATATCTCCCCCTTTGGGTCAAAGTTTTTTCCCAAATGCGTTGCTAGTTGGTGCTAGGGAGACTCACCCCTGGGAATCATGTCCAATGTTGGCGGGGGGTTGTGCATTTATATGCTGCGTTTGGCTTAGAATGAGGCTACATTTGAGCAACAAAGAGCCTTTTAAGAAGTAACTCTTAGGCAATACATAATACTTGTCTAAGTTTCAATTTAATAAGAAAAGGTTCATATCCTCAATATCAAGGGCCTGGCATAATGGTCTTTCCTCCTTCACTACTTAATGCCCATGTACTCAGGGTATTCTTGCCACTCTATGAGAGAACGTAGCAGGACTTCCCAGGATGGGAATTCAATATTCTTTTGGTTATTGTGTGGTTCTCCACTCACCAAGACAGAGACCCCTAACCACCTGAACATATACATATGCCATAGACGCATACCCCAGGTACACTCTTCCCCACACATCCATCACCAACACCATGCACCAGTGATTGTCCCCTACCACATTTATAACCCTTCTGCAATCCAAAACTGTCCCAAAAACAAAGCCAAAAAATTACAAAATACAAAAATAAATGAAAAAAATTTGTCTTTCATTACCTTAAGATCTCTTATTTTATGTACAGTCGCAATTGCTTCTGTATATTCCCCCAGTTTATTTTTCACTTTATCTTCAAAGAAGATTTAGGTTACACCCTCCCTATAAATAACATTTTACATGTGTTTGTAATATTTGTTACAACTGATGTACAAATATTGAAGCATTGCTACTAATCATGGTCAATGGCTTACATTATGGGTGCACCATACACTCACATGTGTGTGTATGTGTGTATATGTGTGTGTGTGTGTTTTGTTTTGTTTTGTTTTGTTTGAGGTACTGGGGCCAGGGATTGAACCCGGGACCTCTTATGTGAGAAGCTGGCGCCAACCACTGAACTACACTGGCTTCCCTGAGTTGGTTTTATAATTTTTTCACTAGCTGTTTTTCTCGTTTTTGTTTTTCAGGAGGCACCAGAGGTACCAAACCTGGGACCTCCCATGTAGGAAGCAGGCACTCAACTGCTTGAGCCACATCTGCTCCCTCTATAGTTTTGTTTTTGTCTTTTTAAAATATTGTTTTATTAATTTCTAACCCCCTCCCCCCGACCCACTGTTTTGTGCTCGCTGTCTGCTCTTTGTGTCTGCTTGTCTTCTTTTTAGGAGGCACTGGAAACCAAACCTGGGGCCTCCCATGTGGGAGGGAGGTGCCCAATTGTTGGGAGCCACATTTGTTCCCTGCTTGTTTTGTCTCTTGTCATTTCTCCTTGTTGTGTCATTTTGTTCTATCAGCTCACCGTGCCAGTTCGTCGCGTCAGCTCCCTGTCTTGCTCATCTTTAGGAGGCACTGGAAACCAAACCTGTAACCCAACTGCTTGAGCCACATCTACTTCCCTGCTGTCGGTCTTGACAAAATTTAAACTGGCCTGCATCCATCACTGCAAGGTTATGCAGAATAATTCCAGGGCCCTGAAAAAGCCCTGTGTTCCATCTATTCTTTCTTCCCTCCCACTCCCCTCAGAATCTATGGTTACCATTAAATTTAAAGTTTTGAAGAATAAAGCTCATAGTTACATGTAGTAACACTGAGGGCTTGACATATTGGTCTGTTTTCTTTTTTAGGCACTGCCTATGTTCTTAGGAGATTCTTGCCCCCCTAACTGAGAACACAGCAGGACTCCCAGGATGGGAGTTTAATATTTTCTTGCTTATTGTGTGGGTTTCCACCTACTGACCATACTACGACAAGATGAACACTTTCATATTCCATAGAAGCATGCCCCAGGTATGCCCTTATCCTGACGCCCTGTACCAGTAAGCCTCCCCTGCCACATGTGCCAAAAGAACATTACCACCATTGTAGTTTTATCCACAGACCTACAAATCCCCACAGTTCACCTGCTCCTTCCTCCTACCCTTCCCCTAGTTCCATGGCTATTACAATCCAACCCCTCCACCACCCTACTCCCCCTCACAGGGGAGTCACATCACTGTACCACTTTCACCCCAATCCACTGCCCAACCCCCTCCCCCTTCTACCATATCAGATTTTTCCCATATTGAACATCAGTTTACCACCTTAGACTGTCTCCTGATAACCTATCTTCCAGACTCTAGTTCTGTGAGTATGCTCAATTTATTTAAGTCATAAGGTGATTAATTTTTAGAATTAACTAAATATGCATGGTACCATTTCTAAAAGAATAGAAACAGAGAATATAAATACAAAACTCAGTAGAGATAAAAAAGCATTTTAAGAGAATTAAAATGAGCAAGATAGAAATAAAAGTACAGTTAATGCAAATCAAAACAAAAAGGGGAGGGCAAGAAAGAGGACAATAAAAATAAAAGTGGGACAAAGAGCAATAAAAAAGACAAGTAGAAACAAGTTTGAATGTATTTACAACCACAAAAAAATACATAAATGGATAAGACTCACCAAAGAAAACAAAACAAGAAAATTCAGCTAGCTATCTGCTATTTCAGAGATATCCCTAAAGCACAAGGGCACAGAAATATGTAAAGATAAACCAGGCAAATACTAACCACAGGAAAATTGATGTAACTATTAAAACCAAATAAAAAAATTTTTAAGTAAAAAGTCTAATTTTTTACTTTTACTTAATAATTTTTAACATTTTACTTAATAAATGTTGCTCTAGCACATCTGGTGAACACGCTAATAGGTTTTCTGCTATTGTGTGGACAACCCTACTTAATAAAACTTGTGGGATACAGTGAGTGGGAAACTTTGAGGAAAACGTGTAGCCATAGATGCTTCTAATAGAAAATTACTGACTTTCCAAGTGTCCAACCTGGGAAGTTAGAAACAAAACATGAACTACAATAAAAAAAGAACAAGCCCTAAGAAACTACAAGTGAGGAAAAGATGATTTGAAAGCCTATCACTGAAAGGGCACACAATGTACTTAAGAATATTGGCCCTAATGGCCAACACTGAGACACAGTCTGGAAAAATAACTACACTTAAAATGAAAATCCTTTAGGATATATAGGAAAAGACCAAAATACTTACAATGGTTAGAAAATTATAATTGATTTTAACAAACAAATAATAGTATATTTTAAGAAAACAAAGGAAAGCAAATGAAGGGCAAGGATTTATATCCAGGTAAAATGACTTTCCAATCTAAAGGACACCATCAGTTATTGGCATGCAAAAACTCAGGGTGTACACAATTATGACTATACTTGATAAATACAAGTCACAGAGACTTAAATCTTTGGTCCACCCATGTGCCATTTGAGCCCTGAATATCAGCAGAGTTGCAACACCTACTTTCCAGGTCACTGGACTGGAGACAACTAGGACAACAAGGAGATGATGATGGACAATGCCCATCTCAAGAAACAGAATGTAACTGCAAACATGATAGCTCCATCCAACTGCCCTATGGGATCTAAGCCCCATCTCAATTAGAAGCAGAGTAGGTATCACCATCCCCAAATCCTCACGATTGGGGAAAGAAAAATGGACTAACATAGACTTATTATTTTACTACAGATCTATTATTATTCTAGCAATGGAAGAATTCTTATTGTTGATGTAAAGGCAGTGGCCACCAGAGGTTTTGAGGGATGAGAGAAGGAAGAATAGGTGTAATATGGGGCATTTTTGGGACACTGGATTTGTCCTGGATGACACTGCAGTAACAGATATGGGCCATTGTATATTTTGCCATAACTTAAAAAATTCTGCAGGACAAAGTGTAAACTATAATATAAACTACAGTCCCTAGTTGGTAGCAATGCTTAAATATGGGTTCATCAATTGTAACAAATGTACCATACTAATGAAGGATGTTAATGTGGGAAAATGTGTGTGTGTGAGGAGTAGAGCATATGAGAATCCCTTATTTATGTAACATTTATGTATTCTTTAAAAATAAAAAAATATATTAAAAAAACACAAAACTGACCATTATGAGGAAATGAGTTTCAGACAAATTAGAGATCAGCAATATAAGGGCTAGGAGATCTAAGAGAAAATAGCTGTTGAAAGGGAAAGTACAGGGAAACGGACTTTGGCCCAGTAGTTAGGGCGTTCGTCTACCACATGGGAGGTCTGCGGTTCAAACCCCGGGCCTCCTTGACCCATGTGGAGCTGGCCATGCGCAGTGCTGATGCACGCAAGGAGTGCGGTGCCACGCAAGGGTGTCCCCCGCGTGGGGAAGCCCCACGCGCAAGGAGTGCGCCCGTGAGGAAAGCCGCCCAGCGTGAAAAGAAAGAGCAGCCTGCCCAGGAAAGGCGCCACCCACACTTCCCGTGCCGCTGACGACAACAGAAGCTGACAAAGAAACAAGACGCAGCAAACAGACACCAAGAACAGACAACCAGGGGAGGGGGGGAAATTAAATAAATAAAATAAATCTTAAAAAAAAAAATAAAAAAAAAAAGAAAGGGAAAGTACAGGGAAGCGGATGTGGCTCAACTGGATTGGGTGCCCACCTACTGCATGGAAGGTCCTGATTTCAGTCCCAGTGCCTCCTAAAAGAAGATGAGCAGATGCCATAACGAGCTAGACACTGCCCCCACCACAATGAGCAGATACCACAAACAGCAGACGCTGCAGCCTGCAGGGAGCGGATATAGCTCAGATGGTTGGGCACTCGCCTCTCATGTGGGAGGTCCTGGGTTTGGTTCCCTGTGCCTCCTGGAGAAGATGAGCAAACAAAGAGCACACAGACAGACAAGAGAACCATCTGGAGGAGGATAAAAAAAGAAAACTAAAGTCAGTAAAAAACATTTTTAAAAAGGGGGTAGGAAATGGATATGGCTCAACCAATTGGACTCCCATCTACTATATAGGAGGTCCAGGGTTTGATGCCCAGGGCCTCCTGGTGAGGGCAAGCTGGCCCATGTGGCTAACTGGCCCACATGGAGTACCTGCCCATGCAGGAATGCCGTCCTGCACCGGAGTGCTAACCTGCATGGGAATGCCGCCCTGTGCAGGAATGCTGGCCGACGCTACAAGAGACACAGAGGATAGAAAACAAGATGACATAGCAGAACAGGGAGTTGAGGTGGCGCAAGAGAGTACTTGCCTCTCTCCCATTCCAGAAGGTCCCAGTTCCTGGGGACACTTAATGAGAATGCAAGCAGACACAGAAGAACACACAGCAAATGGACACAGAGAGCAGACAATATGGGGAGCGGGGTGGGGGTGGGGGAAGAATAAAGAAATCTTTGGGGGAAAAAAAGGGAAAGTACAGTATATTATAGTTATTATGTACTCTGACAATGAAGATAGTGACCAAACTATTTAAAAAATGAAGGGAAGGGGAAAGCACAAACACAAAACATTTTCAACCATTTTACAAGTAATCATATTGGTACAGCAGTATGGCTATTGTGATTTTGGGCTGTTTTATGTGTAATGTGGATAAAGCCAATGACTAAGTATGAGATCTTTAAATTTTATCATTCACTGTAGTCTTGAGAACCACAATTCTCAATGTGGATGTTAGGAGAATCTAGATGTTATAGCAAATAGGCTAAATAAATCTGAATTTGAATTTAAACTATCAGTATGAATTCATGAGATATATCTTTAAATTACATATTCTCTTTAAATAATAACATATTTACATAAGTGAGGTATATTGGAAAAATGGCTACTCCCCTGTCTGGGGAAAAAAAATGTACAAGATGTCCTGGAACATATTCCCACAACAGATGCCAAAGAATCTTCAGAGACGACTGGGGAGGTGTGAAATGAATTCAAACCCTGGACCAAACTCAGAGACTCTCACAAATCAAAGTTGAGGCAATGTGAGTATCAATAAAGATAATAATTACAATGAACTGAAATATAACCAATATATTCAAATCCATGAGTTCATGAGTATTAAAAAACAACAAAAAACAACTTGGTTGTCTCTGAAGGATGATAGAAAACTTATCTTTTTAAAAAAAAAAAAAGATTTATTTCTCTCAAGCCCCTCCCCCACACCAGTTGTCCGTTCTGTGTCTTATTTTCTGCGTTGTTTTCTTTGTCCGCTTCTGTTGTTGTCAGCAGCACGGTAATCCATGTCTCTTTTTGTTGCGTCATCTTGTTGTGTCAGCCCTCCATGTGTACCGCGCCATTCCTGGGCAGGCTAAACTTTCTTTCGCACTGGGTGGCTCTCCTTATGGGGTGCACTCCTTGCACGTGGGGCTCCCTTATGCAGGGGACACCCCAGCGTGGCATGGCACTCCTTGCGCACGTCAGCGCTGCATGTGGGCCAGCTCCACATGGATCAAGGAGGCCCAGGATTTGAACTGTGGACCTCCCATGTGGTAGACGGACACCCTAACCACTGGGTCAAGTCTGCTTCCCAAAACTCATTATCTTGAAACTATCATATAAAGAAAAAGATACATATCATACAAAAACTATCATATAAAGAAAAAGAATGCTTTTCCTAGGTAAACTCTACTGCTGTATAACCAAAAGGCAGAAGAAGCAAGGTATGTCTTTAGAAGTATTCCAGCTAATTAAGAAAAAATGAGAGAATCATAACACCAACATTTTGCAATGTTGATGGATGGATCTACACATTAAGAATCAGTGTAATCCATGTTTTATTTCTCGATTCTGTGGACCCTGGGATGGTGATATCCCCTCCACCTCTGGATCAAGAGGGGGCTTAGATTTCTCATGGATGATGGATGCAATTCCTCTGCTTGCAGCTGCTGCCACTCTTGATTCCCTGGTGTGGTGGTTGACCACCTTCACGTTCCTGTTAGCTGATCTGGGTAAGTCCAATGAACCAGAGAGTAGGAGTTGCAACTCTGCTGAGGCACAGGGTCCCGCTGGCATATGGGCAGGCCAGAGATTCAAGTCCCCTGAGTATGCACCATCCCTAGCACCAACCACAGGTTCAGTAAAAGTGACAGAAGAGGCATGTGTAGAAAGGTCACATCTGACTCCAGCTCCATCACACTCAGATGCACAAATTCCAAAGTAGGGCCCTCTGACATGGCACAGAGCTCCAAACCCATCTGCCATGATCATATACCTCATGGATCTCCATAGCCTTCAGGAGAAGCAGCACCTAGGGTTTTATCTACTGTCTCTCTCTGGGGTCCTGCTGAGGTATGCATAAGCAGACTCCTCTGATGACCTCCTGACTCTTTTTGGGAGACTCTTAGCCATATAAACTCATTTGTCTTTGGCATTCTCCCCTTTTATTCCAAATCAAAAGTAGTTTTTAACACTTGATCCAACATGTAGGCTGAGATATTCTGCTGGTCTGAGTTGACCTTTTATTCAAGGTCTCTTTCTAGTTACATCAACAGTTAGTGAGTGGTAGTAATCCCTCAGCACCAGGGAGACTCATCCCCAGGAGTCAAGTCCCACACTGGGGGGAAGGTAATGCATTTACATGCTGAGGCTGGGTTAGCTAGTGGCCACATGTGGGCAACATGGAGGCTCTCAGGAGGTAACTCTTACGCACCCTGCAGCTCTAGGCCTAGTTTATATTTCAGGCACACAGGCTCCTAAGCATAGTCAACAGTATCAAGGGCTCATTACTGGACCATCCTTCCTTGCTGATAATCTTCTATAAAACTATTTTGACTAGTAATAAAAGACACCGCAGCACTGAGGTGGACAAAGTGGCCACAGTAGTTGCTGAGGGCAGGGAGAGGGAAGCAGAGATGTGATGTGGGGCATTTCTGGAACTTTGAGTTGTCCTAAATGATACTGCAGGGTCAGATGCTGGACTTTATATATCCTGCCATAACCCACTTAATGTACTGGGGGAGAGTGTGAACTACAGGGTAAACTATTTTCTATGTGGGGCAGCAGTGCTCCAAAATGTGTTCACCGAGTGTGATGAGTGTGCCACAATGATAACGGAGATTGTTGGTGTGGGAGCAGTGGGTTGGAGGTGTGAGGGGTATACGGGAACCTCTTATATTGTTTAATGTAAATTTTTTTGTGTGAGGTATGTATCTTCAAAAAAACACAATTTACAAAAATGATGGGGTGGGGGGGTGGGGAGTGGGGTATATAGGAACCTCTTATGTTTTTTATGTTTTTTAATGTAGCATTCTTTGTGATCTATTAACTTTAATAAAAAAAGTGTAAAAAAATAAAAATTTTTTAAAAAGGAAAAAAAAAGAATCAATGACTGCTCTGTGAAGTAAATGTCAACTGAAAGGAAAGGGAAAAATAACACTTATGGAATGTATAACATGATTTCAGTAACAGATGAAGATTGTGGTTAATAATAATAAAAGAATGCTCTTCTTTTACAAAGTGCTAAGAATATGGTGATACACAGGAAAATTACAACTAATGTGACTTATGAATAATAGGTAACTATAATACTGTAATATTTTGCAGCAATGGCAGGTAGATATTTCAACCCTAAGGGGAGTATAAAGGGGTATGGGATTTTTCCTTTTGGAGTCATGAAAAGGTTCTAAAATTGAGGTGATGACAGCACAACTCTGTGATAAAAATGAAAGCCACTGAGTGTATACTTTGAATGGATTGTAGAAAGCATAGGACTGTATAACACAAAGAATCCAGTGGTGGATGATGGACTGTGGTTAACAGAACAATATGAAAATAATCTCTCATGAACAGTAACAAATATATAATACTAATATAGAGTGTTAATAATTGGGTGGGTTGGGGGAAAAATACACCAAATGTAAGATATGGGCTATAATATTTCGACCAAGCTTACACAATTTGTAACAAATGTTTCGCAACAATGCAAGGTACTGGTAGTAGGGCGATACATAGGAGCCTTATTTGCTGATATGCATGTTAGCTTTATAATTCACAATTTTTACTATATACTTATTGTTTATGTATGTTCATGTATTAATGATAAACTTCAGTAAAAAAAAGTTAAAGAATCAAGGACTGCTATCAAGATACAAAAAGAGATGCTAATTGCACCTGTAAGTCTTCCCTTGCTACTACCTCCCCCCTCAAATGAGACATGAATCTAATTTAGACCCTCAATCCAACCACTAATTTACAGGAAATACATTTGAATAGAGGATAGTAGAGTAAAAGGAAGTAATCAGCAAAATCCAGACAGTGGGGAAAGAAAAACTACAGGTTAAGTGACTTGAGTTCCTCAAGAAATAAATTGCAAGAAAATATAAAAGAGATGGAGTGGAAATCTTAAGATTGTTTAAACAAACAAAAAAGAATGATACTAAATTACAGTTTAATATTTGAGTGATTAAACTATAAAGAAACACAAGGAAATGATTACCATAAGCCAGGCTACTGGTTCCTTTAAGGGTGGTAGAAAAGGGTTGTGACAAGAATCTAGGCACATGGAGGACCTCTGAGGTAACTGGAAAAGTTCTTGATATAAGTTTAAAAGTATTCAGCTCATAATGATCCTGTAAACAATGTACTTGTTATAGGTAGATTTCTGAGTTTTATTTTACAACAAAAGGTTTAAAAAGGGCTTCATATCTTATTAATAACTTTTGCCAATAAACTTGAGAATTTAGACGAAATGGACAAAGTCCTAGAAAACCTTAATTCATCAAAACTGATGCAGTAAGAAATAGAAAATAGTCTATATAAAATTTTTGAATCTTTAATAGAAAACTTACTACAAAGAAAAGTTCAAACACAGATGGCTTCACAGCCAAATATTTAAGGGCAAATTTTTAAAATATTTTATATATTTAAATATATTTCCAAATATTTAAGGGCAAATAATGTTACAGTTATACAAACTCTTCCAAAATACTGAAAGACAGACTTCCCAACTCACTGTATGAGGCCACCATTTTCATTACTATTGAGTATTTCAATTTATGACTATACGAAAATTCATTAATCCATTCTGCTATTGACAGACACATACTCCCACACTACCCTCGTTTTCGGCTATTATTACAAGTAATGATGCCATGAACATCCTGGTACAAGTATCCTGGGGTACATATATGCAAGAATTTTCTGGGAAGCAAATGTGACAACTGACAGTGCCCACCTACCATAAAGGAGATCCAGGGTTCGAACCCAGGGCCTCCTGGCCTGTGTGGTGAGAGCTGGCCCACATGCAATACTGCCATGCACAAGGAGTGCCAGGCTACGCAGGGGAACCCTCCCTCCCCCGCATAAGGGAGTCCCATGCACAAGGGGTGTGCCCCGCAAGAAGAGCCACACCGTGCAAAAAGGCCCAGCCTGCCTGGAAGTGGCACCACACACATGGAGAGCTGGCATAGTGGGATAGTGCAACAAAAAGGGACACAAATTCCTGGTGCTGCTGAGGATGCAAGCACACACAGAGGAGCACACAGCGAAAGGGCACAAGACAGTAGACAATGGGGGGAGTAGGGGAAGAGAAGAGAAATAAACAAAAACAAATCTTTAAAAAAAAAAAAAAGAATTATCCTAGGGTAGGAATTTCTGGTCAGTGTGTGGATATCTTCAATTTTATTTGACAATGACAAACTTTTCCCAAAGTGGTTGTACCAATTTATTTTCCTATGAACAGCAAATGAGATTTACTGGCTCTCTACCTGTCTCCAACATTGCTAGTGGGTAGGTTTTAACTTACAATATTTACTAACGAGGATTGGCATCTTTCACCCTTTACTGGTTAAAAGAAGTTCCTGCTTTGTGAAGTAAAAAAACATGTTCAAGACTAAAAACGGTATGAGGAGGAGCAGATGTGGCTCAAGCAGTCAAGGGCCTGCTTCCCTACATGGGAGGCCCCTGGTTTGGTTCCTGGTGCCTACTAAAGACAACAAGAACAAAAAACAGACAATAAGAAACAATCGAAAAAACCAACTCAGGAGAGCCAACATAGCTCAGTAGATGAGCACTGGCAAGTTGAAAAACCAGGCAAACTTAAAGAATATATTTTGTAAGAATACATATATAGGTGACAAAACCACACATACATACACATATAAAGAAAGGGCATAATAAATACAAAATTTAGGATTCTAGTAACCTCTGGTTGGGATACAGGTGGGGAGAACAGGATAGGAAGACAAAGGTAGATGTGAATTGTTGGTATTGTTCTGGTATTTGGGTTGGTTGGTAAGCTTTATGGCATTAAAATGAATATAATTTTATAAAATAAATATAAATAATAGAAAATATTAAAATAGAGGAATAAATTAAAATATTTTACTCTCCATATAAAACATAGATTTAAGATGCGACAGTTCATGAACTAAAGATGGGTTATGATCTATCCATTCCTACGCATCTGAAGTACATTTAAAAAAGGAAATATCTACAAATCTTATCACATCAACAAATGAATGGAGGGAAGCGGACATGGCCCAGTGGACAGGGCATCCGTCTACCACATGGGAGGTCCGCCGTTCAAACCCCAGGCCTCCTTGACCCATGTGGAGCTGGCCCATGTGCAGTGCTGATGTGCACAAGGAGTGCCGTGCCACGCAGGGGTGTCCCCCGCGTAGGGAAGCCCCACGAGCAAGGAGTGTGCCCCGTAAGGAGAGCCGCCCAGCGCAAAAAAAAGTGCACCCTGCCCAGGAATGGTGCCACCCACATGGAGAGCTGACACAACAAGATGATGCAACAAAAAGAAACAGATTCCCGCGCTACTGACAACAACAGAAGTGGAGAAAAACAAGAACATGCAGCAAATGGACACAGAAAACAGACAATGGGGGGAGGGGAGAAGGGGAGAGAAATAAAAATAAATCTTAAAAAAAACACAAAAAAACAAAAAAAACACAAATGAATGGAGACATCAAATCATGTCAACAGATGCTGAAAACATACCCAACAAAATTAAGCGATCATGAAAAATTCATAAAAGAAAAAACCTACTTAAACACAATGATTATCAAAATCCCTCCACATACATCACTGTGTATGAACAAAATGACAATTCTATTAAAACCAGAATAAGATGATACTGTTTATTGTCATTATTAATCAAATAGAAAAGGATATAAAATCATTTTACTGATGATTAATTCTGTAAAATCCAGAAGCACCATGAAATCAAATTAGAACTAAAAAGAAAATTTAGTAAAATTAAACTATTTCACTGAATTCTTGTCAACAATGAACATTAGAAGTGTTTTCTTATTAAGAAAAAATGCTATCTTGTTTTTATTTTGCATTTCTTTAAACATTTTCCCATAAAAGTGGTAGTTTTATTTCCTTTTCTGCATATTTCTACATGTCCTTTTATATGCTTATCTAATGGTTTTTAGTACTCTCCTGATTTGTATAAACTTTTGTATGACAGAGTACCTATTAAGATTTATTTTCTTCAAGTATTTATTCTGCTTACCATTTTAATTTTCATAATTTGGTATCATGATACATGGATAACAAACTATATTTCCATTTATTTTAAGGCAAAACAAGTTTTAACCTAAAGAAAATAAACTACACATGATAAAAATTTCGAAGAGTACCAAAAGATATCTAGTGAAAATAAAGATGTTTGCATTTGAACCTATTTTACCCTGATGGAAAAAATCATTTTTAAGTTTGAAGAAATGCAATCACAACTATACATATTATTCATATTTTCCCTTGAACTGAATATCTTGGATATCTTTCCAAAGTATCACTTACAAATCACCTATTTCTTTTAAAAAAGCTGATTAATATTCCAACATATGAATGAACAATGACTAATTTAACTGGACCCTCACTGTCATGGAGAAGGGTTATCAGGTTTCTGTTTGTATAAACAGGGTTGCAATGGCTTTATAGAACAGAAAGCAACATCTTGGTTTCCCTTCCCCAAATAATTGATTGAATCAGTGTCTGTGTTTCATGAATGGTTTTCTTATTATTTTGGTATTTACTGTTTGCCCTCACATCTGAATCAAATTTTAGGTAAAATTTTAATTTAATATCTTAATAAAGACAGGGAGTTGCAAATTATTTCAATATATTATTGACTAAACTGTATCCTGAAAATTGTGCCTTAGAAAAAATAATGACTCAATTCTGGAACTTAAAGTCCTCTGATTTTGGTAAGGTTTATCTTACTTTTTTCAATTTAAGATGTCTTATAGTATGCTGTTATACTTGACATCTGAGCTATGCTTAATCTTCTGGCTGAACTTGGGATGTAAAAATACATGATACGCTATAAACTTTATTCAAGTTAAATATTACCAGTGTAATATTTAACTAAGAAAATAACTTAAGTAAAACAAACAGTACCATTGTAATACTTAACTAAGAAATATTTCATGTAAATAATCTAATTCAGTTTTATCATTTATGCATTAGACAAAAATGTAAAGTTTCTTCCATGTTTTAAAAATATTGTGTCCTATGTTGTAAATATTCCTATTATTTCCCTTAATTAAAACAATATATATATATTTTAAAAGCTATTTTAGATTACATAAATGTTACAAAAAAACATAGGGGATTCCTGTATGTCCCGCTCCCTACACCTCCGACATTTCTCCACATTAACAACATCTTTCTTAAGTGTGGAACATTCATTACAAATGATGAAATCATTTTGGAACATTGCCACTCAGCATTCCCTTAATTCTTTTTCTAAAGGCTTATTTATTTTTTAAATTTCTCTCTATTCGCCCCCCTGTTGTCTGCTCTCTGTGTCCATTCACTATGTGTTCTGTGTCCGCCTGCATTTTTGTCACCAGCACTGGATATATGTGTCTTTTTCTGTTATTGCATCATCTTGCTCCATCGGCTCTACACGTTTGCAGCGCCACTCTTGGGCAGACTGTGCTTCTTTCGCACAGGGTGGCTCTCCTTGTGGAGTACACTCCTTGGGTGTGGGGCTCCCCTACATGGGGGACACCCCTGCGTGGCACGGCACTTCTTGTGCACATCAGCACTGCATGTGGGCCAGCTCACCACACGGGTCAGGAAGCCTTGGGGTTGAACCCTGGACCTCCTAAGTGGTAGGACGACATTCTATCAGTTGAGCCAAATCCACTTCCCCTTTAATTCTTTTTTTTTTTTAGATTTATGTATTTATTTATCCCCACCTCCCCCACCCCCATTGTCTGTTCTCTATTTGCTGCGTCTTCTTTGTCCGCTTCTGTTGTTGTCAGCGGCATGGGAATCTGTTTCTTTTTCTTGTGTCATCTTGCTGTGTCAGCTCTCCGTGTGTGTGGTGCCATTCTTAGGCAGGCTGCACTTTCTTTCATGCTGGGCTGCTCTCCTTAGGGGGTGCACTCCTTGCACATGGGGCTCCCCTATGCAGGGACACCCCTGCGTGGCACCGCACTCCCTGCACGCATCAGCACTGCGCATGCGCCAGCTCCACACGGGTCAAGGAGGCCCGGGGTTTGAACCACGGACCTCCCATGTGGTAGATGGACGCTGTAACCACTGGGCCAAGTCCGCTTCCCATCCTCCTTAATTCTTATTTGCATGAAAGAAGACAGGCTTTCACCTACTTCTTGGTTGTTAGGTTAAACCCAGAAACACAATGCCTTTTTTTTTAGCCTTCAGTTAATGTTTACCAGAGAAATGAATGAATGAAGGGGCAGAAGAGGCAGTAGTTAGGATGCCAGTGTCTTGCACTATTACCTCTTTGAATCTTCACAATATTCCTGTGTAGTATGTTGATATTATCTCCATTTCACAGATGAAGGAAATGAGGCTGAGAGAGGCAGAGTAACTTGTCCAAGGCCACATAGCCAGAAAGTGGAAGAGTTGGTACTTGCTTCAAAGTCTGTATGCTCTTAAAGGCACTGTTCAATTCATCTGATTATAGTACACCCAATTAAAAATGCCCTCTGAAGCTGACCTCCACAGCACTTCTCTGTCTACATCAAAATCTATCAGCTGACAGGCAGCGGATTTGGCTCAAAAGATAGAGCGTCCGCCTACCACATGGGAGGTCCAGGGTTCAAACCCAGGGCCTCCTGACCTGTGTGATGAGCTGGCCCACTCACAGAGCTGATGTGTGCAAGGACTACCCTGCCATGCAGGAGTGTCCCCCAAGTAAGGGAGTCCCATACGCAAGGAGTGCGCACCGTAAGGAGAGCTGCCCTGTTTGAAGAAAGTGCGGCCTGCCAGGTGTGGTGCTGCACACACAGAGAGCTGATGCAGGAAGATGATGCAACAAAAGAGACAGATTCCTGGTGCCACTGACAAGAATCCAAGTGGACACAAAAGAACACACAGCAAATGGACACATAGTGCAGACAATGCAGTGGGGGGAGAGAAATAAATAAAAGTGTATTGTCCTTACATGGGGAATCCTCTAAACTACCCCTCCCCCCCACCCCCACCCCCTTTTTTTGAGGTACTGGGACCAGGGAATGAACCCGGGACCTTGTATGTGGGAAGCCATCACTCAACCACTGAGCCACATGGGCTTCTCTGGGTTGGTTTTTTCCTTTGCTTTGCTTGTTGTGTTTTTTTTAGGAGGCACCAGGACCTCCCATGTGGGAGGTGGGTACTCAACCGCTTGAGCCACATCCACTTCCCCCAATCCCTTCTTTAGGCAAGGTGAAGCAAGGGTCTAGGCTTTCAGAACAGAGCAGAGAGGTTAACCCTGGTATCAGTGAGGTTTCAGGGGCTATCTAGTGGGTGGTTCTAAACTTAAGTTCTGTATCAAGATTGCCTGGGTTCAAATCCCAGCTGTGCAACCCACAATATACCCAATTTCCCTGTGCCCAGTTCCTCTTCCACAAAATGGAGACAACGACAGGATCTACCTTGAGGTGTTACAAAGAACGTAGTGACTGGCTGACGTTAACTGCTCCATCTGCATTATCAGCATGCCACTGCTTCCTCTGAGATGCAAGCCTGAAAGGTTTTATCTTCCTGAGTACAGTGGTTTCCAATTCTTTTTCTGCCCTTGATTTACTGCTTTGTCTAAAGTACCAAAACTCTTTCCTGATGCTTTCCCTAAGTTGGAAATAACTAAATTGTTTGTGTGGTTCAGTTCCAATTACTACATGCTCATTTGAGTGACCATTTCCTTCCTATAATGCCATTGCCTAAACCCAGGGAGACAATTTTTGGAATATGGGTGCAGCTTTGGAGCACTTCCTTTGTAGGTTCTCGAGAGGCTTTAAATTCATACTACCAAGGCTTGACAAATCTCATGGTTTTTCCTGAACTTACAAACTTAACTTTGCATGCTTTTCTTTCCTTTTTATGTAAAAATATTATTGTGGTAACAAATAAATAATGTAACATTTGCCATTTTAATTTTTTTTTTTTTTAGTATAAGATTCAGTGGTATTAGTAGGGTTCACAACGTTGTATAACCATTACCACCATCCACTGCCAAAACTTTATCACTCCAAATAGAAAGCAATATTTAAATTCAGTTAGAGCCCCAACCCCTGGAAATCTCTGCTTTAGTTTATTTTTCTATGAATCTGCCTATTTTAGGTAACGCATCAGTGATATCACATGATATCAGTATGTCAGCCAAAAGGGGGGCTAATGCAAAGTACCAGAAATCTGTTGGCCTTTATACAGGGTATTTATTTGGGACAAAAGTTTACAATTACAAGCCCTAAAGAGCTCAACTTAAGCAAGGTTAGTTCTTCACTTAAGTCTGTTGCCACATGTTGACGCAAGATGGTAGACAATGTCTGTGAGGGCTTAGCCTTCCTCTTTCCTCTTGAAGCTTCATGGGCCCAGCTTCTTCCAATCTCAGCTGCAGGCTGGAAGGCTTGTTTATTTCCAGGCCCACTCCAGCTGCTCAGGGCTCTGGTCTCTTCAGATGCAAACTGTCTAGCAAATGGCTTGTCTCTCTTCCCAGGGCTGCAGGATCAAAGCTCTCTCCTCACTGTGTCTATGGAACTCTCTTCCTCTTTTGAGTTTCTTCTGTGTATCTACTTCTGTGTGTCACCTTGATTGTCTGTTTATATAGTCCACCAAGGGGGAGGGGACTCAAATTGAGTCACCCTAATGATGTGGTCAAATCAAAACCCTAATCTTAACATGTTTTAATCAAATGCCTCTCAGCTAAATCTAAGACAATCAAAGGATATCAAGCCCAGAGAAACAGACCAGTTAACAAACATAATCTCTCTTTTTGGAATTCATAAATAATCTCAAACTGTCATATACGATATTTTCCTTTTGTATTATTTTATTTGTTTAGCATAATATTGTCAAAGTTTATCCATGTTGTACCATGCATCAGAACTTCAGTCCTTTTTAAGGCTGAATAATATTTCACTGTACATATATACCATATTTTTGTTTATCCATTCATTTTTTAACGGACATCTGGGTTGCTTCCATCTTTTGGCTACTGTGAATAATGCTGCTATAACACTAGTGTGGTACAAGTATGTGCTTGCGTTCCTGTTTAAAGGGAATTTACCAAGGAGTGGAATTAAATAACATGTAATTACACATAATTCTGTGTGTAACTTTTTAAGGACCCACTGAAGTATTTGCACAGTGGCTGCACCATTTTACATTCCTAACAGTAATACATGAGGACTCTAATTTCTCTTACATTCTCACTAATATTTGTTATTTTCTGTGTGTGTGTTTAATAATAGCCATCCTAGTGGGTGTCAAGTGGAATCTCTTTGTGGTTTTGACTTGCATGTCCTTAATGATGTAGAATCTCATTTCATGTGCTTAACTGGCCATTTGTACATCTTCTTTAGAGAAATGTCTACTTAAATCCTTTGCACATTTTTATATTTTGTCTTTTTTGTACTTGAGTTGCAGACATTTATATATTCTGCAAATTAAATCTTTAACAGATGTATAATTTGCAACTATATTTTTCCATTTTGTAGGTTGTCTTTTCAGTCTCAATAATGTTCTCTGATGCATAAGCTTTTGGTTGTTGCTTGTGCTTTTGGTGTCATATCTAAGAATCCATTCTTTAAGGCCATGAAGATTTATCCCTGTACTCTCTTCTAAGTTTTATAGTTTCATCTCCTATTATTAGATGGTCGATCCATTTTGAGTTAACTTTTTTTTTTGCTCTTTTTAAAATTGAAGTATATCATTCATACATGAACATGCATAAACAATAAGTGTAAAGATTGTGAACTTACAAAATAGACATACATAATATCACATAGGGGTCTCATATATCACCCTTCCACCAACACATTGCATTGTTGTAAAACATTTGTTACAAACTATGCAAGGGCATCATCAAAGTATTACTACCAACTATAGTCCTTATCTTACATTTAGTTTGAGTTAATTTTTAATTATGATGTTAGGTATGGGTCCAATTTCATTCTTTTGCATGTTGATATTCAGTTTTGCCAGCACCATTTGTTGGAGAAAATATTCTTTCTCCATTGAGCAGTCTTCATACTCTTAAAAGATTTATTTTATTTATTTCTCTCTACTTGCTCCCCCACCCCAGTTGTCTGTTCCCTGTGTCTATTTTCTGCGTGTTTTTCTTTGTCTGCTTCTGTTGTTGTTAGTGGCACGGGAATCTATGTCTCCTTTGTTGCGTCATCTTGTTGTGTCAGCTCTCCGTGTGTGCGGCACCATTCCTGGGCAGGCTGCACTTTCTTTCACACTGGGTGGCTCTCCTTACGGGGCACACTCCTTGCACATGGGGCTCCCCTACGTGGGAGACATCCCTGCGTAGCACGGCACTCCTTGCGCGCATCAGCACTACGCATGGGCCAGCTCCACAAGGGTCAAGGAGGCCCGGGGTTTGAACCGTGGACCTCCCATGTGGTAGACGGATGCCCTAACCACTGGGCCAAGTCCGCTTCCCAGTCTTGGCACTCTTGTTGAAAATCATCAGGCCATAGATTTATCAATTTATTTCTGGACTCTCAGTTCTTTCCATTGGTCTATGTGTTTCCTTGTATCAATCCCACACTGTTTTGGGGTTTTTTTTGCTTTTTTAAAATTTATTATTTTTAATTTTTAATTTCTCTCCCCTCCCCACCCCCTCCAGTTGTCTGCTCTCTGTGTCCATTCGCTGTGTGTTCTTCTGTGTTCGCTTGTATTCTTGTCAGCACACCAGGAATCTGTGTCTCTTTTTGTTGTGTCATCTTGCTGCGTCAGCTCTCCATGTGTACAGCACCACTCCTGGGCAGGCTGCACTTTCTTTCACGTGGGAGGCTCTCTTTACGGGGCACACTCTTTGTGCGTGGGGCTCCCCCACGTGGGGGACACCCCTGCATGGCACAGCACTCCTTGAGCGCATCAGCACTGCACGTGGGCCTGCTCCACACGGGTCAAGGAGGCCCCAGGTTTGAACCCTGGACCTCCCATGTGGTAGGCAGATGTCCTATCTATTGGGCCAAGTCTGCTTCCCCCCACACTGTTTTGATTACTGCAGCTTTGCAATAAGTTTTGAAATTGAGAAGTTTAATTCCCCCAACTTTGTTCTTCCTTTTTAAGACTGTTTTGGCTATTCAGCTATACTTTCTTTATGGTTAATTTTACCTAGTTTTGTATGAAAGTAAGAAATTCTCTTTCCATAATGTCTTCATTTTGTACCTCTAAATTTCTACTGCAATTGAATGAATAGACTACAATTGTGATTTTAACTGAACTTAAGTATAATACAGGGTTCACAAGGAAGAAATGTTCTGTTCATCACCATATCCCCAGGGTCCTAAAACCTGTGCTTCGCATATTAACATGCCTTCTACAAATATTTGCCTGAAGATGCCTGCCATCCCATATTTTAATCTTTGTGTGTAAAGCATTTATTTCTTTCTGGAGGTATTTTGGAATATTCTTATTATCCTGGATGTTTTGAAATTTCAAAAGAATGTACCTTTTGGTAGGTTTCTTTTTGTTCATGTTTCTTGTCACCTATATTTTAAATCTGGAATCTCATGATTTTTCTAAGAAATCTTCTTGTGTTATTTTATAAAATCCTTTCAAGTTCTATTCTTCTTTACTGATAATACTATAATTTAAGATACTGAACAGTCTATATGGGTGCTCTAATTTTCTTACCATTTCTTATTTGTCAAAGATCTCCAGGGCCTACTTTCTGGGAAATTTCTTCAATTCTGTGTTTCAATATTGCTATTGTAATTTTTAATTTCCACTAACATATTATTTGATATCCCGGAACTCTTTCTTTTTTTATTTCCTGATTTTTAAAATAGCATTCTGTTTCTTTGTGGATCCATATTGTCTCATATCTTTTTGGGGATACTATAGTTTTAAAATGTATTCTTTTAAATTTTCTTCTACTTTCTGAATTGTCTCCACTTCTTCCGAGTTCCTGTATTTCAGATTCTGACTCATCCTCAAACATCTGTTAATTCTTGGCAATCATAATTTAGAGAGAAGCACTATAAGGCTGACTGAAACCTCTGTGTGCATAAGGGGATCTTGCAGTGTATGAGCGTCAGAGATGTGTGATCAACAGTACCTCTGTTTACCAGGAACCTGTAATTTTGCCTGCCTAACTTTCTCTAAGGATATTCAATTTCTCTAGGGAGCAATTACTCTTCTGCTGGACCACAGTGGGGAGGAGGATGCAAGCAGTAGTGGAAATGTGTTTGATTGCTAGTACTCTGAAGACAAGCAGGAGGATCACTACTCAGTATTGTATTTTCATCACTTAAGCATTATTTTAGCATAGTGCCCATCTTCTGTCCTTGGATATGTGCAAGTCTCTGAATTTGGAATATCTATGGTTCAGTTTCACCTCAGAATAAATGTCTTAAAATGTAAATAATGCTGGAGAGCAGGTGCACCTCAGTGTTTGAGCACCTGCTACCCATGTTTGAGGTCTCGGGTTCAAACCCTTGTACATCCTTAAAAAAAAAAGTAAGTAAATAATGCTAGATAAAGCAACCTACTGGCAGAATTGGAAATAAAATATAAAATGACTGATATAAATTTTTTTTCAGAAATAAAGGACAGGGAGAACCTGAAGATAGGAAGGGAGGGAAGAAAGAAGGTAGTTATATCTAATCCTTGCTATATAATTCAAATCATGCCCTAAATCTAAGCCAAAGAGCTAATGGTTTTTAAATATACAGTTGACAAATTATGGAATGATAATTGAAGCCTCAACTTACTTGTATGAAGTCTGTCAGATCTCTGGAATGACTTCTTCCCCAAGCCAAGCAAAGGATTTTCCACTTTAACTGTGGAAGAAAAGCTGGAGTTTGAGTTCTGGGGGCTGCTTGACTGTCCATCAGACTGTTTTCCTTCCCATATTGCTAGGAGAGAAAATATGTAAAGACTGGTAACACTGTGGTTTTAGATAGAAATCAATCACTCAATTTACCTATCATCACTTACTAAACGGAGTTTTCTATTAGGCAATGTGATCCCCCTACTGTATTTGGAGTCTGAAAATTAAAGGTCAAAAAGTAAAATAAATTCTTTTCCTTCCTCCCAAAATACTATTTGTTTCTGGGTATAAATTTCCTTCTTTACAAAAATTCAATGTTTTGCAAGATACAGATTAAGACTGTATCTTAACGCCCATATTATCATCCAATGGCATTAAACTCAATCACTCATATAATACTAGGTCTGCTATCTAGAGCAGTTTAGATTAAAAATAACACAAGTAACAATCAATAAAACAGCCAAAGGTCTTGTAGATACGTTCAAAGGGAACTCAAAGGATTTATGTACTCTATGGGAAACTTTTTATTTTTAAAGGAGAGAAATGGTAAACAGGTCAGCCTGAGCTTGCTGGGAAGTATCAGTTCTATAAGCTAATAGATTTTAATGATTACAGGCACCTTGGAATTTAGTCATTGATTGCCTTCTTACATGCAAATACCACTGATGCAATTTTTAATAACTGCATGTTTCTGCATAAAATTTTCCCATTTATCCTGAATTTATGTTAACTTGACAATACAAGGATTATGGGAATAAACAAAGTAATTTAAAAATAAATGATGTGACATGCAAACTTAGAAAACAAACACAAAAATACTGGGGAGAAAGAAGCTTCCACAATGCCCAATCTGCTCACCAGGCTTGGCAGGTACAGAGTCACTGGCTGCTTTGACAGTCTTTAGAGAGAGATGCTGGTTGGAGGAGATGGACATGCTTGGCCTGCATTGCTGCTGCTGCTGCTTCTTCTGCTGTTGTTGCTTTAGAGCCTATAAAGAGAAAACTAACACAAATCAGTTTTTAGTAAATATAAAAAGTGACTTTTTAAAAAAGAGGTGTAGGTAAGCATACTGATGAGCCAATTTCTTTGAAATCTAACAAAGCAAACAAACAAACAAAAAAAGAAAATAAACTAAGTATAATGCCTAAATAAACTTTAAAGTTTGGACTTCTATTTTGCCAATATTACTTCTTTATATTATTATACATAAATGTGATAGCTATTAACATTTTTTAGGAATTAAAAATCATCAGTAAGCTGAGGACTTCTCAACCTTACAGTAGCAAGCAGAAGTGGAATCTTAGCACAGAATTCGTTTTTCAGTAATTTCTGGATGTAGATAATTACGCCCTGTACCAAGAAGAGTATCATTTGCATGAACTCTACAAAGAAATGCAAATATTTTGCTCAGGGGTTCTTAACCTCTTTTGTTCCATGGACCCCTCTGCCAGTCAGGTGAAATGAATACTACTGTAATTTATTTATTTCATACAATCATAAGTGAAGGAAACGCTAGATTTCAGTTAGAAGTCAGAGAAAATAAAGATAAGTTGATTCTTTCAAATTCAAGCTCATGGACCCCAAGTTAAGAACCCCTGATTTAGTTCATGTATGCTTCAGAGGTGCTACATTTGAACAAAAGATTACAATTGACTACCTGAGTTAGATCTTAGGTAAGAGCATCAAAATTTGGCCTAATGACCTATAATAGCAAAACAGGCAGGAAGGAAGATTAGAAAAATACTGGTTCTAATTAAATAGTATGGTCCGTTCTGGCTATTTTAGAATATTTTTATATATGATATTCTTACTTTATAGGCAACACTATTTAGAGTGAACAGAAATATCAAGAATGTCCCATAATTTCAATCATGAATATAAATGGGCCATCTATTTCTTAGAGTGAGAAAAAAAAAGGCAAAGAAATCAAGAAAGCAAAGCTACATTTCAGGAAAATCCAGGAAAACCTAAGACTTGGCTAAATTGCCAGTTTTTTGTTTTTTTCTATCTGGTTGTATCATAGTCTTTTTGCTGCACTGCTGTGCCGCAGGCGCCCACGCCACGCAGGTCTGGGATGCCTTTTTTCTTTTTTTACAGGAGGTCCTGTGATCAAACCCGTGTCCTCTATGCGGTAAATAGGAGCTCAACGACTTGAGCCACAGTCACTTCTCCTAAGTTGCCAGTTTTGAGCTTTAACTTTCAGAAAAGTCTAGAATAACTCAGTAGTTCTGGTTTTCCAATTCCCTCTTCCCAATATAGTTTCTTCCTGCTTCATATTCACACATATCTCTGGTTATGCTATATGCAAAGAGTTATAAGAAGTCAAGAGAATTGATATAAGCTCTAAGCTGCTTATGGAGAAACATAACTCAGAGAGGTGGACATCTGGCTTAGACTCATCTACAATGTTTATAATAGATGAGGTAGAAGCATAATGCGTAAAATGTGTCAGTGTTATCTGACCATTAATTATGGCTTTTTCTCTCGTTCTTTGCAATTAGACCAGAAAATGTTCATAGGTTTTCTGGGTGATATTCATTGCTTGACTACTCACAGTACTGAGGTCATTTCAAGGTTAATGCAAAACTTTACGGAAATATTTGATCTCATCTATTTCTGCTGTGATCATGTAAATTCAGACAGATAATGGAAGCAAAACAACTGATTGCTCCTCTAATCAAAAACAAGCAGTTCAATCCCCCCAAGCAGTTTACAAACCTTGTTGCTAACACACTCATTTTAAAATAAAACCACTAAATAAACAAGAATATAATACCCTTATTTGTGGTAAAGGATAACTAGTACTATAATAATTTTCCTCAAATAATACTATGAAACATACGTTAGGGGTAAGGACTTATTTTACATACCAATGATCTAATTTATAGAATTTTCCATGCTGATATTCCCTAAAGAAAATACACTATGTGACTCCTGAGACGAGAGGAGTATTAATACATGAGTACAAGAGTAGTGTACATGTTATTAATTAGCTAAAAGGTTTAAGAAAATATTTGCCTTTTGCCTATGGAAAAGTTTTGTCTTATACTTCTTAAAATTCTCCAGAGAATTTACAAAATCTAAGTGCTACAGGAAGCTCAGGCAGGCAATAATTAATATTACCAAGTTTGGAGGCATATTTTAATAAAAATAACTTTTGGATTAAACACTTTAAGACATACATAATTTTTAAAATATTAAATTTAACGGTAAAGGTAATACATTCATTCTTAATGTCTAATTTGAACACAAAAGCTAGACTCTGCTCTGACCACCACTTCTAGTCTTATCCCCCAATTCTCAGTCATCAATTTACTTTTCCTTACTGAACTTTTGTCATTTACATATGTTTTCGTGGTTATACATATTCATATTTATTTTAAAATATATTGTAGTGGATTGTGGGTATGCAAGTGCATGTTGTTAAAAATGGTGTCAGGTCTTACATGTTGTAGAACAATTTAACTTAAATGATTCAACAGAATATCATGGTTATTTTTCCATGTCCATTCATATAGATCAACACCCTTGCATAATTGTCCAGAATATGGATATGACACCATTTATTAACCAAATTCCTAATTTGTATGTATTAGGCTATTACAAATCTTTAATGCAAATGCTGTTCTGTTTGTGTATGTATGTATGTATGCATGCATATATGTACATATGCATACTTGTATTTTTTAAGCCTAAATTCCAAAAAGCTGAATTGCTTAGTCATGGGTTATGGGCATTTTAAATATGAACAGACATTGCAAAATTTCTTTCCAAGTTGCTATAATAAATTATATTCTACTAACAAATCATGAGTATCTGTTTCTCCACATAATATCCAATACTTGATATATATAATTAAGCTCATTTAATTTACACCAATCAGAGGATTTTAAAAAATCTGTTATTTTAATGTTTCCCTAGTTACTAGTGAGTTTCCATTTGTTGGTGATTTGCATTTTTAAAAATTCCAAAGCTAGTTCTTTGAAATGTCCAATAAAATAGACAAACAATTGCCTAATGTACTGGGGGGGAAAAAAACCTTAAAATGAACAACACTGAGGAAAGAAAAAGAGATATAAGAAGAACACTACACACAACTTTGTACCAATATTTGAAAAAAACTAGGAACAATGGATCATTCTCTAAAAAGAAATTTCTGAAATTGTCTCAAAAAGCAGAAAATCAGAAGAAACAGTAACACTAAATAAAAATGAAATGCTAAGAAAATGATTCTAAAAGGTGAGATTCACTGAACTTTCAAGGCAAAGATCATTTCCAAAATCAGGAAAAATATGGAGAGTTAGTTCTACAATTTTGTTCCAAAATCTAGAAAAACACAGAAAGCTACACAACTTATTTTATCAGCTAGACTAGCTCTGATTCTAAAATTGTATAAGGATAGTACAAGAAAACTGCAAAATCCAAACTAAAATCTTAAAGAGAATTCAATAATGTATCACACATGTATTTTTTTAAAAATAGAAAGAAAACATGTGGGTTTATTCCAGAAAGTTAGGCATAGCTTACCATCAGAAATCTAGTTATGGAATTCTATGCATTAAAAGACAGTACAGAATTGAAAGCTTAATTATTTCAATTCATTGAAAAATTAAACAGATGAAAAGAGAAAAACTACCTGATCATCTCAATAAATCCTGGGGAGAAAATTTGAAAAAATTCAACAGCTATTCACGATTTTTAAAGAAACAAAAACTTCTTAGCAAATTAGGAACTTGTAAAATGTGATAAAAGAATATCTTCCAAAAACATACCACAGATATCATACCCAGTAGCACATACTGTTAAATAACCAAATAAAATTTATCCTTAAAAGGGCCTACAGTAGAAGCTTTCAAGAAATTCTGAATGACTGCCAAAGACATACATTTTTAAAGTAGATTATAGTTCTGACACAGACTGGCAAGATTACCTGCTTTAGTGCCTTCTTGGTGTGCTTCTGTGATGGAGAAATGAGTTTACCTGCTGGAATGGAAGGAGATGGACAGCCTGACTGGGGGGAGGATGGCTGTGACAATCTAGAAGGGTCTAGGGGGAAAAATGACAATGAAAAATTATGTTATCAGAGTTGATATAAAGCACCACTCCTTCCCCCATCATATGCTGCTACCTGTGTTAAGAAATGTAACCAAACACTTTGGGGAAGGATCTTTTTAGAATTCTACTGCAAACAGCCTCCCGCTGCAGTTTACTTTCCCAGAAAGCTCTATTGAGGATAATAGGATAGGGAAGGAATCGGTGTTAGTAGTAATTACTTTTTAAAAAGAATTGATTAAAGAAGCAGGAAGTAGAATAAAAACCATGAGCCATTAAATTAGATAAAACTTTAGAAAGATTCTAGAGTCCTTTAGATAGTATCTATGATCTAAAGGTAAATCTAATGACAACATGATACAGTGGAAGAATCCTGGATTCAGAGAATGAGTCTCAGATTTCCTGTCTTTGAAATGAAGGGAATAAGACCATTCTACCTCAAAATTCTACCACAGCTTTACTTGTTACATTCCTTCATCTCTTAAATCAAGTTTTAGGCCTAGAACTGTCAAAGAGTACTTAGGATTTCATGTATCGAAGCAATGTCAGTTGCACAAGATGTAACCACTATCTGCTTCATCTCTACCTATTTGGCCAGAGATTGGCCAAATCTTAGTCTTAGGTGAATCAGGGTTTTCTCCCTTCAACAGCCTATACCTCCTATGATAAATAGCAATTAAATCTTCATTATGGTCTGTAAAATTCTACATTTATGTATTACTGATAAGGAAGAACACAGAAATTGCTGATACATATGCCTTAATAACAAAAATACCAAAATTATAACCACTGCTGCTAATAGTATCAAAGTGTGCATGATAACTAATGCTTCCTCCTTTCATATGTGTTGGACTAAAATGGTCTGTCAAAACTGCACCCCATAGTACAGCCAATGAGGTTGAAGATATTGTATAAAGTATATACTGACATAACCCTGTGGTTCACTGAAACACCCAAGTTATGGAATGCAGCATTTACACTTGTAGATGTCCTAAGAACAGAATACACAGTAGATACATTTATGAAAGACAACAGCAGGCATTATTAAGAGGCTGATGTATCATAGATAGTTTAACTTTGTATCCCAACCCTTATGATAAAGTTCACATACAAGGAAAGATTGTTGCATTAGTTCCAGGTTTAAAAATAAACAACAAAAAATAGGTCACTGTAATGGATCACACAAAAATGGAATTGGAGTTGGCTTATTCTTGGGATAGCTGAGCAGAAAAACAATACAAATACATAACCAAAAACACCCCAAACAACAATATATCCTCACTCTCAGTACAGTTAGATGTTGACTAATTTTTTTAAGTAATAGTTTTGAGATATAATTCATGTACCATAAAATTCATCTATTTAAAATGTACAATTCAAAGGTTTTTAGTATATTCAGGTTGTGCAAAATACATCACACCATTTGAACATTTTAATTACACCCCATTAGCAGTCACTTCATTTGCCACCAAATCACACCCTAGTTCCTGGCTAATCTATTTCTGTCTCTATGGATTTGCCTATTGCGGACATTTCATAACAATGGACTCATAGAATATGGGGCCTTTTGTATCTGGCCTCTTTCACTTAGCATAAATTTCATCTATGTTGTAGTATGTATTGGTACTACATACCTTTTTATTGCCAAATACTGTTGGACTGTATGGCTTATATCACATTCTGTTTATCCATTCCTCAGGTGATGGACATTTGGGTTGTTTACACTTTTTGGTTATTATGAAAACGCTACAATGAACATTTATGTACAGGTTTCTAAGGTGGCGTATGTTTTCAATTCTCTTGGGTACATGCCTAAGAAGTGAAATTTCTGGATCTTATGGAAACTCTATGTGTAACTTTTTGAGCAACTGTATCCAAAGTGGTTGAAGTATTTTTACAATCCCACCAGCAATGTATAAGGACTCCAACTGCTCTGCATCCTTGCCAACACTTGTTATTGTCTGTCTTTTTGATCTGACCAATGTTTTTAATTTAGAAAACACAAAAAGAAAGTAAAGAAAAACATTAGTATCTAAAATGTTTACCTTTTTTAAATGTCTTTCAGGAATCTGAGAAAATAGTTTTCCTCACAGGCTCCAATACTGCCTGATTATAAACAGAAAACACACAAAGAAACCAAAACATCCCCACTACAGAATAAAAGATAAAAATTTCACTTTGCAGCCTAGAAAATAAGACAGTAAAGCGATCTGTAACTGCCAGGGCAAATTACTTTCACCCTGAAGGCAAAGTTCTTCCTAACAAATGAAAGGGCAAACATATCCTAAGGCAACTGAAATAAATGAAAATTCTAGCACCTACCAGTGTGAAACACCTGCCAGAAATGAAGTAATGCCAATTAACTCAACTTCTATGAAACTTACACTATTCTAACTTTTTAAATATTAAGGATTCAGAACCACATACAGCAATACCTTAAAAACAATACATGGGGAAACTGACTTGGCCAAATGGATAGGGCATCTGCCTACCACATGGGAGGTCCGCGGTTCAAACCCTGGGCCTCCTTGACTCGTGTGGAGCTGGCCCATGCGCAGTGCTGATGCGCGCAAGGAGTGCCATGCCATGCAGGGGTGTCCCCCACGTGGGGGAGCCCCACACACAAGGAGTGTGCCCCGTAAGGAGAGTGGCCCAGCGCAAAAGAAAGTGCAGCCTGCCCAAGAATGGTGCTGCACACACGGAGAGCTGACACAACAAGATGACGCAACAAAAGGAAACATAGATTCCTGGTGCCACTGATGAGGACAGAAGTGATCACAGAAGAACAGAGAGCAGACAACTGAGGGTGGGGGAAGAGGAGAGAAATAAAAAAATAAATCTAAAAAACAATATATGTGAGAAACTTGAGAAACTTTCATTATTTCTTTTAGTGGTCACATTATCTTCAAGGACACATAATTTTATTAATAACAGCTAACTATTAAATATCTCCCATGTGACTAACAACTGTGCTAGGCCTTTTGTTAACAGGATTTCACTGAACTCTTGTAACAACTCTCTATAGTAAGTACTATAAAAATACAAGTTCTATTTCTATCCTCACCCGAACTCCTCCAATTCTATTAATACTCCCAGTGATAGTGAAATACCTCTGGTTGGCATCCTTACTGACATTGTTCTATGCAAATAAAAATATGAAAATATTTTTAAGGACATACACTTAAACACAGATAAATGTCAAATATACACATTCATCTCCTACCCTTTAAATTTTACACATTAGGAAATTTAAGTAGCTTGCCCAAAAGACACAAAGCTAGTAAGGTACAGAGCCAAAACTTGAACTTTACATGTTTTAAGAATGAGTTTATGGGAGAAGATGTGGCTCAAGTGCTTGAGTGCCTGCTTTCCACATGGGAGGTCCCAGGTTCAGTTCCCAGTGCCTTCTAAAAACAAACAAACAAACAACAAAAAAACAAAGGAAGAAACCAACTCAGGTTGGTGGGGCTCAATGGCTTCCAACATACAAGGTCCTGGGTTCAATCTCTGGCCCCAGTACCTTAAAAAAAAAAAAAAGTTTAATAAATGTTACAAGAATAAAAATTTTGGAAAAAACCAAAGGACTGTACAGTACAGTAAACCCTATTGTAAACTATGGACTATTGTTAATGTATAACTATAATAATAACATTGCTTCATCAATTATTAACAAAGGTACACTAATACAAAGTGTTAAGGATAGGGAAAACTGTGTATGGGGGTGGAAAGTTTTAGGGGAACTCTATTTTCTCCATGATTTCCTATAAATCTACAACTTCTCAAATAAAACACACACAAAATATGGAATAATGAGTTGGTACCTCTGGTGGGCTGAATGGTGGTCCCCAGAAATAAATGTACAGGTCCTAATCCCTGAAACTGTGAATGTTTTTTGTTAATAGGGCTAAGGATCTTAAGATGGTGTGACAGTTTGAAGCTGGGTGAATTCCAGAAAATCATGTCCTTCAGGCTAATCCATTCCTGTGGGTTTAGGACTCTTTTGATTGGATTGCTTCAGCTCGGTGGACTTTGATTAGATTGCAGGATCCAAGGTGGGTCTTGGTCCTCTTGCTGTAGTCTTTTATAAAGAGGACTAAAAGCAGAGAAATACAGAGAAAAAGCTGCAAAGATGGGAGAACAGGAACCCAGGAGCTCAGAGAGAAACCCAGGAGAGAGGAAGTCAGAGGTAGAACAGACAGAAGCTGAAGCAACAAGACCTAGAAGAGAAGCAAATTGCCTCCATGTGCCTTGCTCCATGGAAGGAGTCCAGAATCACCTGCAGCCAACTTTCAAGGAGATGGCATCTCTGGTGATGCCTTGATCTGGACATTTTCACAGCCTCAGAACTGTAAGCTTTTAATCTAATAAATTCCCATTATGAAAGTCAACCCAGTTCTGGTATATTTAGCTCTCAGCAGCCTTTGCAAACTAAAACAGATGGGAAAATTTTCCTAGATTATTAGGTGGGCCTAAATCCAATGACAAGTATTCTTATAAGAAACACATAGAGAAGACAACATATGGCCACAAGCCAAGAGCCACCACCAGAAGCAAGAAGCAAATAACAGTTTTTCTCCTAGAGCCTGTCTACAGGGAACACAGCTGCCCTCCCTTGATTTTGGACTCTGGCCTCTAGAACCAAGAGAAAATAAATTTCTCTCATTTTAAGCCACCCAGCTTAATAGTAACTTGTTATGGCAGCCTCAGGAATCTAATATAATACCTTAGCAAACTCCAGAGGTGACAATTTTTTTAAAGCACCATTATCAACTCACAGATGCTTATGTATGTGACATGCTTAAGTCATTAGCAATTATTAAGGATCTAGCACCCATGTTGAGCTAGTGGGATTTTTCCTCAAGTTTTACAATGCCATTGTGACATGGCTCCAGCAGGGTTTGGTTGCTTTCCTGCTCTCTGGCACTGAAAGTAGTCTCAGACAAATCTTGCATAATTTTTTTGCCCTGGATATGGAACGAGCCACTTTCTCAAGGAGCCCTCATACCTTTTAACTGGAAATGGTATTAAAAGACCACTATCTGAACACCACGGGTGTTCACTGCTACCGGGTTACCACTGCTTCTGGACCTTTGTAAGGATCAGAACCAGGAAATAAGCCATCATTTTGACAGAGAAAAATAAATTAGACTTCAATACCAAATTCAAATTTAAGATGACAGAGTTTTCACCTAACCTTTTTAGTTCTACATTTCTATCACTCTTCTTCTCCTCTGATAATTCTGGTTCATAACAACATTATTATATTTAATTTACTTTCTATTACAGATCTACTTTCAAAATGACCATAAAAATACATTAACTGAAAATAAGACTACTGAATGCAGCTTAAGATTTATGTCTGGTCTCACCCACCTAAGATTTTTCCCAGTTACTTTTCTCTGTCATTATGCATATATCTAATATAGGCTTAAAGTTTATTTCCGATGTCTAGAAAATGCATGCTTAAAATTTGTTTTAAAAATTACATAAAGCTATAAAACAAGATACTTTCATTTAAGTCTAACTCCTTTCCCTGTCTACACCAACTTAGTACTTCTCTTCCCCATAGGAAACCATTTTTATTATTTTTTTTATCCTTCCATTGCTCTTTAGTTGTATTTTTGGGTGAAAATAAAGAGTGTGTGTGTATTTTATACTTCTGCTCATTTTTTTCTGTTTCATGGCTTTGGCTCTTTTTCTTCTGAAATTCCATTATATAAACATTGAATTTTTTTTTTTTAACACACTAATCCTTTTAATTCTTTGTGGTTCCCCCCACCCCACCCCAACACTGCCCTGCTGTTTTTGCTGTGTCCATTCGCTGTGTGATTTTCTGTATCTACTTCTCTTTTTGTCTTTTTTCCTTGTCTTTGTCCTCTAGGATTTCACTGGGATTCGATCCTGTGGATCTCTCATGTGGAGAGAGGTTTCCTGTCAACTGCGCCACCTCAGTTTCTGGTCTCTGTTGCGCTTCACCTTGACTGTACTCTTCATCTCTTTTGTTGTGTCATCACCTTGCTATGTGACTCACTTGCGCAAGCACTGGCACACTGTGCAGGTACTCGGCTTCTTGAGTAGGCACTAGGCTTGCCATGTGGGCACTGGATCACTGCACAGGCACTCGGTTCCTGTGTGGCACTCAGCTTGCCACGCAGGCACTGGCTCACCATGCAGGTACTGGCTTGCTGTGTAGGCATGTTTTCTCTTTCTCTTCTTCATCAGGAGGGCCCAGGGATCAAACCCAGGTAGGCAAATATGGTAGGCAGAGGCCCTATCACTTGAGCCACATCTGCTTTTCCACATTGAATCTTTTTCACTCATTTTGTATTTTAATACTTTCTCAGATTCTTATTTCATGTTTTTATTTTATTTTTTTTTAAAGATTTTTATTTTTTATTTATTTCTCTCCCCTTCCCCACCCTACCCCCCAGCTGTCTGCTCTCTGTGCCCATTCACTGTGTGTTCCTCTGTGTCTGCTTATATTCTTGTCAGGGGCATCGGGAATCTGTGTCTCTTTTTGTTGCGTCATCTTATTGTGTCAGTTCTCTGTCTGTGCGGCACTACTCCTGGGCAGGCTGCACCTTTTTCACACTGGGCGGTTCTCCTTAAGGGGCACACTCCTTGTGTGTGTGGGGCTCCCCTACGCGGGGGACACCTCTGCGTGGCACGCAACTCCTTGCACACATCGGCACTGTGCATGGGCCAGCTCATCACATGCGTCAGGTGGCCCTGGGTTTGAACTCTGGACCTCCCAATGTGGTAAGCAGACACTCCATCCATTGAGCCAAATCCACTTCCCTTCATTTGTTTTTATTGCCCTACTAATTTAGTCTTCATTTGTGAAGTGTTTTTCCTTAATTTATAACTTCCTGAGTATTATCATCTTTCATATACCACTGTTTTCTATCAATCTAATTTCAGAGCATTTTAATCTGGATTTATGCTGAATAATGTGTCTATAATATATTTTCTTAAAACACCTGTGGCTCATTTAAAAATATTAAGAAACAGTTTTCATCTATTTTGGAGGTTCATTTTTGGTATGTTATCTGAGTATATATTATTAATATCAATAGCCACTCTTCTTTCCCAGCACTATCACAGTATAAGGCTTAACCACAATCCTTTTCCTATGCTCATCTTTAAGTGACATAAGAGTTCCTGTATTTTCGAAATAAAGTTCTAGCCAGAAAAGCCAAAAAAATTTTCCTAATTAGATACCTCTAGAGTTCCCTTCCTGAAAAGTTCAAGCCTACACAAGTGGTGGTGGGGGGGAGGAGGGAGGGGTGAGGATAGGGGGACAGACCAAGGTAGGAATCTGTGCTGGAATGAGGATGAAGCATACTTGAGGCAGAGGGGCACTGGTTTAGCATAAGATATCAGAGCCCAAGCAGAGGGAAAAGGAACTCCTTTGGGGAGGAGGGAGGAATGTTGTCAGACATGGGGAGTCTAAGACTAGACAGAATAAGAAGGGCAATCAAGCATGGGGTGTAAGAACCTGAGAGAGATAAGGGGCACCTTCAGAGGGAATTTGAAATTTCACTGTCGGAGAAGGGAATTACAAATATGAAATGGGATAGAGAATGAACCCTATGGTGCTGGACTGAAAATGGATGTTCTATTCATGGTTTTAAAAATACAGATATAGAAATAAATAAGAGATAAAAATAAGTGTTCACTGAGAAGGCCTGGGGACAAAAACAACCTGATAACAATGAACATACATAGGGACCAGTTCTTGGCTTTTAAGGGAATCAGGACTCCTTCGAGATATGGCTAATTCCAGAGCTGGGTCATAGATGGTATAAGATGAACCAGAAAACTAAAAGATACTCGAAGAATGATGTGAACATGTCAAAAAGACACAAAAAGCCAGCTTGATGGTGCTCCCAATAGTTGAAACATGATAATTGGAACATGAAAACATACAACAGGTTATAATCCCCTGAATAAACAGGAAAACACTTCACACAGATATAAATAAAGGAAAGCTAAAATTGAAAGGCTGCTGAGCAGGATATTCACATCATTTCAAAATAATCCCCTCAAAATACTGATTAATTCTACAGAGAAAAGTATTAACTTTAAAGTGGAGAGGCCTGGAAGGCATCATCTATAGTGGACAACTCAAAATCATGAAACAACTATAGGATACAATGGGAACACTATAACATAAAATAGTAATAATTTTGCCGAAGAGGAATATTCTAAATTTAATCGTAAGGCACACAAATCCAAATTGAGGGGTATTCTATGAAAAAACTGGCCTGTAATCTTCAAAAAATGCCAAGGTTATGAAAGGCAAATAAGAGTTGAGGAACTGTTCTAAAATATGACAAGCAGGGAAACGGACTTTGGCCCAGTGGTTAGGGCGTCCGTCTACCATATGGGAGGTCCGCGGTTCAAACCCCGGGCCTCCTTGACCCGTGTGGAGCTGGCCATGCGCAGTGCTGATGCGCGCAAGGAGTGCCGTGCCACGCAAGGGTGTCCCCCGCGTGGGGGAGCCCCACGTGCAAGGAGTGCGCCCGTGAGGAAAGCCGCCCAGCGTGAAAAGAAAGAGCAGCCTGCCCAGGAATGGCGCCGCCCACACTTCCCGAGCCGCTGATGACAACAGAAGCGGACAAAGAAACAAGACGCAGCAAATAGACACCAAGAACAGACAACCAGGGGAGGGGGGGGGGGAATTAAATAAATAAATCTTAAAAAAAAATAAAAAATAAAATAAATAAAATAAAATATGACAAGCAAATGTAATGTGGTTCTCAACTAGACTGATTTTCTATGAAAGTATATTACTGGGCAGAGACTGGAGGAATCAATACATGCTGGTTTTCTTAATGTTCTCCCCCAAAAAAGGGTCACACAGAGCACATTTCCCCAGCAACAAAATTGCAACAACTTGTGTGTGATGTTTCTTCCCAGGGAAACTTATTAGAGATTCAGTGTCCAAGGTATTTATTGGGGGGTGGTCATCCTCTGCCTGGTATGTACTAATATGCCACATCCCCAGAAGGAAATCAGGTGTTTAGCACAAATTATACTCTTTGCACAAACAGTTTAGGTACAGTGAGCTACCTTTATCAAAGAATGATGGAGACACTCCTGAAATCCATGTACCCAAATGCCAGCCACCGGCAAACTTGCAAGTAGAATTTTCAAAGGTTAGTAGCCTCAGTCCTATGATAAAACCTCTTTCTGCATGCCCACATTATTCTACAGTCTCAGAATAACTATACGAATATCACTGATAGAATTACTGAGAACAGTAAAAATATGAATATATTCTCCATTTTTTTTAGTTGTACTAAATCTACATTACCTGAGCATATAGCTATTACAATACTAAACTCTCTCCCTTTAAACTATTTAGTCTTAGTTTCTAGTTCAATGATCACTACCAGCCTTTATGTCAATGGGATTGTCCAAAGCTTGCCCTTTTGTAGAGTCCTCAGAAAAGGCTTATGCAGATAATATTCTTTCAGTTCTTGTCTGTTGGTAACAGTTTGACTATATCCTTTATACTTGAAAGACAGTTTTGCTTGGTATAAATTTCTTGGCTCCCATGTTCTTTCCTTGGGTATATTAAATATGTTACTCTATTTTATTCTGACACAAAGGGTTGCTATTGAAGTCTGGTGATGTTCTAATTTTATTATCCTTTTAAGTCACTTGCTCTTTTTTCCTAATGCTGAAAACATTTTTTTTTTTAATCTTTAAAGTTCAATAATTTACAACATGACTTCTTATTGGTCATTCTGAATGGATATTCTCAGGTACATGGTGTGCCTTTTCAAATATATATTTTTTTGTTTCAACTCTGACCGCAACCCCCACTCCTCAGAGATTCCAATCACACATTTTTAGGGTCCTGATTGATTTCACAGCTAAATGAAATTCTGTTCATTTTTTTTTTTCTTCCTGCATTTCATTTCTATTAACATGTCTTCAAGTTCACTAATCTTTTCTTCTGCAATGTCTAATCTTTATTTAATCCCATCCAATGCAGTTTTCATCTCAGACACTGTAGTTTCTATCTCTAGAAATTCTCTTTGGGCCTTTTTATGTCTTCCATGCCTCTCCTTAATATAGTTTAATCTAGCCTCTTGAATAGAGTTTTAACGACTATTTTAATACTCCTTACTATTGATTCTATAACCTGTGCCATTTCTGGGTCAGCAGCAGTTGATTTGTTTCTCCTCAAATTATGTGTCATATTTCTGCACTTCTTTGCATGCCTGGTTATTATTTTTTTAACAAATCATTTTTATTGGTATATATTAATAAAGCATACAATTCACCAAAGTGTACAATTAATGGTATTTGGGATGATCACAAAGTTGTGCATTTACCAATTCAATCATTATTTGAGCATTTTCATCATTTCAATAATAATAATAATAAACAAAAAACAGACAAACAAGAAAATTCTTCAGCTCTTAATCTGTTTCCCCTGCTGTATATTCTGCTGTATATTCTGGCTATTCTTGCACAATTATTTATTTGTCTATTAAGCAGTTTTATTGAGATCCATTCACATACCATTTGATATATCCAAAGTGTACAATCAATGGCTTTTAGTATAATCACAATGTTGGGCATTCATCATCATAAAAAATTTTAGAATTATTACTCCAAAAAGAAAAACTCCACACACCCCTTAGCATGCCTTCCCTAGCCCTACGTAACCACTAATCGAAAATTTCATCTTCATAAATTGATTTATATTTACATTTTATATAAATGCAATTACACATGTCACACAATGTATTTAGTTCATAGGGTAATGCAATCATACAGTATTTGTCCTTTTGTGTCTGGCTTGTTTCATTCAACATAATGTCCTCCAGGTTCTTCCATGTTATCATTTGCTTTATGACTTCATTTCTTTAGAGTTGTGTAATAAATATTCCATTGTGTGACTATACCACAGTTTATCCATTCATCGGTTGATGGACACGTGGGTTGTTTCCAACTTTTGGCAATCAGGAATAATGCCTCTACGAACACAGGTGTGCAGATGTTTTTTCATGTGACTGCTCTCAGTTCTTCTGGGTACATACCCAAAAGTGGTATTGCAGGGTCACGTGGCAACTCATATTCAACTTCTTTAGGAACTGCCAAATTGTCCTCCACAGTGGCTGTACTAGTCTGCATTTCCACCAACAGTGAATAAGTGTTCCTTTCTCTCCACAACCTCTCCAACACTTGGAGTTCTTTGTCTTTTCAATAGTGGCCATTGTGATAGGTGTGAAATGATACCTTGTTGTACTTTTGATTTGCATTTCCCTAATCATTAGTGATGTTGAACATTTTTTCATGTATTTTTCCTATTTGTATTTCTTCTCTGGACAAATATCTATTCAAGTCTTTTGCCCATTTTTTAATTGGGTTGTTTGTCTTTTTATTGTTTATTTGTAACATCTCCTTATATATCATGGATGTTAAACCCTGATCGGATATGTGATTTCCAAATATTTTCTCACACTGAATCAGCAGCCTTTTTACCCTTTTGACAAAGTCCTATGAAGTACAAAAGTGTTTAATTTTGAGGAGGTCCCATTTATCTTTTCTTTTTTTTTGGTTGTTGCACATGCTTTCGGTGTAAGGTCCAAGAAACTACCACCTACCACAAAGTCTTTAAGATGTTTCCCTACATTTTCTTCTAGTAGTTTTATGATCCTGGCTTTTATATTTAGGTCTTTAATCCATTTTGAATTGATTCTTGTACAGGGAGTGAAAGAGGAGTCCTCTTTCATTCTTTTGGTTATTGATATCCAGTTCTCCCAATACCATTTGTTGAAGAGACTGTTTTGTCTCATTAAGATGGACTGAGTAGGTTTGTCAAAAACGAGGTAGCTGTAGAGGTGAGGGTTTATTTCTGGACTCTCAATTCTATTACACTGATTGATATGTCTATCTTTATGCCAGTATACCATGCTGGTTTGACCACTGTACCTTTGTAATATGTTTCAAGGTCAGGCAGTGAAATTCCCATGTCACTCTTCTTTTTTAGAATGCTTTCAGCTATTCAGGATGCCTGGTTATTTTTTATTGGATGCCAGACATTATAAATTAAACTTTGCTTTCGGCAGGTTATTTATGTATTCCTATAAATATTGTTGGGCTGTATTATGGAAAACAGTTATCTGGGAACAGTTTGAGTCTTGCTTTAAAGCCACAGCAACATTTAAGTCTAGGTCTAATTTTGTCCCCACTGCTGAGGTAAAAAAACCCTCTAAGTACTCAGTTTGATGCCTGTAAATTAGGTTACCCACTCTAGCTAGTGAGAACAGGACTATTCTGTGTCCTCTGTGAACTAAGATTATTATTTCTGATAATCTTTTCTTGTGATTCTTTGCACAGCCTCAGGGAGTTTCCTCAAATGTAAAAGTGAGGAGTGCTAAGATGAAGAATAGAGGTGGATCATCTACATATCACTAGCATTCTTTCCTTCTCCCTGCAGCTCTCTACTCTCCACTGCTCTATCCTGTCAATACTAGTTGCCCTGCTTTAAGGAGAAGGACCTGGGAGTCCAGGTAGACCACTGGGTTTCACTTGTAACAGACCTGCATTGGAAAGTTCATCCAGGCTAAGCAACTCATAGGGTTTACCACATTTGTTTCTTTTTTCTCAAGAATCACTATCCTTGCTTGATGTCTGATGTTTTGAAAACCATTGTTTCATACATTTTGTTCTGTTTTTAATTGTTTCAGATGGGAGAGTAAAGTTGGTTCCCGTTACTCCATTTTGTCCAGAAGCAGAAGGAAGCCCTGTCTGCTCTTTCAATATACTCTTTCTTTCTCTTTCTCGTAACGTTCTTTTCTACCTTCTATTTCTCTTACACCATGCAGTGTTTTTTTGCTTTCTGTTCTTTCTAGTTTAATCATCAATTCTGATGAGTTTTTTTCTTTTATTTCCAATTATTTCCTGAGAGCTAGCAACTCATTTTTGAGTTTTATTAATACTTTATAATAATTATGTTATTCTTTCATTGCCTTCTATTGTTTTCTTGAAGTCATTTAACTTGTTTAAAAATAATTGGTTATAGTTTTGATTATTTTGCGGAAATGTATTTCTGGAATGCTTTATTGTCGGTAAAGATGGTATTCTATTCCTTATTACTTTTTCTTAAAACAACCTTGTAAGGGATTTGCTCTCTACTTCGGTTGCTCTTTTTTTAATAAGAAATTGGTTTTCTTGAACTTTGAGAAGGTAGGATTTAAGGTAGCTTCTAAAATGTCAAAGCCCCTTTTCTTTGTTTTTCAGAGTTTTTAAAATGTGGCATATTTTGGGTTTTAAAAAGTTTTAGTAATGGGAGGTGATGATGGTAGTGCATCATTGTAAAAATTAATGCCACTTAATTGTACACTTAAAATGTACACAACAAAAAAATATATGGCAAAAAAATACATTACTGGAATAACAGGGAATTCAAATAGAGCTTAAATATCAGAAGATAGTAATTAATCATTGTTAATATCTTGCTTTTGAATTGAGATTATATAGAATATTCTGACTTATAGGAAATACACACTAAAGCAGGGGCTGGTAAACTACTGCCCACTGCCTATTTTTATAAATAAAGGTTTATCGGAGCATAGGAACATCCATTTGCTTACGCACTGTCTATGACTGCTTCTGCATTATAACTGCCAAGTTGAATTACAGTGTCAGAGAACACATGGCCCACAAAGCCTAAGATATTTACTATCTGGGCCTTTTACTGATGTAATTTATTGACTCTGACTAAATTCTGGAGTAATGAGACATTCTCACCTCAAGAATTTACTCTCCAAGAGTCAGAGAAAAAACAAAACAAAACAAAACAAAACCAAAACAAAAAAAAACCTCTATCTACAACTATTCTGTAAGTTTGTGACTGTTGAAAAAATTTTTTTCTTTAGTTAAACACTAAAAATACAGCCTCGCCAATTAACAGAATTTAATGGAAAATCTGCGGCCTTAAATGCAAAAGAGAAAGGAAGAGAAATAATAAGAATGAAGTGGTAGAGTGGGTTCTGAGTCTCACCAAATTTCCTTACATATTAAAACAGAGCAACTATGACAGCAAAAGCAAAAAGCCTTGCGCATAACATGATATATGTAGAAATTCCAAAGGAATCCATGAGGAAAATACAAGAGCTAATAAATGATTTCCACAAAGTGGAAGGGTACAACCACACCACAAACGTTTCTCTAGTGATGAAAAATATGAATAGGAAATTAAGAAAACAATTCTATTTATGATAGCAATTTCTGAGATCAGACAAGATTGGGTGCATTCAGGTGGTATGTACAACCATAGACATGATAGCATCTTGAAGAATGAAATATTTAGAAATAAACTTAACCAAGGATACAAAAGACTGGTACAATGAAAACTATAAACAACTGCTAAAAGAAATTAAAGAAGCCCTAAATAAATGGCAAGACATTCATGTTCAGACTGGAAAACTTATATTAAAATGTCAATATCACCCAAAGCGATCTACAAACTCAAATGCAATTCCTATCAAAATTTCAGCAGCCCTTTTCCAGAATTGGAAAAGTCTATCATTAAATTCATATGGAACTATAAGTGGCTCCAAATAGCCAAAACAATTTTGAAAATGAAGAACAAAGGTGGAGAACTCACATTTCTCAATTAAATTGTACTTCAAAGCTACAGTGATCAAAATAGAGGTGTAACAGTATAAAGACAGAAATATAGACCAAGGTAACAGAATTCAGAGTTCAGAAATGAACCCTCACAGAATGGCCATTTGAATCTGGGTATTTTGCTAAATTTATTTAAACTTTAATAAAAAGTATAATATTCCACAAAGAAATTTCCAGGCCCAGCTGGCTTGTACCAGTGAACTTTTCAAAAAATTTTAGGAGTAACATCAATCTGAGACAAAAGCTTTCAGAGAACCAAAAAAGAGGAAATACTAACTCATTTTATGATACCAAATTTTGACAAGGGCATTATGTGAGAGGGGGAAAAATGTGACCAATCTTTCTCATCAATAAAAGCTAAAAAAAAAAAAAAAAAAAAAAGTATTAGCAAATATCAGAAAATTAAATCAAGAGGATTAATAACATATTTGGCCAAGTTGTTTTATTTTAGAAATACAAGGTTGGTTCAACAATTAATATAAAAATATCAAAGTAATTCACCATATTAACAAAATAAAAGGAAAAAATTATCTCAAGAGATTAAAGAAATGCAGTACCTGTTCATTATAAAAACCCAATGAACTATAAATAAGAGAGAGCTAACTTAATCTAATATTATCTACAAACTCACAATTAATATTCTTAAAATGGTATAATACTGAAAGCTTTATTTACCTTTAAGATAGAGAATAACACAATAATGGTTATTACCATTTCTATTCCGCTGTATACTGGAAGTCCTAGCAAGTACAACATAGCAAGAAAAATTTATGAAACTGACATTATTCATAAATTACATGTTATATATGAGACAATGGGGAAAAAACACCCTATGTATAATCTATTAGAACTTAAAAATGTGGGAAGCAGCTGTGGTTCAAGTAACTGGGCTCCTGTCTACCATATGGGAGGTCCAGGGTTTTGGCGCCCAAGGCCTCCTGGGTGAAGGCGAGCTGGCCCATGCAGAACGCTGGCCTGCGCAGAGTATCGCCCCACGCAGGAGTGCTGCCCTGTGCAGGAGTGCTGGCACGTGTAGAAAACTGGCGCGGCAAGATGATGCAACAAGAAAACATGGAAGAAACAATAAGAGATGCAGCAGATGAGGGAGCTGAGGTGACACAAGAGAATGATCGCCTCTCTCCCACTCCATAAGGTCCCAGGATCGGTTCCTGGAGCCATTTAATGAAAATACAAGCAGACACAGAAGCATACGGAGCAAACTGGCACAGAAAGCAGATGATGGGGGGGAAGGGGGATAAATATACAAAAATAAATCTTAAAAAAAAAAAAGAATTTAAAAATGAATTTAGCAAGTTGCTAGACACAATGTTAATGTTGGGAGGGGCAACTCACTGCAGACCCTGAGTGCAGCTACTTGTAATCTGGCTGGGTATGCCAACAATGCAAGGCTCTGCATACTCTTTTATGTGAGCCATCTCTCAGGGTTGTGCTGCCAGAAAGCAACCTTGGGAGATGAGATAATGTATTCCCAAAGACAAATTATAAGACCTTAATGAGAAAAATGAATGAAAACTCAAAAAAATAGAGGAATATACCATATTCATGAATTGAAAGGCTTAATAATATAAATATGTCAGTAGATCCCCAACAGATCTACAGATTCAATGTAATTCCAATCAAAATTCTAACAGGGGGTAGGGAGAAGTCTAAAACAGACACGCTGACTCCAAAATTTACATGGAAATGAGAAGGGCAATAAGGGCCAGACAATCTTGAAGAACAAAACTGAAAGACTTACACTACTGGATATAAAACAGCAGTAAATAAAACACGGCGGTATAGGTTCAAGGACAGACAAAAATGCCTATGAACAGAATATAGCTAAGAAACAGACCTATACATGTACTGCTAACTGACTTACAAAAAGGCACCACTGCAATGCAGTAGAGGAGAGAACAGTCTTTTTAAAAACTAGTGCTAGGTCATTTAGATGTTCATAAAGGGAAAAATACCTGATTCTCATCTCATAAACAAAATTTCCAAATGGTTTGTAGATCTTAAACACAGAAGATTAAGAATAAAGTTGTAATTACAACAACACACACATAAAGACAACACAGACACAGGAAACTACCTTTATGTCAGTGGAATATGAAATTTTTTAAGAAAGAGATATACTGTATTACATTTAAATTAAGAAATTCTACCCATCAAAAGATGCCTTCAAGAAGAGTGAAAAAGCAAGCCACAGAAAGGGAGAAGAAATTAGCAATAAATATACTTTAACAAAGGAATGTACTAAGAATGCCTACAAGTCACTAAGAAAAAGCTAATTCTTAGAAAAACAGGGAGGTTGCACTAAGCACTCCACAAAAGAAGATATTTCAAATGACTACTAAACAAAGGGGTTCAATTCCATTAGCCAACATGGAAAGGCAATTTAAAAGTATATGAGACGCGGGAGGTGCTAGGTTCAGTTCCTGCTGCTTCATGGAGAAGGCAAGCTGGCACAGGGAGCTGACACAAGAAGATGACACAACAAAAGAGACACAAAGAGGAAAGACAATGAGAAACACAACAAACCAGGAAGCTGAGGTGGCTTAGGTCACTGAGCACCTCTATTCCATATGGGAGGTCCTGGGTTGGGTTCCCGGTGTCTCCTAAAGAGAAGACAAGCAGACACAGAGAGCACATAGCAAAAAGACACCAAAAACAAACAGCAAATAAATCTTGGGGGAAAAAAAAAGCATGAGATACTACATACACACACCCAAATCCTAAAATTGAAAAGATCAACAATACCAAGTATTAGCAACTACATCAAGTAACCGAAACTCTCATACATTGCTAGTGGGAATGTAAATTGGTATAAACATTTTGTAAAATTGCTTGGCTGTAAATACAATAGTTAATTTCACTCCTGAGTACATACCCAACAGAAATGAGTGCTTATGCCCAAGGAAAAACATACAAAAATGATCACAGCAGAAGTAACTGTTGGCAAAAGCTATAAATGTTCATCAATGGTAGAATGAGTCATCAAAGGTAGAATGAGTAAATAAATTAGGGATACTAGGGAATATTTATACCATAGAATACAATACAGATTTAAGCATCTGGTGTATTACTATACACAAGAATGTGGGTGAACACAGCACACATTATTTGAACACAAGAGTACGTAAGGATAATTCAACTGACATTTAAAAAAACATGGAAAATTTTTTCTTGGACACTCAATTCTGTACTAGACTTGTCTATACTACTACATGTTTTTTAGAGGAGTTACTTTTGGGGCAATGGTTGTCATCAGAAGGGAGTACAAGAAGGCTACTGGGGTATTGACAATGATCTGGTCCTTAAGTGGGCACTGATACATGAGAGTGTTCAGTTTGTCAAAATTCAACAAGGTGTATAGATTTATGAGCACTTTTCTGAAAATATATAATTAAAAACATTTTTTTAACAGGCGAAAACCAATCTATGTTGACAGAAGTTAGGACGGGGATTTTCTTTTATGTGTAGTGACTGGAAGATGGCATGATGGGATGGGGTAGCCTCTGTAGGACTGTAATGTACTGTTTCTTGATCAGGATACTGTTCTGGGGGTTTGATCTGGTCTGCAACAAGTACAAAAGCAAGCGTGAGCATTGTTTTTGTTGTTTGTTTTTAGGAGGCACGGAGAATGAACCTGGGACCTCATATATGGGAAGAAATAGGTGCTCAGCCGCTCCCCTCTCCTTTTTTTTTGCAAGGCAAGTTAGATTTAATTTTTTAAAATGCAAGTTAACTGATTTCTCTTCTTTTTTTTTTTTTTTTTTTTTTTTTGAGGTACCGGGAGCCCAGGACCTCTTATGTAGAAAGCCAGTGCTCAACCACTGAGCCAAATCAGCTTCCCTGAATTGGTTTGTTTATTTGTTTTGCTTATTGTTTTTCAAGAGGTACCAGCAAATGGACCCTGGATCTCCCATGGGGGAGGCGGATGCATGTTGACTGAGCCATACTGACTCCCCTTATTTTTCCTTTTAAAAAAAATTAAATCTCTGGTCTTTTAAGGTCACTTCAACTGCTTTTTAAAGTAGCCTTTCTCTGGAATGATGATGGAAGTTGCAGCTGGGCCACTTTTATTGTATTTTACAAGGATATTGGTCCTTTACAACTGGTATTTTAACATGTACTGATATAAAACAGCTAAACAGTATGGGGAGATAATGTAGGGGTATATGACAAAGACATGGAACATGCCACAGTTACAAAATAAGGAACCAAGGTTCCCTAGAGCTACATCATGACAAGCCAAAACAAAAATAACCCATCTTATAAAGGTTATTTTAACTATATATCAAGGTCCTGTTATAATTTTTGTGATAGACAAGTAGCATTTAGGATTTTAACAATAGAACAGAAATGAACTATTCTATTGTTCATTTATTCTTAATCACCTATATATATATACCAGTGATTAAGAAAATGATTTATTATTTATCACCTATATACCAGTGATTAAGAATAAATTATAGTAAGCTAAACCTAGTAAGTAGAAAAAAGGAATTTAATATATTCAGAAAATAAATGGACATGAGAATGAAACCCATGGAAAAAGGTCTATAAACAACAATCATGTTCTTTTTGGTATGTGACTGAAAATTTGGAAGTGTCACCAGTGTTGTCATTCTCTTCCTTCTCCAATTCATACCATATATTATATGTACACACCAATAACCTATAAAAAAACTATTTAAAAAACTATGAAAAAGAACTGGTAGCAATGATTAAGTCTGATCCCAACCTCTTTCCCTCAACAAATCACTATTTCCAGCCAAAATTATCTTCCTATGGCTTCATAAAAACATCATACATTCTACCATTTCTGCCTTTATACGTGTTATCTTCCACATAATTACTGTCTTCACTAGTGGGTGAAATATTTACGAGAAGGGAAGTACCTTAGTAACCCAAAGTTCATTACTAGTTCAACCATGCTGTCATATGATAAATATGAACAGATATAATTTACTAAGTTCTTTGCTAGTTATCTGCTCATCTTTCCACACATCTAGGTTGCTGAGAAAACTTTAAGGGTGGGGCATAAATCTCACTCAGATTTGATCCCCAAAAACATGGCAAATAATATAAACCAGAGAAAAATAAATGTGGCAAACAGTTGAATAATTAATAGACTCACTTTGGTAAGTCTAAACTCACAATAGTCTAAACAATACTTATCAAGAGCATAACTTAATAACTGGTTCTCCAACATGGACTGGTAAAAAAAAAAAAATTAAAAGCATTCTTACTTAAGAACATATTTTTTAACGCATTAGAAACAAAATGCTGGGAGTGGGTGTGGCTAGGCCATTAGGTCTTCCCTTCCCAAGTGGGAGGTCCTGGGTTTGGTTCCCTGGTGCCCCCTGGAGAAGGCGAGCAAACAAAGGGCAGACAAAGAAAACCAGGGGGGGATAAATTAAAAAAAATAAAGGTAAAAAATAAATAAACCTTAAAAAAAATAAAAAGAAACAAATAAAATGCTTGGTTCCATATACACATAAGAAAATATTAACAAATACTGGCCAAAACATCAGCAGTTATTATCATTTGATTTTTAAAAACCCAATACCACCACATGATTTGAAATGAACAACTTATAAGAAAAATTGTATTTTTAAAGCTTAAAATTAAGTATTTTCAGGGACTTCTAGTTGGACCAAGATGGCAGTGCAAGATGAGTACAAGAATCTTTGAACTAGCAAAAACTGGCAGACCCATCTTCCTCAAAACTTGGGAAAATAGTTAAAGGTTGCAGTAATTGGTGAGTCCTCAAACAAGAAACAAAAAACTTTAAAATGGTAGGTGAAGCTTACGGAGACCTTGCTAGCAACCACCCCCTTCCTGTTGCGTTATTTGGTCTATCTGCATGCCAATTGTAGATCACTGGCCTTGTTCCAGAGGGAGCTGAGTAACCCATAAAAACTCTGGGGTGTCTATCCCATGCCATTCTGTTGGGTGGCATCCTGAAAGACTGAACCTGCAAACTCATCTTGGGCTTTCCCTCCCAGAACTTAATCTTCAGACAGAGGCAGCTTCCAGAGAGCCAAAGAAGGAAACAATGAAGTCAAAGCAGCCTAGTGGAAAGGATCACCTGCACTAAAGTCATAAAACAGAACACCCAGGAGAGTGAGTGTGTACTTCAGAGGGAGTACAGGGGGCATTCAAATTCTAGGAAACGGGGGAATTCCTAAGGCCAGAAGAAAGCATAAGCCCAGGGCAAGACACAGGGCTCAGAAAAGACAGACAGGACCCTGCACTTCACATTCTCCTTAGGCTGATCTTCTTGATAGGGGGTTCTAAACTATGAAGAAGATCGCGAGCCACAGAGAGTGAATTTACAAACACGTTGAAAGGTGTTTGCTTGAGCTGGTTTTATTTTACATTTGGCAACTTAAGGAAATCTCTGTCATATCTAGCTGGATATAAACTTAAGAAACAAAGAGCTCAGGGGATAAATTCCAGAGTTAACACTTTATAATATTAAAACACACAGGGGGTAAGTAGATGTGGCTCAAGTAGTTGAGCGCCTACTTCTCATATGGCAGGTCCTGGGTTCAGTCCATGGTGCTTCCTAAAAACAAAACAAAACAACAACAACATGCAAACAAATGAGGAAAACAACTCAGAGGAGTAGAAGTGACTCATTGGTTGAGTGCCAGCTTCCCACATATGAGGTCCGGGGTTCAATCCCCAGCCCTGGTACTCAAAAGAAGGAAGAAAAGAAAAAATACAGTGTACAGAAAACGATTACAAATAGGAAATAATGGCCCAACCAAATGAATAAGATCTAAATCCAGAAACTATCAACGAAGAGAACCAGACTTCAAATTTACAAGAAAAAGACTGAAAAAAAAAAAAAAAAAACCTCAATTTTCTCAAGGAGATAAAAGAAAATACGAAGAAAGAAATAAAGGATATCAGAAGAAAAACAATGAATGAACAAAATTTCAATATTTCAAAAAAGAGACATAAATTTTAAAAAGGAACAAAAGCTCAAGGAGGTAAAAACTAAAATAAGGGAAATTTTTAAATTCCCCAGAATGTTTAGACTGATGATTAGAGTTGGCAGAAGAAAAAATGAGCGAATTCGAAGACTGAAAGTTGCAAGACAAAGTAATGTGTTCTATACAATGGAGTCCCAATAAGATTTAAGTGCCAATTTCTCATCAAAAACCATGGAGGCAAAAAGGCTGAGGGACAAAATATTTTAAGTGCTGAAAGAAAACAACTGTCAACTAAGAATTTTGTATCCAAGGAGGCTGCCTTTCAAAAATGAGACATAGATTAATACATTAAAAGATAAATAAAAGCTGAAGGAGTTTGTCACTACTAATCATACCCTACAAGCAATGCTAAAGGGAGTTCCTCAGACTAAAAGGTAAGGACACTAGACAGTGGATCAAAACAGCGTAAAGAAGTAAAGACCCCCAGTAAAGGTAACTATTGGGGTAATTATAAATGCCAGTAATAAATTATTGTATTTTGGGGGAGGGAGAGAACTAACTTTTTACAGATTTTTAAATACAACTGCAGAAAAAGTAATGATAATACAGTGGTTTTGACTACACACTGTATAAAGATATAATCTGAAATAAGAACAACAAAAGGTATAGAGATGGAGGGAGGTATAAGAACAGTTCACATGTATGCTATTAAAGTTAAGTTGGTATCAAACCAAACGTGATTGTTACGGATTTAGGATGTTGAAATATAAGCTCCATGGAAATCAAAAAGAAAACATATAAAAAAATATACAGAAATAAGGGATTAAAATGGCACAATAAAAATAAATATGAAAGTAAGCATTAATGGAAGAACTGAGATACAAATAGGTAAAAGACTTAGAGTCCAAATAGCAAAATGGCAGAACACCTTGCATTAACAGTAGTTATATTAAATGTAAACAGATTAAACTTTTCAATTGAAAGACAGAGATTGGCAGAAAGAATAAAAAAAAAATCACCCAACTATATGTTGTTTACAATAGTCTCACCTTAAATTGAAAGACACAAGAAGGTTAAAAGTAAAAGGATGGGGGAGCAGGTGTAGCTTAGTGGTTGAGCACTTGCCTCCCATAAAATGAGGCCCCAGGTTCAATCCCCAGTACCTCCTTAAAAAAAAAAAAAGTGAAAGAATGGAAAAAAAATATATGCCATGCAAATAGTAACCAAAAGAGAGCTTGGATATCTACACCAAGAGGAAATAAAATACACTTTAAGTAAAAACTTATGAGACACAAAGAAAGTCACTATATACAATAAAGGCATCAATTAAACAAGAAGACCTAATCGTGAGTATACACACACCTAATGGCAGACCTACAAAACATATGAGGCAAATATCGACAGATGTGGAGAAACAGATGATTCTACATTAATACTGGGAGACTTCAATATACCACTTTCACTAATGGACAAAACTTCTAGACAGAAGATCAATAAAGGTATAGAAGAAATGAACAATACTCTAAGCTAACTAGGCTTAACAGACATATATGGAACAGTTAATCCAACAAAAGGAAGATAATCCATTTTCTCTAGCGCATATGGATCATTCTCCAGAAGATATGTTAGATATTTGCAACTAAAAACAAAACAAAACAAAAACAACAAAAAAAACCCATAGGACTGTACAACAGAAACACTGACCCCTAATGTAAATTACATAATACAGTTAATGGTACAATTATAGTAATATTCTTTCATCAATTGTAACAAAGATACCACACTAATGCAAACTGTTAATAATAAGGGATATGCAAGGGAACTGTGAATTTTTGGCATGATTCATCCGTAATAAAAATTTTATATTAAAATATTAAGTGTTTTCAAGAAAAGTATTTAAAACAGATTTTAAAAGTCGAAGCTCATCAAAGTCAGATGTACATAGTTGAAGTAGTGCCAGATTGCTGGATATTTAACAAAATGGGCTAGGTACCATCCAATGATTATCAATCAGATCAGAAGATACTATTAATACTTTTCAGATATATTGTAGCAGTGAGATTTTTCCCATTTTCAACGGTGATTATTATATTGAGGCAAGTCTAAAGGATACAAACTATTAATACTAGATACATTTAAGTTAAAACCTTTTGTAAATTATCTCTGACTTACAACTTTATTTTCACCTGAAGATATTTACTGGGTTTCTCTGGAGTATTACAGAGACTATCAAAAACCCTGCAGGAGTAACATCAAAATTGAAACTTAAGAGCTATACACATTAATAGTTGAAGGACTGATTACAGTTAAAATTTCCAAAACTGCTTTCATCTTCAGAAACAGTAATTTTTCTTTTAAGGAAGGGTTTTTACTCCAACAATAGTCTTTCTTCTGAGGAAACCAGTACTAATAGGCCCTTTTTAGCTCCAACATCCTTCTTTCTAAACTAAGTATAATCTACTCCAAACTGGGCAGGGCTGTGGTTCCTGATTATATTCAAACAGTTCTCTATTCCAGAATGAAGAGGTCATGCCTGAACACCTTCCTTGCTTCTCATACCCTGACTATCCACATCCTAATACTACAGCTCTCTCCAGTACTAAAAACAGAGCAAAAACTTCAACTCAGCAACCAACAACTAACTCAGAGAAGAGAACATCTCCCAAAGGACTCTACCCATAAAAATAAATTTTTCAAAGAATGAGTTTCTTTCCCTATATACCTTTTAAACAAGATGTTACTATACACAGACATCCCTGTTCAGTAACTTAATATGCATACAAATGGTGCCAGGAGGCAGGCGGGTTCTCTGTTATTTTAAATAACTCCAGACATAATACTTTTCAAATTCCAGATTTTAAGTAATTCTGAACAAGTTGTAAATTTTACATTAATTCATGGTCCTGGAAATAGTAATTCCTTAAGAGGTGAAAAGATATATTTCCCAAACTTTATTCTTAATAAACTTTTAAAGCCAATCATAACCTAGCAGAATTTTAAATTTTCTCTATTAGAAGAAAAAAACAATACTTATGTAGTTGCCTCATGCTGCAATATTTATATTTCACATTGGGCAAAAGGCAGATACTTCGCTTAGCTATGACTGTATTTAAAAAAAAAAAAAAAAGCAATAGAAACAGTTTTTAATCGTCATTTGGCTGGAGTTACTCCACCTTACCTTGGCCTGGAATTCCATAAAGCTCTTCTCTGAACATTGTTTCCAAAATTACCAAACAAAACTACAAATTTGTAAGTTCTTTCACTTAGAAATCTATAAACTAGTTTTAATAATGGACTGAATTTCAAAGTTCTGTTCTCTGTTCCTTTTTGGTTAAAAGGTATACCTATCAAGAGAGTTTCTATCGATTTTCAACCAGAAGTATCAGTTTTGCTGTCAGAGTTCTTTATTTTTGTACATAAAAGGAAGTGGGTTTTGATACTATCTCAATGTGCTTCCTGTCTTACAATGCATTTGAAATAAAGTGATGCCAGATTGAGAATAAAAATCCTATACAAGAAAAAGGAATAGGCACAATTAGTTTGCTTTACTTTTATTGATAGCTGCAATTGATTCAGAACTGCTGTGTAAACTTTACGTTGTATGCTGCTACTATGACTGCTGGCCACAAGTTTTCACTTTAATTAGCACTGGACTACAAAAAAATTCATAAGTAAATAATATATACCTAAAATTTATATGATTCTATCCTATATACCTTATGTATGACAAATGAATGAGCAATGCACATTCTACAGGAGACTAAATAATTCTTCATTACTGATACTTGGCATTTATCCATTTCTTGAGAATATGAGAGCTGCTAAGTAAAACATGAATTACATATACATCTCTGATCTCCACCTTCCAAACTCCATGTAAACCCAATTCTAGAATAGAAACTCTCACTTTAGCTGGATAAAATTAAAATAGACCATCTACAACCAGAAATAAATTTACTGAACATCTCATCTTAATGTAAACTAATAACAAATATTCAATATCATGATAATTTCTCAAAGAGAAATAAATCAAAGGTAGCTCAAAAGTATTTGTCTGGCCACAATTTTTAATTTGCTTTTACCTTGTGCTTGATGTCTTCTATTATTATGCCCAGATTATGCTACCTACATCTACCTAATAAATTAGGGACAGTGGCATTCTGTTATTTCTCAGTTGTTCCCATATCATATTACATTTACTCAAATTCTTAGAGATCCATTATTAACTATTAGTTCTAAGAAGAAACACAGATGTCACAGCCACTTATCAAAACAGCTACTGTAGCAGATGGCTCATGTAAGGCAAAGATTTCCCAAAACCATGATTCTGTTCTCAGTTTATAAGATCTATCTCCTCTAATATTGACTTCCTTGTTTTCGACCTATCCATAAAATATAAACTGTGTTAGGTGCTTTTTTGCTTGATGACATTTCTTGGTTCCTAATCTTAGGACAACAATTTGCAAACTTAAAAAGAACACTTTGGGGGGGGGGGGGGAGAAATAAAAAAAGTAAATCTTTAAAAAAAAAAAAAATAACACTTTAAAATGGGGAGAAGCAGAGCCTTTCTCACTTTTGGCTCCACCCTTCCAAAAATAAGTTCTGAGTAGAAACTGAAGAATTCAAGGCACTGGACCACCCCTTCCTTCCACTACTGACAGGGATTACTTTAAAAATCTACATGAAGATTATTGGTCAGAGGTCCCAGCTTTGTCTTGCCTTCATTCCATTTGTCCCTAAGATTTGAGGTCTGAGTTGCACTCCAACTGGCTGTGACCTTAAAACTAAAATCCTCTGGTTTGAAGTTTGCCCAAATTGCACCTGCAGTAGTTATGCCAGAGAACAAAGGGAATGCCACGAATTATGTAAATCTCTGCAGAAATAGCACACACATAAACAGAGGGATGGGTAATAGTTCTATAGGCACTTAAAATTAATGAGTCAAGAATTCCAGCCAAAATTAATCTAGCTCCTAGGTCCAAAGACAGTTAACCGATAACTAAAATCTGAGATGAGATCAAAGCTAAAGAAAATCTTGGATGTCTATTTTGCTCTGGGATATCACTAGTCAGTCCTTGTGAAGGAATCATCACAAATTGGTTCAAAACTTGCCTGCTATGTCTGGTGTTATTTATAAATAATGGGGTCAAAGAGCAAGAAAACTAACAAGAAACAACCGATTAGCAGAAATAAATAATAAAATATATCTTTAACTGTGAAGCTTCCGAGGGAAGCTGCAGCAAAAAAGGCATTATTCTCTGAAGAAAGGTTTTTGGGGGTGAACTACGAGGCAAACACCAAGCGGGGGATAAAAGCCAGGAACCAAAGATAAAATTTAGCCTTTGCTAGCAGAAATGGAAAGCATTCTTTTCCTAGTAAGAAGTCCTCAAATTTTAGAAGAGAGGAATAGAAAGGCAGATAAAATGAAAACATTTCAAAAAAAGCTATGGATGGCAGTGAGAGAATAAACCCAGGTAAAATCTGAAGCTGTGCTGTCCAATGTGGTAGCCTTGAGTCACATATGGCTACTTACATTCAAGTTAAAATAAAATAAAGATTTAGTTCCTTAGTCACTCTAATCATATTTCAAGTACTCAATAGACAAATGTGGCTAGTGGCTATTGAACAACATAGAAATAGAGCATTTCCATTATCATAAGAGATTCTATTGGACAGGGCTGATCTACAAGATCTAGAAGGCAAATGAAAGAAACTGACTGACCTGAGGTCTGGGAAACAAGCAACTACTAATGAGGGCATTAGTCCCACAGCGTTCAGTACTTTATTAGAGGGATCAGGTGGATTTACCTTTCCTTTTGAACCTGCTCTTTTTTCCCTCCTTGTTGCTGCCACCATCACTGCTGCTGCTGCTGTTCTCAGAACTCTGGGAATCTGACTGACCATCACTGCTTTCTTCTGAACCTTCTGATAGCTCTTTCACCCCATCCGGCACATCTTTCTGAAAATGTAGGCATCCAATTAGGATTAATCATTATTATTTCAGCAAACAGGAATTATGTATCGCTGCAACTTAACTGTGCTAACTTTTAATATTACAGAATTTATTATAGAATTCAGTGCGAGAACCAATAATAGCCTCTGAATTTCTGCTCTCTCTCTTTCTTTGGGTCTAATTAGCCAATGTTGCCCTCTAATTAGCCACAGATCAAAATGATACATGACATCCACAGGCAGGCACAAATACACACATTTAAAGTGGACAAAAACTGAGTAGATAAAAGTTCAGGTAAATGATAAAATGTTCAGGATAAAAAGCAAAGAATTTTGTAAAATGTATATACATCCATGTATAATATGTATATATATGTGTGTATTTGTTTATTTGTGTATATATAAGTATCATTATATATTATGAATTCGTTTTGAGTCTGGATAGTGAGAGGCAGCATATTATTTGAATTTAACTGGTTCCTGAATATTGGTTAATAAATAACAAGAGTCAAGTAGAAAAGGAACCATTAAAAAAAATCATGTGAATCTCTAGTTTCTGCCTTTTGATAGTGAGAATGCTCATCAGAAAGGATACTTTTGTCAACACCGTATGTGAGAGATATAACAGGGTAGTTTGTAAGATCAAGGACTAGGAAACAGACTTTCCGAGTTTAAACTCTCTGGCTTTATCTTTTCTTAATTGTGCATCCTTGGTAAAACTCAATATATCATGCCCTCAGTTTCCCTGTCAATAAAAAGATGGTACCTACTTCAAAAGGTGATTCTGAAAGCCCATCCCATGGCACACAGAGACCCTGCAACTGTAAGCAAGATAGTTCCATCCATCTGCATGATGGGATCTAAGCTCCCTCTCAATTAGAGGCAGAGTGGTCATCACCATCCCTAAATTCTAAAGATTGGGGAATCAAGAAATGACTAAAGTAGACTTACTATTATTCTACTAAAGGCTTACTGTTATTCTAGCAATGGAAGAACTTTTACCATTGATATGGAGGCAGTGGTCACCGGAGGTTTTGAGGGGAAGAACAGGGCAAAATAGGTGTAATATGGGGCATTTTTGGGACACTGGAATTGTCCTGCATGAAGTTGCAATGACGAATACAGGCCATTACATATTTTGTCATAACTTACAAAATTACAGGGCACAGAGTGTAAACTATAATTCATGGCTAGTGGCAATGCTTCAGTAAGGGTTCACCAATTGTAACAAATATCCCACACTAATGAAGAATGTTGGGAAAGTGTGGGAGGGGATGGGAGTGAGGAATATGGGAATCCCCTAAATTTTTATGTAATATTTGTGTAATCTAAAGTTTCTTTAAAATAAATCTTTTTTAAGAATGTAAAATGCTCAGAAGTGTTGGCATAAAGAGCTAAATAAAGATTAGCTATTGTTTATTTACAGAGCATAAATAAAGTGTTAAAAACAAATGCCTTAGTAAATGTTATTTCTAAGTTATAAAACCATGGATGCTTCTTTTTTTTCCTAATATTTTAAAGTTTTGCCACAATTTATTTATTTAATCAGATGAAAAATAATTTTGAAAGAAAAAACAAGACGTTTCTACGTACAACTGGTACCCATGATGACAGAGCCAAGACTGTACCTTTGATCTAGTAACACATTTTTTCCAACATTTAGCTTTATATTCTAGTCCTATCTCTTTCTGATATTACATTATACTCTTTCTTAAAATACACACCCCATATTTTTCTACTCTTAGCTTCAAAATGCAGAGCAGTTTTTTTTAGAATACTAGTTACCTGTCAAACATTTTAAACTGTAGTTCAACACGCATCTTAAACGCAAATATAATCTTTTCTTAACCTTGTGACCCTCCAGGGTCATGTGCTCCTGCCCAAAATATTATTACAATCATTTCAATCCATCTTTTACACATTCCAAACACTATATATTTTATTTCTCCAATGTCCCCTTCATATATCTGTTTTACGACTCCTTTAGTTCAGGCTCTGACTATCTCTTTCAAACCACCCTAACCACCTTTTTATGAATTTCCTTGCTTCACCCATAAATCTATCCTACTTGAATGACCTGCCTAAACACGGATTTTGATCATGCTATCCTCCTGAAAAATTTCTCCACTGCCTCAACACACATGAGTCACGAATTCTTCTCTCTCTAAAACTGCTCAATCGGGTTTTCAAAGGCCCCCAAAGTTTGATCTCTATCTAATGTTTACCATATCCCTGACTCCTTACCACACTAACCCACATACAGATTACTGTGGAACCACTCTAATTTAGTCGATGTTAAGTTCATTCTGGAAACTTCAACCCATGCCTTTGCCTAGGCTATTTTCTTGTCCTGGAAGATACTTCCTCCCATTACTTATGGATCACAGTCCAGATCACACACTATAATTGGGAAAAAAAATCTTTCTAGATCTCTTTAATCAAAATTAATTCTTTATTTCTCTATACCTTCACACTGGTTTATATCACGGTAATTTTTTGTCAGTATGCAATCATTTCAGTAACTATAAATGTGAGCTTCAAGAAACCAGGGGTCACAGTTATCTAGCATTAAGTAGGCATTTAATAAATGTTATTAACACTATGGAAGGACTAGAACAACTAAAATCTAAGATTTGAGGTCTTCTCCTCACGTGGTAGAGGCACCCAGTAATATCAGGAAATTCAACAAAGTACAAAAAGGAGATATTATGGATAGGTGAGATCTTTTTAATATTAATGGGCTATACACAATCACTGAGTATAAAGACAACTATGTCAAAAGCTAAAAAGGCAAGTTGGTGGTGGTGGGTTGATGTATGGAACCCCTGTATGATATTATGCATGTTTGCTTTGTAAGTTCACAGCTTTTATTGTACACTTATTATGCATGTTCATGTGTGAATGATATAATAATAATTAAAATAAAAATAGGGTGGGTTGGGGAAAAATACACCAAATGTAAGACACTTTGGTTAGTAGTAATATTTTGAGGATGCTCTTTAATCATTAAAAATGACTCACAACAACAACAACAACAACAAAAGCTAAAAAGGTAAGAGAAAACCAAATCCCAAATACATGGGCGTTGCCACTGCCTGCCAAGCACCCATTCTCCTGCTGATAAGCCCTTAAATACCCTTTGGGGAACAACTCCTCTCTTCAGGTCACGTGGCTTGAGCAGACTTAAATTCAACCTCAAGTCAAGGGTGATGATGAACCTAAGACTAGCCAGTCAAAAGACTCAATACATTTGGTAACAGCAATCACTCAGGTATACACACTTAAGCCAATTAATTCATATCAAAATTAACTGAGGGATTTTTGCTTTAGTTTCTGTGATTCTTCTTTCCAGACTTAGTATACTGAATGGGTATGGTGATTGAGTTATGTACAATGAAGAGGAACCTACCTGAGAATGAAAGCCAAAAGAAAGCAGAAACAACAACCTCAAAAAAAAGCAGTGGGCAAGCCTTGATGACATCATTTGAACTCCTGGATCCAGCCTGGGTTACCCTGGATTTTTTCTGTTACATGTGCTAATCAATTGTCTGTTTGACTCAAACTCATTTGAGTTGGGTCTCCTGTCAAATTTAACTAGTGGAAGGATACTAGTAAGTAACCATTTCTTCCCAGTGCTGGAAATAGAAATTAGCAAGCTTGTTATGATGGAAAGAATATGTGCTTGTGAATTCAATCTGGGTTCTTATTCCAATTCTAATACTTTCTGGCCAACAATGTACAAGAAAATTCAATCTTCTGAACTTTGGCTCTTCTCCATCATAAAAAAGGGGATATAACCACAACTCTGAATTGTCCAGGAGAATTAAATGAGAAAGTAAGGTAAAGAATCTAGGTAGTAGGCTCCACATAAACATTTGATAATTATTTAAATGTTGTGAGGCTCTTTAAAAAGTCACTAGGAAAGTAATTTTCATTTCATCTTTAAGATATTATGATAAAGAATTAAAATACAAACTTATCTGATCTGCCTACCGACAGTTACAGATTAGTAAGAAAATACTTGGCATGAGATTGAAAATATTACCTCTTCCTGAAGCTATTTAAGAACAGAAGTCTGTCTCTATGACTCAAATCTTGTTTATATATAATTATTTCCTGTTTTTTTTTTTTTCTTTTCAAATGATTCCCTAACAAAAATATTTACCTTCAATGTATATACTCCCATTCTACCTGGAACCTTGTAGAAGATACCCTCTTCACCTCGGGAATTTGTGTGTAGCATTGCATTCAGGCACGCAAGAGGAGAAGTCCCACTGCAAACAAAACAAAATAACAAAAAACCACACAAAGATTAGTTTCTGTCTCAGAACATCCCGTTTAACACTGACTTAAAATTAACTGGTCAACACTCGTTCACTTAAAACACTCTATATAAACAATTAAAAACAAAAATCAATCTAGAGGGAGGCAGCCATGAAGAAAATGAATGTAAAATCATTTCCAACTACCTAAAGAAAAAATAATTTAATTTTCTTAATCCTTACCCAGTATCTAACATTTAAATTAAGAAAAAGTTATCTCATGATTACCACAAATATATTTTGTAAAGATTAAATCTCATTTAGCACAAGCTTTAAATGTCCAGAATTAAATTGGGTAGGAACCCTCCCCTCTCACACACACACAGATTCAAGAAAATAAAAATTAACCTCCCTGCATCTGCTGCATCAGAGTGAATCTGAGTTTTGAAACTAACACATTTCCATAGTCTCTTGTATTTAAACCTAACAGAAGAGTACTAAAAAAGACATTAAGTAGTATTCTGAATATTTATCTTGTATGTACAAACTTGGTAAAATATTTATTAATTCTGATATGCAATTACTGTATTTTCTGATATGTTTAGGTATGTAACAATTATCTATAAAATATATATAAAGGTATTTTCCTTTTCAATTGTAAACAGATTTCATTTTCATGTTTTTACCTACCTACCAAATCAATAGAAATATAAATTATAATAAGCAGTCTTGGTTTGTTCCTGTATTAAGGGGATGGCACTAATGTTTCCCTATTGAGCCTAATCTGGTATTTTACTGAAAGTAATTATTCACATATTAAGGAAGAGGAAGGAGAATTATAAACTAATGGATGCTTTTTAACATGTACCAAATGGAGGAAACATGTATTAAAGAGCTCAGTATAAAACGTCAAACTGTGGATTCATAAACTCCACTGCTAGTAAGGTTATGGGCAAATAGGCACTCTTACAGACTGTTGGTGGGACTGGAAACTCAATTCTCAATTCTGCCTTAAGAAAGTAAAATGTAAGTATCCATTAAAGTTGAAAATATTTGGGACCACTAACTCAACAATACCACTTGAATCTATCCTACAAAAATAAAGCGACAGGCCTTAGGGACATATGTATAAGGATTTACTCCAATACTGTTTTAACTGTCAAACCACTGACAAAGATCTCAATGTCCATTAAGGGAAAAGTTGACCAGCAGGATATGAATCAACAACAGCTACATTAACAATTAAAGGAGTGCTGTGTTCCAGGAGGAATTCTGTTTAAGCCATAACAACAACGCAATGAGGCAGGCAAAATTATTACACCATTTTACAAATGAAGAATCTAATGCTGATAGATGTTAAAATAAGCTATTCAAGATCATATACCCACAGTACATAGTAACACCAAGATTCCGACAACAAGAAAAATGGAGAAGAGACTGCTTAAAAAAAGAACACATAACCACATGAAAAAATTTTTTTAACCTGCAGTTCAATAACCCACCTGGTGAAAAGTTTGCCCCAATTAATGGTATTGAATTTAAACATAAAGTACCGGGAAGGGGATTTGGCCCAATGGATAGGGCGACCACCTACCACACGGGGGTCCAAGGTTCAAACCCAGAGCCTCCTGACCCATGTGATGAGCTGGCCCACGCACAGTGCTGATGCACGCAAGGAGTGTCCTGTCACGCAGGGGTGTTCCCTACGTGCAAGGAGTGCGCTCTGTAAGGACAGCTGCCCAGGAATGGCGCCACACACACGGAGAGCTGGCGCAGCAAGATGATGCAACAAAATGAGACAGAGATTCCGGGTGCTGCTGACAAGAATACAAGCAGACACAGAAGAACACACAGCAAATGGACAGAAAGAGCAGACAAATTGGGGCGGGGGGAGGGAAGAGGAGAGAATTAAATTAAAAAAAAAAAAAAGTACCTACTCTATTTAGGGCAATAAACTCAGGTCTGTGGATCCATAGAGGAAAGCTATCTTAGCTCAGAAACTAATAAGGAAGACAGACAAGGAAAAAGCCACAGCCACTGTGATCAGTGCTATTAACATAGGTAAAGGTCCACAATTGCTGATCCAAATCACATAAGGCCAAATATGTTTCAGACAGGAATTTTTTGAATTTTAAAAAGGTAAAATTATATGCTATATATTGGGTAACATCCCACCCAGGAGAATTAGGAATAGCATCCAGTAAACAAACGGAGCAAAATATATGAATATTCACACTAAGTTTGGGATTTGGGACTTGTAGATAAGATTCTGGACCTGTGTCCAGCAGCGCTTTAAGTCAGGAAGGAAGGAACAAGTAATCTGGTCTGAGGCTCAGTTCTTAGGACCAGAACAGAACAAAACAAAACAAAAGCAGCCTTTAAAATGAAACCTGTAAAACAAGAGTAACTGGCACATCTGATGAAAAGATACTCATATTGCCATTACATTTTCTACAAGGATCTGGATATAATTTTCCTTTGAAGGAAATAGCATTTTTTTCTTTAATTTAGATTTAATTTTTTCAGGAAAATATAAAAACTCAACAGCTACTTCAGAATCCTGACAGGAATATATCTTCAGAATAACTCTAGAACTATACAATTAAATTAAAGTAACTGAATGAGTTGAAGAAATAAAGCCTCATCTTTACAGAGGTGAAAGCCTAGTCCCGAGGAGATCACTGCTAACGTAAAGTCAAGTAAAGACAATATAAGCCTAAGTACTAACAACTGAAGAAGCAAAGATCATACAAGAACAACTAAAAATATTACACAACTATCATCAGACAGGACAGCTTCCAATTTTTCTTGTCCATGCTCAGAAGATCAGAGTTGAAGAGGTGAGATTCTTTTAAGGAAAGGAACAAGTGCAACACTATAATTTTTGCTGAATCGACCTTGTGTAAGGAAACATGCTAAGATATTTCTTACGATAAGGCCCAAAGAATGGAAATGACTTTAGTCATATTGCCAATGACCTAATTTAGTTCTCTTTGCAGTAAATGTGGTTCCTTAGTAGTAACTAGTAGGGTTGAGAGGAGTGAGGGCTATTACTACTCAGATAAAGAAAATACATTAACTCTGAAAGGAGACATCACTGTGTGGCAAAAAGAGCCAGATTTAGGTACTTCACACCCCTCTGAAATCAGAACTCAGCATGGTCAAAGGGGAGTCATTTTAAATAGCCTGAATCTTACTTTTCTCATCTGTAAAATTCAAGTAATACCACCTAGGTTATAAGATGACTGTGCCAGTTACAGATAATATATATAAAGGATGTGTCACAGACTCAGTAAATGTATTTTTTTTCCTCTCCCCTTCCCCCCCACCCTAGTTGTCTGTTCTCCGTGTCTATTTGCTGCATGTTCTTCTTTGTCTGCTTCCGTTGTTGTCAGTGGCACGGGAATCTGTGTTTCTTTTTGTTGCATCATCTTATTGTGTCAGCTCTCCGTGTGTGCAGCGCCATTCCTGGGCAGGCTGCACTTTCTTTCCCACTGGGCAGCTCTCCTTACAGGGAGCACTCCTTGCACGTGGGGCTCCCCTACGCGGGGACACCCCTGCATGGCACGGCACTCTTGCGTGCATCAGCACTGCGCGTGGGCCAGCTCCACACGGGTCAAGGAGGCCCCGGGTTTGAACTGCGGACCGCCCATGTGGTAGACGGATGCCCTGGGCCAAGTCCACTTCCCAGTAAATGTATTTTAAATAACCTTTTCCTGAACCCCAATCCCCAGTCCAACTGGTGTTCCAGTGTCCCCTATCTCAAATAACAGTAATTTCACCCTCATCCCCATCTATTTCTGTGAAGTCAGAGTAAGCTTTTTTTAATTTTTAAAAAAGATTTATTTTATTTATTTCTTCCCTCCCCCCTCATTCCCCAGGATGTCTGCTCTCTGTGTCCATTCGCTGTGTGTTCTACTGTGTCTGCTTATATTTTCATTATGTGGCTCCAGGAACTGATCCTGGGACCTTCCAGAGTGGGAGAAAGGCAATTACTCTCTTGCGCCACCTCAGTGCCCCTGTTCTCCTACATCTTCTTACTGTCTCTCCTCTGTGTCTCTTGTGTCATCTTGCTGTGCCAGCTCTCTGCATCAGCCAGCACTTCTGCACAGGGCAGCTTTCCCATGAGAGGCAGCATTCCCACACAGGGTGGCACTCCATGTGGGCCAGCTCGCCACATGGACCAGCCTGCCCTCACCAGGAATCCCTGGGCATCAAACCCTGGAACCTCCTATATGGTAGACAGGAGCCCAATTGGTCTAGCCACATCCATTTCCCCCAGAGTACCTTTTAAAAACAAATATGATCATGCCACCCCCCACCCCAGCTTAAAATTCATCTGTATCATAATAATCTTCGATAGTCTAAAATTTTCAACGTGACCTATAAAGCCCTTAACCTATATGATCTGACCCTTGACTGTTCTCCCTCAGCCTTCTTACCATTTTGTAAGTTATAATTCTTGACTTCTTGACCTAAAAGTAAAGTGAATGCTGCTGCTTGCAACGATTACCCTTACCTCCTTTTCTCCTAGCAAGTTCCAATTAACCCTTCAGAGTTCAGCCTCAATGTCTTTGCTTAAGGAAGCCACCCCTATCTATATTTTGTTGAATCCTTTACTTCTAAATACACAGTTCTCATAACTATGATACTTATTGTAATTTAAAAGTTTTAGTTTAACACCTAACTCCACTGTCGATCAGCCAGATTCAAAGATAAGTGGTTTCATTTAAGCTCTCTTGGAAGCAGGTTCTTTCTTCCCCTCTACACCTGAACCCAAAAGCATACAGCTCAGGAAATGCAAGCATTCTTCTTTTTAACAGGATACATGGATGTGCTATAAATGGAACAGAGCAGAGCTCTGAGATACTGACCATACTATCAGAGCACCTCCATCAAGTTTTGCCTGGTTTTTCCACTTATATTAGATGATAAACTTCTTTCATGTTTAAGCCAGTTTACATTGTGTTTCCCATTATTTACAACTGAAAACATCTTAACTGACATAAACACCTCAGTAAAAGCATTCCAAATTACAGTAATATGAAAGGGAAACAGAAGAAAGGTAAATAAGAGTATTAAAAAGTAAACAACTTTCCTCAGTTAAGGAGGAAATATCTTTATGAATCAAAAAACGTATATTAAATTATAATGTATGGGAGAGGTAAGGTGCTACCCAAACCTGTACAGATGGACCGAAGTACTCAGATACTCAGAAACATTGATCTTAATCTGTTTCTTAATCTCGAACTTCAAGGATTAAGAAAAAAATCAAACTGGCATCCAGGCAGGAAAAGCAAGAGTGGTAGACTGAATTCCTGTTTTTCAATCCATCCTTCACTCTACCATGTGACTGTACAATATATTAGAATGACAGAAATATCTTTCCCTGCCCCACTGATACTGGGCTGGGCCACAAGATTTGCTTTGGTCAATGACAGAAGCAGAGTCAGTAAGTATGCTTGCATTGCTTTGGTGTATTCCTGTTACTGCCAGGAGAATGAAACAACCCACAGCCTAAAGCAAGCCTAGCCAACAACAGTCAACCTGCAGGCAAACCTTAAGACATGAAAAAGGAAAAGAAGTATTTGTTGGTACAAGCCACTGCAATTTTGAGATTGTAATGCAGTAAAAACTAACAAAGCAAGCCCTGTATAAGGGCAATAAACAACTGTTTCTTTCCTTCATAGCAATACAATACTCAATGTCATAGAACACTAGCTAAAGTTCTTAAAGTATGAAACAAAAAATTTTATATCCAGTCAAGATGTCATTCAAACATAGAGGTAACAGAAAGACATTCTTAAGTCCATAAGAACTCAGGGAACTTTATCATCCCCACCCAAAATCTATTTGATGATGAAATTCAGGAAACAAAGAAATGTACCAAGTAATTCTATAGCGGAGGAAAAAAAAGGTAAACAACTGCAATCATGGTAACATATATAAGAGAAACGTAAATGTTTTCTTTTCAACTTTTACTTAAAAAATGAACACACACCTTCAGAATATTTCTTTTCCCTATATTTCAGAGATTATTTTTAGGAATTAATCTCCCTGCTACTGATGAAGAAACAGAAGTATAGCAATTTTCTTCATTTCTTTAATTAAAGGTGATAAATCTGAAATTAACTGTCATTTGCTTCAAAACAGCATAACATAATTCTGTTGTCAAAAAGTATTTAATGTGGGAAGCAGACGTGGCTCACCTGATAGAGCATCTGCTTTTTACTTAAAAAATACTAATATCAGGAGCAGATGTGGCTCGAACCATTGAGCAGCTGCTTCCCACACAGGAAGTCCTGGGTTCAGTTTCTGATGCCTCCTAAAGACAAGGAAGCAAACAGCAAGCAAACAAACAAAAAACCAATTCAGGGGAGCCAATGTGGCCCAGTGGTTGAGAGCCAGCTTCCCACATACAAGGTCCTGAATTCAATCCCCGGCCACCAGAACCTCAAAAAACAAAACAAAACAAAACCTATTATCAAAGTATTTCTGGCATTTTGATGATAACATCAAAGTTGTTCATGTGAAGTATATATTTGCAAATAGAACTACAAAGGCTTTGCAAATCTACAAAAGACTGGATTAGATGTTAGAAATTTACCTTTAATCTAAAAGTATATTTGACAAATGATTAATTCAAATATGTTTGGATACCCATTCTAAAATGATATCCCTCAATGCTATTCTTAAGATTAAACCCACCATTATACTCAAGCAACAAAATAAATGACAGTGGCAAATAACCTATGAAATAAGAAATCATGAATTCGTACAAATATAAACAAACAAATGAATGGAGGAAGATTTCCTATGGTAGAATTCCAAATATTAAATATAAAAGAAATGATGGAATCAGAAAATCACATGTGGCACTCCCTCCTTAATAGTAGTAATAACTGTTTCAGGCAAGAACTATCAATGAATGCTGTTGTGGCCAGGCTCTAAAATGAACCCCAATTATCCCCACTTCCTAGCCCTTGCACTCTTGTGTAACTCTTCTTGAGTATGGATGGGACCTGTGACCTGCCTCTAACAAAGAGAATACATTAAAGGTGACAGGATATTACTTCCATGACTGAGGTCCATAAGATTGCAGGATCTCTCTTGCTAGGGAACTCTCTCCCCTTGCTGGCTTTGAGGAAGCAAGTGGTCATGTTTAGAAGGCTCAGGAGGCAAAGAAGTCTGGACAGGTTCTAGCCAATTGCCAGTTAGGCCCTCAACCTGACAACAATCTATATAGTAAGTGCTAATATTTAAAAGAAGTGGAGTTTCCATAAGTAGCACACATTCTTACATGTTAACATACAAATAACTGAACCAGACTGGGCAGAGCTAAGATACATGGTCTCTTTATTTACCAGCACACACAATAACTGTAAATATCATTTAATTAATATTTAATTAATGATTATATTGACTTTTTTTTTTTGGCCCAGAGAGATGAGGCAAGTTGGTACAATTTTAAAATGTGCAGTATATAAAAAATTTAGCCACGTTTTCGATTTTACAATCAATTCAAGAATGAACAAAACAAAAAAACTTGGGCTTAGAATTTAGGATGTTTTCTAATTTGGCAGTGACCAACCTCCCCCATCCTTGATTACAAACAAGAATATATTCAACTATACATGCAGTAGCATTTGAAACAAAATGGTCATTCTTAATATTTCCTAATTTTGGTAACTTTTAAAAATAAGAGATCACTTACAAAAACCAAATAACTTTTATCATGCCTATGGCAGTCTGAAATTATTTTATGACTCCCAAAAGGAAAAAGATTATACTTGTAAACTTATCTATTACTCTGGGTGTGATACCCTTTGTATTAAATTCAGTTGACGGGACTTTGATTAGATTACTTAATAAGATTGCTTTAGGGATTTTGACTGAACTACTTCAGTGAGGTGGGACTCAGGTTGATATAGCCTGTGCATAAATTCAAAGTTGTTTCCAAGTGTACCTAGTCCCTAAAAGTCCAAATAAGTAATATAGGCCCTACTGTCTTTGAATGTTCAGAAAGGATGTAAGACTGAACGTGTATTCAAGGTTGCACCCAGACGAATGTGGAAGATATACTAAATCCAAGCTGGCTTGCAATGTGGAGAATATGTGTTAAATCAAACTTACCTGGAGGAAATAACCTGATACTAAGATAAAACACTGAAGTAACTAACCAAAAGGCTGTTTGCATACAAGCACCATTTGTCTCCCTAATCCTATTTCCTCTGTATAAAAGGGTCTGAAAAAGGCTATTCCTGGCTCGGTTTTTTATTAGGACAAGATTTGTCCACCGAGCCCAGCCGGAGGAAATAAACCAATTTCCTCCTCCATGTTCTCGTGCCCTGGCCTTCAATACTGCACACATCTGATTTCTCTTCAACAAGTTTGCTGGGTCCCACATAAAACTGACTCTCACAGGGACAGTCCAAAAAAAAAAAAGGAGCCAGCGTATTTTGATTCTGCAATGTAAGAGAGAGGACTGCTTAAGCATGAAGTCCCCATGACGCTGGGCTCACTGAGCAGCTCAAGAGGAGACTAGCCCTACCATAGGACCAATGATTTACAGCTGAACTTGAGAACAGCCAAGACTGATGTAGAAGGTCCAGAAAGAGACATGCAGCTGAAATCGGGAAGAAAGCCGAGCAGCTGAGCCTGAGAGGAAGGTTGAAGAGGAAGGCAAAAATCACCCATCATCTTGCTTCAATATGCAGCAGCTAACTTTGGGGTTTCACGGCCTTGGAACTGCAAGCTCTTACCCCAAATAAATACCCTTTATAAAAGCCACTTCTGGTACTTTGCATCGGCAGCCCTTTGGCAAACTAAAACAATGCCTAATTAAGTTTAATTTCTCCACTTAAAGTCATGACCTTTTTACTACTGTTTTCTATCAATTCAGTTTCCTTCTGAAACTTTGAAGACCGAGAATGGGGCTTAAAGATACAAATTAAAAATGTAAATCTAGTGTGGAATAGGGTTCATAAAAATACAGGGCTCATCAACTCAGACAAAGTCAATTTCTCAGTTTTTCCTTGCTTTATTTTCTCTATAGCTCTCCTCATTCTAAGCATCCTTGCTGGTATTCTTAAAGCATTTATCACTTCTTTTTACCAATTCTGGATCCTCACACTGTAGGCAGAAGTTAATAAAAATTCACAAACTTATCCCTCACTTCTGCAACCATCCAATACTGCCTAGATTTTAAGTTTAACAGAGCAAAATAAACATTTGTGACCTTCAAAACGTTAAAGACATACCTCTGCTCATTTTATCTACCTAAGGCAAATGTCCTGTTAATTTCCTACTAATATAACGCTATGGCTCTTCCTACCACATTAGGTAAAACTGCCCTATTAAAAAACAACAAAACCCTACAACTTTTAATCTTTGTTTACCTTACTGAAAGTTTACACAACCACTTCTTTAGTCCCAACCTTTCAAAGGTCATCAAGTTCATTCATCTACAGATGCTTTTTATGCCTTGAAAACATCTTAAATAGGAAGTTATTCAATCTTTTATACAGCAATATAATGGAAGAGAACACATTACCTAGTCAAGCCTTTCAATTATTCACAAATTCTACCTTAAACTAAGCTGAATTCTATGCTGGAAATTAGCAGTTATCATGATGGAAATATCTGGAGGTGGTGGGGGAGGGGACATTTTACATTCCTCTGTGAGATTTTCTCTACTGTCTGAATTTTATAAATTATCTTTGAAAGCAAAAAGCAAAGTTTACTATTATTTCTTCATTATTCCATATGACAACCACCCAAGTACTTTAAGGCTCTTCCTAAAACCCTGAAGTCTACTTTTTTTGATCTCCTCACTAGCAGTGCCTATTGCAACCAATCTAAAATTCTAATAAAATTAACTTTTACAACCCAGCCTCAAAATTCAACAGTGTCACCCAGTATTTATTTTTCTCCCAGTATTTATTATCTCTACTTCAGATCTTTAAGATTAAGAGTTTTAAGGGCCTTCATCATTCTAACTCATTTAATCCTACAGATATTTCCCTTACAATAGATTACTCTGCTTAATCCCTACCTTAATCCCCAATGACCCGCACATTTTTCTGCATTCTCTCCAAGAGAGGAGGAGCCTGTCAAAATTTGGCCTTACATCATGAAAGTAACACACCCTAGGCAGGCTTTATCTCGGAATATATGAAAAGCTATTTATCCAATATAACATAGTTATACACTTTTATAAACCCCCTATGATTCTTCTACTTCTTTCATTTGAATCTATAATTTTCAATTTTCCTGTGAGGTATACTTCTCAGAGACTTCAAGCCTTCAGATTGTTCAGATTTGTGTGTGTACACGCACACACACAAATGAGAACAAGTAAAACTGGGTGGGTTGTATCAAGGTCAATTACTATGTCTGGTGCAATTACTATGTTTTGGTGCAATTACTATGTTTTTGCATTTTACCATGGGAGAATCTGAATAAGGTTTATTTGTTACAAATGCTTGTGAATCTACAATTATCTCAAATTTAAGTTTAATTAAAAAAACAGTATGCTTTAAAATGCAGAAAATAATGATGAACAAGAGTTTAAATGTAGATTCTCTGGTCATTGAGCACATCCAGGTAAACAATGGCCCTAAAATGCGCCACTGTATTTATAGAGATCAAGGTCAGATTAACCCATATATGCACTCCCCTGCCACAATAAGATGATCCTTGCTGAAAAAGAACAAATAAACCACAAGTGGAAGTTACACAGGTGAAAAAGATATCCCAGAAGAAACTGAAGAAACAAGAATTTATGGCTTGGGAATAACTTCAGCATACAATAAACACAAATAAAAGCTTAAAACAAATTATAAAATAAAGACAAAAATAAAAACTGTACACAGAAACAAAACATGGTAGGGAATAAAAAGACCCAGAACAGGCTGGGGGGGCTCTGTCGTGGTCCCTAGGGGAGCAGCGGCAGTTCCCTGGGTGCAATGACAAGGACCAGAAAGGAATGAGGGTCCAACAGTGAGCCGCTGATACTAATGACTATGCTTGTGAGCCTATACACCTGAAATAAGAACAAGGCCTAGAGCAGCACTGTGCCTAAGAGTTCCCTCCTGACAGCCTCCTTGTGGCCAGTCTCGAAGCCAAACTCAGCATGTAAATGCACTGCCTTCCCCCCAGCGTGGGACATGACACCCGGGGATGAGCCTCCCTGGCACCAAGGGATCACTACCAAGTACCAGCTGATGACGTAACTAGAAAATGACCTTGAATAAAAGGTTCAACTCGGACCAGCAGAATATCCCTGTCTACATATAGTAAGAGGAGTTAAAGATGCTTTTTGACCTAAATTAAGGGGGAAATGGAAAGGACAAATGAATTTATATGGCTATGAGTCTCTAAAAAAGAGTCTGGGGTTATCAGAAGGATTGCCCTTATGCACACCTGAGCAGAGTCTCAGAGACAGATAAAGTAGATACAACCCCAGGTACTGGTTCTTCTGAGGGTTACAGAGACCCACAGGTTTTATGGTCATGGCAGATGGAGTTCACTGCCATGTCAGTTGGCCCTTCTTTGGAGCTGGTGTTTCTGCGTGATGGAGCTGGACTCAGATGGGATCTCTTTTCACAAGCCTTCCCTGTTACTTTACTGAAATTGTAGTTGGTGCTGGGGCTTAAGATATATCTAGGGGATCTGAATCTCTGGACTGACAATATGATAGCCAGGCCCTGAGCCTCAACAGACTTCAGCTCCTACACTCTGGTTTATTGGACTTACCCCACTCAGCTAACATGGAGTTGAAGAATGTCAACTACCACACCATGGAGCCAAGAGTGCCTACAACTGAAAGCAGGAGGATTGCATCCAGTATCCATGTGGAATCTAAGCCCCCTCTTGACATAGATGTGGAATGGAAACAACCAATCCAAGGTCCACAGGATGGAGGAATAAGGTAAGGATTAGAGTAGACTTAGTGATATTCTATTCATGAACTATTGTGGTTAGTAATCGAGAAAATGTGGCATTGGTGTGGAAAAAGTGGCCATGGTGGCTGCTGGGTGTGGGGAATGGGAGGAAGAGATGAGATGTGGAGGCATTTTTAGGACTTGGAGTTGTCCTGGGTGGTGCTGCAGGGACAATTACCGGACATTGTACATCCTCCCATGGCCCACTGGATGGAACATGGGAGAGTATGGCTATGATGTGGACCACTGACCATGAGGTGCAGCAATGCCCAGAGATGTACTCACCAAATGCAATGGATGTGTCATGATGATGGGGGAGACTGTTGCTGTGGGGGGAGTGGTGGGATGGGGGCAGTGGGGGTGAATGGGGACCTCATATTTTTTTAATGTAATTAAATGAATTTAAAAAAAAAAAAAGACCCAGAACATACTGTTTGAAAACCTTCACTGGTTAAAATTTTAAATTCTCTTTCTTTGTTTTTCTGCTGTTCTCTTAATTTTCTACAGTGAGTATTACAGTAGCTATCTGTTGTTTCTGCTTGTACAGTATCCTCCCCTCCTTCCGGAAACAATGTCTGATTGTGCTTTAGGGAACTATACCTTACCCCCACTGAAAACAATGTTGGTATAACTGTCTATATGTCTAACTCTCCCTGGGCACTGAGCCAGCCAATGTGCTCTTCCTTGAATTTTAACCGGAAGCAGAGTAACAATACAACTAGTTTATTCCAGGTGGAGTGTCTTGATGAGATAGGGCATCATTGGTTCCAGCTACCCAGATCTCTGAGGCTGCTTTAGTTGTATTAATTTCAAAGTTTGTTTCATTCCTTTGAGTCTATATACTACTCCATATTCTTCAAATAATGCCATTTTACTTAAGTTATTCAAATTTAGTTCCTTTTATTGTACCCAATCAAGTCACTACTAATCAAGTCACCACCCAAAAACAAGCCTAACTAACATGCACAAGAAATCTTTTTTACCTGGTTTTAATCCAACCACTGCCCCAAGATGTCTCCCTCATCTACCTACCTCCTTTTAACAATTTGGGGAAGCAGACTTGGCTCAACAAATAGAGCATCCGCCTACCACATGGGAGGTCCAGGGTTCAAACCCAGGGCCTCCTGACCCGTGTGTGAGTTGGCCCAAACATAGTGCTGATGCGCGCAAGGAGTGCTGTGCCAGGCAGGGGTGCCCCCGCGTAGGGAAGCCCCATGCACAAGGAGTGTGCCCCATAAGGAGAGCCACCCTGCGGGAAAGAAAGTCCAGCCTGTGCAGTAGAGCCACCGACACAGAGAGCTGACGCAGCAAGATGATGCAACAAAAAGAGACACAGATTCCCAGTGTCGTTGACAAGAATACAAGCGGACACAGAAGAACATACAGCGAATGGACACAGAGCAGACATTGGGGGGGGGGGAGGGATAAGGGGAGTGAAATGAATACAAATTTTAAAATCTTAAAAAAAACACACACACACACACACACACACAATTTGTATGACCTGAATCAAGCTCCCCCCCCCCAATAAAATGCTGCCCTGAAATGAACGGGTCCTTATAAATGAACTTAATGCGCAAATTTAACTTCAGTGAAAACCATTTATTAACCTCTAAATATGAGTCAAGCATGTCATGTACAAGTGATATGAAAATAGAGAGGTATGGTTCCTACTCTCAAGCCTCACAGGCAAGTCAGTCAGGTTTCTGACCTATAACATAGTAGAGTATAACATGGAAACTGGTATAACAGAGGTCTCATCTAACTGCTTTGCCAACACAGACAAAAAGCTAATTCAATAAGACTCCAGACTATGAATTTTAACCTATTCTGGTCTGGTTTTAAGTACCATTCCCTAGAGGATTTAACAACAGTCTCTCTAAATCAGTAAGAGCACAAATGCACATTTTCAATCTTTGAGCCATAAAGCAATTGCTAACTTACAAATTTCCAATCTCTTAACTATTTTCATTATTAATCTACAAAAGCCTACATATCCCCATGACAATAAGTCCAATGGTGATTTTTATTAACTTAAATATAAGTCAGGTTTCTAAAATTATAGCCAAACAATATTACTATAAACTGCAAAAACAAAAAAGTACATTTAATAAACATTTACATATTAATCACTATTATTTAGTTTCTAGTTATTTAGTTTTATCAAGTAAAAATCATGCATCTAAAGTTAAACTTGTAAAACAGTCTTCTAATTACAAAATACTGTTTTAGAATAAAATAATACTTCTTACCTTCTGGAGTTGGATTGCAACCCAAGAAAATGAAAGGAGAAAAAAAAAGCTTTTAATTTTTCTTTACAAAGCAACAATAAAGCCAAAAGATAAACTATCCCTTCCCTCCCAGGTATATAAAGCATCCCTCAAATTAGTACTTCCCTATATTGCTACATAAACCTTTTTTTTCTTTAAAATTTAAAAGTTACCCCAAAATATCACTGTATCTAAAAATACACAATAAAATTCAGCTAAATAGTCTAACCCACTTCAAAAAAAAAACACTTGCAATACCTTTAATAAATAACAGAGTAAAACTATTTGAGAAATTTAGAGTTCAATGCAGATCAAAGAATATTCCCATTCTTCAATATTCTTCCCATGCATTTGACTGTAAGGAGCCATCATAAAGCCATCAGCTATGGACCCTGAGCTTGCTTTTGATACATAATGGGACTCATGAATTTGGATAACAATGGATAACTACACTCTTTTCTGTCAATACCCAAGTATTCTGTTTCTGTCTTCATTATTAATACTTTCTGACATCCCTACCAGGTTTGCAGGCTTGAAAGCAAATCTCAAGTGGTAGATAAAGATGGAAGCTTAGCTTCAAAGGTAATAGCCAACCTTAGATAATATGTTCTCAATCTAATTTAAAAATAAATGTTGACAATTTTCCTTGCTATATATACTTCTAAGTAAGGAGAGGTGGACAAAAAATTAGGAGCTCTAATTATTTTTTATTACTATTATTATTAGAAAAGTTGTGAGCTTACAAAACAATCAAGCATAATGTGCAGAATTCCCATACCTCACCCCTCTACAAACACTTATATTGTTGTGGAACATTTGTTACAGATTATGAAAGAACATGATCAGACTATTACCACTAACTATGGTCCATAGTGCACATTTTGTGTTTCTTTCCCAAACACCCCTATTATTAACACTATGTATTAGTATTATACATTTGTTATAGTTCATGAGAGAACACTTTCACGTTTGTACTGTTAACCACAGTCCATCTTCCACCACATGGTTCACTGTTACACAGTCCCAAGCCTTGTACATTCTATCCAAAAAGTATTCTTAGTGGCTCTCACTTTCATCACAGAGTTGTGCAGTCATCACCCCAGTACACCTTTGAACATTTTCCTTTGTCCAAAAGAAAAATTTCCATCACCTCTATTATTGACCCTTAGCATTGATAAAGTATCTTCTTTGACAATGATGTAAAAATATTACAATATTGTTGTTAACTACAGTTTATAAGCTACATCTAATTCACTTTCTGATAGGAGATGAACAAAAACATAACCTTCAATACTGTGTGAAATATATGGTTTTTTAGAACAAGAGATATTATAAGGATTCCCAAAGACATAAATTTTCTATCTGGCCAATGTTTATCGAGCATTATCTTTGCTATATGATCCCCAGAGTTCTTTTACAATTTTAGTCCTACGGCACTTATAACCTTGCTTGGGATAACAGACTGATACACACAGAAAACTTCTTGCTAGTTACAATTTTAAGTTCTGCAAAATGAAACAAAAAAATATTGTTGCGTTAGCATATGTTTATAAAAAGTGTAGGGGAGCAGATGTAGCTCAAATGGTTGAGGCCCTGCTTCCCACATCAGGTAGGTCCTAGGCTGGATGTGGCCTAAAAACAAACAAAAAACAACAACAACAAAGCAAACAAATGGGGAAAATAAACAACTTGGGGAGCCGATGTGGCTCAGTGGTTGAGTGCTGGCTTCCCACATATGAGGTCCAGGGTTCAATCCCCAGCCCCAGCACCTCAGGGGAAAAAAAAAGTATTGGGCATAGATTAGACCATGGATTATAGTTAATAGTATATCACAAAAATGTGCTTTTACCAATTGTAACAAATGTACCTCATTAATGCAAGGTGTAAATAATGGCGTGGTATAGAAAAATCCTGTATTTTATGAATAATTGTTCTGTAAACCCACAACTTCTCTAATATTAATTAATTAATTTTAAAAATGTATTGTCTGGGGAAGCAGATGTGACTCAAGTGATAGGGCTTCCGCCTACCATATGGGTGGACCTCGGCTCGATCCCTGGGGCCTCCTGGTGAAAAAGAGGAAGAGAAAGTGTGCCCGCACGAGTGCCCGCGTGCTGAGCCAGTGCCCTGTGCAAGTAAGTCAGTCACACAGCAAGATGATGACGCATCGAAAGAGAGACAAGGGGGGAGTCAAGGTGAAGCGCAGCAGAGACCAGGAACTGACGTGGCGCAATTGACAGGGAACCTCTCTCCCCATCAGAGGTCTCAAGGATTGAATCCCGGTGAACCCTAGAGGAGAGAAAATGAGAAAAGAAGACAACACAGACAGCAAAAACTGCAGGATAGGAGGAGGGGAAAGGGGGGAATAAATAAATCTTAAAAAAAAAAAAAATCATTTTCTGTTTCAGAATCCACTATAACAGCTGAGGTTTTTATTTCAAAGTCTTCCCACAAAGAATTTATAATTAGAGAGCAACTAACCTAATGTTGTTTGTGTTAGCACACAATATAAGTTTGAAATGATAAATTATAGAACAAATAAACTAATCAACAGAGTAGGAAGAACTACCAATGTAGAGTTAGTATGATATGGTGGAAAGAACAAAAAATCAGAAGCAGTAAGCCTGAGTTTCTAGTTTCACTGTAGAAGCAGTATGACTTTCATCAATTATTAATCTCCATGGCCCTTAATTTCCACAATAATATAATGAGCTTTAAGTATAATATGCCAATTATCTTTTCCAGTTCTAACATTCTATGACTGAAATAATGTGACTGGTATGAAAAAGCATTGCAGGAGTGAGATGAGAAATGCAACAGAGATTACCATTTTGGGGTATTATTAGTCAGAGGCATCCCAGTGTAATGTAAATTCCTTCAGCAAAGGATACATGGCCAAGTCATCCGCTTGTCTGAAAACATGCCAGTACCACTTTATATAACCAGCACTTAGCCTTCCTTTCCAGGTCTTTTCCCATAAAGAACCAAACATTTTAAATATTCCCTGATCTCTTGCAGAGGTGACAATAGGGAATGGTCAACCTATATTTAAAGGCTAGGTTTATCAATTAGCTATGTAAGTTACTCCCTCACACCAGGTCTTATGGAGTAAAAAATTCAAATTCATGCTTAACCAAATTAAGAACTTAAACTATATATCATGAATGTTTGGGATCATTTGTGAATAATGTAATTAGAAAATAATTCAATACGTGGATGCTAAAATTCATGAAAACGAACTTCATATAAAGAATCTTGTTCCTTCCAATTCTACTCATAAATAGAAAAAAGAAAACCTCATAAGAGAACAGGGTCTAGGGCAACTAATGCTTTACTCTTTCTCTTCCTTCCAAAAGATTTTCTTTCTCTACTAGCTGAGTCAAGATAATACAGTTCATAAGAAGAGCAAAGCAAGTTAAGAAAACTCCACCGGGGAAAAAAGAATTAGAGGCAAAAGCTAGTTTAGAAGGTCTGAAGACCTCACACACTTCTGTGTAAAAGCACATTCATAGAGGAGCAGATGTAGCCCAAGTGGTTGAGCTCCTGCTTACCATGTACAAGGTCCCAGGTTCAACCCCTGGTACCTCCTAAAAACAAACAAATGGAAAAAAACAACTGTCATTACGGAGTGGACGTAGCTCAGTGGTTGAAAGCCTACTTCCCACGTACAAGGTCCTGGGTTTAATCCCTGGTACCTCCTAAAACAAAACAAAAAACACATAAGAACATATCCATAAATATTGATGACTGCCAGAGCCGATGGGTAGGGAGAGAGAACCTGTTGTACATTCAGCCTAAGGAGAGAAGTAATAATGAATAATAACAATAAAGGTTAGCAAGAATGGTCTTAAAGTACCTGTTAAGAACTTGGTGTTTTATGTGCTATTCTGTGTGTGTGTTTTATAAATGGTAATGTATGCTTAATGTGTATGTTGAGTTGTTCTACTACCTTTTATAATAAGTCATAATATCCCAACTGCACACAAATAAGATAGTCTCTTGAGTTCTTATCTGGTAGATACATACTGGAATGCTAAAGTGATAAAATGTCTGTGATTTAAGTCAAAACATTCTGGGTGGATTATTTATAATTTATACTTGTTGATGGATACTTTTTCTTTGTTTGTAATTTTCCAAAAATAAAATTTTACATTTTAAAAAGTCTCTTTGGGGGAGCAGTTGTAGCTCAGTGGTTGAGCACCTGCTTCACATTCACAAGGTCCTCATTTCAATCCCCAGTACCTTCTTTAAAAAAAAAAAAAAAAGTCTCTTCAGCATCTAACTTTAAACCTAAGCCCATAACATACTGAAAGTATATAATCATAAGAGCAAAAGGATGCATTTCTAGATTCTTGGGCATGTCAGGAATTATTGAGACATCAACATTCAAAACTGATATTAAGTATTATACCTATGAAAATAGACACCTATTCTACAGCTCCAGATCAGTTACCTTTTACTTCCTGCCTTGACATATATAAAAAAACCACTTCTCCACATCTGAATACTTCTTTGCCCTTCGTAAAGGTCATAAGGTTTTTTTGCCACAGCATACCCTCAATGAATCCTGATTAACTGTACCCTCATCTTATCCATTTAACCCTCAGTTCTTCCTTACTACAGTAAACAGCAGCTATATAATCCCAAATTCTATAAATCATTTTTTATTTTCTCCTTTCTCTTACCTCCAACATCGAAGCAACCAGCAATTCCTGTTCACTCTACTTGAAACATTTGGCCACTATCTCCAGTTCCAATTACCTTCACCCTAATCCAAACTACCATCACACCTTGTACAAGGTCTACTACAATAGCCTACTCATTGGTTTCCTTAACTCCTTTGACTCCTGACTGCTCCCAACCATTCTTCAAAGAGTAGGCTATAATGCTTTACCTAAAATTATAAATCAGATGATCTCATTATTGTCAGAGGCAAACATTTGAGGTAAAATATATTAATTCTGTATGAGAACTGACTACACATTTGGGAAGGGCACATTTAACCATCCAATGGATTCACACAGATTTCCTGTGTTCTACTTACATCCATTTACTTAACTGGTACGAAAACCAGACTTCAATTATGGAACCAGCCAACACTTAGGTTTCAAATCTTCAGTTACAAAATAACTATAACAAATGGCTTATTCCAGACTATTTGTAATAACCCCTCCTTTTGCATTTTAATCATGACAGGAAAACAAAGCCAATATCAAAGTCTATTCTAAACCAAAGAAAAGTACAATGATTCTGACTTAAAGTCTGTGGCTTGATCAAAGATGGTTCCATGAATTTAAAGCTTAATCCAGTTTCATGATTTAAAATTTACTGGGATCTCTGGAGCTGGTAAAACAGAGTAAGCTCACAATAGCCTCTCAATCCAGCTAATTAAAACTAAACACTGTAGACCTAATAAACAAAGGAATTACTCATGCAAAAAATGTGTGAACAAATGTTCATGTCATCTTTATTCATAAAAGCCACAAAGTGTAAACAACCCTAATGTCTATAAGTGAATGAACGGACAGACAAAATAGTATATATATGGGCCCTGCCCTAATTAAGTGAGAGGTCCCAGAGCTCCATCCTCCACAGCTTTTAAAAAGCAGAACTAGGGAAGTGGACATAGCTCAAGTAATTGAGCTCCTGTTTCCCATATATGAGGTCCCAGGTTTGATCCCCTGGCAGAAAACTCTCTCAAAGCTACAGAAAACGGCTAAAGGCAACTTAAAAACAGTAGGATCTCTAGGCACACTTGCTTGTCCATCCCTTCAATCCACACAGGCTCTAGACAGAGCCTGCACACTGCCAGTGCAGGTCCCTGGTCCCGGGAGCAGAGTAACCCCTACTCAGGTTGTCCAGACACACATGCACCTTATTATATGCACCCTATATTTGCATGTGTGTCTGGACAACCTGAGTAGGGGCAGCAAAAAGGACTGAACCAGGACATGTGTCACAGGACTGCCATCCCAGATCTTGCCCTACACTTAGAGATGGTTCACAAAGCTCTCCTACAAAACATGGAATAGCCAAAACACAAGCTGCCTGGGGCAAAGGAGTACCAGTGGTAGAAAATACAGCGGTACCACTTGAGACTAGGAAGAAACAATGTTTCCTAAGGAAATGAGGATATCCCTATTCTTGTAACTGGAGGAATTCCTAGCAGCATGAGCTCATGCCCAGGATGAAATGCACTCAAAGTAAAAATCAAGGATGCACACATGCTAAGAATAGGGGTGGGGGTGCCTATGCTTTTGCCTCGGGTTGTTCTCTTAACTCAATGTATGGATAAGCCCCGAAGGGAAGCACTCCCCAAGGCCAGTTTGCAAAGACTGAAAGACTGGGAAATATTTTCTTATTTTTCCATTTCTGTGGGGTTTTTATTTTTGGTTGTTGTTGTTTTTTTACCTCCTGGCATTCCAGGGAATCTGTCATAATGCTAGCTGGATACAAGCTTAAGCCTCTGAATGTAAATTCCAGAGATAACTGTTTAAGTATCAAAATTTCCAGGTTAGAACACATGAAGACTATAGGAAGTGATGGCACAGGCACAGGATGATTGCTAATACATAGGCATCAAGACAAAGACCAGACCTGGGACATACCAAAAGATTTTTTAAAAAACAGTCTTAAATATGCTCAAAAAGTTAAAGGAAAATATGGACAAAGAATTAAAAGAACATTAAGAAAACAAGAGATAAACACAGAAAGAATATCAACAGAGATACGATGTTATGAAAAGGAGCCAAACAGAGGTTAAGACCATGTGTGACAGTTGGAAGAACCTAAAAAGATCACATTCTTGAACTAATCCATTCCTGTGAATGTGAGATCATTTTGACTGGACTAGGTCAGTGAGGCATGCTTCGGGTTGAGTAACCGCCCCTTTGTCAGGTCTTATATAAAGGGAGACACAGAGAGATACATACAGAGAAAGGAAGCTGCCATTTTTTATCTTGCATCACTGTGAGAGAGGGTTCAAGGATCACTAGCAGCCAAAGCTTAAGCACAAAGCTACCAAGAGGCTCGGCCCATGGAGCAGCTCAAGCTGAAGAAGACAATGCATATGCCTGAGAGCCCATATCTGAACTCAGGAAGAAAGTGGAGCAGCCGAGACAGAGAGAGGAGTTCCAGAAAGAGACAAGCCTTATACCTGGCTGGCCAGAGCTGAGCTCCAGGACACAGTAGATTCTGGAAGGAAAGGCAGGGACCTAGGCAGAGATCAGCAGTCATCTTGCTTCAACACGTGGCAGAACCCCAGCATCACCAGTTGAGGTGGGTGAGAAAGCATCTCTGATGGTGCCTCCATTTGGCTATTTCACAGCCTCAGAACTATAAACTTTTACCCCTAATAAATTTCCCATTACAAGACTCAACCCATTTCTGGTACTTTGCACCAACAACCCTGTGGCAAAGTACAACACCACAGTACCAGAAATTTAAAATTCCCTGGAGGAGTTCAACAGCAGATTGGAGCTGGAAAAAGAAAGAATGAGTACACTAGAAGATAAAGACAACTGAAATCATCTGGTATGAGGAGGTGAAAGAGGAAACAATGAAGAAAAGTGAACAGAGCCTGAAGAACATGTGAGGACACCGTCAAGCATACCAATATACACATTGTGGGAATGCCAGAAAGAGAAGAGAGAAGGGCGCAAACGGAATAAGAAAAAGATAATAATGGCTGAAAAACTGCCAGATTTAATGAAAGACATGAATATACACATCCAAAACACTCAATGAACTCCAAACAGGATAAACTCAAATTGACCCACACTGTGCCATGTCATAATCAAACTGCTGAAAGCCAAAGATATAGAGAGGATTCTGAAAGTCACGATAGAGAAGCATCATGTCACAAGGGAGCCTCAATAAGATATTAAGCTGATTTTTTACTGGAAACCATGGAGGCAAGAAAAGACAGTGGGAAGACATTTTTGAAGTGCTGAAAGCAAAAGTTTTTTAAATGCCAACTAAGAATCCTATACCCAGCAAAACTTTCTTTGATAGCATCCAGTAGGCAGCTTCCACCTCAAGGCTACCACCCACCTCAGTGAACTCCTTTGTCATCCAGTGGGTCAGAGCCCCACCCTTCTCCAAGTAGATCTGAATCATAGGCTGGGGAAAGGGAGGGACCTGAGAAAGCTGTTCCTTCCTGGTATATTCTACCACAGTCCTAGAGATAGCAGCTCTTCCCTATATCTTCTATTACTGTATTCTTTCATGTTTTTATGTTTTAATAATAACTTCCTGATAAAGCAGTGAATAATTCTTTAAATTTCCCTGTTCAAATTATGTCTTGGTTCTGCCTCCTAACCAGACCCTGAAAACTACAATTGTGTAACTCAGAGAGACTCCAGAAAAAGGGATGTTGATATGGGAGAAGCAGAAGGGTGGGGGGGTGGAGAGTGGGATATATGGGAACCTCTTATGTTTTTTAATGTAACATTTTGTGTAATCTATTTATCTTTTTTAAAAAAGGTAATAGAAAATGTTTTAAAAAAAAAAGGTGGAACAATGTGTAACAAACTACCTTAACATATTCAAACATTCTACTGTGCTCATCTAGCTAATAATATCTTTTATTAATAAACTTATATAGCCAGTTAATTCATGTACATATTTGCTTTCCATAAATAAGTTGCTATATCACCTCTTAAGAGATCCCTAAAACACCTAAACCTTTGCTTTTTGTCTTTTTTCTTTTTAAAATCAAAGTCATTTAATAAATTCTTATGATTCTGAGTGACTCCACATAGAGCATTTCCAAATGAATAAATCACCAAATAATTTCTTCGACAATTAGAATTTTCATCTGTTACATAGCTCAAAGCTTCCAATGGCTGTTGCAATGCATTTTTGGTAAATGAATATAGTTCATATTAAAAGACCTTTTTGGCACCATTAAGACTGACAAAAACAAAAAGCAAAACCTCAAGTCTATGTACACTTTTCATGTGAACTGTTCATTTTGTACTTGAATTGCAAAAAAATTTGAAATCTAAATTTATAGAGGCAATAGAAAAGTTAAAAATATTAAATATTTTCATAAACCTCAAAAAAAAAAAAAAAGAGGGAGACTCCAGATACCATCTAAATTAAACTCTTGGGGAGCAGATGTAGCTCAGTGGTTGAGTGCCTGTGTTTCATGTATGACATACTAGGTTCAATCCCTGGTACCTCCTTTAAAAAAAAAAGAGAGATACTAAATTAAACTCTTAATTTTAAAAGATAATATTAATGTCCAAAAGCCCAGAAACAGCTACATAAGCTGTAAGGGAGTAACTATGTGAGTGTGCGCAGGAGGCTGAGGTTTAAGTTGATCTCTGCCACTTCATTACCAATGGCATCGTTTGTAATCACAGGAGAAGTATGGATGCAGGGCATAAGAAACTAAGAACAAAATTGGGCACAAAGTGCTATGAGGTAGTACCCTGCAAACTGTAAAATCTGCATCCACAGACAAAAAAAAAATACATTAAGATCTGAAAGGTTGTTTTAAATACTGGCATATCTCATTTTATTGAGCTTCACTTTACTGCGCTTTGCAGATATTGTGTGTATTACAAATTGAAGGTCTGCGGCATCCCTACTCAAGCAAGTCTCTCAGTGCCATTTTTCCAACAGCATGCACTCACTTTATGTCCGGTGTCACATTCTGGTAATCCCACAATATTTCAAGACTTGTCATTATTATTATTATCTGTTATGGTGATCTGTGATCAGTGATCTTTGATGTAACTATTGTAATTGTCTTCGGACATTACAAACCACGTCCATACACAAGAAAGAAACCTTAATAAACTTGTGCATTCTGACTGCTCCACCAACTAGCTGTTCCCCGGTCTCTCTACATCTTCTTGAGCCTCCCTATTCCATGAGACACAACAATATTGAAATTAGGTCAGTTAATATCCTACAATTTAAGTGTTCAAATGAAAGAAAAAGTCAGACATCTCTCACAATAAATCAAAAGCTAGAAATGATTAAGTTTAGTGATGAAGGCAAGTCAAAAGCCAAGTCAGGCTGAGAGAGAGCCCTCTTGTGCCAGACAATTAGCCAAAGTTGTAAATAAAAAGTTATTAAAAGAAATTAAAAGTGCTACTTCAGTGATCACACAAATGATAAGAAAGTGAAAGTGTTATTGCTAATATGGAAAAAGTTTTAGTGGTCTAGATGGAAGAGCAAACCAGCCATGACATTCTCTTAAGCCAAAGCCTAATCCAAAGCAAGGCCCTAACTCTATTCAAGTCTATGAAGGCTGAGAGAGATGAAGAAGCTGCAGAAGAAGAGTTTAAAGTTACAACAGGTTAGTTTATGAGTTTTAAGAAGCGGTCTCCATAACTTAAAAAAGTGAAAAGCAAGCACTGATATAAAAGTTGCAACAAGTTATCCAAAAGATCTAACGAAGATAACTGATGAAGATGGCTACACTAAACAACAGATTTCCAGTGTAGATAAAACAGCCTTATATTTGAAGATGTCATCTAGGACTTTCATAGCTAGAGGAGATATCAAATACCTGTCTTCAAAGTGTCAAGGGCAGTTTGACTCTCTTTTAGGGGCTAATGCAGCTGGTGACTTTAAGTTGAAGTCAATGCTCATTTACCATTCTGAAAATCCCAGGTCCCTTAAGATGATGCTAAATCTCCTCTGCCTGTACCCTATAAATGGAACAACAAATCAAGCTGACAGAATATCTGTTTACAACATGATTTACATAATACTTTAAGCCTACTGTTGAAACCTACTGCTCAGACAAAAAGATTCCTTTCAAATATACTGCTCATTGATAATACACCTGAAGACCCAAGGGCTCTGATGGAAATGTACAACGAAATGAATGTTGCTTTCATGCCTGTGAACACAACATCCATTCTGCAGTCCATGCATCAAGGATTCATTTCAACTTTCAAGTCTTATTTTTGAAGACATACATTTCGTAAGGCTATTGCTGTCATTGATAGTGATTCCTCTGATGGATCTGGGCAAAGTAATTGAAAACCTTCTGGAAAGGACTCACCATTCTAGATGTCATTAAGAACATTCGTGATTCATGAGAGGAGGTCAAAATACCAACATTAACAGGAGTTTGGAAGAAGTTGATTCCAACCCTCATGGATGACTTTGAGGGGTTCAAGACTTCAGTGGAGGAAGTATTAGAAATGGAGCCTGAAGATGTGACTGAAGTGATTGAAATGCTGTAATCTCATGATAAAACTTGAAGAGATGAGGAGTTGCTTCTTATGGATGAGCAAAGAAAATGGTTTCTTGAGATGGGCATCTACTCCTGGTGAAGATCCTGTGAACATTGCTGAAATGACAACAGCTTTTATATGCACTGGGAAACAAAAAAATCCATGTGGCTCACTTTATTGTGATGTTAGCTTTATTCAAGTGGCCTGGAACCAAACCTACAATATCTCCAAGGTATGCCTATATTGATAGCTAATGACAGCCATTTGCCATAAATGCTTCATTGATTCAGGGTAAAATTAACATTCTGAATAGTTTCTCTCAGAGAAGAACTGAAGTATGAAGCCAAACTTATCAATGGACAGATCTCTCTTTGATTCCTTGATAGAATTTCATTTCTAGTGCCTGGAGAGGGAAAAAAAATAGCTAACAATTACTATAATGTCTAGATTCATACAAATACACAGAATGATCCAAAATTAACACATTTGCTGTAATAATGAGAATGGGGTTCCCAACCAAACTCAATTAGCAAAATCTTTATTCAAATAATAATGTCGTTTTTTAGGAAGCAGCTGTGGTTCAAGCATTTGAGCTCCCATTTATCATATGGAGGACCCAGTTCGATCCCTGGAACATCCTGGTATTAAAAAAAAAAAAGAAAAAAAGATGTCCCAGACCTGCTCAGTGAGGTGCAGGCCCCCTCATGGTAAGCAACATGCCAAAAAAGACAATGGCACAATTAGAGAGGAAAAAAAAAAAAAAGTCACTTTTTTAAAAAGGACACTGTCTAGAGAAAATTCTGTAATAGCTTACAGAATAATTTAAAGGTTCTAATATTATTTCAAATTGGAACAAACAAGTTTATGTTGAAGAGCTAAACCCTAGGGAGTTATCAACAGGTTATCTTTGGTATTTATGTTTAGAGAGGCATAAGAATTAGGCTATATTTTAGCCACAGAAAATTGAACAACGAGTAATGAGGTCACTCAACAAATTATGTTTAATTTTTTAAAAATGTTAACTGGTAAATAGTACAGATATTAACTTTTCTTTTTATTTACAAAGGACCAAATCCACAGTTAGAGCATCTATCTATATTATCAATAATTGTTATAGACTATAAGATTCAAATCATTCATTTTTTTAAATCATTTTTACCTTCCTATGGGTTACTCCAAGCCCCTTTCAAGTCTTCTTGTCTCATTTGTTCCAAAGGAAAATAAGATACTTTCAGAAAATTCCAGAATGCCTCTGCTATTCATACTGGCTACTAAACTATACACCAGAACCCTTGTCTAAGCCATTTCTCCTTTCATGGAACCCCCAAAATTTGTGAATCTTCTTTTTTCCCTATGATTTCTATAGGAAACTCTAAATTATCCCTACAGAGGATGTCTTTGGAGTAAAAAGACATAATAGAATACAGTCTTTAAAATTGTTGTGAGGGGGGAAATTTAAGGACATTCAGGGCATTTAATTTGAAATGTCATAATACACTTTTAAAAAAGGATACATGTTTCTAATTAATTCATTCAGAGTTCCAGTCTTCAGGTAAGTGATTTTCAATCTTACTATCTTCTTAAAGAGATTAGTACCTAAGTCTTTCTCAGCCAGGGGTCAATCTGTTGTTTATTTAACATATTTTAAAATAAAATAGGCAGGACTCTCAGAGGAGACACACAGTGCTCTGCAAATATTCAGGCAGCATTCAGCTTTGCTCTACTACTGCTTTTCTGGTTGTGATGGAAACCCAGAGGCAGACAGCCGTCAGCTAAGCTATTGACAAAGCAAATGCTGGATTTAGTGAACTTGGGAGGATACAGTTATAGACTTCACCCAGGAAGAGTGGACCTTGCTGGACATATCCCAGGGAAAAGCTGTTCAAAGATATAATGTTGGAGATTGTCAATCATCTGGGTCTCATGGGGATATCAAGTCTGCAATTCAGATATATGTTCTCAATTGGAACAAGGAAAAGGACTCTGGAAAGAAGGAATAAGATTTCTCCAAAACCAGAATTCAGACAGGGAAAGAGCCATTTAAAAACATAAGAAATACCCATATGACATATTTGCAGGCAAGACATTTGCACTATATCACTGGTAACTCACATGGCAAAGAATCCCTTGAAATGTAATGATTTGCAAGATTTCCCTCAGAGATTCAACATGACACACCATGTGTCAATTTGCAAGGGAAGGAATCCCTATTTCAGCCAACTGTTTGGAACAGACTTCAGTGACCAGTCATCTTTTACTCAACATAAGCAAATCCACACACTAGAAGTAAATCATGTGACTATCATCTTAATGATAAAGACTTTGTTCAAACCTCTAGCAACAGACAATATAATGGAACCAACGCTGGAGAGAAACTCTTTGAATGTTATCTATGTGGGAAAGTCTTCAGTAGATATTCTCATTTTAGAGAACATGAGAAGGCTCATACTGCAGAGAAACCTAATGAAAATCACTGGAGAAAGCCTTCATCCATTGTTCTGGCCTTAAATGACATGAGAGGGACTCATACTGGGGAGAAACCATATGAATGCCATCTATGTGGTAAACCCTTCGTTGAAGATTATAATCTTAGAGAACATGAGGGAACTCACACTGGAGAGAAACCTTACGAATGTCATCTTAGCGAAAATGTCTTTACTCGTTCTGCCCTGAGAAAACAGAAGAGAATTCACACTGGACAGAAACCTATGCAAATCATCTATGCGGGACGCTTTCAAATGTTGTTCTTGCCTTAGACAATATGAGAGGACTCATACTGGGAGAAACCATGACTGTCATCTACGTTGAAAAGTGTTCACAAGTTACTGCAACTTTATACAACATGAGAAGACTTATACTGGAGACAAACCCTATGAATGCCATTTATGTGGGAAAGCCTTCTTTCAATATTCTCATCTTGGACAACATGAGTGGATTTACACTTGACAGAAACCATATATGAATGTCACAAACATGAGAATTATCTTGGACAACATGAGAGGACTCAAACTAGAGGGAAACCATATGAGTGCTACATATGTTGTAAAGTCTTCAGGCAATATTCTGATCTTAGATAATATGACATCATTCATTACGAATATTCTGAATAGAGAAGAGATTTCAGCCATAGAATTAACCTTTAACATACCAGAGGACTCACACTGAAGAAACACTGTTATCAACATGGAAGAGCTTCTCTTCATCCTTATACTTCAAACAATCTAAGCAAATTCACAATGAAAGGAATCCTTACAAATGTTACCTATGTAGCAAAGTCTTCTGCTGATGGTCTAATGATATGCAACGTGAGTGAATTCACAATATCAATGTAACAGAAGTGGAACAAAATTCACCCAGCACTCCTCAAGTGATAACTCAGAGAAATAACATGGGAAAGAAATTCTGAGTTTGTAGTAAGTGCAGGAATATCTTAGTTTATAATTTATCATTTATATTGCATTAACTACACAGGAAAGAAACACTAGGTCTGTGATCAGTGTATATAACCATTTTGCCAAGCATCGACCTTGGTGTGCAAAATAAAATTCAGGGTAGGTATAACCACTAAAACAAAAAATAAGCAGGGAAAGTCATTACTAGTAGGACCAAGTCCCTACAGGAAGTACCTTATATTTCATATTGGAAAAGTTATTCACTGAAAATGAGAAATCGTTTAAAAAGCAGCACTTACAGAGCATGTAAGAATTCACACTATGTAAATTAAATATGTAAAACACTCTTGGGGTTATATATGAAGGAAAGTCTTCAGTGAGCAGGGAAGGTGGACTTCTCTCACCAATATAGACTCATCATGCATAATGTTGAAAGACTAAATGCTTTACCCTAAATAGTGACCAAGGAAAAGATGTCCTCTCTCACTGTAGAACAGTAAAAAAAAAAAAAAGCATAAATCTTGGTAAAGGAAAAGAAAACTATATTTATTTTAGAGGATATGACTGGGTATGTAAAAACCACCATTAAGCTAATAATATTTATTTAGAATAGTAACTTTAGGAGATCACAGTGTGTAAAATAAAAATAAAATTCAATGTTACTTCTATATACTAGCATGAACAAATGTAAAAGAAGCATTTACAACCCATCAAAACATAAGATACAGGAATGGTTTGTTCTGGCTAAAGAATGGTTTTAAATGAAGATGTATAAACCTCTACACTGACAATTAAAATATGACTTAAACTACGAGTATTAAAAACTCCAGTTGGGGAAGTGGGTGTGGCTCAAGCGACTGAGCTCCAGCCTACCACATGGGAGGCCCCTGGTTCGATTCTGGTGCCTCCTAAAGAAGACAGCAGCCTGGCGTGATGGACAGGTGCAGCAAGCTGATGCAATAAGAAACAGAAGAAGAAAAACATAATAAGAGACACAAGAAAGTAGGGAACGGAGGTTCCTGGTGCCTCCTAAAGAAGATGAGCAAAACAGCAAGCTGATGTGATGGGCAGGCGTGGCAAGCTGATGCAACAAGAGACACAAGAAGAAAAACACAATGAGAGACACAATGAAGCAGGGAACAGAGGTGGCTCAAGAGATTAGGAGCCTCCCTCCCATACTGAGGGTCCCAGGTTTGGTTCTCAGTGCCTCCTAAAGAAACAAGGAAGACCAATAGCCACAGCAAGTGCAAACAATGAGGCGGTGGGGAGAAATAAATAACATAAATCTTAAAAAAAAAAATTCAGTTGTATGAAATAATTTTCCTTTATATAAATGAGAAAAATGGTTTGATGTAATATGAAAGTGTTTTTATTGTGAATAAAAAAGTAGGCACATTCAAAATAAACAGATAAAAACACAGCACGCCTGGTGGTAGGTGGTAGATTCTTAAACCTTACACCAAAAGCACAAACAACAAAAGAAAACATGGATAAATGGGACCTCCTCAAACTTAAACATTTCCATGATTCAAAGGACTTCATCAGGAAGGTGAAAAGGCAGCCCAGTAGATGGGAGAAAATATTTGCAAACCACTTATCCAATAAGGGTTTGATTTTTGTTCTATACAAAGAGATCATACAACTCAACAATAAAAGAACAAGCAATCCAATTAAAAACAGACATTTTTAATAAAATAGACATTTTAAATAAAATAAATAAAAATAATAGAAATTTTCCAAAGAGGAAATACAAATGGCCAAAAAGCACATGAAAAAATGTTCCATATCACAAGCTATTAGGGAAATGCAAATTAAAACAACAGTGAGATATCATCTAACACCACATAGAATAGTCATTTTTTAAAAACAGACAATAAGAACTGGAGAGGATGTGGAGAAATAGAAACACTCCTTCACTGTTGGTGGGAGTGTAAAATGGTGCAGCCTCTGTGGAAAACAGTTTGGCAGCTCCTCAGTAACCTAAATATAGAACTGCCATATGATTCAGCAATTCCTCTACTAGGAATATATCCAGAAGAACTAAAAACTATGACACGAACAGACATCTGCACACCAGTGTCCATAGCAGTGTTATTCACAATTGCCAAAAGATGGAAACAACTCAAGTGTCCATCCACCAATGAATGGATAAACAAAATGTGGTATATACGTACAATGAAATACTACGCTGCAATAAGAAGAAATGAAATTGGGACATATGTAATAACATGGATGAATCTTGAGACATTATACTAAGCAAAGTAAGCCAGACACAGAAGGACAAATATTGCATGGTCTCATTAATATGAACTAAATACAAATAATAAACATATGGAATTAAAACCTAGAGTATAGGTTATAAGGAGATAAGAGTAGGGTTGAGAAGAACTATGGATGCTTAATGTACGTGGAAGTTTTAATTAACTTGACTGTAAAAGTGTGGAGATGGACAGAGTTGATAATAACACATTATAGTGAGTAACAACTGGTTAATAAATGGGATTGTGACTAAAAAGGTAGTCTGGAGAAGTAAATGTCAATAGAAAGAAAGCTAAAGAATAATCTAGGGACTGAATAACAGTGAACCCAGAAGTGGTTGAGAATTGGGATTAAGAGTACAAATGCAAGAGAGTTCTTCTGTTAGCTAGAGCAGATGTATGTCACTATTGCAGGGTGATGGGAATATGGAGGAACATGGGAAAACTACAATTGGTGTGACCTATAGACTGTGGTTAACAGCAATACTATAATATTCTTGCATTAATATCAAACTATACTGTGTTGATAATGGAGGTGTATGGAAAAAGTGTGACAAATGTATGCTATGGACCATGATTGGTGGTAATACTCTGATGATATTATCCCATAATTTGTAACAAATGTTCCACCAAGGTGTGGAGTTGTACAGGAAATCTACACATCTGTATGATTGTTTTGCAAGTTCACAATATCTGTAACAAAAATACATTTTAAAAAAATAGTATGAGTTGGGGGAAAAATACCAAATGTAAGATAAGGAATATAGTTGGTAATATTTTGACAATGCTCTTGCATAGTTTGTAACAAATGTTTTGCACCAATGCAAAGAGTTGGTGGAGGGGTGATGTACGAGACCCCTATGTGATGTTATGTATGTTTATTTTGTAAGCTTACAATCTTTACTACACATTCATTGTTTATGTGTGTTCATGTATGAATGATACACTTCAACAAAATTAAAAATTAAAAAAACATAGCATGGATTAATCAAAACAAAAGAAGAATTTTCAAAATATGGAAGCAGAGGGATACATGCAAAGGGAGAAGAGTTGAAAGCCATGTATCAAGGTTCGAGGAACAAAAATAAAACAGAAGCAGCACATCTTCAATATGCACAGTACTGGCTTTTACTCTGTTATTTTTACTGAAATCTTTAAAGATTATAAGGCTACTATTTGACACAGCATTGCAGAAAGAATTGTAATTATATTTTATTTTTTAATATTTATTTTTAAAAGATACATAGATCATACAATGTAACTACATTTTGAATGTAACCTTTCAGCCATTGATAACTTCATATATTTATTAGTAAGTATATTTTCATTTGATAATATCATATATTCATTGACAAGAAGATTTTCAGTATTTGCTATGTGCCAAACACTTGTGGGTGGGGATCACTGCACTCATAGAACTATTTTAATAAAGGCTATTATGATTTTTTAAATCACAAAATATACACAGAAGTGCTAGGAAGAAAAGAGCACAGAACACTATGATATACTAAAATAAGAAGATGTGACTAAGCCTGGAAGGTCAGCCAAGGTTTCTCTCAAAAAAAGATATTCAGAGACCTGAAAGATAAATAAGAGTTGGGGAACGGGTGTTGATCGGTGGTTTGAGGGTCTGCTTCCCATGCATAAGGTCCTGGGTTCAATCCCCGGTACCTTCTTCTAAAACCAAACAAACAGGGAAGCAGACTTGGCCCAATGGATAGGGCGTCCGCCTACCATAAGAGAGGTCCGCGGTTCAAATCCTGGGCCTCCTTGACCCGTGTGGAGCTGGCCCATGTGCAGTGCTGATGTGCGCAAGGAGAGCTGTGCCACGCAGGAATATCCCCCATGTAAGGGAGCCCCATGCGCAAGGAGTGTGCCCCATAAGGAGAGCCGCCCAGCACGAAAAAAAGTGCAGCCTGCCAAGGAATGACGCTGCACACATGGAGAGCTGACACAAGAAGAAGAAACACAGATTCCCAGTGCCACTGATAAGGATAGAAGTGGTCACAGAAGAACACACAGTGAATGGACAAAGAAAGCAGACAACTGGTGGGTGGGGGAGAAGGGGAGAGAAATAAAAACAAACAATAAACATGATCCTTAGGGAGTGGATGTAGCTCAATAGTTGAGCGCCTGCCTCCCCCATGAGGTAGTATCTCCTTTAAAAAAAAAAAGATAAATAAGAGTTAATTGTCAAACAACTGAAGGAAAACACATTCCTTATTAAGGAGTCAGAATGTGCAAAGGGTGAGATAGGAAGTAACTTCCCTGCAGTTTCAGTAATTGACAAAGCTAAGGGAATGGGCAAAACTGGACTTAAGTTAAAAGACAAGGTAACCAGAAAAAAACACAAAAAACTTAGGAGAGTTCAGCAAGGTAGAAAGAAAGGTAGGAATGTTTGTGGTATCAAAGTTAACAAAAGACAGAGCTGTGTTAAATAATGCTGAGAGGTTAAGGTAAGACTTAAAAGTCTAGTCTGTTACTGGGGACTTGAGTTGTTTCATGGTCACACAACTGCACAACCATAACAACATGGTCTAACCAGGAATAACTACATGTAAATTGTTATCACAAACTGAAGCCAGCAGCAATTTCCGATGAAATACAATCCCGCTACTTTTTTTAAGCACTTCATTTTTGACCTTGTTCTTTATTTCTTCACTATTTTTCTTCTTGCCTGCTCCTTGGAAATGATGATAAGTTTATTTTTTATTTTTTTTAAAGATTTATTTATTTAATTTACTCCCCTCCCCCGGTTGTCTGTTCTCTGTGTCTATTTGCTCCATCTTGTTTCTTTGTCCGCTTCTGTTGTCGTCAGCGGCGTGGGAAGTGTGGGCGGCACCATTCCTGGGCAGGCTGCACTTTCTCTCGCCCTGGGCGGCTCTCCTTATGGGGCGCACTCCTTGTGCGTGGGGCTCCCCTACGCGGGGGACACCCCTGTGTGGTGCGGGACTCCTTGCGCGCATCAGCACTGCGCGTGGGCCAGCTCCACACGGGTCAAGGAGGCCCGGGGTTTGAACCGCGTACCTCCCATGTGGTAGACGGATGGCCTAACCACCGGGCCAAGTCCGTTTCCCAGATAAGTTTAAAATCACAAAGCCTTACTGTGTTATAGCTGCATAATACTACAGTTAACATTTAGACCTGAAGAGACTCATGTAGTCTGACCCCAGACCCCAGATTCCCGGTGTATTTACTTAGTGTATCAAAAGTCTAATTAACGAAAGAAATGAAATCACTTGCTTCATTCTTATTCTTTGAGAACCAACAGTATTATAAAAAGACATTGGTTTACCTTAGCAGAATTTGTTCCTCAGAGTTCCAAAATTACTATCTTATTCTCCTACAGCTCTGTACAAACTGATCTGTGATTAAATGGGTACTGTGCTTTAATTAATCCTAATATAATAAATTTAATCCAATTCAAATAAAAATTCAGAATTACAAAGTCAGTCAAGGGTGACTAAAATCTAGCATAATTTACAATAGATGCTTTTAAAAGTTAATTCTTTAAATACATTTTAATGTTTTAATTTACAAATATTTACATATAATTTTTAAGAGGCATACATTATACAAATTGAGTATCCTACCTGACAGTTTACTGGTTCATATTATTATACCAAAAATCTAATTTATTCAAAGCCTATTGAAGTTTGGACATAAATTTTTTTTAAATGTTTTTAACTGCTTTAGAAAAGAAGGGCCACCAAAAAAATTCAAATTGAATTTCATACTAATGAAAAACACTACGAATTAAAATCTAGAACATAGAATGACTATCAAAAAATAAACTGGAGTCTATTTACAAATATTTGGGTGTAGCTTGAGGTTTCTCAACAGGAACACTACTAGCTCACCAATTCTTCAATGTGAAGGACTGTCCAACACATTGCAAGATATTTAGCATCCCTGTTACCTGTCCATTAAATGCCATAGTGTTCTCCCTTCCCCAGCCACTGTGAAAATCAAAAATACACCCCAGGGAGCAGATGTGCCTCAAGCAGTTGCGCACCCACCTCCCACATGGGAGGTCCTGGGTTCAGTTCCCAGTGCCTCCTGAAAAAACAAAAACAAACAACATGAAAAACAAATGAAAAAGTCAACTCCGTAAAGTTGATGTGGCTCAGTGGTTGCGTACCGGCTTCCCACATACAAGGTCCTGGGTTCACTTCCCAGACCCTGGTACTCAAAAAAAAAAAAGAAAGATAAGAAAAATATATCTATATCCCAAATTCAGAACTCCCCCCCAGGGCAATTACAATATCACCCCCAGCTAAGAACCACCATTGGCAGTTTTAAAGCACTGCGACTTTTTCTAGCTCATAGAAAATCTCTTTAAAAAGGACTCCCACATTTCTGTCTTAATAAACAAAGCATACTTAAAATAATTTTAAAATTCCTTGATGACAGAGGGTCTTGATTATGAACAGGAACTATGTGCTAATGTAATATAATAAGGTTCTTAGAAATTAAAGTGTATGATTTCATTGGCCCCATACTGACTGACCACAGGCTATTACATTTTGAACATTATCTGCTTTACTTATCTCTTCCACTTTATCCTTTTTGGTCAAGGTCACGTCTTTCTAGACTGTTTGTATACCTTTAACAACCTCCCTTCACTAGAGCACTTTTTAGGTGCTAAGGACCAAGCTTATTAAATCAAAAGCTGGAATTGATAGATGAAGACTTGAAGATGGCTCCAGACCTTCCCTAAGAACTTAAAGTGCATAGAGACAACTACCTTCCTTCTCACTAATAACTTTTTTTTTACTTACTTTTCATTTTGCAACTTTGCTATGACTCAGAACTCCAAAGATATGACAGCTGAATAAATCAGAAATTAACAAAGCACTTATTACTAAACAATCAGTCTAAAGACTAAAATACACTTCTACTATATACTACCAAGTACTCTAATCAAGTATTCTTGTTCTTACTGATAATGTTTAAATAACTCACCTGATTTCTTTTAGTCCTTCTCTCTGGATAACTTGAAGAATTTCTTTATGACTCATGGGTGTATTGGGATATTTTTCTAAGACCTGAGAAATAAATATAATAAATTATTTATTCTTATTTTATTCTCTTATAATTATATACAATTATATCTCATACTCTTATTATACTTTTATCCAATAATTACATCCAGCACATTCATATTAAGAGACTTTATCTACAGTAAGAAAAGGGAAAAATTAACAAATATAAATGCCCTCAGGCACAAACAATAAGACAAAACCTGAAGCAATAATGGATCTACAGGCTAAGATTAATAAGTCAATCATTCATTAAACATATTAAATTATGTTTATTTTCTGCCTCTGCCTCCACACTCCACCCCTAGCAGTGACTTACTGTAAACATCTTAGAGATTACTCATCTTTGTAATTCCAGCTGTGCCTACAGAGAATGGATGCCCAAAAATTGTTAACCAAAACAAATGAATAATAAGGTTATAATGAAATTAAAATGGTATCTGTGCTCTGGTTTTGGACAGAATGCATGAAGCAGCTGAAGACTGAAAATGGCAGAAGGTGCTTGGTGGTAGAAACCACAACTCTAAGTACCACTGAAAAACAATGGAGTTTCCCGGTTTTGTTTCCTCTGGTATCTCCGGGCCTGGACTCAAACGTGGTCCCAAACCTGGAACTGCAGCTAAGCACAGACCAAAGAGCTCCAGGAGAATTCCTCTCTTTCTGGTCTGAGAAGCAGGAATAGGAGCCCTTAAGGGAGAAGGGAAAATACCCTGGGTTTTTACCCCATTTTCGCTACCCTAGGCAGTCCTGTGCCAGTTGTTGTGGCACTGATATGAGCAATGGTTGGATAGGTACCTACAACTCTAAGAAAGAAGAAACTTTATGACAAGCGAAACCAAGGTCCTGCAAGTAGAGAAGATATCCTCATAGCTTATATTCTTTATCACCCTGGTACTTGGTATTGAAGGCAGATGCAGTCACAGAAAGTATAGGGCAAAGCAGAGAAATTAAAACCCCAGGTTTCCTATCCAGAAGACAAGAAAGAGGGGAGCCAAAAAATGTCAGGGAAATTGCAAAGAAAAAGGAGATCAAGAAAATACCATAAAATTCTCTAAAAACTCTTGGGCTTACCCCTAAATTGAAAAATGTATATTCAACCCTAAATAACAAGTTATCCAGTAGATCAATGTCCAAGTGCCAAACTAGCCAATGGTGGCATACATGCAAGACAGATGCATACAGCTGTGCAAAGACTTTTAAAACTGAACTGTCACTGGAATTTTAGTGCATAGAAATGTGGAAGAACTTGTAACCTGAACTAGCCTAAACAATCCTTCTCTTCCACCTCTATCCCCAAAAATCAACATTCTCCATAGGATTTAAACTAGACCCAGAGTATTAGGACATAGTATCAAAATGTCAACATACAATCCAAAATCACCCATTATACAAGGAATCAGGAGACTCCTTGGGAAAAGACAATCAACAGATAACAACCCCAGAGACAGAAACAAAAACAAAAGTTGGGGGCGGGGGGGGGGGGGTTTAAACTGAATTGCTGTAAGACAGGAGGGTCTCAGAAATGAAAAGTATACAGAAAACAGGGCAATAAGTGAGGGAGAGACCTATTCTGGAAGATGTACTAATAAGATTGGCAAATACCAAAGATAAAGAGAGAATTCTGAAAGCAGTAAGAAAAAAGTGATCTAACACATACAAGGGATCCTCAATAAGATGAGCGGCCAATTTCTCATCAGAAACCATGGAGGCAAGTAGGTAGTGGTATGATGTATTTAAGATACTGAAAAACAAAAATTGCCAGTCAAAAATACTTAATCTGGCAAAACTGTCCTTCAAAAATGAGGAAGAGGGAAGTGGATGTGGCTCAAGAGACTGGGTTCCTGTCTAACATATGGGAGGTCCAGGGTCCGATTCCCGGGGCCCCCTGGTGAAGGCAAGCTGGCCCGCGCAGAGTGCTGGCCCACGCAGAGAGTTGGTGCAGCAAAATGAGACAACAAAAAGAGACACAGAGGAGAGACAATAAGAGACACAAGCAGACCAGGGAACTGAGGTGATGCAAGCAATTGAGCATGTTTCTCCCACTCTGGAAGGCCCCAGGATTGGTTCCCAGCGCTGCCTAAAGACAAGCAGACACAGAAGAACATACAGCAAATGGACACAGTGAGCAGAAACAACAAGGGGGGTGGATAAATAAATAAATGAGTATTTGGGGGAAAAAAACAAGGGAGAGTTTAAAATATTCATAGTTGAGAGAGTTCATCAACAAGAGACCTGCCTTACAAAAATTACTAAAGGGAGTTCTGCAGGCTGAAAGGAAAAGACAAGAGAGACTGGCTTGGACTAGTGTTCAGAAATAAAGATCACTAGCAAGAATAAGGAAAATGGTAAATGCAGTACCCTACAGTACTTGTACCCTCAATATTAACTCTACTCTTTAATGCCTATGAAAGTCAGAATACAATTGAACAAGAAAAAGGCATATTTTCTGATAATGGAGATGCAAAATATAAACTGGTAAAAGTGGGACAAAAACTATATAAAGAGGGGAAACAGAGGGATATGGGAGCAGTGAACATAAATGCTACTGAAGCTGAGATGGAATCTTTTCAAATCGGTAGGATATAGAGGTAGGGGGGTATGTGGTATAAACCTCAGGGTAATGACAAAGAAAGTACTTAAAAAATATACAGAAATAGAAATGAGAAAGGCATCATCAGTCAGATACATCACAAAAGATCAACTGTACAGAAAAGGAGGTTGTAATAAAGGAAAAGAGAGCCAAAGGAAAATATGACATATAAAAACCAAAGAAGAAAATGGCTAAAAAAGTAGGCACTACCTTTACAATAGTAACTAGGAACAACTACATGGCAACAAATTAGAAAACCTAGATGAAACGGACAAATTCCTTAAAACACACAAAAAAACCTACACTCACTCTAGAATAGAAGACCTCACCAGAAAAAGTACAAGACATTGAATCAGTCATCAAAAACCTCCCAACAAAGAAAAGGCCAGGACAAGATGGCTTCACAGGTGAATTCTACCTATCATTCCAAACACTAATACCAATCCTGCTCAAACTCTTCCAAGAAACTGCAGAGGAGGAAACACTATGTAACACATTCTATGAGGCCAATATCACCCTAATACCAAAGCTAGAAAAAGATAATACAAGAAAAGAAAATTACAGATTACTCTGATAATTACAGATGGAAAAATCCTCAACAATATACTTGCAAATCAAATCCAAAAGCACATTAAAAGACTTATACACCATGAACAGGTGCTTTATCCCAGGTATGGAAAGGTGGTTCAACATTAAAAAATCAATTAATGTAATACACCACACTAACCAAACAAACGGAAAAAACACTCATGATCATTTCCATTGATGTAGAAAAGGCATCTGACAAAATCCAGCAGCCTTTCTTGATGAAAGCACTTAGAAAAACAGTATAGAAGGAAACTTCCTCAACATGATAAAGAGTATATATGTATATACATATAATGGGATACCACTCAGCTGTAAGAAGGAATGAAGTACTGACATGTGACAATATGTATAAATCTTGAAGAGCTTATGTTGGGTGAATTAAGTTGGACAACTATTTCATGACTTCACTGACAGGACCTAAGCCTACTGAGCAGACTCAGAGAGCTTGAGTCTAAAAGACAGGTCATCAAGAGACAGAAAGGAAGCACAGTGTGGTGAGCTAATGCTCAATAGGGACAAAACCCACGATAAAATGGAAAGGGGTGGTTTGGCAGTGGAGGGGGCTGGTGGTGGTACAGGGACAGGAGTGGGGCTAACAATGCTGGAAAGTGAGGATCGCATTGGTGGGATGGGCCACCCATAGAACTGAGGGGGGTACTAAAGGAAGGAACAGGTGGACTCTGGGGATTTGTAGGACTGTGGTCAAAACTCCAATGGTGGGACTGCTGTGTGAGTTTTTTGGCAAATATGGTAGAGAAGGGTCACTGGTGCAGGGCATGGGTGATGGGGGGATATGTGGGAAAGGGTGTACCTGGGGCATTTTATACGGAATATGAATGTGTTCATCTTGGCACAGGCAGTTATCTTAGTGGATGGAGACCCACACAATAAATAAGAAAATATTAAATTTCCATCCTGCTATGTTCTCAAACAGAGGGACAAGAACTTCTTTTCTTAAGTACATAGGCAGCTCCTAATAAAAGAAAACAGGCCAGTATGTCATGCCCTCAACATTAATGCATGAAATTATGAACCTTATTCTTCAAAAATTGATACTTAGTGGTTGCCATATGTTCTGACAGGAGGAGGAGGAGAAGGGAAGAATTGGTAGAATCTAGGGCATTTTGGGGGCATTAGAATTGTTCTGCATGATCTTGCAATGACAGTTACAGGACATTATACATTTTGTAGGAACCTATAAAAGTATATGGTGAAAAAGATAAACCGTAAGGTAAACCAATGACCACGGTTAGTAGCAATGCTTCAATATTTGTTCATCAATTGTAACAAATATACCATACTCATATAGGATATTACTGGTCGGGGAGGATGTGGGGGAGAAGGGAGAATATATGGGAATCCCTTAATTTTCTATGTGACTTTTCTGTAACCTAAAGCTTTTCATAAAATAAAGTCAGGGGATAAAAAAGACACTGGGGGAAGCATACAGAAAAAAATGTCAAAATACATAAAAGATAACAGATCTTATGAACCTTGTTCTTGTGAAAGTGAAACTTAGCCTAGTAATATATATTGCCTAAGAGTTACCTCCTGAAAGTTTCCTTGGGAAACGGACTTGGCCCAGTGGTTAGGGTGTCCGCCTACCACATGGGAGGTCCATGGTTCAAACCCTGGGCCTCCCTGACCCGTGTGGAGCTGGCCCATGCTCAGTGCTGATGCGCGCAAGGAGTGCCCTGCCACGCAGGGGTGTCCCCCGCATAGGGGAGCCCCACGCACAAGGAGTGCGCCCTGTAAGGAGAGCCGCCCAGCACGAAAGAAAGTGCAGCCTGCCCAGGAATGGCGCCGCCCACACTTTCCGTGCCGCTGACGACAACAGAAGCGGACAAAGAAACAAGACGCAGCAAACAGACACAGAGAACAGACAACCGGGGGAGGGGGGGAATTAAATAAATAAATAAATCTTTAAAAAAAAGAAAGAAAGAAAGTTTCCTTGTTGTTCAAATGCGGCCTCATTCTAAGCCAAACTCAGCAAATAAACTCACTACAATTTCCCTCATATAGGACATGACTCCCAGGAATGTACCTCCCTGGCACCAAAGAATTATTACCAAGCACCAACTAGTGATGCATTTGGAAAAAGACCTACACCAAAATGGGGAAATAATAAATATAAATGAGTTTTTATGGCCAAGAGATTTCAAAGTGAGTCAGGAGGCCATTCCAGAGGTTACACTTATGAATGTCTCAAGAGGATGTCACTGACTGCCACAGTGACTGCCACAGTAAACAGTGTCTCAAGCAGCGGTGCTTCTGAGAACTACAGAGACATCTACACACTAGAGGCAGGGCAGACAACCCCAGGAAATCGGCACCCCATCGGTGTGCCTTACCCTGGAATATGTAGTAACCTATCTCCCAATGTATCAGAGTTAGACTCATTTATAATTTTCCTAGACATGGATCTTTTGCCACATTTATTGAACCTTTAATTAGCACTATATCATTTAATATAGGTCCCATAGACTTAACTCTTCCAGATGTTCATATGCCAACTGAGCCCTGAATCTCAGCAGAGTTGCTGTCAACATCTACTCTCCAGTCCATCGGACTTACTCAGTACAACTAATAAAGGATAATGATGGACAATGCCTACCCCCCCCCCAAAAAAAAAAGTAGAGAGAGTCTCTAAAACTGCAAGCAAGGCAGTTCCACCATCAGCCCCATGAGATCTAAGCCTCCTTTCAAATGGAAGCAGAGTGGGCATCACCATCCTAAAATCCTCAAGATTGAGGATAAAACTAAAGGGCAAATACTACTATGGACTAAAGTAGACTTATCCTAGTAATGGAAGAACTTGTAACATTGATATAAAGATAGTGGTCACCAGAGGTTCCGATGGGAGGAAGAAAGAAAGAATAGGTTTAACATGGGGCATTCTGGGGACACTGGAATTGTTCTGCATGACACTGCAATGACAGATACAAGCCGTTATGCATTTTGTCAAAACCTATAAAATTGTGCAGTGCAAAGTGTAAACCATAATGTAAACTACAGATCATGGTTAGTATCAATGCCTCAGTACATGTTCATCAATTGTAACAAATGTACCACACTAATGAAAGATGTTGTTAATTGGGAAAAGCATGGGAGGGGGAGGGCTGAGGTATATGGAATCCTCTGTCTTTTCGATGTAACATATATGTAATCTAAAGCTCCTTCAAAATTAAAGGAGGAAAAAAAGTATGTATGAAAAACCCATAGCTAATAGCATACTCAATGGTGAAAAACTGAAAGCTTTCCCACTAAGATCAGGGACAAGACAAAATGTTCACTGTCATCACTACTATTTGACATTGTACTGGAAAGTCTTGGTAGAGCAATTAGGCAAGAAAAAGAAATAAAAGGCATCCAAATTGGAAAGAACTCTTACTCTTTGCAGGTGACATGATCCTACACATAGAAAATTAAAAAAAAAAAAAAAACTACAACAAAGCTACTAGAGGTAATAAACAAATTCAGCAAAATGGCAGGACACAAGACCAACACACAAAAATCAGTAGTGTTTGTAGACACTAGTAATGACCAGGCTGAGGAAGAATTCAAGAAAAAAATTTCCATTCAGAAGAGTAACTCAAAGATTTAATATCTAGGAATAAATTTAACAAAAGACGTACAAGATTTATACACAGAAAAGTAAAACAGCATCGCTAAAGAAGACATAAATGAATGGAAGGACATTTGTTCATGAATTAGGATACTAAATATTGTTAAGATGTCAATTCTACCCAAAATGATTTATAGATTCAACACAATCCCAATCAAACTTCCAACATCCTACTTTGCAGAAATGGAAGCTAATTATAAAATGTATTGGAAAGGGAAGGGGCCTTGAATAGCCAAAAACAATTTGAAAAAAAAAAAAAAAAGAACAAAGTCTGAGGACTCACACTTCTGACTTTAAAACATATAACAAAGCTACAGCGGTCAAGGCAGGATGTAATTAGCATTAGGACAGATATATTGACAAACGGAAGAGAACTCAGAGTTCAGAAACAGACCCTCAAATTATGGCCAAGTGATTTTTGACAAGACTGCCAAGTCCACTCAACTTAGAAAGAATAGCCTCTTCAACACAAAATATTAATATCAGACCAAAAAAAAGACCATTATGCTAAGTGAAAGAAACCAGACACAAAGTACTATATATTGTATGATCCCATTTATATAAATGTAATATATAAATCATTTATAAAGATGAAATTAGATTAATGGTTATGTAGGGCTGGGGAAGGAATGCTAAGGGATGTGGAGTTTTCTTTTTGAAGCAATGAACTTATTTTTATGCAAATCCAAATCACAGTGGGATATCATTTCACACCTACTAGAATGGCTACTATTTATAAAAAAAAAAACAAAAAATGGAATATTACAAGTTTTGGAGAGAATGTGGAGAAACAGAAACACTCATTCACTATTCACAGGAATGTAAAATGGTACAGCCTCAGGAAGCAGATTTGGCTCAACATGGACGACAAATAGAGCATCTGCCTACCACATGGGGGGGTCCAGGGTTCAAACCCAGGGCCTCCTGGCCTGTGCAGTGAGCTGGCCCACACACAGTGCTGATTCGCATAAGGAGCGCCGTGCCACCCAGGGATGTCCCCCACATAGGGGAGGCCCACGCGCAAGATGATGCAACAAAAACAGACACAGATTCCAGTGCTGCTAACAAGAATACAAGTAGACACAGAAGAACACACAGCAAATGGACACAGAGAGCAGACAACTGGGTGGGGTGGAGAGGAGAAATAAATTTAAAAAAAATAAAAAAAAAATGGTACAGCCTCTGTGAAAAACAGTTTGGCAGTTCCTCAGGAAGCTAAATATAGAATTACCATATCCCTGGCAATCCTGATACTAGGTTTACACCCCAAAGAATTGAACGCAGGGACTAAAACAGATTCTGCACACCAAGGTTCACTGCACCCTTACTCACAACTGCCAAAAGATGGAAGCAACCTATCAACCACCAAATGTCTAAACAAAATGTGTTTCTATACATAGAATTAATCAGCTATAAAAAGGAATGAAGTCCTGATGCATGCAACAACATGGATGAACCTTGAGGACATTATGTTGAGGGAAATAAGCCAGACACAAAAGGATAAATATTGTATAATCTGATATGAACTAACTGTAATGAGCAAACTCACAGAGTTAGAATCTAGAATATAGATAACTAGGGGATAGACTGAGTTCAGAGAATGGGGAGCTGATACTTAATCTGCACAGGATTTCTATTTAAGTTGATTGTAAAGGTTTGGAAATGGATGGTGGTGATGGTAGCACTTTATTGCAATTGTAATTAACAGCACTGAATTAAATAGATGAATGTGATTAAAAGGGAAAACCTTTTGTCATGTTACTAAAATAAAAATTAAAACACAGTGAACCCTACTGTAGAAAATGGACAACAGATAAGTGTACAAATAGAAGAACACTCTCATGAATTATAACAAATATAGAACATTAATAATGGTGTTATACGGGAAAAATACACCTAATGTTAACTATGGACAACAGTTTGTAGTACTATTTTAATAATCTTTCATCAGTTGTTAACAAAGGTAACTATTGTTTTTAAAAAAATTACAACTATTTTTAAAGGGCTATCATCAATTGTAACAAATGTTCCACATCACAGAAAGGTGGTGTTGATGGTGTGGTCTATAAGACTCCTGTATTTTATGCATGATTGTTCTGTAAACCCAGAAGTTCTCTAATGAAAAAAAAAGTGTTTAAGAAATGCAAAAGGCCGGTATATATGTTTTTAAAAACCCCAAGCTCACAAAAATATTAAAGACATATAACTACCTTACAGTTCACAAACATCACAGTAATCCAAGAAAGAGCACAGGTTGTTTCTTTTACCAGGATGGTAACTAAGACCCAAATAAGTAGTGTAGCATAACCTGAACTTAGCTATATAACTCTCAATTCCCCAAGCTCAAGAAGAAAGTAATAAATCTGTATATAAAGCAAAGAATTTGACAATAACATGCATTTGCCAGACAAAATCCATGCCTCTGCTGAATGATGGGTTGGTTCTTCCTTGATGAAGCAGAAAAACTGACCAGAATACAGAAATGTCATTTGCCTACTTTGATTAGATGGGGGTGGAGGAAGCATCATGTTATAAGGGTCACACACAGTTCTAGTTTTTGATGACAAAACTAGCCAATAAGCCTAAAAAGGAAAGCAGAATATATAAAAACATTGTATATTTCTGTGTTTCCACATGTCTATGATCAGGTCCATACCTCAAAAGGTGCATTCCTGGCTCTGTCTTCCATAATGAGCAAAAATATAACAGTGAAAAAGACAAAATCCCAGTGGGTCCTAGAAAACAGTCTGAATATTTCTCATACTGGGTTTCTCAAACTCTAGTGCTCATCAAGTCAGATGACTAATCCTGATCATAACTTCCAATGATATTTCATGGTATTCCAAAAAGAAATGAATCCCAGGTGTTAAGTTAAACCTATATGGTTAATCACACACAATATATAAAAAGCAAAAGAGATTTCCCGCCCAGTAATAATACGTGTTCATTCTAGAAAATTTAGAAAATACCAAAAAAGGGTTTTGTTTTGTTTTTATTGGTTGTTGGTTATACACATGAGGAAGGCAGAAAATCACCCATTACTTTACCATGAGTGAACAGGATTAACATTTTGGCATATTGCCTTCTATACGTCTTTCTATAACATTCTGAATATTTGAGATTCTTCTATATTTACTAGTTTGTATCTTATTTTTTAATGTTTTTAAAATAATATTATTTTTTCCCAAATCATGACACATTCTGTACTGATTATCAACAGCAGCATAATACTCCACTGAATGGATAGATATGTACTAAATCCCTTCATTTTTCTATTAATTTTTTTTAATGATTTATTTATTTCTCTCCCCTTCCCCTGCGTTGTCCGCTCTCTGTGTCCACTCACCACGCGCACCTCTGTGTCTGCCTGCATTATCAGGCAGCACTGGGAAACCACATCTCTTCTGTCATCTTGTTGCACCGGCTCTCCGTGTGTGTGGTGCCACTCCTTGGAGGGCTGCGCCCCCTTCATGTGGGGAGGCTCTCCCTGTGGGGCGCACACCCTGTGCATGGGGCTCCCCTACGTGGGGGACACCCCTGCATGGCACAGCACTCTTTGCGTGCGGCAGCACTATGCATGGGCGAGCTCACCACACAGGTCAGGAGGCCCTAGGGCTCATACCCTGGACCCTCCACATGGTAGGCAGATGCCCTATCAGTTGAGCCATGTCCACGTCCCTCATTTTTCTATTAGATTGCTTAAAGAGGCATTCCATCTTAGTGGTTAACAACACATGCTTTCTTTTGAGGGATAAAGAGACCCACGGGTTCTATGGTCATGGCAGAAGGGGTTCACTGCCATGACAGATGGCCCTTCTTTGGAGCTGGTGTTTCTGCGTGATGGAAATGGACTCAGAGGGGATCTCTTTTCACAAGACTTGCATGCTACTTTATTGGAATTGTAGTTGGAGCTGAGTTTAAGATATATGTAGGGGATTTGAATCTCTGGACTGATAATATGACACCCAGGCCCAGAGCCTCAACAGACTTCAGCTCCTACACTTTGACTTATTGGACTTACTCCACTCAGCTAACATGGAGTTGAAGAAGGTCAACCACCACAACATGGAGCCTAGAGTGTCTACAACTAGAAGCGGGAAGAGTGCATCCAGTACCCATGTGCAATCTAAGCCCTCACTTGACATAGGTGTGCAATGGACACAACCAATCCAATGTCCACAGAGGAAATGTGAAATGGGTGTGGGAACGGTAGCCATGGGGGCTGCTGTGTGTGGGGAACGGGAGGAAGAGATGAGATGTGGAGGCGTTTTCGGGACGTGGAGTTGTCCTGGATAGTGCTTCACGAACAATTACGGGACACTGTAGATCCCCCCAGGGCCCACTGGATGGAACGTGAGAGAGTCTGGGCTATGATGTGGACCATTGACTATGGGGTGCAGTGATGCTCAGAGATGAACTTACCAGGTGCAATGGATGTATCACGATGATGGGAGAGAGTGTTGCTGTGGGGGGAGTGGGGGGCGGGGGCAGTGGGGTTGAATGGGACCTCATATATATTTTTTAATGTAATTAAAAAATAATAATAATAAATAAATATTTAAAAAAAAAAAAAAAACACATGCTTAAAGTAAGGCAGATCTTAATTTTATTCCAGATTCCACTGCTTAGAGCTCTGTGACTTTGGAAAGATACTCTTTGAGCCTCAGTCTCATCAGTAAAATGGAAATAAGAACAGTATCTATAACTCATGGAGTTGCCATGAGTGTTGAACAGAGTATTTTATTTTGAGACACTTAGCTTAGAACTTAGGGACCTAGCAAATTCTCAGTAAATGTGTATTGTTTCTTTTTACTATAAAAAATGTCACGATGTATTTCTGGTTTGTTTTTTTAAAAGATTTATTTATTTATTTATTTCTCTCCCTCCCCCTCCCCCCCCCCCGAGTTGTCTGTTCTCTGTATTTGCTGCGTCGTCTTCTTTGTCCGCTTCTGTTGTCAGCGACATGGGAATCTGTGTTTCTTTTTGTTGTGTCATCTTCTTGTGTCAGCTCTCCATGTGGGCGGCACCATTCTTAGGCAGGCTGCACTTTCTTTGGTGCTGGGCGGCTCTCTTTACGGGGCGCACTCCTTGCACACGGGGACCCCCTATGCGGGGGACACCCCTGCGTGGCATGGCACTCCTTGCGCGCATCAGCACTGAGCATGGGCCAGCTCCACACGGGACAAGGAGGCCCAGGGTTTGAACCATGGACCTCCCATGTGGTAGGCGGACGCCCTAACCACTGGGCCAAGTCTGCTTCCCTCTGGTTATTTTTTAAGTTTTAAGTTTTCTAGCAGCAGAAATGCTGCATACATAAAGCTATTTTTATACATAATGTTGCAAAACTGTTTCCACCAGAAATATGTGTTTTGTCACACCATTATCAGCACTCAATATCGTTTTTTAATTTTATTTTGAAGAAGCTTTAGATTACGTAAGTGTTAACATTGAAAATATAAGGGGATTCCATATACCCCCCACTCCCCTCGTACACTTTTCCCCTTTAACAACCTCTTTCATAAGTGTAATTTGTTACACCATTAGTGAACACATATTGAAGCACTGCTAATAACCGTGGCCTATAGTTTATATTATGGTTTACAATTTGTACTGTGTTAACTCCATGCCTGGCACAAAGGGAGAATCCCAGTGCTGGTGGGGGCCAGCTTCTTCCTATCCATACTGCAGCTCTAGCCTAGGCCCCAGTGCCACCTCCAGCAGGAAGGAAGCTACAGGGACCTGCGCCAGCCTCTCCAAGAAATTACCAGCCAAGCCGCGGAGGCCAGTGATTATCCTATTCTGGTGGCAGGAGCTGCCCCAGGAGCTGTTCTGTGACTAGAATAGAAGCCAGAACCATTTCCCAGAAACGGGGGAGGAGGAGACAGTTGGCTGCCGATTTCAGCTACTAATTGGTAGACTTGGCTGGCTAAGAGATAACCTTGGGAACAGCTGGGGTGTGAACCAGCCCAAGTCAGAAAGAGGCCAGTAGCCACCATCCTGACTCCACCCCCAGCCGGAGGGGAAGCCAGGGTGACTGAAATTCTCAGTGTCCCAGGAACCAGTTTCTTTCACACAGATCAGCCGGCAACCCACCTAGGCTTCAGCCCCACCTCTGACGGGGAGGAGGCTGAGGAGCCCTGCACCAGCCTATACAGGTAACTGCAGGGAACTTTGGCTGGCATAGACTGAAAATCAGAAGTCTACCAGGGCAACTGTGGTCATCTTGGACCCACACTGCATAGACTACTGCCCACACCTGCAGCTCCATAGACGCCCCAGGCAGGGGGGAAAGGGATATGAAGCTTCATCAGTCTCTCTGGGCAACAAGAGTCTAGGCCTGCACGTGCATTATTTCACAGAGCTGTGACTCTGTCCCTATCCTTGACAAAGGAGAAAGTTGGAAGAAGCTTCACTGGTCCCTGGTGCAATGAGGGCAGCTTGAGTCTCCGCAGCTTACAGCACCAACTACATGCTTGGCTCACACTGCAAACCAGCAAGAGAGAAACAATAGGAAGCCCTAAACTAAAGAGAAAAACTGCACCCAGAAAAAATACTCTAATAAGCCAGACGTGAAGACACCACCAAAAAATTGCAATCCACACAAAGAAACAGGAAGCGATGGCCCAGTTAAAGGAACAAGATAAGCCTCCAGATGATATAAAGGAGTTGAGACAACTAATTATTGGTGTTCAAACAAATCTCCTTAATAAATTCAATGAGATGGCTAAAGAGACTAAGGATATTAAGACGACACTGGATGAGCACAAGGAAGAATTTGAAAGCATACACAGAAAAACAACAGATCTTATGGGAATGAAAAGTGCAATCAATGAAATTAAAAAAACACTGGAATCATATAATGGCAGATTTGAGAAGAAAAAAGGATTGGTAAGCTTAAAGAAATGGCCTCTGAAAGTGAACATATGAAACAACAGATGAAGAAAAGAATGGAAAAAATTGAACAAGGTCTCAGGGAACTAAATGACAGCAAAAGGTGAGCAAACATGTGTGTCATGGGTGTCCCAGAAGAAGAGAAGGGAAAAGGGGCAGAAGGAATATTTAAAGAAATAATGGTAGAAAATTGCCCAACCCTATTGAAGGACATAGATATACCTGTCCAAGAAGCACAACATACTCCCATCCAAAAAAAAATCCAAATAGACCAACTCCAAGACACATACTCATCAGAATGTCAAAGGCCAAAAACAAAGAAATCTGAGAGCAGCAAGAAAAAGCAATGCATAACATATAAGGGATATCCAATAAGATTAAATGCTGATATCTCACCAGAAACTATGGAGGCAAGAAGACAGCGGTCTGATATATTTAAGATACTACAAGAGAAAAACTTCCAGCCAAGCATCTTTTTTTTTTTTTTTTTTAAAGATTTTTATTTTTATTTATTTAATTCCCCTCCCCTCCCCCGGTTGTCTGTTTTCTGTGTCTTTTTGCTGTGTCTTGTTTCTTTGTCCGCTTCTGTTGTCGTCAGCGGCATGGGAAGTGTGGGCGGCGCCATTCCTGGGCAGGCTGCACTTTGTTTCACACTGGGCGGCTCTCCTTACTGGGAAGCTCTCCTTACGGGGTGCACTCCCTGCGCGTGGGGCTCCCCTACGTGGGGGACACCCCTGGGTGGGGCGGCACTCCTTGCGTGCATCAGCACTGCGCATGGGCCAGCTCCACACGGGTCAAGGAGGCCCGGGGTTTGAACCGCGGACCTCCCATGTGGTAGACGGACGCCCTAACCACTGGGCCAAAGTCCGTTTCCCCAGCCAAGCATCTTATATCCAGCAAGACTGTCTTTCAAAAATGAGGCTGAAATTAGAATATTCACAGATAAACAGAAACTGAGAGAATTTCTAAGCAAGAGATCAGAATTTTAGGAAATACTAAAGGGTGTGCTATAGCTTGAAAAGAAAAGACAGGAGAGAGGGGCCTGGAAAAGAGTCTAGAAATGAAGATTATATCAATAAAAGTAACTAAAAGTATCAAAAGAGTGGTGAAAATAAGACAGATAAAACTCGCATAGTCAGGAATAAACTTAACCAATGATATAAAGCACTTGCAGTCAGAAAACTGCAACTCACTGTTAAAAGAAATCAGAAAAGGCCTAAATAACCGGAAGAACAGTCCATACTCATGGGTTGGAAGACTAAATATCATTAAGATGTCAATTCTACTCAAACTGATATATAGATTTAATGCAATCCCGATTAAAATCCAGCAGCATTAAAGAAAAAATTGAAAACACGATGATTAAATTTATTTGGAAGAGTAAGGAGTCCTGAGTAGCCAGAAACATCATAAAAAGGAAAAGTGAACTCTCATCTTCAGACTTTAAATCATAATATCTACCTATAGTGGTAAAAACAGCATGGTACTGGCCTAAAGACAGACACAAAAGACCAATGGAACCAAATTGATGGTTCTGAAACAGACCCTCACAGGTATGGTCAAGTGATTTTTGACTAGCCTGTCAAACTCATACAGCTCGGGCAGAACAATCCATTCAACAAACGGTGCTGAAAGAATTGGACGTCCATAGCCGAAAGAAGGAAAGAGAACCCCTGTCATACCTTATCCAAAAATTAACTCAAAATAGATCCTAAGACTAAAAATAGAAGCCAGAACCATAACACTTTTGGAAAAAAATTACTGGAAAATATCCTCAAGACCTGGTGGTAGGTGGTGGATTCTTAAAGGAGATAAGAGAAGGACTGAGTGTATTACTGATGTTTAATGTATGTAGAAGTTTTAATTAGCTTTACTGTAAAAGTGTGGAAATGAACAGAGTAGATGGTAACACATAGTGAGTAATAGCTAGTTTATAAATGGGGATGTGACTGAAAATGGTAGTCTAGTCACGTAAATGCCAATTGACAGAATGCTTGGCAATAATCTAGGAACTGGATAGCACAGTAAACCAAGAGGTGGATGAGAATTGTGGTTGTTGGTACAGATAGATGCTAGAGTGTCCTTTGTTAGCTAGAACAAATGTACATCACTACTGCAGGGTGCTGGGAATGTAGAGAAGTTTGGGAAATATACAGCTAGAGTGACCTATGGACTGTGGTTAGTAGTAACAATATATTCTTGCATCTATATAAAAGATATACTGTATTGATAATGAGACAGTATGGAAAATGTGAGCCAAATGTACACTACGGACATGATAATAATCAGATGATTTTTTTTATCTGTAGCAAATGACACACCACATTGTGGTATGTTGATGGAGGGGTGCTGTTTGGGAATTCTGTACATGTGCATGATTGTTTTATAAGTTTACAACTTCTGTCATTAAAAAAAAGTATTTTAAAAATAATAATAGGGGGAAACGGACTTTGGCCCAGTGGTTAGGGCGTCCGTCTACCATATGGGAGGTCCGCGGTTCAAATCCCGGGCCTCCTTGACCCGTGTGGAGCTGGCCATGCGCAGCGCTGATGCGCGCAAGGAGTGCCGTGCCACGCAAGGGTGTCCCCCACGTGGGGGAGCCCCACGCGCAAGGTGTGCGCCCGTGAGGAAGGCCGCCCAGCGTGAAAAGAAAAAGCAGCCTGCCCAGGAATGGCGCCGCCCACACTTCCCGTGCCGCTGACGACAACAGAAGCGGACAAAGAAACAAGATGCAGCAAATAGACACCAAGAACAGACAACCAGGGGAGGGGGGGGGGAATTAAATAAATAAATAAATCTTTAAAAAATAATAATAATAATAATAATAGGGTGGGTTGGGGGAAAAACACACCAAATGAAAGATAAGGACTATGATTAGTAGTAAGAGTGCAACGTTCTTTCATAGTTCGTAACAAACGTCTCATGACAATGTAGGGTGTTGGTGGAGGGTTGATGTATGGCACCCTTGTATGATGTTATGCGGGTTTGCTTTGTAAGTTCACAACTTTTACTATACACTTAATTGTTTATGTATGTTCATATATTATATAAATGATATAAAGATGATAATAATCAGATTGGTTAGGGGAAAAGGACTTTGTTTAGTAGTAATATTTTGACAATGCTCTTTAATCATTATTTTAAAAGGTTTAAAAACAATGCAAGTTATTGGTGGTAGGGTGAGATGTTATATAGTTTGTTTGGTTTTACATATGTTTGTTTTGTAAGTCCACAACTATTATACACTTACTGTTTATGTATGTTTATGTATGAGTGATAAACTTCAATAAATTTTTTTAAAAAATTTTTGATTAAAAAAAAACAAAAAAACACCCAAAATAGAACATACCTTCATCCATCCCATTTAGTTGTCAGTGAAATCTGAGAGGAACTCTGTTGGTCTACAATTTTTGCCTTAGTAGAAGGGGGAAAGATATAGAGGTTTATGTAAACCAAACTCCAAAAAACACTGGCATTGACCTAAGAAATGCTTTGTACAACAGATATGTTATGCTTACTGCAGTCAAGAAACAGGATTTGTAAGGAAACTAGTTGATACTATCATCTCACCTGAGGTAAATTTTGCACTATTATTCTCATTAGAAAATCCTGAGTACTAAAATGTATGACACAAATTTAAATAGTGATGCAAATAAGGAACTCATTTGACACTTGATTATCTTAAATAATATCAAGTCTTACAACAAATATTTCATACTACACAACACACATAAAATGGCTAAGTTGAGACAGTTCTGGTGGTCTCTGTAAAGATTATTAATAAAATCAAGGATTTCACTTGAAAAAAGAAAGTTATTTTAACTGAGGCAGAACATGAAAGTGCTTCAGTGTGGAAGTATGGAGGTCAAACAGCCTACATCATGACACAGGTGACTAAAAGCTCTAAATCCCAATCCCTTATCTGTAGACCCTGGATTATTAACACCCTCATAGATAGGAACGTGAGGTAGAATGTTTTGCATTCAGAGTAATTAGCTGGCTTTGTAGCACTTCCAAAGATGACCAGTAAGGTTGTATGTTTGAAGAACTATTACAAATATTATAAATACCATTTTATGGAATACCATTATGGGTTTTAATATATTTTTGTGCTGTAATTACTACATTTCCTCACTTGTGAATTGGTTATTCATGACCATTGCCCACTTACTTATAATACCATTTGAGCTCTTTTTTATACCCAATATACTGAAACTTTTATAGTCACATCACTTCAAGTACTTTTTCCAGTTTATTCTTCATCTTTTCATCATGTTCTTTTAAATTAATTTGATGTATTGTTGAGTGGTCTTTCCCTTTAATTTCTATCAACACTTCTATTTTTAAGTGTAGCTTTCCTCCCTTCAGCAGTGTTGAATATATATTTCCATCTTTTTCATTTACGTTTAACTCTTGTAATTCACATAACAAAAAGTAGATACATAGAAGTGAGAGAAGTATACACAGACACACCAGAAAAATATAAAGAGATGGAGAGTAAAACAAAAGGTCACATGTATTTCTCAGCAAAATGCTCTATTAAACTTTTACAGATTTTCTATTAGAAATTTAATATAACTGGAGTAATTATGTTCATTTTGCAGAACAGACAGCTTATAATTAACCACAAGAGGGCAGTGTTTATCAAGCAAAACCTCATACCATTAAAACTGTTCATGGAAATACAAAATGCAATTTTTAAAAACTATTTCATAACAGACTATGAAAAACTGTTAAGATTTAAAATCAGCACTACCCAGAATTAAAGTAAATAACATAAATTAGTGTTGTTGTTCTTTTTTTAAGGTTTTATTTATTTCCCTCCCCCACCCCGCCATTGTCTACTCTCTGTGTCTGTTCCCTGTGCATTCTTTCTGTGTCTGTTTGTATTCTCACTAGGCAGCTACGGGAACCGATTCTGGGACCTTCTGGAGTGGGAGAGAGGCGATCTTTCTCTTGCGCCACCTCAGCTCCCGGTTCTGCTATGTCTTCTCATTGTCTCCTCTGTGTCATCTTGCTGTGCCAGCTTCTCCGCGTCGGCCAGTACTCCTGCATGGGGCAGCATTCCGCATAGGCCAGCTTGCCTTCACCAGGAGGCCCTGGACATCGAACCCTGGACCTCCTATATGGTAAACAGGAGCCCAACTGCTTGAGAAACATCCATTTCCCTAAATTAGTTTTTAAAGTGTTTGTAATACATCTACTTCTCTGCCTGTGGATTATCAAAATCTGCTCATAAAAAGGATACGAAAATTATATTTTATGAGTACTCAAGAATAATCTATGTCACCCCTAAGATTCCAGTTTGGCTTAAACCTGAGTAATGCCAGTATTATTATTACCGCATTTATTAGTTCACTCCAGATACGCATAGATGTGTAGTCTGGAATTTTTTTGTAATCTACATAGTTTTACTTTTTTTTTTTTAAGATTATTTATTTCTCTCCCCACCCCACCCCCATTGTCTGCTCTCTGTGTCCATTTACTGTGTGTTCTTCGGTGTCTGCTTGTATTCTCATTAGGTGGCTCCAGGAACTGATCCTGGGATCTTCCCAAGTAAGAGAGAGGCGATCATTCTCTTGCACCACCTCAGCTCCCTGTTCTGCTACATCTCTTATCGTCTCTCCTCTGTGTCTCTTGTTGAGTAATCTTGCTGCACCAGCTCTCCAGGATGGCTAGCACCTCTGCATGGGCCAGCACTCTGCATGAGCCAGCTCTCTGCACTAGCCAGCTTGCCTTCACCAGGAGGCCCTGGGCATCGAACCCTGGACCTCCTATGTGGTAAATGGGAGCCCAACTTCTTGAGTCACATCTGTTCCCCTTATTTTACTTTTAAAATATCCAAATAAAATGCTAATCTTTCTAGATTTATATCAGTATGAAACAGTTTATTTTCTGCCCAAAAGCTTTAATTGGGATAACAAATACCACAGTGGAGGATAAGCTCATCCAGGAGTATAACAAGTGGGAAGAGATGAGGGTCTGTACATAGAACCCTGAAATATGCTGATGTTTAAGAGTCAGAGAAAGAAAAACTAGCATGTACACCAAGAAGTGATGAGGGGGATAGGAAGCAAATCAGAAGAATATGATACCTCAGAAAAGACAAAACATTCTAAAAAAAAAAAAAAATGAAGTGGTCAAGGGCATTAAAAAAAAGGTCTAGAAACTGAAATAACAGAGAAGTAGCCAACGTACTTAGCAACAAGGGATCTTTACTTAGCACTACACATTCAGATTCCATTTAATCAGGAGAGAAATCAGACTTAGGTTTGTTTAGCACTTGAATGGAAAAGTATGGAAGTACCAACAGAGAAGGACAACTCTACCTGGAACAGTGAAGCGAACAGGATTGATGGTAGCTTGAAGGAAAATGTGCAATTAAGGAAGAACTGATTGGACAAATGCACTTGTGTGTTTTTTTTTAAAGATTTTTTTTTTTACTTATTTATTTCTCTCCCCTTCCCATACCCCCCCCACCCCAGTTGTCTGCTTGCTGTGTGTTCTTCTGTGTCCGCCTGTATTCTTGTCAGCGGCACCAGGAATCTGTGTCTCTTTTTGTTGTGTCATCTTGCTGTGTCAGCTCTCCGTGTGTGCGGGTCCACTCCTGGGCAGGCTGTGCTTTTTCCACACAGGGTGGCTTTCCTTATGGGGCGCACTCCTTGTGCATGGGGCTCCCCTACGCAGGGGACACCTCTGCGTGGAACAGCACTCTTTGTGCACATCAGCACTGTGCGTGGGCCAGCTTACCACACAAATCAGGAGGCCCTGGGTTTGAACTCTGGATCTCCCATGTGGTAGGCAGACGCTCTATCAGTTGAGCCAAACCCGCTTCCTTGAATGTGTTTCATTGAACCAGGAGAAAAGGAGATAGAAGTATTGCTGGATATCCCAATTCTTCTCATCCACACACAACAGGAGAAGCACATAGATTCAAACACAGTCTTTGCTAAATCCCTCAGTATCCTAATTTGGGCTACATCAATCTGACACTTAAGAAAAAAATTAATTCAGAGGATGCAATATCCTTCACCTAACAAACTCTATGTGAATTGAGGAGCCGAATAGATGAGAATAAGGTATACATGGGATTTATACAAAAGGGATAATTAATAAAGCTAAACATCTTAAGAGGAGAGAGTATCTATTGATCACTACATCTCTTTTTTTTTTTTGAACGATTTATTTTATTTTTTTACTTTTTTAGATTTATTTATTTCTCTCCCCTTCCCCCACCCCCACCCCAGTTGTCTATTCTCTGTGTCCATTTGCTGTGTGTTGTTCTTTTTGTCCGCTTCTGTTGTCAGCAGCATGGGAATCTGTGTTTCTTTTTGTTGCGTCATCTTGCTGCATCAACTCTCCGTGTGTGTGGCGCCATTCCTGGGCAGGCTGCACTTTCTTCGGCACTAGGCAGCTCTCCTTACAGGGCGCACTCCTTGCGCATGGGGCTCCCCTACACAGGGGACACCCCTGCGTGGCAGGGCACTCTTTGTGCGCATCAGCACTGCGCATGGGCCAGCTCCAAACGGGTCAAGGAGGCCCGGGGTTTGAACCGCGGACCTCCCATGTGGTAGGCGGATGCCCTAACCACTGGGCCAAGTCCGCTTCCCACTACACCTCTTTTCTGAGATGCACTCTGGTTTCTGTACATCAGACTCTCCTTGTTTCTCTCCTACCTCTCTATGAGCAACTTCTTCAGTCTCTACCAACTTTTAATGTCAATCTCAATTTCTATTCTCCTTGGACATTTTTATCCTCCCCATGACTTCAAAAATAAGTATGTTCCTACAGCAGCACCCTAAACGTACATTTCAGATAGTGCCTACCACACTGTATTTATTATAACTGTACTTTAAATTATGTTTTTCCATTGGTATGTAAGCTCCACTTGCATGTCTAGTGCTTATCATATGGTAAGTCTAAAACATTAACGGATTTGGCTCAACTGATAGAGTGTCCGCCTACAACTTAGGAGGCCCAGTGCTCAAACCCAGGGCCTCCTGACCCTTGTGGTGAGCTGGCCCATGTGCAGTGCTGATGCACACAAAGAGTGTCATACCACGCAGGCACATAGGGGAACCCCACGCACAAGGAGTGTCCCCCCGCAAGTAGAGCCACCCTGTGTGAAAAAAGCACAGCTGGCCAGGAGTGGCACCACGCTTGTGGAGAGGTGATGCAGCAAGATGACGCAACAAAAAGAGAGACAGATTCCCCGTGCCACTGAGAATACAAACGGACACAGAAGAACACGGTGAATGAACACAGAGAGCAGACAACGACAGGAGGGGGACGGGGAGAGAAATAAATTAAAGAAATAAATCTTAAAAAAAAAATAAAACATTTGATAGTTGGCTGATGGAATTAGGAAAAAAGCAGCAGGATTAGCATTAGACAACAGTAAATATGCCTCTTTAAAAAAAAACAGAAAAGGTATTAAAAAATGCAAATACGATTAAGTTTGTAGATTCAAGTATAGAAACAAGTTTAATAAGGACTGAGAATATTTAAACGCAAAATCTATGGCTATATAGAAAAGATAACAGAGGCTAGCTTTTTAAACTGTGGGGCAGCGGTCCCTCAATTCTGAACAACTCTATCAATTCACTCCTATTTTGTCCATTCCTAATGTGGGTTCTTTTTACCTTCTTATCTAAGAAGTCTGGCTGTGCACACTCCCTAGTTTAAGCAAAAACTCCCACAACCTAAAATTTCCCCAAACTCTGAAAATTTGACAGAAAGCAATTATTAAGTACCACATACTGTTGTAAATGCTTTACATCTATGCCCATTTAATCTTTATAGTAAACTGAGGTAGAGACTGTATTCCATTTGTTCAAATGTGAAAACCAAGACACAGAGAAGTTAAATAACTTGCCCAAGGCCACAGTGGCTAGTAAGTCATAGAGGACAAGCATCCTTGCTCCTAAGCACTATATAATACTGCCTCTCAATGAGTTCCACATCCACACTACCACTAAAATTAACTCTTACTTTAACAAATATTTATTAAGCACTTAAGTGCCAAAACCTGGGGATACAAAGATGAATAAGAAACAAGCACTGTACTTCTCAACCAGGATAGAAAAAAAGTAGGAGGGGGGACTATAATACGAGAAGAAACATTGAAGACATAAAGTACTACATACAGAAGCTAAGATAAAGAACATTTAATTCTTACATAAAAATTAAGTAATATTTCAAATAGAGAAATTTATATAAACAAACACTTATGAACTAACAAGTTTTGACAAATCTGCAATGAGAAATGAATGAATTTACCAAAAAGAAATGTTCTAAACCTTGACTGAGGTGGTGGTTACAGAGGTGTATATATTTGTCAAAACTCACTCAACTGTACACTTAAAATGTGTGCATTTTACTATATGTAAATTATACCTCAAGAAAGCTAAGAATATCTCAACTAAGTTTTTTGTTTTTTTTTAATAAAAGCAAAAGGAATGGTAGAAAAATAGACTAACTACCCTCCCCTAAATTCAAGAGTAAGCCAAGTTAGGGAAGTAAAGAAATTTGAAAATGGATTAGGATGGAAGTTATGATTTGGATTAAACTGGATTTATTAGTACTTGAAAATTAGAGGGGTGAGGAGGTGACAGCCAAGAGAAAAGGCTGAGGGGGCAGAAAGAATAACATTCTCTGCTCGGAAAAAAATAAATATATCCTCAGGAAAAAAGATATTGCATCCACTGTATCCATCCAACAAAAAGAGGAAGCCAAGAACTGTTCTACATACCAGGGATACAAAACAGTAGACAATATACAGCTAATCCATGTTTTTAGGGAGGTTAGCACTCTTTTGTAGAAACAGTCAATAAATAATTAAGCAAAAAAAATTTTTTTCAGATAGCGGTAAAGTAGAAAATAAAACAGGGTGATGTGACTGACAGTAAATAGGGAGGGAGACAATTCAGTTGTAGTCAGGCCTCAATACCTACCCAATATTTAAGCTGAGAGTCAAATGGTAAGAGCCAAATGGCATTTAAGGGCCAAACATAAAAGTCTATTTAAGGGAAACGGATGTAGCTCAAGTGATACGGGCTTCCACCTACCCAGGTTCAATCCCTGGGGCCTCCTAGAGAAAAAGAAGAAGAGAAAACATGCCTGCACAGCGAGCCAATGCCCGCAAAGTGAGCCAAGTGCCTGCGTGGTGAGCCGAGCACCCACATGGCGAGCCAAGTGCCCACGCAATGGCCGAGTGCCTGTGTGATGAGCCAATGCCCATGCAAGTGAGTCACGCAGCAAGATGATGACACAATAAAAAGAGAGACAAAGGTGAGAATCAAGGTGAAGCGCAGCAGAGACCAGGAACTGAGGTGGTGCAATTGACAGGGAACCTCTCTCCACATCAGCGGTCCCCAGGATCAAATCCTGGTGAATCCTTGAGGAGAAAGATAAAAAGAAAAATAGATACAGAAGATCACACGGCGAATGGACACAGACAGCAAAAATGGCAGGGCGGAGAAGGAGCAGGGGAAGAACAACAATAAAGAGTTTTTTTTAAGTCTATTCAAGCTTAAAAGACACAGAAAATAGTTCATTTAATCCCATGGAAAATAAAATTCAAACCCAATAATAAACATATCATCGTGGTGGTTTTACCCTTAAAAAACAGAAAGTGGTATATTAAAAGTAAAAATATTAAAAGTTATAAAGCGAAAAACTTCCTTACCACCTTGACTCTCACCTCCTATTCCCATCAATTCCTTCCTCAGATACTTATCAGTTTTTCGTTTATCCTTCTAGAGGTTAAGCAATCACAAATAACAGGAATATATTTTTATTTCCCAGTTTTGTACACAAAAGACAAGTTATACACAATACTAGGGTTTTTTCCCCCCAATTAATATATCTTACAGGTTTTTACTTGTATGTATATACAAAACATCTGTTCCTTTTTACAGTTGTATAATATTCAATTGTATAGACAGACTATAAAGTAGAAGCAAATAGTGCCCTACATCACATGCCCTCAGCCCTCTAATGAATTCACCCATAGTTGCAGTGGACAGTTCCCACTCCCACTGACAGTGTCCCACCTCATACTGATAGCAATCTATCAAGGTCCCAAGAGTTTCTGCATTTTTCTGCCTCAGGGCCTTCTCTGAAATCAAGGGAGCCACAGCAGCAACAAAGCAGCCCAGAAAAACAGGAGAATTAGTAACTTAGAGGCAACCCTCAACTATGGGGAGAAGGGATGGAGGGAATTGGTGGATAAATGTTCCAGAATGTCTTAAACGACCCTGTGGTTTAAGAATGGGGGGGGGGGGGGGGAGGGATGAGGGAGTGTGCAAGGCACACAGACATTTTTATCAGGGCACCTTTAATCTCTTCGAATCTGAACCTGAAGTTAACAACCGTTGGTCACTTTGGGCTCTTCATGCTGGTAGACAAGCAGGTTAAAAAAAAAAAAGGTTATTATAATGTCACAAATAACTGACCCTAGTAGCTACATTTGCTGCTACATCACAAGAGCAGGAAGGAGAAAGCCCGAAATCCATGAGATTCCCAGGGTACCCCTCTGGCTTCCATACCTAGTATTAACACACACTGCAGCAGTCACGGCTTGGTAAGCCAAAGGCAACCAAGAGCTCAGACTCCCTCAGTGTTGATGATCTGGGTCACTCTTTCAGGGAAACAAGCTGGGCTAGCTGTAAGCTGGTCCACAGTGAGAGAAATCTAGAATGGGTACTGGTGGAGGACGATGATGAATATCAATATATGGCCTTGGAATCAGCTGCCACAACAGCAACTATAACTTATTCCATTAACCCTCCTGTAATAAGTTGTTTTAAGAGACTGATGCCAACCTCCATCTTGGTGATAAGAATAAGCTGAATGTGGAGCAAGCTTTGGAAGGAGCAGACTAGAACAGATTCTTTCAGTGCCCTGTAACACATCCCCCTTCAGCACGTCCTCTCCCTTGATTTCTACTGTATCTCTGGTAGACAGTTCCTCTCATACATCATGCCCTCACTCATGTTGGTTATCAGGCCACCCTGATATAAAATTCCAGTAAAATGAAGCAGACTAATATATACAGTACAAAAATGGAATTGTTATATATTTAATCACAGACTATAGTTAAAATATTAGTGTAGGGAAGCAGACTTGGCCCAGTGGTTAGGGCGTCCGCCTACTACATGGGAGGTCCGCAGTGCAAACCCCAGGCCTCCCTGACCCATGTGGAGCTGGCCCATGCGCAGCACTGATGCCCGCAAGGAGTGCCGTGCCATGCAGGGGTGTCCCCTGCGTAGAGGAGCCCCACGCACAAGGAGTGCGCCCCGTAAGGAGAGTGGCCCAGCGTGAAAGAAAGTGCAGCCTGCCCAAGAATGGTGCCGCATACACAGAGAGCTGACACAACAAGATGATGCAACAAAAAGAAACACAGATTCTCGTGCCGCTGACAACAACAGAAGTAGACAAAGAAGACGCAGCAAAAAGACACAGAGAACAGACAACGGGGGCAGGGGAGAGGAAGGGAAGAGAAATAAATAAATAAATCTTAAAAAAAAAAAAGTTAGGGTACATCTCTCATCCCACCCTTCCTTCTACTATAATTCTCATCCATGATGACAGAACAGAAATAAGAGTACATGAATTAGAAATCAGTAAGACTGATTTCAAAGTTATACCAAACTTTAAACTCTTCAGAAATATTCCATTTTTCCTCCAAATCACTTATGGAATGGTTAGAAAAAACGGATCGCTTATTAGAAAACCTCAAAAATAAAAATCCATAGTGTTCAAACCGTATTTTCTGATTGTAATGCAATGAAATCATAAATTAACAAAAGTAAAATAATTCCTTAATATTGTTTTTAATCTCTACCAAGTAAAAAAAATTGGATCAAGAAGGAAATGATACCTAGACAAGAGATTTAGGTGAAAGGTACAACTATTGAAAAGAAGGAAGCAATTTTCTTTTCCCCAGGACTGACATTTTATTTAATTTAAATAGTTTCATTTTTAATTCCTTTCTAAATTCTGATGGCAACATTAAATGGTATTTTAAAGGAGGATAATTTATATAACACCAGATTTTCCTTCTAAAGTGTATTTATTTATCCATACTTGTTTTCATCCTTGCCATGAACATAACACTAAGACAATAGATAAGATCATCATTTTGTGTTTAAATGTTTGAGTTAACATTCAATGTTATTTTCTGATTGCTCCAAATCTTTGTTTAGAACTGCTTTTAAGAAAAACTAGACTCTCTGCAGAGACCCAGGCTTACTCCTCAGACTTTCCCCCTACTAGAAGCTGAGCTGCTGCAAAGCTGTGATGCCACATGGAAGCCAAGCCATATCTTACACACGGCCCCTCTGGCCAGCCAGGTGCTTCAGATGGGAGTTGTCCCCAGGCCAGCACGAGCAGCTCAGCCATCAGCAGCAGCCCCCCCACCTGCCCCTGGCTCAGCTGCTGCAGCTACCGCAGTAGTCAGGTCTGATGGCCCAGATGGCAACCACTGCAGCTGCTGTGACTGTGGGCTTTGCCGTTGGGCACACACTGGGCCATGCCATCACTAGGGGCTTCAGTGGAGGGAGGGATGCTGAGTCCTCAAGGCCTGACATCACTTACCAGGAGCCTCAGGGAGCCCGCCAGCATACCAGCAGCAGCAGCAGCAGTTTGGCCCTTGCCACTATGAGATGAAGCAGTTTTTGGAGTGTGCCCAGAACCAGGGTGACCTTAAGCTTTATAAGGGTTTCAGGGAGGTGCTGAAGCAGTGCTGATTTGCAAATGGATTAGCCTAATCAAGAAGTTGAAAATGAAGAAATGGAAAGTCTGCTCTTAGGACCAAGCTAATTTATTGTACAACTAAAACTGATAGTGAAAGTATAAAGTATAAAACCACCAGTTAAATCTCTCCTCTATCAGTAAGTTTTCTTGCTTCAGAGTCGCAGTGGAAGAGGGTGTTCTTACCGTATAGAAATCCACTGAGATAGTATAGATTTGGGGGCTGGACAAATGTTTGTGTGACCTCTTTAAATCAGTTGCCATGATGCTATTATCTGTGAACTAATTAAAATCGATTTTCTTCCAAAAAGAAAAAGAAAAACTAGAATATGGCCAACATACTAGATTTTCAACAACAATCATTGTTTATATAGATGTAACTTCTAATCTATTGAATTAATATCACATCAGATTCTTACAAAATTCATCATTCAGTATACACAGGGCGCTTCAAAATTCTACATTGTTATCCTACATAATAATTTCAGTAGTAAAACTTCTTCAAAATTCTTAATTCTCTGCTGAATTGTATGCTTAAGGGTCCATATAAAGTATGTTATTTTCCACTATGAGTTTTCTGGTTTGAAATCAGCTGAAGACTTTCCAAAACTGACTTTAGGACTGCTGTCTCCTCAGCATAAGAAAATTAATGCTAAGGAATAAGTGATCACTGAAGACATTCCCTCATTCATGACTCCTATATGAGTTTTATAGAGAGTAAATTCTTACTTGCCCTACAAGCACTGCTATAAGAAGCAAGCAATTTATTATTTGAAGATGACTTTCTCCTTTCTCTTAAACTAATAGATTTTTTTTTACCATATTTAAATGATTGTAACAAATATCTGAGTATCTACTAGACTGCTATTACCCGGTAAGTTCTCTAAAATATGGCTGTATTATGACTATCCAAATTTGTAGCCTACTCTCCTCAATATAGTACCGTCACTGGATTCAGTTAATCCAGTTCCACTGTCTCTCAAAACTGATTTTCACCTATACCTTTTGGAATGTACCGCTTCTCAGTTAAAATGCCCTTTTCTCCCCAGGCCCATATCAAATACTTATCCTTTTCTAAGAGTGCAGACCCTTCTGACAGTCTGATAGGAGCTATGAAGACTCTTCAGAAAAATGCATAGTTTTCATGGTTAGTTTCTGTGGAACCACAGACCACATGAAGCATTTTTTTGGGGGGAGGCACCACCTCCTTCACTCTCCATCTATGTGGTAGGAAACAACACAGTCAGCAGAGCAGTCAGCCAGTAAGCACTTTCTTTGCTCTAGGCAACGGTAATTGATTTAGAAAAAGGCAGATAATTCAAGCCAAGGTTAAAGAGGCACAATAAGAGGTAAAGAATTTTTTACTCCAGCAACCACTGGACTTAAACCTGAATGATATGAAACTGAAGTTGCTAACAGCATTCCTGTACTACACAGAAACTGAGAATCAAACCAACATCCCAAGGCCAAACAAAAAGAGAAAAACAAAATCTTGATAATGCCTTTAAACACTGAATCCAACCATACCTGAAGCTCTCCTCCAGATTTTTCAGTGACACCAACCAGTAAACTCCCTTTTCTTCCTTCTACTCTTTCAGGAATACATTTTCAATCATTTTCAATCACTCTGAATCAAAACAGTCCTAACAGAGATAAAGCCCATTCCTAAATCAAGATTAGTAACTCCCGGAGTACAAATCGATATTCTGAAATCCATCCGTATGGGCGAACAGAAATAAAGCTAATTATGATGAACAGGCTGGCAATAATCAGAGTCTACTAGTCACAAAAAGCTTTTAACACTACTAGCAAAAAACCTAGTTTTAAGTTTTTAAATTTAAGTTTGTAAATTATTGAATTAAACGAGAAAATACTCCCAGAAACCAGCCAAAGCAATACCCCGAAGTTACCAAGACAAGTCAATTGTCTCAGGACTGCAAAGTTTCCTGGATGTCAAAGAAAATCGGGGCATCTACCTGCCTGCACAAAAGACCAAAACTCAGATAAAAACCTTCAGATAAACTCTTACCGCTTCCAGGATATTTCTGAAACACCTTAGATACTCAAAGTGGACAATTACGGCAATTACTTATTAATTTTTATTGATCCCAATTATTTTAATCTCTTACTCTTGACTCCACATAATAGAATATCTCTATTCACTGGGCAAAATGGCCAAGGTTTTAATGGCAGAACTAGAAGAAAGCCTCCTGAGGAGAAAAGGCAATTAACCAGATAATGTCCTTTTGGGAGAAAACAGAGTTTTCTCGCTGGTTGATACTCCCCCCATCATAATGAAGAAGTACAATGATTTCTACTTAAAGCTCCACTTCAAATATGGAATAAAATACCTTTTTTTTTACTGTCCCCTGCATAACTGAAAAGAAAAAAAATGCATTATTAAGAGAGAACTTTGGGAAGTGGACTCGTCCCAATGGATAGGGCGTTCGCCTACCACATGGGAGGTCCGTGGTTCAAACCCTGGGCCTCCTTGACCCGTGTGGAGCTGGCCCATGCATAGTGCTGATGTGCGCAAGGAGTGCCCTGCCATGCAAGGGTGTCCCCCGCATAGGGGAGCCCCACATGCAAGGAGTGCCCCATAAGGAGAGCCACCTAGCGCAAAAGAAAGTGCAGCCTGCCCAAGAATGGCGCCACACACTCGGGGAGCTGACACAATGAGATGTCACAACACCAACAACAACAACAAAAAAGAAACACAGATTCCCAGTGCTGCTGATAAGGATAGAAGCAGTCACAGAAGAACACACAGTGAATAGACACAGGGAGCAGACAACGGGGGGCGGGGGGGGGGAGAAATAAATAATAAAAAAAAAAAGAACTTTACTGATAAATGGGGAAAATTTGCACAATAGAAGGCAAAGAAAAGAAAATACAACCTGCAGTCATATTTATATGAACAAGCATCTGACTCTCACAATGACCTTGTAATATTAATACTTCCTCCCTTCTCTGGCTTCTGCCCTGCCTAACTTCCCATCAAGCTGACAGGAGGTCTGGAAAACTACACCAGGAGTTCACCCAAGGAAGAAAAGGCATCCATTCCTCCACAATCAACAAACAGAATATTTTCTCCTCAAGGTCAGGGGCCACATAGTACACACTAATGACTATCCATCCACAAACTAAAGCAAGGTTAAGTAGGGGGAAACTTTTAAAAAAAACTTACACTGAAATATCAGTGGTAGTTGTCACTGGGTGGTAGGTTCTCCTTTTTCCCTCTACTTTTTGTATCATGTGCCAAGTATTGAAATACTGAAAAATATTTCATTTTTATATAGTCAAATCTTGTCATTTATGGACTCTGTCTTTGTCATATATTTTTCTCAAAGAATGACAAAATACAGAGCCATATGAGGAAAAATACCAAATGTGACTACATAAAAATGAAAAACTTGGTATGGTATGCTGTGTGTGTGCATGTTTACACACAAACTTACATACACGAACCCATAAACAAAGTCTAAAGAAAACCAAGAAAAAATAATCAGAAAACATATCACAAACACACAGAGGTGTTAAGAATCAATGAGAAAACCACAAACAACTTAAAAAAAGGACTGTTAAAGGATAAAGTGACAGTTCGGAGAACTGGAAATATCAATAAAGTTCATAAAAATGGAAATATCAATGGTCAATGAACATCTAAAAAGATATTCAACCACAACCATAAAAATCAAAATCAAAATTAAAAACATTTTTTAATCTACTGAATTGGGAAGAGGGAAATGGACTTTTATTTTTTTCATTATAGCCTTAAGCTTCAGGGATTGTCATGAGCATGAGTTATTTTACTGTAAACAAATATATTTATACAGTCCTACCCCTATCCGGCCACTGTGTTCCACCTTAAGTACTCACCTTCCTGATGTTTAATTCTATGGCTTCATTTTTTACATTCAAAATATCAACCCTGTTTTGAAGCAGAGACATACTTTTTTTTCCTTCTCAAAATGATTAAATTTCTCAATACCTCTTGTACAATCATCCTTCTCCCATTTATTCAAAATGGAAACTTAATCATATACTGAATGTTTAAAATGTAAAGTCAATGGACTTGAAGGCCATACTATTCACCAGTCTTGTCTATTTCCACATCAGTATCATGTTACATTACTCCTCACTGTATCTTGGCAATACATGTTAATATCCAGCAATACAAGTTATGTCTAAATACCCTTTTTAAGGAAATATTTTTTGTCTACCACCGATGAACTTTTTTTTTAGGTACCAGGGGCAGGGAATTGAACCCAGGACCTTGTATGTGGGAAGCCGGAGCTCAACCACCGAGCCAACTGGCTTCTCTGAGCTGGTTTTTATGTTTGTTTGTTGTTTGTTTTTGTTTTTTTAGGAAGCACCAGGGACCCAAACTTAGGTCTCCCATGTGGGAAGTAGGTGCTCAACCACTTGAACCACATCCACTCCCTTTTCCTGGGATTTTATAGTTTTCTCCATCTAGATACTGTACATTTCTTCTTCAATTTATTCCTAGATGGGAAATGGACTTGGCCCAGTGGTTAGGGCATCCGTCTACCACATGGGAGGTCCGCGGTTCAAACCCCGGGCCTCCTTGACCCGTGTGGAGCTGGCCCATGTGCAGTGCTGATGTGCGCAAGGAGTGCTGCGCCACGCAGGGGTGTCCCCCACGTAGGGGAGCCCCACACGCAAGGAGTGCGCCTGTAAGGAGAGCCGCCCAGCGCGAAAAAGAGTGCAGCCTGCCCAGGAATGGCGCCGCCCACACTTCCCGTGCTGCTGATGACAACAGAAGCGGACAAAGAAACAAGACGCAGCAAATGGACACAGAGAACAGACAACTGGGGGGGGGGGATTAAATAAATAAAAAAATAAAATTTTTTTTTTTTTTTAATTTATTCCTAGATGTTTTTCCTTTTTTTTTATTTTGGTAAATTACTAGTACCTAGGAAAGCCCTTGTCTTTTACATATTTACTTTAACAATTGCCTCTGATCAAAATCTCTCACAGGTTTTTAGCTGATACTTTGGTGATTTCTAGACAAACAATCATATTATATGCAAAGAACAAAATTTTGTCTCTTCTTTTAATGTTTAACCTCATTTACTTTTCAGGTCTAGCTACAACACTGGCTATAATTCCCAGAACAATAGTGATTAACAGTAGTAACATCAAATTCCTTTGTTATATTTTTAAGTTTTTCATAGATTTGTCTCCAGTGTTTCACAACTATCATGATATTGGCTGTTAGTTTAAAATATTCTTTCTTAAAACAAATCAATTTTATTGATATATATTAAAGTATACAATTCATGCAAAGCATACAATCAACGGTATGTGGTATAATCACATAGTTGTGCATTCATCAATTTAATCATAACATTTTTATTATTTCAATAACAAAAACTCATCACCTCTCAGTCACTCTATCCTTCCCCTCTTGTGCACAGCTGCTATTCTGTTTCTGTCTCTCTAGTTTATTTGTTTTCATATTTTGTATAGATGGATTCAAGCAATATGCAGTATCTTACTTTTGTGTCTAAGTTTATTTTATAAAAGTAAACTTCTATGGAATTTTTTTTGTGTTTTATTGTAAATATGCTGAGTCTTATTTCTACTATTCCCAAGACTGCTCTTTTAGGAGGAAAATCAATTTATTTAAGTAAACCAGTCACATAGTCAACAATATCTAAATCTTCCATAAGCATACAGACATTTTTTCTAGTTAGGTTTACCTACCTGGGTATATATGTGCTTAACATTTTCTTTAAATCATATTTTTTTAAAATAATGCCTCCTTTGCATGGTTTAAGATAATCATATAGCTTGTTAGGGTTACACTAGGTACTATAATCAAATCCTAATATTTCATTCACTAACACAAAAAAGGTTATTGCTTATTCATTTAACAGTTCAATGCAAATATCCATGGTCAGTCAGCAGCTTTTCTCAATGAAACAGTTCAAGAAACTGGGCTCTTTCCAACATGTGGTTCCTCATGCCCTAACCCCTGGAGCTCTCTGCATCCAGGCAGGGGAAAAGAGCACAATGAAGAAAACATGCCATCTTCTTAAACACCCTGGCCAGAAACTGACACACATTACTTCTGCTCACAACCTACTGCAAAAATAGGCATATGGCACCATATAGGACACAAGGGGTTCAGGAAATAAATCCTTGTCTTGGTAGCTTCTCTATATACAGTTTTTCATCTTTGAACTAATTATTTGACGAAACAGAATAAAGAACACTGAACAAACAAGGGCAATCATACATTCTAAATAATGGCTGAGTTAAGACTTAAAATTTGGGAAGAGGACGTGGCTCAACTGATAAAGAGCGCCCACCTACCATATGGAGGGTCCAGGGATCAATACCCCGGGTCTCCTGACCCATGGGTAAGCTGGGCCATGTGCAGTGTTGCAGCGCCCAAGGAGTGCCATGCCACACAGGGGCGCCCACGCATAAGAAGTACGCCCTGCAAGGAGAGCGGCCCGTGTGAAAAAAGTGCACCCCACTGAGGAGTGGCGCCACACACACACAGAGTTAATGGAGCTAGATGACACAACAAAAAAGAGATGCAGTTTCCCGGTGCTGCCTGACAATACAAGCAGATGCAGAGAGAGCAGACAATAGGGGGGAAAGGGAGAGAAATAAATAAAATAAATCTTTAAATTAAAAAAAAGACTTAAAATTTAAATGTCATAATTTTCCCAAACCCCTGAGGGACTTAAACGGTTGTTTTTCTTAAAGTCCTGTCCATTCTCTGACACAAAGGGGAAGGATGATACTCAATGCATGTTACCTTCCACAGACCAGCACCAATCCAGAATCACTCCAGATTTCTGGTTAACTAGGTAGGGCATTCAGCATGAGAGGAGTAATTTGGGATGGGAAGAAAGTAAAAACCTCCATTTTCAGAAAACAGGGTTTACTTAATACTAGTACTGAACACATTCTCTCCCTAACTTGATCACCTACATCTCTCCTCCTCAATCACTCTACTCCTACTACATTGGCCTTAGTATTGCTGGCTCAAGGCAGGCACATTTCTGCCTCAGAGTCTTTGCACTAACTTTTCCCTCTCTGTAAACAGAATCTCTTCCCCCCAAGTAGCTGCAAAGCTCACTTATTTACCTCCTTCAAGTGTATGGTCAAATGTCACTTTCTCACTGAGGCCTTCCCTCAATACCCAATTTAAAATTGTATACTTCCCCAATTCCAACCTACTTCATTTTCCCCATACCACTTATCATAAACATATTAGGATGGAGCAAAAGTAATTACAGTTTTGGACTGTTGAAATCTGCTGTTTGATATTGGAATGCAGTCTTAAATAAATGTGGTTATGATATACAATCATTTCAACGTGCATTTCTCACTTTTTTTTTGCTAATGACTTATTACTTGCTGTTTATTCTATATTTACTTTAGACTATGGAAATGATGTTAGACAAAAAGCAAATTCGAGTGATTTTCACATTTGATTTCAAAATGGGTCGTAAAGCAGCAGAGACAACTCACAACATCAACAATACATTTGGCCAGGAACTGCTAAGAAACGTACAGTGCAGTGGTGGATCAAGAAGTTTTACAAAGGAGACAAGAGACTTGAAGATGAGGAGCATAGTGGTTGGCCATCAGAACTTGACAACGACCAACTGAGAGCAATCATTGAAGCTGATCCTCTTAACACTACACGAGAAGTTGCCAAATAACTCAACGTTGACCATTATGCAGTCATTCAGGATTTGAAGCAAATCGGAAAGGTGGACAAGCTTGATAAATGGGTGTCTCACGAGCTGATCGAAAATCAAAAACTATCATTTTGAAGTGTCGTCTACTCTTTTCTAGGCAACAACAATGAACCATTTCTTGATTGGATTGTGACGTGGGACGAAAAGTGGATTTTATACAACAACCAGTGATGACCAGCTCAGTGGTTGGACTGAGAAGCTCCAAAGCACTTCCCAAAACCAAACTTGTACCAAAAGAAGGTCATGGCCACTGCTTGGTGGTCTGCTGCCGGTCTGATCCACTACAGCTTTCTCAATCCTGGCAAAACTATTACATCTGAGAAGTATGCTCAGCAAATCGATGAGACGCACCAACCTGCAGTCTGCTTTGGTCAACAGAAAGGGCCCAATTCTTCTCTACAATGCCTGATCACAGGTCACACAACCAGTGCCTCAAAAGTTGAATGACTTGGGAAGCAGACTTGGCTCAACTGCTAGAGCGTCCGCCTACCACATAGGAAGTCCGGGGTTCGAACCCAGGGCCTCCTGACCTGGGTGGTGAGCTGGCCCACATGCAATGCTGATGCGCCCAAGAAGTGCCATGCCACACAGGGGTGCCTCACGTAGGGCGGCTCTCCTTATGGGGCACACTCCTTGTACATGGGGCTCCCCTAAGCGGAGGATACCCCTGTGTGGCATGGCACTCCTTGCGCCCATCAGCACTGCTTGTGGGCCAGCTCACCACACAAGACAGGAGGACCTGGGTTTGAACCCTGGACCTCCCATGTGGTAGCTAGACGCTCTATCAGTTGAGCCAAATCTGCTTCCCTGAAGCATGGATTTTTACACTACAGGAATAAACCAACTTATTTCTCACTGGCAAAAATGTGTTATTATAATGGTTCCTTTTTTGATTAATAAAGATGTGTTTGAGCCTAGTTATAATGATTTAAAATTCATAATCCAAAACTGCAATTCCTTTTGCACCAACCTAATATATAGTTTATTTACTTGACATATTATCTAACTTCTTCCTTTGCCCACAAACTGTTATGTTCTAGAATTTTTTTCCTGTTTCTTTGGGAATATATTCACAAATTCTAGAATAGTGCTTGGCATATAGAATGTGCTCAATAAATATTTGCTTAAAGAAATTAAATGCTCCACATATTGAATGTCAAGGTTTAGGATCTCCGAAGATAGAACACAGAGATTTAGTGTTTAACTGATCCTAACCCAAGCCAACCTAAGATGTTCACCAAAAAACTGTCCCCCCAACCTGCTTACAAATCTAAAGACTTGATAAAAAAGATGACAATATTGATAACGATACTCTATCTCCTGGTCTCTGCCTAAATCCTTTACCCTTTATGGAAAAAGCTAGAAAAGGTAACAGAAGAAAACTCTCTCCACCTCACCCCAGACTACATTAGTTTGGTGCCTTCTTTCACCTCATAGCAGCCATATCCTCCCCCTCTCCGCTTTGTCCACCTTCCAAAGGAAAACTGGGGAGTAAGGGGGAACCCTAACATTAAGAGCTCCAGGAGCTGGTAAAGGGGAGAGAATGACAAAGTGAATACAGGTAGAAACCTGAGTATTACAGAAAAAACTTCAGACCTATTTGTATGTTTAATTACTTAAGATATTTTAAACTTCTTTAATCACATAAAGCAATGCTATTATTTAATTATATGTGAACTTCCCAGCTATCATAACATTTAAGGAACAAGGATTACCCTTAAAATGTACCCACCATATGGGAAAACTGATGATGTAATACATTGCTCGTAATGTTGTAGATTGGTATAACCATTTAACAAAGCAATATATCAAGAAACAAATTACAAGTAACTATATTTCTAACATTTCTAAAGGAAATACTCCAAAACACAGGGATGGGTTCTTATTCTAGGTAAGATGGGGAAAGAGCATATACTACCCTATCACTCCCACAGAATATAGCTATGAAACCCGGGCAGAAAGCATGGAACAGGTGAGGTTTCTGAAAAGCAAATGGTAGCAGTCAGACTGGAGAAGAAGAGAATTCAAAGTACCACCAAACCAGCAGTGAGTTCATCATTTTCCCCCCTCCAGTATCTCTCAACACAGCCTAAAACCTAGAAGTGGGCATTAAAATGGATGGAGAGAGCTCCAGGAGAGTTGTGGCTAATGCTCAGACATAAAGTGGAAATCCTATTTTAATTTTTTTCCCTTTTCCTTTTTCCCCTTCTCTTGTTGCATCCCAGTACCCCAAGCAGTAATGATAACAGGGCAAGGAGGTGCCTCAAACTCTGACGGAAGGAAACCTTGTCCTCCAAATTGGAGAAGATGTGGTCCTAAGAGAGAGACAAAACTTGTTTTCTCCCCCCTCACTTCTCCTGCAGCATGGTCAAGGAAGGCATAGCTGTAGCTCATGCACAGCATTATCAGGATAAAGAAAAACCACAGCTTTCTGGCCAAACAGTTGAAAGGGAGTCCCAGGGAATCAGAGAGAACTGAAAAGAAGCAGAAATGGAGGAACTCATGAAAGCAACCCCATATGCTTGCTTATGAACCCCTGGGCTAACTCCTGAGCTTGCATATACATGGATTAGATACTGAAGAGTGTAAATAGATATTAATAGTAAGAACTGAACTATAAGATAGACCAGGAGTCAAAAATATTTTCTATGAAGGTACTGAGAGTATTAGGCTTTGCACTATACAGTCTCTGCCGCAAATACTCAACTATGGCCATTATAACATGAAAGCAGCCACAAACAATACATAAATGAATGGGCATGGCTGTGGCCCAATAAAACTTTATTCACAAAAATAGGCAGAGGCCTAATTTTAGCCCACATGCCAAAGTTTGACAATTCTTGGGGAAGACCACTGCCCAAATCCCAGATAGGCACATGGAAGGTGCACACAAGGGTCTTATCCTTTTTAGTACTAAAAAGGCTTTGAAAACTTAACTGATATTGGAACTGAAACCTAGAAAAGGTAGGTGAGAAGCTGAGGCCTGAACTCAACCATGTCAACTCTTTCTTTTTTTTTTAAAGATTTTTTATTTATTTCTCTCCCCTTCCCTGTCCACCCCCTCCCCCCCCAGCTGTCTGCTCTCTAGGTCCATTTGCTGTGTGTTTTTCTGTGTCCGCTTGCATTCTTATCAGCGGCACTGGGAATCTGTCTCTTTTTGTTGCACCATCTTGCTGCATCAGCTCTGTGTGTTTGCAGTGCCACTCCTGGGCAGGCTGCACTTTTTTCACAGTGGGTGGCTCTTCTTACAGGGCACACTCCTTGTGTGTGGGGCTCCCCCATGGGGGGGACAGCCCTGAGTGACATGGCACTCCTTGCATTACCAGAACTGCGCATGGGCCAGCTCATCACATGGGTCAGGAGGCCCTGGGTTTGAACCCTGGACCTCCCATATGGTAGGCAGATGTGTTCTATCCGTTGAGCCAAATTTGCTTCCCAATGTCAACTCTTTACCAAAACAAAACTATTAACATTATAGAATTTAAACAAGACCCAGGTCTCATAACATAATATTCAAAAGGGACTGAATGCAATTTAAATTTATTAGGTAAACAAAGATCCAGGACAATCTCAACTTAATTTAGGAAAAAGAACTCAAATGAGACAAATATAGAGATGACAGAGATAACAGAATTGAATGACAAAAACTTTAAAGCAACTGTTAAAAAATGTTCCAACAAATAAGAATAAATATTCTGGAAATGAATGGAATGACAAAAAGTCTCAGCAGAGAAGTAGAAGATATAAAGAACCAAGTGGAAGGGAAGCATGTGGCTCAAGCAGTTGGGCTCCTGTCTATAGGAGGTCCAGGGTTCAATTCCTGGGGCCTCCTGGTGAAGGCGGGCTGGCCCATGCAGCAAGATGGCCCACAGGGAGTGCTGGCCCATGCAGAAGTGCTGGCCGGCATGGAGAGCTGGCACACCAAGATGACACAACAAAAAGACACACAGTGGAAGACAATAAGAGACACAACAGACCAGGGAGCTGAGGTGGCACAAGAGACTGAGCACCTCTCTCCCACTCTGGAAGGTCCCAGAATCAGTTCCCAGTGCTGCCTACAAAGAAGATGACCAGCAGGCATAGAAGAACACACAGCAAATGTACACAGAGCTCAGACAGCGCGCACAAAAACAACAAGGTGGGGGGTGGGCAATAAATAAATAAATCTTTAAAAAAAAAAAGGAACCAAGTGGTAAATTTAGTAAAGTATAATAACTAAAATCTCTGAAACTCAGAATAGCTGAAAAGTAAACATAAAAATAGAGAAACAAAAATTATCTAATTTGAATGAAGAGAAAAAAAGATTGAATAAAAAAATAAATACTTCCTCAAAATTAAAAACTTTTGTGGGTCTAGGGGCACACAAAGAAAGTGAAGACAATTACATTATAGAATGGGAAAAGAATATTTGCAAATCATACATCTGATATGGGACTTGTGTCCAGAATGTATAAAGAACATTTACAAATTAACAAAACGCAAATAACCCAATTTAAAAATGCACAAAGACATGAACAGACATTTCTCCAAAGAAAATATACAAATGGCAAGTAAGCACGTGAAAAGATGCTCAACATCATTAGTCGTTAGGGAAATGCAAATCAAGATCACCATGAAATACAATCACAAATCAACTTGGGTGGCTTTTTTTTTTAAAACATGTGTTGCTGACAATGTACATAAAGGGTGCAGGGCTTCTGTCTGGGGTGAAGGAAAAGTTTTGGTGGTAGATAGTGATGGTAGCACATTGTGTATTTTATCAATCCCTCTGAAATGCAAGCTTGAGACTGGTTAAAATGGTACTTTTGTTATATACGTGTTTGTATATTAAAAAAAGAGAGACTAAAGAAACAAAAACAATTAACTGCCGTACATGATCCTGACTGGATCTGATAATGGAGAAAATGCCCATAAGGACATTAATGAAATAACAGGGGGAAAAAATGGACTATGGACTGTATGCTTTATATCAATGTTAGAGTTCTTGAACTTGATAGCTATATTTAAAGTGGTTACATAAGTGAGGGTCCTTGTTCTCAGGAAATATAAATGAAAGTATTAAGTGAGGAACACGTTGAATGCAATCTACTCTCAAATGTTTGGGGGGGGGGAGAGAAGAAGGGAGTGACAAAGGAATAATGAATGTGGCAAAATACTAATAATTGGTAAATTTGGGTATCTGGGTAAATAAGAGTTCTATGTATTATGTCTGTATTATTTTTGCAACTTTCTTGTAAGTCAGAAATTATTTCAAAGTTAAAAAAATAAAAGAGGACAAAATATTTTGTTTTAAGGCACAGGAAAACCAGGCCAATGAACTAATATTAATATTACAATGCTTATCAAGACATTAACAATTATATATCTATGTGTAACTCCTGATTCCATTCTCTAACCACTGAACCCATTTCCTTAATACATTAAACCTACATGAGAAATAATCAGTGTCAGGTATAGGGGAAAAAATAATCACAAATACATTTCAAATCAATTTGACAAAGATTTATTAAATCCCTATTATGGGCCAGGTGCTGCATGAAGAGTGCTAGGAGTAAAAATAAATATATGACATCATTCTTGTCCTCAAAAAAAAAAAAGGTCTTATTTTAGTAAGAAAGAAGATAAACAATTACAACACTTTTACTTGCAAACATCAGAAAATACAAAATACAGAAGAACAAAGCAAGAATTAATGAACTGAAGATGAGTTCTCTCGAATTTTAAATAAAAACTGAAGTTGCAACAAGTGAAAAAAGGCAGTAGTTCATTACTGCCAGAGAATTATGCACAAGGGAAGAAAAAGTTAAAGAGAAAACAATACAGAGGCAAGAGCCAGATCATCATGAAATGCCTTTTATGCCAGGCCAAAAATCTTGAATTTACCTTATTGGCAGGTGACAGGGCTGTAAGTAAAAAACCAAGAAAAGAAACATAATCAGAGTTATATTTTAAAGAGATTATTCTGACAATATAGAGGACCAATTAGGGTTAGAATTTTAATATAGTAGCAGTGTAATCCAGTTGTGGAAACTACAGCAACTAAAGCAGCAGGAATGGAAATGGAAATACGCAATAAATTTCAAAAATCCATAGGGCTTTTAGAGGGAGGTGAACTTTCAAACATAGACAATGACTTTAAATTTTTACATTTTGATAAAAGAAGGGAAAACAAAATACGTAAGGAAGAACAGCTTTTGAGAACTTATACTTAGTTTTGGACAGATGGTAATCTTTTAATCACAGAAAATATCATGTGAATATAGTATATCTCAAACTTGAACAATATATCATAAAAGAAAAAATCTCAGGACACACCTCCCTGTTGACTCAAATTATGCTGACATAACATAGATAGATAGATATACATGTGAACAACATGAAAACAATACTAGTTATAAACATCTTATGCTTATAGCTCTTATATCTTTTTTTTTTAAGATTTATTTTATTTCTCTCCCCTTCCCCCCGCCCCAACGTTGTCTGCTCTCTTGTATCCATTTGTTATGTGTTCCTCTTTGTCTGCTTGCATTCTCAGCGGCACTGGGAATCTATGTCTTTTTTTGTTGCGTCATCTAGCTGCATCAGCTCTCCGTGTGTGCGGCAGGCACCACTCCTGGGCGGGCTGCACTTCTTTCGCATGTGCCAGCTCTCCTTACAAGGCATACTCTTTGCGCGTGGGGCTCCCCTACATGGGGGGCACCCCTGCGTGGCATGGCACTCCTTGTACGCAGCAGCACTGCACATGGATGGGCCAGCTCATCACACAAGTCAGGAGGCCCTGGGTTCAAACTCTGGACCTACTATATGGTAGGTGGACGCTCTATCAGTTGAGCCACATCTGCTTCCCTCTTATACCATTATAAAAATAAATTTACAAGTTAAATCTGAACTATAAAACCACGAAATTGTGTTGTACTTTAATATTAAAATACTGCTACTATGTCACAGTGGTCCTGACTGCCTCTATAGATCTTTTTTGCTTGCCTATATACCAAATGCCCTTTGATAACATTTCTTATTCAAACTATGTGAAACCTTCTTTCCAATAATACACTGGGATGCCAACTGGCCTTCCCTTGGCCATAAATGAATGCATCATTTCCTATTAAGTCTGCCTATTCCAATAAACATGAACACCAAAATCACAAGACAATTCAGTCACAAATAAGCTCATTCAACTTTTAAAATTAGCATTAAAGCATTAACACTTAACAGTTGCAAGCCAACTTTCAGAACTCCTTGAATTAATCTACAAATCCCCTAGTGGGAGGTCCACAAGAAAGCTAACTTGTGAAACACTTTTATTAAACCTCTGTCATTTGCTACCCAAGAAAACAGACTTGGAAACTACACATGAATCAAATCCAGTACTAACTGAAAGACTGGGAAACAGTATCCCCTTTCGCTTCCCACACCTGTTCTCAAGGTATGACTTTTATATTACAAACCTGTAATAAGACAGGTTTTCTCCTGGCAAATGTGTCCTTATTTTAATTTCACAAGGAGTATCATGACTCCCAGAACCACGGTAGTGTACTCCAGGAAATACCCCTCACACATAATACCCTACAAATGGTCCCTCCTGAAAGTGTGGGACAACGTAACATCCCCCAGTGATTCTACCACCTGAACAAGCTTGACGACCTGACATGTTGAAGAGCTTTCCAGAAAAGAAAAGAAAAATTAGAGAACTGGGAACAAAATCTTCTGTACGTATGAAAACTTCAAGACACTGGAACAGTTTAAGTAAAGGCTTCTCTTGGAGTATTCTAAGTGGGATAACTGTATGGATGAAATGAGAACAGTGTGGATGACATGAAAAGAAATCCACAATCCCTCCCATCCTTTTTAATTCGAGAGAGCCAACTCTGACTCTCATGACCTCTCTACATCCAGACTTGCAGCCCTCTACAATAAACCCCACAAATGACCCAATCTGCATGAAACACAGATTATCGCCCACATAAAAACTGAGCCCTAGAATAAAAATACTTCTCAGCCTGACTTCTAAAATTCTCCACATTTTGGCCCCAACCCAACTACCTTTTCTGACATCATCTTCCACTACACTTTACAATACCCAAAGGTAAATCAACAATGCATCAAAGATGTCCTGCATTTCTCAGCCTTTTCAGCTTTCCAGGTCTTCCTCTGCCAGCAATGCCCTTCCCCTTATTTACCTGTAAATGTTTTATCCATCATCCCTGAAGACCCAGGCCAAACCTTCTCTGAGACCAAAAACCCTGTCACCAAAAATTTAAGTACAAGTCGTTGTTGTTGTTTTTAAGATTTATTTATTTATTTCTCTCCCCTTCCCACCCCCCCACCACGGTTCTCTGCTCTATTTGCTGAGTTTTCTTTGTCCGCTTCTGTTGTTTGTGAGCAGCACGGGAATCTGTATTTCTTTCTGTTGCGCCATCCTGCTGTGTCAGCTCTCCGTGTGTGCGGCACCATTCCTGGGCAGGCTGCACTTTCTTTCACGCTAGGCTGCTCTCCTTACGGGGTGCACTCCTTGCGCGTGGGGCTCCCCTACGCGGGGGACACCCCTGCATGGCAGGGCACTCCCTGCGCGCATCAGCACTGAGTATGGGCCAGCTCCACACGGGTCAAGGAGGCCCAGGGTTTGAACTGCAGACCTCCCATGTGGTAGATGGACGCCCTAACCACTGGGCCAAGTCTGCCCCCTTAAATACGAGTTTTAATTTGCTGTTGCTATAGCTTCAACAACACAAATTTGTGATAAAAGTTTATCATCAAAATTAGCCAGGATAAAACCACACACATTTATTATCTCACAGTTTTCTATGCATCCAATTCTGGGCATGGGTTAGCTAGATCCTCTGGTTAGGGTCTCACCAGGATGAAATCAAAGCAACAAGTGGGGCTGTGATCGCATCTGAGGCTTGGGATCCTCTTCCAAGTCCAGTGGCTGTTGGCAGAACTCACTCTGTTGCAACTGTGTAGGACTGAGGCTGTTTTCTTGTTGGCTCAACTCCTAAAGGCTGCTCAACCCCACATGGTCTCCTCCATGACAGCTATCGTGGCTGTCTGCTTCTCCAAGGCCAGCAGGAGACTCTCTTTTACTTCAAATGTCTCTTCTTCTATCTGACCTCTAGAACTTGTTTTAAAGGGCTCATCTGATAGGTTCAGGTCTGCCCAAGATAAGCTCCCTTTTGTTTAGTTAAAAGTCACCTATAGGGAAGCAGACTTGGCCCAATGGATAGGGCGTCCGCCGTCTACCACATGCGAGGTCCGCGGTTCAAACCCCATGTGGAGCTGGCCCACGTGCAATGCTGATGCACACAAGGAGTGCCCTGCCACGCAGGGGTATCCCCCACGTAGGGAAACCCCACGTGCAAGGAGAGCGCCCCATAAGGAGAGCCGCCCAGCGCAAAAGAAAGTGTAGCCCGCCCAGGAATGGCGCCGCACACACGGAGAGCTGACGCAGCAAGATGAAGCAACAACAAAGAGACACAGATTCCCGTACCACTGACAACAACAGAAGCAGACAAAGAACACACAGCAAATGGACACAGAGAACAGACAACCGGGGGGAAGGGGGAGGGGAGAGAAAGAAGTTTTTTTAAAAAGTCACCTACATTACATCTGCAAAATCTCCTCACCATTGCCATGTAAAATAACCTAATCCTGGGAGTGATAGTCCATCATACTCACAGGTCCCAATCACACTCGAGAGGAGATGATTACATGAATGGGAATCTTGGGACCATCTTAGAATTTTGCCTACTACACCTATATTCCCACAAGATAAATATATTTTTAAAAATTACTTTCGCTTTTATCAGTAATAACCCACTAAGGGCATAATGGAAAAAAAGTATTTTTAGTGGCAAACAAAAACATACAAATATTCTTATTTAATCATTAATCTGCCCTATTACATATTGAACTTCAAGAAGTTGTTCTTTGTGTTTCCCATAGGCTCCAACATAATATATAATAAGCAGGTAAGCAGTGAATAAACAAAAATGAATGCAAGGGAAGGGGCTGTGGCTCAATCAGATGAGCTCCAGTCTACCATATGGGAGGCCCTCAGTTCGCACCCAGGGCCTCCTTGTGAAGGCAGGCTCACCCACAGATGCCGTGGAGCGCCAACTCAGCAAAGTGACGCAACAAAAAGAAGGGAGACAAGTGAGAACACAAAGGAACCTGCAGTGAATGGACACAGAGAGCAGACAGCAAGCAAGCCGCAAGGGGGGAGGAGAAATAAGATAAATAAATACAGACACAGAAGGACATACATACAGTGAATGGACAGAGAGAACAGACAGTATACACACAAAAAAAAAGCCACAAGGGGGGGATTTAAAAAAAAAAAAAGAATGGGAATGAAAAGAGATTTGCAGTTCACACAACAGGAAGTTCAAAAGTAGAAGAAAAGGTAAAAATAGTATGTTATTATATTATTCATGGCAAAATTAAATTAGTTTTAAATAAATATAAAAACATAGTGAGAGTCATACCTAAAGATCACTACCTTAAGAAGAACACACAACACACACACACACACAGATAAGAGAGGAGGCAGAGGAGGTGAACAATTTTTTGTGCAAACCAGAGGTATGACCTAGGATATGGGACATCAGCAAGTGAGGTATAAATCAAGCATGGAATTTTGTGCAGAATCTCCTGAAGGCAGGAGATAGATCTTCAGTCATATGACAGGGCAGAGTGAATTCCCAAAGTCGTTCACAGATAGATTAAGTCTCTGTGTGATTCCACATTTATCTTGGAAAACATGCAGTAATTAGGGCATTTGAATGTCTCAAATCCTTGCACTATTTGCTAAGAAATGACATTTTTACAATATTTAGTCTTCACTCAGAAACAAAAATGGCTTCTTATCAACTCTTCAGTAATATTAACAGTAATTACAATATACCAGGGATGGTACAAAGAACTTATAATAGATTATCTTACCTACCTAATCACATAACATTTCAAATAGATTATATTATTATCTGCATTTTCAAGATAGAGAAATTGAAAACACTTAGTATAAATCTTTACAAGTCCGAATGTGATGCATGGACCAGCAGCAACAGCATTACATAGAAACTTATCAGAAAGGCAGACTCTCTGGTCTACTGAATCAAAACCTACATTATGACAGGAGGCCCAGATGATTTTCATGCACACTGTTTGATCACTGGTTAAAATTACTTATCCAAACTGACCCAGTAAATGGCAGAGCCAATGGCAAATCCAAATGTGTGATTCAAAGTCCATTTTCTTAACTACCAGTTAATTATGTTGTTTTGTTAAATAGGGTCCACATATTAAGGTTAATTCCAGGTTACTATTAAAAATTCCCCATTTTCCCCTCATCTTTTATGGGTATTTACTTTTTTTTTTTTAAGATTTCTTTCTTTATTTTACCCCCTCTGCTCTCCCCTGCCCTGCTGTTTTTGCTGTCTGTGTCCATTCACCATGAGGTCTTCTGTATCTATTTTTCTTTCTGTCTTCTCCTCTCATCTTTCTCCTCTAGGATTCAAAGATTCGATCCTGGGGACCTCTGATGTGGAGAGAGGTTCCCTGTCAATTGTGCCACCTCAGTTCCTGGTCTCTGCTGCGCTTCACCTTGACTCTGGTCATCTCTCTTTTGCTGAGTCATCATCTTGCTGCGTGATTCACCTGCATGGGCACTTGCCTCACCACGCAGGCACTGGCTCACCATGTGCGCACTAACAGAGGCACTCAGCTCACCACGTGGGCAGTTGGCTCGCCACCTGGGCACTCAAGTGGGCACTCGGCTCACTGCACATATACTGGCTCACCATGTGGGCACTCACATGGGCACTCAGATCGCCTCATGAGCACTCGTGCAGGCACTTGGCTCGCCATGCAGGCACTCACACAGACACTTGGCTCACCACACAGGCACTCGGCTCACCAGGTGGACACCATCATGGGCACTTGGCTCACCATGCAGGCACTCAGCTCACCATGAGGGCACTCAGCTCACCATGAGGGCACTCAGCTCACCATGAGGGCACTGAGCTCTCCACTCAGGCACTGGCTCGCCACGCAGGCATGCTTTCTCTTCTTGTTTTTCAGCAGGAGGCCCCAGGGATCGAACCCAGGTCCTCCCATATGGTAGATGGAGGACTTACCACATGAACCACATCCACTTCCCTGGTAATTATTTTTATATATGAAAGTTATTTCCTTAAATATCTTTATTTTGTAACTCCATTTTTTTTATTATATCTTCATGCACTCACTATACATATATAAAAGAAAATCTTTAATATTGAAATAATATATTTCATGGCTATCATCCTTTTTTTTCTTATATATCATTTATTTAAAACATAAAAATTTGTCAGAACTTCTCATCTCAGGTAAGAAACTAGTCGCTATGATAATGCAACACATTTAAAAACTTGTGTTACTCTTTCACCAACACCACTTATCACTTTATTTAAAACTGAACATGGGGAGTGGATAAACAAACAACTAGCAGGCAGCGAGTAAAAACAAAACGAGCAGGGAGTGGACGTGACTCAAGCAGGTAGGCACCTGCCTCCCAGGTTCAGTTCCTGGTGCCTCCTCAAGAAGAAACAAGCAAACAACTAGCAAAAAAACGAGCAAACAGACGAGGGAGCCATGGGGGGTAGGTGGAATTGAACAAGGCTAAACCAGCCGAATAATTCATATATCAGTGGGTTAAAGATTCAAGATGATGCGAGCCATCCCAAACTGTGAACTCCAATGAGAGGCCATTCCAAACATAGTATCAATTGTTAAATGTTAGTAGCCAAATAATTTTCAAAGAAAAGCCTTTCATAGCATAATTTTTTTCAAAAATACTCAGAGGACACTATAATTAATATGGTTTACAGTGCCTCTGATGTCCGGAACTAAGCACAAGCTTATATACCTTAACCAAATTTAGCTTCGTCAGGAGTAAGAAATATCAGAAGCAGTTATCCAATGTCCAAATGTAACTCAAAAGGGTCTTTGAAAGCAAATGCCTGTGTGTCTTGGAATCATTCACAAAAATGAAGATAATCAATCAGTTTTCCTGCCAAACAATACCAAAGAGAGTTGACTAGCCCCTGCCCTCAACTTTAAGCTGTGCCTCCATAAAAGTGAAAACAATGTCTTCTTTTATCTCCAAAAAAAATGGTGCCAAAAATTTATTTGGTAGTTCTGTGCAAGAAAAGTGAATTAAGATCTGCAGGTAGAAACACTTTAAAAGAAAGTCTCTGTATAACCAATATGTGGTATATGCATATAATGGAATATTATTCAGTCACAGAAAAAATTATAAAGTTCTGATACATGCTACAATATGCCTGAACCTTGAAAACATCACATTGAGTGGAATAAGCCAGATACAAAAGGAAAACCTAAGGATATCGCTTATATGAAATAATTAGAATATGCAAATTTATAGTCAGAAATTAAAATACAGGTTACAGGGCAAGGTAGGGAAAGGGAATGGGGAGTTGATGCTTAATTGGTACAAATTTCTGACTGGGATGATGGAAAAGTTTTGATAATAGATGGTGGGGATGACAGCACAAAACTGTGAATGTAATTAATGCCCCCAAATTATGTATCTGAAAGTGGTTAAAATAGGAAATTATTATAGCTGTTACCACAATAAAATTTTTTAAAAATAAACAAAGCATAGCACTGTACAACACAAAGAGTGAGCCTTAATATAAAGTATGGACTATAGTTATAATATTGGTGCATCAATTTTAACATAAGTTCCATACTAATGCAAAATGTTAAAAGGGAAGACTGTGTGAGAGGTAGAAAATATGGGAACTCTGTACTTCCTACATGATTTTTCTGTAAATCTACAACAGCTCTAACTGGAAAAAAAAAAAAAAAAGGAAAAAGTCTCTGTCTTTAGGAAGCACGAAGTCCAACTGTTGCATAAACCAAATTTCCTCCTACTTATCCACAATAAAATGTTTTTATAATTTAAGAAAGATGTCTTCAAAGCAACACATTATTTAAAAGCATTCCCTTTATACCCTTTGAGATGGAAAGCTGTTCTTAATAAGACCTGAAACCTAGAAAGCATAAAAGGTAAACATTGATAAATTTGTCTACGTGAACATTAAAAATGCTCGGGTAGCAAAAAAATCCACAACTCAAGTCAAAAGATAAAACTGGAAAATACATCTGTAACATATATAACGAAGGGCTAGTTTCCTTAATATACAAGGTATCCTTGGAAATGAGTATGAAAAACAGCAACAGAAAAAAAGGCAAAACATATAAACAGACAAGTTTACTTAAAAAGTTACCTTATATCTGCACCACCCAACATGGTACTCACTAGCCAAAATGTGGCCACTTAAATTTAAATTCATTAAAATTAAATAAAATGTAAAATTCAGATCCTCACTCCCACAAGCCATATTTCAAATGCTCAATGGCCACATGTAACTAGTGACTAAATTACGGAACAGCACAGAAACAGAACAATGTATATCAAATTATACACTGTGCATTAATGTATCAAACTGGCCAAGAACAAGATTAATATATTCCTTAAATTCCAGAGAATCTTTGTCATGTACAAGGGAGCCTCAATAAGATTAAGTGCTGATTTCTCATCAGAAACCACGGCGGCAAGCAAGACCAACCAAGAATTCCTAGATAAAGAAAAGCTGAGCAACTTCCTCATCACTAGACTGGTCCTACAAGAAATGCTAAAGGGAATTCTTGAGTTTGAAAGTTAAGGAAAACAGACAATTGACTGAAACCACATGAAGAAATATAGATCTCCATGGATAGAGTTGATAGTAACACATTATAGTGAGTAGCAACTGGTTTATGGATGGGATTGTAACTGAAAAAGGTAGTCTGGGGAAGTAAATGTCAACAGAAAGAAAGCTAAAGAATAATCTAGGGACTGAATAACAGTGACCCCAAAGGTGGTTGGGGATTGTGGTTAAGGGTACAAATGCAAGAGAGTCCTTCTGTGAGAAAGAGCAGATGTACGTCACTATTGCAGGGTGATGGGCATATGGAGAAACATGGGAAAACTAAATTGGTGTGACCTATAGACTGTGGTTAACAGCAATATTATAATATTCTTGCATCAATGCCAAGCTGTACGGTGTTGATAATGGAGGTTTATGGAGAAAGTGTGATAAATGTATACTATGGACCATGAGTAGTGGTAATAGCCTGATAATATTATCTCATCATCTGTAAAAAAAGTTCCACCAGGGTGTGGAGTTGTGTGGGAAATCTACACATCTGTATGATGTTTTGCAAGTTCACAATATCTGCAATAAAAATATATATTTTTAAAAAGTAGTATGGGTTGGGGGAAAAATATAAATGTAAGATAAGGACTATAGTTGGTAGTAATATTTTTTTTATTCATTTTTTTAAAATATTACATTCAAAAAATATGAAGTCCCATTCAACCCCACCGCCCCCACCCCCCACTCCCCCCACAGCAACACTCTCTCCCATCATCATGACACATCCACTGCATTTGGTAAGTACATCTCTGGGCATCGCTGCACCTCATGGTCAATGGTCTACATCATAGGGTAATAATATTTTGACAATGCTCTTGCATAGTTTGTAACAAACGTTTCACATCAAAGCAAAGAGTTGGTGGAGGGGTGATGTATGAGACTCCTGTGTGATATTCTGTATGTCTACTTTTTAAGTTTGCAATCTTTTATTATACTTGTTGTTTATGTATGTTTATGTATGAATGATATACTTGAATTTTAAAAAAGTGAAAATATATATATATAGATTCCCCAAAGATAATAACATGGGTAAATACAATGCTAGTACTATTGTATTTTTGATTTGTAACTCCACTTTTTATTTCCTACAGGACCTAAAAGGCAAATGCATAAAATGTAATGATAAATCAGTGGTTTTGGACTAATAAGGTATAAATACGGAATTTGTAACAAGAACTACATAAAGGTCGGGGGGACAGAGGGGTACAGGAACATAGTTTATATATGCAATTGAAGTTAAATTATCACAGCAAACAAGACTGCTATAGATTTAGGATGTTAAATGTAAGCCCTATAGTATCAATTAAAAGAAATATCAGAGCATATGCACGCTCAAAGAGGAGGAAAGCAGAGTACAGGCTACCAGGCATTAGGGGCAGAGGCAAGGGGGATTTTAATGCATAATGAGTGTAGGGTTTCTATTTGGGATGAAGGGAAAGTTCTGTTAATGGATGGTGATGACAGTTCTGCAACACTGTGAATGTGATTAATCCCACTGAATGGTATGCTTAGGAAAGGCTGGGTCTGGAAGATTTATATTGTTTATGTGTTTCCACTATTTAAAAAAAAGAGAAAAAATAAATAGATAATAACAATTAAATGTAATACATGATAGGACCTAAGAATGGAGGGGGAAAGGATCAATAGACCATTACTGAAACATAAGGTAAACTGGAATGTAGACTGCAAGCTTTATATCAATGTTAAATTTCTTCAACTTGATACTGCACTTAAAGTGATTATCTAAGTGAATATCCTTTTTTGTAGGAAATGTACATGGAAGTATTATGTATTCAAGGATGATGATGTGTGCAACCTGCTCTCAAATGTTCAGAAAATAGATATATGGGGGAGGGGGAGAGAAAATGATACAGCAAACTAACAAAATGTTAAAATTGATGGATCTTGGGAAGTAACTGTGGCTCAATCAGTTGGGCTCCTGTCTACCATATGGGGGACGCCCTGGGTTTGCGTCGCCGGGCCTCCTTGTGAAGGTAGGCTCGCCCGCAAGCGCCACAGAGAGCTGACTCAGCAAGGTGATACAACAACAACAACAAAAAAAACACAGAAGAGCTCGCAGCAAATGGACAGAGAGTAGACAACAAAGCAAGCTGCAAGGGGGGGAGGGGAATAAATTAAAAAAAAAATTAAAAAAATTGATGGATCTGAGTATCTGAGAGGTTGGGGGTACATTGGGGCTCTCTGTATGAATCTGTATTATTTTCGCAACTGTCCTGAAATTTGAAATTATTTCAAAATAAAAACTTTTTAAAAATTATGTGGAAAAAAGTCTGGTAGTTCCTCAGAAAGTTAAACACAGAAATTACCCTATGACCCAATAATTCCTCTTCCAGGCATACCCCTAAAGAATTAAAAACAGGGTCTCAAACAGGCATTTGTACACCAATGTGCACAACGACATTATTCAAAATGGCATTATTCACAACCCAAGTGTCCATCAAAAAATGAACAGATAGACAACCAGCAAGATGGCTGCAGAGTAAGGAGCTGCCAGAGTCAGCTCCTGCTACAGGGCAGTCAGTAATCACCCAGAGCTCTCTGGAGCTAGCTGAAGCACCTGTTTGGGGGCTCCAGGAGGCCAGAAAAGAATCCTGCAACATACCTGAAGGGATAGAAGGAGGAGACTACCCATCTGCAGTGAAGACTAGTAAGTAGAGCACTCCGGTGCCCACCCCCCCACTGGAGGCAGAAACCGACTTGGGAGCTGTTCCGCGGCTGGAATTGAAAGCTCCACTTCCCAAATAGGGGGGAGGAAGTGACAATTTGGCACCAACTTCAGCTACTGATGAGTAAATTCTGAGGGCTACAGTATAATCCTGCAAATAGCTAAAGTTTGAGCCTGACCAAGTCAGAAAGAGGCTGGGAGCTGCAATTTTAACTCCATGCCTGGCACGAGGGGAAGCAGGATGGACTGAGAATCATAGTGCTGGTGGGGACCAGCTTCTTTCCATCCAGATCAGACTGCTGCTCTAGCCTATACCCCAGTGCCACCTACAGGAGGGAGGAAGCTGGGAGGACCAGTTCCAGCCTCTCCAGATAATTACTAACCAAGCTGCAGAGGCCGGTGATTATCCTACTCTAGAGGCACGAGTAGCCCTGGGACCTGTTCTGTGGCTGGAACTGGAAGCTTAATTTCCCAAAAACAGGGGAGGAAGAGATGGTTGGTTGCTGATTTCGGCTACTGATCAGCAGACTTGGCTGGCTAAGATATAAGCCTGGGGACTGCTGGGGTGTGAAACTGCTCAAGTCTGAAAGGGATCGGTGGCCGCCATTTTTACTCCACCCCCAGCCTGAAGGGAAGCCAAGCTGACTGAAAAATCACAGCGACCATAGGAACCAGTTTCTTTCACCCAGGTTGGCCTGCAGCCCTAGACTAGGCTTCAGCCCCACCTCTGCAGGGAGGAGGCTGGTGGGCCCTGCATCAGCCTATCCAGGTAACTGCAAGTATCTATGTGGCTGGCACAGACTGAAAATCGAAAGTCTCCTGGGGCAACTGTGGGCATTGTGGACCCACACTGCAGAGATTGCTGCCCACACCTGCAGCTCCTTCTGTGCCCCAGACAGGAGAAAGGGGTATGAGCTTCATCAGTCTCTCTGGGCAACTACAGTCTAGGCCTGCACAACTTGGATTATTCCACACAGCTGTGACTCTGTCCCTATCCCTGGCAAAGGAGAGAGTTGGGAGAAGCTTCATTGGTCCCTGGAGCAGAGAGGGCAGCTTGAGCCTCCACACCTTAGGGCACCAACTACTTCTTTGGCTCCTACTACCCAACCAGCAAGGGAGAAAGGGCAGGAAGCCTTAAACTAAAGAGAAAAACTGCACTCAAAACAAATAGTAAGTCAGATGCCAAGAAATCAACAAAAAAATTACAATCCACACCAAGAAACAGGAAACTGTGGCCCAGTTAAAGGAACAAGATAAACCTCCAGATGACAGAAAGGAGTTGAGACAACTAATCATAGATGTTCAAACAAATCTCCTTAATAAATCCAATGAGATGGCTAACGAGATTAAGACTATTAAGAAGACACAGGATGAGCACAAAGAACAATTTGAAAGCATACATAGAAAAGAGGAGGTCATATGGGAATGAAAGATTCCCAATAAATGAACTTAAAAAAACATTGTTTTCATATAACATCAGACTTGAGGAGGCAGAAGAAAGGATAGGTGAGCTTGAAGAAATGGCCTCTGAAAATGAATATACAAAAGAAAAGATGAAGAATGGAAAAAATTGAACAAGGTCTCAGGAACTAAATGACAGCAAAAGGCGTGCAAACATACGTGTGATGGGTGTGCCAGAATGAGAAGGGAAGTGAAAAGGGACAGAAAGAATATTTGAAGAAATAATGGTAGAAAATTTCCCAAACCTTTGAAGGACATAGATATCCATGTCCAAGAAGCAACAATGTACTCCCATCCAAAAAAATCTGAATAGACCAACCCCAAGTCACATACCCATCAGAATGTCAAATGCCAAAGACAAAGAGAAAATTCTGAGAACAGCAAGAGAAAAGCTATGCATAACAAATAAGGGATACCAAATAAGATTAAGTGCTGATTTCTCACCAAAAACTGTGGAGGCAAGAAGACGCTAGTCTGATATATTTAAGATACTACAAGACAAAAACTTCCAGCCAAGAATCTTACATCCAGCAAGACTTATATCATTATATCAAAATGAGGGCGAGATTAGAATATTCACAGATAAACAGAAACTGAGAGAATTTCCAAGCAACAGACCAGGTTCAGGAAATACTAAAGGGTGTGCTAGAGCCTGACAAGAAGAGACAGGAAAGAGAAGCCTGGAAGAGGGTCTAGAAATGAAAGTAACTATAAGTGTCAAAAGAGTGGTGAAAATACAATATGACAGAGAAAACTCAAACAGTTAGGAATAAACTTAGCCAACGATGTAAAGCACTTGTATTCAGAAAACTGCAACTCAGTGTTAAAAGAAATTTTTAAAAAGCCTAAATAACTGGAAGAACATTCCATGCTCATGTTTTGGAAGACTAAATATCATTAAGATGTCAATTCTATTCAAATTGATATACAGATTCAATGCAATCCTGATAAAAATTCTACCAGCATTTTTTTAAAAAATTGAAAACATGATCATCAAATTTATTTGGAAGGGTAAGGGGTCCTGAAGAGAGCCAGAAACATCATAATAAAAAGGAAAAGCAAACCCTCATCTCCAGACTTTAAATCATATTACCTAGCTATAGTGGTAAAAACAGCATGGTACCGGCATAAAGACAGTCACATAGACCAAAATGGAACCAAACTGATGGTTCAGAAACAGATCCTCAATGCATGGTCAAGTGGTTTTTGACTAGCCTGTCAAACCCACTCAGCTCAGGCAAAACAGTCCATTCAACAAATGGTGCTGAAAAGAATTGGAATATCCACAGCCATAAGAAGGAAAGAGGACTCCTATCTCACACCTATCTTACACCTTATCCAAAAATTAACTCAAAATGGACTAAAAATCTAAAAATAAAAGAACCATAAAACTTCTAGTAGATGCTGTAGGAAAATAACTTCAAGACCTGGTGGTAGGTGGTGGATTCTTAAAGGAGATAGGAGGACTGAGATGGACTACTGATGTTTAATGTTTTAATTAGCTTTACTGTAAAAGTGTGGAAATGTATAGAGTGGATGTTAACACACAGTGAATTAACAGCTAGTTTACAAATGGGAAAGTGGCTGAAAATGGTAGTCTAAGGATGTAAATGCCGATTGACAGAATGCTAGAGAATAATCTAGGAACTGAATAGCACAGTAAACCAAGAAGTGGATGAGAATTGTGCTTGATGGTACAGATGCAAGAGTGTCCTTTGTGAGCTAGAGTAAATGCACATCACTACTGCAGGATGTTGGGAATGTGGAGAAGCATGGGAAAAATACAGCTGGAGTGACCTATGAACTGTGGTTAGCAGTAATAATATAATATTCTTGCATCTATGAGAAAGATGTATTGATAATGAGGCAGTATGGAAAATGTGAGCCAAATGTACACTATGGACATGGTAACAATCAGATATTATCTTATCGGTAGCAAATGTTCCACCACAGTGTGGTATGTTGATGGAGGGGTGCTGTTTGGGAATTCTGTACATGTGCATGATTGTTTTATAAGTTTACAACTTCTGTCATAAAAAATATATTTAAAAAATAATAAGAAGGTAGGTTGGGGGAAAACATACCAAATTAAGATAAGGACTATGATTAGCAGGAAGATTTTGATAATATTCTTTCACAACTTGTAACAAACATCTCACGGCAATGCAAGGTGTTGGTGGAGGGTTGATGTATGGGACCCCCATATGATGTTATGCATGTTTGCTTTAAAAGTTCACAACTTTTACTATTACACTTGTTTACGTATGTTCATATATAAATGATATAAAAATAACAATAGAGCTGATTGGGGGAAAAATACTTTGGTTAGTAGTAATATTTTGACAATGCTTTTTAATCATTATTTAAAAAGGTTTAACAACAATGCAAGTTATTGGTGGTAGGATGAGTTATGAGAGTCGTATGATGTTATATATGTTTGTTTTGTAAGTTCATCACTGTTATTATACACTTATGTTTATGTATGAGTGATATACTTCAATAAATTAATTTTTTTAAAAAATGAACAGATAAACACAATGTGGTATTTTTCAGTCATAAAAAGGAACGAAGTTCTGAAACATGCTACAACATGAACCTTGAACACATCATGTTGAAGAAATAAGCCAGACAGAAAAGGACAAATATTGTATGACTCCACTTATATGAAATACCTAGAAAAGCAAACACATAAAGACAGAAAGTCGATTACATACTACCAGGAAATGGAGGGAGTGGGAACGGGGAGTACAGAATTTGTTTGGGATGTTGAAAAAGTTTTGGTAATGGATGGCAGTGATGGTAGAACCATACTTGTAATTAACACATGAAAGTTGTTAAAATGGAGAATTCTGCTTTATACATTACCACAATAAAAAAGTTTTAAGTAATATTAACCACTGTTATGAACAGTCTACACATAGAATCCAAAACAATATAAAACCAACCTTCTTCCGTCTATAAATCATGTGAAAGAATCCTATGGACTGTCGCCCCATATTTCACTTCACATATTCTGACCACTTAATGCCCTGATTTCTGCAACAGCACCCAAAGATATCTCTAGTTAACTATCTCCAAGGTCTGCCTCTCTGTCCTCTCCACTTCCCTACACACACACACACAGAAGGGGGGAGGGCCTTCCATAGTTGGGAGCAAGGGGGAAAAAGTACGCTATTCCAAAGGTTCTGCTTTGCAAACACTGCTAAAATCCTCAGGGATGCCATCAAATATTGAGATGACACAATACCTTTTGTTTTTTTTTTAAGGAATTAGCTCAACTTTGAACATGGTTCTAAAGTCAATGAAATGGTTCTCTCTATACCTCTGGCTTACAAAAACTTCTCACTTCAAATTACATTAAATACTACTTTACCTATTTATCATTCAAATCACTTCACCACCATCACTGCTTAACACATATGAAACTCTTAACTAAATACATGAATGTTTTTTATAACTAGAGTATTTAAATAGGACAAATTTTAAATTTAACACATGAAAGTCTGAACTAAATACTTAAAATTTCACATGTGAAACTCTTAACTAAATACTTGAATAGTGTTTTTTTATAACTAGAGTATTTAAATAGGACAAATTTAAGATCAGTAAAGACAGTGCAATATAATCATAAGCACTCAAGTGCAAGCTGAGTCCCAGCTCCGTTATCCCTCTCTGGTTTTCTTAGTTATTAGAACAATCTATAGTCTACATTTAAATGCTTTTTATCAGTATTTTGGCACAATTTTACTATTATATAATATATATTAATTGAGTCTTGTTATTTTTATTTTTCAGATTGTTTAGAGAACCTTACATAAATCCGTGTTCTCTCACATACCTATAAACATATCATACATATCCAAACATACACAGTAGCTAATTTATCATACTTATATATGTATAGTTTGATGGATAAATTCAATTATTTGTTGCTATATTACTGGTCAGGAATACCACCCTGTTTTAAATAGAGCCCCTAAAACAGAATACTTTATGATGCAGGTACAAAGAACACAATGCAATAAGCAGCAGATACTGCCTACATTTGTAAATAATTCTATTATTCCCTCGCTGAAAGTGTTCCTAGAATACTTAGCTTTAACACCTTTGAAATAAGTTTAACTCCCTCTCATGATCCTCTTGATCTTCTAAATATGTGCATTATTTCTTAATTTAGGTCAAAGTTAATTTGCCGAATCACTAATTTTCTGGTCTCATTATGCAGTCTAAAATACTATAGACAGGCTTTTGTCCATTTCTCCTGCAAACAGAACATTACTTCTATCTATTCCTCTTACAAATAGAATTCTTCTAAACCCTGAGGTTCAGTTTAATCTCTTTTTACAAATGATGAAACAACACAAAAAGAGTATGGTGTTTTCTAGAAAAGAAAAAAATGTTTTAGTATCATCATTCTCTTTCTCAACTGTAGTTTTACTTAGAGACCTTTTTTATTTGTGAGAATCAAATAAAAATACCAACCTACAATAAACTCTCTCAGAACTCCACTGATAAATCTAGCCTCTTTAAATACTATTTTTTACATAGCTAGCTATAGTATGAACTGCCGATTATAAATGTGCAAATGAACTAATTTATTGTAAGAAAATTATAACATATGCAGCCTAGTTCTTCCTATTTGTCACAATTTTCCAATCATTAGACTAATTTAAAAAATACTCTAGAATTCCGGAGACTGATATTAATTAACATAATTAGGGGTAGAGTCTGCTTTACCTATAATTAAAATTCCCTATGCTTCTTTTAATAACAGGGAAAGGACTCTTGAGGTGTCCATCAAGTACAAGTAAAACAGTCTTGTGGAGAAGCAACCACCCCACATCCCCAAAAATTATTTTTATAGCAGGGTCACAATTTTAAAGATGTATTTTATGTCAAAACAATCAAAGAGCTTTTTTGCTTTACATTACAATAGAAAAAAAATTTCACTAACTTTTTCACATTTCCAATTAAAATAGAAATATAAATTTAAGACTCATCAACTCCCTAATGCACAAAGTTTACGAAACAATGCATAAAGTTGAATAAACCCACATTTGGGGAAATAAATTTTAAAAACTAGACGGTAATAAACCAAAATGTTAACAGATGTAGCTGACGGTTGAAATAAGTGATTTTTTTTTCTTCTTTATACTTTCCATAATTCTCCAAAAATCTCATTCAAAAAACAAACCGCTCATTTAGAAGGGCTCTTCAAGTTGTCTAAATCTTACATAATGACCATTAAAGATAATACTCCCGCACCTTCTCATTTCCCAATACTGAAACCCTGTTTACTGTCTTATATTTCTGTTGCACCCTCAAAGACGAAATGAATTTCATTTTCTCCTCACGTTTCATTTTTACATACATGCAGCTTTTTTACTTTTTTGCTTTTAACATAAAAATCCTCACTAATCCTCAATATTCCATTTTTTAAAATCCACCTCTAAATTTCGATGTAAAATTTTTTGGAAAAAAAAAGTTCTACCCACTAATTACAACTTCGTTTAGGCCACCATCACTTTAGCTACGGTAAAGACCGGGTAAATAAACTACACGTCCCACCATGCATTGCTGCTTGGTTCAGAGTAGGTCTCTACGGAAACAGGAAAAAAAAAATTCTACAAGTCCCACCTGTTACTTCGTTTCTAAACACCTCCTGCACTTTCTGCGCAAACCGCAACAAAAACAAAAGCCTCGTGATCTCACGCCGGATCTGAGAGCCCAGATAAGCAGGCGGCCCGCGCCTGGCGGCAGGTCGGCTTTAGCGGGTAAATTCTATCGAGCTCCAGGGTTCCTCTCTCCTTTCCGGGGCTGGATGCACGCACAAGCCTTCTCCTATCTGCATCCAATGGGGACTCAAGAGCCGCACAAGGGAAATGAACAGGTTACTAGGCAAGCACAACAAACCTCCCCGTGCTGGGGCGGGGGCTACCACAGAGTGGGGGCGACAGTGACTTGACCCCGAAGAGACTGCCTCAAAACACCGAGGAGACCGGTCGCTGGCGCTGGGAGAAACCACAGTCCCGCGGCGGCCCCTTCCGCTGGGCGCCTCCATTCCCACAGGGATCACAACCTCGACACTAACCGTCGCCCTCCCCGCGCGGTTTTGTACCCCCTCAGCCGGGTCGCTGGGACAGGACTCCCCTCCCTTGCGACTACTGTGGGTGGCAAGGAAACGAAATCCTCCCGGCCTTCCCCTTCGCTCCCTCCCCCTTACCGTCTTGGCGGCCTCCGCCCAGGTCCTGCCCTTCTTCCTACGGCCCTTTTCCCTCATGTCGGGTCTTGAACTGACTGGGAGGTTCCCGTGTCCGGGCTCCGGCCGCCCTCCCTGCCTTCTCTGTCCTGCGCTGCTTTTCCCGCTGTGCCGGGAAAGGTGGGAGAAAAGGGAAGTCAGGCCGGAGAAGCACCCAAGCAGAGGAAGCGGCGGGGGAGGTGCGCAGGGGGGTTTATGGGGCGGCCGGTCCTCTTGCTGCCGTTGCCACTGCTACCGCTGCTGCCATATTGGGCCCTTACTGTACAGGCAGCCGCTATGGTCATGTGACCGCTCCCGCGCGGCCGTCACTACTGTACGCAGCCGGCCGCGCGAACGAGCGCGCGCGCGCCCCCGCCTCCCGCGCCCGGCTGCCGAGAGAGCCAGCGAGCACCCGGGCCGCGGCGCCTGGCCACTCCCCCGCCCTTCCGGTCTCCGCCTCTTTTCAGGAGCATGCGCCTAAGGGAGGGGCCGGCGCTCACCCCTACAGCGAAAATCTGCCTGCGGAAGCGGAACTTGATACATCCGGGGAGGCTTATTGAGAAGACCCAGAGTGCTAGCTAGGTTATAGAGACGTTAAAGGGCTAGGCTCTACCCTGAAGGAGCGACTACTAACTATAGCGTTTAATGAGCCCTGGGCTTGTGGGTTTTTTTCATTTGTTTAGTGACATTTTACAGTGCGTTTTTACGAAGATTATGCCTTTGAAGATGTGCAACAATTCTCATCGACCTGTTAGCCCCGTTGGACTTATCAGGCTACCCAGAGGCCGAGTGACTTGCCACATTCAACGAGTCTAGAATGTGGAGAAGCCACCCACACACACGCATACATACACAAAATTACAAGCTCAAAACGTTTTCCATCCCTCCAGAATCCTTTGTTCTGTTTTGTAACATAACAGAGTCCAGAAATAGACCCACACATATATGGTCACTTGTGGGGCTTTTTTCTTTTTTTTCTATTATTTAAACCATATCCACCAAATTAGACTCGTATTTAGAGGACAAGCAGTAATTACATTCACACTTTCGCGTGTGCATCGTCTCATCAAGGACGGAAACAGTGTCCTATTTTTACCTCTGTGAACCCAGTCCCTGGCATAGTGCCTGTACATGCCAGGCACCCGGTAAATATTTGCTGAATGATTCAACTTTGCGGTCAGAAACCATTATTTGTAGTGTCCATAGCAGCCTCCTGAAAGATCCAGAATGTGGCATTTCCCTTCTCATTGTCCATGCCTTGATAGTTTGCAAGGTAAAAAATGTGTGGCAATGTTTACTGATCTGCAAAACCCAACTAACTCCATAGGCTGCCCTTGAACATGCTACTAAATTTACCTATATTCTGAAATAAGACTGAGGATTGGATTGCCTGTTAGGAGGAGTAACACATTAGAGTAATATGAAACTTCAGGTTTGTGGATGGGTTTCAGGCATTGATGAAACCCTAAATGGTGGATAGTATTTTGTGTGTACGTTAATACGTGCATTTTTTAAGAGGATTCATAAATTCTCTTCATTTTTTTCAAAAGGGGCCTGTTACACCAAAAAAAATTATTTAAGCAAGGATGTGGGAGTTTAGGAAGAGAACTTTCTTATGTTTCTCCTTCAGTCATTGATCAAACCCCCATTTCAGCTATTGATAGGGCTATATTTTCACAAATTCCTTAAATAACTCATAACACTACTCATAATGTTGCCGGATTCCTCTAGGTTCTTGGCTATGTTACATAAAAGAAATTAAAACATGCCAGCTTAGTTAGGCCAGTAGTTTATTAAGGAAATGAGAGAAGAGAATAGAAATGGGAGAAAATAACAGATTATGGGTCCCCAGGTACACTTACGGACTGGTCCAGGCAGAGAGAGAGAAAGAGATTTAGCTTGAACAGTTGCTATTTTTTTTTTTACTATATATTTTATTAAAGTATATCATTCATACATGAACAAGCATAAACAATAAGTGTATAGTAAAGTTGTGAACTTACAAAACAAACGTGCATAACATCATACAGGGGTCCCATACATCTCCCTCCACCAACACCTTGCGTTGTTATGAAAATTTTTTACAAACTATACAAGAGTCAAACATTACTACTAACTATAGTCCCTATCTTATATTTGGTGCATTTTTCTTCCAACCTACCCTATTTTTTTTAAAATATATTTTTATTACAGAAGTTGTGAACTTACAAAACAATCATGCACAGGTGTAGAATTCATACAACACACCTTCACCAACATTCCACACCATTGTGGAATATTTGTTACATATTATGAGATAATATCATCAAACTATTACCACCAACCATGCCCACAGCATACATTTGGCACACTTTTTCCATACCCTCCATTATCAATATAATTCATCTTTGGCATTGATGCAAGAATTTTGTAGTATTGGAGTTAACCACAGTCCATAGGTCACACCAACTGTGTTTTTCTCATGCTTCTCCACATTCCCACCACCCTGCAATAGTGATGTACATCCACTCTAGCTCACAGAAGGACACTCTTGCATCTGTACCATCAACCACAATTCTCATCCAAGTCTGGGTTCACTGTGTTATTCAGTCCCTAGATTATTCTCTAGCTTTCTTTCAGTTGACATTTTCTTCCCCAGACTAACCTGAGTCACAATCCCATTTATAAACCAGCTGCCTCTCACGATAATGTGTTACCATCAACTCTATCCATTTCCACACTTTTACAGTCAAGGTAATTAAAACTTCTACATACATTGAGCATCAGTAGTTCTCTTATCCCCAAAAAACTTATACTCTAGGTTTTAACTCCATGTGTTTATTCTTCATATTTAGTTCGTATTAATGAGACCATGCAATATTTATCCCTTTTTGTCTGGCTTACTTCACTTAACATAATGTCTTCAAGATTCATACATGTTATATGTGTCCCAATTTCATTTCCCCTTGGGGCAACATAGTATTCCATTGTATGTATATACCACATTTTGTTTACCAGTTCATTGGTTGATGAACACTTGAGTTGTTTCCATCTTTCGGCAACTGTGAATAATGCTGCTATGAACTATGGTGTGCAAATGTCTGTTCATGTCAGTTTTTAATTCTTATGGGCATATTCCAAGTAGAGGAATTGCTGGATCTTATGGTAGTTCTATATTTAGGTTCCTGACGAACTGCCAAACTGTACTCCACAGAGGCTGCAACATATTACCATCACACCAACACTGAAGGAGTGTTCTTATTTCTCCACATCCTCTCCAGCACTTATTTTTGTCTATTTTTTTGAATAAAAGCCATTCTATGCAGTGTTAGATGATATCTCTTCATTGTTTTGATTTGCGTTTCCCTAATATTTTGTGATATGGAATATTTTTTCATGTGCTTTTTGGGGCCATTTGTACTTCTTCAGAGAAATATCTGTGTAAATCTTTTGCCCATTTTTTAATTACATTGCTTACTCTTTTACCTCCCCCCCCCCCCCCCCCCCCGGTGTCTCCTGTGTCCATTCACTATGTGTTCTTCTACGTCTGCTTGCATTATCCAGCAGCACTGGGAAACTGCATCTCTTTTTTTTTTTTGTCTTCATTTTTTTAATGTTACATTCAAAAAATATGAGGTCCCCATATACTCCCCACCCCCCTACATCTCTTTTTTGTTGCATCATCTTGCTGCATCAGCTCTCCATGTGTGTGGCACTACTCCTGGGCAGGCTGTGCTTCTTTCACGAGGTGCGGCTCTCCTTGCAAGATGCACTCCTTGCACGTGGGGCACCCGTATGTGGAGGCACCCCTGCATGGCACAGCACTCCTTGCATGCGGCAGCACTGCATGTGGGCCAGCTTTTTACATGGGTCAAAAGGAACTGGGGATCGAACACTGGACCCTCCATATGGTAGACAGAGGCCCTATCAGTTGAGCCACGTCTACTTCCCTGTATGAACTTCCCTGTATGAACTCTTTATAGGGAAACCAAACCTTTATCGGATATGTGGTTTCCAAACATTTTCTCCTATTGAGTGGGCTACCTTTTCACCTTCTTGATGAAGTCCTTTGAATCACAAAAATGTTTTTAAGTTTGAGGGGCCCCATTTATCCATGTTTTCTTTTATTGTTTGTACTTTCAGTATAAGTTTTAAGAATACACCACCTACCACCAGGTCTTGAAGATGTTTCCCTACATTTTATTCTAGGAGCTTGATGGTTCTTGCTTTAATATTTAGGTCTTTGGTCCATTTTGAGTTAATTTTTTTTCCTTAAAGATTTATTTTATTTCCCCCTTTCCTCCCATTTCCCCTGTTGTCTGCTTTTTGTGTTCATTTGCTATGTGTTCTTCTGTGTCTGCTTGTATTCTCATTAGGCAGCTCTGGGAGCCGATCCTGGGACCTTCCAGAGTGTGAGAGAGGCGATTATTCTCTTGCACCACCTCAACTCCCTGTTCTGCTATGTCTTCTTATTTTCTCTCCTCTATGTCTCTTGTTGTGTCATATTGCTGCGTCAGCTGTCAGCATTGACCAGCACTTCCATGCAGGGCAGCATTCCCACATGGGTCCACACTGGCACTCCGTGTGGGCCAACTTGCCACGTGGGCCAGTTTGCCCTCCCCAGGAGGCCCTGGGCATTGAACCCTGGACCACTGATATGGCAAATGGGAGCCCAATTGGTTGAGCCACATCTGTTTCCCTTGAGTTAATTTTTGTACAAGATATGAAATAAGGGTCTTCTTTCTTTCTTTTAGCTATGGATATCCAGTTCTCCCAGCATCATTTGTTGAATAGACTGTTCTGCCCCAGCTGGGTGGGTTTAACAGGCTTGTCAAAAATCACATGCCAGCCCTTGATACTGATGACTATGCTTATGAGCCTGTGTGCTTGAAATTTCAACTAGGCTTAGAGCTTCAGGGTGCATAAGAGTTACCTCCTGAGAGCCTCCATGTTGTTCAAATGTGGCCACTCTCTAAGCCAAATTCAGCATGTAAATTCATTACCTTCCCCCCAGCATGGGACATGACTCCCAGGGATGAGCCTCCCTGGTGCCAAGGGATTACTACCAATCACCAGCTGGTGATGCAACTATAAAAAGATCTTGAATAAAAGGAGGAAATGGTAAAGACAAATGAGTTTATATGGCTAGGAGACTTTAAAATGACTTGGGAGGTAATCAGAGGGGTTGCGTTTATGCACATCTCAGCAGGATCCCAGAAACAGCCAAAGTAGATACAACCCCAGGTACTGGTGCTCCTGAGGGCTATGGAGACACACAGGTTCTAAGGTCATGGCAGATGGTTCTGGAGTTCAGTGCCTTGTCAGTGGGCCTGACTTTGGAATTTGTGCTCCTGAATATGAAGGAGTTGGACTCAGATATGTCCTTTCTACACATCCCTCTTCTGTCACTTTTCCTGAACCTGTGGTTGGTGCTAGAGTTGGTGTATAATCAGGAGACTTGAATCTCTGGACTGACCATGTGCCAGTTGGGCCCTAAGCCTCAGCAGAGTTGCAACACCTACTCTCCAGTTTGTTGGACTTACCCAGGTCATCTAATAGGGAGGTAAAGATGGTCAACTACGACACCAGGGAACCGAGAGTGCCTACAATTGTAAGCAGGGGAATTGCACCCATCAGCCATATGGGATCTAAGCCCCCTCTCGATTTAGAGGTGGAGTAGACATCACCATCCCAGGGTCCACAGGATGGAGGAATAAAATATGGATTAGAGTGGACTTACTGGTATTCTAATATAGAACTATGGTGACTAGCAATGGAAGAAATTGTATCACTGATGTGGAGACAGTGGCCATAGTAGTTGCTGAGGACAGAAGAGATGTGATGTGGGGGCATTTTTGGGACTTGGAGTTGTCCTAAATGATAGTGCAGGGATAGATGCTGAGCATTATATATCCTGCCATAACCCACTGAATGGACTGGGGGAGAGTGTAAACTACAGTGTAAACTATAATCCATGCAGTGCAGCAGTGCTCCAGAATGTATTCACCAAATGCAATGAATGTGCCACAATGATGAAAGATGTTGTTGATGTGGGAGGAGTGTAGGGGGTGTGGGATATATGGGAACCTCTTGTGTTTTTTAATGTAACATTTTTTGTGATCTATGCATCTTTTTAAAAAAAAATCACTTGGCAATAGATGCGAGGGTCTGTTTCTGAACCATCAATTCAGTTCCATGTGTCTTTTTTTTAGGATTTATTTATTTATTTCCCCCCTCCCTCCACCCTGCTGTTTTTGCTGTGTGTGTTCATTCACTGTATAATCTTCTGTATCTATTACCCTTTTTTTTTTTTTTTTGTCTTCTCATCTTTCTCCTCTAGGATTCACCATAATTCGATCCTGGGGATATGGATAGAAATTCCCTGTCAATTGCGTCACCTTAGTTCCTGGTCTCTGTTGTACTTCACCTTAACTCTCCCCTTCATCTCTCTTTTGTCATGTCATCATCTTGCTGAGTGGCTCATTTCCGGGCACTGGCTCACCGCGTGGACACTCATGCAGACACTTGGCTTGCGTACAGGCACTCAGCTCGCCACACAGGCACTTGGCTCACCACACGGGCATTGACTTGCCGCACAGGCATGCTTTCTCTTCTTTTTAAACAGGAAGCCCAGGGATTGAACCCAGATCCTCCCATATGGTAGTCGGAAGCCCTGTCATTTGAGCCACATCTGCTTCCCGCTATGCCAATACGATGCTGTTTTTACCACTGTAGCTAGGTAATATAATTTCAAGTCTGAAAATGAGAGTCCTCCAACTTCACTTTTCCTTTTTAAGACATTTCTGGCTATTCAGGTCCTCTTACTTGTCAAGATAAATTTGACAATTGTGTCTCCATTTGTTTAAAAAAAGATGGTGGAATTTTTAGGATTGCATTAAATCTGTATATCAATGTAGGTAGAATTGACATTTTAATGATGTTTAGTCTTACAATCTATGAGCATGGAATGTTCTAATTATTTAGGTTTTTTTAAGTTTCTTTTAGCAATGCATTGTAGTTTTCTGAACATGAGTGCTTTACATCCTTGGTTAAGTTTATTCCTAAATATTTGATTCTTTGAATTGCTATTGTAAATGGAATTTTATTCCTGACTTCCTCCTCAGATTGCACATTAAAATTGTATAGAAACACCACTGATTTTTGCATATTCATCTCATATCCTGACACTGCTGAAATTGTTTATTAGCTATAGCAGCTTCATTGTAGATTTTTCAGGACTTTCTAGATATAGGATCATATCATCTGCAAATAGTGAAATTTTTACTTCTTCCTTTCTGATTTAGATGACTTTTATTTATTTTTCTTCCCCGATTGCTCTAGCTAAAACCTCTAGCACTATTTTGAACAACAGTAGTAACAGTGGGCATCCTTGTCTCGTCCCTGACCTCAACAGGAAAGCTTTCAGTCTTTCACCATTGAGTACAATGTTAGCTGTGGGTTTTTCATATACGGTCTTTATCATATTGAGAAAGTTTCCTTTAATTCCTGTCTTTTATAGTATTTTTATCAGAAAGGATGCTGTGTTTTGTCAAATGCCTTTTCTATGTCAATCAATAAGATCATGTGATTTTTCTTCTTTGGTTTATTAATATCGTGTATTATGCTGATTGATTTTCTTGTGTTGAACCACCCTTGCATGCCTGGTATAAAACCCAATTGATCATGGTGAATAATTCTTTTAATGTGTTGTTGGATTTGATTAGCAAGTATTTTATTGAGGATATTTGTACATCAGTATTTATTAGAGAAAAGGGTCTGTAATTTTCTTTTCGTAATATCTTTATCTGGCTGTAGTATGAGGGGGATATTGGTTTCATAGAATGAAAGGCTTTGGCTTTAGGTCCCTGAACAGAGGCCGATGAAACTACCCATTCTCTGGCCTCAGTTTCCTCTTTTGCTATCAGCAGCCAAGGAGAGGGTGGAGCTTTGCTCTTCTCCCCGGGCAGTTCACAAGGCTTGCAAAGCATCTGAGGGGTGGGCAGGAGGGTGAGACCGATGTCACCCCAGGAAGAGAGGGCCTGCCCAGGTCAGGCACAGGAAGAAGAGCCAAAGTGCAGGACCACCGCCCCTGGCTCCCCGCCACCTTCCTACCTTCATCACATACAACTTGCTGCCCTTCTGCCCCAGGTACACTTTGCTGAAGGTGCCCCAGCTAATGGGCTTCACGATGGTGAACTCCTCAATGACGGCCTCAGCACCAGGACCTGACTCACATCCTGCCCTGCCACCACGCCTCGGCCTCTCTCCTTCTCACTCCTGGCTGCGGGCTCCATTGCGCACCAGCTCAGACTGGACACCGCAGCCACTACCTCGCCCATTCCCAGCCACAACTCCCGCCAACTGGGTTCAAAACAAATGTTTTGTTTTAAAGTCTATCTTGGGAAGCAGATTTGGCTCAACTGATAGAGCATCCGCCTACCACATGGGAGATCCAGGGTTCAAACCCAGGGTCTCCTGATCCATGTGGTGAGCTGGCCCATTCAGAGTGCTGATGCATGCCCCCGCATAGGGGAGCCCCACACGCAAGGCGTGCACCCTGGAAGGAGAGCTGCCCTGTGTGAAAAAAGCACAGCCTGCCCCGGAGTGGCACTGTACACATGGAGAGCTGATGCAGCAAATGACACAACAAAAATAGAGACACAGATTCCTGGTGCCGCTGACAAGAATGCATGTGGACACAGAAGAACACACAGCGAATGGACACAGAGAGCAAACAATTGGGGGGGAGGGAGGGAGAAAAATAAATAAAAAACTTAAAAAATGAAAAAAATAAAGTTTATTTCATCTAAGTATAGCTACCCCAGTTTTTTTGTTGTTGTTGTTTACTGCATACATGGAATAACTTTTTCCAAACTTTCACTTTCAATATTGGTATCCTTGGGTCTAAGGTGGGTCTCACGCAGACAGCTGGAGACTCGTGTTTTCTTATCCTTTCTGCCAGTTTGTGTTTTTTGATGGGGGAGTTTAATCCATTAATATTCAATGTTATTACTATAATGGCAGTTCTTATTTCACCCATTTTGACCGTTGGGTTTTATCTGTCATTTTATTTTCACCACTCTTTTGACATTTTTAGTTACTGTTACTGATATAATAATCATTTCTAGATTCTCTTCCAATCTTCTCTCTCCTTTTCAGGCTGTAACACTCCCTTTAGTATTTCCTGCAAAGCTGGTCTTTTATTATAAACTCTCTCAGTTTCTGTTTATCTGAATATTCTAAACTTACCCTCATTTTTGAAAGGTAATTTTGCTGGATATAGAATTCTTGGCTGGAAGTTTTTCTCCTGCAGTATCTTAAATATATCATACCACTGTATTCTTACCTCCATGGTTTCTCATGAGAAATCAGCACTTAATCTTACTAGGGATCTCTTATATGTTATGCATTGCTTTTCTCTTGCTCCTCTCAGAATTCTCTCTTTGTCTTTGGCATTTGCCATTCTGATTAGTATGTGTCTCAGAGTTGGTCTATTCAGATGTATTCATATGGGAGTACAATGTCGTTCTTAGACTTGAGTATCTATGTACTTCAATGATGTTGGAAAATTTTCTACCATTATTCCTTCAAATATTGCTTCTGCCCCTTTTCCCTTTTCTTCCCTTCTTGGACACCCATGACATGTATGTTTGCATGTCTCTTGCTGTGATTAGTTCCCTGAGAACTTGTTCAATTTTCTTTCCATTCTTTTCTTCATCAGTTCTTTTTTTTGGTGTTCACTTTTGGAGGCCATGTCTTCAAGCTCACCGATCCTTTCTTCTACCTCCTCAAAAATATGCCTCCAGTGTATTTTTAATTTCATGTATTGCACCTTTCATTTCCATAAGATCTGCTGTTTTTCTATGTATGCTTTCAAATTATTCTTTGTGCTCACCCAGTGTCATCTTAATATCCTTAATCTCTTTAGCCATCTCATTGAATTTGTTAAAGAAATTTATTTGAACACCTATGATTAGTTGTCTCAACTTTATGTCATCCGCAGATTTATATTATTCCTTTAACTGGGCCATATCTTTCTGTTTCTTGATATGGATTGTAGTTTTTTGTTAGTGTCTTGGCATCTGTCTTACTAGATGTATTTCTTCTGGGTGCAGTTTCTCCCTTTAGTTTAGAGCTTCCTTGTCTTTTCTCCCTTGCTGGTAGTAGGAGCCAAAAATCTATTTGGTACTGTAAACTATGGAGGCCAAAGCTGCTCATGTTGCCCCAGGAACTGATGAAACTTTTCCACCTTTCTCCTCTGCCAGAGGTAGGGACAGAGCTGCAGCCATGTGTAATAATCCAAGGTGTGCAGGACAAGACTGTCTATAATTTACCAGAGAAACTGATGAAGCTTCACACTCCTTCCTCCCCTTCCTGGGGTAGGGATGGAGCTGCAGTTGTGGGCAAAAATCTATGCCATGTGGGTCCAAATGACCACAGTTACCCAGGTAAACTGAGGTAGCACTAGCCTCCCTCCCGCTGGTGATGGGGATGGATGGGGATGGATCCTTTGGAGTGCCCAACTATCTAATCTGCAGTTGCCCTGAGAGACTGAGGGAGTACTGTCCTTTCTGTCCTTTAGGGAGTGGGAATGGAACCACTGATGCCCAACAGTTCAGTTCCTTTAGCCCAAGAGTACCTGCCATTGCTGGAGAGTCTGACGAAACACCAGTCCCCTCCTACCCTATTAGGGCATGGGATTGGATCCACAGGCACCCAACAGTTCAGTCCCTGTAAGCTGAAAGTACCTTCCATTGCCTGGAGAGACTGTGGAGACACCAGATCCCTCCTGTCTTATTTTGGGTGGGAATGGATCCATAAGCATCCAACAGTCAAGTCTGTGCAGACCGAAAGTGCATGTGATTGCCTGGAAAGGTTGTGGAAACCCCAGCCCCCTCCTTTCCTATTGGGGTGTACAGGTGGATCCACAAGTATCCACCAGTCCAGGCTGTGTAGGCCAAAAGCATCTGCAGTAACTCAGAGAGGCTGGGCAAATACAGTCCCTTTCTTGTACTGTTGGGGGTGGGGGTGGAGCCACAGGTGCCGAATGGTTGGGTCTGTGCAGGCCAAAAGCACCTGCAGTTGCCCTGAGAAGCTGAGGGTCACCAGCCCCCTCCAATCCTATGGGGAGACAGAGGTGAAGATGGAATCAAAGGCACTCAGCAAACCAGTTCGTGTGGGCTGAAACTGCCTGCAGTTGCATGGGAGAAGCTGAGGAAACCCAGCTCCTCTTTTGGGGATGCAGGAGTGCAGCCCCAAGTGTCAGACTCTTCAGTCTGTACCGGGCAAAAGAGCCTGCAGTTGCTTGGACAGCCCTGTGCAGGTCCTGCCAGCCTCCTCCCTGCTAGGGGTGGGGCTGGAGCCTAAGCTAGAGCTGCAGTCTGATCTTGGTGGAGAGAAGCCAGTCCCTAACTTCATTGATTTTGAGTCAGCCTGGCTTCTCCTCATGCCAGAGGCAAAGTCAATATGGTGGCTACTGGTCTCTTTCCAATTTGGACAGGTTCAAACCCTAGCTGTTCTTAGGGCTTTACTTTAGCCAGCCGAGTCCACCAATCAGTAGCTGATTTCGGTGGCCAACCATGTCTTCCTCTGCCTTTTATGGGAAATGGAACTTCTAATTCCAGCCATGGAATAGCTCCTGAGACATCATGTGCCACTAGCGTAGGATGGGCACTGGCCTCTGCAACATGGCTTGCAATTTCCCAAAGAGGTCTTGCAGGTACCCCCAGCTTCCTCCCTGCTGAAGGTGGGCTGGGGTTTAGGCTAGAGCTGCAATCTGATCTGGGTGGAAAGAAGCTGGTCCCTACCAGCACTGTGATTTTCAGTCTGCCCCACTTCCCCTCATGATGAGGGTGGAGTTAAAATGGCAACTACCAGCCTCTTTCTCACTTGGACAGGTTTAAATTTTAGTGGTTCTTAGGCTTATACAGCCAAATGTACAAATCAGTAGTTGAAGTCAGTGCCATACCCTGTCTTCCTCCCTTGTTTTTGGGAAATGGAGTTTCCAACTCCAGCCATGGAAAAGCTCCCAAGGTGGCTTGTGCCGCGGTCACTGACCTCCGCAACATGAAGGGCCCTACTCATGAATCTTCTCTGCAGGTGGGCAGTCTCCTCCTTCCATACTTTCAAGGATGTTGCAGGATGCTCTTAGGTCTCCTAGTGCCCCCAAACATGTGCTTTAGATAGTTGTGGGTGATTACTAACTGCCCTGTGAGATGCACTGAAACTTGGAGCTCCTTACTCTGCCACCACTTGGCTCCATCATGAGGTTGCTTTTTTAAACCATTAATTATTCCTCCCCTTGCTAAAGTTCTGGGAAGGAGTCCCAGCTCTTTACTGTTTTGATTGATTACCCCACATGTAATTCCCACAGAGGGGGCCAATATAAGGCCCCGTGAGAATATACAGGGTTTTATCTTGATCCTGGATGAAATCTCATTCCAAATGGGGGATTCTCATGGGGTTCTTCAGCTGCCTTCTGATGGGGTCTTTCCCTCAGGGGATTTCTACACGGGGTTCCAGGCCACATGTTTCACAGCCATGTTTTCCTGCCAGGTTTTAGACTCATCTTCCCACTCCCTAACTAGCCTGCCTCAATAACACTCACAGGAGAAAGAACCAGCAAGATAGCAGCAGAGTAAGGAGCTCCTAGAGTCAGCTCCTGCTACAGGGCAGTTAGTAATCACCCAGTGCTATCTGGAGCCTGCTGAAGCACATGTTTGGGAGCTCCAGGAGACCTGAAGAGCATCCTGCAACATCCTTGAAGGAATGGAAGGAGGACACAGCCCATCTGCAGAGAAGACTCATACGTAGAGCGCTCCATGCCACAGAGGCCAGTGCCCATCCTCCACTGGAGGCACAAGCCACCTCTGGAGCTACTCTGTGGCTGGAATTGAAAGCTCCACTTCCCAAAAACTGGAGAGGAAGAGACAGTTGGACACCAACTTCAGCTACTGATGAGTAAATTCAGAGGCCTAAAGTATAATCCTGAGAACAGCTGAAGTTTGAGCCCATACAAGTCAGAAAGAGGCCAGTAGCTGCCATCTTAACTCTGTGCCTGGAATTGGGGAGGACTGAAAATCCCAGTGCTGGTGGGCACCGGCTTCCTTCCATCTAGATCAGATTGCATCTCTAGCCCCAGTGCCACCGCCAGCAGGGAGGAAAGTGGGGGGACCTGAGCCAGCCTCTCCAGATAAAAACAGGATAAGCCATGAAGGCTGGTGATTATCCTACTCTGGCTGCATGAGCCGCCCCAGGAGCTATTTTGTGGCTGGAATTGAAAGCTCCATTTCACAAAAAAAGGGGATGAGGAGATGGTGGCTGCCGATTTTGGCTACTGATTGGTAGAATCGGCTGGCTAAGATATAACCCTGGGAACAGCTGGGGTGTGAATCTGCCCAAGTTCGAAAGAGGTTGATGACCACAATTTTGACTCCACCCCCAGCCTGAGGGTAAACCTGGCTGACCAAAAATCACAGTATGGTAGGAACCGGTTTCTTTCACCCAGATCAGCCTACAGCCCCAGCCTAGGTGTCAGCCCCACCTCTGGCAGGGAGGAGGCTGGTGGGCCCTGCACCAGCCTATCCAGGTAACTATAACTATAGGTACCTTCGGCGGGCACAGACTGAAAATCAGAAGCCAACTGGGGCAACTGCGGTCATCTTGGACCTGCACTGCTTATATTGCTGCCCACACCTGCAGCTCCATCCCCACACCAGGCAGGGGAAAAAGGGGCATGAGCTTCATCAGTCTCTCTGGGCAACTACAGTCTAAGTCCTGCATGACTTGGATTATTCCACACAGCTGTAACTCTGTTCCCACCCCTGGCAAAGGAGAAAGTTGGGAGAAGCTTCATTGGTCCCTGGCACAATGAGGGCAGCTTGAGCCTCCACACCTTAGAGCACCATCTTTCCTTGGCTCCTACTACATAACCAGCAAAGGAGAAAGGGCAAGAAGCCCTAAACTAAAGAGAAAAACTGCACCCAGAATAAATACTCTAGTAAATCATATGCCAACATACCAACAAAAAATTGAAATCCACACCAAGAAACAGGAAGCTGTGGCCCAGTTAAAGGAACAAGATAAGCCTCCAGATGACATAAAGGAGTTGAGACAACTAATCATAGATATTCAAACAAACCTCCTCAATAAATTCAGTGAGATGGCTAAAGAGATTAAGGATATTAAGAAAACACTGGATGAGCACAAAGAAGAATTTGAAAGCATACATAGAAAAATAGCAGGACTTATAGGAATGAAAGGTGCAATAAATGAAATGTTTAAAACATTGGATTTTGAGGAGGCAGAAGAAAGGATTGGTGAGCTCGAAGAAATGGCCTCTGAAAGTGAACATATAGAAGAACAGATAAAGAAAAGAATGAAAAAAATTGAACAATGTCTCAGGGAACTAAATGACAGCAAAAGGTGTGCGAACATATGTGTCATTGGTGTCCCAGATGGAGAAGTAAAGGGAAAAGGGGCAGAAGGAATATTTAAAGAAATAATGGTAGGGAAGTGGACTTGGCCCAGTGGTTAGGGCATCCTTCTACCACATGGGAGGTCTGCGGTTCAAACCTTGGGCCTCCTTGACACATGTGCAGCTGGCCCACACGCAGTGCTGATGCGCGCAAGGAGTGCCATGCCATGCAGTGGTGTCCCCGCGTAGTGGAGCCCCATGTGCAAAGAGTGCACCCTGTAAGGAGAGCTGCCCCACGCAAAAGAAAGTGCAGCTTCCCCAGGAATGGTACTGCACACATGGAAAGCTGACACAAGATGACACAACAAAAAGAAACACAGAGTCCCGTGCCACTGACAACAACAGAAGCGGACAAAGAAGAACACACAGCAAATAGACACAGAGAACAGACAACTGGGGTGGGGGAGGGGGGAAGAGAGAGAAATAAAATAAATAAATCTTAAAAAAAAAAAGCAATAATGGTAGAAAATTTCCCAACCCTTTTGAAAGACATATGTATCCATGTCCAAGAAGCATAACGTACTCACATCTAAAAAAATCTGAATAGACCAACTCTGAGACACGTACTCATCAGAATGTCAAATGCCAAAGACAGAGAGAATTCTGAGAACAGCAAGAGAAAAGCAATGCATAATATATAAGGGATACCCAATAAGATTAAGTGCCGATTTCTCACCAGAAACCATGGAGGCAAGAAGATAGTGGTCTGATATATTTAAGATACTATGAGAGAAAAACTTCCAGCCAAGAATTTTATATCCAGCAAGACTGTCTTTCAAAGATGAGGGCGAGTTTAGAATATTCACAGATAAACAGGAACTGAGAGAATTTCTAAGCAAGAGACCAGATTTTCAGGAAATACTAAAGGGTGTGCTAGAGTCTGAAAAGAAAAAGACAGAAGAGTGAGGCCTGGACGAGAGTCTAGAAATGAAGATTATATCAATAAAAGAAACTAAAAATTTCAAAAGAGTGATGAAAAAAAATATGACAGATAAAAATCAAATAGGAATAAACTTAACCAATGATGTAAATCACTTGTATTCAGAAAACTGCAACTCAATGTTAGAAGGTATCAAAAAAGTCCTAAGTAACTGGAAGAAAATTCCATGCTCATGGATTGCAAGACTAAATATCATTAAGACATCAATTCTACTCAAATTGATATACAGATTCAATGTAATCCAATAAAAATTCTACCAGCATTGAAAAAAAATTGAAAACACCATCATAAATTTATTTGAAGGGTAAGGGGTCCTGAATAGCAAGAAACATCATATAAAGGAAAAGTGAACCCACATCTCCACACTTTAAATCATATTACCTAGCTATAGTGGTAAAAACAGCATGGAACTGGCATAAAGACAGTCACATAGACCAATGGAACCAAACTGATGGTTCAGAAGCAGACCCACAATGTATGGTCAAGTGATTTTTTACTAGCCTGTCAAACCCACACTGCTCGGGCAGAACAGTCCATTAAAAAAATGGTGCTGAAAGAATTGGATATCCATAGCCGAAAGAAGGAAAGAGGACCCCTCTCTCACACCTTATCCAAAAATTAACTCAAAATGGACTAAAAATCTAAAGATAAAAGAACCATAAAACTTCTAGAAGAAATTGTAGGAAAATACCTGGTGGTAGATGGTGGATTCTTAAAGGAGATAAGAGGAGGACTGAGGTGAACTACTGATGTTTTATGTATACAGAAGTTTTAATTAGCTTTACCATAAAGTGTGGAAATGTATAGGGTAGATAGTAACACATAGTGAGTAACAGCTAGTTTATAAATGGGGATGTGCCTGAAAATGATATGTAATGGTATGTAAATGCCAATTGACAGAATGCTAGAGAATAATCTAGGAACTGAATAGCACAGTAAACCAAAAGGTGGATGAGAAGTGTGATTAATGGTACAGATGCAAGAATGACCTTTGTTAGCTAGAGCACATGGACATTACTACGGCAGGATGTTGGGAATGTGGAAAAGCATGGGAAAAATACAGCTGGAGTGACCTATGGACTGTGGTTAGCAGTAAAATATAATGTTCTTGCATCTATGCCAAAGATGTGCTGTATTGATAATGAGGCAGTATGGAAAATGTAAGCCAAATGTACACTATGGACATGGTAACAATCAGATGATATTATCTTATCTGTAGCAAATGTTCCACCACAGTGTGGTGTGTTGATGGAGGGGTGTTATTTGGGAATTCTGCATGTGTATGATTGTTTTATAAGTTTACAACTTCTATCATAAAAATATGTTCAAAAAATAATAAGAGGGTGGGTTGGGGGAAAAAAACACCAAATAAAAGATAAAGACTATGATTAGTAATAAGACTTTTTTTTTAAAGATTTATTTTATTTATTTCTCCCCCCCCCGCCCCCATTCCCCCAGTTTTCTGTTCTCTGTGTCCATTTGCTGTGTGTTCTTCTGTGTCTGTGTTATTCTCATTAGGATGCTCCAGGAACAAATCCTGAGATCTTCCAGAGTGGGAGAGAGGTGATTACTATCTTGCACCACCTCAGCTTCCCTGTTCTGCTACGTCTTCTTATTTCTCTCCTCTGTGTCTCTTGTTGCATCATCTTGCTGCACCAGCTCTCTGCGTCGGCCCGCACTCCTGTGTGGGGTGGCTTTTCCCGCACGAGGTGGCATTCCCATGTAGGGGGACACTTCTGCACGGGGCCGCATTCCTGCATGGGCCAGCACTCCACATGGGCTAGCTTGCCCTCACCAGAAGGCCTTGGGCATTGAACCCTGGACCTCCTACATGGTAGACTGGAGCCCAGTTGGTTAAGCCACATCCATTCCCCAGTAATAAGATTTTGACAATATTCTTTCATAATTTGTAACAAACTTCTCACAACAATGAAAGGTGTTGGTGGAGGGTTGACGTATGGGACCCCTGTATGATGTTACGCATGTTTGCTTTGTAAGTTCACAACTTTTACTATACACTTAGTTGTTTATGTATGTTCACATATAAATGATATAAAGTTACTAATAGGGTTGGTTGGGGGAAAAATGCTTTGGTTAGTAATAATATTTTGACAATGCTCTTAATCATTATTTAAAAAGGTTTAACAGCAATGCAAGTTATTGGTGGTAGGGTGAGTTATGAGAGTCCTGTAGGATGTTATATATGTTTGTTTTGTAAGTTCATCACTGTTATTATACACTTATTTATGTATGTTTATGTATGAGTGATATACTTCAATAAATTAATTTAAAAAAAATAATGCTCACAGAATATATGACCTCCCTCCAAAGCCTGAACCTATAGTGAGTTCAAGCAGCCCTTCTCCATCTCCAGCTCTTGACTAGGGCTTCTTTCCACCCCTGTTGCCTGGGCCTGGGAGCCCGACCCCATCTGTCTTTTGTCCCACCTAGGCCAGATACTCCCACTGTCTTTACTTTGCATTTCTGGAGCTACATCCCCAGATTTTTATTTCAAAGGAAGGTAGGGATTGGAATATTACAGTACCTACTTTTCTATCTTCCACAAGCCTGGATCGTTTTAAAAATTATTATTATTCAAGTATAATTGCCCAGAGAGTATTTCTGTCCCATGTCTAGTCCTTCAACTTTTTTTTATACCGATTGCATCTTTCCTGTCATTTCCACCCAAATTCTGTATTTTCCTAAATGTTCTATCTCTACTCGAGCCCCCTTTCAAAGGATGCCAGATTACCTTCTTGTAATTCCACCTACATGTAAAATCATGCAACTGCTGTGGTAAATAGTTTGACAGTTTTTAGTTCTCCAGAGGGTTAAATATAGAATTACTGTATGACATGGCAATTTAGTTTTAGGTGTATACCCAAAATAATTGAAAACAGGGACTTGAACAAATATTTGTACACCAGTGTTCACAGCAGCATTATTTACAATAACCAAAAGGTGGAAGCAACCCAAGTGTCATCAGCATGGATAAACAAAATGTGGTATGTCATACCATGGAGTATTATTCAGCCAAAAAAGAATGACATCCGGATACATGCTACAACAGGATGACCCTTGAGGACATCACATTGAATGAAATAAGCCAGACATAATTGTATGATTCTACTTATATGAAATACCTAAAGTGAGCAAATATGTAAAGACAAAATAGATTACATGTTACCAGGGACTGGAAGGACTGGGAGTGAAGAGTTATTGCTTGATGGCCAGAGTTTCTATTTTGGGTTATGAAAAGGTTTTGGTAATGGATGGAGGTCATGGCAGTATAATACAGTAAATGTAATTAGCATCACTGAATTGTACACATGAAAGTGGTTAAAATGGGAAATTTTGTGTTGTACCTATGTTACAATTAAAATTAAAAAAAAAAAAACAAAAATCTACCTCTTTCCCCCCTGTGACATCCTCTGTAGTTCCTGATAATGTCAGAACTTCTTAACCTTACAGAAACGGTTCGTACACCCATCTGGACCATCAAGACTAGTCATCCCTTGACTTGTCCATAGTCACTTCCCTCATTTGCCAGTCCCTTGAAAAACCTCTACCTCGACTTTCACCTCATCATTTGGCTAATAACATTGCTTCAAACATCATATAAAACTTAACAGCCTTCCTTCAGCTCCTAAATTTCCCCGTTTTCTTGCCAATCTTTACCTCCTCCTTTTCTTTACCATAGGCTAACCCCTCCTTCAGGGCCTGCACACGGTTTAGAACTCCATCCTTCTCACCTTCTTTGGAATGTTGCTTCAAAAACTATTCCTATTTTTTCCATTATTTTCTAGCTCTGACTCCCCTCCATGCCTTTCTATAAATGTACTCAAGGCTCTTCCAGCCTTATAAATAAAGAAGTCTCTTTACCCTACCACCATGTCCTACCAAATTATTTTTCTCCCTCCTTTCCCCGTAAATACGCTGAAAGCGTGGCCTACACTCACTGTCCCCACTTTTTTTCAATTCTGGATATTTTACAGGCATTTACCCAGTTCTCTATGTTCAAAAGAACATATATATTTTACTAAAACTAAAGGTGTTGGGGGAGCAGATGTGGCTCAAGCTGTTGAGTGCCCACCTCCCACATGGGAGGTCCTGGGTTTGGTTTCCGTTGCCTCCTAAAGAAAAGAAGAAGGAAAAAAAACCAGCCAACGAGCAAAAAAAGGAGCGGACAGCAAGTACAAACAACAAACAAAAACAACAAGCAAACAGACAAAGGAGCCATCTCAGAAGAGGGGAAGAATAAAGGTGTTATTTTTATATCATTTAGAAAAGTACGTAATCCATTTACTCAAATTCTAATGTCTATTTAATTCATAACGTCCATAATAAATAAAGAGAATCTTAAATAAGAAAAAGAAAAATATTTGGAAATTAGTCAAAGAGTTTTGGATATAGTTATAGGTAGAGAAATATAAACATAAACCCCAAAAGGGTTTGATCATGATAATACTTTATATTTTTAAACGCAATTCATATTCCGATCAATCTAATTTTTATATTTGTGAATCATACAATATTCCATATTTCTTTATTATTTGTACAATGTACCAGTTAGGAAAGGTGTAGCTTGGGACACAAAATAATTATCAATAAATGTTTTTCATAAAAAAAAAAAACATGGGGAGCGGGTATAGCTCAGTGGCTGAGTGCCTGCTTCCCATGTACATGGTCCTGGGTTCAATCCCCATTTAACTCTTTAAAAAAAAAATTCCAGAGGACTGATCTTGCTAGGTAAAGTGAATGACCTGCTTTTACAAGCTTTAGCTTGGTACACTGTAGAAAATGAAGTCAAGAATTTTTAGGCCCCAGATATCCAGCCCCAATCCTTAGCCATGCTTTATCATGGAATCCACATGAGATTCTTATTTTCAAAATAAAAATATTGTTTTTCCTGTTTAGAAAATTTTTCATTATAAAAATCCCACAGGTGTGCCTTAGGTGGGTAGAAGCAGGGACTCAGGCTTGACTTCTTATACAATTTATTGGCATGCTGTCAGGAGAAACCTGTATGCATACAAAGGAAACTTGAGAGCCAAGGGAAGACACTAAGGAAAGGTGTGGTTTCAGCTGAAGTCTGGCCCCCAGCCTGAAATCTCCAGGAGCCCTTGAGCCTAAACGGTCCCACAGAGTAATCCAACCTTGGGGAAAGAGGCCAGGCTTTTCTATCTCCTTATCAAACGGTCTTAAACTGAGGCCCTCTTCTGGAAGGCACAGGATTCATTGTAACCTCCCAGCTATTTCCAGAAAAGATGGTGCTTGTTGACCAAGGGCAAGTCTCTGGAAAAGAATGCAGCTTTGAGACCTTAGTGGACAACACTCACAGAAGCTAAAGGATATGTGCAACAGAAGGGGGTCTTGGCAAGGCAAAATAGGATCAGTTACAAGATATAAAGAAAATTTAAATTCCACTACCTAGACATCACCCAGATAGTTTTTGTATTTTGATTATTATAGAACAGGATGTATAATATGACATCATTTTACATGTATATTTAAGCATTCACACACCTTTTTATGAAAATGGAATTCTTCATGCTGTCTAGTCATATTTTTTCTACTTAAAATACATTAAAGACTATATTTCCATTTTAGTAAATATGAACCTAGAGTGTCAGGGGAATTTTACTACCACACACCTCATATTTCCATGTATTGGAACTGTCCTAGAGGAACTGTCCTGGCCTCTTGCTCTATCTGTCCCTTACACCTGCCCTAATCTGGAAAGGAATGCCGTGTCTACCTGGTTGGGAGTGACTGTCATTGATCCAGTTTTCTCCATGGTGGAAGCTAATCTATTGAAATGCTATAAGCACCAAGAATTCACTTCCTTTGCTTTCTCCTTTGCCCTGAGTCAGTATGGGATACTGGGCCCTGTTAAGTATCTCCTCAGTAGACTCAAAAATTTTCACTCAGACAGGCTATCTTAAGGTCTAGACTTAGGAGGAATTGGAGACAGGAAGTGCTAGCAAGCATATTTAGCCCTCACCCCTCAGCTGTTTTATCTTCAATAGTTTTATCATTATGAAGGTGATATTTTTATCTCCATCTGCTCGCCTCCTATAAGTATCTCTCATTTTTTTTACAAATTTGGGCAGTTTGACACCGCAAACTCTAATATATAGCATACTTTTAAATAGCTATATCATTCCATTGTAAGGATTATGTACAATAATTTCACCAATCTCCTATAATTAACATTGCCAATTTTTCTTATTATAAACAATGCTGAGATGACTACTCTAGTACACACATTGCAAATAGTTAATAGAAAGATATATAAGAAATACTAATATCAAAAAGGCAAAGTTTAGAATCATATGTACACTGTAGTCCTATTGGAAGAAGAAAAGGTGGGGGCAGTAGGATAGACATTCTTTTTAGCTACCAGTATCTGAACCCCCTTCCTATATTTGGAAATTTCCCACCTACTTTAGAAATTTAAAACACCAAGCTTTCATGCAGCTAGGTCCCCAGCCATTGAATCAGATGCTAGTGACACAAAGATGGAGGGGCCATACTAATTTCTGCTAGTGCACGAAGCAGCAGAGGCAATAACTGTTACTGAAGCATCCAATGTCCATCATCAATTGTGTCAATGGTGAAGCTGCAGCACCTTCAAAAGACCAGCCTTGCAGTGTATTTTGGCCATTATTCCTGTTAGTGGAAGCTCCCAAACGTGGTTCACTATTCTTTTAGGGATGGATTCCGTAAACCGCCCAATATCCAATTTAAAAAATTTACTTTTCCTGTTTAACTTAGCCAGAATTGGTTTCTACTTTTTTATTGTATTTTTATTTTTTTACAACAAAGTAACAGGACTGATATATTATCCATGTATGTGTATGAGTGTGCATTTGTTGTAGCTACTGTGATGTGCTGCCCAGATGACTATTCAGTCCTGAAGGATTGGTTCTCCTAATTTCTGGGCATGCTGCTGGAGAGAACTGCCTCATCCAAGGTCATGCCCCATTCCTGGGGCAGCCTGCATCCAAAGACTGCTTTATGAGGGAAATTTCTTTTTTATTTCTTTTATTTTTGGCTGTACCAGGACCTGGGATTAAACCCAGGACCTCATATGCTAGAGGCCAGCACTCAACCACTGAGCCATCATCTGCTTGCTCATTGTTTTGCTCGTTGTGTGCTTGATACCTGTTTGTTGGAACCAGGAATGGAACCCAGGACCTCCCATGTGGGAGGTGGACACCCAATGACTTGAGCCACATCGCTCCGTTGAGGGGAATATTAAGTCCCGGCTTCTTCACCCCTCTTAGAACAACAATGATGAGACTTCCCAGCTTTAGAGCTCCCAGTGGGAATGAGTGAGGTCTTTGTTGAGATAAAAATTCTCCTCGTGAGCAAACCTACTTCCTTCCCTTTCGCCACAGGTACTTCTCCTGTGAAAACTCCCCAATAAACTTCCTTCATAATAATGATCATCTTACAGTCTGTTTGATGAAAACCAAGAGTGTCATCTTGGCTCTGTTAGAGTGGGGACATGTGCTGAGCCATTTGGGACATGTGGGGAGTAATAAATGGAGTCCACTTCAGTTTCACCTTGTGACTATACCCCTGGTGCCCAAAATAATTAAAATGGACATGCTTAGTAGTTGACATAACCTGCATGTTGGTTCATTGGTCTCTGGGGTAAGAACTATCAAAAAGGGGAAGGCCAGGTAGAAGTTTCTGAAACTGTCTCTGCTCCCATTTCCCCTACAAGAGCCAAGATAGTAAATTAAAGCAATATGACAACACAGAGGAAATGTTAGCTATCCGCTCTCCTTTAAAGACCTAAAGGATTCAGGGAATAGTTGCCATGATGTTTCCATTTAATTCTTGCCCCTAAAAACATCAGATGGATACTGGAAAATGATAGAAAAGATTGCAAATACAATCAATTAATAGACCCAAACACCATGCACAGTGAAGAATTATATACCTTTTAGGAAAATAATGACTTGCAGCATGATAGTGAGCCCTGGTAGAGATGGAACACCTGGCCCTGTAGTCAGAACCATCTATCATGAGCTGGATTCTGTCAGTTAGTTACGCCAAATCCTAAGGTCAGCTGGGCCCAACCACAATCTATTGTAAGACAGAAGTGGCCTTGATCCAGAAATTCTGCACAAACAAAGAGTGGCGATAGTGTGAAGAGTAAAATTTTTTCAAAAAGGAAGTGGTACATCTGGAATTGGGCATGAACGCAAGCTGCCTGAGCAGACGGTCCGGGTCCCCATGTCCACGTCATGCACCTCTGTTGCACGGGCACCTTGGTGTGGAACAAGAAATGGCCAGAGGCAGGAATATAATCAAATCCACAGTCCAAGACTATGAAGTCAGAGATAAGGAGGCTGGGATAGAAGTATGTGGATGACCATATGGGCATAACCTGTGTAGATCTTTTTTTTTTTTTAATTCTCCCCCCTAACCCCAGCTTGTGCTCGCTGTTTGCTCCCTGTATCCATTCGCTGGGCATTCTTCTGTGTCTGCTTGTCTTCTTGTCTTCTCTTTAGGAGGCACTGGTAACCAATCCTGGGACCTTCCAGGTGGGAGAGAGGCACTCAATCACCTGAGCCACCTCAGCTCCCTGGTTTGTTGTGTCTCTCACTGTCTCTTCTCTGTGTCTCTTTTTGTTGCATCATCTTGTTGTGCCAGCTCTTTGCACCACATGGGCCACCTTGCTCTTCACCAGGAAACCCCGGGAATTGAAACTGAGACCCTCCATAGGGTAGATGGGAGCCCAATCGCTTGAGCCACATCTGCTTCCCTATGTAGATCTTTACACACGTGTCACTATCACTAGAAAGCATCCTCTATGGAAGAAGCACTAAGAAAATAAGTGGACAGAATGACTCAGCCAGTTGACAGCAGCCAACCTCTTTTGTTGGCCACTCTGGGGCTTGCTCAATCCATCCATGAACATGGTAGCCACCATGGCAGGAATGAAGGCTATGAATGGGCCCCCACTCACCAAGGAGAATCTACCTACTGTTGCTACTGAAAGTCTAACCTGCCAGCAAGAAAGTCAAAAGTTAAATCCCTGACTGGACACCATCCCTCAATGAGACCAATCAGTGGCTTGGTGGTAAATTGACTGCACTAGACCTCTTCCACCTTAGAAGAGTCAGCAACTCATTTTTTTTTTACTGAAACAGACATTTATTTCAGGGATGGGTTAGGTCATGACTAGGCGCCAGGCTGTGGGTGAATCTGTTCAAAGTCCATGACTCTAAATATACTCAATCCAATTCAATTAAACAGCTTAATTTAGTATCTTTCAATTATGAGCCAAATACTGAACTAGGTAGTCAGGACCAGAAAGGAGTGTGTAGCAGTTTGATTTAGTTATGAATTCCAAAAATAGATATTGGATTATGTTTGTAATCTGGTCTATTTCTGGGCATGACTGAGTTATGATTAAGGCTTTGACTAGGCCATGTCATTAGGGCATGGCAAAGGACAGAGTTGGAGCTTTTGATGCAAGAGTTCTTAAGGTTGCAGTTTTGATATTGGAGTTTGATGCTGAAGTCTTAAGCTGGAGCCCTGGGGAAAGAGAGCCGTTCGCCTGATAGTCTACAGCTGACCTTGTGGAGAAAACGGAGAAGCTGAAGCCAGAGGAACCCGGGAAGCCTGAACTCTCACAGACGTCGGCAGCCATCTTGTTCCAACACGTGAAAATAGACTTTGGTGAGGGAAGTAACTTATGCTTATGGCCTGGTATCCGTAAGCTCCTACCCCAAATAAATACCCTTTATACAAACCAACCAACTTCTGCTATTTTGCATCAGCACCCCTTTGGCTGACTAACACAGAGTGTAAGGCGGCAACGCAGGCGGGGCAGAGACTGTGTCTGTCGTGTTCATTATACTCACAGTGTCCCCACAAGCACCTTGTAATGCTCAATATGGTTTTACGGAATGAATGAATAAATAAATGAGAGCGTGAACAAGACACATTCCCTACTCCCAAGTAGCTCAAATTAAAGTAAGAAAGACTTATAAACAAATTAAATACCATACATTGTCACGTACGCAGCCAGAAAAGTACATACAAGATCCTGAAGTGGCACAGAGCTGAGGGATATGGGGATGAGGGTGGCGAGCCTGTCTGTCAGGTTCAAGGATGGAGCCTTGTAGATTTGAGAGTCAGTGGACCAGGGAGGGAAGGTAAATGAGATCAGAAGAAGAGGCCACTTAGGGGAGCCTCGTGTCCTCAGGTTCTGGATCAGAGTTCCTAACCTGGGGTCCAGGGAAGGGGTCCATTAACTGGACAGGGAAAAATAAAATCACATCTTTATTTTCACTCACCATAAACAGATTTGTCAACTATGACTTTGCCAGCACCAGAAATTGCAGCTATTTTCATATCATATTACAGTCGTTGCTGATATTTAGAAATACTTTTATATGCATCACATCTTCCAAATATTGATATTATTAGACCTGCACTAAATCTTGTTATTTGATGCATTAATAATGAAGTGCATATATCACTATCGCAGATTTGTTTTTCTACTCCATTGATCACTGTATTTCAATGTAACTAACTTTCTTTGTAAACCTATTTCATTTACACATTTAAAAAGATTCTGAGAAGGACCCCGCCATACAACCAAAGGAAACCATAGCAAAAGGAAACAAAAAACAGGGGATACAGGTGTTTCAAAACCCCTACTCCAAACTCAGATCAAGTGGATGAAATCCTGGTTCCACTAGGCAATAATGGTCAAATTTTAAATGTAAAAAGTTTAAAAATCTTTCTGGGCCTCAGTTTTCTCACATGGAAAATGGGCATAATATCGGTAGTACCTATTTCATAAGGTTGTCATAAAGACCAAATAAATACCCATAAGAAGCTTAGAGCAAGGTCAGGTATATAGCAACATTCCATAAATGGGAATGCCATTACCCATCTGGACAGCCCAGCATTCACTGAGTCTCTGAGACACTGACCTATTTGTGAAGAGTTCCCTGAATACTAATTATCGTGACACCCTAGAGTCCTTGTCTTCTCTACTTCTCCTTTTGTTCTTCAGTTTGAGGATCAATGCAGTTTCAACATTAGGTTCCCATTTTCTGCAAACAGCTAAAACTGCAACTTCCTGAGCACGAAGGCTGATGTATAAACACAAGTCCATAGGCCCTCATGGAAAATATCCCCTTCCAGGTTCTCTAAAGCACATACTAAACGCCATTGACAAGTATGAACTAGCTCACCTCCTGGCATGAAAGGAAAATGAGCGCCCCAACTGAAACTGTGCTGCAGCTGGCCCGAGCTCAGAGACTAGAGGAAGCAGGAAGGAAGGCGAAGGAATTGGAGGCCAGCCAGAAGGAGCTGGGAGAAGCCACGCAGCGCAGCTCCTTAGTTACCGTGAGCTTGGTCCAGCCAGATGCACCCAGCAGCTCCTTGGATTTCTGCTTGAGGAATTTGACTGTTCGTTCTGAAGTTGTCTTGAATGCTCTCCACGTTCACGGGTTCTCCAATGACCATTTGCAAATGCTCATCCTAGCAAGAGATTTTTACATAGACGGGGATACAAATTTAGCTTCAAATCTCAAGTTTGCCGTTTACTAACTGAGTGACTTATTTTAGCTTAAGCAATTTTGTTAGCTTCTCTCCTCTCCAGTTTCCCCATCTTTCAAAAATTGCAATAACTCATTCAATAAGTGATTGATTTCTGAGTACCTATTATGCAACAGGCTCACATTTGGATATTGAGAAATGCAGAAATAAGCTGGATGGGTAAGCCCTGCTGTGGCGGAGCTTTATTCCAGTGGAGATCAGGGAGAGATAGACAAGACAAGGTCAGATATTGATAAACGCTAGGAACTCAATTGACAGTGATGGTAGGAGATTCTCTAGATTCTGAGGAAAGCCTCCCTGAGGAACTGACATTTGAGCTGAGACAAGACAGGAAACACAAGAAGGGACTAGTCCAGGAAGAGCAGGGGGTGGAGCATTCGAAATAGAAGGGAGGGGAATTTCAAGGCCTTAAGGCAGAGGAAAGCATTTCGTGGGTCAGAAGAACATAAAAAGATCTAGAATGGAGTGACGTGGAGAAGGATCTGGGAGAAGGTGGGAGAGGTAGGCAGGAGTAAAGAAATCGATGAGGATGTAGGGAAGTGGATTTGGTTCAACTGATAGAGCATTCACCTACCACATAGGAGGTCCAGGGTTCAAACCCATGGTCTCCTGACTATGTGGTGAGCTGGCCCACGCGCAGTGCTGATATGTACAAGGAGTGCCATGCCGTGGAGAGGTGCCCCTCATATAGGGGAGCCCAACACACAAGGAACGCGTCCCTCAAGGAGAGCCGCCCCTTGCAAAGAAAGCGCAGCCTGCCCAGGAGTGGCACTGCACACACGGAGAGCTGACACAGAAAGATGACGCAACAAGAAGAGACACAGATTCTGGGTGCCACTGACAACAATGCAAGCGGACGAAGAAGAACACACAGAAAATGGACACAGAGAGCAGACAACGGGGGGGGGGGGAATAAAAAATAAAAAAAAAAACAACAAAAAGAACAAGATGTAGATTTGAGGAGAGCAGAGGATGTGTGAAATAGTTGTTTGGGAGAATGGGGGAGAGAACACGCTGGGGAAGTGTAGTGGGGTTGCTTGGCAGCCTTGAGACTCCTTTTGAGGGGTGTGGTGAGGAATTTAAACTAGAACTAGTTGGCATGATGGATGTTGTTCTGAAGGTTGGAAGTTCTTAATACACAGTAGATGCTCAAAAATGGTTTGCTACCATAAGAGAGAGGAACTATTTGCGTGAGGGAAACTAAACCAACTCTTTAATGTTTATTACCATTTGCAGCTCATAAAAGAGGTAGATAATGAACTATGCATTCTGATCTTTGATTTAAGACTGAGATTTTCTCCTAGACTGAGATTTTTGCATCTGAGTATTTTAACCTGTTTTTACATACCTAATGCAAAGTGCTGTGACTTTTGCTCTTACGGTCGTAATAAACTGCAAGTTTTTGTTTTTTTTTTTTTTTTTTGGTCAGTCTCTTAGAACTACTTCCTTGTATTCCAAATACAGGAACTCAGCTCATCTCAGCATACACCTCAATTTTGCTTCTCTTCATTAGTTTTGAGCGCTCAGACAAAAGAGATTTCTTCTGGCAACCTTCCAAGATGTTTCGAAAGGTTAATTTACAACATTTGGTAACTGAGAACAACTCTGCAGCCTAGAATATCACACTTCTTGCACCTTTAACTATTCTCTCCCTTACGACTCAGAAATAGAGAAAATCACGCCTGAGATTTCCTGTCATTTCATCTCATCAATGTGATCTGTTTAGGCAAATCCCTTTTTAAATCTCCTTAATCTGATAGCAGAAAGGCAGATGATATGAAGCAGAAGAGTAGAATGGACTAGATATTTCACTGATGTGGCCCTCAGGGACAGGGGATGCAAGGCAGGTAGTTGCTGAGAGTTGAGAATGACAGCTGGTTAACAGGTGGCCAGTGGGGAATCCAGCAAGTCAGTGCATCAGCTAGTGACTGAGAGCAGGGGTGAGGCATCTGAAAGCAAGCAACATTTGGGATTCTAGACATAGAGTCTGACAGCTGGCCATAGGCCATGAGAACTCCCACTCTAATGCAGGGAGAGTGGTAGAAAAGAACAAGGTGGACCCCAATCTTAGAGCAACTTGGGCATCTTCAATAGCCCTACCTCCATGTTCTGCAAACCTTTACTCTCTCTGGATCATAGTGTCCCCCAGAGACACTATCTCCACTCCAGTGTTTTGGTTCCCTACAGAAACCTCCTCCTTTCCATCCCTTTCCTCTAGTCCCCATCCACATAATGTTTACAATTTGGCAAAAAAAGAGGTCCTGCAAATGTTATTGATGCCCCGTCATATCTGCCCGGCACTCACAGTTCCTGTATATGCTGACAACTTCTTTCTGCAAGCATCTGGACTCTCTGCCTGAGTTTTCTCTGGTCACTGGAGCATGCTTGACTCATGAGCAGGGCAGACCAGCAAAGCCTGGATGCTAATACTCCTGGGAGCAGCCGTCATACAATGATAGGTCACAGTATAAATACTGTATTAGTCAGCCAAAGGGGTGCTGAAGCAAAGTACCAGAAATCTGTTGGCTTTTATAAAGGGTATTTATTTGGGGTTACAAATAAAGGTACAGTTACAAATAACTGTAAAACTTACAGTTACAAGGCCCTAAAGAGTCCAATTCAATGTTACTTCCTTACCCAACTCTGTTGCCACCTGTTGCAAGATGGCGGGTGATGTCCGAGAGGGTTCAGCCTTCCTCTTCCTTTTCAGGCTCCGTGGGTCCAGCTTCTTCTGAACTCAGCTGTGGGCTGGCATATGGCTTATCTCTCTTCCCGGGACTAGGCTGCTCTGGTCTCTTCACAAGGTCAGCTGTAAACTATCAGGCTCATCTTTCTTCTCGGGGCCACAGAATCCTCTGTGTATCTTTTTCGAGTATCTGCTTCTTGTGAGAGTCTGTTTTATCACCCCACCAAGGGGACTGGCACTCAACAGTGCATTGCACTCTAATGAGTGGTTGAATCAAAGTCCTAATCTTAACATAATTTAATCAGATGGCTCCCTGAATCTAATACAATCAGAGGGTTATCACTCCCAGAGGAACACACAAGTTTGCAAACATAATCTATATCTCTTTTTGGAGTTCATAAATAAAATCAAGCTGCTACAAATGCATGTTTCAGTTACCAATTGCTGTGTAACAAACCACCCCAAAACTTAGAACAACTTTATTATTTATTTATTTCTCATGATTCTCTGGGTGGGCTGCGTGGTTCCACTTCTGGTTTTGCCTGACTTGCTCTCATAGTTGCGTTCTACTGGAGAACTGGCTGGGTGGAAAGACCAAGATGGCCTCTCTGACATATCTCACAAATGGCACTGGCTGTTGGGGCACTTTGGTTCTTCTCCACATGGTTTCTCATTCTGTACGAGGCTAGACCACTTCTTTACATGGAAATCTCAGCATTTCAAGAGGGCAAAGGTAGAAACTGCAAGGTATCCTGAGGTCTAAGCTCTGAAGCTTGCTCAATGTCACTTCTGCTATTTCCATTGGTCAAAGCAAGTCATCAGGTCAGCTCAGATTCAAGGGACAATAGCTAATAGACCACTGTTCCTAGGAGCAAGACAGATGAGCAGACTCTGCGGGTATTGCTCAATTTATATAACCAAAAGGATTAAGAATGACTGTGACGATGAGCTACCATTTCACACCCACAAGGATGGTTATTATTAAAATAAACAAATAGAAAGTAACAAGTGTTGGAGAGGGACGTAGCGAAATTGGAACTACAGTGCATTGTTGGTGGGAATGTAAAATGGTGCCACCACTGAGGGAAGCAATAATTCAAAAAGTTAAACATAGAATTACCATATGAATTACCTGATAATTTTACTTGTAGGTATATCTCGAAAGAAAGCAAAAACAGGGTCTCCAACAGATAGTTGTACACCAGTATTCATAGCAGCATTATTCACAATAACCAAAAGGTAGAAACAACCCAAGCGTCCATCAATAAATGAACGGACAAACAAAATGTGGTACACACACAATGGAATATTATTTGGCCATAAGAAAGGATGAAGATCTGAGACATGTTGCAACATGGAAGAACATCAAAACATTATGTTCAGGGAAACGGACTTGGCCCAGTGGTTAGGGCGTCCGTCTACCACAAGGGAGGTCCGCGTTTCAAACCCTGGGCCTCCTTGACCCGTGTGGAGCTGGCCCATGCAGCAGTGCCGATGCGCGTAAGGAATGCCCTGCCACGCAGGGGTGTCCCCTCGTAGGGGTGTCCCCCACGTAGGGGAGCCCCACGCGCAAGGAGTGCGCCCTGTAAGGAGAGCCGCCCAGCGAGAAAGAAAGTGCAGCCTGCCCAGGAATGGCGCTGCCCACACTTCCCGTGCTGCTGACGACAGCAGAAGCGGACAAAGAGACGGAGCAAATAGACACAGAGAACAGACAACCCGGGGAGGGGGGGAATTAAATAAATAAATAAATCTTAAAAAAAAAAAACATGTTCAGTGAAAGAAGCAAGGCACCTAAGGATAAAAATTATCACTTACAAGAGCGGGCTAGAAACAGCAAATCCACAGAGATGGAAAAAAAATAGAGGTTATGGGTGCAGAAGGAGTGGGAAAGGGGGAGTGTTTGTTAAATATATATATAAAAGAATGACCATGGCAGACACACAGACACACCCTGGAGGAAGTCCTCTCCCCCATTGACTCATACCCTATATAATCCCTTCCCCTTGAGAAATGGTGCTTTGCTTCTAGCCGATAGAGTATGTCAAAGGCGATGGGGTATTCCCTCTCCTGATTAGGTTACATTATGAAGACTATAACTCGCCTGACTAGAATGAGATTTCGCCCATTCACCGGCCTGGAAGGAGCAAGGGATAAAATGTGAACTGCCTGTGAGGGACTATGAGGCAAGAGCAGCCCCCATAGTCCTACAATCACAAGGGACCAAATTCTGCTGACAATCCCATGAACTTGGACGGGTACTCTGAGTTCCAGAAAGGAACTGCTACCCAGCTGACACCACAATTGCAGCCTTGTGAGACCCTTGATTAGAGGACCCAGCTAAGCCACGCCCAGACTGCTAACTCATGCAAACTGTGAGATAATAAAATGTGGTTTTGTTAAGCCACTAAGTTTGTGGTAATATGTTACACAGCAATAGAAAATGCATACAGTGAGCGCATAGAGAGCTGAGGTCAGTCACTGTAATGGAAAATCACCATTCACATAAATTTCCAGACGTGAGCCACTTCTCACACCTAGAGCCCATGAGTGGAAGAGAACGCCCAATTCCCTTGAGGAAGAACCATGAAATGCCATAAATATATATATAGTCACAATCCCTACTCCCTCCACAAAGGGACTTATGGTCATTTACTAGAATATGAAATGGAGAAAAGGGACTATCCAGGTCATTCAAGGGCTCTGAGTGGATAATGCCAGCAGGTGGCCCCAGAAACCAGCATGGCTCCCTATTGGAGGACCTCCTGGATTGGAGTACCTGATAATCAAAGAGTAAAAATGCTCCATTGGACAAGCAACCTAAAGTAGAAAAAATGCTGGCAGAGGGTGAAGGGGATCCAGAGTAGATGAAAAAGAAGAAAGAGGAAGACTATGAGTTCAGCCTCAGGACCAGTGCATCATCAGGGTCTGGGGCTAGTTCTATTAAGTCACCTGTATTAATTCTTTTTTAGAAATTGTTGCTGGCCACCACCTTGAAGAACAAATCATTGAATGGACTTAATGTGGGTTACAGGTAAATCTGAGTGATACTGGCATATTCATCCCCTACACATATCCCTTGGCATCAGAATCCTCCTCACTCTGATGGATTCTTCCTACCAGTTCCTACAGCCCTCTGCCTGATAGCATTCTTTGGCCATGGGCCCAAACACAAGTCATACTAGAGGCAGACTGCACATGCAGAAGCAGCTCTCAAGCAATAACTGAAGGGAGTGGTATAAATACCTCAGCATCTTTGCTCCTTCATGGGACAATTCTGAAGAATGGTCTACACACTCTGCTGGAAGTACCTGGTGGCTATGAGCTCCAGCTACCCACAATAGTAAGCTGCTCATTAGCACCCAGCATTGGCTTCCTCCTTTCCGTGTTTCCCTTCCTCACTCCCCTACCATCGCTTCCTGGGATCAACTCCCAAGTAGACTTGTTGCATGTATGATCTTCTTTCCGAGTCTGCTTTTGAGAACCCCGACATATGACAACAGTGAACTAAGTTTGGGGAACTACTGCACACTTCAGAATCTTGGAGTTCAGAGGCCTAAGGTTTTAATATATTTCTCTCCAAAACAAACCCCCTGAGAACCACTGAGCTAAATCTCCACAGTAATAATGCATGATCTACAACAAAGCACAGCAATATGGATGAATCTCACAAACATAACATTAAGTGACAGAAGCCAGATACAAAAGAGTGTATAATTTCTAATTCCATTTATATAAAGTACAAATGCAGACATAATGAATCTATGCTATTTTATCTGGATAGTGACTGATAGTGATAGATTTATTTAAATCTGGATAGTGACTGGCAGGGAGTATGAGGGGCTAGTTTCTGGACTGCCAGAATCATCTGTTTCCTCATCTAGATCAGGGGTTCTTAACCTTTTTTGCTCCATGGACCCCTTTGCCAATCAGGTGAAATCCACAGACGCCTTCTCAGATTGTAGCGGCAGGTAGTTTTATGACACTCAACATCAGAGGTCAGAGAAAATATAATTAGTTGATTTTCTTGAAGTTGTGCAACTTTATATATAATTTTTTTAATTAAAAATCTGTTCCACTTCTTTAGTGTAGTAGAGCAAAAGACTGAAGGTGGACTCCTACCTCACATCATATATAAAAATCAACTCAAAATGGATCAAAGACCTAAATATAAGAGTCAGAATTATAAAATTCCTAGAAGAAAACATAGGGAAGAATCTTCAGGACGTTTTGTTAGGCAACAGTTTCTTAGATTTTTACATCCATTGCACCAGCAGCAAAAGAAAAAAGATACATAAATGGGACCTTATCAGAATAAAAAAAACCTTTTGTGCCTCACAGTACTTTATCACAAAAGTAAAACAACAACCTATACAAAGGGAGAAAATATTTGGTAACTACCTATCTGATAAAGGTTTAATATCCAGAACACATAAAGAAATCCTTCAACTCAACAACAAAAAGACAGACAATCCAATTTAAAAATGGGCCAAAGTCTTGAATAACCCATTTCTCCAAAGAAGATATACAAAAAGCCAAAATGCACATGAGAAGATGCTCAACATCATTCACCATTAGGGAAATGCAAATCAAACCACAACGAGATACCATTTCACACCCACTAGAATAGCTACTATTAAAAAAAAAAAAAAAAGGAAAATCACAAGTGTTGGAGAGCAATCATTCATTGCTGGGGAGAATGTAAAATGATGCATCTGCTGTGGAAGACAATTTGGCAATTCCTCATAAAGTTATGTATAGAATTACCATATGACTGGGCAATCCCCCTTCTAGGTATATACCCAAAAGAAATGAAAGCAGAGGCTCAAACAGATATTTACACACCCATGTTCATAGCACCCTTATTCACATTGCCAAAAGATGGAAGCAACCCAAGTGTCCATCACTCAATGAATGTATTTAAAAAATGGGGTGTTAATATATACATACAGTGGATACTATTCCACTGTAAAAGGACTGAAGTCCTGATACATGCGATAACATGGATGAACCTTGAAGACATTCTGTTGAGGGAAATAATCCAGACACAAAAGGACAAATATTATATGACCTCACTGATAAGAAATAATTATAATAAGCAAACTCATACAGTCAGACCTAGAATATAGGTTACCATGGATTGGGGTGGGGTTGGGGAATAAGGAGTTAAAGGTTAAAATGTACAGAGTTTCTGTTTGGAACGGTGGAGAAGTTTTGGTAATGAGTAGTGGTGATGGTAGCACAACGTTGGAAATGTAATTAACAGCACTCCATTGTATATAGGAATATGGTTAGAAGGGGAAATTTGGGGTTGTATGTGTTAACTAGAATAAAAGTTTTTAAAACATCCATGGCCATGCACAATATACACATGAACACTAAGTTGAAGCATGGACTATACTTAATAGTACAATTAAAATGTGCTTTCATCAATTGTAATGAATGTACCACACCAAAGCAAGGTGTTAATAATAGGTTAGCAGATGGGAATCCTGTATTTTAAGCATGAGTGTTCTGTAAACCCACAGCTTCTCTAATGGAAAAAAGAAAAAAAAACCCACTGAGAATTCTGCTTCGTGGAAGATGTAAAGGTTTGGGTTTTTTTTTAAAGATTTATTTTATTTATTTCTCTCCCCTTTCCCCCCGCCCCTCACCATTGTCTAGTTGTCTAGTCTCTGTGTCCATACACTGTGTGTTCTTCTGCATCCGCTTACATTATCTGGCGGCACTGGGGAAACTGCATCTCTTTTTTGTCGTGTCATCTTGCTGTGTCAGCTCTCCGTGTGTGTGGTGCCACTCCTGGGTGGGCTGCGCTTTTTCACATGGGTCGGCTGTCCTTGCGGGGCGCACACCTTGCGCATGGGGCACCCCTGCATGGCATGGCACTCCTTGCACACAGCAGCAGCACTGCACATGGGCCAGCTCACCACATGGGTCAGGAGGCCCTGGGGATCAAACCCTGGAGCCTCCATGTTGTAGATGGACGCTCTATCAGTTGAGCCACATCCACTTCCCGGAAGATGTAAAGTTTTAATTTCCAGAGGGTAGGGAACTGAGAAAGAAAAAAAAAAAGGCATGTTAAGAGCAGGTACCCTTGATATGACGTGATGAGAATGGCACTTCATCTCTGTAGTCTTCCTCCCACAAGACCTGAGTCCAACCATGAGAAAAACATCAGACAAATCCCAGTTGAGAGACATTCTACAAAATACCTGACCAGCACTCCTCAAAACTGCCAAACCTCAAAACAAGGAAAGTCTGAGAAACGGTCACAGCCAAGAAAGAGCCGAAGGAGATGTGACACCTAAATGTCATGTGGCATGATGGTTTGAAGCTGAATGTACTCAGTGAAAGATGTTCTTAAATCTAATCCATTCCTGTGGGTGTGAACCCATTGTGAGTGGGACCTTCTGATGACGCTCCTCAGTTAAGGTGTGGCCCACCTCAATCAGGAGTGGTTTCAATCCTAGCACTGGAGTCCTTTATAAGAGAATGAATTTCAGACATGCAGAGAGAAGCCACAGGAAGTAAGAAGCTGAAATCAACAAAACCCAGCAGAGAAGTGAGAGATCAGGAGTCACCGCCATGTGCCTTGCCATGTGATGGAGGAGCCAAGGATTGCGGGCAGCCGGCCCCAGAATGCCACAGACTTCAGGAAGAAAGCATCACCTTGATGATGCTGTGTCTGTACATTCCTTTAGTCTCAATACCATAAGCTAATAAATTCCCATTTTTAAGCCAACCTATTTCATGGTATTTGCTTAAGCAGCCTGGGAAACTAAACATGTGGTATCCTGGATGGGCTCCTGGAGCAGAAAGAGGACATTAGGTGAAATCAAAGGAAATATGAGTAGAATATAGACTTCAGTTAATTATCACGAACCAATATTGGTTCATTAATTATAACAAATCCACCATGCTAATCTAAGATGTTCGTAATAGAGGAAACGGAGTATGTGGCATATGAGAAACCTCTGTACTATCAGCTTTTTCTGGAAATCCAAAACTGTTCACAAAAATAAAGTTTATTAAAAAATGGCTCCCAATGAATCGTGTCTCCCTATGCCCATACCTATTTCTGTCTTGCCAGTCCTCCACCCGAAAAAGAGTCTGTTTCCTCTCTGCTTGCGTCTGGCTTGGACTTATGGCTTGGTTTGACCAATAGAACATGGAGGAGGTGAGGTTCTGGAATTCCTGAACCCGGGCCCCAAGAGGCCTGGCAGCTCCCACTCACTCTTGCAAGCCTGCTTTGTGTAAGTTCAGCTAGCCTACGACTATCCTGCAGTAAGTGAGAAAGTCTAAGCCAGCCACTGGGAAAGGCGAGGGGATAGCAAGAGCAAGCCACCCGGGAGTCCCAGCTGGGTGCAGTTGTACAAGGGACCCCAGGCACGACTAGTAGAAGGTATCCTCCTCCCTGGCATCTCACGGAAGTATGAAAGTTAATAAAGTTTGGGGATCATTTGTTACATAGCAATCGTAAACTGCAACATTTAGGGAAGCACTTTATCCTGGGTATTGAAAAGCCTGAATTCAAGTCCCACCAGCTGTAAGACCCAGGAGGACGTGCAAAGAATACTGACTGCTGGAAAGCTGACGTGGCTCAGCTAATAGAGCATCCGCCTACCACATGGGATGGTCCAGGGTTCAATCCCCAGGGCCTCCTGACCCGTGTGGTGAGCTGGTCCATGTGCAGAGCTGCCGTGCGCAAGGAGTGCCGTGCCACGCAGGGGTGCCCCCACGTGGGGGTGTCCCACGTGCAAGGAGTGCGCCCCTCAAGGAGAGCCGCCCTGCGTGAAAAAAGCGCAGCCCACGCAGGGGTGGCACCGCACACACGGAGAGCTGACACAGCAAGCTGATGCAACTAAAAAGAGACACAGTTTCCTGGTGCCCCCGAGGGTGCAAGCGGACATAGAAGAACACACAGTGAGTTGACACAGAGAGCCGCAAATGGGGGGGGGGGGGGAGGGGAGAGAAATAAATAAAAATAAATCTTAAAAAAAAAATAATACTGACTGCTGATGAGGCCTAGACGATATGAGGCAAATGAAAACACTTCGTAAACTTCAAGTGCCACACAAACTGTTAGCAGCAGGAAAATGATTAATACTAACAGTAACTGACAAGTGCAGGATTTATTTCCCCTAGAGTGATTTTTAACAACTATACTCTCCAGCATTGGTATTTAAGGAAGTTATTGTGGGAAAGAGGGTCCAGTCTGAGGCCCCTCAAATCTGCCAAGAAAGGGCCATCTGCTCTATCTATAAAGTCATTCAGCCCCGCGTGGATATTCCAGTTTTCCACTGAGCTTACTTTTGGGGGGAAGCAGTGGCATAGTCTACAACCAACCCACCCACGATCCTTTTTGGTTTTGCCTAATGGTAACTCCCAGGTCCAAGAGTCTAGGGTAAATGTGCTCCACCAAAAGTTCCCTGAGGAGCCATTCCTCACTTAGCTCCTGTGTCCTAGCTACATGTCCAAGTGGCAGATCCCTTTGGGATGCTGCTTGCTTGCCTGCCTGACCTGTTCTGGTAAAAGAGAAAAGCAGACCTCGAGGAGGCTAACCCTGGGGCTCCTCTGGGGGTCCCGGAGCTGGAGTCCCAGCCAAGCCCTAAGCAAGTGGGTCTCATCTCCAGGCTGGCTTCAGCAGGATTCAGGGAAAGAAAACTGCCCACACTTTGGAGACACAGTCCCTCCCATGCATAACGGAGGGCAACTCTTGTGACCCTTGCTTCAAATAGTGGGTAAAACAGTACCCAGAGGCAAGCAGGACTCCAGCTGGGAAAAGCATCAGTGTGATCTCTCAGCTTTTCCCACCAGCTTTTCCCTGTGCGTGGTGAGATGATCACATCCAATGACACATCGAAGAGAACAAGAAGAGAAATGCTTGTTGAATTCTTATTACAAGGGTAGCTACTGTGCTAGGCAGCGTTCTCTCTCTCTCAACTTTTTATTGTAAAAAAAATTCCAAATATCTGCAAAAGGACAAAAATTAGTATAATGAACCTCCGTACATCCCTCATCCAGTTCCAACAATGATTTATTAACAAAAATATCAACAGTTACTCAAGGCCAACCTTGTTTCGTCTTTATCCCCATCCACTCCCTTCTCCATGTTATTTAGAAGTCATCCATTTCATCCAGATATAATAGCTCAGCATGCATCTCTAAAAGAGAAGCACTCCTTTATAACAGAACCCCAATACCAACAACATACTTTAAAATTTTTAAAGAATTCCTCAGTATATATGTGTATGTATATATAAAACCAATTTGGTTATTTCTCTTAACCATTGTTGAACCCTCGCCTGACCTTCTCCATCTCTGTGGCCTTCCTTTCTGGCCTGCCCGCACAGCCTTCAAGATTCGCTCTTGCATCACCTCCTGCAGTAAGCCTTCCCAGGAGAAACGCAGTTTGCGTTCCTCTAGCAGGGACGCTCAATTCTAGGTATTTTCCTGCAGGTCCGTCTCTCTTCTGGATTAATGTCGCCTTGAAGACGTGAACTATACTCCCCTGGTCCTTAGAATGCCAGGTGGCAGTCCCTAGCGTGGCCCGTGGCCCACAGTATTTGCTTTAAGCCAGCGTGTCATTTCCAAGGGAGGACACTGAAGGCGTCTTCCACCGTCTCCGTGTTTATCTGTCCTCTTTTCAAGTTCAATGCCTCTTTCAAGGTAGTGTTTTTCACCTCCCTGCTGTGGCGGGGAATTGACCTGGTGTTTGCAATCTGAAAGCTTTTAGAAACCACTGGAGGCAGGATTAATCGGTTTAGAGCCCTTTTTTTTTTTTTAAAGGATTCCAAGATTGACATAACATAAAGCAGACAGACTGTGGAAAGAGAAAGCCATTTCATCCATTAGCAGCCTGCTCTGGGGTTAATGTAGTAAGAGCTGTACAAATTTCAAAGAAAAGGACATTATCCCTGCCTTTTTTTTTTTTTTGAGGTACTAGGGGACACGTACCTCATACGTGGGAACCTGACAATCGACCACTGAGCCACATCACCTTCCCTGAGTTGGTTCTTTTTGTTTGTTTTCGTTTTTTCAGGAGGCACCAGGAACCAAACCTGGAATCTCCCATGGGGGAGGCAGGCGCTCAACCTCTTGATCCACATCCGCTCCCCTGTATCCTACAGTCTACACACCTTCTGTGTCTCTGCTGAGGATCTTGGAACATGCTTGCAGTTTCCAAACTGTCATTAATAATCATTTGAAGCACCGTTTTCGAGAGTTTCTTTCACCGCAGAATAATCCCTTTTTTGGGCCTTAAGTATAGCCGGGAAGATCAATGATTGCATGGCTAGAAGCTCCAGTGGAAGGTGACAGAAAGGCCCTTGGGGCCCAGCTCCTTGGGTGCTCTACTAAGCCCCACCCCCCATGTGGCCCCTGAGACACAGGTGCCAGGTCACTGGGTCATTCATTCATTCACTCTGTCAGCGCTCAACAACGATTTACTGAGTGTGGACGGTGTGTCCTGAGCCAGGGTTAGGGGGCTGAACAGGACAGGTGGACTCCATTTCTTGAAGTTGACATTCTAGAGGGGGAGGAAGGAGAGAAATGACACTCATGTAAGCGAATGGTTTCCCAAACGTTACTTTTCATCAGAATTACCTGGCATGCTTCTTATTGTTGTTGTTGTTGTTTCAAGAAACGAACTTTTTTTTAACATTTATTTATTCTTCCCCCTTCCCCTTCCCCTCCCCCGCCCTGCTGTTTTTTTGCTGTCTGTGTCCATTCGCTGTGTGATCTTCTGTATCTGTTTCTCTTTTGGCCTTCTCATCTTTCTTCTCTAGGATTCACTGGGATTTGATCCTGGAGACCTCTGATGTAGAGAGAGGTTCCCTGTCCATTGCACCACCTCAGTTCCTGGTCTCTGCTACACTTCACCTTGACTCTCCCCTTCGTCTCTCTTTTCTTGTGTCATTATCTTGCTGTCTGACTCGTTTGTGCGGGCACTGGCTTACCGCATGGGCACTTGGCTCACCACCCAGGGACTCAGCTCACCACATGGGCACTCGGCTTGCCACACAGGCACTGGCTCACCACATGGGCACTCGGCTTGCCACACAGGCACTGGCTCACCACATGGGCACTCGGCTTGCCACACAGGCACTGGCTCACCACATGGGCACTCGGCTTGCCACACAGGCACTGGCTCACCACATGGGCACTCGGCTTGCCACACAGGCACTGGCACACCACATGGGCACTCGGCTTGCCACACAGGCACTGGCACACCACATGGGCACTCGGCTTGCCACACAGGCACTGGCTCACCACATGGGCACTCGGCTTGCCACACAGGCACTGGCTCACCACATGGGCACTCGGCTTGCCACACAGGCACTGGCTCACCACATGGGCACTCGGCTTGCCACACAGGCACTGGCTCACCACATGGGCACTCGGCTAACCACGCGGGCACTCGTGCAGGCCCTTGGCTCGCCATGCAGCACTCGTGTGGGCACTTGGCTCACCGCACGTGCACTCAGCTTGCCACATAGGCACTGGCTTGCTGCAAAGGCACTGGCACACCACATTGGCACTCACATGGGCACTTGGCTCACCACGCGGGCACTCGTGTAGGCCCTTGGCTCGCCATGCAGCACTCGTATGGGCCCTTGGCTCATCGCACGTGCACTCGGCTTGCCACACAGGCACTGGCTCGCCGCGCAGGCATGCTTTCTCTTCTTTTCCATCAGGAGGCTCCAGGGATCAAACCCAGGTCCTCCCAGGTGGTAGGCAGAGGCCTTAGCACGTGAGCCACATCCGCTTCCCTGGAGCGTTTGTTAAAGCACAGATTGCTGGGCCCCACCCCCAGAGTTCCTCATTCACTAGGCTAGGGTGGGCTGGAGAATCCGCATTTCTAACAAGCTCCCAGCTGATGCTGATGCTGTGGATCCTGGGATCACGTGTTGAGAATGACTAATGTAAACAAAGAAAGAAGTAAGATAGTGTCAAAGAAGGATACATGCTTTTAGAAAATAAGAAAAGGATATCAGAGTGAAAAATCACTTGGGTGCTCAGCTACTTTCAGTGGAGCAGCCCAAGAAAGCCTCTCTGAGAAGGTGACATTTGACTCGAGACCTGGATCATGAAAAGGAGCCATCCATTTGAAAGTATAGAGGGGAAGCATTATTTTAAAAGGGGAAAAAAGGGGGGTGGAAATAGCAAGTGCAAAGACCCTGGGCAGGGAACAAGCATAGCATATCCGAGGAACAAAAGAAGACAATGGAAAGGCCAGTTTAGCTGCCGAGTAGTTTGAAGGGGGAAAGTGATACAGGATCGTCATAGAAGCAGACAGAAATCAGCTCATGAAGCTTGCAGGCCATTTAAAAAAAAAAAAGTCTAGTTTTCAAGTTCAACATAAAAGCTATTGGAGGGTTTTAAACAGGAGTGTCTTACGACCTTACTTTACATTTTAAATATAAATTCTTTGCCATCAAATATCTGTTTGGCTATTTGCACGGAGATTGTACCATGGGGCAGGGAGGAGCAACGATAGAAGCAATGGTAGAAGCTGAGGCACCAGTTAGGAGACTATCATAATATTGTGGGCATGATTTGATGCAAGGATGGGAAGGGGCAGTGGAAATGGTGAGAAGTGGCAAGGTGAGTAGAGGCGACTTGTTGATGGGCCGAATGTGGGAAGCGCCGTGTTGTGCAGCAAATAGTCATTAAATGATTGAATGAAATTTCACCCCTTTCTTCAATGCCCTGATTATAATTCTTCACTTCACTAATGAAGAGAAGAATACTGTCAAGTTATTTTCCAAACTGGATTCCATCTTCTAGTTGGTAACGGGTCTTCTGTGGGCTTGTGTGGTGAGCATGTGTGCGTTAGTTGGGTTTTTGTTTTTGTTTGGGATTTCATAACCCCCATTTTCTAACACACTTTTAAAATATTTTACTCCTGTTCCCAACCCCCCTTTCAAATAGAATGTAGATTTTTTTCAACAGCTCCCTGAGAATTATTTTCCCTTTGTAAAGCAAATTGAGCGGGGGCAGGCTGAGAGTTTTGCAATTCTTTTGAGCAGTGGAAGGAGGTGGTTGGTCCCTAGGGGCTCTGCTGGGAGTGGTGAATTGTGGGCTCCGGGAGTGAGGGGAACTCTTCCCTAATGCGCTGTGGGTGGTAATCAATTTATTCCTTCAGGTTTTTCTTCACTGAATTATTTGTATTGTTGTTTCCTCTACTTCTCATCCTTACTAGAACAAAATGCAATCAAAATATGGATTTAATTTGGCAGGGGAAAAGGGCCACGAGCAACTGCGAATTGTCAGAACTGTGGACTAAGGCTTTACCTCTGGAAGAGCAAAGATGAGTCAGGCAGCCTGCTTCAGCACATCGAAGGGAACTGTCATCCAGCTCACCTGGCGCTGCTTGTAGATGGGGAAGAAATGATCTGAAACCCAAGTCACTCTGAAGAAGGCTAGCAAAACGAAGAATTCCCTGGGAAAATAAACCATTGTTTTAGCATTAAATTTCCAAAGTTAAATAATAAAAAAAAAAAATCACACAAAGGTATAGATAAAATGGCAATAATAACAAAAGCAGAAAAGCTGTTTGTTTTTTTTCTTTGCAGAGGTAACATTTAAATTTGAACACCAGCCAAAAGGATCCAAAGGTCAATTTTCATTTTCTTGAGCTCCCTGGGCCCCGGAGACAGGAGTTTGGTGCATGAGCACAAAGCACTTCCTGCCGAGCTGCCTTCCACATCTCTCTCTCTCACCACTTCCTGTCGATGGATTGCCCTTTCCAAGTTGTTTTTCACTAGATGAGATCCTTGGATAGTTTCTCACGTGCAGCTTGCTGTCTTCCTCTCTTTCCTTCAAACCTATTTCCTCTCCCTCCCTCCCTCTTTCCCTCTCATACGCATTCATATGTATATATCTTAACTAGCCAAATGCAAAATTAGCCAAATTGCAGAACTGAAGTATTTTCTGATTATATTTAAGTAGTAAGATTTATGTACTCTTTCTTCACTAAAAATGTGAATAGATAAACTACATTATCATTTTTTCTCAAAAATAAAAGTATCCTATATCAAGAAGGTCATTCCATGTTCATGGATTGGAAGACTAAATATTATGAAGATGTCAGTTCTACCCAAACTGATTTATAGATTCAATGCAACCCGAATCAAAATTCCAACAGCCTACTTCATTGAAATAGAAAAGTCAATTACCAAATTTATTTGGAAGGGACAGGGACCTCAAATAGCCAAAACCATCCTAAAAAGAAGAATGAGGCTGGGAGATTCACGCTTCCTCAAAAGGACAACTATGGTATGATTTCGCTATTATGAACTGAAGGTAATGAGCAAACTCATAGAGTTAATAGCTAACATATAAATCACCAGAAAGTAGAATGAGGTTAGAAATGGAAAAGAAAGATTTAATCTGTACAGAATTATAAAAAGGTTGTTTGGAAATGAATAGAAATGGTGACTGCACATCATAGTATTTGTAATTAGCAGTGCTAATAGATGGATATGATAGTGGTTGAAAGGGAAAGTCTAATGTCCTGTACATCACTAGAAGGAAAGCTAAAAAAGGACACATGGAACTGTACAGCATAGTGAACCCTTGTGAAAAATGAATAATAGTGCCCGTATAAGTACGTTTTTTTTCTGAAACAGAACAATTCTACATTATTGTTACAAGATATTAATATCAGGATGATATTTGGGCAAAAACACAACCAATATAAACTATGAACAGTTGTGTATAGTAATATATTAACAATATTCTATCAATGGTTAAAACAGGAAGTATGCTAAATGAAAGAAACTAGACGAAAGTACTACATATTGTTTGATTCCATTTTTACAAAATATAAATGCAAATAAATAGAGATGGAAATAGATTAGCAGTTATATTTGGCAGAAGAAAGAGAGCAATTGAGAAGTGACTACTAAGGGGTAGGGATTTTTTGTTTGTTTTTTGTTTTTGTTTTTTTCTTTTTGTAGTAATGAAAATGCTCTCATACTGATTAAAGTGATGAATGTATAACTCTGTGCTTATACCGAATGCCATTGGATTTACACTTTAGATGGAGTATATGGTTTATGAATGTTTCAATAAAATTGATTTTTAAAAAACTATCCTATGTCTTATTTTTAACTCACTGATCTACCTCCCCTGTCCTCATCCCCCTGTCCACCCCCCACCAGGCCATTAGTCCTCAATTGAAAGAAGGAAGAAAGAAAGGAAGGAAGGAGGGAGGGAGAGAGGGAAGGAGGGAGCAGACAGCCTCTTCCTAGTTCACGTCTCTAATTACCTCCAGTCAGGGCAGCCTAATTGCTTCTTTGGACTTCATGCCTAAAAATAGAGATTTCTTAAATCAGCCACATTCAAGGTTGGCACTGGCTTGGGAAAGGGAGTTCACATGAACTGGGCATCAAATATGAATATCTGTGTGCATATGCAGAGATGTAGAAACTGTTCAGCCTCTCCTCTGGAAAGAAACCTGTGTGCGGAAGCATGCGTTCAAAAAGCACGTTTGAAAGAGAAAGGAAAGGAAGCAGACGTAGCTCAATTGATAGAGCATCTGTCTACCATATGGAGGGTCCAGGGTTCCACTCCCAGGGCCTCCTGACCGGTGTGGTAAACTGGTCCACGGGCAGTGCTGCTGGGCACAAAGAGTGCCGTGCCACACAGGGGTGCCCCGCATAGGGGTGCTCCAAGCGCAAGGTGTGTGCCCCTCAAGGAGAGCCGCCCCGCCTGGAAAAAGCGCAGCCCACCCAGGAGTGACATCGCACACATGGAGAGCTGACACAGCAAGATGACACAACAAAAAAGAAATGCAGATTCCCAGTGCAGCCTGATAATCCAAGCGGACGCAGAACATACAGTGAATGGACACAGAGAGCAGACAACAGGGGTGAAGGGGAAAGAAATAAATAAAATAAATCTTTAAAAAAAAAGAGAGAAAGGAAGATTGCCGGCCAAATAGAGCGTGCATTCTACACAGCACCTGGTGTCACCCAGTTCAAACGAACACACAAGCTAGCCAGTGACACTCCACGGAAGTTCAGTCTTCAGTGAATGCTGGGCGATCTGGGTAGAGCCCGGTGATGGGCTGGAAAGCTCTTACCTACCCATTCTTAATTGTCCCAAGAAATACATAGAGCAAAATATTGAAATTACAGAGGTGCCCAGAGACGTACTTACCAAATGCAATGGATGTGTCATGATGATGGGAATGAGTGTTGCTGGGGGGGAGTGGTAGGGTGGGGGTGGTGGGGTTGAAGGGGTCCTCATATATATATATATTTTTAATGTAATATTTTTACAAAATCAATTTAAAAAAAGAAAATTAATTTAAAAAAATTGAAATTATTTATCTGGGTATTGCTTAATTTCCTATGTGTTTTCTCAATATAGATAGATAGGTAGATAGATAGATAGATAGATGGAGAGATAGAGAGATAGAGTACTTTGTTGTGATTTATTCTCATTCTAAACAAATATTCACTTTCATACCTAATTTTGTTTCATAATTTCCATTCTTTTCCTTAATGAGAACCCACTTCCCCCAAATTACATGAAGTCCATGTCCTCGGCCTCAGGGACATACCTGGAACTTTGCAGAAGCTATCCACAAGAGCCCAAAGAATTGAGGGCATAAGCTATGAACTGAAACAGGGCCAGTACGTCCAGTTGCGCCATTACAAAACCCCTGATAATGAGCCAACCAGAATAAAGTCCGCAGTTCTCAGATTCCCTTGAAGCTAGGGACAAAGTTCCGGTTAGTGGGACCTATACAATTTCCAGGTTCCCATAATGGAACAGGGCGTGCCCTCTGCTCCTTTTCTCCCTTTCTACCAGCTGGAATGTGCAGCGGTGAGAGGATCTTGGACCCTGTGGACAAGGACAACACTCTAAAGATGCTGGAGCAACAAAGTGGAAGGAATCTAGGTCTCTAATCCCACAGAACTGCCCTACCAGTCTCCAGATCAGCCCTAGCTCCACTTATGCCCATATTGGTACATAAGAGAGTGCTAACACTTCTACCTTGTGTAAGCTCTATTATTTTGGATCTCTATTAGGCAGCTGATCCTGTATCTTAACTGATACGATCCTTCTAATAACACATTGAGTTTATAAAGCTCTTTCTCCTTTTTATAATTCTGTGGTGTCTCATCATGATGAGCTGCCAGTGGGGTTGGGGAATAGGACATCCTTATTTTAAATATGAGCATCCTGAGGCCCAGGGAGTTGAAAACTTTCCTGGGGGCATACAGTAGAGGGCTCCTGATACAGCAGACACACCAGTAAGGACGAGAGCAAGGTGGGAGCCAATTTTGCATGGGTGATGAGCAGTCTGGGTTTTTTGCTCTTAGCATTCAGGGAGACTTGCTCGCTGACTATTCAATTTTTTTTTTCTAAAGATTTATTTTTTATTTATTTCTTCCCCCCCCCCCCCAGTTGTCTGCTCTCTGTGTCCATTCACTGTGTGTTCTTCTGTGACCGCTTCTATCCTTATCAGCGGCACCGGGAATCTGTGTTTCTTTTTGTTGCATCATCTTGTTGTGTCAGCTCTCCGTGTGTGCAGCACCATTCCTGGGCAGGCTGCACTTTCTTTCGCGCTGGGCGGCTCTCCTTATGGGGCACATTCCTTGCATGTGGGGCTCCCCTACGCAGGAGACACCCCTGCGTGGCAGGGCACTCCTGCGTGCATCAGCACTGCGCATGGGCCAGTTCCACACGGGTCAAGGAGGCCCGGGGTTTGAACTGCAGACCTCCCATGTGGTAGGTGGACGCCCTAACCACTGGGCCAAGTCTGCTTCCCTGATTATTCCATTTGTAAACCTCTAGAACAGGGGCAGTTCACATACTTTCCTTTCTCATCCTCTTGCACTTTTCTAAATTAGCTGCATCATGCAGAAAGGGATAAAAATTAGGGAAGGGTTTTTGCTTCAAATATATTGTTTCTCCCTCCTGCCCTCCCTCCCTTAATAATTTTGTGAAAAAGTTTGGACAAAAGAATTGAAAACAGGGACTTGGACAGATATTTGTCCAACGATGTTCATAGCAACACTTTTCACAAGTGCCAAAAGATGGAAGCAACCCAAATGTCCATCAACTGATGAATGGATAAGCAAAATGTGGTACATACGTACCATGGAATACTATGCAACCATGAAAAGGAACAAAGTTCTGATACAAGCAACAAGTGGCTGAACCTTGAAGACATCATGTTGAGGGGAATAAGCCAGGCACAAAAGGACAATATTTTATGATCTTGATATAGCCTGTGCATTAAATCAAAATTATTTCCAAGAGTACCTAGTCTCCAAGATGGCCAAATAAGTAATATAGGCCCTACAGTCTCTGAATGTTCAGAAGGGATGTGAGACTGAGTGTGTATTCAGGGCTGCCTCCAGACGATGTGGAAGATATGCTAATCCAAACTGGCTTGGATGTGGAGAATATGTAACTCACCTGGAGGAAATAACCTATCTGATACTAAGATCAAACACTGAAGAACCTAACCAAAGGTCTATTTACCATCACTGTTAGTCTTCCTGATCCTATATCCTCTGTATAAAAGGGTCTGGAAAAGGCTGTTCGGGGCTCGGTTTTTATTAGGACAAGAGTCCGCCGAGCCCGGCCGGTCGAAATAAACCAACTTCCTTCTCAGTATTCTCGTGTCCTGGCCTTCGATACCGCGCACACCCGATTTCTCTACTACAATCTCACTGGTGAAATGATTAGAATAAGCAAATTCATAGAGTGAGAAACTAGAATACAGGTTACCAGGAGCCAGGGTGAGTGTAGAGAATGGGGAATTAATGCTTAATTGGTACAGAGTTTCTGGTTAGGGTGACAGACAAGTTTTGGTAATGGATGGTGGTGATGGTAGCACAGCATTGTGAATGTAGTTACCACCACTGAATTTTACATCTGAATGTAGTTAACGGGAAAGTTTTAGGATGCATATATGTTACTAAATTTTTAAAAAAATTTTAAAGTCATTGGACAGGCCCAAGCAAGGAGGAAGACTGCAGAGCAGTAGCCTGGCAGAGGTCAGTGTTGATGTGAGGAAGGCAACTCCCTAAGGGGGAGATTGGCCACAAAAGGGGATTGGGCAAATAAGTAAATATATTGAGGTTAATGTGGGCCTGACAGAGAAAGGTGTTAGAAGTATGAACAATGGGGACACTAAAATGAACGCTGTCTTGGGTTAGAATTGGAGGAACTGGTATGACGTCATGGTTAGATAGATGATTGATAGATCGATAGATAATGGAGAGATAGACAGATGTATGGATATATGTATGTATATTTCCAAGTTCTGCCCACTGAGAGAGGCTGGGAGCAGAAACAGCTCATTAGCAATAAGCACCCCATTCTCCACAAAAAGGAGTCAGGACTCCTTGAAGAAAGGTCTGATTTCCAGGACCCCCCAGGGCACGGAAGGTGTAAGATGAGTCTAGAACATCTTTTTGTGCCAGAAAGTAAAGGAGGTGCTCAAAGAATGATGGGGACATTTCAAAATAACACAGACAGCTTGAAGGGACTGCCACTGGACAAATCTGAGCTAATTTGATCAAAACAAATAATGATGGTAATGGACTATAAACCACTGGAAAAAATAGGAATTCATGAGTCCATCCTGATATAAATAAATGGGGAGAAGAGAAAGCTGTTTCTTACAAATTAATGTCAATTAATAAATGTAGAAGGAATAAGGGAATTAGAAAGTCATCATTTCTAGTGCAGCCATCACAGCAATTCATTCAAGCAGGAAACATCAGTGAATGCTAAAATTAGGGCATAAAATTTAGACAAGAAGTTGGATATTTACATTGTCTCAAGGGATCTCCTCACAAAATGCTTCTTAACTGCAAAGAGATAAAGAGTAACTGCACAGTGGAGTCTGGCAGACACCACCTGAATCACATGATCACAGGTAGCATCAGCAGTAACAGGACAGTGATGGCATCACATGCCACCTGATGGGTACAGTGAGAAGACTGTGGTATCACGTCTGAGCATCACCTGCATGGAATGACGAGACATCAGGCAGACCTGACTTGAGGGACAGTCTGCAAACAAGCCATTAAGAAATTTTAAAGGCATAAAGATCAAGAAAGGTTTGAGGGAATCTTCTAGATAGAAGGAGACTAAAGAGACTAACGGAGGACAAAGGGTGATCCTGATTGGATCCTTTCATTCTCCAGGCCATGCTTGGGGCAGTTGGCAAAACTCACGGGGGTCTCTGAGTGAAGAATATACAGGAGTGCTGTTCTGACGACTTTTCTGTAGGTTTAAAATTATTTAAAGATAGAAATAAAACAAAATATTTTTAAAATGCGTAAACAGTCGTCTGACTAGAAAGCCCTTATGCATTCCAGGTCCATCCTGCCTGCCAACCGTTTGCTTGACTTTCGGGAAACCGTGCTCTTGGAGTGCTCTTGGAGCACTGGACTCTGGAGCCCAGTTGGCTTCAGACTCTAGAGAAGGCTCATAGGAAACACGTTAAAAACGCGTTTAAAACGCAGATTCAAAGCCAGTCGTCCTAACACAGACCCCACCTCATTACAAATCCAGAGTGGACAGGCCTAGTCCAGGGCAGCAGCTCCAACCCGGGCAGGGACTTGACTCCCCAGCTCTGCCCTGTCCACCTGCCAGTGTTGCCTCCGACAAGCCCGGCACCTGCCTGCTCAGGAGATTTGCATGTGCTCTTCCCTCCACCTGGAGTCCACTTCTATAGCTCCTTCAGGAGCTTCAAATGTCGCCTTGTCGGGGAGGGCTTTAAAACTGAACCCCGGGAGAGGATGTGGCTCAAGTGGTTGAGTGCCTGCTTCCCACATGGGAGGTCCTGGGTTCAGTTCCCAGTGTCTCCTAAAGATGAAAAACAAAAACAAGCTAACAGAAGAGAAAACCAACTCAGGGGAGCGGATGTGGCTCAGTGGCTTCCCACCAGCTTCCCACATATGAGGTTCTGGGCTCATCCCCAGCCCCAGTACCTCAAGTTTTTAAAAAAACCAAAAAACTTGAACTCCACTACTGCCACCAGTACCTGGAACTCCCCATCTTCCCTCTCCATTTTGTTTTTCTCGACAGCACTTGCCACCATCGGTTGTGCAATCTGTGTTCCTTGTTTAATGTCAGCTCCGTGCCAGGGACTTCTGCCTGTGCCCTTCACTGCTGTGTTCCCAGCACTTAGCACAGCCCCTGGAGCATTCGCGGCAATGGGTGCTCAGTAAATTCATACTGAATGAGTGAAGGCACCTCTGGAAAGGTCATTGGCATTCCAGGCTGGAAGGAGGGCGGGGAAGACGAGAAATGAGTGATGTCTGCATCAGGAAAGCAAAAATACACCCAGGAATTCCTAACAGATTTCCACTTAAATCTCCTCAGCCAAAACCGTGGCACGTGGCCACCCACTGCTGCGAGGGAGCCAGGGAATATGGGTATTTTTATCTAGGCACACAAAATGATTTTTGAGTAAGGAAGAAGGAAAGAACCGGGATTGGAAAAGCAACCTGTCATGTGTGCCACCTGGGTCTATTCTGGACCGAATGAAGAATCTCTGAAGGTGATAAATTATTTTATTTTTATTTTTTTAGGAGGTTCTGGGGAGTGAACCCAGGACCTCATACATGCGAAGCAGGGGCTCAATGACTGAGCTACACCTGCTCCCTGAAGGTGGTAATTTTTATACAGGTGATCCTTCGACTAATGGTTAAAAAAAAAAAAAAAGACCAAGTAAGTGAACAAGCCCAGATGCAGATATTCTGGAGCCATGCGGCGCCGGGCACGCTGCTTCTCAGCCTCTGCTGTGCCTACCCTGGTTTCTTTTTAGAAATATCTCCATCCCCGTCCTCCCCGTCATGCCAGCAGCGAGACTCTGAGAGGGCTGGCTCACCTGTCACGGTCCCACCCACATGACCCCAACTGCAAACCCAAGTGCCAATCCCGTGGGCCCGGCCCCGGGGACGGCTGCCCTCACCAGCAGCGCCAGGCCCTTCCGTCCTTGCTGCCTTGAGACCTGGAGCTGCTGGGGAAAGAGCAGGGACCCCTGGCAGGACGGGGAGGTGTGGGAACTGAGAGGGTCCTGGCAGGGCTTGAGGCCCTGGGTTGGGGTCGTTCCTGAGGCTGTCTGTCCTTGCCCGGCGGCCCCAGGGTGGGCCCCAGTGTTCGGGCGGCGTAAGGGACCCTTGGCTGTGGCCATGAGGCCTACCTCAGCCCGCCGGCGCCCGCCTCGGCGTCTCCCGGAGGCCAGGTGCCCAGTCTTGGAGGACGGAGTGGAGCTCGGCGGCCTTCTCAGCAACAGGCAGAAAGGCCTGGACCCAAGCAGAGCTCCTACCCGCTGGCTGTTGATGGGTGGTTCTAGAAAACCTCCTCTCACCCTCACGAGTGACCGCACTGAGGGGAGGAATCGACCAGTGCTTTGTCACCAGGTCCTCCAGGCTAAGGGCCCAGAGACTCGGTTTTACTCCCAACCGTGTCCACTGAGACAAGTCGCAAGGCCCCTCTGGGGGGAGCGCCACAGTTCCCTGAGGTGCAGGTGGGCCGGGGGCGTGTGGCACCCGGGGAGAGAGCGGGGGGCTTTGGAGTCTCCAGGCCGGCTTCATCACTTGCCTGTGTCTTCAGCCGAGTGAGTTGATTTCCCTGACTCTCGTCTGTCAACCAGGGACAGTCATTTCCAGCTGGGGGTTAAATGTGTAAAGCACCGAACACCCACACCTGGCAAATCCCTCCCCAGCAGCACAGCCGCCCCAGCCCTGGAACCCTGCGGGCCTGTGCCAAGGCTGCGCCAGAGCCCGGCGAGCTCTGAGCCCCAACTGGCTCCCCGCCGTGCTGCGGGCACCCGCCACCCTCAGCGCTCCCCCGGGTGTCCCCCTTCCAGGAAGCCAACAGCCGGAACCCAGAGGGAGGGGACAGGGGCCCTGGGAAGAAAGGCTCGGGCGAAGCTGGTCTTCTCAGTTCTCTGAGGCAGCCCCCTGCGCGTGCCAGGCTCCTCTCTGGGCTTCCCAAGAGCCACTGCCTGCCTTCATGCCCTCTCAGCGGATGCTTGGAGGTGCGGAGGGAAGTACAGGACAGCTCACCTGGACAGGACCCAGGCGGTTCTCAGTCACCGAAGAGCCAAGAATGAACTGCTTGGGGCCCCCTAGCCTCGAACTCGGGCCCCGGCCCTAACAGAAGCTTCAGCCTCGGGCCTGGGACCGGCCCCGCAGCCCCGGTGAGCGCACGGAAACCCTTTCATCAAGCAGCCAGTTCTTTTCCAAGGACCTGATAACTGCAGAGCCTCTTGAAGCGCCATTGGCAAAACAACGAAAGGAGAAGAGGGAGAAAGTGAAAAAGGTAGGAAGAGGAGGAGGAGACGAAACCAAGGGGAGAGAAGGCAGCCAGTGACTCCGTAACGATACTCATTCCTTTATTGTCCACGTGTTAGTTTGAAGAGGGCTGGGACCTGCAGGCTGCCGGCAGCACCGCGTCGCGGGTGCATCTCAGCTCAACAGGGCCTCCGTCCTGAGCCAAGGGGACAGAGGCTAATGCTTTATATATATATATTTATAGAGTACATACGTCCTGTATAGCCATAGGTATGGCATGACAAGAATGGGCCACTGCCTTGTCACCTGGTGTCCGAAATAAAGACCATAACAACAGGTGTGGATATTTGGTCCTAATTAAGGCCCTTACTTTGTCAATCAAATAGCTGATACATCAAAAGGAAAAGAAAGGAGAGAGAGACAGAGACGGAGATCCAGCCACCCCCGGTGGCCCTGTGCCCAGCATAGCCTACGCCGAGTGTAGAATGTCCCCTGTGGAGGTCAACACACAGACACACACACGCACAGACACACGGACACGAAACTGCAGGCGGGCGCTCCTCCTCCAGCCACACCTCGGGCCCAGCCCGCAGACTGGGGGCGGTGAAGTGGGGTTTATTGTGCTATAAGACTGTGAGGAACAGGCGATCAGACAGTGGGGAGTCGGTGTGGCCACGTGATGAGTGGGGTGGCACGTGCTGCTTCATCCACAAACAAGAAAGGGGTCAGTGGGAGGCGCTGCCTGACACAGCCCTGGAGGACCCTCTGGGTCCAGGACACCTGGAGAACTTGGACATAGTAATACATTCCTGCCCCAGCCACGGCCAAACCTCTGATCCGACTCCTGAGTCTCAAAAGTCATCCCTTGAAGGACAGGAACAAAGGGCAATTGAGTTGCCCAAGCGCAGAGGCCAGTGATGGCAGTGGAGACGTCAGCGTCACTGAGCCAGGCCACACCAGAGCTGGGGCTCCAGAGCAGAACCTCCACTGGACAAGAAGGATTCAAGTCCTGATGAAAGAGAATAACCAGGGCGTCACCCCCACCTCTACCTCCCACCCACCAAACTTTGGGTAGGCCTGTCAGTCTCACATCTTCACCCCAAAGACGGAACGTATTCCATTCGTATTCCAGGAATGGGAGACTCCCAGTATTTTGGCATTTTGAAATCATAAATCACTTGTTTGCTTTTATGACCACCCCTACTCTCCTCCACCAAAATATACACTTAAAAAGTAAACTGATGAAAATTAACCTCTCCTCTCTCTCACTCTCTCTCGCTATACATAGAAAGAGAGAGAGAGAGGTTTACTTATCACCTGGAAACATCTTGGGATGTCACAAAGGGAGGAGAGAAGTACTGCCCTTGGGACCAAGTTGCAAAACGACTGAAGAGTCAGTTGTCAACAAAATAGTGGCCCCTAAATGTGATTCAACAGCAGGGGTAATAGGCAAAGCTGACAAAGACTAGGCCAGGTCTCCTGTGCCAAAGGAGGGGGAAACAAGAGCTTTAGATGCCCTCTCTTTAGCCAGGGTGGGAATGACACAGTTTCCTCCCACATGGACTGGATTCCAGGCAGCTGCAGGGATCAAAGACCAAAGCAGGAAAATGCTCTGGGGAACCGGCTTGATCGCTTGTTGTCCCAAGTTACTCCGTGGAAGGAAGAGAGACAGAGACCCGGATGAAGGACTTTCCTTGATGGCTATCCAAGGTGGCTCAATTACTGTCCCATTTCCTGCAGGTCCTGAGGAGGCAGCAACTGGTGGGTTTGCAATTCCCATCCGAGGGGAGGAAGCAGAGTTTGGGGAGCCATGAGTTCTTGCCCAAGCTGGAGAAAGTGGGCTATGTGGGCGAGGCCACTGAAGTCCTGGAAAAAGAGTCCGAGTGGCCGAACGAGGTTGGCTAGGCCCAGAAATTGGAGATATCTGCCCTCCTGGAACAGCAGGGCTCTCTCCACTGGAAGCATCTGCCCCATGCTGTCAGGATGTCTCTTGTCTTCAGTGGCCACCCAGCATTTTTATTGTCCCAGAAAGTGCGTAGTTGCTGCTCACCAGCGGAGTAAGGGGAGCTGGAGATGATGGAGTGGGACAAGGAGAAAATGTACTCTCTTCTCAGGCACTGGCCACCTTCCCTCGTGGGGGCAGTGGACATGGGGAGTAGCTTGAGGTCTCGTGGGGGTCTAAAGTCAGGAGAAAAGGGGGCTACACAGTGACCGCTGCAGGCCCAGGCAGCTCAGCCGAGGACACCTTCCCTATACGAACTGAGCTCCACAAATAAATAGCATGAATTAAATAAAGGAGGCTAAGAAGGGCAGGCGGACACACCACCTGCCAGGTTCTTGCCCCTTCACACACACGCACGCACACACATGCACACGCACACACACAAGCGGCAGACGAGACGGTCCAGGGCCGACTGCCCCATCCCGGGGGCCTGGGGAGCCTGGCCGTGAAGGTGTGTCACTCATGGTCCAGCACTGTCGTGGGGCACAGAGAAGCCGAGGCCAGCGAGGCATGTGTGGTGGAGGGTGGAGGCCGCTGAGGACTCTGGCACCTGCAGGGGTGGGGATGGGGTGGCGGGGGAGGTTAGGGGAGAGTGGGAAACAGAAAAGACAGGTCATGCCTTCCCCTCGGGCTCTTGCTGTAGGAACTGCTCCCCCGAGCCTCAGTCACCACCCTCCTCTGCTGCCTCAGCCAGCCGGGGGCGAGGGCGGGGTTACCCCGGCCTACAGCCAACGCTCATCCTGACCATGGCGCTACTCACCAGGATCTGGACTTCCGGACTTTGGAGGTGGAAGGTCTTTCGAGAAAGCTGTCCAGCCGCATGAGCCTCTCCATGTGGAGTGCACGGGCATCTTGCTCTTGGTCGTGAGAGAATTCCATCTCAAAGACAGCCGGAGGGGACACGTCCAGCTCCAGAAACATGATGTTTTCCGCCTGTGGTGGGAAGAGCAAGCCAGGCCTGAGGAGGGCCCCGGGGGTTGGACCTTCTGGGTATGGTCAGGGTGATGGGGAGGCGGGGGTGTATCGCCTCCCTTAGGGCTCTCCTTCCTCTCCCCCCTTCTCTTCCCAGCCTCTTACCCTGTACCTGGGGTGGGACCCCATTGCCATAGCAACCCGAGCATACTGGCTGATGGGCCTCTTGTAGCCCACGGCAGAAGTTGGCCGCTTCTTCATTTGGCTGTTGTTGCTGTGGGGAAGAGGATGCGTTAGAAGGGATTTCCTTGACACACAGAGAGGAAATAGTATCCAGAGGAATTAAGCATCCATTGGGACATCAGGAGGCCCTGCAGACAGGAGGTTCTGCAATTTTCTTCTCCTTACGTTAGTACAACCTGACAACTGAAACTAGTGTGACACAAGGAGGCGCATATTTCTTCACTCCTGTTGCTCCCATTTTTTTTTTTTCCCTCATAGTAAACAAGGCTGACAGAGGGCTGGAATGGAGAAAGGAAGCCCAATATCATTTTGGCTTTCAGATACATATAATGATTTCATGTACTACACAAAACCATTGCTGATTGGTTGCTTTGTTTTTCATTTTCCCTCACGGGAGGCAGCATAAGAAAATGGATAAAAGCACAGTCTTGGACTGCAAGGGTCCCAGAAATAGCCAAAAGAACCGTGAAAACGAACGAAGTTAGAGGACTCAGACTTAATATCAAAGCTTCCTACAAAGCTACAAAGCCACAGTTATCAAGACATCGTGACACCGGCATAAGGACATCGACATTTAGATCAATGGAAGGAAACAGAGAGTCTAGAAATGCCATTACATTTCTGGTCAAATGACCATAATTTACGGTCAGCAAGGGTGCCAAGACAATTAAATAGGGAAAGGACTGTCTTTTCAACAATTGCTGCTGGGACAACTGGATATCCACATGCAAAAGAATGAAGTTGGACCGTTGGACTTCTACCTCACACTATATGCAAACACTAACTCAAAATGGATCACAGGCCTGAACTTAAGAGCTAAAAGTTAAAAAGTCTTAGAGGAAAACATAGGAGTACATTTTCATGACCATTTATTAGTCAGTGATTTCATGACATCAAAAATGCAAACAACAAAAGAAAAAAATGATAAATTTAGAGACCATCAAAATTAAAAATGTTTGCACTTCAAAGGATATCCTCAAGAAAGTGAAAATACCTAGAGAATGGCAGAAAATATCTGTAAATCATATATCTGTAAGGGACTTGTATCCAGAATACATAAACAACTTTTACAAATCAACAATAAAAAAGACAAATAAGCCCATTAAAACGTAGGCAAGGATCTGAGGAGATGTTTCTCCAAAGGAGGTACGAAACTGGTCAGTAAGCACATAGAAAGATATTCAACATTGTTAGTCATTAGGGAAATTCAAATCAAAACCACAACAAAATATAACTGCATACCTCCTGAAGTGGCTATAACCAAAAAGACAGACAATAACAAGCATTGGTGAGATGCGGAGAAATTGGAACACTCAAATTTCTGGTGGGACTGTGAAGTTTTGCAATCATTTTGGAAAAACAGTTTGGCAGTTCCTCAAAAAGTTAAACATACAGTTACCATATGATCCAGCAATTCCACTCCTAGGTATATACACAAGAGAACTGAAAGCATTTGTGTACACAAAAAAACTGAACACGAATGCTACAGTGAAATTCCTAATAGGCAAAAAGTAGAACTCACCTTAATGCCCATCAACTGAAGAATGGATAAACAAACTGTGGTATGTACAGACAATGGAATGTTAGTCAACAATAAAAAGGAATGAATGCTACATAAATGCTACAACATGAGTGAACCTTCCATGCTAAATGGAAGAAGCCAGACAAAAAAGGTCACATTTAGATGAAATGTCCAGAATAGGCAAATCCATAGAGAACCCAAGTAGGCTAGTGGGTGCCTAGGGCTGGGGAGGTTGGGAGAAATGAAGAGCGAGCACTACTGGATTGAGGGTTTCTTTTGGGGGGTAATGAACAGATACTACACTTGATCTTAGCCAAAAGGCTGAGAAGCAATTTTTGGGGGGTAATGAAAATGTTGTGGCATTAGTTAATGGTGATGGTTGCACAGCTCTGTGAATGCACTAAAAACCAATGAATTATAAGCTTTAAAATGGTGAATTCTATATGTGAACTATAGCTCAGTAAAGCTGTTATTAAAAAGAATCTCAGGATTGCTTTTAAAACGTTAATATTCTTTGACCCAATAATTCCACCCCTAGGAATTTCCCTAAAAAAGTAATCAGAGATGGGACAAAAATTTACATGCAGGGATGTCTTCTATGGCATCATTAACAACAGCAAAAAAAAAAAAAAAAAAAAATCAGAAATAACTTAGATGTACATCAACAGAGAATTAATGTTCAAATTATTTTCCAGCCACATGAAGGGATGTTACATAGTCATTAAAATTTTGAGTGGCTCCATGTTGATGTGAAAAGATTTCTACAATATATTAAAAGAAAAAAACAAACAGATGAAGATTTTGTTGTTGTTTTGTTCTTGAAAACTCTGGGTGTATGTGTGTATATATTTTGAAAAAAATCTGGATATTCAAGAAAATGTTAACAGTGATTTTCTTTGGGTGGTGAGATTATGGGTGATTTTTATTTTCCTTATGCCTTCCTGTAACAAATGAATTTTTTACAATGAATACTGTAACTTTACATATAATGAATCATTTCAAACACCCAGAAAAGCATAAAAAATAATATATACCCATATGCCTACCACTCAGCTTTGCCAAATCTTAACATTTTGTCATACTTACTTCAAATCAAATTTATTAAGAAATAAAATGCAGATAGAAGTTTTAACCTTCCCATTCCTCCTTCTCCTTTCCAGAGTTAATCACTCACTTGTGTTTGGTATTCATCAATGTCATACATGTTTTTATATTCATTTATATGTGTACATCTTCATAAACAATATATATAGTATTTGTACAATGATTTCTAAATTTTGTACTGTACGTAATCTTCTGTACTTCTGTGTTCAAGATATTCTTTTAGATTTCTTTACGTAGCTCTAGATTATTAAAATTTAATGACATTGAGTATCTCACAGGTTTAATATACTACAATGCATATATCTATCCTCTTAAGGGACATCCAGGTTAAATTTTTTTTGTATGAAACAGTGCTGGAGTGAATAATTTTATATGGGTATCTTTGTGTACATGTTCAACAGTTTTCCTGGGGTCTGTACCCCAAAATGGAATTGGTAAGCTGTAAGGTAGGTGCATTTTCAATTTCACTAGATATTGCCAAATTGTCTATTTACACTTCCTCAAGCAATGTATGGAAGTTTCCACTGCTCCCTATCTTAGCCAACCCATGATATATCAGATATTTTACTTTCAGCCAACTGACGAGTGTGATGTATTACTTTTTTTTGAACAGTAATTCATTTAATTGCAATTTTTAAAAACTGTATTACTTGTATTATCCCAAACAAATTAACAACAAAAAAAGAAAAGTGAGAAAGCTATTTCCATTTCTTAAAAAGGGGGCTGTGCCCCTTACCACTTTGTAACCTTGGGAAGTGGCTTTTCATCTCTTTAAACCTCAGCTTATCATCCCTGTCACATAGAATTGTTGAGATTGAACAAGAGAAGCACGTGCCACAGATTACTGCAAAGGTTCAACACAACAGCATTGCTGTGTTGGAATGGCTTGCCAATTCCAAGTGGGGATAAAAGCGGAGCGGGTATAGCTCAGTGGAGGAGCGCCTGCTTCCCATGGAGGAGGTACCGTGTTCAATCCCCGATCCCTCCTAAAAAAAAAAAAATTTCCAAGTGGGGAAACAAATGAGCAATGAAAAGGCAGACAGTGTGAAGGCGGAAGAGGAAAAGAAACAGGCAGGGAAATGGACAGATAGGACATTCTGTCCCTGAACAGGAGCCCAGAACAATGCCTGCCTTTGCCAGGGAAAGTGAGAGAGAGAGAAAACATTCTTGTGGTTCAACTTATCAAGCCTATAAAAGAGGGCTGACCCCGCTTTATGGATGGAATCAAGCATGGTCAAGGCCATGGAAGCCTTTCCTCCTACAGGCTGGGGCTGGGGAGGGAGCGCGGCGCAGGCAGCCGGCCCTGCTGCAGAGGCTGGCTGGTGCGAAGGCACCGAGGTCCCTCTCGGAGCAGAGCAGGGCAACCAGGATAACAGCATCCTTCATAGAGTGCTTCCACGCATCTCACTCGAACTTGACAACACCACCGTAAGGTATAGACAGAGGAGGGAAGGAGACTGAGGCTCAGGGCAGTGTAGCCCTCTGGGGCCAAGGCTACCCGCTAGGAAAAGCACTGGGTTTCGGACCTTCCCAAATGCTCTTTTCAGGACAGCGTGTCTTCTCTCAGGAGCAGGCGAGGACCAGGTAGAGCCCTGAAGGCAACAGACCTTGGGGACAGGACAGAAGGACGGCGCTGGGCAAGCAGGGCGGCGGGTCAGAGTGCACTGGCAGCCTGACCTAGTAAAGATGCCAGGGCTGCTCTGAGTGGCATGCTGGGAGAAGAAGGGGCTGGGGGAGGGGGGCCTGGAACTGGGACACGGAACCTTCCCGCCCACTCCCTCTTCTGCCCCAGGCCTACTTTCCCAGATATGCAGGGAGCAGGTTGTCGGGGCGTCTATCACCCATCCCAGGGGACCTGGGACAACAGCTACCGTGTGCTGCGTACATCCCAAGAGTGCTCCCAGGACCCTGCCTCCAAATCGCTGGCTGCTGTTGTAATATTTCCTTACCCTTGTCCTTTCTCAGCTCCCTCTGAAAGGGGTGGCGCGATTCTCATTATGGGCTCTGTCTGATCCCCCTTTTCTCTTCTGTTCTGCAAACAGGCACTCCACCCCGCCATGGGGTGTGCTCTCCTTGCAGACCCTTCGCGTGCACCCACCGCACACATCGGCCTCTCCTCCGGGCTCTGGTCCCCTCTGTCCCTGCAGGCAGCTGCCCACCTCCTCCGTTCCCCGGCAGGTCTATACACTCTTCCTTCCTCTCATTTCACCTTGCCGCCCCACGCCCTGCCGAGGAGGGCTGGGACCTCTCCCCGCTTCAGGTGCTCTTTCGAGTCTCACACAGGCCTCCGAAGCCATCTCGGGACTCAACCCGGGGCTGAGGACGTTCTCCCGAGGTCATCTTTGCCACAGTAGTGACACCAGTTTCACTTTCTCTCCTGATTCTATTTAGGGCAAGGAATGTTCTCGCTTTAAACTTGGAGGCAGTCTGGCAAAGAAAAAAATCTAAGTCTGAAGCCAAAACGACAAGCCAAGCTGTCCTGCCGTGGCACTTCTTAGGACTGGAGGCAGGCTGGCGTCTCTGGGGCCTGCGGAACTCTAAGACTGGCTTCGTGGGGTGATGGCCTCCACTTAGGGAAAATCTCTTCGGTGCCAAGCCCTGCCTGGACCTTTATGCTCATGATCTCATTCTGACCTGAACCATCCTGCCGAGCACATATTATCCCCACTTTACAGGAGACCAAGAGGTTCAGAGAGATTAAATACCTTTCTCAGGGCCACAGGTCAGCGGCAGATAAGGGCCTGAGATTCAGACTGTTCTGAGGCCGAAGTCCAGTTCTTTCTATTGCACTGCGATGCCTTTGAAAAGAAGCCGGGGTGGCTGGGGCTGCACAGGCCAAGGGGCCACGATTGTGTGAACTGCCGACCAAGGGCTGGGGACAGGGCCAAATATACAACCCTTAGAAGAAAATGTGGTATAAATGTAATTTAAAACGAAGGTTTTTGATGAGAAACTACAGATAAAAGGTTAAATGTGTAAAATAGCTATTACGGGAGCTGGTTGCCAAAAAAGGTTTTTCAGAGTAACTTGAATAGAAAATTGATCCTAACTGTGGGAGGCACCTCACCTGCAATGATGGTGTCTCTACCAGAGGCTGCATGAGACAGGGGAGAAGAGAGAGAAAAAGACAGACGTCGCAAACAAGCAGATAGGGGCATGTCTCAGTGGAGTGACAGGGCCTCCTTGTTCTCCAGGGGCGCGGTTAAGAGCGTGGAGGGTAGATGCTCAGAGCTGGAATAGCAGGAGGGAAAATGTTTTTCCAAGCAAAAGCCTTCTATAGGGATGGTATGACTAGGTAATGTCCTTTATTTTATTTTATTTATTTTATTTATTTATTCTGTAAGGTGGTACCAGGGATTGAACCTGGGACCTCGTACATGGGAAGCAGGCACTCAACCACTGAGCTATACTGGCTCCCCAATAACATCTTTTGTTTTTGATACAAAGATCACACAAAACCAATAACATCTTTTAAACACTGCCTTTTGGGGAAAAAAACAAAACTAACTCTGAATAGCCTTTAGGGTTCTCATCTCTAGAGTACTCCAGGCCAAAGTCCAGCGAAATATTTCATACTTGAACTAAGCAAATGGAACAGTGCCCTGATTCGTGAAATATGCTTCGGAAAGAGTTTCGTTGATGAAGTTAATGTTGCAAATGGTGGGATGCAATGCTGGGGGAAAGGTCCTTTCTTGCCAGGGGGGCGGCTTGTTCCACCGCTTCAGACCTGGGCGCTCCCGGAAATGGAGTAAGCTGTGTTCAGAGACCTCAGCCTTCTGTGGTGGAAAGAGAGGCGTGGTCAGGTGATCCGAGACGGGGTGCAGCAGCTCCCCGCTGCGCAAGGTGGGCCCAGGCGGCCGCCTCTGCTGAGTCAGATCACAAGTCGGGCTGTGCCTGCTCTCCTTGAACCACTAACTCCGAAGATAAACAAATGACTGGAAAAACTCGTTTCGTGTACAAACTTCCTGGCTTCATTTTTTGCTTTTATTTTCCTTGTTCTTTCTATTTTTGAGGTTTCAGGTTCCGAAGCAGATATTAAATATTGCAGTCCCCAGGAATGGCCAATTGTGGAAGGAGGAAAGAAAGAAGGAATATTCAGATATATAGGAGAGTAATTCAGAATCAGGCCAATTCTGAATTACTTTTTGAAGTAATTTATTTCCTGGAGTTCTTTCTTAGAGCAGTCTGTAATAACCGTTTATATTATTTGTATTTCAGTGTGGTCAGAATATTGGTATGTCACAACTGCCTTAATATCTTTTACCTTTAGCACAGATATATTTTGCATAACTTCTGTGTGAAATATCTATTCTAGGTATGCTGAACAGAAACAGATATTCTGTAAATTAACATGGTTAAACTGTGCATATACTCACTAAAACTTTAGAGACGTGTGTAAACCTATTTCTATCTTTAGAAAGCAAATCTTTAGGGGACCCAGGCCAACTGGAATCCAGCTGGGAGAGCTGCTGCCAGCAACCTGAGAACCTGGGTTCAGGAGCGACCCCCTGCAGCTCCGTGAGTGTGTGGCTGGGGTGATTCTCCTCCAAAGAGCCGTGGAAAAGAAAACACTGCAGAGTTAAACTGAGGCAAGGCGCTTCAGAGGAGTGAGCCGTCTTCAGGCTTCCCAACAGCAAAGAAAATACCGAATCTTTCTCTCTGTGTGTTGCTTTCCTCATACAAGAAGGATGAAACACAAGGTGGTGGGGGGAGACTAAGAGGAGAGGGGAAAAGGGGAGAAAGGAGCATCACAGCAGCCACCCGCCCCACTGTGTCCGCTCAGCAGCCAGAGGACCTTTTGATGCACACAAAATGCATGGAAAGGGGACTTCTTTAGAGCAGGCGCTGGGGATGAAGGAGACAATAGGCCAGAAATAACCAGTGAAGAAAGACATCTAGCTGCATTTTGACAGACTTCTTTCTTTTAGAAAGCCGTGACTGGTATCTCTAAAAATAATTTAAGAAGTGCTATTTTAAGAAGGCTGCTTTAATTTTTAAAAACCTGTGAATGGTTTTTCAATGCCTGATGTCATTTTTGCCAGGGGGGAAAAAGTTTGTTTATCTACACATAAGAAAAAAAAAAAAGGTTTATACCCAAATGCTAGCCTAGACCACCTCTAGACGAAGGGAATTTCCCTTCTTTCTGTTTATCTAAGTTTTTCATAATGAAAACACAACTATGTTTGCAATTAACTAAGCGTTATTTAAAAGGAAGAAAATAAACTTGAAAAGAAAAAATAGATGAAGGATGGAAATTCATATTCCTTAAACAGAAAGCGTCAGGAAAAGCACCCACCATGCTCTGAGCCTGGAGCAGGTGCTGGGGCAGTCAGCTCAGTGCAAAATCGCAGTGACAAGGTTTTGAGAAATGTAAACTGCTCTGGAGCTTGAAGCTGCAAAACTCAAATCAAGATCCTGTTTCAGTTCCAAATTAAAGGAGACTGGAGAGGCATGACTATTAATCCTTGGTGGGGAGGGGGGAAATTGCCTTAAAGGGCATTATTTGGGTAACTGGCAAAAATCAAATATTGCTTCTATGATAATAATATTGCGTCTCTATAAAAGCTTCCTGAATGTGACCATTGTACTATGGTTATATAAGAGAATGGCCTCGTTCTTAGGAAATACAGGTTAAAGGTCAGGATGTCTGCAACTTAATCTCGAATGTTTGAGGGCAGCGAGGAATAAAGCAGGACGCAGCAAATGTTAATAACTGGTGAATTTTGGTGAGGGTATACAGTAATTTTGTGTACTGTTCTTGGAACTCTTAATTTTCAAAATAAACAGTTAAAGCACACCTGCCTTCTCAGAGCCCCTCTCACCCCAGGGAAGGCTCTCCATGTGCAGCTAAGCGCTGCTGCATCCAATGCTCAGAAACTCCTCTACCCGCTAACTTTCAACTGGAGAACATTTCTAAGCACAAAATTACCCCCCCAGAGCGCAAGTCTCGCCAGCAGATGGCACTGGAGTAGTGACTCTCAAGCCTGGCTTCACAGCAGAATCACCTGGAAACTAAAAAAACACAGGGTCTGGGATCCACCCAAGACCCTTTTAAATCAAACACTCCAGAGCCCAACACATGCGTGGTTCTAGCTGTGACCAGGACAGACAACCTTTGCATTCGATGAGATAAGGATCTCTACTTAAGACAGGAAAGGTGATTCAGAAAAGCAGAGGGACACCACCGCCAATCTCCTCTGCTATGACCCTGCGGCTTAGTCACGTGTGCGCGGTGCCCGTCATCTTGGACCAAGGATCGGCCTTTCAGAAAACAGCCACGCTAAGTACCAGCTTCTCACGGCTACTCCAGTGAGAAGCTGGAGACCGCTTGCTGGCTTCCCACTCCAGCTTTGGGGAAGACTCCTGCCATATCTTGGCATTGACATTCTTAGGATGGAGACAGCAAAGAATCTCTGGGAGATGCACCAGGCATTTGCAATGAAGGCACCGAGACGGTCTTTTGGTTGGGCCTGACGAGCCAGTCCCAGGCTGCAGGGCCGCCAGCAGAGGGCGCAGCACACCCAGCCACGGCTCGGGCAGCCCTGCCCCTAGGGAGGTGGGAAACAGGTGGAAACGCTGAATCACCGCGCACAGCAGAGGAGGCTGGCGCGCCGCGCGCTCATTTCCTGATCGGGTTACTTCCCTGCATTTCCCACTAGCCTGGCAGCTCTGACCAGGTCTGGCTGACCTCCTGTCTGCACAGTCTCACACAGGGCCTGGACACGGCACGTAGGAACTATCGTTGTGGCTGTTTTGGGCACCCGGCAAACACGTGTTCCCCAAAACTAGCCCATCCTAGCTTTCGCTGGGATTATCAGGACGGGGAGAGGCTCGTCCTCCCTGACAGAGGCCCCTCGCGGGCATCCCAGGCCGATGAGACGCATGGGTGTTTCAGGGCACCCTCCCTTCGTGGTGACCTCTCCAAATTAGGTCTGAGAAGTCCCTCCCCCATCTCCACCCTCGCCCTCTCCCCCGTCCACCGATAACCCCTGGCTCAGGCCCCTCGCCCTCCCCAACCTGGAGGGGGCGCTGGCCAGCCCCTGGGCCCCAGGCACCCGGGTCAACGGACTCACGCTCCGGCCGGCACGAGGGGCTGAAACTTCCACTGCTCCTCCTCGCAGTCCAGGAAGAGACGGTTCATGATCTTGTTCTTCTCCTCGGGGGGGATGAAGTTCTCGATGATCAGGTACCTGGGCAGGTGGGGCACTGGGAGTGAGGGACCACCCGGTATACGGGAAGGCAAAGGAGTGGAAGCGACAGCAAAGAGGCCGAGGGGCTGGGGACCAGGAAAGCCCCAAGGCAGGTATGGGGGGACCCCCGGGGAACCCCGAAGCTTGGAAACCGGAGGCTCAGGAGCGCGGGGGTGAATTTGGCACTTTGGGAGGGTCACCAAAGACCGCCGAGGAGGCAGGAGGCACTCTGGGACTTTGGGCCCAGGACGCATCCCTTGGATGCGGTTTATTCCTAAGACGTACAGACTCCGGAGCACACAGAGGGAGGCCTTCGGGGAGGAGAGGGGTCTCTGGGGAACAAGGGCCAGCGGGGAGCCGTGCCGGGAAGAGGGGCAGGGTCCCTACTTGAGCTTGAGCTCCCGGGTCTGCTCGTTCTGCGCCTCCTCCAGGTCCTGCCGCACGCGGATGTACTCGTCGTGCTGGTCCTGGATCTCTGCCTTCACCGCCTGCAGCTTGGCGTAGAGCTGGGGTGGGGGGGCGACAGGTGCGGCTCAGGGCTGTGCAGGCGGCCCCTGGGGTCACCCGGCCTGGGTCCCCCACGGAGCAGGCTGGGCCCGGGTCTGGACCTTCCTCTGCGGCCCCATCACCGGTAAGGACGGGCTGTCCAAAGGGCCACCCCGCCCCTCCTCCACTGTCATCGTTACCTGCGCGGCCCTGGGCTGCTCTCAGCCTCGTGGGCTCTGGTCATGTCCAAACTGGAAGGGACCCCAGGGGGCTCTTGGTCCCACTCTCTTTCCAGAGACGAGGAAAGCGATGCCCAGAGAAGGGCCGTGACAGAACTAGTTGGAGGGAGACCCGGAAGCAGGGCCCAGGCTCAGGTCTGCTGGTCCAGGGCTCGGTCAGGGACGACGGGAGGGAGCCCGCGGCAGCCGGAAGGGGGCCACCCCACTGCTGCTTCCCTGCGGGCTCTCGGGGGGCGGCGCCGAGGCTCCTGTCCCACCCCTCCACCCTGAGAGGGGGCGAGGGTGACTGCTAACCCTCAGGGCTCTCCGGGTGCTTCCCAGAATCCAAATAGGAACCGGCTTCCCGCCCCAAGCCCTCTACTCCTGTATGTGGCTTGCCCGTGCCACGGACTTTCCAGGGTCCTGGAGAACAGAGTCTCATCCCTTGACATGTCCCCGAGGGCCTCTGTGCTCCCTTCCTGAGCTTCCCCAGGTTCAAGTCTCCTCGCCACTCCCCGGGCCCTGCTCCAGGCCCAGCTGGCCAAGCTGTGACTCACTGGTGACACTGCAAAGGAGGAAGTTACTTGGAACCATGAGGATGGCAAGGCTGGGGACTGGAAGTGACGGCCTGGCCCCACCCCCAACACCAGACCCCACCCCTCTCCTGCAACCCAGGCCTTTGGGCAAAGTGGGGAGGGGTCCCCGAAGCACACTGCTCCTTGGGGGGCCGTCTTCGGCAGAGGCTGCCGGGCTTTGGCACACCTCGGCCCCCGCCTCCTGGGACACCTCACCTTCTTGAGCTTCTTGGTCTTGACCTCCACCTCCTGCTGCAGGGACGTGTAGGTGCCCCGGAGTTCCATGGTCTCCTCGTCTCGGAGCATCATCTCTTGCTGCATTTCCCGCTCGCGGCGTTTCTAGGTCAAGGCAGGGCACAAGGGCTTAGCGGAGCAGCATGCACTGGGAGAGGGATAAGGGAGCTCAGGGGACCTGCTTTACCGTTGCTAAGGCGCTGGGAGGGAAAAGTGGGTTTCCCATGGTCCAAAACCATTGCTTCCATCCAGTCTCAGGGGGTCCATCCGAGCCCTCCTCTCAGCCTGTATGGCCTGGGCACTGCCCCCAGGGGATGAATACCCCAGCCTTAATGACTGGCATGCTCCAGGGGTGTCAGCCAAATGTACCGATGCCCACCACTGGCTCCAGTGGCTCCACTGGCCTTGCCGATGGGTAAGACCAATAAGCCACAGTCCTTTGATGACTGAGGGAAGCCTTGCACTTGGCAAAGAACTCACACCCCGGTGCAAGGCCAGGGTGGGACACAGGGCACCTTGCGGAGGCTGATGACCCGGACAGCCAACCGCTCCCTCCTGCCCACCAACAAGCACGGTGCCCAGGGGCGTGGCTCCGATTCTCAGCCCTGGAGTTCCAGGGATTCTAGCATACGATGGCTTGCGGCCCCAGGCCCCGAGACCCGACCTGCTGGCCGTGTGCCCCCCAGGGGACCTGGGATCTGGCAGCCCCACCTGCTCGGCAATCTCCTGCCTCTTCAGTTCCAGCATTTTCTGCTGCTCGTTGGTGTGGTCCATGATGTTCCGGCCGCCGATGAGCAGCTTGCTCTCCATGGCCTGGGGACACAGAGGGCGCGAGATGGGCTCTGCCGCCTGCTCCCGTCCTCGGCGGTCCTTCCGGGGTGGATGCAGAGGGTCCCAGATCGGGGTGGACACAGGTCAGGGCCTCGTGACCTCAAAGGGGATGGGCTTTCCCTCCAGCCTCTTGGGCTCCAACCCAAGGCTCCCACTGAGGCCAGGACTGTTAGGGGAGGAGAGAACACCTGATCTGCTGGCTTGGGACACAGAGGGGAGGTGGGTTCGCCCTGCCAGGTGGCAAGCTAGTCCCAGCAATCAGGACCTGCCAGTGTGCGGGAGGCGGCAGGTGGAGGAGGTGGTCAGTGGATGGCCCAGCCTTTCAGCCGGCTCCTGATTCAGGACGAGGCCACTCCACACACACAGCAAAGAAAGGGAAAAGGGCCGGCTTTGGGTGGACAAACAGGGCATTCTGCACAGGAGAACAGTATGGGAAAGAGGCAAAGAAAGTCATTATCAGGAAGCAGACTTGACTCAACAGATAGAGCAGCCGCCTACCACATGGGAGGTCCACGGTTCAAACCCAGGGCCTCCTGACCCGTGTGGAGCTGGCCCACGCACAGTGCTGATGTGCGCAAGGAGTGCCCTGCCTCACAGGGGTGTCCTCCGCGTAGGGGAGCCCCATTTACAAGGAGTGCGCCCCGTAAGGAGAGCTGCCCAATGCATAGAAAGTGCAGCCAGCCCAGGAGTGGCGCTGCACACATGGAGAGCTGACTCAGCAAGATGACACAACAAAACGAGACACAGGGAAGCAGATTTGGCCCAATGGAGAGGGCGTCCGCCTACCACATGGGAGGTCGGCGGCTCAAACCCCGGGCCTCCTTGACCCGTGTGGAGCTGGCCCATGCGCAGTGCTGATGCTCGCAAGGAGTGCCCCGCCACGCAGTGGTGTCCCCCGCGTAGGGGAGCCCCACGTCCCATAAGGAGAGTCGCCCTGCACGAAAGTAAGTCCAGCCTGCCCAGGAGTGGCGCCGCACACACGGAGAGCTGATGCAGCAAGATGACACAACAAAACGAGACACAGATTCCCAGTGCCACTGACAAGAATACAAGCAGACACTGAAGAACACACAGTGAACAGACAACTGGGGGGCGGGGAAGGGGAGAGAAATAAACAAAATAAAAATAAATCCATAAAAAAACAAAGTCATTATCAAAATCACTGCCACAAGGGGGCTGGGGGGCCCCAGAAGCAGGTGGCGAGAAAGACTTGGGTCCGCCACGAGTTCTCCTCTAGAACGCCGGCGTTCAGGACGGCCAGCGGGCAATCGCTGGGTGCGCCACTTTGACAGTATCTCCACCCTCACCCCAAAGAGAGGAACCCTTACCCCCCCACCCCCGTTTAACAAATGAAGAAACTGAGAGGAAGCAACCTGAGCACCTACTGCTAGGAAGTGCCAAAGGGGTGAGGCTGGAAGCCACCCAGGCCCAGCCTCTCCGCAGAGCCTGTGCTGGGAGCCCCTTGGTGCTGTGACAGCCCCCGGCCCGAGGGCCTGGCAGACATTCAAGGTGAAGCTTAACCAACACCGGATTCGTGTAGACTGCAAATGGTGACCGCATAAAATGCATTCCCGCGGCAGGCAGACCTCGTTCTACCGCGCTGCCCTTCGTTGCCCTCCGCAGATTTGCCTCCTTTACAAACTGAAGGGCGGTGGCAACCCCGCGTGGAGCGAGACTATCGGGGCCATTTCTCCAACAGCGTGTGCTCACCGCGTGTCTCTGTCACATTTTAATTAAGGAATGTGCACAGCTTTTGGAGACAATGCTATTACACCTTTAATGGACTACAGCATCAGGTAAACATAACCTGTTTACACACTGGGAAACCAAAATATTCCTGTGACTCACTTTATTGCAATATTTGCTTTACTGCGAAGGTCTGGAACCGAACCTGCCATATCTCCGAGGTATGCCTGCACTGCTAATAAAAGGGTGCCGCCCCGGGGCACCCCAGCTGTACTCTCGATTTCATCACGGGCTTCCTGGAAGGTTGAAGTCACCTTGAGCCACCAGAAGAAACTGGCTGCCTCCCCAGTGGAATTTTTCCCAGTGGAGGCAGCTGACCTGCCTGAAGGCTCTCAAAGTCAGGGAGCTGTCAGACTAGGGGAGCCCCAGACTGCGGACAGAGCAGGACAGGGGATGAGGGTCACTCTGGGTAGGTCAGAGGTAGGGCTGTGTGAGGGTGCCAGGGGACACTGAGCGAAGCTGGGCCAATCAGAGACACACAGCCTCTGAGCGGCCTCCCGCGGGGGGAAGGGCCCTTGAATCCAGGGCTCGAGAGCATCCCCCTGCCCGCCCCCACCGGGCCTCACTCCTGGCTCACGGGTGCCCCACCTAAGACCTGTCCTCAGCCTGGACTCCTTCTCAGTCAAGGTGGACACTGGCCTGACCTGTGCTCTGGATGCCTCGCTCGCCACACCCTGCTCCCCACCTTGCGTCCCCTCATGTCCCCGCACGTGGTCACTCGTTAAACCCCCTACGCCTGCCGTCTTGGGGCACTCCTGCCTCCTCCTTCTTCCCTGCTCCCCTGACACCTGCAGGCTTCCCTGGGATCCTCATAGGACTGTCGCCTGGGGCCCCTGCCTCAGTCTCCCCCTTCCAGCCAGCCACATCCAGGGGATTCCACCAAGAACACGGGTCGGGAAGGGCCACGCCCCTGCTCCAAACCACTTAAGGGGCCTCCAGTCGCCGGAGGACGAAGGCCACCGGCCCCCGCGGGCCACTCGCCTCCCACGAGGGGTCTGCGCTCCAGCTCAGCCCCTAGAGCCCCAGCTCCCTGGATGTGCTGTGCCACGACGCTGCGCCTCTCCTCCCTCTGCCACCCCCACCAGGAGACTGCCACCTGTCCTGCGAGACACACTTGGGAGGTTCTCGGGAGCCCTCAAAGCCGCCCGCGACCTCCTCTGGGCCTCCTCCAGGGCTGGGCATGTCCCCGCTATTTTCACATGATAGGACCATTATCTGCAGGGCTGAGTGTCCCCGCGGCAGATGAACTGACCTGGGGGTAGGGTGGGAGTGGGGGGGATTCCAGGCCTTTCTCTCCAGGCCTCCCTCTCCCAGCTTCCCCTCAACTGACCATCCCACACTTACTGTCTTGGGAAAAAATGGGCAGGGAAGCGGGGCCTGAGCAGCTGGGAAAGCCAGCGGGAGGGTGGGAGGGGGGAGGTGAGGGGGAGAGGGTGCCCCCCCTCCTCCACGGAGGGAGCCCCTGGGGGGCTGCTCCCCTACCTCCCGGGTAGTGGAGACTCGGCGCCTGGCCTGGCCTCCCCTCCTGGGACCCCCTTGTCCACTTCAGCCCCCAGTTCTCCCATGTCCCTCAGCATTTCATGAGACTCGAGTCTTCTCCACTCTTTGCCCCCTGATAAGAAGGTATGGTGCTCGGAAGTTGCTGTTGGACTCAGTGGGGGGCGTCAGAAGCTTCTTATCTCGGGCCCTGCCCTTCAAGGCTGGTGTGGCAAGTCCCAAGGCAGCTGCTCCCTGCTCACGAGAAGGCTCGAGGAAGGAAGGACGGGGGGCGGGCATGGCAGAGGGGCTCCCCTGCTCTCCCCTGACTGGTTTAAAGAAGACTGGAGACTGAGGAGCAGCGAGAAGCAAGGCCAGCAGCTTTACACACGGGCCTTATCATACCCCTTCCAGCAGTGGGTCTCAAGCCATGCCGTGTATTCGAATCCCAGGGAGCTTTTAATAGGCCCAGGGCCCAGGCCACGCCCGGCTGCCAGTTATTTGGGGATGGGGTGGGTGGGGAAGGTGGTGGCGCCCGGGCATGAGAAATGTTTAGTTGCCCAGATGATTTCAGTGTGCAAATTTGAGAATTGCTGCTTTTTAAAAAAACTGTGGGAACAGATGTAAGACAAAATTTCCCATTGTAACCATTTTTCAGTCTACACTTCAGCGGCGTTAATTACATTCACAAAGTTAGGCTGCCATCCCCACCCTCCCTTAATGGTACTTTTGAGTGATTCCCAAACAGAAACTCTACCTACCAAGCAAAAACTCCCCATTTCCCTCCCCACGCCCACCCCCAGCTCCTGGTAACTTCTAATCAAGTACATTTCATTGAATTTGCTTATTCTAGATATTTCATGTCGGGGAATCATGGTGTCTGGCTTAGTTCAGTATCACAACTTCAGAGAATCACTGCTTTTTTGAGGACACCGGAATCAGCATCACCTGGTCATTATGTTAGAGACGCAGAATCTCAGGCCCTTCCAGACCGACTGAATCAGGGGGCATCAGAACAAGACCCCAAAGCGATCTGGGTTTGAAAAGGACTGCTTAAGGGACATGCCATTAATACCACTGTTTTTCAGATGAAAGCTCCAAGGGTTAAGAAACCCATCCAAGGTCACCTTGTGGCCATCACCTTTAAAAGGAGAGTCCAACCCGGGCCTGCCCAGCTCCAAAGCCCACGTCTTTCTACTACAGGTATTGCGTGGCGCCCTTTAGGAAGCACGACCTGGGAAGTGGACGTGGCTCAACTGACAGAGCGTCCACTTACCATATCAGAGGTCAAGGGTTCAAACCCAGGGCCTCCTGGCCCATGAGGTGAGCTGGCCCATGCACAGTGCTGATGCGCACAAATAGTGCTCTGCCATGCAGGGGTATCCCCCGTGCAGGGGAGCCCCACACGCAAGGAGTGCGCCCCGCATCGAGCCACCCCCAGTGAGAAAAGCGCAGCCCACCTAGGAGTGGTGCCACACACATGGGGAGAACTGACGCAGCAAGATGACGCAACCAAAAAGAGACACAGATTCCTAGTGCCACCAAGAAGGACAAATGGACACAGAAGAACACACAGCAAATGAACACAGAGAGCAGACAACGGGGTGGGAAGGGGGGATTGGGAAGAGAAATAAATAAAAATCTTTAAAAAAAAAAAAGGAAGCACCACCTGCCATAGGTTTCCAGCAAGAGGAAATATGTCTAAGCTCCAGGAGAGCTTTCAGGGACAAAATAGGTTATTTTAGCAGGGGGGAGGATAGAGTGGGGAGCCAATGGCTAGATGTTATGATGCTCTGGGCAAGGTTCTCTGCCAGAGAAGTTGTGCAGGAGGGGAGAGGGGGATTGAGGAGTGGGAGAAAGGGGAAGCGATTTCTCATAATATGGAAGTGGATTGGGGAAAGAAAACAAAAATAAACAGGATTCTCTCGATGGGAAATGTTCAGGTGTTACACCATTTAAGGACTGGTTCTCCATTAGAAATTGTGCAGGAAAGACTGTGCCGGTAAAACAGCCAGCTTCACGGAGGCCCCCAAATCCTTCCAGGTGGCCAAGTGCAAGAGAATTCCTAGGCCACATGAGCTGACAAAAAATGATGCCAGATGAGCTTCAATTATAGTTTCACATTTTGGAAAAAGGCATCCTAGCTCCACTCATTAAATGATAGCTGTGAGCAATCAGTTATAAGTCAAAAGAGGGGAGAGATAATTCTCTCTGGTTCCAGAAAACACTGGCTTAATATGCTGCTGCAGCTAAAAAAGCCAATAGCATCTGGCCAGCACCATCATGAAGGCTTTTTGGAAACAAAACAAAAAACATCATGCCCTTGTGGAAAACCATGATGCAGCTGAATCTGGAGAGGCGAGGCTACTTCCCTTCACTGCATCTCCAGAGACAAAAGGACAGGGAAGATGTAGAGGAGGACTGAAACCATCCAAGGACTATTATAAGAGACTTTAAAAAATAGAACTCTGGTCTGCAAAGACAAGGAAAGGTCAAGAGGATGAGCCTGGAAGCTACACAATCACGAAAGGTCTGAAAGGAAAAATCCAGACTTTCCCATTCAATCCTGGTACATAGAGGAACAGCTTATACCTTGAGTTTTGAAAGCAAAAGTTTTTAGAGCAAATAAAAGGAAGTTCTCTTGTTTACAGAAGACAAGAAATTTATCTTAGGAGTTGGTGCTGGATTAAATCCCTTAACAGTTTATTAAGGGATTCTGGAGACACTTTTTTAACGTTTTATTGTTTTTCCCTCCTTTCAGAAAAATAAAATTGCATAAACATCAAAATAACCACAGAAATAAAACAAAAAGATGGGAGTAGATGTGGCTCAAGCAGTTGGATTCCCACATGGAAGGTCCTGGGTTCGGTTTCTGGTGCCTACTAAAGAAGACCAGCAGACAACGAGCAGAGATAATGAGGAGGCACAATAAGCAGAGACAATGAGCAGGCAACAAGCAGATAGATGAGGGAGCCATCTGTCAGGGGAGGAGAGAAAAACCTTACATACTCCCCACCATAACTAATCAGCTTCAGTTTCTTCCATTTTCCCTGTTCCAAATTCTTCCATACACTTACATCGTTTTTTCACATCTATAGACATGGAATCTGTATAGGCTATGTCTTGCTCATTCCACTTTCATATCCCAAGCGTTTTCTGTTACTTCCCTAATGTTTACGATTATAATTTTAATGGTTACATAATACTTAAGAGTAGAGAAGCTATAATTTATTTAACTAACCCCCATTATAAGATACATAGGTTGCTTACAATATTTGCAATACACATCCTTGTGCATATAAACTTTTCCTCCTTTTAGATGACTTTCTTAGAAGGAAATTTTCGGAGCGGACAAAGGGTGATGAACATTTGGGTATTTTGGAAACATACTGTCAAGTTACCTTCCCAATGGATTATAACACTTAAACTACTGCCAGCGATAAATAATGGAATAGTTTTTATTGTTCCTTTATAGGCATGAAACATTATCATTCTTTTTAAAAATTTGCTATTATAAAGGATATGAAATTGAGATGCCATTGACGTTAGTCTCTATTCCTGAGATGCCATTGACGTTAGTCTCTATTCCTTTGAGGTGATCCTGTGGAGGTCTGATCTCCCCTTTCACAACAAACCCTTTTGTGCCACTGAGGGATTTTAAAATGAAGAGACAGACCTTGGACTCGAACCAGAATGCTTTCTTAGCCTCTACCCTCCCCAGCTCTGCACACCTAGGCCCACACTCTCCTCACTCAAAGGCCCCCACCGTACCTGGTTCTTTTTTTTTTTTTTTAAAGATTTATTTATTTCTCTCCCCTTCCCCCCCACCCCATCTCCCGGTTGTCTGTTCTGTGTGTCTATTCACTGTGTGTTCTTCTTTGTCCGCTTCCATTGTTGTCAGCGGCATGGGAATCTGTTTCTTTTTGTTGCGTCATCTTGTTGTGTCAGCTCTCCGTGTGGGTGGCGCCATTCCTGGGTAGGCTGCACTTCCTTTCGCACTGGGCGGCTCTCCTTACGGGGTGCACTCCTTGCACGTGGGGTTCCCCTACACAGGGGGCACCCCTGTGTGACACGGCACTCCTTGCACACATCAGCGCTGTGCATGGGTCAGCTCCACACGGGTCAAGGAGGCCCAGGGTTTGAACCGCGGACTTCCCATGTGGTAGGCGGACACCCTAACCACTGGGCCAAGTCCGCTTCGCCCCCCCCCCCCCCCCCGCCCCGTACCTGGTTCTTGAAGCCATCTGGACACTGTCAGGCATATGAGGCCTGGCATCTGTTTGCATCAGCCAAGATGACTGGACCAGGCCCAGCCCTCCTCCCACCTCAACCTTATTCTATGGTTCCCAGGACTGGTTTCTGCATTGGTTCCTGCTAACCTGCCTTTGTGTTGGGCCTCTCCTTGGACCTGGAACTCTGCTTCAGAATCCCTCCTCCTGCCGGGGCCCCAGGCTCCAAGGCCAGAATTCCTGGACAATGACTGACTGCCCATTATTCCCCCTTTCTGTTTGTCCAGTCCCCTGTGCTATGCTTGGGCAGCCCCGCTGGGACCCGGCACAGACGTGGCCTGCATCACAACTGCATTTGCCAGATTGTCTTCACGCCAAGTCTTGCACACTTGCCCAAATCCGTGCCATCGGCCGAGCCTGCTCACAGGACCTGGTTTGTGCCAGAGGAGGCGGCTGGTGCAGGCATGAAATCTGTGGGTGGAGCCCAAGCCAGGTGCAAGGTCCCGGCTCCCTTTTCCTCCCCGTTCTCAACGCCTGCTGTTCCTCCACTCGCATGCTCTGAAATGTGTCACACGCCGGCTTCAGTTCTTTGCTTAGTAACAGTTGCCTACCCCGTTTCCCTGGGGATACCAGTAGCCACCTCCTCCTCTCCCTCAGATGCCTCTATCCTTTTTCAGCACCTGTGGTGGGCAGGGAGGGACAGGGTACCTCAAGTCCTTAGACCCGGGTTCAGGCTGGGGGGCTGGGGGTGTCTCAGCAAAGGGGCTGAGAACGTGGAGTTCCTGGCCCCCATGAAATGTTCCCTGGCGCTCTCAGCTGCCTGGAGTCAATGCTTCCTTTGTGATCCCTCAGGGCCCAAGAGTCCAGGTGGGTGGGGCTGGGGCCAGGACCCACGTCTGGGCTTGCTGGATCTAAATAAGTCCAGTGTAACGAAAAGGCCAGCAGGGCTGCGGGGGTGGAAGAGACAGGGCCACGCACCAGAGCCTCCCGGGAACCCTGCCGTCTGCCCCCCCCCCCCCCCCCCCCCGTTTGCCTTACTTACAGGCAGCCCAGAGTCTCCCAATTAAGGATTCATTATGGGGAAGCAGATTTGGCCCAACAGATAGGGTGACCACCTACCACGTGGGAAGTCCGCGATTCAAACCCCGGGCTTCCTTGACCCATGTGGAGCTGGCCCATGTGCAGTGCTGATGCGCTCAGGGAGTGCCGTGCCACGCAGGGGTGCCCCCGCGTAGGGGAGCCCCACGCACAAGGAGTGCGCCCCGTAAGGAGAGCCGCCCAGCACGAAAGAAAGTGCAGCCTGCCCAGGAATGGCGCCACACACATGGAGAGCTGACGCAGCAAGATGACGCAGCAAAAAGAAACAGAGATTCCTGGTGCTGCTGACAAGAATCCAAGCAGACACAGAAGAACACACGGCGAATGGAACAGAGAGCAGACAACTGGGGTGGGGGGAGGGGAGAGAAATAAATAAAAATAAATCTTAAAAAAAAAAAAGGATTCATTAGGGGTATCTCTGTGGTGACTATGCACTGTCCAAATAATTTGCCAGTCGTTTCCCAGTTTGATCAGTGTCCTGGTTCCAGGTAGGCCAGCCACCGTGACAATTAACCACCACGATCACCACGGATCCCGTCGACTTGGCAGGCACAGCTTGGGATACACTCAGAGGCTCATTTTTTCCTATTCCAGGAGCAACTGGCATGCACAAGCAGAGGCAGGAGACAGGAGGCCCCAGCTCGCACCCAGTGCTGATCTGGAAAGCTCGATGGCCACGCCTGGCCAGCCCCTCTTCTGGGAAGATAGCGCCAAGGACGACTTGAGCAGGAGCGAGAAGCCAAACCGCCTCTGCCAGCTCCTCCAGACTATTCCAGAGGAGAGAGGAGTCTCAGAGGCAACTTGCTATGCACCTGCAGCTGGGCAAGGTGCTTCCACGTGACTCACGCTATTTCATCATCGCGAGAGCCTTAGGAGACTACGGCTGTGCTCCCCATTTGAGATGGCAGAAAAACCAAGGCTCGGAGAGGGGAGACGGCTTGCTCAGGGCTTATGAAGCCAGCGAACAGCACCGGCGCCGTCTGAACGCCAGCCTCCTAGTCCAAGTTCAGCGGCCCTTCCCCCGTCCTCCCTCTTCCCCCAGGCTCAGGCAGGAAGGAGCCTTGGAGAGACGCAGCATTTGGCACCTGCACTTCTGCCAGCTCTGGAATCATCAAGAGCGCTTACGGTACTATTTCTTTCTCCTCCGCTGGAAACAGGCAGGGCTCTCCTGAAGATGCTTCTAGGCTCTCACAGGGGCCCCTGAGCTCAGCAGGCCAGAGCTCTCCTTCGTAGGCTGCAGGGTATGTGGGGGGAGGGGAGGAAAGTTGTCATCACCATGAGTCCCAGGCAGGGGCTGACACCTGGGAGGCCCAGGTGAAGAGCAGCCTCTCAAGCCCCAGCGTGGAGCGACAGAAAGTGCACTGGGCGTGCATGGCAGAGGGTTCAAGTCCCGGTGCCCTCTCTGCCACCCTACTTGCTATGAAATCTTGGTGTTCAGCCTCTGGGCTGCAGTGTTCTCGGTAAATACCCTCTACTCTGCAGGCTTTGGGTAAGGATGGTGAGTGGGATAATGGATGTCAAAGTGCTTGGTAAATGGTACAAGCAAATGCCGGTGGTCACTGGCTATTTCAGTCCCTTGTCGGCATTTACCCAGCACCCACCAAAAAGCCACACAACTAGCTCCCCATGCCCTGCTTCCATCTTTTAGGAAATACAGCCACTCCTGCCTTCGCAGAACGATTTCTCCTTCCGTGGTTCTCTGACTGCAGATCCTGAGGAGCCCCCAGAGGTGAGGACAAAGGAAAGAGCTATTGGGGGAGGGGGTGAATGGTTATGATTTTTCAGTGATTTTCTGCCCTGGGGGTCGGGAGTCAGGAGAACAAGTCTCCTGCCCGGGGTGGTGCAAAGTAAAAGTACAACATGAATGACTTGATGCTTTGAGTGTCAGGTGTCTTCTCACCAAGGAGAGAGAACAAGTAGAGATGTGGGGGAAGCGGTTGTGGCTCAACTGACAGAGCATCCACCTACCACATGGAGGGTCCAGGGTTCAAACTCAGGGCCTCCTGGCCCATGTGATGAGCTGGCCCATGTGCAGTGCTGATGCACACAAGGAGTGCCGTGCCACGCAGGGGTGTCCCCCGCACAGGGGAGCCCCACAGGCAAGGAGTGCACCCTGTAAGGAGAGCCGCCCAGCACGAAAGAAAGTCCAGCCTGCCCAGGAATGGTGCCGCCCACATGGAGAGCTGACGGCAGCAAGATGACGCAACAAAAAGATGTTGCAAGATGCAGCAAGATGACGCAACAAAAAACACAGATTTCCGTGCTGCTGACAACAACAGAAGTGGACAAAGAAGAACACACAGCCAATAGACACGGAGAACAGACAACTGAGAGGGAGGGAAGGGGAGAGAAATAAATAAATCTTAAAATAAATAAATAAATCTTTTAAAAAAAGAAAATTAGAGATGAGGGGGCGAGCTGTGCTCCAGCCCCAGCCTCATCCTGGACGCGGTGTGGGAGCCCTGAAGGGCCCATCGTGGAGGAGGGGAAAATGAGCCCTTCTCCCTCAGTGGAAAAGCACCAACTCCCCAGGTCTGATCCTCACCTTCAAACTTTGTCCCCCATTTCCCCCCCTTATTGTGGCCTTCTGGAGGATTTCTCTCCAGCACCAGGACTGCGCATGCCATCCAGCCGGGCCACAGAATGCCACGGTGCCAGAACCAGGCGAGACCGATGGATGTCCAGCGCAGCCTCAGCATTTGACGGCCGCTGAGGTCTGGGGGGCGTCCTGCGAGGCTCGGGGTTGGGGCTCAGCCATGCCTCTTGGGCGCTGCCCTGCCCCTCTAACTCCTGGCTCCTGGCCCGCTGCTTCCCGGGACTATCAACAAATGGTGCAGAAGGGAAGGAATCATCTACGGATCACCTCCTGCAATCCCTGGGAGTAGAAGAGACCTGGTCACGGCTTGCTAATAACTGTGTATTCCTGAGGGTTATTATCATGTGAGGGATTATCCCTCCATTATTCATTACCTTTAGGTGAATCTTCCAACCGGGTGTTAATGCATTCCATTTATTATTTTTTCCCTCATTTAACAGCTTGAGCCCAAACAAAGCATTGTTTCCCTCCAACATTCCAGATTAGCCTTTGTTTAATCATAAAAGGAATATATGCTTTTTATAAAGGATTGTTTTTTTTAAGTAAAAAACAAGGTATAAAATGAAAATTAAGGGAAGCAGATTTGGCTCAACTGATAGAGCATGCCCCTACCACATGGGAGGTCTAGGGTTCAAATCCAGGGTCTCCTGACCTGCGTGGTGAGATGGCCCATGCGCAGTGCTGATGCGGGCAAGGAGTGCTATGCCACGCAGGGGTGTCCCCTGCATAGGGGAGCCCCACGCGCAAGGAGTGCGCCCCATAAGGAGAGCCGCCCCGTGCAAAAAAAGCACAGCCTGCCCAGGAGTGGCGCCGCACACATGGAGAGCTGACGCAGCAAGAGGACGCAACCAAAAGAGACACGGATTCCCAGTGCCACTGACCAGAATACAAGCGGACACAGAAGAACACACAGTGAAAGGACACAGGGAACAGAAAACTGGGGGGGAAGGGGAGAGAAATAAATAAGTCTTAAACAAAAAAAAATTGAAAGTCTTCCTCCCTATTTTAAACCCTAGAGAGAACCACTATCTGTGAGTTCTGGAGATTCCTTCCAGACATTTAAAAGACTTTGAAGACTGAAGTATTTCTATCTACTGATTGATGTTCTTGGCCATGGATACTCAAAGGTTTTGTTGATTATCTGGATGACTGGTGCTGGGCTGAGGTCAGAGGCCGGGTTTGCATCATGTGGAAGGACAAAGATGAGTTAAGCCCCGTGGGAGACCAGAGCTCCTCCTGGGGCGGATTAGCCAGGGATCTGGCGTAAACCCTGGCTGGCGGAGCGGGCATCACAGTATGGAAGGGAAACCTGTGGGCTTTGGGGTCAGGCAGCCGCGGGCCCGTATCCAGCCCTACCACTTCCAGGGCGTATGACCACAGGGTGTACCTTCTTTAATGGGCCTCAGTATTCTCATCTGTCACACGGAGATTCAAATAGCACGACCTCCCGGTGTGACTGTGAGGACTGAACAAAGTAATGAACTGAAAGAGCACCTCAGGGTGCTGGGCATCCGATGCGCACTGACAAATGGAAGCCACCGTTGTCCATCCTGTTGCTACCATCGCTATCGTTATCACTGTCCTGTCGCAATGAAGAAAGGAAAGAGCCTGCAGGCCTATTACCTCGTGTTATAACTCATCTCTACCCAGATACATAGATAAATAAAACCTCAAGCACCCTATAAGAGCAGGGCACATGGGATGGATGGCCTGGATCTGTGGGAAAAGGGACCATTTTCTTATCTACTCAGACCTACCCTCTGCTTCAGGAGCTTTTAGACCCAATGGGCTCCTGAAGAGGTGGGCCAGACTGGCCGGGAGGGAGAAGAGTGGCCCTCTCTACCCGACTGCCAGGCCCTTCCTCTTATCTTGAGGACACAATGAGGACAATGTCACAAGCCCTTCAGCCGATTTTTGCACTATCTGGCGGCCTGAACTGACTAAGGGAAATATAATACACTCCTCCAGCCCATACACATCCTGAGAAACTCAACACTGCTGAGCCCCCAGAAGGCCTGCTGAGCTCAGAAATCCACAACCTCTAGCAGAAATTTATTAGCTTTGTATACTTCCTGTTGGTCACATCTTTATGTTACAAAATGCCCCCAGCTCATCACAGTCCTGTTACCCAGTCACACCCGCCAGCAATGAAAAGAAATAAAAGTCAAAGCTCCCACGGGTACCAAGAGATCAGAGACTCTGACCTGGATGCCAGACCCATCCTGGAGAGCTGGTCCCTTCTTAGCCAGCTTCTCTCAGGATCTGATGCTGGAGGACTCAGCTGGGGGTGTGGGATGTACACACAGTTCCCTGGCCACTCGGTCCGTGAATCCCAGGGCATCTGGCATGGGGATGGTATCTTGGAGGATATGTGGATGAAATCACACCAGCTTTGGGAAAGCAGATGCTCCTGAAGCTATTGGGAATCCATGGAGACGATCATCAAAAACCAAGCAATGGATTTAACTTCTCTGCAGCACTTTCTCTCCCAATTTGGGTTATTTCTCTCAAGAAACCCTGCAGTCCACCCGTCTCCCCACTCTCTCCTCCTTTCTCCCTGTCTCTATGACTTTCTCTCTTTTTTCTCTTCAGCGTCCCCACCTATTTCTCTCTTGTCTTTCTCCCAACCTCTGTCTCTTCTTCTCATTATCTTTGACTCTTCTTTAATTGGCCATGATAGAGACTTGAAAAATACCTTTTATTATTGGTTGAATTCATACTACATAAAATTTTAAACCCTCTGCTCTTAATTTTTAAAGATGTACTGAACATTTTCTATTTTGCTCTAAAATATTGCTATTTTTAAAAATTAAGGACTTTGAAGATCATCTCGTCCCATGGCTTTTTTGATCCATGAGCCCCTTAGAGCGTCTTTGACATTCAGTCTCTTCTTGAATGCTTCCGGGGACAGGAGCCCATTACCTCTTGAGGCAGCCCAATTCAAATGGTTTAAAAAGTTCTTTATCTTGAGCTTAATCTGGTCCCATAATTCCTATTCTCTGGATAAGCCAGGATCTTAAAAAAAAGGCAATCTGCAGGACAAACAGGCACACGGGGGTTACAAGGGATTGGGGTCGACCAGCTGGCTGTGGGGGTCCTCCGACTGGAGCGGCTTACGGGGGGAAGCCAGATTTAAGAGGTATATCGCAGGCAGACTCTGGTGGGCCTTGACCTTCTGCCAGGCTAAAAGGGGATGCGTTTGATGTATCAGGAAGGTGGCCAAGCGCAAATACCCATTGGGCAGTTGGAAATAATAATGGTGATGAGAGTTATTATTCACTGGACACTTACTATGTGCAAAGAGCTTTATGTTGACTATCTCATCTAATCCTCTCAATAGCACTGTGCCATAGGTACTATTATTATCCCATCTTATGGCTCAGAGGTCTCAGAATTAGGAAAAGACTGAGCGTTTAGACTTGAGCCCAAGCCTGTCTGATTCCAATGCCTGTGAGGCACTGTGCACAACCAAGTCAGCAGGGAGCCAAGCATATGACACCCCAGTTTAGGAGTCACACAGAAGAGTGTTCAGAACAGAGGGCCACTGGGGCCTCCTGAGACCTCTTCTAAAGATGAGCCCCCAATTCCCTTTCTAAGCTTCTGCTTGCTTCTAACCACCACTGGGCAGCTCCAGCCACCCACTGGTCTCTGTCACCTCCAATTCAACACATCTTCAACAGCAACTGTCATTTTACACCCCCTCCCCGGCGACTGGTTCCCATCCTGAGTTTCCTAATTCTTTAAGCAGAGAAGAGCACCAAATTTTGTGTCAAACCAACCTGGTTTCAACTAGATCAGCTTTAGACAAACCATGTGGCCTTGAGTAAGTTAGTTAACTGCAACAGGCCTTGGTTTTCTCATCTATAAATTGGGGACTATTACACCTTTCTCGGAGGGTTCTTGGGTGGATTGAATGAGATCATTTCTACACAACGCACAGCATGGAGCTCGACAGATGGCAAGGTCATGATGACTTCTCTGACTTAGTTTCTCAGGCTGGAAAGTCCCTCACTTGCATCCATTCTTACGGGTAATCCTCATGATGAGAGGCGGGAGGAAGAAGAGGGACGCACCCAGGGGACAGGAAAGGTGCAAGGCTGTTTGTGATGCCCAGAGTCGCTTCATCCCGCTGGCTTTTGGGGCTGCTTCTGCAGGGTCTCTTTTTCCACCTCTAGCCCAGACATCCCTGCTCCCCTCCCTCCAGACCTACTTCCCTGGGGGGGTCACAGCCTATCGAGATGCTTCTGCCTCTTCTGCTCTGCTCTTCGGTTCAAGCTGCAGTTGTACTAGCTGCAGCCTTTGCTTTCCCCAAACACTGGGATCGAAGTTTTAGAAATCATCTGGTCCAAACTGCAATCCCCCAAAGTAATTTCAACACGAAAGCAGCCATTTTTTAAAAAATCAACTATTGCACAATTACACTCGCGTCAAGCGGGCCTCCTCCCCAGCGACCTACACACATTCATCAGCCCTCACTGCAACGTGTGCATTGTGCACAAACATGTGAGCTTCGACTGCGCAGGACAATGCCCTCATTTGTGGGTCTGTGACTTGACCTATTCTTTCTAGCATCCTCCTCCTTTATAGACTTAGTCTGCTCTCAAGCCCCCCAGAGACACTCCATGAGTATGGACGGCTAATGACCGATGCATGGGGACGGCTCGATCCCAAACCCCACGCACCTGCCCACCCTAGCATCCCCCGAGGCACACGGTACACATGAAAGGAGAGATGGGGCGGGTTCCGAGGAGACGCAAGGTGACTGTACACAGTGAGGGGAGAACAAAGGGAGCGGGAGTCTTGGGGGAGGCAGGCGGGGAGAGCAGGCGAGGCGGGCTGTAAGATGGGTCAGAGGGAGTGAATGAGGGCACTGGGTCACATCAGCGGCTGCTCAGTGCCCCGCAGAGGGTGGCGAGGACGGGAAGCAGGGAATGGGGGGAGGGGGCGTTGACGTCATGACTCAGAAGGTGGGGGAACGCGTTGCAGACGGGGAGCGGAGGCTCAGCTGATTTCTAGGAGGGACGCCAGCTCCTGCCCTCCGAGACCCCCAAACCTTGCCCGCCCTGCTCTTCTCCAAGCTGCTGCCATTATGCAAGGGGGCTGGGATGCAGGGTAAGTTCAGGCTTCCACGAATTACAAAGATGTCAGTCCTGGAGATAGATCACTGGACCCCTGCTTGGCCAGACAGAAGCCATCCTGTGGCTGCTAACGCCCTCCATTTGTTTGGTGCCTTCAATTTATTGCAAATGCCCTCACACCAATGAGCCCATTTAATCTTCAGCTCCACCCCGTGAAACAGGCAGGATTTGGGATTACTGTCACACACACGTGCTCCTCTCCTATACCCCCCCACCCCTTTACCCGGTGGATCCCTCAATGGCCCTCAAAGTGTTCCCACCATCCTGGAAACCTCCAGCCCTGAACAGGCGGTGCCTAAGGGGCCAGGGGGAGGAGCGGGTCCTCTGCAGACTCTCTTCCCTGCCACTCTGCTGACTGTCCTGGGCTGGCTGGGACTGAGTCACAGGATACAGCCTCATGCCCCTCCTGGAATTTCCCAGGCCACCCCTCTCCCTGCGCTTCTATCTGAAAGCCTGGCATTTAATGGCCTTTTCACCCACTCCCCAAGGAGCTGTGGCAGGCTGCTCCTGCCTTCAGGCAAATGGAAACCTGAGGCCTCAAGAGGCAAAGGCCTTTGCCCTGAGTCACTCGCTGAGCCAGCCCGGAAGGATGTGATGAAGTGGGAAGAGCAGAGAGCCGCGGGCCTCAGGAGACCCGGGTTCCAGTCCCGACGCTGACCAGCCAGGGGTCACGAGAACATCACGCCACCTCCCGGCCTTGCCCCATCACCGTCAGTGCAAACAATAACGCCCATCTCTCCGGGTTGCTGGGAGGATGAAACGAAGATGGCCAACTGCTCTTTAAATATAAATTATTACATAAAAACGAATTCCTGTGATGATCAAGTAGCATGGGTCGCTTCAGGACCCTGGCGTAATGGAAAGAAGCTGGAGCGAGAATAAAGAGCACGGGCTCTGCTCAAATCGCTTGCGTGGCCTGCGGCAGGTCAGGGTCTCCCTTTTCCCAGGACCCTGCCATCGACATGATGGTGGAGCTCCAGGGGGCTATGCTTCTGGCAAGAGTTCTGGCACTCGTACCCTGATCTTTTGACTGTCCTATGATCTGTGTCCCACACTGCCTTAGATCCAAGGGCCTTATTAAGGGGAGCCTGTCACTTGCCAGCCATAGGAACCCTGCCCCCTCCCCTCTACCCACGTCCCCACGTGGGTGGAGTGTGCTTCTGCCATCTTCTCTCTGCTTTGCTCGCCAGCTCTAACACCCAGTGGAGGGATGGGGGGCGCTTGGCAGTGAAACCAGGTTGCCCGGGGAAGATTCCCCAGTTGCAAGCCATCAGTGTACCTGGATTCCCTCCCTCCCAGGAAAGGCCAGAGTCTAACTGCCCTGCCTTTGACATCCTACTTCTCTCAGGATGGTCCCGAGGGTGCCAGGCCCCTGATCCTTTTCTCAGCAGCACCCTTGCTGGGCTCATGGAGGTGAGTGACGTACTGAATGTGTAAGGCCAGAGCCCCTGGCGCAGCAGCACACTCCCGTAACACAGACAATGGCACACAACTCAGCCGTCACTCTTCCGGCTGCTGCAGCTCTCTGGGCCCAGCCTGGGCTTCCCCGCTCCCCAGCCCACGCTCCTGAGAAGGAAGGACCAGTGGCAAGGCCTTGCCCCTCCCAGCTCATGGTTCCCGGTGTCCTGCATTCAGCCCCCAGGGCTAAGGGCTCCAGGGATCTGGAAATGCCTGGAACACTGACTCCTGACATCTGATTTAACAGGTCTGTGGGTGGTCATGTGAGGCTGGGGGGTGGGGCTGGGAGGGGACAGGGCAGGGGGGGCCTCAGTAGCTAGGCCTGGGGCCAAGAGGCTCCCATGGGGAAGAAAGCAGCTGAGGAAGGCCTCCGAGGTGGAAATCTCTCAGTGCTGTGGGGAATTGGACCTTATGGGATGAAGCCTGGATGAGGAGGGCACTTGGTTTCCTCCTCAGATTAATACAGGTCGAGTCAGGTTGGAAGACCCCGCAGGTCAGTCCTTCATTTTACCAAAAGGGAAAGTTGAGGTCCAACGAGCTGGGGAAGCACCTTGCACGAGGCTACTCAACGAGATATCGATGGTTAGGACTAGACTCTGGGTCTCCGGCTACTGCCCGGTGCTCCTTCCACCCTACGACTGAATGATCCCCCTGAATCTCCTCCCCCACAGCACCAAGCAGCGGGGCAGTGGCCCATCTCCACAGGGAAGCAGGAGCCAGCCACGGTTCCGCCCTCGACCCAGGCTGCAAGAATCCACAGAGCACCAGGTCCGGGGGTTCTAGCTCAGTTCTACCATTTTGGAGGCTGGACCCCTGGTCACGTCACTTCTCTGAGCCTTAGGCCCCCATCCATCTGATAAGAATTTAAGAGCCCACTTAAATTGTGGCTATTGTAGGAATCAAACAAGAGCCTGTCTGCAGGGGCATCTTCAAAACGGTGACGTGCAAGTGGCAGTTATTATGAAAAGGATGTGAAGTCTGAAGGTGCTGCAGGAGAAAGGCAGAGGAGGAGGCTACGCAGAAGTAAGGGTCCACGCTCACGAGTGGCTCAAGTCCTGCCTGGCCGTCCCACAGACCCGACTGAGCATGGGGACCCGAGCTCACTGGCTTCGTGTGTGTGTGTGTGTGTGTGTGTGTCCTTCTCAGTCCCTCGAGGAGGCTCTGGCTGGCAGTCTGGGATGGCAGAAACTGGCCCGGCTGCTCCAGGGGCACATGTGGCTGGAGGGCAGTGTGTGCTGGGAAGGAGAACACCGGATTGGCACGGGGCCCCAGACCCTAAAAGCCAAGCCGGCCAGCGCGGAGCCCTGCGGGGCCCTTACCTTGTATTTGGCGGCCAGCAGCTCCGTGGCCTGCCGTTCCCGCTGCAGGTCCTCCAGCATCTTCTCCTTCTCCTCCAGCAGCTTCTGCTTCTCCTCGCTCACCAGGCTGCGGTCGTCCTGGATGGCCGCCTTCTCCTCCTCCAGCCGCTCCTTCTGCTCCTGCAGGTAGTTCTCCATGTTCTTCTCCAAGGCCGTCTCCAGGATGGGCTGCGGCGGGTGGTGGTTGTTGTTGTTGTCATCCTCCTCTTCGGCCACCCAGGCCTCGATCACGGACCCCTCGGGGTACCCCGGGGGGGCTGACACGGCCTTCTTCCTGCGGCTACTCTTCCTCCGGGGCCGCTTCCCCAGCATCCCCTTCTTCTCCAGCTGGGCCTTCAGGCGGGCGATCTCCTCCTGGAACTCACGCAGCAGCGTGTCCTTGGGGTCCTCGTTCACACGAGGCTTGTTCTTGATGTTCTTGGCTCGGTTGGCGAAGCGCAGGGTGGAGAGGCTCTCGTCGAAGCTGTGAGAGGCCGGTCCCAGCGTGGCCACCATGATGGTCTTGGCGTTGCCCCCCAGAGAGTCCTGGAGCAGCCGGGTGAGCTTGGAGTCCCGGTAGGGGATGTGGGTGCTCCTGTTGCCGGCCAGAGCGGCGATCACGTTGCCCAGGGCGGACAGCGAGAGGTTGATTTTGGAGGCTTCCTTGGGCCTCTCTCCACCACCGCCCCCTCCGCCGCCGCCGCCGCCACCCGCTGACTGCGTGGCCGTCCCCCCCGCTGCGTTGGGGCCTGCCTTGTTCTGCCTCTCGCTGCCAGCCAGGTCCACCAGGTTGAGCTTGCCCACGCGGATGTGGTCCTGGCCATCGGAGCCGCGCTCGCTGCACTCCACGGTGATGACGAAGATGGCATGCGAACGGGAGCTGACCTCGTTCATGTGCGTGCTGCCCACCGCCCGGGTCTGGTTGCCCAGGTTCATCACGTGCTCGATCTCCTTGACGTTCTTGGTGACGAACGAGGAGAGGTCCTTGATGTAGACGCCCGTCTCGGGGTTCTCCTTCAGCTCCAGCCTCTTGCCGGGCTCCTTGGAGAGCAGGTCTCGGATCTCCTCCTGGTAGATCTCCAGGTAGGAGGCCCGGACCAGGTACTGCTGGTTCTGGGAGCGGGAGATGTGGGTGAAGATGTGCTCGAAGGCGTTGGGGATGACCCCGCGCAGCTCCGGCTCCACCCAGGCGCCCTGCATGGTGTAGGTCTTGCCGGTGCCCGTCTGGCCGTAGGCAAACACCGTGCCGTTGAAACCCTGCAGCACCGAGTCCACCAGGGGCCTCACGGTTTCGTCGTACAGGTCCGCCTGCTTGGAGCTGGCATCATACACGGCGTCAAAGGTGAAGGTCTTGGGCAGCTCCCCGGGGGCCGCGCGGGGGTTGCGCAGGGTCACCTGGCCCAGTTTCACGTCCATGGTCAGGATCTGCTCGTGACCAGCAGCCTCCTCCTTCCGGCTGAGGGGGCGGCACCGGGCCACCACCTTGAGGGCCTCGCTGGCCTTGGTCTTACTGGTCATCTTGCTGCCCGGCCCGGCCCCCGCCCCCCCCCTCCCCGCAGCCGGGGCGCTCCTGCGCTCGTCCCTTAGGCCGCTCCTAGGGCGGGGATGCTGGGAGGTGGCCCCGGCGCTGCTGCAGTCCCCTGCTCTCCGGTCCTCGCTGCACCGGGCTGGGGAGGTGGGATCAGGCAGAATCCCCCGGCAGCCGCGGCAGCCGCGGGAGCACCGCCGGCGGGGTGGCAGTGCCCGGAGCCCGCCCCATGCCGGGACGGAGGGAGCGCGGCCGTCAACCGCGCCGGCAACAATGAGATAAAGGAAGAGGAAAACGGGCTGGGGGGTGGGCGGCCGAGCTGTCTCCTCCTCCTTCCTCTAGGGACCCATGGCGGGGGCGGCTGGTCCTGGGCGGCCCGGGGTCCCGGCCCCCGCGGGGGGTAGGGACTCACCTGGAGTCCTCCCCCTCGGCCGGGGGATCGTGCATCGCAGCCGGCGCGGCCGCCTCCGCCGCCGCCACGGGAGAATGGGAGAGAAAAACAGAAGGGGACGGGGCGGAGCAGCGGCGGCGAGAGTGATGTTGCCGCCGCGCTGCGGCCCCGGCTCAGCCTCCCGGCTGGGGTGGGGCGAGGGGCGGGGCCGCGGCGCCCGAGGCGCGCGCCCGGCGCGGCCAGTGCGCGGGGCCGAGCGGCGCGCCGCCGGCCCCCGCGGACCCCGTCGGCGAGCACGGGCTCGGGCGCCGCCCGCGGGCCTGCGCCGCCCCCAGTGCCGGCCTGCGCAGCCGCCGCCCGCCGCGCCCCGCCCCCCGGCCCGAGCATGCTGGGACTTGTAGTCCTGCCTTTGTTAACCGGCAGGTGGCGGAGGCCTTTCCAGCCCCGGAGGCCCCTCCCTCCCCGGCCTGCAACCCCGGGTGCAGCTTACCTGTGGGGGTGTCCGCCACCCCACTGGTGCCCTGCGGGGTCTCCACCCTCGGTCTCTCCTCTGCCCTTGCTTTTGCACCTGCAGACGGTGCTGGGCGCCCTTCCCTGTCCTGGCGTGGCCGGGAAGCCTATGTCCTAGATGTTTCTTGGCCCTGCCCTCTCTTCTCCCTACCCTGGAGAGAGGCTTTTTTTACTTCAGGCCTTCCTCGGTCGCTCCCCTGGAGCTAACTTCCAGCTGGTTCTCTCCTCACCTTTCCTCTTGAGCCTGCATCTTTGTCCCTCTCACCTTTCATATTGTATGCAAGGCCCTTCATCTTCTGCATCCTCTTCTCAGCCTCTGCTCCCACATTCATTCAGCCAGCCACTGGTTATCCTGCACCTGCTAAACCCCAGGCCCCATTCTAAGAACTGGGCCTTCCTGTCCTCAAGGAGCTGGCGTTCTAGGACGTCCTAGGATGTTCTAGGACTCACGGCATCTTTAACTGGCCTAGCTGGGTTGCATCTCTGAGCCTTTTTGCCCAGAGGACCCTATACTTGGGCAACTACTGCTTGGGCAGTCCAAGCACAAGCACCTCTGTGAAGCCTTCTCTGACCAAATTCTTTTCCACTGCAGAAACTATTTGCAAACAAAACAAAACAAACAAACATGGATTCAAGTTCTGACATCCATCCTACCATGTGACTTTTTTAAAAAGATTTATTTATTTATCCCCCCTTCCCCTCCTCCCGCCCTGCTGTTTTTGCTGTCTGTGCTGTCTTCTCATTTTCTCTCCTCTAGGATTCACTGGGATTCAAACCTGGAGACCTCTGATGGGAAGAGAGGTTCCCCGTCAATATCACCACCTCATTTCCTGGTTTCTGCTGTGCTTCACCTTGACTCTCCCCTTGTCTCTCTTTTGATGAGTCATCTTGCTGCGTGACTCACTTACATGGGGCACTGGCTCACCATGTGGGCACTCGCGTGGGCAGTGACACACACTTTCTCTTCTTTTTTCACCAGGAGACCCCAGGGATCGACCCTTGGTCCTCCCATGTGGTAAGCAGAAGCTCTATCACTTGAGCCACCTCCACTTCCCCCTACCATGTGACTTTGAGCTGTTACTTACCTTGCCCCAAACTTAGATTCCTCCTATGTTTGAAAAATAATAATAACGGGGGGTGCAGGGAAGGAAAAATGATGCGTGCTTCACAGAGTGGTTGTGAAGCCGTAATAAAACAACGAATCATAAAGGATAGTACCCGTGAGAAGATGGTATAAAGCAAGTCCTGGGAAACGGACTTGGCCCAGTGGTTAGGGCATCGGTCTACCACATGGGAGGTCCAAGATTCAAACCCCGGGCCTCCTTGACCTGTGTGGAGCTGGCCCATGCGCAGTGCTGATGTGCACAAGGAGTGCCCTGCTGTGCAGGGGTGTCCCCCACATAGGGGAGCCCCACGCGCAAGGAGTGCGCCCCATAAGGAGAGCTGCCCAGCGCGAAAGAAAGTGCAGCCTGCCCAGGAATGGCGCTGCCCACACTTCCCATGCAGCTGAAGACAACAGAAGCGGACAAAAGAAACAAGACGCAGCAAATAGACACAGAGAACAGACAACCAGGGGAGGGGGGGAATTAAATAAAAAATAAATAAATAAATAAAGCAAGTCCTTAATACCTGCAGGTGGCACAGCCTGGATTGCTTGGCAGCTCCAGCTTCCTTGAGTATCCTGGATAGGCCAGGCCTCTACTTGGTGTCTTCTTTCCTCCGCCCCCCAGGATGCAAATTAAGTGCAGTTCCACAAGTCTGAGTAGCAAGCCAGAGTCCTGTTCATGGGCTGCTCCTTAGACGGGAGTTGAATCTGTGGGCTGAGACCAAGCTGTCCTTACTCCCTATATGAGGGCTGTTATCTGAAACCTCGAAGCCCTTTTCCGCAGAGGCACTCAAGTTGTCTTTCTATAAAATATTTCCAATCATGTTATTCTCTAGTGGGCCCATTGCTTAGTGGTTCAGCTCTACAAAACCTGTCTTCTCAGCTCTTCCTCATCTCTAGGAACGGAATGTCAGCTGGGCTGAAGGCTGGAGGCCTAGCTGGTTGCTTGCCCACTTCAGAAGTTCCCTGGCCTTCCTCCATTTTGATCAAGCTCTACTGCTTGTGATGAACTTGGCTTTGGGACGATTACTGGGTAGGGTTTTGGCTTTGTAGACTAACCTCTCCAGGCTCTGGCAACCTGACTTCTGCATGTGCCATTTGGCTCTTGCACTATTTTCTTGTTGCACTTGGCTTAGGTTTTTGGACTACCCTTTCTCTGCTTTGTCTACCAGGCCTGATGCTATAGCGCTGGATAAAAGGGAAGGACCCGCCCTGTTCTCCCCACCCAGTGTTCCCACCTGCCAAGCACTTGCTCAACTCTACCTGTGTGAGAGGGAGATTGGAATCCCTTACTTACAAGATATGTGACCCTGGCTAAATTATCTAACTTCTCTGAATAGCTATTTCAGAGAAAAGTGAGGATAAGAATACTTCTCTTGGGAGCAGATGTGGCTCAAGCGGTTGAGCACCTCCTGCCACACGGGTGGTCCCGGGTTTGGGTCCTGTGCATCCTGAAAAAAACAGAAACAAACAATAGGCAAAACAAAAGAGAAAGCCAACTCAGGGAAGCCAATGTGGCCCCAGTTTCATACATGCAAGGTCCTGGGTTCAATCCCCAGCCCCCAGTACCTGAAAAAACAAAAACAAAAAAATCTCTTACAGGGTTTTCATGAGGATTAAGTGAGATAATGTAGGGGAAAACTTCCAGGACATAAAAGGCACTCAAAAAATAGTAGTTTTTCTTCCTATTGTCTTTTTTTCCTTTCAGCATGATTAACAAAGTGTTATCATTTATTTCTTCTTATGTGATTCAAGTAAAGTAGTAAGAAGACTAGATTTCAAATGGCAGTTGCACACCACAAAGTCTTTAGGGAGCAAGGTCCTTTTCAGCTCACTGCTCTGCTAATTCCTGCACGTGTCCCTCACATCTTTCCACTCCAAGATGACAGCAGCTACGTTCCAGGTTGCAAGGAGAAGGTATCGGTTAAAAAAAAAAAAAAAAAGAATTGGCAGCTCTCTTCTTTTTTGTTCAAGTATTTTGTTTTTAACATTAAATTACATTTTCCTAAATATTTTTATAAAGGAACAATGCCAGAAACGGCTTTGTTTGCCACAAAGTCATATACCATAAAGTAAAATACAACCAAATGGATTTGCCCATGTTTCCCCCTAATCCAATGTGACTTTTAGACGTTTTTCTAGATACTTTATTCTAATTCATTTATGCAGATGGGGAAAACTGATCTATAATGAGCTGTTTTCATCTTTAAAATTACCTTCTATATATTGCCCCTTCTTTCCTGCAAATCTGGTGCTAAAGGAAACAATGACTCAATGCACCATTTCACGGGCCTGTTGTCTCTTGCGTACAAGGCTGGTCACGCTCTGTGTCTATCTTTTACACGCTCAAGGTTCCAAACGCTCTGAATTGCTTGAGATCTCCCAAACGCATCAGTTTTTCTGTGTCTCCAAGCCTTTGCTCACACCGCTGCTCTGTCTGAAATGTCATCCACTCTGACTGCTTTTTTTTTCCTTCCTTTTTTTTCTTTTTTGAGGTACCAGGGGCCGGGGATTGAACCCAGACCTCCTATGTGGGAAGGTGGTGCTCAACCACTGAGCCACATCGGTTCCCCTGAGTTGGTTCTTCCATTTGTTTGCTTGTTGTTTGTTTGTTCTAGGAGGCACCGGAAACCAAACCTGGGACCTCCCATGTGGGAAGCAGGCATTCAGGTGCTTGAACCACATCCCCTTCCCCTACCTGCTTTTTATTCCACAACTTAATACCATATGGCTTCTACTTCCACTGCCCAATAGAGTTCTCTCGCCGAGGATAGCAGTGAAAGATGCCTTCCATCAGAGGATGTGACATAATTGACTTCTCCCTTCTTTATGGAATTCTTACTTCCTAGGCCTTCCATGGCTCTCCACATCTCTGGTTTTTCTCCTTTGGCTCTCTTGAGTTCTGGTTGCTCCATTTCTGTCTTCTTAACCAATTGCTCTCCCTCAACCCCAGGATTAAATGTTGGAATTCATTAAAGCTTGGTCTTCAGATCTCCTTTTCAGCTCTACACTCTGGTGACCACTTGAGCTCATGGCTTCAGGAATTGTCTAAATGACTCCTAAATTTGCTTCTCCAGTCCAGACTTCTCTTCTGAGCTCCAAATCTATATATCCAGTTCTCTAAGGGACGTAGCCACTTGGGTGGCTCCCAGCATCTGAAGTGCTATTTGTTCACACTGAACTCATCTTCCCCTCCAAACTTGCTGCCCCCAAAACCGTCTCTGATTCTGTAAAAAGCACCTCTCCCTCTCCTAACACATCCATCCAAATACCAAGTCCTGTCAACTCAACGGCCCACATCTTTCTTAGATCTATCAAATTCTCCACTCCTATGTTCATTACTATGGCCCAAGCCATCATCTCCTCTGGCCTGGCCTCCTACAGTAGCCTCCATTCTCATCTCCCTTGGTCTGCTCTTGCTCCATCAGTCTACTCTCTACATGTTAGTCATTTAAACATGCGTATCTGATCATGTCACACTCTGCCTAAACTTTTCAGTTCTTCTTACTGCTCTTAAGGTAAAGTTCAAACCATTAACGTGGTCCCCAAAGCCCTGCATGATCTGGTGCTTGCTGATGCCTCCAGAAACATCTCATTACACTCTCCACCTTGCTCCCTGTACTCTAGTTAATATGGCCTACCTCAGCCCCCTCCCAACTCCCTTCCACAGGGCCTTTGCATATTCTGTGTTCTCACCAGCCTTGCCTAGGTAACTCCTCTCCATCTTTCACATCTCAGCTTGGATGTCATTTCCTGAAGGGTATCTTTCTTCACTTCCTCACCTAGGTTAGGTCCTTTTGTAAGATGCTCTCATCATTTCCTGTAATTTCCTTCATCAATTAGCATAATTGTAATTAAATAATTATTTATGCACTTCCCCTGGTATTCTATGAAGACATGGACCATGTCTGTCTCATTTGTATTTTGTAAATTATTATTAGGAGGTACTGGAAATTGAACCCAGGACCTCATTCATACATGGGAAGTGGGTGCTCAAACCGCTGAGCGACACCCGATCCCTGTCTCATTTGCCTTTGTATCCATAACGACTGACCCAGCTCTTGGCACATAGTTATGCTCTCAATAGATATTTCTTAAACACGTGTAATAAGTGAAAGCCCTGGCATGAATATTGCCTCTTCTGGGAAGCCTCCTTTGACTCCTCTGTCCCTACCAGAGTAGATCTTTCCTTCATTCATGATTTTATAGCTCTTTAAAGCACATATCATAGTCAGACTTGAATTATGGTTAACTGAGCTGGACTTGCTCACTCTCAGGAGTCCCTTGAAGACCAGAGCTATGATTTTTGACTCTGTGCTCCCTCTCCTCACACCTAGAATGGCACTATACACACTTTAGGTAATCAGTGTTGGTTGTTAAGCAGATGAGTGAATGTCCCAAGACCTTGCAGGCAAGATCATGGAAGAGGAGAACAGTAATAAGCCCTTATATTTATAGAGTGATGGACAGTTAATAAAGAATTATCACATATATTACTTGAGCCTCACATCAACCCCAGAAAAGGGGCAAATATTAATGTATCCATGTTATAAGGAAGACCCCAAGTTTCAGACTAAGTCACTAGAGAAGGAAACCTGCCACTAGTTAGCAGAGACTATCTTCAGACTCCAAACCTGCAAACCTGTTAGCCTTCCCCTGTGCCACGGGGCCGAGCTTATTGTGAAGGTGGAAAGTCGATTGCTTCCCAGCCCTGGCTGGAATCACAGATTCACTGGAGTGCAGCCCCGTCACTGATTTGGTGGGAGGAAGAAGCCGCTCTGCTGCATTTCCTTTGCTAATGAAAATCGTCTTTCCCAGGGTATTCCCATACCAGCCTTCTCTTGCACTGTGGTCCCAAGAGCAGTTAGGGTGTGATTATGACAAGAAGGCAGGGTGGGCTATTTCGTAATTCTGGGGCCTGGGACTTCTCGGATACGGGTAATTCAGGATTTAGGTTTCCACTGCCACACCAAATTCTGCCAGCAGAGGGAGAGACGCCTACGTGACAAATTCGCTGGATGAGCTCCAAGTTTCTGGGATATAAATCATTAGATTATCTAACTCAAGAGTCCCTCAAATGTGTCCAAGCATATATTTCTAATAACCCCTCTCTTCCCAATAGCCTACTCTCTCGTCTCTGCTGTAATTTCCGGTGAATGGGCTTTGAGACCATCACAAAAGAAAAGGAATAGAAAAATCTGAAGAAGGTAAAAAATCTGGATATGAAAAAAGAGGTATTGGAGAAGGGGCGGACAGGAGAGGGCCCAGGCTGCGGCTGCTCTGGCTGCTGCCTCTGCTGGTCTCAAAAACAGTTTTTTGAGCGTTAGAAATTCTTCAGGACCAGGCTGTTTGGGAATTTTGCAGGTCAGGAGGTGTCTGGACATCGATTTTGTGGGAAGCTAGCATGGAGTTGAAGAATGTCAACCACCACACCATGGAGCCTAGAGTGCTTACAACGGAAAGCAGGAGAATTGCATCCAGTATCCATGTGGAATCTAAGCCCCCTCTTGACATAGATGTGGAATGGACACAACCAAGCCAAGGTCCACAGGAAGGAGGAATACAGTAAGGATTAGAGTGGACTTAATGATATTCTATTCATGAACTATTGTGGTTAATAATCGAGAAAATGTGGCATTGGTGTGGGAAAAGTGGCCATGGTGGCTGCTGGGTGTGGGGAATGGGAGGAAGAGATGTGATGTGGAGGCATTTTCGGGACTTGGAGTTGTCCTGAGTGGTGCTGCAGGGACAATTGCCGGACATTCTATGTCCTCCCATGGCCCACTGGATGGAACGTGGGAGAGTGTGGGCTATGGTGTGAACCACAGGCCACGGGGTGCAGCGATGCCCAGAGATGTACTCACCAGATGCAATGGATGTGTCATGATGATGGGGGAGAGTGTTACTGTGGGGGGAGTGGTGGGGTGGTGGGGATGAATGGGGACCTCATATTTTTTGAATGTAATATTTTTTAAAAATATGAATAAATTGAGTATAATTTGGGAAAAAAAAGAAAAAAAAAGAAAAAGGAGATATTTATAATGGCTACTGTTTACTGAGCATATAATAGGTGAGTTATAAATCTTCACAGAGACCCAGTACTAGACTTCAGCCTAGTTCCTCTGACTCCACAGTTTTTCTTTCCTCCGTGTTGCATCGGGCCCTGAGACTCAGCTCTCAGCTGTCGCGAACCTAGACTAATGCCACCTTCTTCCTTAACATGCATTTTAAGTCCTGACTCCTCAGTAGAGACTCTCCAGCCTACTCCAGTGGCAATGCGCACTGTGTCCGGTTAGCATCTGCTTTGTAAAATGGTGTTATCCATCCCTCTATGAATACAGGCTGTCTCTTCAACTGGATTTCTTCTACTTTGCCATACTTCACTTTCTTATTACAAAATTCAAGAATACTTTTTAAAGAGCTTTGACCATGCTATGCTATAGAATTTTTTTTTTTTTTTAACATTATGGCCATCATCCACTGCTTTTCCACTTACCCTGCATGCAATCCATCAACAAATTCTATCTGGGTTCTACCTTCAAAATCGATCTATCCTGAATCCAAAACTCTTTCTACCACCACCCTAGTCCCAACCTGGACTTCTAAAAAAATTAATTAATTTTTTGTGTGGGGGGGAGATACTGGGAACTGAACCCAAGACTTTGTACATGGGAAGCAGGTGCTCAACCACCAAGCTACATTCTTCAAACAGAGTTGTTTTTTCCTTTTGGTTTGTTTTTTAAGAGGTATTGGGGATGGAGCCGGCTGCAATTCAGGACCTCGTGCGTGGGAAGCAGGTGCTCAATCACTTGAGATACATAAGCTGCCCTGTAGTAGCCTTTTAGCAGGAATTCTTTCACCATTAGCACCCTCCTCCCTCTCTTCCACAGGACAGCCAGAGGCTTCTTTCCAGACTAGAAATGAAACCCTATCATATCCAGCTCTCAGTCCTCCCGTGGTGTATCATCACACTCAGCATAAACTCCCAAGTCCTTGCCGAGGCCCTTAGGCCTGATGTGATCGCGTCCCAGGTTCCTTCTCCTGTTTCAGGTCTTAATACTCTGCGCTGGCCTCACCCGGATCCAGTAACGCTGGCCTCCTTTCTCCTGGAGTCCACCGGCACGCGCCGGCAGGTGGGCTGTGCACTGGCCCTTTCCTCTGCCTGAGAGGTGTCCCCCCATCGCCGCCCGTGGCTTTTCCTCCCTCAGTTTCTGCAGTTTTGTTTGCAAATGGCATTTCCTCAGAGAAGCTTTTCTGACTGCGTTTCCTATAATGTTCCTTCATCACTCTCCATATCCTTACTCCGCTTGTTTTTCTTCATGGACTTAGCACAGTATGACATTCTATACGCTTCTTTGTTTCTCTGTTGGCAGATGCTCTTCCTCTGGAAGGCGAACACCAGGAGAGTTTCATTCCATATTCCAGAGCCTGGACGCCTGGTTCACGATAAGTCCCCAGGAAATATCTGTTTAATGAACAAGGGAACGGTGTCAACAGTATTTTCCGAATATCCTTCACAACCACCTTTTTGAGCGGCTGTTTAACTTAATGTAAAATATTTTCGATTGTGAAATATTAGGTTGAACCATATGAAATGGCCATTTTGTAGGTTACAAATGGTTGAATTCCACAATTCCACATAGTTCGGTTGAATAAAACATACACTCAGAAAACTGCCTGGTACATATTATGCTACTTAAAGAATTATTATAAAACATGCCCCTGTACCCAGCACCCAGGTCAAAAATAGAATATTGCCCCCATCTAGGGCCAATTCATTAAACCCTCGTGCATTGCTAGTGGGAACGTAAAATAGTGCAGCCACTGTGGAAAACAGTTTGGCAGGTCCTCAGAATGTTAAACTTGACCATATGACCCAGCATTCCCACTTCTAGGTATATGCCCAAAAGAATTGAAAGCAGGGATTCGAACAGATATTTGTATACCAATGTTGTATATTTGGTTTGTGTAAACTAATAGCAGCATTATTCATATTAGCCAAAAGGTGAAAACAACCCCAAGTATCCATCAACAGATGAATGGATGGAAAATGCGGTACCATCACACAATTGACTATTACTCAGCCATTGAAGGGAATTAAGTTCTGTTACGTTATCTAACATGGATGAACCTTGAAGACATGTTGAGTGAAATAAATCAGACAAGGAAGGAAAAATGTTGTATGATTTCGTGTAAATGAAATATACCTAGAATAAGCAAATTCATAAAGTCAGAGAGTGGGTTACAGATTACCAGGGGTTGGTGGGGGTAGGGAAAACAGGGAATTATAGCTTAGTGGGAACAGAGTTTCTGTTTGGTGTGATGAAAAAGTTTGATAATGGATTGTGGTGATGATAGCACAAAATTGTGAATGTAAATAATATCACTGAATTGTACAAATGAAAGTGGTTAAAATGTGATATTTCATGTCATCCATTGTTACAACAATAAAAAACATTAAAAAAAAAAAATTAAAACCAAGAAAAAACAAAACCTGCTAGTAACCCAGAAGTCCCCTGCAGGATATTTTGCAGTCACAATTCCCTCCTTCTTCTAAAAGTAACCACTACCCTGACTCTTAGGGTAACCGCTTGGTTGCTTTTCTTTGTGCTTTCACCACCCAGAGATTATGGTTTCATCTTGCCTGTTTTTGAACTTTATATAAACTCCTATAGTGTGTATCCTTTAGTACCTGGTTTTTTTTGGCTTCTTTTGGTTGAAGGAGCCATCCATGTTGCTGTGTATAGCTGCAGCTCATTCATTATCATTACCATATAATATTCCACTGTGTGGCTGAACCACCTATGTTCTCCTCCTGATGGACATCTGGGCTGTTTCCAGCTTGGGGTTATTATAGATAATGCTACTCTGAGCATACTTGATCATGTCTTCTGTGCATATGGAGCGCTTTTTTTTTTGGGTGCATATCTAGGAGTGAACTTGCTAGGGCATAAGTAATACAAATCTTCAACTTTGGATGATTATGTCAAACTGTTTTCCAAAGTCAGTGTAACAATTTGCATGCCCAGTAGTGTATGAGAGTTCCAATTACCTCGAATCTGTACCAACACTTAGTATAGTCATTCTTAGTTTTAGGTATTTGGTGGATAAGTGATGGTATATCACTGATTGTTTTTTGTTTGTTTGTTTTTTGTTTTTTGAGGTACAGGAACCAGGGATTGAACCTTGTATGTGGGAAGTCAGCTCTAAATCACCTAGCTACATCAGCTCCCCTCACTGTGATTTTCATTTGGATAACAATAAAGTTGAACACCTTAATATATGCTTATTGCATTTGGGTAGGGTCTTTTACAAATTGCCCATTCAAGTCTCTTGCTCATTTTTATACTAAGGTGCCTGTCCTTTTTCATTGCTTTCTGAGAGCCTTTTTGTATTTTGCATTTGAGCATTTTGTTGCTTATGTTTTGCAAGCATCTTCTCCGTGGCTTGACTTTTCCCCCTTTTCATGGTGCCTTTTTATAACCAGAATTTCTTAATTTTAATATAGACACATTAATCAATCTTTTTTCTTGATTAGTATTTTTCATATCTTGCTTAAAACACCCCCTCTACCCCAAGGTCACAATAAAATGCTTCTATATTATTTTCTAAAAATTTTGTTTTGAATGCCTACTTAACTTTATGTTTCAGAATTTGTTTAAATCATTCTACCTAACATTGCACATTTAGACTGTTTCTGATTATTTTTATTTATTTATTTACTTTAGCTATTATAAGCAGTCATGTTTAATGTTGGGGTGAACAAGTTTTCTCAGATTTTAAGATTTTTTTCTCTGGGCCAGATCTCCAAAAAATGAAAATAAATAAGTGCAAAGAGAGTTTTAAAGCTCTTTATTCACTCTCCAGTTCACTGGATTCACCCAGGACAGCTAACAAAAGAATGATGGTGGACAATGCCCATGCTAAAAAGCAGAGAGTATCTACGACTGCCAGCAAGACAGTTCCATCCATCTGCCCCATGGGATCTAAGCCCCCTCCCAATCAGAAACCGAGTGGATATTACTACCCCCAAATCCTCAAGATAGAGGAATGAGCAAACATAAGGGGAGAATGCAACTATGGACTTAAATAGATTTATGATTATTCTAGCAATAGAGGAGCTCGTATCATTGATACAAAGGCAGTGCCCACCAGAGGGTCTTATAGGGGAGGGAGAGGGAAGAATGGGTGTAACATGGGGTACTTCGGGGACATTGGAATTGTCCTGCATGACAATGCATTGACAGATACAGGCCGTCATACATTTTGTCAAAATCTATCAAATTGTGCAGTGCAAAGTGTAAACTATAATGTAAACTATAGTCCATGGTGAGCAGCAGTGCTTCAGTATGTGTTCACCGATTGTAACAAATGTACCGTACTAATGAAACATGTTGTTAAAGGGGAAAAGTGTGGGAGGGGGAGGGGGTGGAGTAGATAGGAGTCCCCTGTATTTTTTATGTAACATTTATGTAATCTAAAGCTTCTTTAAAAATTAAAAAAAAAAAAACTCAAAAAAGCTTTTTTTTTAACAAGAGAAAAATCCACAGTTGTATTTGCTTACTTTTCAATAAATTTAAATCCTTGAGGGGCACAGCATCACGTGGATTCAGTGCCCAGTGGCCTCAGCTGGAAGGTTGCTTCGGAATTTAGCAGGAACCATGCCCCTATTTCCACAGGCACGAGTTACTTTCCCCAGATGCCTCTGGTTTGGTCAAGTTTGCCACCAGGAGTCACTGTGCTGATGCTTGCTTTGTTCGCAGAAGCACATCTCTTGCCCAAATAGAAATCCCTTTCATCTCAGGGATAAATGCCTTCAGTTTCAAGAAGGGCTTTGTGCTCCCTCGGGTTCCGGAGCCCCCGCTTATAGCCAGCAAAAGTGGCTTTGGACCCCAGCCTTCCAGAAACATTTGCCATTTTAGAAGTCCTGTTCCCAGCAGACCTCCACAGGCTCCAAGATGGAGGAAAGAGAAGAAAAAGCTCTTTATTCTTATTTTCAAAATGATTCCGAAGGTTGCTTTACCTCTCTGGATCTTTTTTTTTCCCTTTCAATATCAATTTATTGAAATGTATTCATAAACTATACAATCATCTAAAGTGTACAATCAATGGCATTTGTTACAAGAGAGTTGTGCATTCATCACTGCAAACAATATTATTTTTATTACTTGAAAAAAAAACCCCAAAAAACAAGACAATAAAAAAATTCTACCCCTTAGTAGTCACCTCTCAATCTATCCTTCTCCTGCCATCCATAACTGCTAATCTATTTGTCTCTATAATTTATATGTATTTACATTTGGGGTAGATGGAGTCAAATATGCAGTACTTTTTATTTATTTATTTATTTATACCCCCCCCACCTCCCCCACACTGGTTGTCTGTTCTCTGTGTCTATTTGCTGCGTCTTCTTTGTCCGCTTTCTGTTGTTGTCAGAGGCATGGGAATCTGTGTTTCTTTTTGTTGTGTCATCTTATTGTGTAAGCTCTCCATGTGGGCAGCACCATTCCTGGGCAGGCTGCACTTTCTTTCACTCTGGGCGGCTCTCCTTACGGGGTGCACTCCTTGCGCATGGGGCTCCCCTATGCGGGGGACACCCCTGCGTGGCAGGGCACTCCTTGCGCGCATCAGCACTGCGCATGGGCCAGCTCCACACGGGTCAAGGAGGCCCGGGGTTTGAACCTTGGACCTCCCATGTGGTAGACGGACGCCCTAACCACTGGGCCAAGAACGCTTCCCTCAAATATGCAGTACTTTTTGTCTAGTTTCATTTAACATACTTTTTTTTAAACCATTGATGGAAGGTTATTAATATATCGCTATACACTACTGTCCATAGTTCGCTTTGGTTGTATTTTTGTCTCTGGATCTGTTTTTCACTATAAAATGGGAAGGATGTCAAGGACAAAACCAGGGGCTCTATGCATGTTAGCTCTTTGCTATCCTTCGCAGCCTCAAGGCCGGATGTTCTCGACCTCTCCCATCTGGGCAAAGGAGGCGGAGGTGAGCCAGGGTGGGCCATGCCCACCTGCCCCGCTCCAAAGAGCCTTGCTGTCCTGTCCGAGTCTCAGCTCCAGCCTCCCGCCGCCGGCCCGAGGGGAGGCTGCTGGAGAGGAAAGTCAGGGCACCCCCGGGGTTGGGGCCAAACTCTGGCCCCCCTGGCACGTGACCTTGACAGGAAAAGCCCCTGCAGGGCTCGGCCTCAGTCGGCACCCCCGCTGCGAGTCCCCTGCCTCTCGGCGCCGCGGGTGTCCCGGGGGTCCCGGGGGCTCCGCTGGGCGGCGAGGAGGGTGACGCGGTGCTCGCGCCACCATCTTGGCGGCTGTTGTCACGCGCGGGGCCGTTTTTCTGAGTGAGCAGCCGCGGAGCAGGGACCACCACGCTCGCATTTCTTTGCGGGGCCCTGAGGTGCTGGAGCCAGATGACATTCACGGGCTGTGTGAGCGCTGCGGCCCGACGTGGTCGTGGCTATTCACGTCTTTAGGGCACTTTGGAGTTAGAATCACAGCCAGGGAAGGGGACAGTGGCTCAATCCGCCTACCACACGGGAGGTCCAGGGTTCAAACCCCCGGCCTCCTGGCCCGTGTGCAGCTGGCCCATGCGCAGTGCTGATGCGCAAGGAGTGCCCTGCCACGCAGGGGTGTCCCCTCCGTAGGGGAGCCCCATGCTCAAGGAGCGCGCCCCATAAATAGAGCCACCCGGTGTGGAAAAAGCGCAGCCTGCCCAGGAGTGGCACGCACACAGGGGGAGCTGACGCAGCAAGATGATACAAAAAGAGACACAGATTCCTGGTGCCACTGACAGGAATACAAGCGGACTCAGAAGAACACACAGCGAATGGACACAGAGAGCAGACAACTGGGTGGGGGGGGAGGGGAAATAAAATAATAAGTCTTTAAAAAAAAAAAAGAATCACAGCCAGAGGATCCAACATGGTCCGATATGGCCACCTGTGGGCTCCTCGTGGCTGCCCGCTGGGACTTACAGAGGAGCCTGGGCAGACCCCATGAAGGCTGTGCCCACCTGCTCTGAGCAGCCAGCCCAAGCCAGCCTCCCTGGCAAGGCTGAAGTGTCCTCGGAAATAGTTCCACCCAAAGGCCACGGCAACTGCTCGGGAGAAGTCAACCCCCCTGGAAGATCTACCCAGAGGAGCAGCTGCCATGCGCTGGGAAGAGAGCAACCCCGGGAGCTGGGAGGGGCCCGAGCTGGCGTCAGGAAACCCGAGCCGTGGCTTGGCTGGGCTGCCGTGTGGCCCGGGCCACTGGGCCTGGTGCCGCCTTGTCCCTCCCGGCCTGTGCCCGGATGCTGCCAGCAAGGGGCAGACCTGCTCAGCCACCCAGGCAGGGCCGGTGTCAGCAGCAAAAGGCACAAGACATATGAAAGTTCTTGCAAAGCTTACAGCGGTATCATAACACGAGGAGTCATGAGCAAGAAAAGGGCTGAGAGGAGGGGGCAGGCCTCCGGCACTTGTCAGTGTAATTTACTCAACAGCAGCAACAAGCCCTTATTTGTTCAGTGCTTGATCATTTACAAAGGGTTTCTAGGTTCTTCATCTCCCTCGAGCCTCCCAAGAACCCAGGGCGCTGGGTGGGGCAGGGATTTGTGTACTTGACCACTGCGGGGCTGAGAGAAGGGACGTGATTCACCCTTGGCCGGTGGTCACAGAGCTGGGGCTAAAAGTCCCCTTTTTCTATTTCTGTAAGCGCCTGACAAGGGGCCCAGGCTAGCACTCCCTCCGGTCCGGTGGCTGCAATCCTATGGGGCAATTTCCCATCAGATTTACGGAAATGGGGCCCAGCGGGTTTCGGGGCCCTGATGGGCTCCAACGAGGTGAAAGAGAAGACAGGCTGCAAGTGTCCCCAGCGCAATGGGAAGCTAGAAACTAGGAAAAAAAGTTTTAAGTAGAGGAATGATCTGATCGGGGCTGTGGGTTTGTTTTGTTTTTAAATACTCTCCTTCTCTGCCTCCTTCCTGTCCTTCTCCCTCTTGCCTTCTCCCCTCCTCTCTCTCCTTCTCTTTATTCATTCACTTTCCCCAGGAAAGAGAAAGAAAGGGGCAATCTGGGGCCTTCTAACACCAGAGTCCTCGGGCGTTGGGCCAGCTGGAGTCCCAACTGGCTGCTCCCTGCGTTAGATGAGCTCAGCGTCCTGCCCAGAGGCTCCCCTCTCCAGGCCGTTCCCAGGGTTTCCTGCTCCAGGAGCAAGGCCAGGACTCAGGGAAGGAGTGTGAGGTGGCAGGCGTGTGCCCAGGGCGGCTTACCTCCCAAGAAGCTGGGCCCTCCCTCTCCCTCTGGGAAGGGCCAGGCCTTGGGAACTGCCTGAAATGGCCCAGAACCCAAAGTCCTGGCAGCGGGCCCTTCTCCCCTGGGTGCCTGCCACTCGGGGTTCCACACTAGCAAGCGGCCAGTACATCCTGGGCTGCCCCCTCCAGACCGTCTGCCCCCTCTTCCTCCTGAGCTTCCTTGGGCTCTCAGCTCAACTTCCTTGCCAGTGTGTCCAAGTGGGTGGCAGCTGGGTCCCAAGTCAGAGGCACTGGGGAGGAGGGAAACAGAAAAAGCAAGTGCACGTGCCTGCACAAGGGTGCATGGGTACATGTACAAGTGTTCCCGTGTGTGTGTGTGTGTGTGTGTGTGTGTGTGTGGTGGTTTGGAAGAAGTTCACATTATCTTTACGAGAACCCCTGTCTCATTGATCTTGGTCAATATCATATCCCCAGCATCAGGCAAGGAGTTGGCACTTAGTGAATAAATGTTGTTGAATAAATGAATGAATGAACAATAAATGAATGAAGCGAGATTAGAACTGAAGACCGTCTGTGGCCTGGATAGAACAAGAAATCCTTGGTGATGTTGGCAAAGTATTTCTAAAGCGTGCTGGCAGAGCAGGCCAGGTGCCGTGGTGGGGGAGTGCCAGAGCAAGGGAGCACGGGCAGCTCTTAAGGAGGTTGAAGTGAAGGAGAAGAGGCAGTTGGGGAGCGTGAAGGGGTGGCATGGGGGGTGGGGGGCGAGGGATCCTATTTGGGATCTGAAAGGAGTCCTGTAAGGAATTCCCGTCCCCCAGCAAGGTCTTCTTACATTCTCACCCTTGCCCCATCTCAGACCTTGACTTTGATACTTTCCATCTCTAAACTAGAATCAGCCTCTCTTCTCTCTTGCTTTCCTTGACCACAGACCCTCCAACTTGCCCACACCAGGACCTGTGGCCATTCGGGTCCTACTTGACTGCGTTCACCGCTTCTAGACATTTTGGAAACCCTTTCCAGCTGGTGCGTCCTGCACAGTGACCTACCTCCCCTCTGAATTCCGGGGGACCTCCGGCATCTGTCACGCCTGCCCTCCCTGTGAGGAAGCGGGAGAAAATGACCCGCAGACGCGGAAAAGACCAGATGCTTCCATTTCTGGCTGTCCCGGTCCCTGCCCTGAGCTAGCTTGAGGAGGCTTCTGTGCTTGCAACCAGATGACACTCTGGACCTGCAGCTTGAACCTCCCCTTTGGAACAAATTCAAAGCATAACCACAGCCCCCTGAGCACCCCCAGTCGGCTCTCTCACTCTCCACTGCCCTGTCAGTCAACAGCAGCAGCTTTGGGGTTCTAGTTTACTCACGCCCTCTTTCAGCAATGGAGTGCCTCTAAATGCATCCCCACCCCCACATCCCTTACCCTAGCCTCTGTCTCTGCACCAGCTTCCTTTCTACCTCTCCAGTTCCAGGGTCTCTCTTCTCCAGCCCGTTCTGCGTACCACCGTCACAACATTAGTTCTCTTTCATTTTTCAAAATTATGAATTATATCTCCTCAGAAGAGTGTACAAACCATATATATCTAATTCAAGGAGAGCCCAGGTGGGGCTATAACCATCCCTCATGTGAAGAAACTGAAGGCTGCCAGTTCCCATTGTCTTCTCTGAATACCTCTTTTCTACTGTTCAAGAGCCTTCTGAAGGTCAACCACCACACCAGGGAGCCAAGAGTGCCCACAAGTGCAAGCAGGAGAATTGCATCCATCATCCAGGTGGAATCTAAGCCCCCTCTCGATATAGAGGTGAAGTGGACATAACCATCCCAGAGTCGGCGGGATGGAGGAATAGAGTATGGATTAGAGTGGACTTACTGATATTCTACTATGGGACTATTGTGTTCAGTAATGGAAAAAACTGTAGCATTGAGGTGGAAAAAGTGGCCACAGTAGCTGCTGAGGGTAGGGAGAGGGAAAAAGAGATATGATGTGGGGGCATTTTCAGGACTTGGAGTTGTCCTGGGTGGTGGTACTGCAGGGACAGATGCTGGACATTGTATGTCTTGGCATGGCCCACTGGTGGACTGGGGGAGAGTGTAGACTGCAATGTAAACCATTATCCATGTGGTGCAGCAGTGCCCCAAGATGTATTCACCAAATGCAATGAGTGTGCAACAACGACGAAAGAGGCTGTTGATGTAGGAGGAGGGGGGTGAGGGGGGTGGGAGGTATATGGGAACCTCATATTTTTTTAATGTAACATTAAAAAAAAAAATAGAGCCTTCTGAGGCTCTTGGCTTCCTAGTCTAATTTCCCCAACCTATCTTTCAGTCAGGCCCCATTGGTCTGGCCCGCCATGCTTAGTAATCCTCTCCCACATCACCTTCACTCTAGTAGAAACACTTAGACTAGGAACACTGGATCAGAAACTGGAAAGTCGGTATTCTAGGCCCCTCTCTGTCATTTATTAGCTCTCTGAATTAAAATATGTTGTCTAATGGGACTGTATAACACAATAAACGCTGTGGTGGATGATGGACTGTGGTTAATCATACAAATATGAGACCATTCTTTCATGAACTATAACAATTGTACGATATTAATATATGGTGTTAATAATAGGGTGGTTTATGGGGAAAATACACCTAGTATTAGTTATGGACTATTGGTCTATAGTTCTACTTAGATGTTCTTTTATCAATTGTAACCAATGTTCCACAACAAAGCAAGGTATTGGTAGTGGGGTAGTGTATGGGACTCCTACATGTTATGCATGATTGCTTTCTTTTTTTTTTTAAAGATTTATTTTATTTCTCTTCCCTTCACCCCCATTGTCTGCTCTCTGTGGCCATTCACTGTGTGTTCTTCTGTGTCCACTTGTATTCTTGTCAGCAGCACCGGGAATCTGTGTCTCTTTTTGTTGCGTTATCTTGCTGTGTCAGCTTTCTGTGGTGCCACTCCTGGGTAGGCTGTGCTTTTTTCACACAGGGCAGCTCTCCTTGTGGGGCGCACTCCTTGGGCGTGGGGGACCCCCACGTGGGGGCGCCCCTGCATGGTACGGCACTCCTTGCCCGCGGCAGCACTGCACGTGGGCCAGTTTACCACACGGGTCAGGAGTTCCTGGAAATCGAACCCTGGACCCTCCATATGGTAGATGGACACTCTATCAGTTGAGCCACATCCACTTCCCCATGATTGCTTTCTAAACTCACAACTTCTTTAATAAATAACTATATGTAGTCTAAGCTTTCTGAATCCAGAACTCACTGGGTAGCAAGTAACAGAAACCAAATTCAAACAAGAGCCAATAAAGAAGGAAATATAATGGTTCATCTCACGGAAAAATCCCAGGATAAGTCTGGGTACATCTAGATCTAAAGACCCAAACAATGTCACCAGGAGTTGATCTCTGAGCTCTGCTTTCTTCTGTGCCGGCTTTCTTCCTATTCCCACTCATTCCAGCAAAAGTTCCAGATGTGAGTCTCACTGGCACACTTGGGTCACATGCCCATCCCTGAGCTTCCATGGCCAGTGGTGGGCTGGGGCCTGGCTATGCCTACCCTAGGGGCAGCAGTGGAGCCAGACCCTTGGTTGGTCCTAGAGTAAAGAGATGCTTCCCCAAGGAAAAGCAGGGTGCTGGTTGAAGAAGATGGAGGAAGGGATACCAAGCAAGCAAAAATCACAGCTACTAAGGCCATGTCTATTACTAAAAGGAAATCTAAAAAAATGTAACATGGGACTGTATAGTATAGTCAAATCACATGTGAAATACGAATATGGGTAAAATTGCATATATAAGACCGTTTTTCTTTGAAACTGAACAAATGTATGTTAGCACTACATTATGTTAATATCAGATCAAAAAAATCATTATGCTAAGTGAAAGAAACCAGACACAAAGTACTACATAATGTATGATTCCATTTATATAAAATGTAAATATGAATCAATTTATAAAGATGAAATTAGATTAGTGGTTATGCTGGTTTGGGAAAGGACTGCTAAGGGGTATGGAGTTTTTATTTTTGGAGTAATGAAATTGCTCTAAAAATTTTTTGTGGTGATGAATGCACAACATTGTGATATTACTAAAAGCTATTGATCATACACTTTGGATCGATCATATGGTATGTCAATATATCTCAATAAAACTGCTTAATCAATCAATAAATGTGCAAGAATAGCCCGAAATATCAGCTATGTACAGTAGGGGAAATATAGAGAGAGAGGTGAAGAATTTTTTTGTTTGTCTGGCTTTTGTTTATTATTATTATTATTATGGAAAGAATGAAAATGCTCTAATAATGATTGAAGTGATGAATGCATAACCATGTGATTATAACAGACACCATTGATTGTACACTTTGGATGAATTGTATGCTTTATTAATATGTATCAATAAAATTGATTTGTTTGTAAAAACAGCTCTCACATTCCTTGTGACTGGCCATCGACATCCTGCCAAATGCTCAAGGCTGCTGTGAAGATCAAAAACGACCAGAGCTATGAAGGTTCTCTGATAAACCTTAAAGAACCTTAGAAGTGGAAGTGATTTTTTTTTAAAGTTTTATTGTGGTAAAATATTTATAACATAAAATTTGCCTTTTTAACCACTTTTTAATGTATAGTTCTGTAGCATTAATTTTATGCACATCGTGTGACCATGGCCACCATCCATTACCGAAATGTTTCATTACCCCAAACTGAAACTCAGTACCCATTAAACAGTAACGCCCCACTCCCTCTCCCCCTCAATCCCTGGTAACCTCTAATCTACTTTGTCTCTATAGATTTACCTACAGAAATGGAAGTCATTTCAAAGATGACAATTGTTTTGCTTTTTTCCCACACTGTCCAGCGTGCCCTTCATTTGTTTGTCCAAAGCCTCCTCTTCCTTCAGCCCCCTCCCCTTCTAATAAAAGTTGGGTCTTATCCAGCACCTAGAATCTCCTGGGTGCCTGTGGGCCTGCTCGGCATTTATTTGGATCACATAAATTAGCATTTAATTAGATATGTTCTTTATTGTCCTTGTTTCTTTGATTTAAAAAAAAAAACTATTACAGTTGATTTGACAGTTCGCACAAAGGTCGTCAACATTTACGGATGAACTAGAAAGAATTCTGAGTCCCAGGGTAGCTCCTCTTGTCCTCCTGGGATGCATAACACTCTTGCTACTGGCCAGTGGGTGTCTGCTTGAGGCGTTCATGTTCATTTTAATTTTGGTCTCAATTAGAAACAAAAATCCCATCAGTTGTACTGTTACTTAGCCGTTCCCCACGGTTCACGTGCGTTGCTCCCTCTGTCTAGTCAGTCAATGGCCTCCTTGAGGCAGGAACCCCTGTCCCCTCCCAGTTCTCTACTCTTCGGGGCTCCTATTCCTATCAATCCCCTATGGCTGCTGTAACAGATGACCATAAACACAGAGGCTTAAAACCACAGAAATGTATTCTCTCGCAGTGCAGGAGGCCCCAGGTCTGGAATCAGTAGCTCAAAGTCAAACTCAAGGTGCTGGCAGGAGCCCACTCCCCCGGAGGCTCCAGGGGAGAATCTCCCTCATCGACTTCTGATGACGTCACCCTTCCTTAACTGGCGGCTGCTTCTACTCCACTCTCTGCCTCCGTCTTCACGTTGCCTTCTCCCCTTTGTGTGGTCAAATCTCCCTCTGTCTCCCTCTTATAATGAGGCATAGATAGCACTGGGGGCCCACCCAGATAATCCCAGATAATCTCCCCATCTCAAGATTCTTAAACACATCTGCAAAATCCCTTCTTTCAAGTAAGGTGGCGTTTACAGGTTGCAGGGATTAGGGGCTCATATCTCCAGAGGCTACTTACTCCTCAGCCTCTGCAGTCGCTGTTGGACACATTTTAAATGTGCAGTATATCCCCCACTGTTGGTTGATTTAAAAGTTGACCTTGTTAAAAATAATAATAATAATAAGCCAAAAAGCTAAATTGGAAAGTTTCCATTCATACCATAGATAACTTAGTCCTGGGGCTCACGAACCTTCCATGGATATCTAGTTTCATGAAATATACGCCCCTTATTCCCAGCTTTGTCCTAGCTTTTGTCTCCTCCCTGGTGAGGTGCCACCTTACCACCCATTTCTCCAGAGCTACCCTCTTTGTAGCCAGAACCAAGAAAGATTTCTGCTTCTCCTCTCCTTGGGACCCTCCCATCAGTCCCAGTTTCTAAGGAATGCACCTTTTACCCATGTCGCTGGGAGGAAGGCAGGGCTTGAATATGTACCTCACCTTTTTAGAGACCCAACCCTTCCAGACAGACAGCCGGTAGTCCCTTCAAGCCCAGCACGAGGGTCCTACCTCAACCATTTAAAGCTCTTAAAAGCACACGAGACACACACACATACAAAGTGGAATGAGGGCTTAGAGACAAAGAGAGTCAACCCAAAGGGGCTCTTTCTTTCACAGGGATACTCTTCCCTTGGATATGCCATGGACTTGCCTTTCACTTTCTCATGCCCTCAGAAAGCACCCTTGGTGATTTGGTAACACCAATCTTGGGTTAGGTAGGTGGGGCACAGCTTCCCATCCAGGTTTACCCAGTTTTCCCAGTCAGAGGGGAGTGTGCTGAGGTTGCAAGCAAGAGAGGAAGCCCAAGATAGAGGAAGGACAGGGTGTTGGTTCCTCAACTTGTTGAGAAGAGAGTTGTGTAGCAGGACAAGCCCGAGCTTGCTCAGCATTTCTCCTTCCTGGCTTGAGTTTCACCTCAGCCCCAGTTCAGTGACAGCCTGTTGGCTCAGAAGAGTGAAGGATCCAGGAGGCGGAAGCTTATGCAATCCCTCATCTAGCAGGGGTAGAGGTGGGTGGGGATGGGCTTTTAGACTGACCTCCGGTTGCACCAAATTTCTTACTAACCTTGACCATGACAGGCATGGCTGCTGTGTACGCTTCGCAGACTTGGACATGACACAGTTCCAAGAGGTGCCGTTTCCACAGACAAAGGAGTGAAGAGCAATAAAGATCATGCCAATTGTACAAGGCAGCCCTGAACCAGGTCCTTTTATGATTTCCTTACTTTCCACATATGACTTCCTCTGCCGAGAACGCCCTCCGTTACCTTCTCTCCACCAAGCGAATCATCTAACTCTTCGTTTTCAAATTCTGCTCACATAATGTTGATACAATGAAGGTAACAATCAAATGCTTTTGGAAATGCTCAAAGCCATTGGGAAGAAACACCTTACACACAGGGGTCTCACGCTGGCGCACTGTTAGCTCATTCAGCCTGGTAGTTTGGTTATGACTGTGGGATGGTTATAAAAAGGCAAGGTAAGTAGAATCCAACAGAATGACAAAAATGAAAAAGACCTAATATGTGTTGGTGAAGATACGGAGCACTTGAAACTCTCACACGTAAGTGGGAGTGTAAATTGCTATAAGTACTTTGGAAAGCTATTTGAAAGAATGTGTTAAAGTAGAAGCAATGCATAGCCTATGACCTAGTACATACTTATGTGCACAAAAATGTGCAAAAAATGATCTTAGCAGCACTATTCATAACAGCCCCAAACTGGAAACAGCCCAAATGCCCATCGATAGTATAATAGAGGAATAATTGTGGTATATATCATACAGTAGAATATTTCACAGCAATGAAAATGAATTAATTATTTCTTCACAAACAACATGGATGTATCTGACGAACATAACGTTGCATGAAAGAAGCTAGACAAAAAGGTGCATACTACATGATTTCATTTATAGAAAGTTCAAAAACAGGTACAACTTGCATATGAAGTTAAAAGTTAGAGTAGTGGTTACCCTGGGGGACGGGTAGTGACTGGACAGGAGCACAAGGGGAATTTGTGGGGTGCTAGTAATGTTCCATTTATTACTCTGGGGAGAGATTATACAAGTGTGCTCATTTTGTGAACATTTATTGAGCTGTACAGTTAGGATTTGAGCACTTTGCTATATGTCTGTTATGAGCAATAAAAATGATTACTTATGGGAAGCAGAGGTGGCTCAAGCGACTGAGCTCCTGTCTACCATATAGGAGGTCCATGGTTCCATTCCCGGGGCCTCCTAATGAAACCAAACTGGCCCACACAGAGTGCTGGCCCATGCGGGAGTGCTGGCCCACACGGAGTGCTGGCCCACATGGAGTGCTGGCCCACGCGGGAGTGCTGGCCCACACAGAGTGCTGGCCCACGCGGGAGTGCTGGCCCATGCGGGAGTGCTGGCCCACATGGAGTGCTGGCCCACGCGGGAGTGCTGGCCCACACGGAGTGCTGGCCCACACGGGAGTGCTGGACTTCACAGAGAGCTGGCCTGTATGGCAAGCTGGTGCAACAAGATGACACAACAGAAAGACACAGAAGAGAGACAATAAGAGATGCAGCAGACCAGGACGCTAGCGCCTCTCTCCCACTCCGGTAAGTCCTGGGATAGGTTCCCAGTGCCTCTTAAGGAGAAGAAAAGCAGATACAGAAGAACACACAGCAAATGAAGCAGTGAATGGACACAGAAAGAAGAGAGTGAGCATAAAAACAACCAGGGAGGGGGGAGAGTGGGAATAAATAAATAAACCTTTTTTTAAAAAAGAGGTTACTTAAAAGAATACAGGTAATTTATATTTTGGGCCATGATGGAGGAACAGAGGTTGGATTTATCCTGCTTTAATTTTAAAAATTGAACAAAAACATATGAAACAGTGATTTTAAGACATTGGTCAACAGGTAGCACCAGACAGTGACCCCTGAAAGAAATGAGATGAGTCCTACAAGTGTCCCAGCTCACTGCCTGAAGACAGTTTCCCGGCTACAGCACAGGCAGAAGACGCCTGAACAGATCCTAGCACACAGTCTTTCTGAACTAAGGAGACAGTTCACAGAGGCCAAGGTGGCTGGGATTTGTGGGAACAGAATACTAGAGAGGAGAAAGACAGAGAGGGGTGGGGAAAGAGGGGGAGAGAGAGGGAAAGGGAGTGCAAGCACGCTGGATATCTACAGGAGTCCCCTTGAATCTTGGTTTGGGTACCTATCAGGGCACATGTGTGAAAAAATATTGCCAGTGGGGAAAGGAGCACTGAAAGAGGAATAGATAGAACAGTCACTGGAGCTTGCACAAGACTGGGAAGCTCTTGTGTTCCCACTAGCCAGCATGGGAAGCCTTCACAACAGACTGGGCATAGAGTTCTCAGAATGACATTTCCTCAGTGGTCAGATCAAATTTTCCCTAGTCTAAGGGCTGTTCTGGACCCACATAAGCAAGCTTCAAAGCAAAACGAACAGGGAAGCAGACTTGGCTCAACGGAGAGAGTGTCCGCCTACCACATGGGAGGTCCAGGGTTCAAACCCAGGGCCTCCTTGACCCGTGTGGAGCTGGCCCATGCACAGTGCTGATGTGCACAAGGAGTGCAGAGCCACGCAGGGGTGTCCCCATGTAGGGGAGCCCCACTTGCAAGGAGTGCACCCAGCAAGGAGAGCTGCCCAGCGCAAAAGAAAGTGCAGCCTGCCCAGGAATGGCGCCACACACACGGAGAGCTGATGCAGCAAGATGACGCAACAAAAAGAGACACAGATTCCTGGTGCCACTGACAAGAATAGAAGCGGACACAGAAGAACACGCTGCAAATGGACACAGAGAGCAGACAGTGGGGGAGGGGGTGGGGGGGAAAGGGGAAAGAAATAAATAAAAATAAATCTTAAAAAAAAAAAGCAAAATGAACAGGACATCAGTGACCTGTGATACAATATTAAGCAGCCTTACACACTGTCATAGCTAAGTTCCTGTGTCAACTTGACCAGGTTATGGTCAAGCAAGCACTGTCCTGATTGTCACTGTGAGGACATCTTGTGGATTAAAATTGTTAGTTGATTGCATTGATGGCTGATCACTTCTATAATCAACCAAGAAGATGGACTTCAGCAATGAGAGAAGCCTCCTCCCATCAGTTGAAGGCCTTACATGGAGAACTGATTAATTCAGAAGTCAGAAAGAAAAACTCTGGGGAAGCGGACTTGTTTCAAAAGATAGATCGTCCACCTACCACATGGGAGGTCCGCGGTTCAAACCCCGGGCCTCCTTGACCCGTGTGGAGCTGGCCCATGCTCAGTGCTGATGCACGCAAGGAGTGCCGTGCCACGCAGGGGTGTCCCCCGCATAGGGGAGCCCCACGCACAAGGAATGCACCCCATAATAGAGCCGCCCCATGTGAAAGAAAGTCCAGTTTGCCTTGAGTGGCGCCGTGCACATGGAGAGCTGACACAGCAAGATGACCGGACAGAAAGAGACACAGATTCCTGGGCCACTGACAAGAATAGAAGCGAACACAGAAGAACACACAGTGAATGGACACAAAGAGCAGATAACTGAGGAGGGGAGGGGGAAGGGGAGAGAAATAAATAAATCTTTTAAAAAAAGAGAAAGAAAGAAAGAAAAATTCTGTCTTTACTTCAGCCAGCCCACTTCTCCTGGGGAACTCATGGCCTGCCCTACAGAATTCAGACTTGCCAATTCCCACGGTTGTGTGAGCCAATTCCTATAAGTAATCTCTTAATATGATTATTCTGTCAGTTCTGTTCTCTGATAATTCACATGTATGTGCCTGGAGTACTAGAAAGAGAGGGTGGGGTAGCAGAGAGGATGGAAAAATCATTTGAAGAAATAATGGCTGAAAAAATTTCCACATTTGATAAAAACTATAAACCCACAAGCCTAAGCTCAACCAAACCCAAGAAAAAGAAACAGGAAGAAAACTACACCAAGGAGGGGGTGGGGAATGGGGGGGAGCCAGGTTGGGAAAAGTGTCCCCCACCTCAAGTTAAAAAAGTCTTTTTAACCAGTTAGTGTATATGTATATGTTTTTTTTTTCTTAAAGATTTATTTAGTTATTTATTTCTCTCTACCCCATCCCCCCTTATTGTCTGCTTTCTGTGTCCATTTGCTGTGTGTTCTGTGTGTCTGCTTGTCTTCTCTTTAGGTGGCACAGGGACCCGATCCTGGGACCTTCCAGAGTGGGAGAGAGGCGCCCAATCTCTTGTACCCGCTCAGCTCCCTGGTCTGCTGTGTCTCTTATTGTCTCTCCTCTGTGTCTCTTTTTGTTGCATCATCTTTCTGTGCCAGCTCTTCACTCAGGCCAGCACTCCTGCACGGGCTAGCTCTCTGCTCAGGCCAGCTCACCACACAGGCCAGCTTGCCTTCACCAGGAGGCCCCGGGAATTGAACCCTGGACCTCCCATATGGCAGACAGGAACTCAATTGCTTGAGCCACATTTGCTTCCCCATTAGTATATTTTTTTGCACATCCTGAGCAGTGGCACAGAGCAGCTCAACTCCTTGGCTTGGCCCAGAGAGCTTTCCAGACTCTGGCAGGCGGCAGCCTTGGCTGTGCTCAGGCGCTCTCATGCCCTTGCCTTCTCACACAGAACCCAGTGCCACCCTGTGCCCAACACAACTTCCCCCCTCCCCCAGTGCGCCAGGTGAGTGACTGTGCCAGGCTTAGCATGGGAGAAGGGGTGGGTGCTAGAAGTTGGGCCTCTGACAGCAGCAGGTGGTGAGAGAAGAGACCTCAGGAGCAGGGGACCCCTCTGTGCATCTGAGACAGGACATGGCTGTGCACGGGGAAGTGTGCCAGCGAGTGTGCCAGCACACGCTCTCAAGCCTGCACACAGCTGCGTGTGCAGGTGGGGGGGTTATGGAGTGGGGCTTGCTCTAGCCAGGAGGCCTGGAATTCCCACAGCTGCCCACTCTCATTCAGGGTGGCCTACGCCTAGCGTTGCGTGTTGCGCTTGTGCCAAGCGCCGTTTGAACCACCGTACCTGGTGGCTCTGGGTAAGTCTACTTAAAACCTTTCCTTCTTCCTGAGGAGAAACCCCACCCAGTCACCTGAGGCACAGCAAAGAGGCACCAAACCTCTTTCCTTCCCACACCCTCCCAAATGGCACTTATATAATGAATAACTCTGGGTCTCCATGCCAACTTCTCCACGCAGTGGCAGGAGTTGCTGTGAGCGGCCCAGAGCAACCCGCATCGAATGGGCCGCCTCAGACATCAGGTGGAGCCTGCTCTGCCTTCATGTCTGGCCAGTCAGAAGCCTCCCTCTTACCTCTGACACCTTCCTCCCAGAAGGGCTTGCACGTCGGTCTTTACAGCTCACACCGGTGCTGACGAGAGGCCGAGGTCTAGCATGATCTTGCAGATGCTAGGCCTTTCTTATTCAAAGACTCATCTTTCCATCACATCTTTCTCCTTTTTCCCCTCCCGTTAAATATATGTTGAGCAACTCTATCTGCCATGTCTCGACTAGGTGTCAGCAAAATACAAGTGAACAAAATATATACAAGTGAACAAATATATCTTTGTGCCTTCATACGCTACATCTGGTTTTTAAAGAGTCCAACCTAAAGACATGGCAAGGGAATTCTTTAGAACTAAGCTCAAATGGTAAAGACAGGGAGCAGACGTGGCTCAACTGGTTGAGCACCTGCCTCCCACGTGGAAGGTCCCAGGTTCAGTTCCTGGTGCCTCTTAAAGAAGACAAACAAACAACAAGCAGACAATGAGCAAAGACAAAACAAAACAAAAACGGAAAAACCAACGAGCAGATAAACAAAAACCAAAACAAGCAGGGAACAGAGGTGGCTCAAGCATTTGAGTGCCTACCTCCCACACGGGAGGTCCCAGGTTTGGTTCCCGGAGCCTCCTAAAGAAAAACAAACAGACAATGAACAGACGAGGAGCAAAACAACTAGCAAAGAGCAAGAAAAAACCAAACAAAAACAAAAACAAAATGAGCGAACAGATGAGGGAGCCCCAACTCAGGGGAGAAAAAAAAACATGCTTAAAAAAAAAGGTAGACACTAGAAGATGCACACAAATTGTTACCGATGGTGGGTTTATAGGTGTAGGTATGGTGTATGTGTGTATGTGTTTCCTAAAGTTTCAACGTCCATGTGTTATTTTTGTGAAGAAAAACACAGAAGTTACTAGAGAAAAAAAAAAAAACAGTTTAAACATTTCCTCCTAAGGAAACCCTTCCCTGACCTCGCCTTTCTCCACGATGACTTAGGGGTGTCTCTTCTGTACTCACAAGCACCCTGCATTTACCTCTCTCCCAGCAAACAGGACAAGCAGGAATTATTTATACAAGTTTCTTATAACTGCAAACGGCAGGGCAAGGATGATGCCTTATTCTCTTCTGAATCCCCAGCACCAAACACAAGGTCTGGCACACAGTAGGAGTTCAGAAAGTACCTGTTGAATGAGTGAATGGACGAGATTAACAAATCCCAGACTCAGGTCCAGGAAACAAGACTGAAGTGCAGGGGTTAGGTCTGCGATAATGACGGGGTGCTGAGTCTTACATCTGGTTCCTGGAACGCAGCCTCGCAAGGCCCACTTTAGGCTGGAAATCGGAGGCTGAATCTGCTGAGATCGGGCTAGAGCCTCTTTAGTCTTGGGGTGAAGATGGGAGGTGGCGGGTCATAGAACCTGGGGCTTAGCCGAGCCTGGAGGAAGGAACTCTGTAACCCAAGGGGTAGAGTATCACAGCTTGAAATGATCTCTCTTATTTTTTAATTTATTTTATTTTATTTCATTTCATTTCATTTGTGTGTGTGCGTGTTTTTATTATGTCACTCCCTCAGTAGCATGCGTGCTTCATGGGGGTAGGGATCTTATCAGACTTGTGTCACAGGGCTTGCACCAGTGGCTGGCACGTAGATGCAAATATTTATTGAATTAAGGTTCAATGAATGAACTCACTCTAAGCCAAACCCACGAGGGAGAAACCAGATGCAGCATTATCCATTCATGCTGTCAAGTATAATAGACAATAGGCCTGAAGAAACCCCAATCAGCACATTCTTTACCCTGTGGGAAGGTAAACTTCAGAAATCACAAGGACATCCAAGAGTTACTTGGTAAATACAGAGTTGGATGAAGGGGACACGGAAGAGCTCAAGAGACCATGTCACTAAGCTGCGGCGCCTGATGAGTCATATTTTCTCACATGGGCACAGACATCCCTTGCCCAACAAGATCCTGCCTTGCCCAATGCTGACCAACCTCTTTCCTGTCACTGTGGGAGGAACTCGGAAGCTGTGTCTTCTCTGCTCCCCCTTCTCAGTGTTCGTGAGCCGACATAATGCGTCAGCCCTCTGGGCTTGACCTCGTGGTACAGTGGCCAAGATTACACGGTGTCCCTTCTTGCTTATATTTTCCATTGTGGCTTCCCAAGGAGAGTTCTGCAACCATTTCACATATATTCTGCCAAAGATAAACGACCCTAGACTCCAGATCAAGACTTTTCACTACCTGAGTTGCGAAGTCACTGTCACTGTACCCCTCTTTCCCTATCTTTGGAAATGGAAATAATGTCCCTTTTCCATCTATCCCTCAAAGCTGTTAGGCTGAAGAAGTTGAAGAAGATGAGTGTAACTGGCTCAGAAGTTGTGATTTCACCCTTATAATTAAAGTTCTATACCAGATTTGCCAGTAATGAAATACACACATTGAGTCAGTCATTTTACCCTGCTGGGTCATGTGTCAGGGACTCATCCTAGTGTACGGCTCTAAATCAGCCTTCAAGAAATAATTGCTTTTATTGTTGGGGCTCTATTACCATAGAATGAGACACTCGCCCCATTTCCCAAAGAACATTCTTGAAAAATAGTTTTTTTGAGGTAACCATTGTGCTTTTGTTTTGTTGAGTGGGGTATATAAACTTGGGACCAACTGAATAGTTTGGGGGAAATAAAGGGGCATCTCAGGAGTTGTGAGGGGAAAGGATGAAAAGAGGAGACCTGACAATGTAGCAGCAAAGGAGGAAGATTTTGGAGGGTGAACAGGTGTGGCTAGTCAAATGGAGGAATTGAATTAAGATGTAATCCTCTTGGGAAGTGGATGTGGCTCAACTGATAGAGTGTCCACCTACCATATAGGAGGTCCAGGGTTCAAATCCAGGGCCTCCTGGCCCGTGTGGTGAGCTGGCCCACGTGCAGTGCTGATGTGCTCAAGGAGTGCTGGGCCATGCCCCCCATGCAGGGAAGCCCCACACACAGGAGTGTGCCTGCAAGGAGAGCTGCCCAGGAATGGCACCACACATACAGAGAGCTGATACAGCAAGGTGATGCAACAAAAAGAGACACAGATTCCCGGTGCCACTGAGCATGCAAGCGGATGCAGAAGAACACATAGCGAATAGACACAAGAGAGCAGACAATGGGGGTGGGGGAGGAAAGGGAGAGAAATAAAATAAAAATAAAATAAAATAAAATGAATAAATCTTAAAAAAAAAAAGTAATCTCTTACATTAAGATGTAAGCCTCTTCTCCATACTCCCATGAAGCTTTCAGTAAAATCTCATTAGTCACAAATACTTTTGGATTTGAACATCTTGGGGAAATGCAAACAAAGTGTTCAGTCTGGCCTGAAATAAACCCGGGAGTGAGCAAAGGCCAATCATCTTCTGGTTATATTACCAATTTAAAAATGAAGATGTGAATTGGGTGACCTTTATGGGCTCTTCTATCTCTAATGTTCTATGATTCTATATGTGGAAGAGACAGACTGTTGCTGGGAGATTCTCATGCAGTAGGTTGGGGTGGGACTTGGGAATCCTTTTTTTTTTTTTTTAATTCCTGCAAATGATAGTGATACACCAACCTTTGGGCATCATTGTGCACACACTTAACATATTCTAGAGTCATATGTTTAATCACTTACAAAAAAATCACACCCCGAGTCCCTAGCGTGCAACATTCCTGCCCGTAGTAATTGGGGTGTGCTCAGTGAATGTAAACTCACCTTAATATTAACCTAAGTAAAATGTTTACAAAAATAATGTTGCAGCAATGGGATAAAGAGTAGTCTTTTCAATAAATGGCGCTGGGAAAACTGGATATCCACATGCCAACAATAAAGGTGGACCCCTACCTCAAACCATATACAAAAATTAACTCAGAATGGATCATAGAGCTAAATTATAAAAATCTTAGAAGGAAACATAAGAGTAAATTTTGATGACCTTGGATTAGGCAATTTATTTCTTAGCTGTGACACCAAAAGCACAAGCAAAAAAAAAAAAAAAAAAAGAGCGCTAAATTGGACTCTATCAAAATTAAAAGCGTTTGTGCTTCAGTGGGCACCTTTGAGACAGTGATAAGACAACTCACCAATGAGGAAAAAATATTTACTAGTCATATATCTGATAAGGGACTTGTATCCAGAATACATAAAAACTCTTACAAATCAACAGTAAAAAGACAAATAACTAATTAAAAATGGGCAAAGGATTAGAATAGACATTTCTCCAAACAAGATATACAAATAGTCAATAGTCAATAAGCACATAAAAGATGCTCAATATATCATTAAGATTAGGGGAATGAAAATCAAAACCATAGTGAGCATCACTTCATATCCACTGGGATAACTAAAATTAAAAAGATAGACAATAACAAGTGTTGCCAAAAAATGTGGAAAAAGTGGAATCCTCATGCATTTCTTCATATGCTTTGGAAGATAGTTTGGCAATTCCTCAAACAGTTGAATATGCAGTTACCATGTGATCCAGCAATTTCACTACTAGGTATAACCAAGAAAATTGAAAACATATATCTGCACTAAAACTTATACATGAATGCTCATAGCACAATTATTCATAATAACCAAAAAATAGAAACAACCCAAATGACCATCAACTGATTGGATGGATAAAATGTGGTCTTTCCATACAATGGAATATTATTCAGCCATTAAAAGGAATGAAGTACAGATTTGTCCTACCATCTGCACAAACTTTGGAAATATTTTGCTAACTGAAAAAACCAGTTATAAAAGACAACATATTGTATGGTTTCAATCATATGAATTATCTAGAATAGGCAAACCCATAGAGACGGCAAGTAGATTCGCAGTTACCAGGGCTTGGGGGAAGAGGGTATGTAATGTGACTAAAAATGCATACGAGATTTCTTTTTGGTATGATAAAAATGTTCTAAAATAGGGTAGTAGTGATAGTTGCATAACCTGTTAATATGTTAAAAAAACACTGTAGACTTTAAAGGGGTGACTTTTATGGTATATGAATTATGCTCAATAAAGCTTTTATAAAAAATAATGTTGCTTAGGGAAACAGATGTGGCTTAAGAAATTGGTCTACCATATAGGAGATCCAGGGTTAGATCCAGGGCCTCCTGGTGAAAGGCAAGCTGACCTGCATGGCAAGCTGGCCTGAGCAGAGAACTGGCCCACTCCTGTAGAGTGCTGGCCCACACAGGACAGCTGGCCTGTGCAGGAGTGCTGGTCCTCATAGAGAGCTGGCACAGCAAGATGATGCAACAGAAAGAGACACAGAGGAGAGACAATAAGAGATGCGGCAGACCAGGGAGATGAGGTCGTGCAAGAGATTGAGCACCTCTCTCCACTCTGGAAGGTCCCAGGACCGGTTCCCAGTGCCACCTAAAGAGAAGACAAGCAGACACACAGAACACACAGAGAGCAGACAGCAGACAGCGAGCCCAAAACAGTGGCGGGGGTGTGTGTGGTGGAATAAACAAACAAATCTTTAAAAAATAATAATGTTGCATACATAATATGATCCATGAAAATAGAACATATTAAATTATGCAGTCCATTCTCTACCTACAAAGTGTATACTGTATTATTTAGGACTTCTTTCGCAAGTGACAGAAATCTGGTTTAAACGGGTTTAAGCAGATTATAAAATGAATTGACTCACATAGTTGAAAATTACAAGGGTTTGTTGGCTTTAGGCATAACTAAATCTAGAGGCTCAAATGACATAATACCTTTTTTCCCATCCCTCAACTCTGCTTTCTTCTGTGTTGATTTCATTCTCAGGCAGAGTTTCTCCAAGGGATAGCAAAATGGCCACCTTGGCTACAGGCTTACAACTTTCCAATTTAGCACTGCAAGCAAATGGCTTTCCCGGCAAAAATCCAGGTTTAAATTGACTGGCTTGGCCTAGGTTGTATGTGTGGGAATGCAATACTCTCGATGGCCAGGCATTATGATAGTGAGTTAGTGTTAATGCTAGAATTTCCAAAATTAGATATTAAAACCAGTGATCTTTGTGTGTTTTGGAGAAGAAAGGGGATTGCTTGGAACCAAGATTAATTTACTTAGAACAAATGGACCGGGAAGTGAACTTGGCCCAGTGGTTAGGGCGTCTGTCTACCACATGGGAGGTCCGCGGTTCAAACCCTGGGCCTCCTTGACCCGTGTAGAGCTGGCCCATGCGCAGTGCTGATGTTCGCAAGGAGTGCCCTGCCACGCACGGGTGTCCCCCGCGTAGGGGAGCCCCATGTGCAAGAAGTGCGCCCCGTAAGGAGAGCCACCCAGTGTGAAAGAAAGTGCAGCCTGCCCAGGAATGGCGCCGCACACACAGAGAGTTGATGCAGCAAGATGACGCAACAAAAAGAGACACAGATTCCCGTGCTGCTGACAACAGAAGTGGACAAAAAGAACACACAGCAAATGGACACAGAGAACAGACAACTGGGGGGGGGGGGGAAGGGGAGAGAAATAAAAATAAATCTTTAAAAAAAAAACCAAATGGATCAAAACTTTTCATTAAAAAATAATAATAAATTGCCTAAGTGGCAGATCAGAAAAATGCTTGGGATTTTGCATTTTGATTTTAGCAAGACACTTGACAAGTCTTTCATGATATCTTGGTAAACAAAGACTGAATAACTGAGTTAGGTGGAGTCACAGTTTATTGACCAGACATTTCCAAAGAAGACTCACTAATGAGTCAACCTGTGGATCTTGGTGGGGCTACAAAGAACTGATAATCCTGACCAGTCAACCTGTTTACTAACTACTTAGACATGGATACAGAAATCACTATGATCTACATATCTTTTAAAAATAAATAAAAAAATATTTTAAAAAAAGAAATCATGCTTTTTAGATCATACCTCAAATGAAACTCCAGTAATTCTTAACTTTTTTTTATTAGAGAAGTTGTAGGTTTACAGAAAAACCATGCATCAAATACAGAGTTCCCATCTACCACCCTGTTTTTTAACACCTTGCATTAATATGGTATATTTGTTACAAGTCATGAAAGAACATTTTTATAATTGTACTAACTATAGTCCATTGTTTATAATAGGGTTCACATTTATGTTGTACAGTCGTTTTTTTCTTTTAACTTTTATTCTAGTAACATATATACAACCTAAAATGTCCCCCTTTAACCACATTCAAATATATAATTCAGTGGTGTTAATTATGTTCACAATGTTGCGCTACCATCACTAACACCCATTACCAAAACTTTTCCATCAACCGAAATAGACATTTGTGTAGACAAATATACACATTCACCATTAACTCCCCATTCTCCACCCCACCCCCACCCCTGGGAATTTATATTCTAGTTTATAACTCTATGAACTTGTTTTCCAATAATTCTTTAACATCATGAAATACCTATTTTTCAAATTTCCAATTGTCCCAATTGTTTCCCAGATACACAAAAAAATTGTTTTTCGTTTATTTAAATCAGGATCCAAACAAGGTCCACACACTGCAATAGTTAAGTCCATTTAACTTTCTTTTCATTTACAAGTTGTCCCTCTGACTCTTTTCTCCTTGCAATTTATTTGTTGGAGCACCAAAATAATCTTAATAACAAAATAATATTTAGTAGAGATAAATAGATGTAATACTAAACTTGGACTTTATAAAATCAGCTGTCATAGTACAAAATGTGGGAGAGGTCTGCAATTTGTGAAAAAGGCCCAGGATTTTCAAACCCAAAAGGGTCAACATTGTTACACAGTTGCCAAAGTCCCAATAGACACTGGGGTTACATGACATGGTTGCAGCACATGGTTGCATCAGGTGATGTTTTCATCCTTACCACCACATTCTGCTTCAAATGTGCCCGAGTATGACTCCCATACTTTAAGAGAGACCCTGAAAACCCAGAGCACTTGGAGAAACCCTAATCCTGGTAAGAAAGCTGTAACACCCCTCCCTGATCAGAGAGCAGGGAGGGGAAAAGGGAGTGTGAGCTAGCTGACCATTTGGGTGCAGGACACTTAAGGCAGTGCGTCCTTAGACAATGGTTATGCACAGCAGAGGGTCTTGGGAGAAGGGGCCCTAAGCACATGCATTCAGGAATTTTGAGGCTCAAAAAAGATGGAAAAGGGAAGCAGATGTGGCTCAAGCAATTGGGCTCCCGTCTACCATGTAGGAGGCACAGGGCTTGAGTCCTGGGGCCTCCTGGTGAAGATTAGCTGGCCTATGTAGTGAGCTAGCCTGACCAGAGAGCTGGCCCAAATGGAGTGCTGGCCCACGCGGTGTACTGGCCCGTGCAGAGATCTGGCGCAGCAAGATGACGCAACGAAAAGAGACACAGGGGAGAGTCAATACGAGATGCAGCAGACCAGGGAGCTGAGGTGGCACAAGAGACTGAGTGCCTCTCTCCCTCTCCAGAAAGTCCCAGGATCAGTTTCCAGTGCTGCCTAAAGAGAAAACAAGCAGACAGAAGAACCCACAGCAAATGGAGACAGAGCGCAGACAGTGAGTGCAAAACGAGGGGGTGGGGGGATAAATAAATAAATCTTAAAAAAAAGAAAGATGGGAAAGAGGTCATGTTAGGAGCAGGGGAAGGTCAGGGACAGATAGTATAGTTTACAAAAGAGTATCCTGAAATAATTAGGTCTTAACAGTGTGTGGGGAGCCAAGTGCTCAGGTTCAAATCAAGAGGAGCCAGGAGAGTGGGGTGATGGGTCTTAGAACTGGCAGATAATCAGAAAATAACTGGTCCATGTGGGAATCAATGGGACGGTTAGGGGAAGCAGATTTGGCTCAACAGATAGAGTGTCTGCCTACCACATGGGAGGTCCAGGGTTCAAACCCAGGGCCTCCTGACCCGTGTGATGAGCTGGCCCATGTGCAGTGCTGATGTGCACAAGGACTGCTGTACCATGCAAGGGTGTCCCCCGTGTGTAGGGGAGCCCCACGCGCAAGGAGTCCTCCCTGTAAGGAGAGCCACCCAGTGAGAAAAAAGCGCAGCCTGCCCAGGAATGGCGCCGCACACAAGGAGAGCTGATGCAGCAAAATGACACAACAAAAGGAGACACAGATTCCCGGTGCCACTGACAAGAATACAAGCAGACACAGAAGAACGCACAGCGAATACAAGCGGACACAGAAGAACGCACAGTGAATACAAGCGGACACAGAAGAACACACAGGGAATGGACACAGAGAGCAGACGACGGGGGTGGGGGGGTGGGTGGGTGGGGGGGGGAGTGTTTGGCGGGGAAGGTGAGAGAAAAAAAAATCTTAAAAAAAAAAAAGGGACGGTTGGTGCAAATGCCCAGGAACAAGAGCTGTGGCAGCGCTCAGTCCCAGGCCCCAAAGCTTTGGTATCAGTGCTCTCTGGGCAGGAGCCGATCCTAAGAGAAGGTGAAGGAAACCGGAGTTTATGGAGCACCTACTAAATCTGACCCTCACAACAACCCTGCCAGGTAACTCTTCTACTCCTTTCCTGGTATCTTCGGACTCCACAGGTGACCAAAACTGAAGCTCTAGGGGTCCTACACACCTAAGAGCCAGGGCTTCACACCGGGCCGGCCTGGAGCGGGCCGGGATCAGGGCTGACGTCAGAGCCTGTCTCCTCCAATCGCCATGCCAGGCTGGGTCTGCGCCAACGCCGGGGGAATATGCCACGTCAGCACTCGCTGTCGCTTCTTGTCTAGACCAAAAAAAAAAAAAAAAAAAAAGGCGTGATGAGAGAACCCATGAGAGTTTCTCCACAGAGACACAGACCTACAATTCGGCCATTTCTTCCGGCCTTGAGCCCTGCCGAGTCGCCCCGAGAAGGAAGACGTCTCTTGGCAGGTGGCAGGAGATGCTGGGGGCAGGGAGGGACTCCAGAGCCGGCCCGGGTCCCCCAGGGCTCGCAGGGGGACTTCTGGTTCCCTTCAGGGCCCCAGTGTCAGGCCCGAGGCTGCTCTTCTGGATGACCGGGGCACCCCAGGTGAGAGCACCTGAGCCGGAAGCTGCCCCCCCAGGAGGATGCTGGGACGGGGCAGGGCCTGCTCGACCAGTTCCAGCCGGCCTGGGAAGGGCGAGTCGGATCTGGCTCGGCCGGGGAGGCTGGTAGGGGAGTGGCGCTGACTCAGGGACTGGCGAGTCAGGTGACGCCAGCACAGCTGTTGCTCGGGTGTTTTTGGAACACCGTGGCTGCCAAAGACTCTACCGGGCTGCTTCGCACCTACTCAGAAGGCGGCCGAGAAAACCAGGGATGTTCTTTATAAGGAGGCCCTGGCAAGAGTTATTAATATCTGGACACTTCCTGCGATGTACCTGGAAAACAGGAGCAGAGATTAGCGAAGAGGCCCCTGAATCCTCATTGAGCCCTCCGCAGATCACTATTCTTTTCTTCTTAGATCTTTTTTTTTCCTTTAGGTCTGGGGCATTGAACCCAAAACCTCTTACATGAGAAGCAGGCACTCAACCGCTGAGCTACATCTACTTCCCTCTTAGATCTTTTTAGGCACTTTGCTAGGAATCCATAGTAGAACTTAAAGGAGAGCAAGACAAAGATAAACTTTATCACTTATTTATGATTTTGATAGAGTTCCTTAGCAAAAAAAAAAAAAAATTAATTATAGAAAATTTCAGATATACACAAATTATATATAAGGAAACTTCATATACCCATTATCCTGTTTGAACAATTAGCCCATGGCTAATCTTGCTTCATCTACACCCCACTCACCCCCTATTATTTTGAAGGAGATTGCAGGCACCATCCCATTCTATCCCTCTTTTTTAAACCCTTGTTTCCTCAACTGAAAATGGGAATTATAATAGTCTCTACCTCAAAGTACAATTGTGAGGTCACACATATAAAGCACCAGCCCAACGTAGGAGCTCAATAAATGAAAGCTCATGTTATTAGGTGAAATATTTGAAAAAGGAAAAGTTGGTCTCTCCTGCCCTCCCATCTCTCTGGCTGAACCCTTCTTTCCTCCTGGCGAGATCTACTGTCTGAGGTCTCTCCTCTGCCAAGACCAGGCCTACGGCTGACATCATGGCACTGCGGGGAATGACCACCCAGCTGTCCAGGTAGGGGGTAGGGGGACACCGGAAAGAAGGTCAAAGACTGGCAGATGGGGGCCAAGGTTGAGCAGAGGTGCAGCAGGTCCAAGTGGCAAGGTCAGCAGAAGATGGCAAAGGGTAAGTGGACATGGTGGGAATGTCAGGCAAAATTGGAGTCACCCTAGGAGTTCTGTCAGCAAGAACTGTCACTGGGGAGTAGGTGTAGCTCAGTGGTTGAGGGCCTTCTTAGTATGTGTGAGGTCCCAAGTTCAAGTTCCTACCTCTAAGGGGGAAAAAAATGTGTCAATCAGGGTTCTCGGTTGCAACAACAACTGACTTTAGCATATAGAAACAGAAAATATATTTATTGAAAGGCTTTTGGAAAGCTCTCAGGATTACTGGGAAGTCTAGAGAATGAGGCTCTGGAGTTGGGGACAGAAAAAGGTCATAAATGCAGCTTATAGAGGCTAAACTGTGAGGCCACCACTGCCACCGCTGAACACCAGAGCCCTGGACTCGGGGTACCATTTAGTGCCCACAGGTGCCCCAGAAACCAAGGGCTGCTGCTGCTGCTGCTACATTGTCACTGTCCTCTCAAGACATCCTTCACTATGCCTGCTTCTTGGTGGCATTAGCCCCTGAGTCCAGGTTAGGGGCTGGTGTTTCTGATTGGTCAGGCTCAGGTCCATGTCCCCATGTGTTTGGGGGTAGGGTGGGGTGGGGGAGCCGTGCTGGGAAAGGGAATATAGTGGGAGGAGGGCTTTGCACTAAAACTCATGGTGGAGAGTTTGTCAAAGGAAGGGGGTTCGATGCTGGGCAGCCAAAGACCTGGCAAATGCCCAGTACACAGGAAAGTGAGTGTGACTTTGAGGTGGGGGGATGGCACTGGTAGGAACAAGGCAAAGAAACTAGGCGCCCCACTGCTGTCAGAGAAACAGGACAGGCTTGCCTTGGGGACACTAGTAGCCCTTGAGGCAGGGCAGAAGGTAGTGAGTAGAACCCTGGGTTCACCAGCTGCATGGGCAAAGACATGGCTTCCTGCTGAGAGAGTTTTCGACAGTGGGGATGACCGACTGCTTAGGAGTGTCTAACTTAATTGATATGCAGCGGGAGGGCTTTTGATACCCTGTGCCTCTACGCGCTCTCTCTCTGGCTCCAGGAAAGAGGTGGGGCACCATGCAAATGACTGGGTGCTTATTCCAGAAAGCTGGAACCAGGCAGGGCAGAACAAGAGCTGAGAGGTGAGCACCAAACTTCTGGGGCACACAACTACATGAAGTCTGAACTGCCGTGAATAAATGAATGTGACCAAATAAATCTACCACACATTTTAAAATTTGCTAACTGTTGTGATGCTCTGTGGCAATTAGGTGTAAATAGCAAACAGCAGAATCTGTATTCTTTATATCAAACCAAACAAAACATTTTTTTTCCTACTTTGTTAGTTTTCTGATATCTATAAGGAGTATCGCTATCAATTTCCTCCAACTTTATGCACAATTTAAACCTCTCCTCACTACCATGTTGTTTAAAAATTTAGATCTGGGATGCAGAACATAGAGTCGGTCATATTCTTCACTTCCTAGCACACCGAACACTGATATTGCTAGTCTGTGCAATTCCCTCTCCTTTTATTTCCTTTCCTATTTTCCCCTGTATTAGTCAGCCAAAGGGGTATCACGCCCAGAGGAACAGACCAGTTTACAAACATAATCTGTATCTCTTTTTGGAATTCATAAATAATATCAAACTGCCACACTCCACCCTCTGAATTCCAAAAAGACATTACAATATTCAAAAGACCTTATTTCAGTAGCAATGCTAAGTACAAAATCAGATTGCAATCAGTTTATAGAAATACAGTTTGTCTTGGGGCAAAGTCCCACCTGGCTGTAGACCTCCGAAAAAAACAATTTATCCGCTTCCAATATACAAAGGGACAGATAATGGCCTTTTGGGGGCCCACCCTTTCCACAGACTTGCTCAACAGCCATTTTCTTGGTTTCACTCTCATCCAAACCTCACTCTCCAAGAACATTGGGGTGATGGCTACCCTTTCTCCAATCTCTGGGGTAGAGTCTCAACCCCTTAGTACTGTGAGGGGGGAGGCAACATTCTCCCTAATCTCTGTCCTATAGACCCAACCCTCTCAGAGCAAGGGGTTGGTGTCCTGGCTTTCCCTAATCCACTGGAGACAGGCCCACCCCTCTCAGACCTATGGGTTGTTGACCTTACTCTCCCCAACCCTTGGGGAATGTGCTCTACCCTCTTCCAATGCTGCAGCAAACTCACCCTCTCTGTACACCCTCTGGGTGGGGTTCCTCTCTTGGCCCAAGGAGATGCCTTAATTCCAGATCTCAGCTTCTGTGTTTTTCCTCTTAAAGCCTTTTTCCCTTCCAACTTTCCCTCCGAAGTCCCTTATAGTCCAGGCTGACAGTGGCTTTGTTCATACAGTTCTCACAAAAAGCTTGTTGGTTTAGCATGCAGGAAGCAGGAGTCCAAAGTATCAGACAGTAAGACTTTCAACAAGTCTTTCCTGGATACCTGCATTTCCAATCCTGATTTACAAGTTCCATGTTTAGTCAATTCCTCAAATGGGGCACTATTATGTGGGGGCTTGATTTCCAGAGGCTTGGAATTTCCGGAATCAGTTTCTGTTTTCTTTGTGCCAACAATTCAGTTCTTGGCTTATCTCTTTCGTCTAGCATTTTGCTATAAGCTGCAAGGAGAAGCCAAGCTGCATTCTCCAAGCTTACTTTGGAAAGCTCTTCAGCTAAATGCCCAGGCTTGCCATTTTCAAATTCTGCCTTCCATAAAACATTAAGAGTTTATCTTGCTAAGCTCTCTGTGATTTTGAAATATGGATCACCTTTCCTCCAAATTCCAAGAATAGTTTCATCAATTACTTCTAAGGTCTCATCAGAAGTCTCTTTAGCATCCATATTCCTATCAACAGTCTCTTCAAAGCAACCTAGGCCTTTTCTATCAAGCATCTCACAATTCCTCCAAAAAATACCCCTTACGCATTTATAAAACCATTCCAGCATTTTGTTAATTGCAAAAGCACTATCCCACTTCTCTGTACCAAATTCTGTATTAGTCAGTCCAAGGGGTATCACACCCAGAGGAACAGACCAGTTTAAAAACATAATCTATATCTCTTTTTGGAGTTCATAAATAATATCAAACTGTCACATCCCCTTCTTCTCTTATTGCCCACCTTCTCTATAGGTTTCCTCTCTGATATGTTAAATATGTGTGAAATATGTGTGAAATATCATAAAATATGTGTGATATGTGTGAAATATCATATTAAATATGTGTGAAATATCATAAAATGTAAAGTGTGATTTTCTGTGTTTTTTATTTACGAGTGACACTGTATTATAGATCATTTTCTGTTTTCCTTTGTCTCTCATTTTATTTTCAAGAGTTCTCTCTGATGCTGAATGCGCAGTGAGTTGGTAGCTTCTTATTGGTACACGGTATTCTATAGCAGCTTTCTGTAGTGACACTACAGGCCATGGCAGGCCTGCTATAGGCCTAATGGTGCAACAAATAATTTTCTTATGTGGTGGAAAGTAGACATGTGAATGCTGACTGGCATCTCCCCAAACATAATCCTAGAAAAACTTAGTCCCAATTCCAAACTGATTAGATTGGTTTTCTCTCTTTGAATGGGCTGCACTGAACAGAATTTGGGGATGTCTCTGGGAGACAGTAGGTAAGTGGTGTTTTTTTGTTTTCCTTGTTTGCTAGTTTATTAGTAAGTTGAAGTGGTAATAACCTTGACCTGGGGCTACATTGTCATGCTAGCCCATTTTCAAACTCAGGCCCATACTTTGTGATCTGGACTCAATTCTGCATTCATCTGCCATATTTTACTTACTCATTCCCCTAGTAATGGACACTTCAATAAAGCCAGATGAATCTGTGTGAGAATTTATTTGAGATGCACCCAGGATGGTATTGTTGGGCCACAGTTAGGCTGATCGTTTTATTAAATATTGCCTGACAGCTTTTCGAGGTGGTTGGACCAGATTACACTCCCACCAACTTTGTTGTTGTTGTTTTTTAAAAGATTTATTTATTTATTTATTTATTTATTTATTTATTTATTTATTTATCTCCCCTTCCCCCGCCCCATTGTCTGCTCTCTGTGTTGATTCGCTGTGTGTTCTGTGTCCACTTGCATTCTTGTCAGGCAGCACCAGGAATCTGTGTCTCCTTTTGTTGTGTCATCTTGTTGCGTTAGCTTTCTGTGTGTGCGGTACCACTCCTAGGCAAGCTGTTCTTTTCATGCGGGGCAGCTCTCTTTGCAAGGCGCACTCCTTGCATGTGGGGCACCCCTACATGGGGGGCATCTCTGCATGGCATGGCACTCCTTGCATGTGGCAGCACTGCGCATGGGCCAGCTCACCACATGGGCCAGGAGGCCCTGGGTATCGAACCCTGGACCTCCTATATGGTAGGCAGATGCTCTATCAGTTGAGCCACATCTGCTTCCCATAAAATAAACTTTATGCTAATAGTTTTTATTTGTTTTTTGAGGTACCAGGGGGCGGGGATTGAACCCAGGACCTTTTATGTGGGAAGCTGACACTCAACCACTGAGCCACATTGCTCCCCTCCACCAACTTTGAATGAGAGCTTTTATCTTTCTACACCGTCATCAACACTTGCTATCGTTCGTCTTTCTAATTTTTGCCATTCTGATGGGTAGGAATGTTATCTTATTGTTTTAATCTGTATTTCTCTGACTACTGGTGAATTTGAGCCTTTCTTCACATACTATTGCATATACTTTTGTGAATTGCCTGTTCCTTTCTTTTAGTCTATTTTAAATTTGCATATGTAAGATGTAGCCTTTATCATATTTATTAAATAGCTTAAGTAAGTTAAGAATGTTGGGAAGTGGATTTGGCTCAACTGAAAGAGTGTCCACCTACCATATGGGAGGTCCAGGGCTCAAACCCAGGGCCTCCTGACCCATATGGTGAGCTGGCCCATGCACAGTGCTTATGCATGCAAGGGGTGCTGTGCCATGCAGTGGTGTCCCCCACGTAGGGGAGCCCCTGCAAGGAGAGCTGCCCCACACAAAAAAAATGCAGCCTGCCCAGGAGCGGTGGCACACACACGGAGAGCTGATGCAGCAAGATGGCACAACAAAAAGAGACACAGATTCCCGGCGCCGCTGACAAGAATGCAAGCAGACACAGAAGAACACACAGTGAATGGACACAGAGAGCAGACAATGTGGGGTGGGAGGGGAGAAGGGGAGAGAAACAAACAAACAAATAAATAAATCTTTAAAAAAAAAAAAAGAATGTTTATGAGGCACGGTTGATGTGGAAGGTGGTTTCTTCTCAATCAGGTCTTGAGGAGTGTCCTAATTGGTCCTTATCTCTGTAACCTGCTAGTGGCAGCCTGCCATTTTCACAAAGTTATGACCCCAACTCAAGTCCAGAGTTCAATTACGGGTGCCTCCCTTCAGGGTGCTGGTGGTGATAGGTATCTGAGAACCATCTTCTATGAAGAGCAGCTTAGAGGGAAACACTAACTTTATCTCCAAATAATTGAAGAGCTGTAATGTGAAAGGGGAGAAAGGCTTATTCTGTGTTGCTCCAGAGGACAGACTTTTAAAAATTGGCCCTAGTTACAGGGGAGCTGACTTGGGCTCGTATGTGGAACACTTTTCTGTTGGAAATACCCAGCTCTGCAATCAGTCCTCTTGGCATCAGCAAGCTCACTAGAAGTGTTCACCCAGAGGCTGGACAGGTCATTTGTTGGTTTAGGCATTTCTGCATGGAACAGGGAATTAGCCTAAATACTTCTAAGATTTCTTCTCATGCAGACATAATTCAATTTCGTATTTATTGAGCCCCCACTACATGGAAAATACTGGGCTAGGTATTGTTGCTGAATTTTTTCTAGGTTCTTGGTTCCACGACCAAAAAATGAATTTCAAGTGCAAGCCAGTTCAGTTAGGCCAGTAATTTATTAAGGAACTGAGAGAAAAGAAATGGGAGAAAATAACATATTATGGGTCCCCAGTAGAGAGAGGAAAAGGGCTGAAAAGAGGTTAAAAAGGGCTGATTTATAGACTACAAGTCTCCAGGTTTACTTGCATGCTTATCCAGGCAGGGAGAGAAAAAGGTAACAACAGGGCCAGAACAGGGATAGGAAAAAAGGAAAAAGGGCCGATTTAACTTCCACTAAATTATTCTGCCCTTTTACTAATGATGGGGGAGGAGTCCCAGCAGTTTGCCGTTTTGATTGGTTACCCTACCTATCAATCCCCTGGGAGGGCCCAATGATAAGGCTCCTTGAGAATATATGGGACTATTTTTTGATTCTGGAGGAAATCCCGTTCTCAATGGGGAATTCTTGCGAGACGCTTCCATAAACCATCTTGTAAGGCCTTTCCCACAGAGAGTGTTACCATGGCCACCTGCTTTCATGGTCTTGGTTATTCTGCCAGTTCGCAGATTCGTTTTATCCCTAATCTAGCCTGCCTCAGGATTATAGGAGATACAACAGTGGTCTCCCCTCGGGGTTTACCATCATGTAGGGGGAGGAGAATCAATATTTAATGAATTGTTAGCCCTCTGCCAGGTTCTTTGCATGGAATATTTAATCTTCACACAACAGATCTATTTGGTAGCCACATATAACCCCATTTTCCAGAGGAGGAAACTGAAGTTTAGAGTAATTGCCTAAGGTCACTAACTAAAGTAAATTAGAACTGGGTTCAAGAGTGGGGCCCTGTGACTCCATTATATCATGCAATGAGTCTAAGAATTCACCTCACATGTGTGTAGCTTTACATTTCTTGGCTTGGCATAGGTTAAAGCACTGTCCTCTTGCCACTGTATGTTTTTTTTTTTTTTTTTTTTTTACAATAGGTCAGTGTCATTATCTTTTTTAAGATTTACTTTAGTTATTTATTTCTCCCCACCCCCTTGTTTGCACTTGCTGTGTCTGTTTGTCTTCCTTGTTTCTTTGGGAGGCACCAGGAACTGAACCCAGGACTTCCAATGTGGGAGGGAGGCGCCTAATTGCTTGAGCCACCTCTGTTCCCTGCTTTGTTATGTCTCTCATTATGGTTTTCTTCTTGTGTCTCTTGTTGTGTCAGCTTACCACGCCTGTCCATCATACCAGCTTGCTGTTTTCTTTAGGAGACACCGGAAACTGAATCAGGGAACTCCCATGTGGTAGGCAGGAGCTCAATCATCTAAGCCACATCTACTTCCCTGTCATTGTCTTTTAAGTCTGATTTATTTTCATCAGGGTCTTTTTTTTTTTAATAAAAAAAAATTATATTATTTATTCCCATACCCCCACCCCCATTGTTTACACTCGCTGTCTGCACTCTGTGCCTGTTCATTATGTGCTTGTCTTCTTTTTAGGAGGCCCTGAGAACTGAACCTGTGGCCTTCCATGTGTGAGGGCGGCACCCAATGGCTTGAGCCACCTCTGTTCCCGCTTGTTGTGCCTCTCATTATGTTTCCTCCTTGTGTCTCTTCATTGCGTCAGCTTGCTGCACCAGCCCATCACGTCAACTTGTCTTCTCTAGGAGGCACCGGGGAACTGAACCCGGGAATTCCCATGTGGTAGGCAGATGCCCAACTATTTGAGCCACATCTTCTTCCCTCATCCAGTCTTTTTTTAAATGTTTATTTATTTATTTCTGCCCCTCTCATTGTTTGCACTTGCTGTCTGCTCGTTTTCTTTTTAAAGAGGAACCGGAATCCAAACCTGGGACCTCCCATGTGGAAAGGAGATACCAATCACCAGGGCCACATCTGCTCCCTGTTTGCTGTGTCTCTCCTTGTGTTTCCTCACTGGGTCATTTTGTTGTGTCATCTTGTTGCCTCAGCTTGCTGTGCCAGTCCATCGTGTCAGCTTGCTGTCTTGCTTGTCTTCTCTAGGAGGCACTTGGAACAGAACCCGGGACCTCCCATTTGGCAGGAGGGCATCCAACAGCTCAGGCCCCATCTGCTGACCCCTCATCAGGTCTTGACACTTGAGGACTGTATTTTCTAGAGCAAATCCAAGGCCGAATTAGTTTCTCTTCCATTTTGGTTCCAAGTCCTTCCCTGAGCTCGCTTCCCTCATTTTGCCAACTTTCTGCCTACAGAAAGTATTTTCTCTTTTGGTGCTTCTACTACTTTTTCCAGCCTTCTCGTGAAGGCCACGTTGCCAAACCTTATGCTCTCTGCTGCTCTGTCACTTTAGCTAAAGCCCTCTTTGCTCTTCAGACTCTGAGCCCTGCCACCATAAAAAAAAAAAACAGGTTCCTCTGCCTCAGGAAATGTGCCTGCTAGCTGTGTTTTCCAGTGGCACATCCAGGAGTTTCTATATACATCTTCTGGTTAAAGGATTACCACTGTGTTTGTTTATTTCTTGGTGCTCTCCATTTTCTAAGTAGCATGAATTGAGTATTTATTAATTTTATAAATAGTTGAATAGCCAACCAATAATTAGAAAAGAGATAAACATCCTTTTGCTTTGGATGATTTTTTTTCTTTTTTCCCTTAGACATTAAAGAAGAGGTTAACCTACCTATTTACATTTTAGCATGAAAACAGGCAGTTCCTAGAATGGTCAGGATTCTATTTGATTTTTAATTACTTTAGTTTTTAAATTTATTTTTCTTTTTTTACAGTACCTGGGCCAGGGATTGAACCCAGGACCTCGTATGCAGGAAGCTGGCACTCAACCACTGCTCCCTTGTAATTACTTTAGAAGAAACATAAGGTTGTGAAGATGAATTTAATGGAAGCTCTTTCCCTTCTAGGATATTTCTTATAGATTAATAGAATGCTTTTCATGTCTCAAAATAAGTTATGTCCCTCTAGATTTACTTTTTTCCCCAAGCCAATGGTCCTCAAATGGAAAAAGTTTCCTCAGCTGTTGTGGTGGGAATAACATTTCTAAGCATTAACTAAAGGCCAAATACTGTGTCTCATTTAACCTCACACAACCCTATGGTAGTTTCTATTTTGTTCCCATTACACAAGCAAGGAGCCAGGTTTAGAGAGGCTGGAGAACTTCCACAAGGTCTCTTTTCAACAAAGTGACAGAACCAAAACCTTTGAACAGACTCAAAGCCCATGCTTTTAGCCACTGAGTTGGAAAATTGTCCCAACATTGGTGAGAAGAGTCAGGTGTCATTTGCTGGAGTCCATGGTGTGAAGCCTTTTATTTAGACATCTCTTAAGACATGCTTTCTACGTTCTATGGAAGAAATTTGTATATATATCTTATTGGCTCAAATTGGAATCTCCTTGAAGGCCATGCATCATTTAGCACAGTTTCTTGAATAGACCAGAACACCAAAATATATTTATTGAAGGAAAAGCAAATGAAACTCGAGGGTGATTCACACTTTTCTCCTGGAAAACAATACTATTTTGGAGAAATCTTCAAAATATTGAGGAAAAAAAAAAAGGAAAATGCAAAAGAAGTGAAAAGAAAGATAGCTTTGGAGCAATATTTTATTATTATTTATTAATGAAAAGAAGGAAAAGTAGTTGGTTTTTTATTTAATTTTTTAAAGATTTATTTTACTTGTTCCCGCCCCCCTTGCCTCTTGCGCTCGCTGTCTGCTCAGTGTCCATTCGCTGTGTGTTCTTCTGTGTCTGCTTGTCTTCTCCTCTTTAGGAGGCACTGGGAACCAATCCTGGGACCTTCTGACGTGGGAGAGAGGCGCTCAATCTCCTGAGTCACCTCAGCTCTCTGGTTTGTTGTGTCTCTCATTGTCTTTCCTCTGGGTCTACTTTTTTGTTGATCAGCTCACCACGTGGGCCAGCTGACCTTTACAAGGAGGCCATGGGAACTGAACCTGGGACCTCCCATATGGCAGATGGGAGCCCAATCACTTGAGTCACATCCACTTCCCCTTTTTTTTTAAAAAAAGAGATCTACTTCTGGCTTGGTGAGGGTGCTGGTGAAGATAGGCTGAGGTATTTAAGCTGGAGAAGGTGCATTTCACATAGAACCACATTAAATATGCAACTTGGAAGATATACACACATTAACTGTGGGGAAGAAGACTAGTCAGCTTGTCTGGAAAACGGTGTGTGTAAACCAGGATGGGGAGTAAAACTCACGGCCAGCACCTGGAGCTCCTTAGATGCTGCCAGGCTGAAGAGGCCAGCATTCTAGAACTGGAGCATCCCTGGCAGGAGATTAGAACTAACGCATTGAATGGGTTGGGGAAGATACAGGGGACAAATTCCCTAACCAGAGGTCAGATTAAGTCAAGATAAGCTAGCTCAGCAGAGAATTGACAGCCTCTGGCCATAAAGACAGTGATAGCCTCCAGGCAATCCATATTTGGCATCAGGAAGGTCTAACAAAGTCCTTCCTAGCGGAAGTCTGAGCAGGAAGACTGGGTGTGAAGAGAGGAAATAAGAGGGGTTGCTGTAACGGCAGTGGGGCTCAGTTAAGGGAAAAACTCCATTCTTAGGGAAAACAGGGAGAGCAAGCCCAGGGACTAAAAGAGCAAGAACTCAGGCACAGAAACTGGACAAAACAATATAGAGGAGTAGTGCAAAGATGAACTTGGGTCAATATCTTTTGAGTTAGATTTCTTGAAAGCTGTGGGAGCAGGTCCTGAGAGCTTAAGTGGACTGGAGTCATGAGCTGGTTAGTGTGATTTCTAGAAAAATACAGAAATAATAGCTTCATTAATAGTACAAACATAAGAATATATCTTTTTGTTTTCTTTGCTTACAAAAGTTTGGACTAAATATAGAGCAATTCTGAAAGAGGCATAAACCCTAAGCTACTAAATAGATTGGCATTTTCTTTCACTATGTTTCAATTCTGATCGAATATTACTTTACAACTCTAGGTTTATCTTTGAGGCCTACACAGATCTCCATCTTTTTCTTTTTTCTACATCACCCATGCCTTGATCACTTGAGGCTTTGGTGGCAGAGGTACAGCTTGATGCTTGGGCCTCATGCCATCAACCGTAACTACCGACTGAGTCTCATCAAGTCATGCCATTAACATAAGCCAAGCGTTATCTACCCAATGAGCCTCACAGTTCTTGTCTTCATGCAATGGCCTGTGGAGATTTTCTTCCCTTTTCCCTGCTCATATAGGTCGAACTCTACCACTAACACTATTATTTCTGGTCAGAGCTTAACCTGAGCCTCAGTCTGTCCTTATCTGTAAATCCTGCGGGGGGGTTTGAATAATGATTTAAAAGATCAGTACATCTAAAATTCTATGATCCTGACACACAATAAAAATTGCTGATAAATGCAATTCTATAGTTTCAGAATATGGGGTCCCTGAGGAAAAGGTTCTGACAAAACCATGGGCCAAAATGTGAAGTTTTTACTTTTGTTTTTAGCTACTATTCCCAAAATTTATGCGGTGGTATTACTCTCTAAACTAGGCTCACTACATTAAAAAATAAAAAGTAAGGTTTCTAAATGCTTTACAACTTTGGGACTTAAGTTAATAGAACTTATTTTGAAAGGAAGGAAGGGCCCAACGAACACCGAACAATTTATTTTCTGAAGTGTTCAACGTTATGACTCTAAAGTTAACAAACCTGTGAAGCCCCGACCATAACTCATTTTGTGATGAGCATAGCTTGCTTATTTTAGACCGGTTGGTATTATCATAATGGACGTTCCCACTGGAGGAAGAATGATTAATAGACGGTACGAAGGTTTAAGTGACAGGACTAAGAAGGGTAATCAAAGAAATGAAATGAAGGATGAGATGTATTGTGGAAAAGAAGTAACGTCAGTAATGAAGCCTTAGGGCCAGTTGGGAAGGAATGATGGAAGAAAGCGAGACAAGTCTTTAAAGAATGGTGCCTGAAATAGGGTTACGCTAACTGCCTCAAAGATTAATTTTACTTGCATACCAAAGACATGAACATATTTTGCTTTCAGAAATCCTAGGACTTCTACTTTATCAGGTTGAACCAGCCCACCAGCCGCGACTCCGTCGCCGTCCTATCCTGGGTGTGCTTTGGCAGAACGAAGCAGAAGTGAGAAAGGGCAGAATTAGGGGTATTTCAAGGACAGGAAGGAGGAAGAGAAAAGGGAGGTGTAAATAAGACAGACGGTATGAGGGGGTATGATTTATGAAAGGGAAGTGCACCACTCTTCACTATTTCACACCGGTGCCTCGATTTTGGAGGCAGGGAGAGAGAGGGCCCCGCCTCCTTGGCAGGAAGCTCCCGGGCTCTCCGGGATTCCGCCAGGACCGCAAAGGCCTGGAGCGGGTTCTCGGCGCAGAGCACGGCCCCCAAGCTTCACTCCGCAGGGAGGGCCTCCCAGTGACCAGTGTTCCTCTTCCCTCTTCCCTCCTCATCTCGCCCAGAAAGGCCGATTACATCATCCCAGCCTGAGCAGGGGGCCAAATATCCCATTTCGAACTCCTGCTTCCAGCTCGCCGACTCCCGCTCCTTAAGTACACCCAGACGCAGCTCTGAAGTCCCCTGTCACGACCACCCCACGAGCGACGGCCTCCAGCATGCGTCGCCTTTTAGCCAAGAAGCCATTCAATGACCCAGGGCGCTCCCTTTCCCCTAGTTTACAATCACGCCTACAAGGGAACACCCGGACACCCCAGCCTCTGGCTGCCAAAAACCTCAGCTCGACACCCAAGACAGAAGAGGGCCAACCTCGCCCAGTCCAGAGGGCGACCCCGGGGCGAAAAGGCGGGGTGGGGTGGGTAGGAGGGGGACGAGAGCCTACTCCCTCGTGCTGCGCCTGCGCAATCCCTAGGCAGCACCTCCCCGCGGGGCGTGCCCAAAACACCGCGCAACCTATCAGGAGGCCGCAGGGAAGGCGTCCGCGGCCTCGCCCTCTCTCGCTCCGCCCCTCCCTCGTCTCTGCGCGGTCTCAGACAGAAGCTTGGAAACCCGAGCGCGCCGCTCCCCGCCCCCGCGCGCCCCCACGCCCTCCTGCGCGCGTGCGCAGAGGCGGACCGCAGGGCCGGGGCGTGAGGAAGGGCGGGCGTACGTCCTTGCGTGCGTCTCAGGCTGCGCGCACGCTGGCGTGAGAGGGCACGGGGGAAAGGTGGCTCTGGCCGGGGCGGCTTGTCTTCCTGTGGCTATGTAGCTGAGCTTGGCGGCTCAGGGTCCTCTTTCGCTGCCATCGCCGCGTTCTGGCTCGGGGTGTCCGCTCGGGAGCGAGACTGTCCCCACGTCCGCCGCGCTCCCTCGACGGCAGAGCTTGCTCGCTCGCCCGTGGGAGCGTCCCGGCCGAGCAACCTGAGGGGGGAGGGGAGGCCATCTTGTCCCGACCGACTCCCCGGAACCGGGCGGAGCGGCTGGGAGAGGCTGAGGAGCTGCGGTCGCCGCCCTCGGAGGCACCGGACGCCGCCACCGTCGGGGCTTCCTCGACGAAGCGGTTCATAGGTCGCCCGCGCCCTCTCGAGCCCTCGTTTTTCCCACGCTTCCCCGGTCCTCTGGCCTGAGAACGCCCGAGCGAGGAGTTGGCCGTAGTGAAAGGGACCGATCCCCTGGGGCCGCCGGCGGCCAGAGCCTGAGCCGCTCCTCCCAATGGCGAAGAAGACATACGATCTGCTTTTCAAGCTGCTCCTGATCGGGGACTCGGGAGTGGGGAAGACCTGCGTCCTTTTTCGATTTTCGGATGATGCCTTCAATACCACCTTTATTTCCACCATAGGTAAGACTCGTGGGAGGATGGTGTACGGGTTCTGTAGCTGCAAACCGTTCCTTTTACTCCAGACATCTTGCTTCCCGTAATGTGCGCCTTTGTTTAGGTGATCCCGATTCTAAGCGACAGACCCAAGTTACTGTTTGAATCGGCATTGAGCTCTCTGGGGCGGGGTCGGCCCGTGCTTTCCATCCGGCCTTTTACATTCAAGTCTTCCGCTCTGCTCAGTACCCGCTGTTACAAAATATGCAGCATTTTAACGACGTTCCAGAATGCTTTTTTTTTTAGGCGAATAGAGTGGTTTTTCCATATTTGTGTGAAGTTACTTAGATGGATGACATAGGTGAGGGATCTGTTTTCCTGGGTGGGATGAAACAGTCTAGTCTTTAAGTAAAGGCCTGAATTTATACTTTGGGCAGAGAGAAGACTCCATATCGTCCAAACTTAGAGTAAACTTGAAGGTTTGTGTGAAGAATAATGAAAGCAAATTAGAGGGGAAAGAGGGAGTTGCCGCCCGTTGACTAAATCCATTGATGTGTCAAACAATCGGAGGCTCTTGGTGCTTGGGGTGGGACTCTCTGGCAACAGTAGAAGCAGTGATCTAAGGAGGTATATGATCAGTTTTTGTCTTCACACCCAACGGAATGAAGTTAAGTTCTCCCGTTTTAACTTTACAGGAAAATTTAGAATTTACAGGAAAGTATATTGCCAGTCATAGCCCTAAAGACTTGTACTTTCACCTCGTGTTTCAGAATTAATGTGGAAGTAAGAGGTAAAGATTGACCTTTTTAATCGGTTTCCCGTTTAAGAAAAGGAAAGGCTCTAGGAAAGTACCATCTGACTCTAGTTGGAAGATTGAGTGACGTTAACAGTAATTGGGCTGAATGAGTTGTATGTGGAGCCCATTCTTTTTCACACACAATACATTCCTTAAGGGACACATGGGTGCCTCTGTCTCCCTCATTCAGTACTGGGGCAGTGCAATGAAACCCATTTTTAAGGCCAACTGGTTTTATATTGAGACTATTTTAAAAAGCAACTGCAGTCATCTGGAACTCTGAGAATTGTCAAAATTAAACTTATTTCGAACAATATATAGCATCACTGAAATCATTGATTTGGATTTCTTATGACAAATATTTATCAGCCACTTAATTCATTTTCAGCAAGTCCTATTATACTGAAATTAAACAGGGCAAATGATTTTAAATAGATTTTGGTTTTACTCACCTTTTTTTGGGGGGGGGGGCGGGAATTATCCTCATCATCATATCCAGAGTATCATACTCTTCTCTCAATCTGCCAGATTTCGTGAAACGTAGAACTTGTTCTCTGCCTTGTGGGTTGGCACTTCCTTGCAATAAGTTTGCTGTAAATATTCCGGTTATAGCTGTAGCTGGATAGGGCAGGTGGTTAGACCGGCCAGCCAGTATTTATTGGCGCCTAATGCTAGGCCCTATTGTAGGCTTTGAGGATATAAGTGGCAAACACAATGGATCCCTTGAGGGCAATCACAATAGAGTATGCAAATGTTGGGATAAGTTTAGGGAGGAAAGGTGACTAGCCTCAGACTTGCAGAGTTCAAAAGTGGACAGGTTTGCTTGGGGAAGACTGGGGTCTAAGATGAAGCCTTGAAGGACTAATAGGAATTTGTCCCAGAGGGGTGGGATAAGGCCTTTCTTGAAAAGTATTAAACAAGCCTGAAGTAAGATCAGGGATTTAATTCGAGTGGTCAGCTTTGAACCGTTGCTGTCGAGAAGAGGGGGTGTGACGAACAGGATGCCAAGAGCTAATTCCATCTACTCTCATCTTTTTGTAATGGAGTTACACCCACAGCTGAAACCCAATTCTCTACAGTAACGGCATAATCTTTCCGTGTGGTGCTTTTACTTGGGAAATGTGTGGTGATTTGGGATCAGGCCTCCTGGGTTGGAATCCTGGTTCCACAGGTTACTAACTGGGGCTTGGGGCAGGTTAACCTCCTCCTCAGTTTCTTCTTTAAATTGTGTTAATAATAGTACTTACCATATAGAGTGGTTGGAGGATTTTATGGGTCAGTGAGAGTAAAGCACTTCATCTGGTGCCAGGCATACGTAGGAGTGCAGTGGCTAGATGGAGAATATAAGTCCCTTCTGCTGCCGAAGGTGGCACAACAAGATCCTTTATGCATTGGAATGCCTTGCACGCCGTGGTCCTGCACATGTGTTGTTGGTGCTCAGTTAAAGAATCTCACTTTAGACTTTGAAACTTTCATATTTTGACACAAAAATATGTTTGATATGTTTGCTATTCTGATAGATGTTGAACAATTTAAGCAGAGAAAGTTAAGACGTAAGTATAACATTCTGAGTACCACTGGAACACATTATTAGCTCTGTGTGTGAGTTTAGAAGTCTACTATTGTGTTAAACAAGTACTGTGCAAAAGAAATATACTGTGAGCCACATATATAATTTGCAATTGTTTACTTAGAAAAGTAAAAGGGGAATTAATTTTAATAACATTTTAGCTCAGTATATATAAAATGTTATCTTTTTACTATTGAAGCAAGATAAAAAATTATTGAGCTGTTTTACATTCTTTTTTCTTGATTTTTAAAAAAATAATTACACCTCATCTCAATTTAGATTAGCCACATATCAATTGTTCAGTAGCCACATGTGGCTAGTGGCCACCATATTGGGAAGTGCTTGTCTAAACATTTGTGACAATTACTAGACAGTTGACTAATGTGCATTTTTCATTCTATCGGTTGACTAGGGTTTTTTAAAAATTTAGAGCATTCTTAAATATAAATGCTAGTGAAGTTTGTGATTTGTCACTTGATTGTTAGAACATCCTGAGGTTTGTATGGAAGTTATTTTCTTGAGGGTGTTTAGAAGGGCCATACTGCTGGAATAAGACTGGCCCTCGCTTTCTCAGGCACAGTCATTTTAGTTGTTTTTTGCCTATTGACCTTTTTTTTTTGAGGTACCAGAGGCCTCATGTGGGAAGCCAGTGCTCAACTACGAGCCACATCAGCTCCCCTGAGTTAGTTTTCTCATTTGTTTTGCTTGTTGTTTGTTATTTTCTTTTCTTTTTTAGCAGGCAGTGGAACTGAACTTGGGACCTCCTATGTAGGAAGCAGGCATTCAACTCCTTGAGCCACATCTGCTCCTGCTATTGACTCTTTCAAGAAAGAATCTTTATAGGCTTATAGGGCTTGCTTACAGTGCTCTCACAGACTACTACATGGAAATATTTTCCCTACACTTTCAGTTTCTATGTCAGAGGTTATGTATGCTGTTTCTTATGGTCAGGTTAATTGCGAAGTTGCAAAACTAGATTACTGGTGTGTTTCACACTCAACCAATCTCAAAGTAAATCCAAGGCACTTAAATATAAGTTGTACAAGGACAGAGATGGTTAGTTTTTTGCTGATACATGATAAACACCTACAAGAGTCCTTCCATTTAATTAATGAATCAATAATGAATGAAGGTAGGCAGGCAGCCAGGTAGTACAATTAGGATCCTGTAATACAGGATTAGGGTTAATTTCCATTTTAATATTTTTAATATTTTCCTTTTTACCTAAGAGTTATATGAACTAGATTGGGATCAGACCTACTTAAGACTATTAGCTGTTTGTCTAGTAGAGTAATTTTAGGGCAAGACATGTCTTCAGAATTCAAAGATTGTTTGAAACTAGTTGGTAAAGAAAACTACTGGGTTTGGGATGATTAGATTTCAGTGGTTGATTTCCCCATGACCCTCATGGTGGAATGAGTTCAGGAAAGCATTACGCATTAGTGATATGGTAGTTACATGGGCTTGTCCCCAAAGCACACATTTTTAGTGGGCCATTTCTGTTGGATTAGTTGTCCATTAATCCTCTCTCCACATCTAGACTTCTTACTACTTCTTCCATATGGGATGTCTTCTGTGGGGGAATGGAATGTCTTCTGTTGGGGAATGGAGTCTCTGGGCTCTGCAAGAAATTAAATTGGTAAAGGCTCTTGCCCCTTGGAGAGGTACAGTGCATCTTTTTTGTTGTCTTTCTGAGTGTTGTGCTTCTGTTAGGCTTTGGAAGAGTAGATTGGCTATTCCAACTGAGCTTAGTCTATTGTATCTGAAGAGGCTGCTTTTTGGAGAAGTGAGCAGAATCTTTGTCAAATTAAATGGCTGGCCTGTGATGTGGGGATGCCAAAGTGCCTCAGAAATTTCTTATCATTTTAGGATTGATAAAATGATAAAACTTTCTATCATTTTAGGATTGATTAAACTTGACCTTGCTCTCTAAAAGTATTTCATCATAGATGGTGCCTTCCTTTTCCAGGTGGTAGCTCCTGTTAAGTGGTGTCAGTTAGGGAGGGGGATCCTCTGTATTCTTGAGTATGCCTGAGTATCACTGGTCTGTTACTTTTAGATACTGAAGATAGGTTTGTCTTCCTGTCGTGTATATCTTTCCTCCTTGGAATGTTAGACTCACAGAATGTTAGTACAGGAAAGAATCCTACAAAGAATTTGAAGAGGAAACAGACTGGTGAGGTAAAGTAACTTCCAGAAGATTATATGGCTAATTAGTGAAGAAGTTTTGACTAGAATCCAGATCCAATCCTGTTCATATCATTTTTCTCTCCCTCTTTTTTTTTTGAAAAAAAAAAATTAATGCTAGGATAACTTTTCATCAGTATTCAATTTGAAAGGTAGTTTTTTTGGGGGAGTGGGTCGGAGTGAGGAAGTAACATGTCTCAAGAGTTTTGTTCAGGCTATTTGTCCTCTGCAAACCTGGAACCTACCACTATAGATCCAATGGTGTTAGAAATACTTTTCAAGGATTACGGTGTAATGGTGTGCAGGGTGTGGCAAAGGAAATACTAATAATCCTGTTTGGTTTGTAAAAGGGAACGACTGATAAGCAGAAATACTGGCAGCCTGTTTCAACCTGTTGTAGTACAAGGTTACCCAGGCATTGATGTGGTAGCAGCTCTGATCAATAGAAGCGAAGGCTTGTTTAGTGTTGATATACAAATAAAAGACCATTATTTAGCACAGAATACAAATTGTATGAGTAGCTAAAGAGATTTGCACGTGAGAAATGCTTGTGGAGATGGTTAAGTCATAAAGGAAGAGTATGAAGAAGGTACAAGGGTGTTTAGGTTAAAGAACAAATTGTCTGAACCCATAAGACTGATAAAACTCTTGTAAATGAAATGGATTTGGTTTCTTTAAATGGTGAATAATTGGGGGTTGTCTCACTTTGCCACAGGGCTGCCAATGCAAAGTACCAGAAATGGGTTGACTTTTATAATGGGAATTTTATATAGGGTAAAAGCTTACAGTTCTGAGCCATGAAATGCCCAAATCAAGGTATGTCTTCATTAAAGATGCTTTCTTACCAGAGTCAGCTGCTGGTGATTCTGGCATATAGCCATGTGGTGAAGCAAGATGGCCAGCAGTCTCTGCCCAGGCCTCTACCTTTCCCTTCAGAATCTTCTATTTCCTAGAGCTCAGTTGTGGGCAACTAAGAGTAGGGCTTGTCTCTTTCCAGGCTTCCTCTCTCAGTTTCTTGCGGTTTCTCTGCCTTTTTGCAGCTGTAGGAGAACCTGGAGTCCTCCCTGTCCCGAGGCTGGGTTAAAATGGGAGAGCTCCCTTTTCCTTTACCTCTTCTCTTTGTCGCTGTTATAGCAGACCCACCAAAAGGATGGAGACCCAAGCTGGCTCATGCCTCACTGACATAGCCAGTCAAAAACATTCTAATCAGGTGGTCTAAAGTGAATCTAATGCAATCAAAGGATGCCACACCCACAGGAATGGATTTCAGTTATCCCTTTCACACTGAGAGGGTTAGGGGCATGGTGCTCCTGCGATCTGGAAAATATGCGTAAATTTTTTTGGCCCAGAAAGCGGATGTAGCTCAAGTGATAGGGCTTCTGCCTGCCATATGGGAGGACCTGGGTTCGATCACTGGGGCCTCCTGGTAAAAAAAGAAAAAGAGAAAGTGTGCCTGCACAGCGAGCCAGTGCCCATGTGGTGAGCCACTGTCCCTGTGGTGAGCCAAGTGCTTGCACAGGTGAGTTACACAGCAAGATGATGATGCAACAAGAGAGAGATGAAGGGGAGAGTCGAGGTGAAGTGTAGCAGAAACCAGGAACTGAGGTGGTGCAGGGGACGAGGAACCTCTCTTCATATCAGAGAACCCCAGGATTGAATCCTGGTGAATCCTAGAGGAGAAAAAACGAGAAGACAAAAAGAGAAATAGATTCAGAAGATCAAACAGCAAATGGACAGCAGAAACGGCAAGGGGAGGGGCCGGGGGGGAATTATTTGGCCGTCTCTTTGTACCAGAGAAGAAGGCTGAATTTTTTTCTTTTTCTTTATGGGGTGTTTACAGTACCTTATTGTAAGATTTGGGTTAAGAATTATGCAATACTATACATATATTTTATGCATTTTTGAGTTTCTAAATTTTTCTATCATCTCCTGGCCTTTGTGTATCATTTGAGGCTTCTGCAAAACTCCAAAAAAAGTTCCCATTAAATTTCTTCTGCTGACCTGCAGTATATTGAAACTGCAGTGGGGAAAGTCACAATGTGGAAGGGATAACTGTAGTTAAAAACATTATCTTTCTCCTTCTGAGATTCACAAAAGAATTTCAAACTGTCACAGGGTTGATCTAATAAGTTCTTTAAATCTGGCTTATTAGAAAAGGAATTTGAATAAAATTGATTAGAATAAAATTGTGATTAAGAAAACTCATTCTAAAGGGAGATATGAAATGAGAAAAAAATTTCTTTACATGTCTTTTGGGTTACAATCAAAAGTAAAGGCTTGGTGTTTATCCCTCTTTCCAGAATGAGAAATAGTGTTTTTAAGGAAAAGAGCAACCCATGATGTTTCCAGTGTGAAAAATAGAACATCCAAGGTTGTAAAACAGAAAATGGAAAAACCATTATTTTGGAGACCCAAAAAAGCACAATGTCTCAAAATCAGAACAGAGGAAATGTTGATTTGTTTCTTTCATATCAGTTGCAGTGCTTATACAGACTTTTTTAATTGAAATTTTTATTGAGATAACTGTAGATTCACATGTATGGTTCTAAGAAATAATACAGAGGGATCCCTTGTACACTTTGCCCAGTTTTTCCCGATGGTAACATTTTGTGAAACTATAGTATGATATCACAACAGGGATAGTGGCTTTGGTGCAATACACCAATCTTACTTAGACTTCAACCCAGTTTTATTTAGACTCATTTGTGTGTTCATGTGAATTCAGTTCTGTATAACCCGTGTAGGTTCATGTACCTACCATACAAGGCACTGATTAGTCAAGACACTGAACAGGTCCAAGGCCCCAAGGATCCATCATGTTGTTTTGTAACAATACATCTGTCCCCTCACCCCTGCATTCCTCCCCTCCAAACCCTGGTAACCACTACTTTGTCCTCTAAAAATTTTGTCATTTCACAAATGGTATTTAAATGGAACCATACAGTATGTAAACTTTTGGAATTGGCTTTTTTCCCTACTCAGCATAATTCCCTGGAGAGTCATCCAAGTTGTGTGTATCAAGACCTTTTTTTTTTTTTAAGATTTATTTTTGTTTATTTCTCCCCCTTCCCCTTGTCTACTCTTTGTGTCCATTGGCTGTGTGTTCTTCTGTGTACACTTGCACCCTTGGTGGCACCGGGAAACTGCGTCTCTTTTGTTGCATCATCTTGCTGCGTCAGCTCTCCGTGTGTGCAGCGCCACTCCTGGGTGGGCTGCACTTTTTTCACATGGGGTGACTTTCCTTGCAGGGCACACTCCTTGTGCATGGGGCACCCCCACACGGGGGCACCCTGAATGGCACAGCACTCCTTGCACGTGGCAGCTCTGCGCATGACCACACAGGTCAGGAGGTCCTGGGCCTCGAACCCTGGGCCCTTCCATATGTTAGGTGGTCGCTCTACCTGTTGAGCCACGTCTGCTTCTCTCGAGTCTTTTTTATTGCTGAGTAGTATTCAGTGCTATGTCTTTATATCACAGTATGTCTTTATATCACAGTTTGCTTACCCATTTACCCATTGAAGGACATGTTAGCTGATTTGGGTTTTTGGCTATTACAAATAATCTGCTGTGAACATTTGTGTACAAGTTATTATTACTCCTCTGGCATAAATGTCCACAAATACAATTCCTGGGTCAGGGTCACATGGTAATTGTATGTTTTTTGTTGTTGTCACTATTTGTATTTGAGTTCTTCTGGTAGGTATGTAGTGATTATCTCATTGTGTTTTTTTTTTTTTTTTTCAATGTAAGCATTCTGCTACTGCTTTCTTTTTTTTAAGGTTTTTTTTTTTTTACTGTTTATTTATTGATGTATTTTTCTCCCTTTGCCCCCCACCCCAGTTGTCTGTTCTCTGTGTCTATTTGCTGTGTCTTCTTTGTCTGCTTCTGTTGTTGTCAGCAGCACGGGAATCTGTGTTTCTTTTTGCAGCAGCATCTTGTGTCATTTCTCCGTGTGGGCAGCGCCATTCTTAGGCAGGCTGTACTTTCTCTGGCGCTGGGCGGCTCTCCTTACAGGGCCTACTCCTTGTGCGTGGGGCTCCTCTACGCGGGAGACACCCCTGCGTGGCAGGGCACTCCTTGCGCGCATCAGCGTTGCGTGGGCCAGCTCCACACGGGTCAAGGAGGCCCGGGGTTTGAACCGCGGACCTCCCATGTGCTAGATGGATGCCCTAACCACTGGGCCAAGTCGGTGGCCTCATTGTGGTTTTAGTTTGCATTTCCCTGAACGCCAGTGCTGTTGAAAAATGTCTTCAGGTGCTCTTGTTCTCTCTATATCCTCTTTGATGGAGTGGCTGGGGTTTTTGTTTTTGTTTTCCCCCATTTTCTAATTGGATTGTTTGGTTTTTACTGTTGAGTTTTTTTTTTGTTTTTTTTTAAGATTTATTTTATTTACTCCCTTCCCCCCCATTGTTTGCAGTCACTGTCTGCTCTCTGTGTCCATTTGCTAGGTGCTCTGTGTCTGCTCTACGTCTCTTTAGGAGGCACTGAGAGCAGAGCCTGGGACCTCCCATGTGGAAGAGAGGCACTCAGTCACCTGAGCCACCTCACCTCCCTGGTTTGTTGTGCTCTCATTGTTTTTTCCTCTTTGTGTCTCTTTTGTTGTTTCATCTTGTTGCTTCAGCTCATTGCCCACCCTGCCAGCTTGCCTTCTCCAGTAGGCAGCAGGACCTTCCATTTCATAAGTGGAAGTCCTTTCGCTTGAGCCACTTTCGCTTCCCTGCTTTTGAGTTTTGAGAGTTCCTTATACATTCTAGGTACTAGTCCTTCTTTTGGATATATAGTTTGCAAATATTTTTCTCTTGGTCTGTAGCTTGCCTTTCATTCTCTTTCCCTGTGCTTTCACAGAGCATGTGTTTTTGATGAAGTCCATTTTATCAGATTTCCTTTTTATGGATCATGCTTTTAGTGTTTAAGAGCTCTTTGTCTAGTCCTAGATCCTAAAGTTTTCCCCTGTGTTTTTTCATAAAAGTTTTATGGATTTTTGTTTTACAAATGAACCTATGATCTTTTTTTGTATAAGATATGAGCTTGAGGTTTAGGTCTAGGTTTCTTTTCTTTTTTGCTTATGGATATCCAGTTGCTCCAGCACAATATGCTGAAGCGTAGGTTTTTAATTTCATAAGTCAGAAGATATAGATGTTCAGAAAGTTTCAGAGAATCTCTGTGACTCTAAAGGAGTAAAATTTGACTTAGTGATTCACTGTTACAGTTTACACTGTGCTTTCTGAAATTAATTTTTAATTTTATCCATGATACATATACATTTAAAATAAAATACTGCTAAAAGTTTTATGATTTAAAAAATCTCGTCTCTTTCTACCTCCAGTCTTGCTCTCCAGAGGCCTCCACTAATTCTTCTATTATATACATCTGTATTTTTAAATGATACGCTTATATAACTGCCTTGAATCATTAAATTTCTCTTAGATAAGAAATTTGTCCTTTTATAATCCCAACCCACAATGTATCCCAGTTTTCTGTTGAATTGATATCCAGTGATTACATTATGTACACATGTAAATATGTCCCATTGAGCCATAGTCTACTTTGACTATATTTCTTTTCTGCAAAGTTAAAAATTCCCTTTCCTTTATTTGATTAGGTTTTTTTTTACCCGTTGTTAAGTCTTCCTGCATCTTCCAGTAGTACCTCAAAGTGAGTTTCAAAACAGGTAAACCATCAAGAGTTCATCTTTTGTGTGTGTTCGTCCCTCCCCCCGCACTGGGGAAAAAACCCTGCTAGATCTTTTCTCCTTCCTGCTTCCATAATGGACTGGTTGTTAACAAGGCTAGTTGCAGTTATTCCCTTGGGAATTCCCTCTCTCATGTGTGACCCTCTGCTTTTTGCTATGTCTTCTTGGTTGATTTACTGCCTTGTATCATCATCTAGTAGCTTCTGGTGAAAAGAGTGCTTAGCAAAGTAAATTTTTTGAGACTTGGAATGTTTAACGATGTTTTAATTTTCTTTCCTTATGTTCAGTGTTTGATGGGGCATAGAAGTGTAGGTTGAAAAACGGGTTTCTCTTGGGATTTTTAAGGCGTTGTTCCATTGTCTTCTAGCTTTTGATGTCGCTAACAAGTCTGATACTCTTCTGATTCTTGTCTAGTTTGTAAGATTTTAGGCTTTCAAAAAAATCTTTTTTCTTTTTTATAAATCCGTTGTTCTGGGTACTTGGTGGACTTTTTCAGGTCCTTCAATTCTTGAAAGTTTTCTTGGCTTTTTTCCTCCTATTTTTAATTTCTAGAAATTTTTCTTGCTCTCTATTCCTTTTTTAAAAATACTTAAAGCATCCTATTTTTGTTTCATGAATACATTATCTTCTCTTCTTAGAGATTAGCTTCTTTGTTGTTTTCTTCTATTTCCTTTCTTTTTCCATCAAATTATTTTTCCAACTATTTTGAATTATATTTTACTTTAGAGACCTTCCTCAGATGACTGGCAATTTCAGTCTGTACATTCATAATTAAGAATGTGTCATTAGAAAAATATTTGCAAGCTCTGTAAGCATGCGTGAAGCTTTTAAGTGGTGGGGTCTGCTACAGGGTGATGGAACAGTGAACACTTTTTTTTTTTTTTACTGGGGAAGCACCCAGACAAGATCTGTAGGTATTGTTTCTGGAGTTCATTTGGTTTTTCCAGAGAAATACTATCACGTATCCTCCCTGGGAGGGGTATGTCTGGCTGCTTTTGGTTTTGAAACTGAATATCTTAAAGGGACTTTTGTGGGTGGGTGGAGGTTAGTTTTAGTTTTAATTTTTATAAGTATTTTTTAATCTCCCTAGTTTTAGTCTGAGTTCTAACCCCCACATTCTGTTGAGCCATATGTTCTCGCCTTCAGGGTGTATCTGTTTCAGGCTTTCTGGAGATAAACCTTTTGACTCCTGCTTGGCCTAGAGTGGTAATACCTGCTGTATGAGATGGAGATAGGGTCTTGAAGGTGTACTTACGTAGGCTTCTAATCATGCCCTCAATTTCTGCCTGGACCTGGTACCTCATATTGCTAATAAGCCTTTTCATGGTTCTGAATTGACTTGCTTTTCATTGGTATATTCTTCAGCAGGCCCTGAGATTATAAGTTTCTTTGCCTTTGTATATTGTGGTTAGAGTTACATTGAATGAAGGTGGAATTTTTTTATTTTTCCTTATTGCTTTGGTGTGACTTTGGAGAAGAGAGGGCAGGAAAGTCTCCACTATCTTAACTGGAATTTGAAGTAACTTTTGACTCCAAATGAATTTTTACCCCAACCACTTTATAACTCCTAACATCCAATAGAGTTAGGAATGAATGAGATTTTGCTACTGATTTTGTAAATATTCATCCTCAAAATACTGAGATTTTTGTTATTTAGAATAGTTAGATGAATGTGGTAGGGAATTAAAGTACTTCTGCTGTCATTTAGAATAGTGGCATTTAAAAGAGGCAACTTTAATTTATAATTCTTGTTTGATATACTTGAGAAAAGGAGTTTCTGCTTTTTGAACAAAGAATGATTATAGTCTTAAATTTCAGTCTTACACTCTTGCGTATACTATTTTATAGGATACTGAACAAGTGAGTCAGCAAATTCACAGTCTGTCAGAGGATTGAAGTGGATCATTACAGTACTTGGCATTGAATAATAAGTTATCTAATTCGTTTTTTGCTGGTTTGAAATTTAGTAAACATTTGTGCTTACAACATGTGAATATTGAGTTATTCAAAGTCTATATACTCTTTTTTTTTTAAGATTTACTTATTTATTTCCCACCCCCCACCCCCAACTGCTCTCTCTGTCCATTTGCTGTGTATTTTTCTATGTCTGCTTGTATTCTCATCAGGCGGCACTGGGCATCTGTGTCTCTTTTTGTTGTGTCATCTTCCTGAGGGTTAGAAAGAAAGCTGCACCTATAAGCAAACAAAAGCTAACCTGATTGTGGAGGAGAAAAGAATTTTATTAAAGATCTTGCAAGAACAGGTGCTTGACCTGGATAAAGTGGCCGGGGGGCCAAACAGCAAGAAACAGTGATATTTATAACCTAAACCTAACACGCAGTTCCCTCCCCTGTTCCCCACTGATTGGGTACTTCAGGGGTTACAGCCTATTGGAGAGATCTAACGGACTTAGAGGGTTCCCACTCTGGTTCCGCACTCCAGCGTTCCCTACACTCCCGCAGCTGGGTGGGCTCAGCACTGCTTTCACCCCTGGCGCACTTTCCAAATTTGGCGCTGCTTTCACTACTGGCTCCGCCCCCAGCACTCACCATTGGCTCTCCCTGCTCTGGCCCCACCCCCAGCCCTCACCATTGGCCCTCATTTCGGTGCCACTTTTCAAATTCTTGGTGCACCAAAACCCCTGGAACCCCTACCCTCCCTCTTCGAACAGTGGAGCCGGCTCCAGCGTCTCTTTTTGAAAATTAAACTTAACCCTTACGCACACTGTGTCACCTCTCCGTGTGTATGGCACCACTCCTGGGCCGGCTGCAGTTTCATGTAGGGCAGCTCTTCATTGTGCAAGGGTCACTTCTTATATGGAGGGCACTTTTAGACGGGGGCATCCCTCTGTGGGCCGGCACTCCTTGCACGCAGCAGTGCTGCACGTGGGCCAGCTCACCACATGAGCCAGGAGACCCTGGGTATCGAACTTTTGGACCTCTTGTATGGTAGGTGGATGCTCTTTCTGTAGAGCCACATCCACTTCTTAGTGTTACAAAAAATAATGCTTTTGCCTTCCATAAATTAGATAATAACGGGTGAGTGTGATTTTTTAAAATTGAGTAGTGTCTTTTTGCATATTTTGGTATAGATGGATATACTTAACATATAAATGGGCAAAAATGCTGTGCAGAGTAAATAGAATATCAAAATTATTGTTCAAACATTAACTCTTTACCTAGAGGAATAAGGTTTTAAGATTTTTCTCTTTTGAAAATTTTCAAACCCACAGAAAAGTTAAGATAATTTTACAGTGATCCTCTTTATTCAATTTACCAACTGTCAACATTTGGCTACATTTGCTTTTTTTTTTCCTTTTTTAATTCATCTGTAATTTTCTTTTTTCATAGTATCTTTATTTGGTTTTATTTATTTCTTCTCTTTATTTATTTTTTAAATGTTATATTCAAAAAATATAAGAGGTTCCCATATACCTGCCACCCCCCTGACTACATTTGCTTTTATCTCTCAAGATAGTTTGAGTATGTTGTGCTATTGGATTTAAAACAGGATTTGTAAATAAAAGTTAATAAGGGAATAGTCTACATAAAAATAAATAAATACAGTGTATATTCACTAATTGGAAAATTAAAGCCACAAACAAACTTGCCTTTTCTTAGCATCTTATCGACTTTGATTTTTAACCCCAGAAGGAGCAAACTTATGCTATTGTGCAGGAAATGTGTCCAGCCAATGGGAATGACACCAGATAGTTAGATATCCAGGGATGAGACTAGAAAACTAAATGAAGATTAAAGATTGTATTACTATACCATGCAGTTTTAGATTTGTGAATTTACGATTATGATTAATGAGAAGAAATAGTCTTTATAAAGGGAAGAAAGTTAGATCCTTAGAGATTTAATAGTTTCCTAAGAAACTTAAGTATAGAACAACAAAAAAAATTTAAAAACACGATAAAAAATCCTACAAGACTTAAGTGTAGAGAATTAAAAATGACTGCGTTTTGGTACTTTAAATATAATCAGAGTTTAAGTGGAATAATTATCTCCTACAAGCCTCTGGATTAGTGATCTATTATATTTGAAAGGGTTCATTTTTAAAAACTGGGAGATGCATCAATGGAAAGGCGAAGCCTGAGAGTGAATTTAGTCCAAACAGAATTATGAGTCCCTGGGTAAGGTAAATTTAAGATTTATTCATTGGGAAGTGGATGTGGCTCAACAGATAGAGCATCTGCCTACCATATAGGAGGTCCACGCGTTCGATACTGAGGGCCTCCTAGCTCAAGTGGTGAGCTGGCCTACATATAGTGCTGCTGTGTGCAAGGACTGCTGGCCCATGTAGGGATGCCCCTGCATAAGGGTGCCCCCACACACACACGCGAAAGAAGTGGCCCCTGCACAAGGAGAGCCATCTTACGTGAAACCACAGCCCATCGGGGAGTGGTGCCACACAGAGAGCTGACGCAGCAAGATGGCGCAACAAAAAGGGACAGAGCCCCAGTACCGTCTGATGAGAGTACAAGCAGACACAGAAGAACACACAGAGAATGGACACAGGACACAGCAGAGAACCAGGCGGGGAGTGGGGGGTAGAAGTAAATAAATCTTTAAAAAAAAAAAGATTTACTTACCAACTCTCAAGAAATAGAATTATTGGAGAGTTATGCTTTGAAATGTGAGCAAGCAAGTTTTGGTGGTATATAAAAGGTTTTTTCCATATTGAATGATACTTTTAAAGAAGTAATCTCTTTGTATGAAGTGAATTCAGAAAGGGTCACACAAGACATGTGAATTTGGAGCCATAAATTGCATAGTAGTGAAATTGTCTTATATCTAACGTTAAGATGGACTTTGGGAAGGTAGCCATGCTCGCTCTTTCATTCATTCATTTATTTCTCCCCCCTCCCTCCATTGTCTGTTCTCTCTGTCCATTTGCTTTGTGTTCTTCTGTGTCTGCTTGTATTCTCAGTAGGCGGCTCTGGGAACCAGGTTCCCTGGGAACTTCTGGAATGAGAGAGGGAATCATTCTCTTGTACCGCCTCTGTTTCCTGGTATGCTAAGTCTCTTACTGTCTTTCCTCTGTTTCTCTTTTTGTTGCATCATCTTGCTGCATCACCTCTCCACGTTGGCTAGCACTCCTGAACATAGAGCGGCACCCCTGTGCAGACTGGCATTCCGCATGGGCCAGCTCGCTGCATGGGCCAGCTTGTCTTCACCAGGAGGCCCTGGGTATCAAACCCTGGATCTCCTATATGGTAGATGGGAGCCCATCTGCTTGAGCCACATCTGTTTCCCAGCCGTGCTCTTAATTTGCCTCCTTCAGAAGAATAGTGGGCTTTTTGGATCATAAGACAGTTTTGAGCAGTTGTTTATCTTTATACAATAAAATATTCTAATAGAATATTAAGTAGTAATATATAGGTAAGTGTAAATTAAACAACATGCGAACTGTCTTATTTTGTGGGACTATTCATGGCGAATGATTTAGTGTGTGCTTAGAGGAATAAAAATAATTTCAATATTAATCTGATAAAATCTGGTGTAACTGGGGAGGTGGCAGTGACTCAAATCAGTTGGGTTCCTGCATATGGGAGGCCCTGGGTTTGCATTCTGGGACCTCTTGTGAAGGCAGGGTTGCCTGCACACCATGGAGAACCGCCTGCCCGCAAGTGCTGCAGAGAGCTGACTCAGCAAGGTGACACAACAAAAAGGGAGATGAGTAAAAACACAGAAGAGCGTGCAGCGACTAGACACAGAGAGCAGACAGCAAGCAAGCCTCAAGGGGGAGAAGGGAAATAAAATAAAAATACAGACACACAGAAGAATGCACAGCAAATGGACACAGAGCAGACAGCAAGCAAGATGCAAGGGGGGGGGGGATAAAAAAAATCTCTGGTATAACTGATTTTTAGACTATATCATGACTTCCCTCTTTAAGTTTCCTTATGTTTCTTAAAAATTTCCCTTAAATTTTCTTCTGTAGTCTCTTAACACATGCTCTGGTAAGCTGATTTTGACCTTTTTCTGGGTTATGTTTTTTAATAGGTATTGTTGTTATAACAAGGTTCTATGTATATATGAACTCTCCTGCCTGGCATGGTCTTCCTGTTTGATGATGATTTCAAATTCTGGTGGTGATTTAATTAAGGTCAGTTTACAATTTCAGTACTTTGTTCAGAGTCAAAGTACTCTGAACAATTTCTACCCTTCTAATACTTCTCTTTAGCATCATGAAAATTGTTTCTGCTGATTGGACTATTTCTTTAAATATTTTGCCTTCTTTCCTGGTCTTCTGTTGAATTTTGGTGAACTTAGTGAGTTTAAAATTATCCAGGTGAGGAGAACCAGCAAGATGGTGGCGGAGTAAGGAGCTCCTAAAGTCAGCTCCTATTACAGGGCAGTTAGTAAACACCCAGAGCTCTCTGGAGCTAGCTGAAGCACCTGTTTGGGGGCTCCAGGAGGCCAGAAGAGCATCCCACAACATCTTTGAAGGAATGGAAGGAGGAGACGGCCCATCTGCAGAAAAGACTCGTAGAGCACTCCACGCCATGGAGGCTGGTGCCCATTCTCCACTGGAGGCACAAGCCACCTCTGGAGCTGTTCCACGGCTGGAATTGAAAGCTCCACTTCCCAAAAACTGGAGAGGAAGAGATGGTTGGGCACCAACTTCAGCTACTGATGAGTAAATTCAGAGGCCTAAAGTATAATCCTGAGAACAGCTAAAGTTTGAGCCTGTCCAAGTCAGAAAGAGGCTAGAAGCTGCCATCTTAACTCTGTTCCTGACACGAAGGGAAGGGGGGCGGACTGAAAATCCCAGTGTTGGTGGGGACCGACTTCTTTCCATCCAGGTCAGATTGCAGCTCCAGCCTAGGCCCAAGTGCCACCTCCAGCAGGCAGGAAACTGCAGGGACCTGCACCAGCCTGTCTGGGAAATTACCGGCCAAGCTGCGGAGGCCAGTAATTATCCTACTCTGGCGGCACGACCTGCCCCAGGAGCTATTCTGTGGCTGGAATTGGGAGCTCCATTTCCCAAAAACGGGAGGAAGAGATAGGTGGCCACCGATTTTGGCTACTGATTGGTAGACTCGGATGGCTAAGGTATAACCCTGTGAATAGCAGGAGTGTGAATCAGCCCAAGTTGGAAAGAGGCTGGGGGCCGCCATTTTGACTCGGCCCTCAGCTTGAGGGCAAGCCGGGCTGACTGAAAATCACAAGGATGGTAGGAACCAGTTTCTTTCACCCAGATCGGCCTGCAGCCTTACCTGAGGCTTCAGCCCTACCTCTGGCAGGGAGGAGGCTGGTGGGCCCTGCACCAGCCTATCCAGGTAACTGCAGTTAACTTTGGCTGGCACAGATAAAAAATTGGAGGTCTTCCAGGGCAACTGCGGTCATCTTGGACCCACACTGCATAGATTGCTGCCCACACATGCAGCTCCATCCCTACCACAGGCAGGGAAGAAAGGGATGTGATGCTTCTTCAGTCTCTCTGGGTAGCTACAGTCTAGGCTTGTATCACTTGGATTATTCCACACAGCTGTGACTCTGTCCCTACCCCTGGCAAAGGAGAAAGTTGGAAGAAGCTTCATTGTTCCCAGGCGCAATGAGGGCAGCTTGAACCTCCACAGGTTACAGTACCAACTACATGCTTGGCTCCTACTGCACAACCAGCAAGGGAGAAAGGGCAAGAAGCCCTAAACTAAAGAGAAAAACTGCACCCAGAATAAATACTCTAGAAAGCCAGATGTGAAGATACCAACAAAAAATTACAATCCACACCAAGAAACAGGAAGCGATGGCCCAGTTAAAGGAACAAGATAAGCCCCTCCAGATGACAGAAAGGAGTTGAGACAACTAATCATAGATGTTCAAACAAATCTCCTTAATAAATTCAATGAGATGGCTAAAGAGATTAAGGATATTAAGAAGACACTGGATGAACACAAAGAAGAATTTGAAAGCATACATAGAAAAATAACAGATCTTATGGGAATGAAAGGTGCAATAAACGAAATTTTAAAAGTATTGGAATCATATAATAGCAGATTTGAGAACTTGAAGAAATGGCCTCTGAGAGTGAACATACAAAAGAACAGATGAAGAAAAGAATGGAAAAAATTGGACAGGGTCTCAGGGAACTAAATGACAGCAAAAGGCATACTAATGTACATGTCGGGCGTCCCAGAAGGAGAAGAGAAGGGAAAAGGAGCAGAAGGAATATTTGAAGAAATAATGGTAGAAAATTTCCCACCCCTATTGAAGGACGTAGATATCCATGTCCAAGAACAACAATGTACTCCCATCAGAAAAAATCCTAATAAACCAACTCTGAGACACATACTAATCAGCATGTCAAATGCTAAAGACAAAGAAATCTGAGAACAGCAAGAGAAAAGCAATACATAACATATAAGGGATATCCAGTAAGATTAAGTGCTTGATTTCTCACCAGAAACCATGGAGGCAAGAAGACGGTGGTCTGATATATTTAAGATACTACAAGAGAAAAACTTGCAGCCAAGAATCTTACATCCAGCAAGACTGTCTTTCAAAAATGAGGGTGAGGGGAGCAGATGTAGCTCAAGTGGTTGAGTGCCGGCTTCCCATGTACGAGGTCTTGGGTTTGATCTCCAGTGCCTCCTAAAAAAAAGAAAAAAAAAAAAAAACTTAACAAAAATGACGGTGAGATTAGAATATTCACAGATAAACCAAAACTGAGAGAACTTCTAGGCAAGAGACTAGATTTTCAGGAAACACTAAAGCGTGTGCTAGAGACTGAAAAGAAAAGACAGGAGAGAGAGGCCTGGAAGAGAGTCTAGATATGAAATTATATCAATAAAAGTAACTAAAATTGTCAAAAGTGGTGAAAATAAAATATGACAGAGAAAATTCAAATGATCAGGAGTAAACTTAACCAATGATATAAAGTACTTGTATTCAGAAAACTGCAACTCAGTGTTAAAAGAAATTTTAAAAGGCCTAAATAACTGGAAGATTATCTTCCAGTTATTTAGATTGGAAGACTAAATATCATTAAGATGTCAATTCTACTCAAATTGATATATAGATTCATTGCAATCCAGATAAAAATTCTACCAGCATTAAAGAAAAAATTGAAAACATGATCATCAAATTTATTTGGAAGGGTAAGGGGTCCTGAATAGCCAGAAACATCATAAGAAGAAAAGCGAACCCTCATCTCCAGACTTTAAATCTTATTACCTAGCTATAGTGGTAAAAACAGCATGGTGCTGGCCTAAAGACAGACGCAGTAGATCAATGGAACCAAATTGATGGTTCAGAAACAGACCCTCACATGTATGGTCAAGTGATTTTTTCACTAACCTGTCAGACTCACACAGCTCGGGCAGAAAAATCCATTCAACAAATGGTTCTGAAAGAATTGAATATCCATTGCCAAAAGAAGGAAAGAGGACCCCTGTCTCACACCTTATCCAAAAATTAACTCAAAATGGATCAAAAACCTAAAAGTAAAAACCGGAAACATAGAACTTCTAGAAGAAATTTTAGGAAAGTATCTTCAAGACCTCATGGTAGGTGGTGGAATCTTAAAGGAGATAGGAGGACAAAGTAGACTGCTGATGTTTAATGTATATAAAAGTTTTAATTAGCTTTACTGTAAAAGTATGGAAATAGGGTGGATGGTAACACACAATGAATAACAGCTAGTTTATAAATGGGAATGTGACTGAAAAGGGTATTCTAGGTATGTAAATGCCAATTTACAGAATGCTAGCGAATAATCTAGGAACTGAATAGCACAGTAAACCAAGAGATGAATGAGAATTGTGGTTGATGGTAGAGATGCAAGAGTGTCCTTTGTGAGCTAAAGCAAATGTGTATCACTACTGCAGGGTGATGGGAATGTGGAGAAGCATGGGAAAAATACAGCTGGAGTGACCTATGGACTGTGGTTAGTAGTAACAATATAATATTCTTGTATCTATGTGAAAGATGTACTGTGTTGGTAATGAGGCAGTATGGAAAATGTGAGCCAAATATATACTATGGACATGGTAACAATCAGATGATATTATCTCTCCTGTAGCACATGTTCCACCGCAGTGTGGTATGTTGATGAAGGGGTGTTGTTTGGGAATTCTGCACATGTGCATGATTGTTTTATAATACAACTTCTGTCATAAAAAATATATTTAAAAAATAATAATAGGGTGGGTTGGGGAAAAAACCAAATGTATGATAAGGACTATGATTAGTAGTAAGATTTTGACAATATTCTTTCATAATTTGTAACAAACATCTCACGACAATGCAAGGTGTTGGTAGAGGGTTGATGTATGGGACCCTTCTATGATGTTATGCATATTTGCTTTGTAAGTTCACAACTTTTACTATATACTTAATTGTTTATGTATGTTGTATATATAGGATATAAAGATAATAGGGTTGTTTGGGGGAAAAGTACTTTGGTTAGTAGTACTATTTTAACAATGCTCTTTAAACATTAAAAAGGTTTAACAACAATACAAGTTATTATAGTGGTAGGGTGAGTTATGAGAATCCTGTATGATGTTATATATATGTTTGTTTTGTAAGTTCACAACTATTATTATACACTTATTGTTTATGTATGTTTATGTATGAATCATATACTTCAATAAATTAATTTAAAAAAATTATCCATTTGAACATGAGAGCCACTTAATGTACATTTTGGATAGAATGTACACGCATTGGACTGTATAACACAGTTAACCATGTGGTGGAAGATGTACTGTGGTTAACAGTGCAAATATGAGAATGTTCTCTCATGAACTATAATACATGTATAATACTAATACATAGTGTTAATAATAGGGGGTATATAGAAAAAATATGCCAAGTGTATTCTATGGACCATAGTTAGTGGTAATAGATTGTATTCTTTTATATTTATAATCTGTAACAAGTGTTTCACAACAATGTAAGATGCTGGTGGGCAGAAATTCTGTACATTATGCTTGATTGTTTTGTAAGGTCTCAACTTCTCTAATGAAATAAATAACCCCTTCCCCCCCAAAAAATGCTGAGATGAACATTCTTAGAGCTAAATAAATTTCCCCAGTTGAGTGAGAACTTTTTAGAGAACTGTATTCTCAAACGCAGTTTGTTTTATCATCTGCCTCTGGTGGGTTTATTTGTTGATTGATGGGAATGAGTGACGGGAAAAAGAATTGGTAAAAAATTTTTGTTACACACTTTGGAAGTTGAATATTAACCTTAAGCATAATAGCTGATATCATATCAAGAGTAATAGTACTGTATTTTTGTTAATTTGTTCTTGACTCTTCTGTAAAACACATCATCTTCTTAGCACTATTCGGTATGCTTGCTTGTGTTGCGTACATTATGTAGATTTTGAAATGCACCATGGAATGGTTCATCTCCTTGCAATTTGTCAGTTAAAGTTTTTGTTGGCCTTCCTCAACCATTGAGTAATTTGAACAGTCTGTGGTTCATTGATTTTCTTAAAAGATGGCAAAGAATGATGCATTTTTTAGGCAATGTGAAGTTTTAGTGACCTGTGAAGACAGTGATTCCAAAGCCAGCAGCATCAGCATCACCTGGAAACCAGTGTAGATTCTTGGGTTCCACTTCTGACCTATTGAATTAGAAACTCCTTGGGTAGGGCCCAACCAATTGTTTTAACAGATCCCTCTAGGTGCTTTTGGTGCAAGTTAAAGTTTGAAAACCAAGATGGTACTATTAAGTACACAATTTTTTTTTTAATTTTTTTTTTGGATTGTCTCTCTTTTTTAAAGATATATAGATCATACAAAAAGTAAACACATTATATAAATAGTTATTTGCCAAGAAAAACTTGCTGTTGGACATGTAGATTCCTTCATCAAAATTTTTAGAAATAATGCCATAATAAAGATCACTGTCTAGATTCTGCCCTGAATCTTAGAACACATCATTGAGGTGGCAGGCCTGCTCTCATCTCTATAAAATACAGTAGCTCGTGTTCAGAAGGCAGTGAGGAGGCTGCTAATGAAATAACGCTTTGGTTCTCAGAGTTTCAGTTTCTAGTCATACCAGCATTTTTCAAGTACATTTTTAAATATATTCCTCTAGTTTTTCCTTTGAAGCTTCTAGTTACTATTTCAAACTATTTCAAGATGTTCTTATTGTGCCCCTTAGTATGTCATCCCTTCTCTAATCAGATGTCACTTATTCTAGGAAGTCTTTCTAGACTACAGGGGCCTTTGGATGATGAATCTGGGTCGGGGAAAGGTATTTGAGACACAGGTTGGGAAACATGAAAAAAGGCATGGAAGTAAGGAATTACTTGGTGTTTATTTCAGTGGTCAATCTTGTGGTGCCTGGAGCATTGGTTCTAGTGTTTAGGAAACTACGATGGCAACTGTGAAGGGCTTTGAGTGATCTGGGAGTGTGTTTTACTTCACCATGTAGATAGGGGAATGAGTGGGTAGATTAGATCTCTGCCACGTGTTTCTGGTGCTGCCACCGGTTAGGTGAATTGGTGCCATTAATTTAGGGAATACATGAGGAGGAGTAGATCTCAAAGACCAGGTGTATTAGTCAGCCAAAGGGGTGCTGCTGCAAAATACCAGATATTGGTTGGTTTTTATAAAGGATATTTATTTGGGGTAGGAGCTTACAGACACCAGTCTATAAAGCGTAAGTTAATTCCCTCACCAAAGTCTATTTCCACATGTTGGTGCAAGATGGCTGCTGACATCTGCGAGGGTTCAGGCTTCCTGGGTTCCTCTGGGCTCAGCTCCTCTGTTTTCTCCACAAGGTCAGCTGTAGACTATCAGGCGAATGGCTCAGTCTCTCTCGCTGGAGCTCCAGCTTTAGCATCAAACTCCAACATCAAAATTCCAACGTTAAAAGCCCCCAACTATGTCCTTTGCCATGCCTTTTATCTGTGAGTCCCCCCCGCTCACCAAAGGGTGGGGACTCAATGCCCTACTGGCACAAGAGGTTTACGTGATTACTTAAGCAAACCTCTGAATCCAATATAATCTAATATACCCAGAGGAATAGATCAGTTTACAAGCAATCCAATATTTCTTTTTGGAATTCATCAGTAAGATCAAACTGCTACACAAGGTAATAAGTTTTTAACTTGTTGAGTTCATTTATGTACCTTTAGGCTATCTAGGTCAGTATGTTCAGAAGAATTTGTATATCCGGGCCTGGGAGGTTAGGAGTGGAATTGGGTCCAGATAGTGAAGCCATAATGGTGTATAAGACTCACAGTGTGGAGTGATAAGACCTCCCAAAACTAAGGAGTAGTACCAACACTTAAGGTATAGACAGGATAGGAATCCAACAAGGAAATTAGGAAGCAGTGACTGGAGAGTTAGGGGCAATAGTGTAGTGAAAAGAACATGGATTAATTAAAATCTCTTTTACCATTTGTGTAACTTCAGGCAAATTATTTAATCACTGTGAACCTCTTGGGGGGTTGTATGTGGCTAATGATGCCTACCTTGCAAAACCGATTGGGTTAAATGGAATAATGTAAGTGAAAATTAGTACAGGACTTGGGATCTTTATTAAGAAGACCAGAAACCTTGAAGTTATCCTTGACATCTCTTTTTCTGATATCCCACGTTAACCTATTCTTTTCTTTTTTTATCTGCCCCCCCCCCCCGCCCTTTGTGGCTTTTTGCGTGCTGTCTGCTCCCTGTGTCCATTCTCTGTGCATTCTTCTGTGTCTGTATTTATTTATTTATTTTCCCTTCTGCCCCTTGCGGCTTGCTTGCTCTTTGCTCTCTGTGTCCGTTTGCTGTGTGCTTTTCTGTGTTTTTGCTTGTCTCTCTTTTTTTTGTTGTGTTACCTTGCTGAGTCGACTCTCCACAGCTCTTGCAGGCTGGACGGCTCTCTGCACCATGCGGGTGAGCCTGCCTTCACAAGGAGGCTCCGGGACGCGAACCCAGGGCCTCCCGTATGGTAGACGGGAGCCCAACTGATTGAGCCACTGTCGCTTCCCTAACCTATTCGTTTTTTGTTTTTTTTTTTTTTTAAGATTTATTTATTTCTCTTCCCTTTCCCCCCTACCCCTCTACCCCGGTTGTTCTCTGTGTCTATTCGTTGCATCATCGTCTTTGTCTGCTTCTGTTGTTGGCGGCACGGGAATCTGTGTTTCTTTTGTTGTGTCATCTTGTTGTGTCAGCTCTCCGTGTGTGTGGCGCCATTCCTGGGCAGGCTGCACTTTCTTTCGCGCTGGGCGGCTCTCCTTATGGGGTGCACTCCTTGCAGTGTGGGGCTTCCCTATGCAGGGGACACCCCTGCGTGGCAGGGCACTCCTTGCGTGCATCAGCACTGCTCATGGGCCAGCTCCACACGGGTCAAGGAGGCCTAGGGTTTGAACTGCGGACCTCCGATGTGGTAGACGGACGCCCTAACCACTGGGCCAAGTCCGCTTCCATAACCTATTCTTTTTTTTTTTTTTTAAATTACTAAATGTCAATTTTATTCCATTCCATTTTCATGGACACTACTTAAACAATTCCACTAGAGGGCCAAGGACAATGCCAGTGTCTAGTTTCTGGGTCCAGATTGTAAAATGTCTTAAGTCAAACTTATCACAAATGATATTCAAATAAATACATTTTTGTGACCATATTGAAAATATCTATGCATTAAATAAATGTACTACAAAAAATATGCTAATTCAGTAAATGCCATAGGTAAAACAGTAGCAGTGGAGTCAGAGGAAAGTCACAGAAAAATGACCTATTGATTTTTGGACAGCGATGATCAAGAACAAAATGAACAATACCCAATGTTATATAAGCAATTTGAGAATACTGTGCTTTAGGGTAGACCTGTACCCCCAAATTCAGAGTGAGTCATATATCAGTTGTGGAATTACAGGTGTTTCCCCTTCCAAAATCCCGAGTGCTCTTTTGGTAGTATAGGTTGTTTTGCAGAGCGATGGCTATGGCGGCTCCCACAGAGTAGGCCTGGCCTTCTCTCTGAGCCTGAGCGCACTCGGGACGCCCCATCTTCTCTACTCTGTTGCAGGAAAGGGGCCTTGGGCGCCCCCTCCCAGCTCGCATGCGCACACTCCCTGTCGCGGGGCTCTAGGGCGGGAGGGTCGCCAAGCTCCAAGGGCTCCCATGGTACATTGCGAAGCTTCCGGTCCTGCCATTAGCCCATCGCTCTCACCAGGCGGGTCCGTCATGCTGGTGTCTGGCTGAAGAGGGCCAGTATTTCGGTGGTGGTCCTGCCTTAGCAACATTTTTATAAAAGGGAGAGGTAGCGGGCGCACTTCTTAGCGATGATCCGCCCACTCACTGCTGTGTGGGATGATCATAACCTATTCTTTTGATGCCACCTTTGGAATCTCCCCCACTTCTCACTATCTCCATTGCTACCAACCTGGTGCATGGCACCATCACCTTGTTTGGATTATTGTAGTACCTTCTTAACTGATCTCCTTGCTTCCTTTCTTGTCCTCTACAGTCCCTTCTTCACAAGGCATGGGCAATGATTAATTTAAAATGTAATTAATATCATGCCAATCTTCTCAGAAACTTGCAGTGACTTTCTATCTCACTTAGAAAGAGCATGTAAGGCTCTGTGATTTTTGGTGTCCTAATAACTCTTTGATCTTGTCTCTTATTTCTAATTTACTTTGTTTTGCCCACCCTTCAACAATCCATCTTCCTTGCTCTTTGAACTTGCTAAGCATACACCTGCCTCAGGAGTTTTGTATTTGTCTGTCTGCAGCCATTTTTGCTAGGTACTTGGATGACTTATCCCCTCACTTCTTCCGGATTTCTGCACAAGTATCATTTTTTATCAGTGAGGTTTACCCTGTCTGCCCTACTATAAAATAGCACACGATTATGGAAAACCCATGGATCAAATTCATATGAATGGGTAAGCAGCCCAAATAGGAAAACCATCTTGAAAAAGAAGAAAGTTGGAAGACAGACCCTCTGACTTTAAAACTTATTACAAAACCACAGTTATCATTACAGTGTGGTATTTGTGCATGGAATCGGATTGAGAGTTCAGAAAACAGCCCTCACACCCTTGGCCAGTTGATCTTTGACAAGGGTGCAGGTCCACTCAGTGGGGAAAGAATAGTCCCTTCAACAAAAGGTGTTGGGAGAACTGGATAGCAATTTGCAAAAGAATGAATGTGGATCCCTGCCTCAAACTATATATATATTAAAAAAACTTCTTTAAAGGTTTATTTCTACCCCTGCCCCATTCCCCCTGTTGTCTGCTGTGTCCATTTACTGTGTGTTCTTCTGTGTCTGCTTGTATTCTCATTAGGTAGCTCCGGGAGCCAATCCTGGGACTTTCTGGAGTGGGAGAGAGGTGATTACTCTTTTGTGCCACCTTATCTCCCTATTCTGCTACATCTTTTTATTTTCTCTCCTCTGTGTCTCTTGTGTTATCTTGCTGTGCCAGCTCTCCACGTCAGCTGGAACTCCTGTGCAGGGCAGCTCTCCTGCACTGGGCAGCATTCCCATGCAGGGCAGCACTCCTGCGTGGGGCGGCATTCCCGCATGGGCTGGCACTCCATGTGGGCCAGTTTGCTGCATGGGCCAGCTTGCCCTCACCAGGAGGCTCTGGACATCGAACCCTGGATCTCCTATATGGTAGACGGGAGCCCAATTGGTTGAGCCCCATCCGTTTCCTTATATATAAAAATTAACTCAAAATGAATCAAAGACCTAAATATAAGAAATAAAACTGTAAAGTCCTAGAAGAAAACATAGGGAAACATCTTCAGTACCTTTTGTTAGGCAGTGGTTTCTTAGACTACACCAAAAGCACAAACAACAAAAGAGAAAAAATCAATAAATGGGACTTAATCAAAATTAAAAACTTTTGTACATCAAAGGACTTTATCAATAAAGTAAAAAGACAATCTACAGAATGGGAAAGGCCATATATTTGATAAAGGTTTATATCCAGAATTTATAAAGAACTTCTATAACTCAACAAAAAGACAACCCCATTAAAAAATGGGCAAAAGACTTGAATAGACATTTCTCCGAAGTAGTATACAAATAGCCAATAAATGTATGAAAAAATGTTCCATGTCATTAGCCATCAGGGAAATACAAGTCAAAGCCACTTCACACCTACCAAAATGGCTATTTAAAAAACAGGGAAACGGACTTTGGCCCAGTGGTTAGGGCGTCCGTCTACCATATGGGAGGTCCGCGGTTCAAACCCCGGGCCTCCTTGACCCGTGTGGAGCTGACCATGCGCAGTGCTGATGCGCGCAAGGAGTGCCCTGCCACGCAGGGGTGTCCCCCGCGTGGGGGAGCCCCACGCGCAAGGAGTGCGCCCATGAGGAAAGCCGCCCAGCGTGAAAAGAAAGTACAGCCTGCCCAGGAATGGTGCCGCCCACACTTCCTGTGCCGCTGACGACAACAGAAGCGGACAAAGAAACAAGATGCAGCAAATAGACACCAAGAACAGACAACCAGGGGAGGGGGGGAAAATAAATAAATAAATAAATCGTAAAAAAAAAAAACAAACAGAAAATAACAATGCACATACATTCTTGGTAGGAATATAAAATGGTACAGCCCCTGTGGAAAATAGTTTGGTGATTTGTCAGAAAGTTAAATATAGAATTACCATATATGACCTGGCAAATACTTCTTGGTATATATCCAAAAGAATTAAAGTCAAGGACTTGAACAGATATCTGCGCACCAATGTTCTAGCAGCAGTATTTGCACTTGTCAAAGGATGGAAGCAACCTGAATGCCCATCAACAGATGATAAACAAAATGTGGTGTTTACATGCAATGTAATATTATTATATTAAACTGTAAAAGAAGAAATGAAGTTCTAGTGCAGGTGACAACATAGATGAACCTTGAAGACATACTGTAGCCTTTTTATTTTTATTTTTTAATTAATTAAATTTATTTTTTATTTTTTTAGGTAGTACTGGGGATTGAAACTAGGGTCTTGTATGTGGGAAGCAGATATGCAACCACTGAGCTACAACCAGTCCCCTGTAGCCTTTTTATACATATGAATGGCACATGATTTTTCTCTGTGGCATGTTATCACTTGTGTTTTGGAAATGTTGAGCCTTTAAAGAACCATTTGTGAATCAGCCTTACTGATAAATGAGTTTTTAAAATTTTGGTTGCATTTTAAAAAATCAGTTTAAAGTAGTAGGTATTCAGTGACTTCAAGTTCTAAAAAATGTTCAGGTTTTAAAGTCCGGCAAATTGCAATTAATGAAAAATAAAAAGTGTACTAACAGGGAAGCAGATGTGGCTCAAGTGCTAGAGCTTCCACCTTCCATATGGGAGGACCTGGGTCCAATCCCTCGGGCATCCTGGTGAAAAAGAGGAAGAGAAAGCATGCCTGCACGGCAAGCCAGTGCCTTTGTGAGTGCCCGCATGGTGAGCTAGTGCCTGCGTGAGTACTTGCACGGTGAGCCAGTGCCCCGTGCAAGTGAGTCATGCAGCAAGATGATGACGCATCAAAAGAGACACAAGAGAAGAGTCAAGGTGAAGTGCAGTAGAAACCAGGAACTGAGGTGGAGCAATTGACAGGGAGCCTCTCTCCACATCAGAGGTTCCCAGGATTGAATCCTGGTGAATCCTAGAGGAGAGAAAATGAGAAGACAACACACAACAAAAAAGGCAGGGCGGGAGGAGGGGAAAGGGGGAGGGTGATACATAAATAATTAAATCTAAAAAAAAAAAAAGTCTACTAACAGAAAAGTGCCAGTTGAAAATGTCAACGATTTCCTATTTAAAATATAAACATAAAATACAATTTGAAAGGCTACAGAAGATTCTCAAACTAAAAACTACCAGAATAGCTATTTAAAAATACAGAAAATAGGAGTACACATACATTATTGTTAGGAATATAAAATTATGCAGGCCTTGTGGAAGACATGTTGGAAATAAAAGTTTTTTCAGAAAAATGCATGGAACATGACATTAGAGAAAGATGCAGCTAATATGAGAGTACATAAATATGAATACAGATATAATTTTTAAGAAATAGTTATTTTTTAAAATAATTTGAGTAGATAAAAACCAGTCTGTTGTACTTCTGGGAAGATGGCAGACTAGAAAGACATAAGACTCTCTTCTATCCCAGAAAAATACCTAGAAGACAGGCAGAAAAGGCCTTGAAAAATTCTTCTAGGGCTTAGGACACCAGGGGAAGGCTGGAAACGACCCAGTGGAGAGAGGGGCAAGGAAAAGAATAGTGATGGCATCCTCCCCATCCTATAGACACCTTTCAATTCTCAGGCCTTGGGGCTAGCAGCTATAGACAACGGGGTCTCCAGGGATCCACCTCCCCAGGAAAGGGAAGAGAGAGGGACACAGCTTAAAGCAGCTTTGGCTTTTGACCCACATATTTGGTCTTCTATGTCCCACGAGCCCTTCCAGGCCGATAGGGCTGTGCCATTGTTTGCCTTGGGCAAGGGACTAAAGAGACCTGGCCTTTTCAGTCTCCCTCTCTACTGCAGGGCTGGTTGTTGAGGATGGAGAGGAGAATGGAATTATTTCCTTTGTGGGAAAAGGAAGAGGACTGCCAACAAAGGTTGGAGAATTGCCTCTGAGAAACTTTGAAATACTAGGCTCTCAGCCTCCAGGCAGGAACCTTCATTATACTGATCTGGTTCCTGTTGCAGCGGACATTCTGTGACCAGGATTTGAACTGAGAGGGCTGCCAGAGCATCATCTACTGGCAGACCAAGGAAGTATACCTGAGGAAATTATAAGTAAATGAGGAAATGGCCTTTAGCGCCTCCCTCCCACAAATGCTTGGAAGCAAGTCTATAACCCATTACTTGGTGCAGGGCCCAGGTTTGAGCAACCAAGAGGGACAATCCTAAAGACTCAGAACACGTTGAACCAGGAATCAAGGAGTAGCAGTAACACAGCATCCTGCCCCTAAATTCCTATGAAAGAAAGAGAAATTGAGCATCTGAGTAGATTCACCATCCTAATCAGATGCCTAGACATCAGCAACAAATTACAAGCCATACTAAGAAAATGGAAGAAATGGCCCAAGAAAAGCCCCACTTCAAAGCCCTAGAAGAGATACACGATTTGAGACTATTTAATGAGATGCACAAAATTTCCCAAAATCAAATTAATGAGTTGAAAGACAATATCCCTAAAGAGATAAACTACATAAAGAAGACACTGAGGGTAAGTGGACTTGGCCGAACGGACAGGGCGTCCGCCTACCTCATGGGAGGTCTGCTGTTCAAACCCTGGGCCTGGAGCTGGCCCATGCGCAGTGCTGATGCGCACAAGGAGTGCCGTGCCATGCAGGGGTGTCCCCTGCATAAAGGAGCCCCACACTCAAGGAGTGCGCCTCCTAAGGAGAGCCGCCCAGTGTGAAAGAAAGTGTAGCCTGCCCAAGATTGGTGCCACACACATGGAGAGCTGACACAGCAAGATGATGCAACAAAAAGAAACACAGATTCCAGGTGCCACTGATAAGGATAGAAGCAATCACAGAAGAACACACAACAAATGGACACAGAGAGCAGACAGCTTGGGGGGTGGGGCGGGGGATAAAAAAATCTTTAAAAAAAAACAAAACACTGAGCTCTAGCACAAAGAATAATTTGAAAACCTGAATAGAAAAGTAATTGAGCTCATGGAAATGAAAGAAACAATAGATGAGATCAAAGACACATTAGAGGGGAGGGACTGTGGCTCAAGTGTTTGAGTGCTGGCTTCCCACATACAAGATACTGGGTTCAATCCCCAGCTCCAGTTCTTCAAAACAAAACACATTATAGGCATACAGCAGCAAACTCAAAATGATAGAAGAAAGAATAAGTGATATAGAAGGCAGAATAGCTGAAATTGAAGAGATAAAAGAACACAGAGAAAAAAAAACAGAGAAAAACTGAGCAGGGGCTCAGGGAGTTGAATGATAACATGAAATGTATAGGAGTTCCAGGAGAAGAGAAGGGAACGGAGACAGAAAGAGTATTTGAGGAAATAATGGCTGAATATTTCCCAACTGTCATGAAAGAAATGAACTTACATGTCCAAGAAGTATGGTATACCCCAATTAGAATAAATCTGAATAGACCTACTCCAAGACACAGCTATGTGATTATACCAGATACCATTGATTGTACACTTTGGATGAATTGTATGCTTTATTGATATGTATTAACAAAATTCACTTAAAAAAAATAGAAAGCATGAGCCATCCATTTGCTGTCTATAAGAGACTCACTTTTTTCACATTGATTTGATTCTTAAAAATTTTTCCTCCCCTGCCCTGCTGTTTTTTGTTTGTTTTTGCTATCTGTGTCCATTTGCTGTGTGATCTTCTGTATCTGTTTTTCTTTTTGTCTTCACTTTTCGTTTTTCCCTTCTAGGATTCACCAGGATTCAATCCTGGGGATCTCTCATGTGAAGAGAGGTTCCCTGTCATTTGGGTCACCTCTTCCTGGTTTCTCTTATACCTCGCCTTGACCCTCCCATCTCTCTCTTGTTGCGTCATCATTTTGCTGTGTGGCACTCAGCTTACTGCACGGGCACTGTTTTTACCAGAAGGCCCCAGGGGTCAAACCCAGGTTCCTCCCATGTGGTAGATGGAAGCCCAATCACTTGAGCCACATCCACTTCCCAAGAGACTCACTTTAGACCCAGGGATACAAACAGGCTAAAAGTAAAATGTTGGAAAAAGATATACTCCATGCAAACAGTAACCAAAAAAGAGCAGGGGTAGCTTTACAAATAACAGACATAGCAGACTTTAAATGCAAGAAAGTTGTAAGAGATACATAAGGCTATTCTGTATTAATAGAAGGGACAATCCACCAGGAAGAAATAACGGTCATAAATACCTATATGCACCTAACCAGATGCCCCAAAATACATGTGGCAAACTCTGGCGAAACTGAAGGGAAAAAGAGACATCTCTACAATAATAGCCGGATACTTTAACATACCACTCAGACCATTAGATGAACAGGTGGACAGAAGATCAATAAGGAGACAGAATTTGAAAAGTATGATAAATGAGTTAGACCTAACATACATATGCAGAACATTGCATGCAAACTCAATGGGTTATACATTCTTCTCAAGTTTCATGAATCTTTCTCCAGGATAGACAGCATGTTAGGTCACAAGAAAGGTCTTAATAAGTATAAAAAGATAGAAATAATACAAAGCACCTTCTCAGATCGTGATGGAATGAAACTGGAAATAAATAATTGACGGGAAAGAGGTAAGTTCATAAATATGTAGAGGCTGAACAACACACTCGTAAATAATCTGTGGGTCAAAGAAGAAATTGCAAATGAAATCACGAGATACATTGAGACAAATGAAAACGAAAATACAACTTATCAAAACTTATGGGATACAACAAAGGCAGTCTTGAGAGGGAAATTTATAGCACTGAACACATTAAAAAAGAAGAGCTAAATCAAAGATTTAACTGAGTAGCTAGAGAAACTAGAAAAAGAATAGCACACCAGTCCCAAAGCAAGCAGAAGAAAAGAAATAATAAAGATTAGAGCAGAAATAAATGAAATTGAGAACAAAAAATAGAGAAAATCAACAAAACCAAAAGAAGATTAATAAAATTGACAAACCCTTAGCTAGACTAACAAAGAAACGAGAGAAGATACAAATAAAATCAGAAATGAAAGGGGTGAAGTTATGGTTGATCCCACAGAAATAAAAAGGACCATGAGAGGATATTACAAGAATCTGTTATGCAACAAATTAAACAACTTAGATGAAATGGACAAATTCCTAGAAATGCACAAACACCCTACACTGATTCTACAAGAAATGAAAGGACTTAACCAATAACATTGTAAAGAGATTGAATCAGTCATCAAAAATCCCCAACAAAAGAAAGTGCAGGACCAGATGGCTTCACAGGTGAATTCTAACAAGCATTTCAAGAATTAACACCAATCCTGTTTAAACTCTTCCAGAAAATTGAAGAGGAGGGAAAATTACCCAATAGATTTTATGAAGCCAACAAGTTAGATAATGACAAGGAAATAAAATTATAGACCAATCTCTCTAATGAACATAGATGCAAAAATTCTCAACAAAATACTTGCAGATAGAATCCAACAGCATATCAAAAGACTTAAGCACCATGACTGGGATTTATTCCTGGTATGCAAAGGTGGTTCAACATAAGAAAATCAATTAGTGTAATATACCACATTAACAAAGGAAAAAAAGCTACATGATCACCTCAATTGATGCAGAAAAGGCATTTGACAAAGTCCAACATCCTTTCTTGATAAAAACACTTCAGAAGACAGGAATAGAAGGAAAATTCCTCCGTATGATAAAAGGCATATATGAAAAACCCACAGCCAACATCATACTCAAAGGTGAAAGGTTCACTGCCTTCCCTCTTAAGGTCGGGAACAAAACAAGGATGCCTACCGTCACCATTGTTACTCAACATTGTGCTAGAAGTTCTAGCTATAGCAATTAGACTAGGGGAAAAAAGGCACCCAAATAGGAAAGAGGAAGTAAAACTCAATATTTGGGAATAAAATGTTCCTATATTTAGAAAACTCTGAAGTGTCTTTGGTAAAGCTCCTTGAGCTAATAAATGAGTTCAGCAAAGTGACAGGATACAAGGTCAACATGCAAAAATTGGTAGTTTCTGTACACTAGTATTGAACAAACAAATACCTAGGAACCAGTTTAACGAAAGGAGTACAGATCTATATGCAGAAAACTACAAAATGATGCTAAAAGAAATCAGTGAAGACCTTAACAAATGGAAAGACAACCTACGTTCATGGATTGGAGTTACCATGAAGATGTCATTCCCACCCAAACTGATTAATAGGTTCAATGCAACAACAGTCAAAATTCCGATAGCCTACGTTACAGAAATAGAAAAGACAATTAGACAAAAGCATTCTAAAAATGAAGAGTGACGTGGGAGGAATTTCACTGTGTGACTTTCAAATAAAGCTGCAGAGGTCAAAACAGCATGCTATTGATATAAAGATAGTGGAATAGAATTGAAAATCAGAAATAAACCCTTACCTGTACAGACATCTGCTTTTTTTCCCTTTCTTTCTTTTTTTATAGCCAGCTGGTTTTTGACAAACTTTCCCAAGCCATGTTAATGGGAAAAAGCAGTCTTTTCAACCAGTGGTGCAGGGAGAACTGGATATCCATAACTGAAATAATGAAAGAGGACTCCTGTCTCACATCCTATTGAAGAATCAACTGAAAATGGATTAAAGACTTAAATATAAAAGCCAGGACCATAAAACTACTAGAAAAATATGCAGGGAAACATCTTAAAAACCTCGTGGTAGGAAAGTAGATGTGAATCAGGTGACTGAGCTCCCACCTACCACATGGGAGGTCTGAGTTTGGTTCCCAGTCCCTCCTAGAGAAGATGCGTAAGACAGCAAGCTGACACAATAGGCTGGTACAATTGGCTGATGTGAGCTGACACAACAAGATGATGCAGTGAGATAATGCAACCAAGAGACCTAGTGAGGAAACACAGTAAGAGACACAACAAAGCAGGGAGTAGAGGTGGTTCGGGTGATTAGGTATCTCCCTCCCACATGGGAGGCCTTGGGTTCGGTTCCTGGTACCTCCTAAAAAGAGAAGACCAGCACACGACAAACAGATACAGTGAATGCAAAGAATGAGGAGTTGGGGAGAAATAAATAAATAAAATAAATCTTAAAACAGGTGGTTTCCTGGAACTTAAATGCAAAGCCCATGCAACAAAAGAAAAATTAGATAAATGGGACCTCCTCAAAATTAGATACTTCTGCATCTCAAAGTACTTTGTGAAGAGAGTGCAAAGGCAGCCTGCTCACTGAAAAAAAAAAGTGGAAATCATGTATGCTGATGCTACAACTCAACAATAAAAAGATATATGACCCAATTAAAATATGGGAAAAAGACCTGAAGAGACATTTGTCTAAAGAAGAACTAAAAATTGCTAAAAAAAACAACAACAACAAAAAACAGAAAACCAAAAAACACACACATGAAAAAACATTCAACATCACTAGCAATTAGGGAAATGCAAATCAAAGGTACAATTAATATATCATTTCACACCTATTAGAATAGCTACTATTAAAAAGACAGAACTACAAGTATTGGAGAGGCTGTGGAGAGATAGGAACGCATATTCACTGTTGGTGGGAATGTAGAATGGTACAGTTACTGTGGAGGACTGTTTGGCAGTTCTTAAAGAAGTGAATATTTGAAAACGGATGTGGCTTAAGCAGTTGGTGACCCGACTATCACATTGGAGACCCCAGGTTTGGTTCCTCATGCCTCCTAAAGATGAGCAGGATCGCAGACTGACACTGTGGACTGGCACAGTGAGATGATGCAGTGAAGCATAACCACAAGGAAACACAGTGAGGGACTCAACAAGCAGAAGTGGAGGTGGCTCAAGTGATTGAGTGCTTTCCTCCCACATGGGAGGTCCTGGGTTCAATTCCCATTGGCGCCTAAAAAGATGAACAGAGAGCAGACAGCAAGCGCAAAACAACGGGGTCGGTGTAAGAAATTAAAAAGTAAATCTTAAAAAGAAAATGGACAAGTACTGTAAACTAAATATATTTTGTAATCTCTTGGAGTTAATAACTTGAATATGGGTCACTAGAAAATAGAATGAGGTTAGAGAATGCAAAAATGAGGGTTAACTTGTGCAGAATTGATAGAGTGTGTGTATTAATATTTGGAAATGAATAGGAAAGGTAAAAGCCCAGCATGATGTTTGTAACTAGCAGTACTCTTATATGGGTATGCCAGTGGTTTAAAGGGAAAGTATAAGGTTATGTTTATTACTAAAAGGAAAGCCAAAAATATGCAACATGGGACTGTATAGTATAGTAAAACCACATGTGAAATGTGAATGTGGGTACAAGATGTCAATATCAGGCCAAAAAAAACCCACATTATGCTAGTGAAAAGTACTACATGTTGTAAGGTTCCATTTATATAAAATGTAAATATAAATTTATAAAGATGAAATCAGCAGAGGGGTTATGCAAGGCTGGGGAAGGATAGTGGGATTGAGAGGTAACTGCTAAGCAGTGTGGAGTTTTTCTTTTTGGAGTAATGAAGTGGTTCTAAAAGTTTCATCTTGATGAATGTACAACATTGTGTTTATACTAAAAGCCATTGATGATACACTTTGGATAGATTGTATGGTATGTGAATATATCTCAATAAAACTGCTTAAAAATAAATCAGTGTACAAGATATCCAAAAGAAGCGCCTATGACGGCAGGGGAAATATTAGAGAGACTACAAGAAAACATGTACCTCAATTATTTTCTTTTCTATTGTCATGAATTTCCTTTTTGGGATACCCTATTAGAACGAGGTACATTAAGTCATTAGAAAAAGATTTCAAATCACCAATTGTTTCTGAAATAGTGTTTAACCTAAAGGTGTGTTGTATTTTCATTTACAGCCATTCTTTTTATTTATGCATTTTTTAAAATTAGAGAAGTAGGTTTACAGAAAAATCATGCAACAGTGTATTTCCTGTGCCCCTCCTTATGGTTTTCCCTGTTGTTAATGCTTTGCATTATTTTGTTACAATTGAAGCAATGTTATTACAATTATACTATTTTTTTTAAGATTTATTTATTTATTTCTCCCCCCAGTTGTCTGCTCTCTGTATCCATTCATTGTGTGTGCTTCTGTGTCTGCGTCTATTCTTGTCAGCGGCACCCGGAATCTGTGTCTCTCTTTGTTGTGTCGTCTTGCTGTGTCAGCTCTCCGTGTGTGTGGCTCCACTCCTGGGCAGGCTGGACTTTCTTTCATGCTGGGTGGCTCTCCTTATGGGGCACATTCCTTGTGCATGGGGCTCCCCATCATGGGGGACACCTCTGCATGGCATTGCACTCCTTGTGCGCATCAGCACTGCGCATGGGCCAGCTCCACACGGGTCAAGGAGGCCCTGGTTTTGAACCCTGGACCTCCCATGTGGTAGGTGGACGCTCTGTTGAGCCAAGTCCACTTTCCTATACTATTTTTTTAAAAATTTATTTTATCTCTCCCTACCCCCTTGTTTGCATTTGCTGTATCTGTTCATCTTCTTTGTTTCTTTAGTATGTTCTGGGAACTGAACCTGGGACCTCTATTGTGGGAGGGAGGCACCTAATCCCTTAAGGCATCTCCATTCCCTACAATTATGCTATTAACTACAGGCCGTAATTTACATTAAGGTTCACAGCTTTGTACAGTGCTATGTTTGTTTTTTTTAATCTATGTATTTTTTACAAGGTGTTAAGACTATTGTGATAACATGGGAAAATTACAACTATGTAACTTTTGGATTATAGTTAATCAGTAATATTATAGTATTTTTGCAGCAATGGCCAGATATATCAATTCTAAATGACAACAGTAGGGAGGTAACAGAGGGTAGGGATTTTTTCCTTTTGGGATAATGAAAATATTCTTAAATTGATTGAAGTGATGACAGCACTAGTCTGATGAAAATGAAAGCCATTGACTGTACACTTTGAATGGATTGTACAAAGCATGGAACTGTTTAGAACAGGGAATCCATTGGTGGTAGATAGACTGTGGTTAATAGAATATGAGAACATTCTCATGAACTATAACATATATTACTAATCCAGAGTATTAATGATATGGTGGGTTGGGGGAAAAATACACCAAATATAAGATATGGATTATAGTTAGTAATATTGTGACTATGCTCTTTCATAGTTCGCAAAAAATGTTTCACAGCAATTCAGGGTGTTGGTGGGGTGATGTATGGGAGCGCTCTATGATGATATGTATGTTTGTTTTGTAAGGTCACAACTTTTACTACATTCTTATTGTTTATGGATGTTCATCTATGAATGATGTACTTCAATAAAGTTTTATAAATTTTATTCTAGTAACATATATACAACCTAAAATTACCCCTTATAACCACATTCAAAAACACAATTCAGTGGTGTTAATTATATTCATAATGTTTTACCATCAGTACTTTCCATTATCAAAACCTTTTTGTCACTCTAAACAGAAATTCTGTGCCAAGTTAGTGGGATTTTTTTTTTAAGTCTTTTTTTTTTAAAGGTTTTTATTTTATTTATTTCTCTCCCCTTGCCCCCTGTTGTCTGCTCTCAGTGTCCATTTGCTGTGTGTTCTTCTGTGTCCGCTTGCATTCTAGTCAAGAGGCACTGGGAAACTGTGTTGCTTTTTTTGTTGTATCATCTTGCTGCGTCAGCTCTTCATGTGTGCAGCGCCATTCCTGGGTGGGCTCTGTTTTTTTTTGTGCATGGCAGCTCTCCTTGTGGGCTGCAGTCCTTGTGTGTGGGGCTCCCCTATGCGGGGGACACCCCTGCATGGCATGGTACTCCTCACGTGCAGCAGCACTGTGCTTTGGCCAGCTCATCACACGGTTCAGGAAGCCCTGGGTACTGAACCCTGGACCTCCTATGTGGTAGGCAGATGCTCTGTCAGTTGAGTCACAACCGCTTCCCTGAAGTTAGTGTTAACTCCCCCTTCCCTACTCCTACCCCAGCCCCTGGTAACCTATATTCTAGATTCTGACTCTGAATTTGCATATTCTAATTATTTTCTATCAGTGAGATCTTAAAAATATTTGTTCTTTTGTGTCTGGCTTATTTCACTCAGCAGTAACTGAATTATAAAATGTGTGATCAGAATGATTTCTCCATATGTATTACTGTGTGTATTTCTAAATTTTGACATCTAAAGCTTGTCTTTCAGTTGGTAGAATAGTGTAGGTTTTGTTTTTGTTTTTGTTTTACAATAATGGTATTTAATATAAGCATAGCTTTTTGATATGCAGTATAAACAATGCATCATCGACAACCATTCCGTGTGTGTGTGTGTGTATATATATTTTTTTAAGATTTATTATTTATTTATTTCTCCCCCCCTTGCAGCCTGCTTGCTATCTGCTCTCTGTGTCCATTTGCTGTGCATTCTGTGTCTGTTTGTCTCCCTTTGTTGCGTCATCTTGCTGCGACCGCTCTCTACAGGTGCAGGCCATCAGGTCTCTGTGGGCGTGGGCCAGCCTGCCTTCACAAGGAGGCCCTGGGACATGAACCCAGGGCCTCTCATGTGGTAGACGGGAGCCCAGTTGATTGAGCCACAGCCAGTTCTCTCATATATATTTTTGTAACAGTTACTTTTAGCTTAGAATACTATTTTTACCATGACACTGTATTCCATCAATTTTCATTCTCATCATTGCTAAAACAAAAATTCTGTCTTCATTCTTAAATATTTTTTAACAGTTTGTAGTAGTAACATTCACAGTAATGTCAAGTGTTTGGACCTTAAACAGAACAAATTTTAAAAGCTTTTATTTTGATTCCATGAATTGGATGAAGGAAATAAAATCATTAATGGAATGAACCTAATTGATTTATTTGAAGCATCTCATGATACTAATAGACAAGTTGCTTAAATTAGCTTTTTGTGAAATTCTCCTAATAAAGCCAACAGTGGAATAATTTTTTATTTGTTTTTTTTGAGTGGACAAGGAAACTTGGAATTGAAAAAAATGAAAAGTTAATTTAAAAGTCATTTGATCTAAATAAGTCATACTCAGAATGTTATATAAAGGCATCTTTTATAGCTAGCTACATGTTTTGTATTGTCATCTTCAGGCACAATCTTTTTTTTTCTTTTTTTAAAAAAATTTTTTATTCATTTTTTAAAAAAATATTACATTCAAAAACATGAGGTCCCATTCAACCCCACCGCCCCCACCCCCCACTCCCCCTACAGCAACACTCTCTCCCGTCATCATGACACATCCATTGCACCTGGTAAGTACATCTCTGGGCATCGCTGCACCCCATAGTCAATGGTCCACATCATAGCCCACACTCTCCCACGTTCCATCCAGTGGGCCCTGGGGGGATCTACAGTGTCCTGTAGTTGTCCATGAAGCACCACCCAGGACAACTCTAAGTCCCGAAAACGCCTCCCCATCTCATCTCTTCCTCCCATTCCCCGCACCCAACAGCCACCATGGCCACCCTTCCCACACCAATGCCACATTTTCTCTGTGGACATTGGATTGGTTGTGCCCATTGCACATCTATGTCAAGTGGGGGCTTAGATTCCACATGGATACTGGATGCAATCCTCCTGCTTTCAGTTGTAGGCACTCTAGGCTCCATGGTGTGGTGGTTGACCGTCTTCAACTCCATGTTAGCTGAGTGGGGTAAGTCCAATAAATCAGACTGTAGGAGCTGAAGTCTGTTGAGGCTCAGGGCCTGGCTATCATATTGTCCAGAGATTCAAATCCCCTAAATATATCTTAAACCCCAACACCAACTACAATTCCAGTAAAGTATGAAAGTCTTGTGAAAAGAGATCCCATCTGAGTCCAGTTCCATCACGCAGAAACACCAGCTCCAAAGAAGGGCCATTTGACATGGCAGTGAACCCCGTCTGCCATGACCATAGAACCTGTGGGTCTCTTTATCCCTCAAAAGAACCAGTACCTGGGGTTGTATCTACTTTATCTGTCTCTGAGACTCTGCTCAGGTGTGCATAAGGGCAATCCTTCTGACAACCTTCAGACTCTTTTTTAGAGACTCGTAGCCATATAAACTCATTTCTCCTTTCCATTTCCCCCTTACATTAGGTCAAACAACATTTTAAAGTCATGTTATTATATGTAGACAGGGATATTCTGCTGATCCGCATTGAACCTTTAATTCAAGGTCATTTTCTAGTTGCATCTTCAGCTGGCATTTGGTAGTGGTCCCTCGGTGCCAGGGAGGCTCATCCCCGGGTGTCATGTCCCACGCTGGGGGGAATGCACTGCATCTACATGCTGAGTTTGGCTTCGAGACTGGCCACATTTTAGTAACATGAAGGCTGTCAGGAGGAAACTCCCAAGCACAATGCTGCTCTAGGCCTTGTTCTTATTGCAGGCGTATAGGCTCACAAGCCATAGCCATTAGTATCAGGAGCCCACTGTTGGACCCTCATTCCTTCCTGGTTCTTACCGTTGCACCCGGGGGACTGCAGCTGCTCCCCTAGGGACCACGATAGAGCACCCCCGGCCAGGAACCCAGTACCCCCCCAGCTGTTGTTTTTAATTGTTTCCACCATGAGTATATCTAAACATTACCATGCACCCTGGACATATGCTCTGTATAACTCCCTGTCAACCATATATAGCCTGTTAATAACATCCCATACCAGTATTCCTCCGCCGTCATTGTTGAACCACGCTGTGATCCAAAACTTCCTGTAAAGTGAATCCCAATATAATGTCAGGTTCCCTTACTAGTAAAATGGAATATAGCGATGAGTTTAAAGGTTAGATCTAGAGTACATTTTGATTTGGAAAAATTTCTACATCCTGTCTTTTTCTTTTCTTTTTTCCTGAATATTGAGCTTCTCTTCACAAGAGTCTTAGATCACAGTAATTCATATATACAATATACAGTACTCCCACACATCCACCATAAAACCTTTTCCCTTCCACAGCGATAATCTTTTAACTTATTCATATCATATTTACTGAAACTGATGTACAGACTCCTAAACAATAGCTTTCAAACAAGGTGACATCTGTGCTTACAATGTGGTCCATACTTTAGGATATACAGTTTTCTAAATTTTTTAGTTATCCTATGTTTTACATTATGGTTTCCATTATTAGTCTGTCGTCCCCTGTATGTTTTTGGTGTAATATTACATGTTTTATATTCATCCTCGTGTACTCTCTTGAAACTCCTCTCTTGCCCCCCACATTTACCTTGGTTCCATCCATTCAATATCCATTTTCCCCTCCCCTTGGGGCCCACAGCGACAGCCAATCTCCATTTCCCAAGGAGCCACGTCCAGAGATACTTGCAACAGTGTTTAGGGCCTGACTTGCTCAACTGCCCTAATGCCCTGGGAGCTACCCTTTCTCTTGAGAGATACAGTTCTCTCTATTTGATGGCATTAGTCCTCCCCAGGATGTGGGACCACCCCAACTCTCACTTCTTGGGTCTCTACCCAATGGTACAACCCACCCTGGCAAAATGAGCATTCAGACATTCCCCAGGAGTCCGTCCCGCATCAGGCCATCCCTTCTGAGCATCCTAAACAGGTAACCCTCCTAATTATATTTTGATACGATTTTCTCGGCATTTTACTCTCAACCAACACCTGACACTCTCCTATGTTCGTACGTTGCCCCTCCCTCCCCCCAATTTTGTGGGCAATATTACCCATCCGCCCATCCCCAACCTCCCTCAGACCCGCAAAGCCCCACCCAAAGGCAACCCCTTGCCCCCATTTTATCTCTTCTTTGTGCTCATACTTACCGCCAGCTCATCATAGATTCCATCCCTGCAGACGTCGGCTCACATCCTTCCTCCACCCCCCGATTTCCTGTAAGCCTATCTTCCAGTCTCTAGCTCTCTGAGGCAGCTTGCTTATTTCATATCATTGAGGTCATGTAGTATTTGTCCTTCAATGCCTGGGTTGCTTCATTCAACATAAGGTTCTCAAGATTCATCCATGTTATCACGTGTGCTTGTAGTGTATTTGTTCTTTCAGCCGAATAGTATTCCATTGTGTGTATATACCACATTTTATTGATCCACTCGTCTGTTGATGGGCATTTGCATTGATTCCAACTTTTGGCGATAGTGAACAATGCTGCTATGAACATTGGTGTACATATATCGGTTTGTGTTTCAGGCACAATCTTAGAGTAATTCCTACCTTTTGAATGAAACTCTGATTCTTCATGTCATTGTTATCACTATGGCTCCCATAGTGGATGGTAAATATCAACAAACTTTTGTGTAAAAGTAAATGTCCATCACCAGCTTTCTTGAGAAATGTAAATTCAGTGCTTAATTTTTCATTAAACAAGCACTCCTTGAGTGCATTGATGTCTGAAGGGCTTATTGCAAAATGTATGAATAGATGATATATACCATATAATACACGATAAAACCACTGTAACAAAAGCATTTATAGTATTTCTGTATACTCTATAAAGGACCACTCATACATATTTCTCATATACATACAATTTTCCTTGTTCCCCACCAGTCCCACTGATTGGTGGCCTGATGGCTTCCTTTTTTTTTTTAGTCTTATTTACTCCCCACCTTCCCCATTGTTTGTGCTCACCGTCTGCTTTCTGTTCATTGTGAGCTCTCTGTGCTGCTCTTCATTTTAAGAGGCATTGGGAATTGAACCCGGGATCTCCCATATGGAAGGGAGGTGCACAATTTCTTAAGCAACCTCTGCTCCCAGCTTGTGTCTCTCATTGTATTTCCTCCTTGTGTGTCCTTGTTGCATCAGCTCGCCGTGCCAGCCTGTTGTCTTGCTCGTCGTCTTTAGAAATTAAACTGGGGACCTCCCATGTGGTAGGTGGGCACCCAACTGCTTGAGCCATGTACGCTTCCCTTTGATGGTTTCTTGCATCCTGTAGGCTGAGGCATTGTCCACACTGCATACTTAGTTGGTAGGGGCAGCAGCCCTCAAACATTCTCTCAGCATTACTCAAGATCAGAAGGAGTTAGCTGCCTCTTATACTTTTTTTTTTTAAGATTTATTTACTACCCACCCCTTCCCTGCATTGTCTGCTCTCTGTGTCCATTCGCTTTGTGTTCTTCTGTGTCTGCTTATATTCTCATTAGGTAGATCCAAGAATCAATCCTGGGACCTTCTGGGGTGGGAGACAGGCGATTACTCTCTTGCACCACCTCTGCTTCCTGTTATGCTATGTCGTCTTATTTTCTCTCCTCTGTATCTCTTGTTGCATCATCTTGCTGCGCCAGTTGTGCATGTCAGCTGGCACTCTGTGCGGGGCAGCTTTCCTGTGCTGAGTGGCATTTATGTGCAGGGTGGCACTCCTGCATGGGACAACATTCCTGCATGGGCTGGTACTCCGCGTGGGCCAGCTCATGCGTGGGACAGTTCGCCCTCACCAGGAGGCCCTGGGCATTGAACCCTGGACCTTCTATATAGTAGACAGGAGCCCAGTTGGTTGAGCCACATCTGTTTCCCCTCTTGTTATACTTGATGCCCTTTTTGCTGTCTTGAAAAGAAAATGCCAATTACTTTGCATTTGGAAAAGGTTGGGAAAAGAGAGCCTGAGACCTCCTATGTGGAAGAGAGCGCTCAATCACCTGAGCCACCTCAGCTCCCTGGTTTGTTGTGTCTCTCATTGTATTTTTCATTGTGTGCGTTTGTTGTGTCATCTTGTTGTGGCAGCTTGTTGCACCTGCCTGCCCCACCAGCTTGCCTTCTCCAGGAGACACTGGGAGCTGAACCCAGGACCTCCCATGTGGTAGGCAGAAGCCCAGTCGCTTGAGCCATATCCTCTTCCCCAAAGATGGTTTTTTTTGGTTTTGTTTTGTTTTTTAAAGATTTATTTATTTTCCCCCTTCCCCTCCTCACTCCCTGCTGTTTTTGCTGTGTGTGTTGCCTTCTCTTCTCATTTTCTTTTCTCTAGGATTCAATCCTGGGGACCTCTGATGTGAAGAGAGGTTCCCTGTCAATTGTGCCACCTCTGTTCCTGGTTTCTGCTATGTTTCACCTTGATTTTCCTCTTGTCTCTCTTTTGATATGGCATCATCTTACTACATGACTCACTTCCACGTGTTCTGGCTCACCACGCGAGCATGCTTTCTCTTCTTCCTTTTCACCGGGAAGCCCCAGGGATCGAACACAGGTCCTCCCATATGATAGGCGGAAGCTCTATTGCTTGAGCCACATCTGCTTCACCCCCCAAAGATGTTTTAAACTGTCTTTAAATATTGAGCTCTTAAAGCTCTGAGTCTGATGAGGGACTCTATGTAAAAGTGCCTATCAGTGACTGAAAATGAGCTTTTAATGTTTATTGGGAACTGAGTTTTTGGTGCCAAGTACATTAGACAGAATATTGAGTTAGAAGTCAGGGTTCTAATCATGGCTAATATGCTTTGTGAGTTCGAGCAAGTCTTTCTCTTCTGAGCTTCTTTCTTTATCTATATATTGGGCATATTTGAGGAATATATGCTTAACTTCGTGATAAATTGCTTAACTCTAGTTAACACATGGGTTGAGTCTTGCTGAGTCATTCTCTCAGACTATGTTGGCAAGGCTTAATTAAAACAAGCTAAGTGAACTTAATGACACCACACACTTCTAAAAAGTCAGAGGAAAGAAGGGGTTGTTTTATCTTATACATGCTTTAACTTTATATTTATTTTAAAAAAGTTTTTTTTTTGGCAGTGCAGTTAGTAGTACATTGGGTTATGCAAATTCTCTCTTCATTGAAGACAGAATACAGTGCACTATAGCTAGGGAACTAACTACTCATGTACCTCTGAGTGGCAGTTTGAATTTCAGATTTTCCGATTGCTTTTATGCCTCTCTATAATCTCATATATATTTAATTTCATCTAATTTTATTGTCTTAGTGTCTGATAGAGTCTCTTTCCATCTAAAAACCCTTGAGATGCTTTGGAATGTTTATATCCCACATTGACTTTAGTAGTGATGGTGGTAGTTTCTGCACTGAACCCCATGGTTAAGGCTAGTATTTCTGTGACTAGTAGCAGACCCTTAGCTAGTCACATCAGCAAAACTGCATCTTAGCCTCTGTAGTAAAAAAGATAGTCCTAAATGTCTCAGGAATAATACTAAATTGTAGTGTTATTCAGGGTTTATGGATTTTTGTTTTTCATAATTTATACTTTCTACAACATCCTTTTTTTTTTCTCTCTACATCTTGATACTAGCAAGGCGTTAAAAAACAGTTTCTAAGTGCACTCTGATATTTTTGACAAAAATAGTCTTCGTTTTTGCACAGAAGGAAATGATGAGAGCTAAAGTGTTATTGAGAAGGCTAAAAATGAAAGAATAGGAGCAGAACTGTAAGAAATGGGTAGGGTTTGACTGTCTGGGAAGAATAAGGGAGTGCTTTCCAGGTGGTGTATCACTATGAATAAAGGAAGAATGCAGTGGGGGAGTTGATTAGAATGTAGAGGAGGATTGGAGGATACATGTTTATGAGTAATAAGAAATCAGATTGAATGTGCAGACTAGGGTCAGTTTATATGGAGTACTGTGAAAAACTGGCAAAGGAGTTTGGACTTTGTGTAGTAGAAGCTTAAGCAAGAAAGTGACAGGATGAAAGTCATCATTATATTAGAAGGGTGGGAGAATTCAGGATGAAACAAGGGAGGATCAGAAAGAGTGCTTTGGGGAGGCCATTGGTAATCTAAGCACGAGATGATTCCATGGGAAGGGAGAATAGACCTTTATAAGGAGTATTTTGGATAAAACAGTGAGATTTGAGAACTGTCTAGATTATGAAACAGAATGAAGGCAAATCAGAGATGACATCAAGATTTCTAAACTGCTTCCTCTGATCAAGTTATGTAGTTGGGGTTGGAAACAAAGGATTATGGAATTGAGGACCTAGAAAATGTGAGTGGTATACTTGTAAAGCATAGTATAAAGTGGAATTTTAAAATGACATGGTTTAGGATAGTTTCATTCAACTGCTTTCTAGCTGTTCCCTCCTAACTCAGTTCATAATCTGGTAGAAGAGACAGATACAAATGAAAGGTTTTAGAGTAATACATGAAATATTGGTATTGAAGGAAAAATCACTTAAAGAGAATACATTCAAAGCCAGGAATAGATTTTCCCAGCAAATAATGGAAAATAAGCAAAAATGATGGGAACCTGTTGAGAAATGAAATTAAAACATATGAATGAAAGTTCGTTTTACCTTGTGCTTGACAAAATTTAGGTTCTGGTTTTAATTCTCAGTTAAACTGTTCAGCACTAAGAGAATCCAGTGTTGGGAGAGTTAGCATAATTATTCTGACCCATTTGTGTGAATAAAATCCCTAAATCTCACTTTTGACTTTTTTTATTATGAACATAGAGAGTCATTAAAAAGCCTTATCAGTTTTTTCAAGAGACTGTTTTAACCCTTTGTTCATAGTTTAAAATTTTAATCTCTTTGGTGCCATCATCCTTATTTGTGTCTGTTGACTGTTTACCCCTCATTCGTCAGTGGCTTAGCAGTTCTCCCTCTCATTTTTTACTGCTTGTTTTACTGGATTTGCAGTTTCTCTTTGTAGTTAGGTTTGCATTATTGAAACGTCTGTTAAGAGACAAGCCAACAGTGTCTATGTGTGGTGGGGTGGATGCTAGGAAGTCACCTGTTGATTAGTATTTTCATTTTGTTACAACTTTTGCTTTTTTGTGCAACCTTATGGCTCAGATTTTACATATAGGAGAGTTCCTGTAAGAGTGCTGTGGAATACACTAAGCAGAAACATTTAGTATGGGGTGTTTAGTGTGGGATGGTGCATGTGGGGAAATGTAAAGGGCAGATGAAGGTGCTCCTTTCAAGTGGTCTGGAATTAATGCTTTCTTTATTATTACAATTGTTATTTTCTGTTTGATTAGGAATGGAATTAGTTTTCAAAGTTTATTAATAGAATACTTTGTTTTCAGTAGTCTAGGACCCTTCAGATGGAAAAAAAAAATTCCTTATTTGTTCTAGTTTTGCAGTGAAAGGCAGGGTGATAACTGAGTTGGAAATGGGACTGAACTTCTCGGGCAACAGAGCAGCTAGGGATGAAAGTTTTGGGGTAGATATTGGGGACTAGCCAATATTGTATGATTGCATTTATAGAATGTATACAGAATAAGAAAATTGATAGAGACAGAAAGTAGAATAGTGGTTTCCAGAAGCTGGGGGAATAGGGAATAGGGAATAACTTCTAATGGGTGTGGGATTACTTTTGGCGGCATGAGAATGTTCTGGAATTAAATAATGGTGATCGTTGCACAGTCTTGTGACTATACTAAAACACTGAGTTGTACACTTTAAACAGGTATATATGAATTATATCTCAAAGTTATTTTTAAAAATCTATAGGTGGTAATTTTTACTGATCAATATTTCTGCCTTTCTTGTTTATTACTTTTCTTTTTTTTCCCCACCCATACCTCCACCTCTGTTCACTGCTACAGCAAAAGCCAGTCTAATAAATTAACATATTTGGGCCACGTCGAAATTTCTGAACTTTCAGTGTGGTTCAATTTTTATTGACATCACAACAATCTCTCTCTATATATTGCTTGATCTGGTGGTGTGAGTTAGGTACATCTAGTAAAATGTTTACTGATTGTATATCAAATGATATTCTACTGACATTCATATAATTTAAAAGATATGCTTTCACAAGGGGAAATGTTTATGGTCAAAATACAGTTACATGTAAGAATATCAACCTTGATTACAAAAACATTTTTTGGTCTCTGTAAGGTACATTCATTGTCAAAACATTTCACCAAATGGACATGTTTCAACTTTACGTGTTGAACACAGATATACATACCCATGTGTTCATATTCACATACATGTGAGAAAGCAGTTGATAGTTAACTATTTGAGTTTTCAATGAATCTTTGGCTAGGAATGTTTATTAACCAACCACACTGACCAGAGTAGGTTTTCTTGCCATTGTTCCTGTATATTACCTTCTTTTTTCTGTTGCACCACTTTTTATTGTAATTACATTTTTTTAAAAACAGGAAAACAGCAGAGGTTTTTTTTTAAAACATTTTCCCCCTCCCCTGCTGTTTTTGCTGTTTGTGTCCATCCGCTGTGTCATCTTCTGTATCTGTTTCTCTTTTTGTCTTCTCTTCTTGTCTTTTTCCTCTAGGATTCACCAGGATTCGATCCTGGGGACTTCTGGTATGGAGAGAGGTTCCCCATCAATTGCACCACCTCAGTTTCTGGTCTCTGCTGTGCTTCACCTTAACTCTCCCCTTCGTCTGTCTTTTGTTGCATCATCATCTTGTTGCGTGACTTACTTGTGCAGGCATTGGCTCATCATGCAGGCACTCTGCTTGCTGTGCAGGCACTCGCTGCGCAGGCACTCGTGAGTCCTCGGCTCACCATGTGGGCACTCAGCTTGCCACATGGGCACTGGCTCACTGTGCAGGTACTTGGCTCACTGCACGGGCTCTTGGCTTGCCACACGAGCGCTCACATGGACACTGGCTCACTGTGTAGGCATGCTTTCTCTTCTTTTTCACCAGAAGGCCCCAGGGATTGAACCTGGGGTCTCCCATATAGTAGGCGGAGGCCTTATCACTTGAACCACGTACACTTCCCTATAATTGCATTTTTTAAAAAAGATTTATTTATTTATTTCCCCTTGTTCCTCTCCCCAGTTGTATGCTCTCTGTCCATTCACTGTGTGTTCGTCTGTGTCTGCTTGTATTATTGTCAGCGGCATCGGGAATCTGTGACTCTTTTTGTTGTGTCATCTTGCTGTGTCCAGCTCTCCATGTGTGTGGCACCACTCTTGGGCAGGCTGCACTTTTTTCTTGCGGGACGGCTCTCCTTATGGGGCGCACTCCTTGCACATGGGGCCACCCTATGCGGGGGACACCCCTGTGTGGCACAGCACTCCTTGTGCACATCAGCAGTGCATGTGGGCCAGCTCACCATACAAGTCAGGAGGCCCTGGGTTTGAACCTTGGACCTCCCATGTTGTAGGTGGATACTCTATCAGGTGAGTCAAATCTGCTTCCCTATCATTGCATTTTTAATATTCTTTATTCTACTATAAGCTCCTTGAGATAGCAATGCCCCTCCTATAGGGTTTGGCAGGTAATAAAACTTTTCAAAACTGCTTGTTGAATGAATAAATTCATCTGGGATCTTTTTGTTTCTCCTTTCATTATAGTTCTGTTCTTGTCCTCCACTGCCTAAATTTCAGGGCTACAAATAAGATAGCTGTTAGAGAAAAGTGATTGTCCTCACTATTGTACTTAGTTAAAGGTTGGAAACTGCCCATGGGAAGGGTGACCTTGGGGCAAATGGTGGCCATGTTGGAAATGGAACTGGATATCAGAGGATGGCAATGGGGTCTCATGGTCAGTTAAGCTTTCGATAGTAAGAGATTAGATTCTTGTGGCTGCCACAGTTTTCACTCCTTGTTTATGTTTGTTACAAAACTCCATCAAGTGTCCTTTTTTTGTTGAATTTGAAAGTTGGTAATTAAATATCAAGCACTCTAAAACAGTGCCCTTTACTATTTTCTCGTTTTTCACCTACCCTCTCAACCTCCTTTATTTAATCAGTGGGTGTTTATTGCTCAGTAAGAAGGACTGGGATGAATTCCGAGGTGATATTTATCTACATATATTTGGTCTGTCAGAGCTGTTTGTACTCTAAGGGGTAAATAATCTAGGAGGATGCCAGATATTTTAACAGCAGTTAAAGAAGTATGAATTAGGTGTGTGTGTGTGTGTGTGTGTGTGTGTGTGTGTGTGTGTGTGTGTGTGTATAATTCAATATCAGTATTGGTGGCTAGATCTGGCATAGTAAAATTATAATTTGCTTTTCAGCAACTATATAGTTAAAGAAGGCCATTTAGGAAACAACTCAGGGACAAAACACACAGTACTTTGACCCTTGTTTCTTCAGTCTATATGGCCAAGCTGCCAGTATGTCATCAAGTGTCATTTGGTCAAAAAAGGAAGGAAAAAAAAATTTCCTTGGCTCAAATACTTTAATTCCAGTCTTTATAAATTCCAGTAAATAAAAGTTGGCCCTAAAACTTTGAAAGAATAAAAGTATGATACACCAATACTATAAATCACAATCCTCTGGAATATTATGAGGCAGAGACTGTGAACTTCCTAAAATTCTATATCAAATTTTGTGTGTGTAGGATAGAATGGACAGGTAGAGGGACTATGGTTTTTGTTAGATTCTCAAATATACCAAAAATTACTAAGGATGGTGTATTAGTCTGGGTTCTCTAGGGAAACAAAACCGACAGATGGTATCTGTAAATAGTATGAGATTTTATAAAATTGTTTCACATGACTGTGGGGATGCACAAGTCCAAATTCTGTAGGGCAGGCTACCAGCCAGGGGCTCAGATGAAGGTCCTTGTTGAATTCCCCAGGAGATGCTGGTTATCTGATGCTTTTTGGAGAAATGTTTGATTCCAGAGCTGGGATAGGGAGGATACCAGATGATCCTGGAACATCTTGTGCCGGAAACCTAAGAAGCCTTCAGGAAAGGATGTGGGCATGTCAGAAGGACATAGGAAGCAACCTGAATGAGTATCTAACGGCCAAAGCTGGAATTTTAAAATGGTAGCATTGTATTATAGCAAATAGAACAAATATCCGTGAGTTTTTTGGTGATAAAATATTAATAAATGGGAGCAGATGTGGCTCAAACATTTGGGAGCCTGCCTCCCACATGGTCCCTGGTGCCTCCTAAAGAAAAAACAAACAGCAGACAATGAGCAAAAGCAGTGAGCAAACAGATGAGGGAACCATCTTGGGGGGTAGAATAAAAAACATTTCTTAAAAATCCTCTAAAAAATTAATGAATGAATAAATATATGGGACAGAAGGGGAAAATCTTCCTTAAGCAAGAATTCCAATTATTAAGTATAAAAGGAGTGAGAACAACACAAAATTATCATTAGACAAGTACCACAGTGATAACTGTTGCAGACAAGATCCATTGATTGGCGCTAAAAATCAGTGGGTGAAAGTATGATAAGAGCCATGACATTTTACTTAGTCTCCAGGTATTCTCTCCAAGAAATTTTTTAATAACAGAGAAGAACAGTAAACTGACAGTGGAGAAACCACCTTAACCAAATCATTAAGGTACAAATTGCTAGTAGACATATTCACTCTATGTACCCCCTTATATGATGCACTGAAAAAGGGAAAACATCACATCTGTGATATTCTGTAGTAGTCTTGCCAAAAATGCAAAACCTTAATCTAATTGTGGGAAGATGTCAGCATAAATTGAGTGAGATTGTATTAAATACCTTCAGAAATATCTCTTCAAAAGTATCAAGGTAATGAAAGACAAGGAAAGACTGAGGAACTGTCACAGATTGGAGGAAACATAACTAAATGCTGTGTGGGTGCTTGGATTGGATCATTGAATAGAAAAAGGACATTATTGGAAAAACTGGTGACTTAGGTCTGTAGATTAGTTAATTGCATTCTACCACTGTTATGATTATATAACATGAGCATTAAGAGAAACTTGGTGAAAAGTATATGTGAATTCTATACTATTTTTTTAAATAAATTTTCTATAAAATTATTTCAAGTTTTAAAAATCTATAGTTTCTTTAAAAAAAAGAGAGAAACAAAGCAGAAGATAGTGAAATAATGTTTTTGAAAAAGTTCTGAAAGAGGGAGCAAATGTGGCTCAAGCGGTTGAGCACCCACCTCCCACGTGGGAGGTCATGGGTGTGATTCCTGGTGTCTCCTGAAAAAAAAACCAAACAAACAGAACAAACAATAAATCCAACTCAGGGAACCTGATGTGGTTCAGTGGTTGAGTGCCAGCTTCCCATATAGCAAGGTCCCGCTTCAATCCTTGGCCCCTGATATGTTAAAAAAAAAAAAAAAGTTCTGAAAGAAAAAATCATTCTAGATGGAAACTCACCTCTACACAAAGGAATGAAGAAGACTATAAATGATAAATATGTAGGAGATGGAAAATACTTTTTTTCTCATTTTAGTATCTTTCAAAGATAATTTAAAGCAATAATTTAATATTTCGTAGTGTTTATAACATGTAGAAGTAAAATGTGTGACAATAATTGCACAGTGATGGGAAGAAATGGAAGTAAACTGCTGTAAGGGTATTATTATGCTAGATGTTGTATCATACAATTTGAAGGTAGACCATGATAAGTAAAAAAAGTTGTATCATAAATCCTAGAGCAACCACTAAAAAACTCCACACTAAATTAGGCATATCTAATAAACTACTAATCATAAAAAATCTACTAATCATAAAAAAAGGCTGGAATGGCTATAGTAATATTAGAGAACATAGATTTCAGAGCAAGGAAAATATTATCAGTAATAGAGAGGTCTTTTTATACTGACAAAGGGGACAGTTTTCATATATATGTACCTAGTAACACTTTCAAAACATGTAAGAAAAACTGACGGAACTGAAAGGAGAAATAGACAATTCATAATTATGTAGTTGGATATATCAACATTCTTTTCTCTTTCTTTTTTCTGCCTTTTTTTTTTAAGGTACCGGCCGAGGATTGCTCCTGGGAACCTCCTATGTGGGAATCTGGTGCTCAGCCACTCAACTACTGAGCCACATCAGCTCCCCTGAGTTGATTTTTTCATTTGTTTGCTTGTTTTGTTTGTTAGGAGGCACCAGGAACTCAACCCAGGACCTCCCATGTGGGAAGCTTGTGCCACATTTGCTCCTTTCTTCTCTTCTTAATTGATAGAATCAGTAGATGTATATATGAAAGAAATTAAATTCATGAAAGAAATTAAATTCTTAATTTAAAATCTTCCTGAAAGAAACCCAAGACCTAGATCACTTAATCATTGGATTCTAACAAATGTTTTTAAGGAAGAAATAATACCACTCTTGTACTTTTTCAGTAAATAGAGGAAGAGGGCACACTTTCCAATTCAGTTTGTAGGATACTAAAACCAGATCTCTAGTGAACCTAGACATGTCTTTTATGAACATGTACATAAGAATTCTCAAAAAAATATTAGCAAATCAAATCCAGGAACTTACAAAAAATATATATGTACTGACCAAGTGGGCTTTATTCCAGGAATTCAAGATTGATTTCACATTCAGAAACCAATGTAATTAATTGCCTTAACAGAATAAAGAAGGAAATTCATATGATCGTCTTAATAGACATAGAAAAAGCATCTAACAGAATATAATCCATGATAGCCCAGGAAACTAAGAATATAAGTACTATCCCTGCTAAATGATGATGGTTAACACAATACTTAATGGTGAAGGCTTTCTCCCTGAGATCAAGTATAAAGCAACATTATATTGCTTGATATCAGAGATCCTAGTTACTATAATAAGGCAAGAAAAAGAATTTTAGTGGTTTGAAAGAAAGATGTAAAAGTGCCTTAATTGCAGATGACATTATTATTTGCATTTATAATCCTATGCAATCTACTCTCCCCAATAAAGAGGCAACTGGAATTAGTAAGTGAATATAAAAGTCAGTTGTCTTTCTACACTTAGCAACAAAGTTGGAAGTGAAACATTTAAAAAATATATATAAATACCATGGATGGTACACTTTGGATGAATTGTATGCTTTATTAATATGTACCAATAAAATTGATTTGTTTTAAAATGTATCTATATACACAATAGCATCCAAAATGAAAATAAATAGGGATAAATTTAACAAAATGTGTGAGACATGAACACTATAAAACATTGCTAGAAAACTTAATGAAGACCCAAATAAAGGGAGAGCAGTATACCATATTCATGGAGAAGTCACTCCACTCAAAACCCTCCATGTTTCTTTTTTAAAAAGATTTAATTATCTCCCCTCAGCTCCTTATGTTTCTTAAACATGCTAAGCATATTTACACCTCAGACCCTTTGCACTTGCCAATTCTCTCCGCCTCTAATACTCTCCCCACATATTCACATGGCTTTTTCCATCATCACCTTGTGGTCTTTGCTCAGACATCTTTCAGTGAGACATTCCCTGACTGCCTTGTATAAAATAGCTACCCCTTCCATTCTTGTTCATGTTATTTATCACTATTGACTTTTTGGGGGGGGGGGCAGGGAGGCAGAGAGGGTGCCCCTGTCTGGAATGTAAGTGTCTACAGCAGAAGGACTTTGCTTTGTTCAATACTGAATATATAACAAGTATGGTTTATTCTGCTGGAACACATATTACTGCAAAGTGAATTAGCTCATAGACAATTACTAAATAAGAGAATGATATCAGAATAATGACAGTGTGTTGAGTCTTATGTCCTTACCCCTAGCATATTATGTTTTGTGTCGCCAGGTATATACTACTACAGCTGATCAGAATATGCCTCAGAGGAGTACAGAAATGTGCACATACCAGTTCTTCTCCCGTTCTTGCCCTTGCCAGAGTTTGGCCAAGGAAGGTTTTTGAGGTTCTATGCAATCTTTGTATATTTTGCCCCTGTCTTCATAATTCTGTAGTTTCAGCCCTTCCTTATATCCCTTTTCATCAAGCTGCTTTCATCTTTTTAAGGACAAAATTTATATTTACTATAGTTGTTTCTTTATTAAGACTGTAATATGTCTTTTTTAATAGTAATAGTATTTTTGTGCCCAGAATGTAATTGCATATAAGTGTTCTGCCCCAACCCTAATTCTTGTCATAAACCTGCTTATTTTGACATGTGATTTTTGCAGAACACAGGTTTTTTGTTTTGTTTTTTTTGAGGAGGAGGAACATATATATTACATTGTACTGGAAATGTTTGTATTATCATCCCTCAACTATATCTAACTATGTTTTTGTCAGAAGTTGAATCTGGCTTTGGTTTTGTCATCAGGAATTTTTCATTTCCAAGGACATTCTCCCTCTCGGGCATTTCATAAATTGAAATTAGTGGAGTTAAGAAATTTAATGTAGGCTTAGTGCATTCATGGTCTGAAATCGGACAGGATCTGAGTCCTGGTTCTGCCACCTGTTTGCCCTGTGACCTTAAATAAATTACCTCAAATATTCTCTTTTATAAAATGGCTATATTCATTTATCTCAGAGGATTTTTGTGAGTATTAAATGAGAAAGTTGCATGGGAAGTGCTTAGCATAATTAGTAACAATCTGGTAAATGTTAATTAGTGTTCATGCTAATGTTGCTATTGATTTTTATTTTATTCCTCTTTCATAGAATGGAAAGAATATTATTGTTCTGAGGGTTTAATGAGTTATTTCATGCAAAGGCCTTGGAACAGTGCTAATAAGCGTGTTGTAACTTCTCATAGTGTTAACTAAGCTATTGTTAATTACATGAAAGGATCTTTAGAGGAAACTTTTTTCATGTTTTGCATATAGCTCTGCTAAAGGAACTAACGTCCATATTGGAAACTGGTTCTCATAGTGGCTAGAAGTTGCAGTTAATCCTGTTGCCACTTGATGGTGCTTCTGCAACATTGTTAAGGCAAATGGTGTTGCTTGGTACTACTTCTCTCGATCCTGAGCAACTGAAAATTGATGAATTAATTAGACTGTGGTAAATTGAAATACTTTTGGGCTGAGGTCCTATGAATCTGTTAAAGTGGGAATTTCCTCTAGTGTGTTTTTGTATAAGCAAAACCTAAAAAAGATCACTGGATGGATCAAACCCTATATTTGTTCTGGTCTGTAGTAATTGAGCTGTGCTGTAGGAGAATCTGAGTGTTCTTCTGGCAGAATCTTAAAGGGGGGTAGGGTAGGTTTTTGTAGCTTCTCTTGGCTGCTTGAGCTATTGATAATGTTCTTCCTAATTTGATCAAAAGCTTTTCTGTTCTATCTTAACTACAGGTTTTTCCATGCTTAGGTGTGTATGTTTGGGAGTATGGAAAAGTACATGCTGGAGTGGTAAAGGTACTCACTTGGAGAATGTACAGAGCTATAAAAGTCATTGGAATATGACTATAGGCGGAAGACCGGAAGGAATGGGACTGGAGAGATGGGTTAGGACTATGCTATAAAATATTAGTAATGACAATCAAGTTGAGCTGTTAAAGTAGTAGAGAGAATATATATATTTGTGAGCATACCCCCTCCTCTGTTAACCTAATTTTAATTTTTATTAATGTAATAGGTCAATAATTTTAAAAGTCAGCTAATACTACAAGGTCAGTTACAGCAACAGCATCATCAGTAACTACAATAAATTCTTGCCCTGTTTACACCTATGGGTTTGTTACCTTTCCCAAACATTTTTTTGTCCTTTTTTTCTGCTATTCAACTCCATGTTCCCTAGTCACATGCTTTTTACCTTTTAAAAAATTAATATTAGAAGTTCTCACTTGTGGAAGATGAGCACTTAATACTCTTATACCATGTGACATTCCTAGCTCCTCTCCCTTCATCTTTTCAAATAGTTACAGCACTAGCTTTTGTTAACTGCTAAACCAAGTAGTGTACTATAATTGCATTTCCTTTCTTAGACAATTCTTATTCTTAGTTTACACTGCCTTCATTGTTATATTTGTCTATATTTCAAAGTGCCTTCCCTGCTTTATCCCATCTCTACAACAGAATGGTCAGATGCCTCTGAATTCTGTTTTCCATACAAATTCTGTTAATGCCACCCCTACCGCCACTCCTACTGTTTTTCCCACCTCCCCCCAGAGGCATCCCTCGTGGAACTTTCTTCTCATTCTGTTTTGAATTGGTTGCTTTCTAGACCAGTTTGCCTTCTACCTCACTCTCTTAGACCCTATGTTTGCTTGATTTCATTTCTTCCTCTTTCTTGGTTTGATAAATCAATCTCCTAGTGACTGTCTTGGGTTACATGAGAGCTAAAGATTTTGAGATCTTTCATGATTGGAAATGCCTTTATTTTACTCTCTCATTTGATACACGAATATAGGTTGAAACCATTTTCAAAAGGACACTGGGAGCAGATGTAGCTCGAGCAATTGAACACCTGCCTGCCACGTGGGAGGTCCTGGCTTCAATTGCTGGTGCCTCCTGAAAAAAACAAGCAAAACGAATGATAAAACTAACTCCGGGAAGCCAATGTGACTTAGTCATTGAGCGCAGGCTTCCAGCATATGAGGTCACGGGTCCCCGGCCCCAGTACATTGCCTTTTTTTTTTTTTTTTCTGGATTCTGGTGTTGCTGTTAAAAAGTCTGAGGAGTTGTGTTGTTTTTCGTGGTTGTTTAATGTGGTCTCATTTGTTTCTCTGCAAGCTGTTATCTTTATCCTGCTCTTCTGAAATTTCATGATGATGTATCTTGGTATGGATCTTATGTTATTCATTATGCTTGGTAAGTGGTAGGTCTTTCAATCTAAAAATTGATCCCACCCATTGCCTATTAATAATTTCTATTCACCTTCCTGGCCTATTTTAACATTTCTGAAATTACTATATATATTTACTTAATTTTGCCCAGGGAGCATTTTTTTTCTAGGTCACTCTTTCACTAAAGCTGTAGTCTTTTCTAGGTTTTGGCAGAGGTCTTGGTTCCCACCGCTTTGCCTTGTAAGGCCCAGGGCCTTTCCTTTTGTCTCCAGTATGGCTGGAATATGGCTGTTATAACTCAAGTCCTTTGGTTATGAAGACTCATATCATATCCTCTGTCCCTATCCCCAAGGTGTAACTAAATTCTGTTTATCTGCTCTGGTTTTCAATATCCTTTTTGGTTTTAGTTCATAAGCATTTCTCTTAGTTTCTTAAAAGTATATCTGATAGGTTCTTTGTCACATTTTTAGGAGCTTTGTAGTGGAATAAATTTCAGTGTATTGCGTTAATTCTGTTGTCAGGATTGGATAATTAAATGTCTCTGCAGATTTACTAAATATTTCTTTTCTTTCCTTTTACATTTTGTTTTGTTTATTCAATTTAGTACCCTCTAGCCAAACGGGCTTTTATCATTTATCATAAGATGATGCAGCCAGTCACACAGTTGTTTCAGAATTTTCATATAGAAAGGGTAAGGATGCATGTCAGACCTTACAGTTATGGAGTTTGGAATCCCTGCGTACGTAATGTCCTGAATCTTCTAGGGGTGCTTTATTTGTTGCCTATGCCTTTATCTGGATGGGCTTTTTGTTTGGAAGGTTCCTTTCTCTGGTAACTTTTTCTACTTTGCCAAATAAGGCATGAGGGGTGGGGATGGGGGTTTAGTTTTAAAGACTCGGCACTTCTGACCTTTGTCACACATTTTAGCAGTTACAGACTTTATGTGTATTCTTTTGATATTTTCTTCCTTTTAAAACATAAAACAAATGCTTGGAGTTTGTCAGTTTTATTTCCTAATGGAAACTGTTATAAATTTAACTCTGAACACTTCTTTAGCTGCATTCAAAAATTTTTGATGTTTTCATATTCCTTCAGTTCACATTTTTTAAAATTTCATTGTAGTTTCTCCTTTGACCCATGAATTTCCAAATATTTAGGGGTTTTTCCAGATATCTTTCTGTTGTTATTGATTTCCAGTTTTAGTTGTGGTCAGAGAACATACTTTGCATGTTTCAGTACTCTTTATTGAGAAAGAAGTATTGAAATTTCTAACTGTAATTAATTGTAGATTTGTCTTATTTCTCCTTGCAGTTCTGTTAACTTTTGCTTCATTTATGTTGAAGCTCTACATCATTAGATAACATAAATAATTCTTAAATTTAACATCTTTAGTATTTTTTATGTGTTCTTCATGAACTTATCCCTTTATGAAATGACCTTCTTTATCCTTGAAAGTATTCTTTCGCTCTGCAGTCTAGTGGAGCTTGTATTTTTTCCTATAGAAAATGTTATTTTATTCTTACAGATTTTTAACATTTTACTTTTTTATTTTCTAATTTGTAGAAACTATAACTATTCCTCATGCCAGGCTAGACCTTATATTCAGGTTTAAAATTGGATATTTGCTCAGAATTGTATACTTACTGAAGATACATAGACAAATATTTTAAATGTAAGCATTTTTACTCCAATTAATTTAAAAATAGCAACCACAGAGCCACAGTTACAGTTTACTTTTTTTCTGTGTTATAGGAATAGACTTTAAGATCAAAACAGTTGAATTACAAGGAAAGAAGATCAAGCTACAGATATGGTAAGTGATACTGATTTACTTTTTATAGTGGAATGCCAGGTTCCTGAAGGTTTGGCACTGAAATTCTTCCTTGTCACCTGTTCAGATTCTGTGAGACCTGGCTTAAAAATCAGGTGACCTTCTTTCATTGAACTAAAAAAAAAATTGCCATGGAGTTTGGACTGATTATTTTACCTCTTCCATTTACCATGTGAACTTGGACAAGTTACATGCCCTTTGTGAGCCTCTTACATCTTCATACGTAAAAAGGAGGTATACCACCTATTTTAAAGGATTGTTAGAAGGATTGTATGAAGTAATGTGTGTGAAGCCTCTCGCACAATGCTTTGCCATGAAACACCCAAAATAAAAAGTTAATATAATCCTTTTGTTGCTTTGAGAGTCTTAAGTTAAAATGTTTATATTCTTTAATGTGTTTATAACTTTTTACAGGCATCATTTTCATTAGTTTGTATAGGGTTTTTCTGCATAGGAGTACAATAAAATTCCTTAATACTATTTAAAATCATGGCAATAATTTTCTTGAATGTTAAGTATTTTACATTCATTGTGTGTATTAAATACGCATAATGACCCCATGAAGTTTGTGTTACTCCTTTTTTTTTTTTAAAGATTTATTTTTATTTATTTAATTCCCCTCCCCTCCCCCGGTTGTCTGTTTTCTGTGTCTTTTTGCTGTGTCTTGTTTCTTTGTCTGCTTCTGTTGTCGTCAACGGCACGGGAAGTGTGGGCGGCACTATTCCTGGGCAGGCTGCACTTTCTTTCGCGCTGGGCGGCTCTCCTTACGGGTGCACTCCTTGCGCGTGGGGCTCCCCTTCGCGGGGGACACCCCTGTGTGGCAGGGCACTCCTTGCGCGCATCAGCACTGCGCATGGGCCAGCTCCACACGGGTCAAGGAGGCCCGGGGTTTGAACCGCGGGCCTCCCATGTGGTAGACGGATGCCCTAACCACTGGGCCAAAGTCCGTTTCCCGTGTTACTCCTTTTTTAAAACAGCTTTATGGAGGTATAACTGAAATAAAATAAACTGCACATTTTTAAGTGTACAGCTTGTTAAGTTTTGGCATGTGTATAATCTGTGAAAGCCTCACCACAATCAAGGTAATGAACATACCTATCACCCTTAAAAGTTTCCTCAACCTCATCCCCCTTTCCTCTCTACCCTTGGTCCCAGGCAACCACTGATCTGCTTTGTCACTTTAGTTTCCATTTCTCCATACTTTATATTAATGAAATCATAAAGTTCTTTTTCTTTCTCTTTTTTTTGGGTGGTGGTGGTGGTGGTGGTGGTGGTGGTGAAGGTGGTGAAGTGAGGTGGGTGAGTCTGGCTTCTTTTACTCAGCATACTTATTTTGAAACTTGTCAATAATTTTATTTGTGTCAGTAACTCATTACTTCTTGTTGCTGAGTGGTATTCCATTGTTAGTATTATCACTGTTCACCTGCTCACCTGTTGATGAACATTTGGATTATTTCTAGTTTGGGGCTATTACTAATAAGGTTGCTATGAACTTTCCTGTTCAAATCTTTGTATGGGCATGTGTTTTTTTTTTCTTTTGCATTATCCCTACTTTATAACAGAGGCATTTTAAAATGATTGAACCAAGATCTCATAGCTAAGTGGCAAATGGGATGCGAACATGTTCACAATAGGTTCCAGAGTGGCATTCTTAAGTGCTGTACCGCTTCTAGTTACTATTGTTTTCCTCATTGCCAATCTACAATTGTGATACATCTGAATTTACATTATCTTGGATTTTATTATAATAGGACACATCATAAGATGATTATGAGGATGACTGATGCATGTAAAGCACATCACATAATTAATGTTCAGTAAATCATAGCTGAGTATTTGGGGGTCTCCCTTTATGAGGAGAGAACCTTAACAATAACTTGCTTGCTTGCTTGCTTGCTTATTTGCTTGCTTTCCGTCTCTCCCTCCCTCCCTCTCTCTCTGTCTCTTTCTCTCTCTCTCCTTTAAAAAATCAGTTTTATTGATACGTATTTATAAAGCATACAGTTCATCTGAAGTGTACAATCAGTGGTATTCGGTATAATCAAATAGATGTGCATTCTTTACTTCAGTCATTATTAGAGGCATAGCTTATTTTATTTTAAGGAGGTACCACGGATGAAACGCCTGACCTTATATATGGGAAGCAGGCACTCAACGACTGAGCTACAGCTGCCCAATAGCCTTTTATTTTAGGGTACAAACAGAGGAGGAAGTTACCAAAAGTGATTGCAAAATCATAGTTGGGGAGTTAGGAGGAGAATCGAGAGAGAACAGTGTTCCAGAATCCAAAAGTAGATAGTTTCAAAAAGCTAGGTATTCCCTTTCAAGGAAGCTAATAATTAGAAGTAGGATATGTTTAATCAGAATGCCTTTTTCACCTGACTTTATAATTGGAAATTATATTCTTTTTTTTTTTAAATATTTATTTATTATTATTATTATTTTTTAATTACATTAAAAAAATATATATGAGGTCCCATTCAACCCCACCCCCCACTCCCCCCACAGCAACACTCTCTCCCATCATCGTGATACATCCATTGCACCTGGTAAGTTCATCTCTGAGCATCACTGCACCCCATAGTCAATGGTCCACATCATAGCCCAGACTCTCTCACGTTCCATCCAGTGGGCCCTGGGGGGATCTACAGTGTCCCGTAATTGTCCGTGAAGCACTATCCAGGACAACTCCACGTCCCGAAAACGCCTCCACATCTCATCTCTTCCTCCCGTTCCCCACACCCAGCAGCCCCCATGGCTACCGTTCCCACACCCATTCCACATTTTCTCTGTGGACATTGGATTGGTTGTGTCCATTGCACACCTATGTCAAGTGAGGGCTTAGATTGCACATGGGTACTGGATGCACTCTTCCCGCTTCTAGTTGTAGACACTCTAGGCTCCATGTTGTGGTGGTTGACCTTCTTCAACTCCATGTTAGCTGAGTGGAGTAAGTCCAATAAGTCAAAGTGTAGGAGCTGAAGTCTGTTGAGGCTCTGGGCCTGGGTGTCATATTATCAGTCCAGAGATTCAAATCCCCTACATATATCTTAAACCCAGCACCAACTACAATTCCAATAAAGTAGCATGCAAGTCTTGTGAAAAGAGATCCCCTCTGAGTCCATTTCCATCACGCAGAAACACCAGCTCCAAAGAAGGGCCATCTGTCATGGCAGTGAACCCCTTCTGCCATGACCATAGAACCCATGGGTCTCTTTATCCCTCAAAAGAACCAATACCTGGGGTTGTATCTACCTTATCTGTCTCTTAGACTCTGTTCAGTTGTACATAGGGGTATTCCTTCTGACAACCTCCAGACTCTTTTTTAGAGACTCACAGCCTTATAATCTCATTTCTCCTTTCCATTTCCCCCTTACATTAGGTCAAACCGCTTCCCGAAGTCATGTTATTATATGTAGATAGGTATATTCTGCTGTTCCGCATTGAATCTTTAATTCAAGGTCATTTTCTAGTTGCTTCTTCAGCTGGTATGTGGTAGTGATCCCTCGGTGCCAGGGAGGCTCATCCCCGGGTGTCGTGTCCCACGCTGGGGGGAATGCATCACATCTACACGCTGAGTTTGGCTGTGAGAGTGGCCACATTTGAGTAACATGAAGGCTGTCAGGAGGAAACCCCCAGGCACAATGCTACTCTAGGCCTTGTTCTTATTGCAGGTGCATAGGCTCAAAAGTGTAGCCATTAGTATCAAGAGCCCACTGTTGGGCCCTCCTTCCTTCCTGGTTCTTGCCGTTGCACCTGGAGGATTGCCGCTGCTCTCCCAGGGCCCACAACAGTGACCCCCCGGCCAGGAGCCCAGTACCCCCCCAGCTGTTGTTTTTAATTGTTTCCACTATGAGTATATATAGACATTACCATATACCCTGGGCATATGCCCTGTATAACTCCCTGTCAACCATATATATCCTGTCAATAACATCCCATATCAGTATTCCTCCGCTGCCATTGTTGAACCACTCTGTGATCCAAAACTTCCCGTAAAGTGAATCCCAACATAATGTCAGCTTCAGAAGAGTCTTAGATCACCAAAATTCATATATACAATATACAGTATTTCCCCAGATCCACTATAAAACCTTTTCCCTTCCACAGCAATAATCTTTTAACTTATTCATATCATATTTCCTGAAACTGATGTACAGATTCCGAAACTATAGTTTTCAAACAAAGTAACATTTGTGCTTACTATGTGGTCCATACTTTAGGTTGTACAGTTTTCTAAATTTTTTAGTTATCCTATGTTTTGTCTTATGGTTTTCATTATTAGTCTGTCGTCCCCTATATGTTTTTGGTGTAATATTAGCTGTTTTATATTCATCCTCGTGTACTCTCACATAACTCCTCTTTTGCCCCCTTATTTACCTTTGTTCCATCCATTGCACATCCATTTTCCCCTCCCCTTAGGGCCCACAACGCCTGCCAATCTAATGCCCTGGGAGCCGTCCTTTCTCACGAGAGATACAGTTCTCTCTATTCGACGGCATTAGTCTTCCCCAGGATATGGGTCCACCCCACCCAATGGTAGAACCCACCTTGGCAAAATGAGCCTTCAGCTATTCCCTCCGGAGTCCTCCCGCATCAGACCATACCCCCTGAGCGTCCTAACCAGATAACCCTCCTACTTATACTTTGATACGTTTTACTCAACATTTAGTTCTCAATGAACTTCTGGCACTCTCCCATGTTTGTATGTTGCCCCTCCCTCCCACCTATTTCTTGGACCATATTACCCCTCTTCCCATCCCCAGCCCCCCTCAAACCCAGAAAACCCCACCCGAAGGTAACCCCTTGCCCCCATTTTGTCCCGTCTTTGTGCTCGTATTTACCCCCAGCTCATCACAGATTCCACCCCTACAGACATTAACTCACATCCTTCCTCCACCCCCCGATTTCCAGTAAGCCACTTTTCCAGACTCTAGCTCTCTGAGGCAGTTAACTTATTTCATATCATTGAGGTCATATAGTATTTGTCCTTCAATGCCTGGGTTGCTTCACTCAACATAAGATTCTCAAGGTTCATCCATGTTATCACGTGCGATTGTAGTGTATTGGTTCTTACAGCTGAGTAGTATTCCATTGTGTGTATATACCACATTTTATTGATCCACTCATCTGTTGATGGACTTTTGGATTGATTCCAACTTTTGGCGATGGTGAACAATGCTGCTATGAACATTGGTGTACATATATCGGTTTGTGTCCTTGTTTTCAGATCTGATGGGTATATACCCAGCAGTGGTATTGCTGGGTCATATGGCAAATCTATGGATAATTTTTTGAGAAACTGCCAAACTGTCCTCCAGAATGGTTGGATCCTTCTGCATTCCCACCAGCAATGGATGAGTGTTCCCCTTTCTTCACATCCTCTCCAGCATTTGTATTCTACTGTGTTTTTCATGGCTGCCAATCTTATGGGAGTAAGATGGTATCTCATTGTAGTTTTGATTTGCATTTCCCTGATAGCTAGGGATTTGGAGCATTTTTTCATGTGCTTTTTAGCCATTTGTATTTCTTCTTTGGAGAAGTGTCTGTTTAAATCTTTTTCCCATTTTTCAAATGGGTTGTTTATCTTTTTGTTTTCGAGATCTATGAGTTCTTTATATATGCAAGTTATAAGTCTCTTATCAGATATATGGTTGCCAAATATTTTCTCCCATTGTGTGGGTTCCCTTTTTACTTTCTTGACAAACTCCTTTGAGGTGCAGAAGGCTTTAATTTTGAGGTAGTCCCATTTATCTATTTGTTCTTTTGCTGCTCGTGCTTTTGGTGTGATATTCATGAAGCCATTTCCTATTACAAGGTCCTGTAGATGTTTCCCTACACTGCTTTCTAAGGTCTTTATGGTCTTGGCTCTTATATTTAGGTCTTTGATCCATCTTGAGTTGATCTTTGTATAAGGTGTGAGATGGTAATCCTCTTTCATTCTTCTACATATAGCTATCCAGTTCTCCAGGCACCATTTGTTGAATAGGCCATTCTCTCCCAGTTGAGAGGGTTTGGTGGCTTTATCGAATATTATATGGCTATATACATGAGGTTCTATATCTGAACTTTCAATTCGATTCCATTGGTCTGTGTGTCTCTCCTTATGCCAGTACCATGCTGTTTTCACTACTGTAGCTTTGTAGTATGTTTTGAAGTCAGGAAGTGTGATTCCTCCTATTCCGTTTTTCTTTTTCAATATGTCTTTGGCTATTCGGGGCCTCTTTTTATTCCAAATAAATTTCATAGTTAGTTTTTCTAGTTCCTTAAAGAAGGCTGTGTTGATTTTTATTGGGATTGCATTGAATGTGTAGATCAGTTTTGGTAGGATAGACATCTTAATAATATTCAGTCTTCCTATCCATGAACAGGGAATATTCTTCCATTCATTTAGGTCTTCTTTGATTTCCTTGAACAATCTTGTATAGTTCTCGATGTATAAGTTTTTTACCTCTTTAGTTAAATTTATTCCTAAGTATTTGATTTTTTAATTTACTATTGTGAATGGTATTTGTTTCTTGATTTCCTCCTGATCTTGCTCATTATTGGTGTATAGAAATGCTACTGATTTTTGCGCATTGATCTTATAACCTGTGACTTTGCTAAACTCATTTATGAGTTCTAGGAGCTTTGTTGTAGATCTCTCAGGGTTTTCTATATATAGGATCATGTCATCTGCAAATAATGAAATTTTGACTTCTTCCCTTCCAATTTGAATGCCTTTTATATCTTGTTCTTGTCTCAGTGCTCGAGCCAGTACTTCCAAGACAATGTTAAATAGGAGCGGAGACAATGGGCATCCTTGTCTTGTTCCTGATTTTAGAGGGAAGGATTTCAGGATTTCGCCATTGTAAACAATGTTGGCTTTAGGTTTTTCATATATACTCTTTATCATGTTCAAAAAGTTTCCTTGTATTCCGATCTTTTGGAGTGTTTTTATCAGGAAGGGGTGCTGTATTTTGTCAAATGCCTTTTCTGCATCTATAGATATAATCATATGCGGTTTTTTTCTCTCAATCTGTTTATATGGTGTATTACATTGATTGATTTTCTTATGTTGAACCATCCTTGCATACCTGGAATAAATCCCACTTGGTCATGGTGTATAATTCGTTTAATGTGTTGTTGAATACGATTAGGAAGTATTTTGTTAAGTATTTTTGCGTCTAGGTTCAGTAGAGAAATTGGTCTGTAATTTTCCTTTCTTGTCGTGTCTTTGTTTGGCTTTGGTACTAGGGTAATGTTGGCATCATAGAAGGAATTAGGCAGTGTTCCTTCTGTTTCGATTTTTTGGAATAGTTTCACCAGGATTGGTGTTAGTTCTTTCCGGAATGTTTTGTAGAATTCACCTGTGAAGCCGTCTGGCCCTGGGCTCTTCTTAGTTGGGAGATTTTTAATGACTGATTCTATCTCTTTGCTTGTGATTGGTTTGTTAAGATCATCAATTTCTTCTTTCGTCAGTATGGGCTGCTTATGTATTTCTAGGAATTTGTCCATTTCCTCTAAATTGTCATTTTTGTTGGAATATAGTTTTTCAAAGTATCCTCTTATGATAGTCTTTATTTCTGTGGGGTCAGTGGTGATTTCACCTTTCTCATTTCTTATTTTGTGTATTTGCATCTTTTCTCTTTTTTTCTTTGTTAGTCTCGCTAAAGGTTTGTCAATTTTGTTGATCTTCTCAAAAAACCAGCTCTTGGTCTTGTTTATTTTTTCAAGTGCTTTCTTATTTTCTATTTCATTTAGTTCTGCTCTTATCTTTGTTATTTCCTTCCTTCTTCTTCCTGTTGGGTTACTTTGTTGTTGTTTTTCTAATTCCTTCAAATGTGCAGTTAATTCTTCAATTTCTGCTCTTTCTTCTTTTTTGATATATGAATTTATGGCTATAAATTTCCCTCTCAGTACCGCTTTTGCTGCATCCCATAAATTTTGGTATGTTGTGTTATCATTATCATTTGTTTCAAGGTAGTCATTGATTTCTTTTGAGATTTCCTCTTTGACCCACTGTTTTTCTAAGAGTGTGCTGTTTAATTTCCAAATTGTCGTGTGAAGTCTGGGTCTCTGTCCCTTGCAAATTTCCAGCTTGACTCCACTGTGGTCAGAGATATTGTTTTGTATGATTTCGATCTTTCTGAATTCATTAAGCCTTTCTTTGTGGCCTAGCATATGGTCAATCTTGGAGAATGTTCCATTGTGCGTTTGAGAAAAATGTATATCCTGCTGTGTTTGGGTGTAATGATCTATATATGTCTATTAGATCCAGCTCTTCTAATATACTGTTCAAATGTTTTGTTTCTTTAGTGATTCTCTTTTGAGATGTTCTGTCCAGAGTTGATAGTGGTGTATTAAAATCCCCCACTATAATTGTAGATGCATCTATTCTTTCACTTAGTTTTTCCAGCGTTTGCCTCACATATTTAGAGGCGCCCTTGTTAGGAGCATAAATATTTATGATTGTTCGATCTTCTTGACAAATTGTCCCTTTCACTAAAATATAGTATCCTTCTTTGTCTCTCACAATTGTTTCGCATTTAAAGTCTATTTTGTCTGATATTAATATAGCTACTCCTGCCTTTTTTTGGTTGTTGTTTGCTTGTATGATTGTTTTTCAGCCATTCACTTTCAATCTCCATGAGTCTCTGGGTCTAAGATGTGTCTCTTGTAGGCAGCATATAGATGGGTCGTATTTCCTTATCCAGTGTCCCAGTCTGAATCTTTTGATAGGTGAGTTTAATCCGTTGACATTCAGTGTTATTACGTTTAGAGAGTTATTTATGGTAGCCATATTTTGGTTGGATTTGTGTTTGTTATATTTTGTTTGTATTATTTTATTTTCCCCTTCTATTTTTGTCTTTCTTGTTGCTTTTACACTCTCCTCCATCTCTGACTGTCCTGTTTTTTCCTTTCTTCCTGCAGAATTCCCTTAAGAATTTCTTGAAGGGGAGGATTCTTGTTGATATACTCTTTCAGTTTCTGTTTATCTGTGAATATTTTGAACTCTCCATCATTTTTGAATGCTAGTTTAGCTGGATAGAGTATTCTTGGTTGGAGATTTTTTTCCTTTAGTACCTTGACTATATCATACCACTGCCTTCTTGCCTCCATCGTTTCAGATGAGAAATCAGCACTTAATCTTATGGAGTTTCCCTTGTATGTGATGGTTTTCTTTTCTCTTGCTGCTTTTAGAATTTTTTCTTTGTCTTGAGCATTGGATAATTTGACAAGTATATGTCTTGGGGTGGGCCTGTTGGGGTTTATGACCAGTGGAGTGCGCTGTGCTTCTTGGATATGTACATCTGTCTCTTTCAGTAGATTTGGGAAGTTTTCATTCATTATTTCCTGCAACACTCCTTCTGACCCCTTTCCCTTCTCTTCTCCTTCTGGAATGCCTATAATACGTATGTTTGAGTGTTTTGCGTTATCATTCAGGTCCCTAAGTCCTATCTGGATTTTTTCTACCTTTTTATTGACCACTTCTACTATCTTTTTGATTTCCAATGCACTGTCTTCCACATCACTAATTCTCTGCTCTGCCTCTTCTAGTCTCCTGATATTTGCTGCAAGTGTATTTTTGATTTCTTGAATTGTGGTGTTCATTTCCATCATATCTGTTATTTTTTTGCGCATGTCTGCAATTTCCCCTCCAAGTGTTGTCTTCACGCTGTTAACCTCTTTCATTACTTCATCAAATTTGTCGGTGATAAATGTTCTGAGATCTTTCATTGCTTGTGCGAAGTCCTGCCCCCCTTCCTGATTTTCAGTTTGTTGATTGGATTCAGCCATGTTTTCCTGATTACTGGTTTGGTTTGTAGATTTTTGTTGCTGTCTTGTCAACATTTTTTCTTGACGGGTTTAATCAGTTCCTTAGCTTCTTTGTCTAGTCTTGGAGATTAATTAGCTGTTGTTTTTGCGTAAGTGTTATATCTTCTCTTTGTCACTTTGTTCTTCTTATTCCAATTTCTTATTGCTAGTTAAGCTCACTTTAAAGGAAATTATTAGTGCTGGGGAAAGTCAATTGTGTAAGGAAGGAAAAAGTGTGAAGTAGTATTGGTGATATATGTTTACAAAGCAACAATATGAGTTCTGGGAGGATGGAGGTTAGATCATGTAAATTGTGTAGAGTTATAGTAGTAGGAAAGTACCTATAATGAGGTAGACGACTGAATATGGGAGGAATGTGGTACGTACTAAGAGGCTATTGTTTTTGTGAGAGAGGGAAAGAGAAAAGAAAGGTAATAGTTTCAGGGACGAATACCAGATGGAAAACTAAACAAAGGTATTAGAAATTAAGAGTTAGACACTTTGTGGATCAAAGAAAGGGAGATGGAATATAGGAGAGATAGCAGATGGTGGAGGATATCAAGTTGTAGGGGAAAGGGGATAGTGTAGATAGGCTAAATCTATTCACAGAGAAATGAGGCAGTGGAGGGTGAGGAAACCCAGCAAATGTGAGGTATTTCCTGTAGGACCTATTGTATTGTTAAGGTAAAATAGTATAAGAAGAATATTGGGTACAAGAAAGCGAGGATTGAAAAAAAAAGAACAACAAGAACAAGAACAACAACAAAAAATAAAAAAAATAAAAAAAAACAAAGAACAGAAACCCCGCCGCCAGGCTCGGCTGGGCTCAGCTGGGCTCCGGTCCCCCACCCACCGCCCGCCGCCGCTCGGGTGGGCTCGGCTGGGCTCGGCCGGGCTCGGCTTTCCCGCCCGCCACCCGGCGTGGCGCAGCGCGGCTCGGCTCTCCCGCTCGCGGCGCGGCTGGGCTCAGGTGAGCTCAGCCGGGCTCGGCCGGACTCGGCTACCCTGGCAGCTGCCCGCCGGGGCTCCGCGCGGTGCTAGCTGCCTCGGCTCCGCCTACCCAAGGAGGGAATCCTCCACACGTAGCTGGGATCTCCGTGTATATTTCACAGATGGATCCTCTCTGTTACCTTCCCTCCAAATCGATGTCCAGACACCTCCGGACCAGGAAAAATCCCGAAACAGCCGGTCCCAAAGAGTCTCCGACGCCTCCCAGCCGATTCCCCCCAGGAGCTAGTAACCGGGAAGTTCACTCAGCCGCCATCTTGCCTCCCCCTCGGAAATTATATTCTTTATCCATAACATCTTTAAAATTTAATGCAAATTTAAATGCAGTTTAAATAAAGTATTTTGCAAGACTCTTGATCTTCTTTGAGGCATAATACACTTGATTTTTTATTTTTTCTTACTTTAGCTGGAAAATAATTCAGCCAATGAAGTGTATGGTTCATGGTCTGTCTCTTAATTAAAGCTGATCTCAAGGGAAAGGATGTCAACTATTATGAATTTCAACCAGTCCCCATCCCCCTCTTTTTTTTCTTTTTAGCCCCACACATTATGCCCGATGGTGGCCCTACATGGTGGTCTGTGTTCCAAGCCTGTCCTAGGCTCTGCCATGCTGATTGGCTCTCCTCTCAGCTGTATCTACTTCTGTGTGTGCACACTTTAAACCAGTAATCTTCAAACATTTTTGGCAGTGAGAGATACATTTTACATTGTGACTCATTATACACATATATGCATATGTGAGTGTTTATTTAACAGACACCAGGTTCACAAAATCAGATATATTCTGCATTATTCATCCTACTTTTCCCCTTCCATAGACTTTCCCTTCTTCTGTTCCTTGACTTGTCAATTTATACCTTTTCCCTCTCTTACTATCATTTTAATCTGTATGCAACTTTCAGAAAGCTAGTAACAAGTAACTAACACTTGTTTTTAGAAGAGAATCTTATTTTAAAGAGACTCTTCCTCAAAAGTTGCTCTTTTGGAACAGTAAGTCCTCTAGCTTCACCTTCAAAATTAATCTAGAAAAGTGTACATATAAAACTCAAGTATGGCAAATAAATGATAAATTTTGATTTAGAACTTAATTTTTAGTCATTTAATAGAACATGTCTCAGGTAAAACACTTCAAAGAAAACTATGATTTAGTCTATATTTTCACTTATTCAACTGACTGATTTACTTGGAAATATCCATTTTCCTGTAAAGATGATTAGGAGTTGATGACTGTTGAAATTTATAATTAATAGTTTTTAAGAAATTTCCATTGTGCCAGCTGATTCTGTTTCTTTGCTTGAGTTGGTATGCTAACATTCCAGGGAGAAAGCCATGTATCTCCAGGTTAAGAGATCTGGAATATACAGCAGTAATGCAAGAAGGCTTTCAGCATGAAAATCCCGTTGTTTACAATTTAAGATACACTGAAATTCAAACCTCTGTCCTCAGCTTTAATGCTTTTCTCTAGTTGCTACTAAAAAATCATAGTGATTTTTATCTCTCTCTAGTCCAAATAGATGTATTCAGATTCTTGTTTCAGCATGTAAATTCCTATTCTGTAATTGAAACCTTCTTCAGTTTGTGCCATAGCGTTGTCATGTTTTCCTGTACTCCACGATAATCTTTTACTTCTTGCTTTCTTTCCAGGAATCTTCCAATTTGTCTGTTGCATAAGGTGGGGGTAGGTCTCACAGTGTCCAGGGCCTATGTTTCTAGGTCTAAAATTAGCTTGTTTGCTTGATGGAGAATCACCTCTGTTTTCTAAAACCCCTGAGAGTTTCTACCTTAGTATCTTTTGCTACCTACATTTTAGTGAGTTATTTCAAGTTTGACTCTTCTTTTTTGTTTTGTTTTTAAGGGGCAAGTCAGGAATATCTGTACTGTCAACACCTGTATCTTGTATCAATAGCAGATTTTAACATCAACACAGACACCCAGAGCTAGATGTACCACTTTGACTAGCTTGATTGTTTACTTGCTCGTTCCAGGTACTCGGGAGTCCTTTTTTTTTTTTCAAGATGTATTTATTTATCCCCTCCCCCCCTTGTTTTTGTGCTCACTGTCTGCTTTCTGTGTCCATTCGCTGTGTGTTCTTCTGTGCCTGCTTGTCTTCTCTTTAGGTGGCACCGAGAACTAATCCTCTGACCCTCTGGATTGGAGGAGAGGCGCTCAGTCTCTTGCACCATGCCTGGTCTGCTGCATCTTTCATTGTCTCGCCTCTGTGTCTTTTTTTTGTTGCGTCATCTTGCTGCACCAGCACTCCACATGGGCCAGCTTGCCTTCACTAGGAGGCCCCGGGAATCAAACCCTGGACCTCCTGTATGGTAGACAGGAGCCTAGTCGGTTGAGTTGCATCCTCTTCCCAGGAGTCATTTTTTATTCTTCTTCTTTTCTTACCCCTACATCCAATTTGTTAGTAGGGTCTTTTAATTTTATCTCCAAAATAGGTCTACATACTTTGTCTACAAAATATATCTACAGTTCTCCATCTCCATTGTTACCTCATAATCCAAGCCACTGTTGCAACAGCCTCTTCTTTGAACTGTTGTAGTAAGCCCAACATCCTAACATGTCCTCTGCTTTTCCCTTTGCCTTCTTTCAATGTTTTATCCACATAACAGCCAGAATAACCTTTCTGAAATATAAATTAAATCGTGGTTGCCATTCCTTCTCCTCTATTTTTTAGCCCTTTTGACTTTCCATTGCATTTCAAATAAAAGTCCAAATTATAAATCCAAATTTTAACCACAGTTTACAGGATGGGCCCCTGCCCACCTCTCTGACATTATCCTGTGCTGTTTTTTCTCCCTGGTATTTATAGTTTCCACTTCAACTTGATGTCCATTCAATTCCATGACATTGGCAGGCTCTTTTCCAATTTAGGATCTTTATACATGCCCTGTCCTGGCATCTTGCCACCAGCCTCTACCCCCCACCCTGGCCATCACCCAAAATTGCTAAACTGAGCATTTTAAGTACCACTCCATTTCAGAGGCTTTCTATTTTAACAGGAATAAAAATTTAAGACTCCCAAAATCTGGTTACTGCCCAACCCTGACATCACCTCTCACCATCTATTCTTCAACCATGATGTCCTTTTTTCCCTCCCATGAGCACGCCAAGCATGCTACTATCTGAGGGCCTTTTTATTTTTAATTGTCCTTGGAATGCTTTTCCTGAGATCTTTTGCCCTGCTCCTTCCTCTCATTCTTCTCTCTCAATTCAGTGTGATCCTTAGAGAGAGACCTTGCATGGTGACTGCCTATAGCAGGCCAGTCCTTTCAATGTCCTGTCACATTTATCTCTGTCATAGTAGTTTTCAATATCTGAACTTAACCATATTTTAAAAATGTGTTTATTATTATTGTCCACCAGAATATAAGCTTTTTGAGGGTGGGGACTCCATCTGTCCCTTTTTAGTGGTTATACCCCCAGCGCCTAGAACAGAGCCTGGCAAATACAGATGCTCAAAAAATATTTGTTAACCAAATGACTTTGTTAGACTGCTCTTCACACCTCACTTCTCACCTTAAACATCATCTCTAGAGAGGAATGCCCTGATCATTCCTTCTAGGTTACTTCCCTCCTCTTCCTTACGCCATTCTCCATCACTCCACCTTCTTTACTTTACTAGCATTAACCCCAATTTGTGATTATATATCTGTTTACATGTTTGTTCTGGTGACTGCTAGAATGTAACCTCTGAGAAGGCAGATGGGCTTTTTACTTTTGAAACTTTAAAAAATGAAGATAACCATAATTTTGGCTGTGGAGAACTACATACTATGAGCAAATCCAGTCTTGTTAAAGTAAAACTCAACATAAAATTTTCACATCCTAATTTATAAAGAAGGAAATAAATGCATTATCTTGCCAAAAAACCCCACAAAAGTTTGAGGTTGTCTCTGGCCTGTTCCAGTGCTCTCAGTGCCCATAACAAAAATAAACTATCATAATAGCAACCAGAATACACAGCTCCCCTAACCTACCCTGCATGTGGGCCTAGCAATTAAGGAGATAAGCTATTTTAGTTCCTACGAACATATTTCTTTTATAATATGTTAGTTGGGAGAAGGGAGGATTTTACCACTTTCTTTTATCTGTATCTATTATTTTTTGTAAGAAAAATTCTCTGCCTTTAGTTCATTACTTCAAGTGGTTTTGAATCAGGCCTGAGAAACTTGTATTATGGTGACACAAAAAGACATTGTAAACAGGTACAGTGTTTAATTGCTCTTCAGATTTTAACACCTGTTTTTGCTGATTAGATTCTACCTGCTGCTATTTAGACTGGCCGTATGTGAGCCTGCAAACCTAAAAATAATTTGACTGATGAACAGGCAGCTGTGATATTTTTAGTCCTGGGTAAAGGGTCACCTGTTAGCCTAGAGATAGTGAATCAAAGCCCCTTTTCCCAGATTTGAAGTAAATTGTTGATTGCCGTAGCAGGCAGGGACTGGTTTAAATGAGAACCCAGGTGGGTAGGACCCAGGAAAAGGATAATTTGAAATCAGGGAGTTAAGGACAAAGGCCATTTTGTGGGGCAGATACAGTCATGTTGAAAAATATAAATGTATAAGTGGATGGAAAGTATTTAAAAATGGAGTATAGAAAGCTTAAAAAAAATAAGAGGGGAGACTCATTAAAAGGGAGGATAATTGGTTAGGAGATTTTGGAATATGGAGGAGACAAACAAGGAAATAGAGGGAGTAGAGTAATATGCCAAGAATCAAAATCAGAAACATGCTCTTAACATAAATAGTGATTATTTTTCTGTTCAGAGGAACCATTAATATTTCAGAATCTTCTAATTTTATATTTCATAACCTATCAGCATTATAATATAAAGTTCCCTCTCTAGGTTCTTTGCATTTGGGTTTAGCTAAGTAGTCTCTGTTATAGTGTATTTTTTCTTGGTGGCAAATTTAGTCACAGATTTGACTATGAGGTGTGTCCATAGTTAGCTAATGATGTCCTGTGAAATGAGTGGGGAAGAGGAAGCATACAGTAGCTAGAGAGTGCTGTGCGTGCTGTCCCTAGTGGAGTGCTGTGGGAGACCTCCTTCCATGGTTTCTACGGAGGCAGGAATTGAAATGAAGCTCTTCTAGCCCTCCTACACTGTAGCTTTTAGGCACTGCTGGTAGCCCAGGTTCTCCACATGCTTTGTCTTGGATAAGAACATTTCCAGTCTGGATTTTAAGTGGGACATTTTAACCCATTTCTAAGGGAATAGAATTAGTAATTAACTTATGCTTTTTACTAGGAAAATAACTAGGCTGTTTGTACTATGTTGAGAAAATCTTTGTTTTTCCATGAAAAAATATATCATTTTACCTGATTTAAGACATATTGGACCTAAATACATGATGAGATCAATGAAAAATAAGACATGAAATTGGGGGTCAGACATATGGAAGATATAAACATATTAACTCTAAAGGGCAATTCAGTGGTAAGGCTCAGTTTGTAAAATTTACCTTTAAACTTCTTGGGAATGGAGAAATTACCCAGTATGTTAGAAAGTTCTTTTAAGGGTCAAAACAGATTGTAGAAAATACAAAGATTTCATAAAGTTGTTTTTTGTAATGGTTCTTAGTAAGCCAATTCAGTGTTTTACTTATTTGTTTATTGTCTACTCCCAGGAGAATGTAAACTCCATTAACGCAGGAATTTTTATTCCATTTATTACTGTACCACCAGTGCTGAGAATAGTGTCTGAATAAGTATCTGCGCAATAAATACTTGCTGAATGTATAAACAGGGTTTTGAGTTGCTTTAACAGGCAGATCTGTATACTTTGTGTTTTTGGTTTTTTTTTTAAAGATTTACTTTCATTTATTCCACAGCCCCCCCCCGCCCCCCCCCGCCGCCTGCTCTCTCTGTCCATTTGCTGTGTGTTCTTCTGTGTCCGCTTGTATTATCAGGTGGCACTGGGAAATTGCATCTCTTTTTTGTTGCATCATCTAGCTGCGTCAGCTCTCCGTGTGTGCAGCGCCACTCCTGGGCAGGCTGTGCTTTTTTCACACAGGGCAGTTCTCCTTGCGTAGCGTTCTCCTTGTGCATGGGGCTCCCCTAGGCGGGGAGCACCCCTGCGTGGCATGGCACTCCTTGCGCGCAACAGCACTCAGCATGGGCCAGCTCACCACACAGGTCAGGAGGCCCCGGGTATAGAATCCTAGACCCTCTATATGGTAGGCCGACACTTTTACCACTTGAGCCATGTCCGCTTCCCAGATCTGTATACTTTGAAGATGAGATGAGCAAGTGTCAGAGTTGAGATTTTCTTAAGAAAATTGAAAAGTCTAATTAGGTCTCTGACCTGGCAAAATGATAAACCATTTTATCTTACCCTTATACAGAAACAAATTACAGGCAAGGCTGGGGTTTTTCTTGTGAAGCAGCTTTGAGCAGTCAAGTATTCAGTTGAGAGCTCATAATACCATAGAGCATCTGCAAGGACGGTTTTGACTTAGAGCGTTATCACCTCTTGGAAGCACTAAATTAAATTTCGAGTCACCTATAGTGACATTATTGCATATTTGTATATGTTATGATAGAAATCGCTGTGGTGTTGTCTATTACAAATATAAATAAGTTACAGAATTTTAAGAAACAGGGAGATGAAGTAGCTTCAGAGTCACCTAGCTAGGAAGAAATGGAACCGGAGGATAAACTTGGATCTCACTCAACCCATGTGTGTTCTTACATAGTGACCAGCACTTAGTAGACAGTAAATATTTGAATTGATGGGTAAATTGATAAATGGAAGGAAATGTTAAGTGCACACCAGGATTTGTTGATTCTATTGTGTTTCTGGCCACTCATAGTTTTAAGCATGTATATATATAATTAAAGGTAAAGAGATTGGAATTCCTTGATTCTAAAATTCAATAAAGAACTTCAAGGTGTAAGGTTCTGACACTTTGGCTCATAATGAACATTTGAGTGCCTGCTCACTGTGTAGATGCTATGGATTCCTCAATGAACAAAACAGGCAAGTATCTGATGGAACTTCCATTTTAGAGGGTGTAAGAAACAATAAACAGTAAATAAATTTGTAGTAAGTGCTTTTCAGAGAATTAAAGTAAGATGGAATAGAGAGACTGGATGACTTTAAATTCACTGGTCAGAGACAGCCTCATTGATGAGTTAGCAGTGAAGATTTAGAAGGTGAGGAGGAGCTGGTCATGTACAGTCAGTTGGAATAATAGTGCAGAGGCTCTGAAGTGAGAACAAGCTTGTGAATTGGGGAACAGGAAAGAAATAGGGCTCTAATGGTCAGAGAAAGAAGTACTTCAAAACTTCAGGTGCTGGAGGGAGCGGATGTGGCTCAAGCAGTTGGTACCCATCTCCCACATGGGAGGTCCTGGGTTGGGTTCCCATGCCTCCTAAAGAAGATGAGCAGACAGAGAGCAAATAGTGGGTACAAACAGTGGGGGTGGAGAGAGAAATAAATCTTTAAATAAAAAAATTTTAGGTGCTATAAAATGTGCAAATCCTGTATAACTATTTAAGAGGGTAAGGAGTTTAAAATTGATTCTGGTTATGGTGAGTTACCTTTGAAAGTTTGTTTTGTTTTCTTTTAAAGCTTGGTTATGTTTGTTTGCTTGTTTGCTTTTCTCTGCCTCCCTCACCCTTCCATTTTTGCTGTCTCTATCTATTCGCTGGGTGATCTTCTGTATCTATTTCTCTTTTCTTCTCTTGTCTTTCTCCTCTAGGATTCCCCAGGATTCGATCCTGGGGACCTCTGATGTGGAGAGAGTTTCCCTATCAATTGTACTACCTCAGTTCCTGGTCATCTGCTATGCTTCACCTTGACTTTCCCCTTTGTCTCTCTTTTGCGTCATAATCTTGCTGCGCGGCTCACCACGAGGGCACTCGGCTTGCCATGCAGGCACAATTTTTCTTTCTTCGTTTTCACCAGGAGGTGCCAGAGATTGAACCTGGCTCCTCCCATATGGTAGACGAAGGCCCTATCACCTGAGCCACATCCATTCCCCTGGTAGTTTTAGTTTGTTTGTAATGGCTTTATGAGATATAATTCACATACCATGCAACTCACCCATTTAAAGTATACAGTTTTAAACAAGTATATTCAAGAGTTGTATAACCATAAATATAATCTATTTCAAAAGAAACCCATACTCATTAGTGGACACTCCCCATCTCTCCCCACCCCACCCCATTAGCCAAGGCAACCATTAATTTTTGTGTCTCTCTAGATTTTCCTATTCTGGACATTTCATCTAAATGGAGTCATACAATATTGTGACTGGCATCTTTTGTTTAACATCATGTTTTCAAGATTTTCCATATAGTAGCATGTGTCAGTACTTCTTTTTTTTATTGTTTGTTTGTATCCATTGTGTGGATAGATAGAATTTTATTTGTCCATCAGTTGACAGACATTTGGATTGTTCAGTTTTGGGGCTGTATGAATAATGTTTCTGTAAATATTCACATGTAAGTCTTTTGGTAAATGTGTGGTTTTATTTCCCTTGAGTATATACCTAAGATGGGAATAGCAGGATCATACGGTAGTTCTGAAGAATTACTCAGCTGTTTCCAAAGTAGCTGCTTCGTTTTACACTACCACCATTAGTTTATGAGGACTCCCTTTTCTCCACAGAGTCAACATTTATTACTATTAATACCTGATTTTTTAAAATATTTTTTTCTTTTTAATTTGTAAAATTTATTTTCTCGCACCTCCTGGTGTTTTATGCTTGATTTCTGCTCTCTGTGTGCTTATCGTCTTTTTAGGAGGCGCCTAATTGCTTGAGCTACCTCTGTTCCCTGATGTGACTCATTGTGTTTTCCTCCTTGTGTCTCTTCATTGTGTCACCTTGTTGCCTTATCTCTCCACACCAGCCCATCATATCAGCTCACTATCTTGCTAGACATCTTTAGGAGGCACCAGGAACCGAACTTGGGGACGACTCCCCCTCCCCCCCCATGTGGCATGCAGGTGCCCAACTGCTTGAACCTCATCTACTCCCCACTATCTGACTTTTGATTATGGCCATCCTAGTAGGTGTGAGGTGTATCGAATTGTGGTTTTCCTTTGCATTTCTCTGACTAACGATGTCAGGCATCTTTTCATGTGCTGATCGGCCATTTGTATATCTTTGAAGAAGTATCTATTCAGGTCCTGGGCAATTTTTTAACTGGGTTTGTATTTTGTTGTTGAGACATTGGAGCTCCTTTTTATTCTGGATGTTAAACTTTTATCATACATGATTTCCAAATAATTTATCCCATTTTATAAGTTATCTTTCTACTTTTTGATAATGTCTTTTGATACACAAAATATTTTAATTCTGAGGAAGTCCATTTTACCTATTTTTTTTTCTTCTGTTCATGCTTTTGGTGGCATGTCTAGAACAGTTACCTCATACAAAGTTCTAAAGATTTTCCCCTACGTTTTCTTGTAAGAGTTTAATGGTTTTAGCTTTTATATTTAGGCCATTGATCCATTTTGAGTTAACTTTTATATATGGTGTGAGGTGTGGAGATCCAGTTTTACTGCTTTACATGTGGATATTCGCTTTTCCCAACTGTTTGTTGAAGAGACTTTTCTTTTACCGTTGAATTAACTACACTTGTCAAAAATCACTTGGCCATGGATGTGTGGGTTTATTTCTGAATTGTCAGTTCTGTAAGCTTTCAAATTGGAAAGTAAGTCTTCCAGCTGTGTGTTGTTCTTTTTCAAGATGATTTTAGGAAAGAGACTGTAGCTCAAGAGATTGGGCTCCCATCTACCAGATAGGAGGTCCAGGGTTTGATTCCTGGGGCCTCCTGGTGAAGGCAAGCTGGCCCGCATGGAGAGCTGGAGCAGCAAGATAATGTAACAAAGAGACACAGAGAAGAGACAATAAGCAATAAGAGACCCAGCAGACTAGGGAGCTGAGGCGTGGTGCAAGAAATTGAGCATCTCTCTCCTACTCCGGAAGGTCGCAGGATCAGTTCCTGGTGCCACCTAAAGAGAAGACAAGCAGACACAGAAGAACACACGGCAAATGGACAAAGAAAGCAGACAGTGAGCACAAAAATGAGGGGTGGGGGAGAAATAAATAAATATATTTTTTAAAAGAAAATGATTTTTTCCCCTTGCCATTCCATGTGATTTTTTTTTTAAACTTTAATAATTGAAAATAAAAGCAATTTAAAAAAACACAGCTGAATAAAAATATACATTTCTCAAATGTACTTGATACATATAAATTTTTTTTAATCATACAATATGTTAACACACTATATTTGGTTCATAGTAATGCAGTCATAGTGTTTGTCCTTTTGTGTCTGGTTTGCTTCATTCAACGTAATGTCCTCCAAGTTCATCCATGTTGTTGCATGCTTTATGACTTCATTTCTTCTTACAGCTGCATAGTATTCCATCTTGTGAATACACCACAGTTTATCTATTCATCTGTTAATGGACATCTGGGTTTGCAACTTTTGAAATTGTGAATGCTGCTCTGAAAATTGGGGTGCACATGTCTATTCGTGTCACTGCTGTCAGTTCTTCTGGGTATATATCCAGAAGTGGTATTAAAGGGTCATGTGTCAAGTCTATATTCAACTTCTTGAGGAACTGCCAAACAGTCCTCCACAGTGGCTGTACCATTCTGCATTCCCGCCAATAGCGAATAAGTGTTCCTATCTCTCTTCATCCTCTCTAACACTTGTAGTTGGAATAGACAAGTTTATAGAGCCAGAAATTAGAATATAGATTACCAGGTACTGGGGTGAAGGAATGGGGAGTTAAGGCTTAAATTGTAGAGTCTCTATTTGGGGTGATGGAAAAGTTATGGTAATAGATTGTGGTGATGATAGCACAACATTGTGAAAATAAATAACAGCACTGAATTATACATGTGAATGTGGTTAAAGGGCGAAATTTTAGGTCATGTATATATTACTGTAGAATAAAATGTTTTTAAAAGAATGCTAGGACTGTACAATACAAGCAGGGAACCCTAATAGATGATAGTACAATTATAATAATAATGTTTCATCAGTTGTAACATGTACCACACAAATGCAAGGTATTAATAATGGAAAAGGTGGGATCTCTGTTTTCTGCATGATTTCTCTGTAAACCTACAACTTCTCTAATTAAAAAAAGAAAAGGGAGCAGATGTGGCTCAAGCCGTTGAGTGCCCGCCTCCCACATGGGAGGTCCCAGGTTCCATTCCCAATGCCTACCAAGAAGAAAAACAAACAATGAGCAGACAAGGAGCAAAAAAACAAACAACGACAACAACAACAAAAAACAAGATAACGAGCAAACAACAAACAGACGAGGAACAAAAAACCACAAATGAGCAAGCAGGGAGTAGATGTGGCTCAAGCAGTCAAGTGCCCACTTCCCATATGGGAGGTCCTGGGTTTGGTTCCCAGTGCCTCCTAAAGAAAAATCAAACAGAAGATAATGAGCAAAATCAACAAGCAGACAAGGGGAAAAAAAAAAATGAACAAAAAACACTCAAGCAAATAGATGAGTAAGCCATCTGGGGGGAGAGGGGGCAGGGCAGAAATCCAGTGTAGTAAGTACAGTAATGGAAATTGGTCACTCATTGCAGAAGAGATGGCACCCAACTCTGCTGGTCTTCTCATTGTATTTCAGTTTAAATCAGCAATTTGTACTTATCTTACTTGTCCATTGCCCCCTATGAGCAAGTTACCTATTCTATTTTATCTTTAAAATATCCAAGGTTCACTATCTGAACTGTTGCTTTCTAATCTCAGTGGGAAGATAGAAATGCCAAAAATGCTGTTGCCTGGGAAACGGACTTTGGCCCAGTGGTTAGGGCGTCCGTCTACCACAGGGGAGGTCCGCGGTTCAAACCCCGGGCCTCCTTGACCCGTGTGGAGCTGGCCATGCGCAGTGCTGATGCGCGCAAGGAGTGCCGTGCCACGCAAGGGCGTCCCTGGCATGGGGGAGCCTCACGCGCAAGGAGTGCGCCCGTGAGGAAAGCCGCCCAGCGTGAAAAGAAAGAGCAGCCTGCCCAGGAATGGCGCCGCCCACACTTCCCGTGCCGCTGACGACAACAGAAGCGGACAAAGAAACAAGACGCAGCAAAATAGACACCAAGAACAGACAACCAGGGGAGGGGGGGGGAATTAAATAAATAAATCTTTAAAAACACACACACACACACACACAAATGCTGTTGCCTGTGACCTTGCCAGGGAAGCGTCTGGAAAAGGTGATCCTTTGGTAGCAGGGGCAGTCTGCCAGAGACATCAATGTACAAATGCTAAGATTAAAAAGTTTGTTTTTTTTTTTAAAAAAAAAGAAAGGTTTTCAGTTACAGCTAGAAGGTTTTGCCAGGAAAAATGTGGATTTCTTGATTGCAAAGGTAAGCCTAGGACTAGAAGGAAAAGATCAAACTACTTTTGGCACATATCAACTGCATACATAGTCTTCAACTTTCACTAGGGTATTAGACTAGCTGTGGCTGCATTTCCTCCTTGTGAATGGTCAAAAGTTTATTTAAATGTATTCTAGTGAAGGTCAGCATCCTCTCACTGTGGATTCTAGATTCTCTCTGAAGCCAAGGATCTAGGGGATGCCTGACCCGTAGTCTAAGGTCTGGGGGTTGGTAGTATCTGACTTCTCCAAAGACCCTTAGAGTGTGTGAGGGACAGTGGTCTAGGAAGCATCCTCTCCCTAGGGAGTGGCAGTGCTGAAAGGAGCTGGGGGTTGGGGGACTGTGTGCATATGAGGGAACAGCCTAGGAGATAGATGGCTGTTGAGGCTCACCCAGACCCTACCAATACCACCTGACTTGCCAGTTGCTTCCTTACCCTCCTCCATCCATGCCTTGCTACCCCCACTTCTCTATTTTTGTTCATGCTATAAGATATGAGTGGTATTTTAAAGAAAGAATCAGTAGTTTATTAGTAAAACTTTTGTTTCTTTAAATTTTTTATTTCATTTATTTTTTTAAACTTTGTTTTTTTTTTTCTTTTTATTTCTCTCTCCCCCAGTTGTCTGCTCTCTGTGTCCATTTGCTAGCTGTGTGTTCTTCTGTGACCACTTCTATCCTTATCAGCGGCACCAGGGATCTGTGTTTTCCTTTTTATGTTTCTGACTGTTTGGAAACCCTTACCCTTCCAAATAAATTTGATAATCATGTTTTCCATTTATTTTTTAAAATGCGGATGGAATTTTTTTTTTTAAGATTTATTTATATTTCTCTCCCCTTCCCGCCACCCCGTTGTCTGCTGTCTTTGTCCATTCGCTGTATGTTCCTCTGTGTCTGCTTAGATTCTTGTCAGCGACATTAGGAATCTTTGTCTCTTTTTGTTATGTCATCTTGCTGTGTCAGCTCTCCATGTGTGCATTACCACACCTGGGCAGGCTGCGCTTTTTTCATGCGGAGTGGCTTTCCTTACGGGGCACACTCCTTGCGCATGGGGTTCCCCTATGGGGGGACACCCCAGCGTGGCACGGCACTCGTTGCGCGGATCAGCACTGCGTATGGGCCAGCTCCACACGGGTCAAGGAGGCCCGGGTTTGAACCGCGGACTTTCCATGTGGTAAACGAATGCCCTAACCACTGGGCCAAGACGGACACCCTAACCTTTTCCATTCTTATATTCATCTGTTCTTTTGTATGTTTGCTTTCAGAGGCCACTTCTTCAAAAGCTCACCAATCCCTTCTTCTGCCTCCTCAAACCTGCCATTGTATGATTCCAGTGTATTTTAAATTTCATTTATTGCACCTTTCATTCCTACAAGAACTGCTAGTTTTCTGTATATGCTTTCAAGTTCTTTGTGCTCATCCAGTGTCGTCTTTTTTTTTTTAAAGATTTATTTTTTTTATTTATTTAATTCCCCTCCCCTCCCCCGGTTGTCTGTTTTCTGTGTCTTTTTGCTGCGTCTTGTTTCTTTGTCCGCCTCTGTTGTTGTCAGCAGCACGGGAAGTGTGGGCGGCGCCATTCCTCAGCAGGCTGCTCCCTCCTTCGCGCTGGGCAGCTCTCCTTATGGGTGCACTCCTTGCGCGTGGGGCTACCCTACGCGGGGGACACCCCTGTGTGACACGGCACTCCTTGCGCACATCAGCACTGCGCATGGGCCAGCTCCACATGGGTCAAGGAGGCCCGGGGCTTGAACCGCGGGCCTCCCATGTGGTAGACGGACACCCTAACCACTGGGCCAAAGTCCGTTTCCCCCAGTGTCGTCTTAATATACTTAATATCTTTAGCAATCTCATTGAATTTGTTAAGATTTATTTTAACAGCTATGATTACTTGTCTCAACTCCTTTATGTCATCTGGAGGATTATCTTGTCTTCCTTTAACTGGTCTGTGTCTTCCTGTTTATTGTTGTGAATTGTAATTTTTTGTTGGTGTCTTGGCATCTGGCTTACTGAATGTATTCTGGGTGAAATTTCTCTGTTTAATTTAGGGCTTTCTTGCCCTTTTCTCTCTTGCTGGTTGTGTAGTAGGAGCTAAGTATGTATGCACTTGGTGCTGCAAGCTGTGAAGGCTCAAGTTGCCTTCATTGCCCCAGGGACCAGTGAAGCTTCTCCCACCTTTCTCCTTTGCCAGGGGTAGGAACAGAGCCATAGTCATGCGTAATTATCCAAGGTGTGCAGGCCTAGACTGTAGTTGCCCAGAGAGACTCAGTGAAGCTTCACGTCCCTTTCTCCCCTCCCTCGGGTGGGAATGGAGCTACAAGTGTGGGTAGCAATCTATGCCGTGCAGGGCTAGAATGACCGCAGTTGCCCCGGCAGACTTCTGATTATTTAGTCTGTGCTAGCCAAATGTACCTGCAGTTAGCTGGATAGGCTGGTGCAGGGCTCACCAGCTTCCTCCCTGCTAGAGGAGGGGCTGAAGCCTAGGTTAGGCTACAGGCCGATCTGGGTGAGAGAGGCCAGTCCCTACCATCACTGTGATTTTCAGCCAGCCTGGCTTCCCCTCTTGCTGGGGGGTAGTCAAAATTGCGGGTCCCTGCCACTTTCCTACAGGGACAGGTTCAAACTTGAGCTGCTCTTAGGGTTATACTTCAGCCCGCCGAATCAATAGCTGAAGTCAGTGGCCAACCGTCTCTTCCTCCCCTGTTTTTGGGAAATGGCACTTCCAATTCCAGCCACAGGAAAACTCCAGGTGGCTTGTGCCGCCAGAGTATGATAACCAATCTTCGCAGCATGCCCTGTACTTTCACAGGGAGGCTGGCACAGGTTCCCCCAGCTTCCTCCCTGCCAGAGGTGGGGTTGGGGTTTATGCTAGAGCTGCAGTCTGATCTGGATGGAGAGAAGCTGGTCCTTACCTTTACTGTGATTTTCATTAAGCCTGTCTTCCTGGCTTCCCTCTCATGCCGGTGGTGGAGTTAAAATGGCAGCTCCTGGCCTCTTTCTGACTTGGACAGGTTCAAACTTTTAGTTGTTTTTAGGATTATACTTTAGCTTGCTGAATTTACTAATCAGTAGCTGAAGTTGGTGCCAAAAGTTTCTTCCTCCCCCATTTTTGGGAAGTGGAGCTTCCAATTCTAACGGTGAAATAGCTCCAGAGGCAGCTTGTGCCTCCAATGGAGGATGGGCACTGGCCTCTGTGGCTTGGAGGGCACTATTTGTGAATCTTTTCTGCAGAAGGACAGTCTCCTCCAATTCTTTGAAGGATGTTGTAGGGCGTTCTTCTTGTCTCCAGGTGCTTTAGATAGCTTTGGGTGATTAGTAACTGCCCTGTAGCACGAACTAACTCTAGGAGCGCCTTACTCTGCCGCCATCTTGCTGGTTGTCTGTCTCTTTTCCTATATTTTGAGGTGTTTTTTTTTAATCAAAAAAAGATGCTGGATTTTTGTCAAATGACTTTTCTCTGTAGACTGAAATGATCATGTGTTTTTTTCCCTTCAGTTTGTTAATGTGGTGTATTATGTTGATTTTCTTTTGTTCAACCAGCCTCCCATACCAGGAATAAATCCCACTAGGTCATGATTTATTAGTTCTTTGATATGCTTTTGTATTCGATTTTCACATATTTTGTTGAGAATTTTTGCATCTTTGCTCATTAGAGAGATTGGTGTATAATTTTCTTTTCTTGTAGTATCTGTCTTTATCTGGCTTTGGTATTGGGGTGATGCTGGCTTCATAAAATGTGTTGGGTAATTTTCCCTCCTCTTCAATTTGTTGGAAAAGTTTAAACAGGATTGGTGTTAATTGTTTTTGAAATGCTTGGTGTAGTATACTCCTGTGAAGCCATCTGGTCCTGGACTTTTCTTTGCTGGGAGATATATGATGATGGATTCAATGTCGTTAAATATGATTGGTTTTTTAAGTTCTTGTAGTGTCAGTGTAGGTTGTTTGTGTATTTCTAGAAATTTGTCCTTTTCATCTAGGTTGTCTAGTTGGCATACAACTTCTCATGATATCCTCTTAGGATTCGTTTTACTTCTGTGGAGTCAGTTGTAACTTCCCCCCTTTCATTTCTGATTGTATTTATTTGCATCTTCTTTCTTCTTTGTCTAGCTCTAGGGGTTTGTCAATTTTATTGATCTTCTCAATGAACCAGCTTTTGTTTTTTTTGATTTTTCTATATTTTTGTTGTTATTGATCTCAATCTCATTATTTCTGCTCTAATCTTCATTATTTCTTTCCTTCTGCTTGCTTTGGGATTGGCTTGCTGTTCTTTTTCTAGTTTCTCTAGTTGTTCAGTTAAATCTTTGAGTTTAGCTCTTCTTTTTTAATACAAGCATTTAGGGATAGAATTTTCCCTTTCAAGACTGCCTTTGCTATATCCCACAAGTTTTTTTCCTTTTTTCCTACTGGTTGTGTCATTGTCTTTTTGGTACGTTGCTTCACTGTGCAGGGGCTAGCGCCTCTCTCCATGCCACACGGGCCTGCGCCTCACTGTGTAGGTCTGGGGAACCGCCCCCCCTTTTTTTTTTTTTTTTTAAGGCTAGGAGGTCTCAGGAATTGAACCTAGTCCTCCATATAATAAACAGGAGCTCAGTTGCTTTAGCCACAGCCACTTCTCCCCATAAATTTTGCTAAATAGTGTCCTAGTTTTCATTTGTCTCAGTGTATTTACTGATTTCACATGCAATTTCTTTTTTGACCCACTGGTTTTTTAGGAGTGTTTTGTTCACTCTCCTCACATTTGCAAATTCACCTTTTTCCTGTCTATTATTGATTTCCAGTTTCATTGCATTATGATCTGGGAAGGTACTTTGTATAATTTTAATCTTTTTACATTTATTGCGAACTGCATTGTACCCTAACATGTGGTCCCTCCTGGAGAAAGATCCATGGGCACTTGAGAAGAATGAATAACCCACTGAGTTTGGATGCAGGGTTCTGTATATGTTTGTTAGGTCTAACTTATCATATTGTTCATGTTCTGTTTCCTTGGTGATCTTCTGTCTAGTTCTATTTAATGATGTGAGTGAGGTGTTAGTTAATCATTATTTAATTAAGTAAAAGTGAGTCCTCTGACAAACCAGTTTACAAATATAATCAGTATTTCTTTTTGGAATTCATCAATAACATCAAACTGCCACAGTTCTTTTATTAATATATAATGGCCTTCTGTATCTCTTATAACTATCTTGCACTTTAAGTCTGTTTTGTCCTATATTAGTATAACTACCCCTGTTCTTTTTTGCTTACTATTTGTGTGGAGTATCTTTTTCTAACCTTTCACTTTTAGCTGGTTTGTGTATCTTGAGTCTAAGGTGAGTTTCTTGTAAGCAGCATAGGGATGGCTCCTGTCTTTTTATCCATTCTGTCAGCCTGTATCTTCTGATTGGGGAGTTTAATCCATTCACATTGAATGATATTACTGTAAGTGCACTGTTTACTAATACCATTTTATTCTTTGGTTTTCATATGTCATATTTTTGTTGGGCTTTTTAGTCTAGTGGTTATCCTTTCTGCTATTCTTTCTTCTATACTCTCCTCCAGTCCTCTCTTTCCTGTCTTTTTATTTCAGGTTCTAATATAATCTAAATTTCCTGCAAAGGTGAATTCTCTTTTGCAGACTCTTAGTTTCTGTGTTTTGTGTGTGTGTGTGAATATTTTATACTCACCTTTGTATTTGAGGGACAGTTTTGCTCGATAAAGAATTCTCACCTGGCAGTTTTTCTTTTTCTCTCCTAATTGGTACATACCACTGTCTTCTCGCCTCCATGGTTTCTGAAAAGAAATCTACGCTAAGTGTTACTGGATGTCCCTTCTGTGTGATGGCTTGCTTCTCCCTTGCTACTCTGAGAATTTTCTTTTTATCTTTGACATTTAACATTCTGAGTAGTATGTATCTTGGAGTAGGTCTGTTCGAATTTATTCTGAATGGGGTATGGTGCACTTCTTGGACATGTAAAATCATTTTTTTCGTGAGAGTTGGGAAATTTTCAGCTACTATTTCCTCAGATACTCTCTCTGCCCCTTTTCCCTTTCTTTCTCCTTCTGGAACTCCCATGACATGTATGTTGTTGTGTTTTGTGTTGTCATTAAATTCTCTGAGGCCCTGCTTAATTTTTTACAATTTTTTCTCTCTTCAATTTCAGCTGTCCTGTCTTCAGTACCACTTCTTTCTTCTTTCATTTTGAGTCTGCTGTTGTATGCCTCAAATGTGTTTTTTATCTCACCTATTTTGTCTTTCATTTCCATGAACTCTTACTTTTCTGTTTAGAATTTCAAATTCTTCATTGCACTCACTTGTGTCTTTTTTTTTTTAAAGACGCCCCCCCCCCCCCAGTTGTCTGCTCTCTATGTCCGTTTGCTGTGTGTTCTTCTGTGTCCACTTGTATTCTTTGTCAGCAGCACCAGGAATCTGTATCTCTTCTTGTTGCGTCATCTTGCCGCATCAGCTCTCTGTGTATGTGGTGCGACTCCTGGGTAGGCTGCACTTTTTTCATGTGGGGTGGCTCTCCTTATGGAGCGTACTCCTTGCACATGGGGCTCCCCTACGTGGGGGACACCCCTGTGTGGCAGGGCACTCCTTGTGCGCGTCAGCACTGCACATGGGCCAGCTCACCACATGGGTCAGGAGGCCCTAGGGTTTAAACCATGGACCTGCCATATGGTAGGCAGACGCTCTATCAGTTGAGCCAAATCTGCTTCCCTACTCAAGTGTCTTTTTGAAGTCATTTATCTCTTCAACTATATTGTCTTTCAACTCATTAATTTGATTTTGGAAATTAGTGTGTATCTCACTAGTTAATTCTCCCAAATCCTGTGTCTTTTCTTAGGCTTTGATATTTTTATTTTCTTGGGCCATGGCTTCTATTTTCTTAGTATGTCTTGTAATTTTTTACTGATGTCTAGGCATCTGATTAGAATGTAGTTTACTCACATGCTTGATTTCTTTCTCTTTTATAGGGATTATTTGGCTGGAGGCTGTGTGCTACCTCTGCTCTTTGATTCTTGCCTTACCTGGGTTGTTGGGACTGTCCCTATCTAAAAAGCCTTTTAATTTTAACTTTTTCAAGTGCACTTCCTTGGTCTGCCAGCAGATGGCACTCTTGGCAGATTTCAGTTCAGTGCCTGTTCTGAGTGAGTTTGTTGTAGCACAGACTGGATCAGTGTGATAGAGCTTCCTTCCTGGAGGGGTAAGAGCCTTGTAATGTAAACTTTCTCAAAGACAGCTCATCATCTTTCTCTGACACCCGCTTCCCCTTTCCCAGGTAGGAAACACTTCTACTTGCCTCCTCAACAATTATTCCGGGTTAGTAGAGAGAACTTTGGGAGGGTTGTATATCTTTAGCCCCTTGCCAGCTCTCAGGACAAATAATGATGTGGTCCCACTGGGCCTAGAAGGGCTCCTCGGACAGAGCAGACCAAATTTGTGAGTCAAAAGCTGAGTCAACTTTCAGGTGTGCCCGTCTGTCTCCCCCTCAACAATCAGTCCCAGCCAGAAGGGAAGAAAATGGCAAGAGTGGCATTTCTCCACTTCTGTGCCTGCTCCTGGGGTAAACCCCTGTGTAGTCACACCCAGCCTAGAAAGGCTGGTGGAACACAGCAGACCAAATTTGTGGGCCAGAACCTGAGTCTGTCTGCCTTGGGCTGTGTTCCTCTCTATCCCCTTTCCTGGGGTAGTAGATCCTTGGAGCCCCCTTTGTCTATAGTCACAGGCCCAAAGGCCTGAGAATTCTGAAGTGTCTTTAGTGTGGGAGGGTGCCGGCAGGTTTCAATTCATAGCTCTGTCATTGTGATTCCCTTCCTTTGTCCCTCTCTCCTCTGGGCAGTGTCTAGCTTCTCCTAGTGTCCTAAACCCTAGAAGATCTTTTTTTTCAAGCTGTTTCTGCCTGTCCTCTAGCTATTTTTCTGGAGGAAAAGAGAATTCCGTGTCTTTCTAGTCCACCATCTTCCCGAAAGTTCCTCCATATGTACCTGACAATTGGATTTTCCATTTCTGCAGAAAGGCTCCTGGAATTTTGATCAGGATTGTGTTGAATCTGTACATTGCTTTGGATAGTATTGACATCTTAACAATATTTAATCTTCCAATCATGAATACAGGATGTCTTTCCATTTAATTTCTTGCAACAATGTTTTTTAATTTTCAGTGTACTAGTCTATGACATCCTTGGCTAAATTTATTCCTGGATATTTTGTTCTTATAGATGCTGTTGTGATTTGCTTTCTCTATTTCCTTTTCAGATTGTTCATTGCTCTTTTCTAGAAACACCCATGATTTTTGCATGTTCTATCTGTACTCCACAACTTTGCTGAATTCATTTATTAGTTCTAATAGCTTCTTTATTTTTAGAATAGTAGCAATAGTTTTAGTAGTCTGATTGGAATTGGTTGAGAAATGAATGTGGGGAGATGGCAACTAGAGATAACTCTTTAAAGATTTTGCTGGGGAAAAAAATTTTATGTATTGTATACAAGCTTATCCAAAGATTTACATAGAAAGGCCAGAATAGCTAGGACAATTTTGAAAAAGAAGATTAAAGTAGAAAGAATCACTACTACGAAAGTTGTTAACAATTTAGTTAGAGTAAACTATGGAATTGGTAGAGGCTTAGACACATGGGTCAGTGCAACAGAATAAAGAACCCAGAAATAGTCTGACAAAAGTACAGCCAATTCTCTATGCTTGCCCTGCTGTAAGATCGAAAAAGTGAAGAATTTTCTTGTTAATTAGTTTGCTTTTGTTTATTATTATTATTATTATTGAATAATGAAATGATGCACAATTTGTGATTATACCAAGTACCACTGATTTTGTATACTTTGGATGAATTGTATGCTTTATTAATTTGTATCAATAAAATTGATCTATAAAAAAATATGTACAGCCAACTGATTTTTGACAAAGGTACAAAAGCAATTCAGTGAAGGGAGATCAGTCTTTTCAACAAATGGTATTAGAACAATTGGGCATCCATCAGCAAAAAATAAAAACATTTAAAATTCACACCTTATACCCAAATTAACTAAAAATGTATAATGAATTTAATAAAGTACAAACCATGAACTCTAGAAGAAAATGTAGGAGAAAATCTTCAGGACTTAGGACTAGATGAATTCTTAGACTACAGTCCATTTTTTAAAATCCGTAAATCAAATTACAACAAAATTGAGATCTTTTGCTTTGCAAAGGACTCTGTCAAGAGAGTGTAGAGACAAACTACAAACTGGGAAAAACTACTTGCAAGCCATATTTCCTACAAAGGACTTACATAAGAACTCTCAAAGCTCCATGTTAAAAAGAAAAAAATAAACAGTCCAATTAGAAAATAGGCAAAAGACATAAAAAGACATGTCACCAAAGAGACTGTGCTACTAGGCAAAGAAGCACATGAAAAGATGTGCAGTATCATTAGCCATTAGGGAAATACAAATTAATACAAAGACAAGATAGCATGCCTATTAGAACAGCTAAAATAAAAAATAACAGTGATACCAAATGATGGTGAAAATGCAAAGAAACTGGATCTCATACGTTGTTGGTGGGAATGTAAAGTAGTACAATCACTTGGAAGAGTTTGTCAGTTTCTTATAAATTTAACATGGGAAGCAGATGTAGCCCAAGCAATTGGGTTTCTGTTTACCATATGAGAGGACCTGGGTTTGATCCCCAGGACCTCCTGGTAAAGGTGTGCCAGGCCTGCATGGCAAGCCAGGCCTGTGCAGGGAGCAACGCAGCAAGATGATGACCCAACAAAAGAGAGATGCAGGGGAAAGTCTAGGCAGGATGCAACAGAAACCAGGAACTGATGTGGCACATGTGATAGGGAAACTTTCTCCCACATCGGAGTTCCCCAAATTGAATCTTCTGAAGCATAGAGGAGAAAACAGGAAGAGAAGACTAAAAGAAACAAACCCAGAAGATCACACAGCTAATGGACACAGACAGAAGGTGGGGAGTAAAAATAAACATATACTTACCATATGACCCCACATTAACATTCCAGGGCATTTATTCCAGAGAAGTCAACACTTAGTTTACGCAAAAATGTGTACATGAATGTTCATAGCCGTTTTATTTGCAATAGTCAAAAACTGGAAACAACCTTTATGTCCTTCAACAGGTGAATGATTAAAACTGTGGTGTGGTATATCCATACTATGGAATACTCCTCAGCAATAAAAAGGAATGGATTAGGGATACAAGCAACATTTTGGATGGCTCTCAAGGGCATAATGCTGTAAAAAGAGAAGGGTCTGTTCCTAAAGGCTACAAGTACACAATTCCATTTATATAAAATCCTGGAAATGACAAAATTATAGAAATGGAAAGCAAATTAATGGCCAAGGGTTTCGATATTGAGGGATTGAGGGTGTGCAACTATCAAAGAGTAACACAAGGAAGTTCCTTTGTGGTAATGGAACAGTTATCTGTCTTGTTTGTGGTGGTAGTGGTTACATGTGATAAAATTGCAGAGAATTATATGTAAACATACCCAAATGGACACATGTAAAACTGTGTTGAAATCTAAATAAAGTCTGTAGGTTGTAGTAAAGTTTTAGTGTCCTGGTTTGCTATTGTACTATAGTTATGTAGGAAGTTACCATTGGGGAAACCTGGATGGGAACACAGGGCCACTATTTTTGCAACTTCCTGTGAGTCTATACTTATTTTAGAATACAGATTTAAATTTTTTAAAAAGTTGGTTAGGAAGGAGAACAGAAAAATGAAATTTAGCCAGAGGAGACATGGAGTTGAGAGTGGAGTTTTTTTGTTTGTTTATTTTTTGCCTCTTTTTTTTTGGTAAATAGATAGGAGATATTAAAACATGTTTGCATGTTGATGAGAATGTATCTATAAAAGAGGAAGAAATTGGAGATATAAAGAAGAATGGATAATTAGAGGAGCAAAATATATTTCACACTTTGATTTGAAAGCATTAAAGAATAATGGAAAATAATTCCTATTTAGAAGTTGTCTTGTTATTTATAAATGAGGTTATCTTGGCAACTTTTTATAAATGATTCTAAAGTAAATATGTCTATATCGTAGTCATTAATGTTCTAAAAATCCCATGTTTTTTGTGTTTTGTTTTTTTTTTTTACATTATGGAACTAAGTCACTAAATAAAACTGAATTCCAAGGGTTTTTATGGTGCTTGCTGGCATTCATTAATTTTTAGGAGTTTTACTTCTCACTTTCTACTGTTTTCTCTGCCAGGTTTCCACTCAGTATGAGTGGGTCACTAATTTCCTGTGACTAAATGGGTGCTTCCTCCTCCCATATTTATGAAGAACCACAATTGTTGACCATTTGAAAATTAAATGACTGCTCATTCTGATTTGTATCTAGTAGGTTTTAATCGTGTCTGTATTACCAAACTACTATTGCTTTATTTCCTTTATGTGGAACGTAGGACTATCAAAATGCTTAATACAAATTATTGATTGTTTGTTTCAGGGATACAGCAGGCCAGGAGCGATTTCACACCATCACAACCTCCTACTACAGAGGAGCTATGGGTATCATGCTAGTATATGACATCACCAATGGTAAAAGTTTTGAAAACATCAGCAAATGGCTTAGAAACATAGATGAGGTAAGACCTGGAAATTGTATAAACCCTTCAAGAACCCACAGAGTGTGTTTGGTTGGGAAGAATATGTAATCCAATTGATTTTTAGGCTTTAATGTACTATTAGACTTTTTCCAAAGAAGATATGCAAATGGATAAAATGCATGTGTGTTTTTTAAAACTTGTTACTTTTTTTTTAAAGATTTATTTTATCTATACCCCCCCACCTTGTTTGCAGTCCTGTCTGCTCTCTGTGTCTCTTGTCTTCTTTTGAGGAGGCACCGGGAACTGAACCCAGGACCTCCCATGTGAAAGAGAGGCACTCAGATCACCGGGGCCACCTCAGCTCCCTGGTTTGTTATATCTCTCATTGTATTTCCTCTTTGTGTCTCTTTTGTTGCATCATCTTGTTGTGGCAGCTTGCCGCATCTGCCCACCATGTGAAGTTGTCTTCTCTAGGAGGCAACAGGACCTCCCATGTGATAGGCGGAAGCCCAATCATTTGAGCCGCATCCGTGTCCCTTAATGTTAAATTCTTTTCCTACCGTTTTCTTAACACTTGGGCAGATCTATTTTGAAACCCATCCAAGCAAATTAGCAAATCATGTAAAAACTCTGACCTCCATCTTATAAAAAGGCCTCATAGAAGCTACCGGTCGTTTTACAATTCCTCTCTGTAAATTGTAAATGGATTGTTTCTCAGTGCATTTTTGTTGAATGACTGGATTGAGTTTTCAACAATGGTTTAAGACTCATCTTTAAGTTATAGAAATGTCTTATTACTTCTAGACGTTTAGAAAGGTAGTGTTCTAATAAGTAAACACTTAAACAAAAAAATACTAACAAATTATTATTGCATGTGAACATGTCAGTTTTTGTAAGAGAAAGTTGTATGCCAGAGTGTCTTTTTATGTGCTGAAGCACAAGTGGCTCTTGTTACAACTATTTTTCATGCCTTATTTCTGTCTAGGCTTTGAGTGAAGTTAACACAAGTTCTTTTTTTTTCTTGACCCATCTGGGTGGGTTTGATAGCATAGAGAGATTGCGAAGTGATGGATTTTTTGTTCATTTCTCTGTTTTTTATTATTATTATTGAAATAATGAAAATGCTATAATAATGATTCAAATGCTAAATGTACAACTGTGTGATTCTGCGAAGTAACATTGATTGTACTCTTTGGAAAACCTACTCTTTAAAGCAAGTTTTGGCTGGATACATCAAGGTTAAGTCTTTTTTTTTTATTTTAAAGATTTATTTATTTATTTATTTCTCTCCCCTCTCCCCCACCCCACTTGTCTGTTCTCTTTGTCTATTTGCTGCATCTTCTTTGTCCGCTTCTATTGTTGTTAGCGGCACGGGAATCTGTGTTTCTTTTTGTTGTGTCATCCTGTGTCAGCTCTCAGTGTGGGCGGCACCATTCCTAGGCAGGCTGCACTCTCTGTCCCGCTGGGCGGCTTTCCCTATGGGGCGCACTCCCTGTGGGGGACACCCCTGCATGGTAGGGCACTCCTTGCACGCATCAGCACTGCTCATGGGCCAGCTCCACACGGGTCAAGGAGGCCCAAGGTTTAAACTGCAGACTTCCCATGTGGTAGATGGACGCCCTAACCACTGGGCCAAGTCCGCCACCCATGGTTAAGTCTTAAACTTTATTAGACCCAAGGATAATAACTTCAATGGTAGCAGTCCTAAGGGTTCATTACTACTTTCCATTGCTACAATAAATATTCATGTAGGAACCTTTATTTATCATTTAATGAACAAAGATACAAAGATCTTGAAAAAATGTGGGTAGAAAGGGAGCTCTAGATTGGATTTTCATAGCCTTTATTTTATAGTACAGCCAAATAATGTGTGTAATTAAAAGTTTATTTAGCAATTTATATATTTGATTTGGTAGGCAGCTTGGCTTAGGTTTCCAGCAGTAACTGATATACTGAAAACCTAGCCATTTAAAAGGCAAATCCTGTTTTTCTGACATGTAAGAGGTTGGCTTTAATTTTTACTTTGTTGTAGAAATTAAAACTTTAATGGAATGTAAAGAAGCTGAATTGTTCCAGCAACATTAAAAAAAAAAAAAAAGATTATATGCCATAACCAAGTGGGATTTATCCCAGGAATGCAGCAGTAATCCAACATAAGAAATTAATCAATGCCATAATTGAATAAAGGACAAAAACCACATGATTATCTCAATAACCATAGAAAAAACATTTGACAAAACCCAACACCCTTTCATGATTAAAAAACATTTATAATAGGACTAGAGGGGAGCGGATGTGGCTGAAGCAGTTGGGCAACTGCTCCCGCAGGGGAGGTTCTGGGTTTGGTTCCTGGTGCCTCCTAAAGAAGACAAGCAGACAGACAAAGGAGCCATCTTGGAGGGGAGGGGGGGGGGATGAAATAAATAAACCTTAAAAAAAAGAAGGACTAGAAGGGAAATTCCTCATTCTGAAAAAAGACATTTGCAAAAACCCCCCAGCTAACATTGTATTTAATGGTGAACCACTTAAAAGTTACCCTGCTAGATCAGGAACATGACAAGAATGTCTGCTTTGGCCACTCTGATTGTCTGGAGGTTTTAGCCAGAAGAAAACTAAGGCATCCAGATTGGAAAGTGAAACTCTCTCTATTTGTATGAACTTGTATATACAAAATCCTAGGGAATCTGCACAAAAAAATCCTATTAGAACTAATAAGTGAGTTCAGCAAGTTTGCAGGAAACAAGATTAGTATATAAAAATCAGTTTCATTTCTGTATACTGGTAGTGAACAATCTGAAAAGGTAAATTAAGAAAATTCAACTTACAGTGCCATCAAAAAGAATAAAATACTTAAGAATAAATTTAATAAAAGAAATACAAGACTGGAAACCACAAAGTGTAGTTGAAAGAAATTAAAGACCTAAATAAATGGAAAGACATCCCATGTTTGTGTATTGGAAGCCCTAATGTTGCTAAGATGGCAATACTACTGAAAGTGATCTACAGATTCAGTGCAATTCCTGTCAACTCCCTACTGCCTTTTGGAAGTCAGGGGCAGAAATTGACAAGATGATTGTAAAATAAATATGGAAACTCAACACAGGGACTCAGACTAGCCATAACAACCTTGAAAAACAGAAATCAAGGCAGTGTGGTACTAGAGAGTCCAGAATAAACCCTTATATTTATGGTCACTTAGCTTTCAACAAAGGTGCCAGGACAATTCAATGATAAGAATAGTCTTTTCAACAAATGGTACTGGGACAGCAGGTAATCCACATACAAAATAAGGAATTTGGATCCTTACCTCATGCTATATACAAAAATTAAATTCAGTGTGATCATAGACATATATGTCAGTGTTAAAGCTATAAAAGTCTTAGGAAAAAATGTAATGGTTAATGTTCTTGATCTTGGATTAGGCAGTAGTTACTTAAATATATCAAAAGCACAGCAGTAAAAGGAAAAAAAAATTCCATCAATATTAAAAATTTTTGTGCTTCAAAGGACATCATCAAGAAAGTGAAAACACAAACCACATGATGTAACAAGTTATTTGCACATGGTATATGATAAGGGATTTATGTACATAGTATTTATAAAGACTCTTACAACTGGACAATAAAAAGATAACCCAATTAAAAAGTTGGCAAAGGATCTGAATAGACATTTCTCCAAAGAGTTACAAATAGATAATAAGCACATGAAAATATGCTCTGCATCATTAGTCATTAGGTAAATTCAAATCAAAATCAGTTGAGATACTACTTCACACCCAGTTAGAGTGGTTATAATCAAAAGTACAGATAATAACAAGTGTTGCTGAGAATGTGGAGAAATAGAAACCCTTATATATTGCTCTTTTTTTCCCCATTCTCTTTATTTATTTACAAAGCAATATGTCCACTTTGGAAAACAGTTTGGCAGTTCTGAGAATTAAAAATATATGTCCACACATAAACTTGTACACAATTGTTTATAGCAGCGTTATTCATAATAGCCAAAAAGTGGAAACAACCCATATGTCCATCATCTATCTGATAATGGATAAATAAAATGTGCTGTATCCATATAATGGAATATTATTTAGCCAAAAATTTAAAAAATAAGCCCTAAAACTTGCTGTAGCATGGACAAACCTTGAAAACATGAAAGAAATAAGCCCGATGCAAAAGATCACATAATGTATGATTCCGTTTTTATGAAGTTTTCAGAGTAGGCCAGTCCCTAGAGATGGAAAATTAGTGGCTGTCTAGGGCCGGAGGTGGGGAGAAAGGGGGAATTTTGGGGGAATGATAAAAAACATTCTGAAATTAGGTAGTGGTAATGGTTGTCCAGACTTGTGAGTATGTGAAAAACCACTAAATTGTTTTTAAAGGGTGAATTTTATGGCATTGCGAATTGTACCTCAATAAAGCTGTTGTTTAAGAAAAAACAAATTAATGCCTTGTTTTACTTTTTTTTTTTTTTTGCAAAAGGAGACAAGTACAAGTTTGCTGTGCTATGGAATAATTTAGAGAGGTGAGAAGTGACAATAGCTAAGTTAGAATTCCTAGTCTTGCTGCTTTTTAGGAGCGTGACCTTGCTTAATCTCCCTCTCCCCCTCCCACTTCCCCTCCCCCCCTCCTCCCCTCCCTCTCCTCCTCCCGCCCTCTCAATGAATAAGTGAATTTTTAAAAACAACTTTTCCACCACTTAGTGGTGTATAAAATACTGTGATAGGAAAAAATATATACTGTGGTAGAATGTATAAAATGACTTTGGAACTCCGATTATGTCTTGAGAATTTTATACATATGCAAAATGTGTTTCACCCCATCTGTTGTAGGAGTCTATAGACATGGCAAGGGAGGCCCCATGAAAAGCATTGGTAGAGAAGGAGGGGCTACCTCTTTGTAGTCTTTGGTACTATCATCTACTCATTAGAATTTGTTGACACTTTAAATATCTGTCTCTCGGCAGCCCCTCAAAATCTCAATCTGCAAAGCACCTCATCTTAAAAAGGGGGGGGGTGGAGGGGAAGGGGCAGCCATGCATTATTGACTTCTTTAGTTTTAGGCCTACTTGAGACTGGTCTAGAATGCCTATATAAATTAAGCATAAGCCTCCTGATTATGTTGCCCTCTTACACATAACTTAGTGGTGAGTCTTTTACATCAAATACATTTTTAATGTCTTAATTCTGTGTTTTCTAAAGTGTGCTCTAGTGGGTACCACTTGGCATAAAGGATTTTGTGGACAAATAAGTTCAATAGGTCTGTCTTTGTGGGACTTCTGAGCCTTTTACATGTTCTAATATACAAGAGGGAATTATGGTAGGTAGCTTTTATCAAACTTGCTGACATGTTTCACCATGAAACTATTTATCAAGGAGCAACTCTTGGAATCAGTGTTTTGCACAATAAGCTTCTTGAGATACTGTTTTAAACCACCACTTTTGGAAGAAATCAGTAGTAGCATCATCTGGAAATTTATGAGAAATGCAAATTATCAGGTCCTACCCCAGTCTTCTTTGAAGGGGCCTGGCGATCTGTGTTTCAAGAAACTATCCTCGTGATTCTGATACACACTAAGGTTTGAGAACCGTTGCTTTATACCTTAATTTCTTCTTAATTTATGAAGAAATAATGTTTGTCTTCCTTACAGGTCAATAATGAGTATAATTCCACCACAGTCTAGTGCTCATAGGGTTGAAATGATTTTGGCATTTTCATTATGTTGGGATCTTGATTCACCTGTGATGGCTTCATTGCGGATCAGGTTGATTTCCAACCCAAAAAGCTTAAGATGTTTTCACAACTTAACTTGTTAAAGGCTTTTCAAGTTAAACAGTTTTACTTCTTGCACTTCCTCCTGATAAAAGTGCAGTAAAATACCCAAAGGATGGTAAGAGTGATGTGTACCACTCTCCCCAAATCAACATAAAATTAATTTGCAGTGGAGTGGGAGGCTTGTTTGTGGGTATATTGTAAATTGTTATATAGTTGAATGATCAAATGGGGGGAGGGCATTAACATTTAAAAGCATGTTAATGATATAAGTCATCATATCACCTAACTTTAGGATATTTCATATATTTCAGATGTATGTGTTAGAACAAAGGGTCAAATGTAAGTAAAGGTGTTCTTTCAGTGAAACTTGGTGCCCTATGTCCTTGCTTCCCAAAGAAATTGGTGGACCCAGCAGCATCTCCTGGGAGTTTGTTAGTAATAAGAATTTGTTTGTTTGTTTGTTTGTTTGTTTGTTTTTAAGATTTATTTATTTATTTAATTCCCCCCCCCTCCCCTGGTTGTCTGTTCTTGGTGTCTGTTTGCTGCGTCTTGTTTCTTTGTCCGCTTCTGTTGTCGTCAGCGGCACGGGAAGTGTGGGCGGCGCCATTCCTGGGCAGGCTGCTCTTTCTTTTCACGCTGGGCGGCTTTCCTCACGGGCGCACTCCTTGCGCGTGGGGCTCCCCCACGCGGGGGACGCCCTTGCGTGGCACGGCACTCCTTGCACGCATCAGCACTGCACATAGGCCAGCTCCACACGGGTCAAGGAGGCCCGGGGTTTGAACCGCGGACCTCCCATATGGTAGACGGACGCCCTAACCACTGGGCCAAAGTCCGTTTTCCCAGTAATAAGAATTTGGGACCCCATCCCAAACTTCCTGAATAAGAATATGCCTTTGACAAGATCTCTAGGTGATTAGTATGTACAGTAACATTTTTTAAAAGGTTTATTTATTTATTTCTCTCCCCTTCCCCCTCCACCCCGGTTGTCTGTTCTCTGTGTCCATTTGCTAAGTCATCTTTGTCCACTTCTGTTGTTGTTGTCAGCGGCATGGGAATCTGTGTTTCTTTTTGTTGTGTCAGCTCTTTGTGTGTGCGGCACCATTCCTGGGCAGGCTGCACTTTCGTTCGTGCTGTGTGGCTGTCCTTACGGGGCGTACTCCTTGCACGTGGGGCTCCCCTACGCGGGGGACACCCCTGCGTGGCAGGGCACTCCTGCGCGCATCAGCACTGCGCATGGGCCAGCTCCACACGGGTCAAGGAGGCCCGGGGTTTGAACCGCGGACCTCCCATGTGGTAGACGGACGCCCTAACCACTGGGCCAAGTCCACCGCCTGTACGGTAAATTTTGAAGAGCACTGCCCTGGGAAGATTTTCTTCAAGGACAGCAGTTTAGGGTTTCTTAAGGTGCTACAAAGCTCTCCTTGGTGATGAGGAGTGAGGTGGAACGTCTGGACAGGCATACTTTGGCTTCTCCCACTTCCTTTTTAAGCAGCTACCTCCTTTTGTTTCTTGTATGTATTAGAGTTCAAAGTACGATTTTCTTTGGGGGAAAAAAAAGTCTGCAACTTAGAAAAGACAAACCAGTGCTGCTAAAAATTCATCTAATTGTGCTTTTAACAGATATGAATAGTAAAATGTTTTAGGAGCCATAGAGCTAGCTCAGTAATAAGCCATTCACTCATGGCTATTTCACTGAGAGGTAGTTGAAAGAACTCAGTTTTATTAAAAGCCCTGAAGATTCATACTATCATTTTTTATAGCCAACATTTGTGTGTGGGGGGGGGCATGGGCAGAACAATCACCCCCAAGCAGTCCCATGCTGCTCAGATTATATGAATTATAAAATGATACAGAAAAACACTTGAGAACGTAGAACTAAATAATCTTCTTGTACGTGTGCATAAAACTGGTTTCTATAAGGCTTGAACCATGGAATGCGTTTCTTAAAAAAACACACCAGTCAACCAAAATTTCTGGAGCTCCTACTTTATATTGGGCTCATTCAGAGAGTTAGGGGTACAGCATGAACAAGATAAATGATCCCGTACCAGATGTTAAAGATTAGGAAGTAGAAAACACTTTGTTAATGTGTTTTGTTTGTTTTAAAGTACTTATAATCTGGAAGGTGAGAAGAATGACATTAGGGAAACGGACTTTGGCCCAGTGGTTAGGGCGTCCGTCTACCATATGGGAGGTCCGCGGTTCAAACCCCGGGCCTCCTTGACCCGTGTGGAGCTGGCCATGCGCAGTGCTGATGCGCGCAAGGAGTGCCGTGCCACGCAAGGGTGTCCCCCGCGTGGGGGAGCCCCACGCGCAAGGAGTGTGCCAGTGAGGAAAGCCGCCCAGCGTGAAAAGAAAGAGCAGCCTGCCCAGGAATGGCGCCGCCCACACTTCCCGTGCCGCTGACGACAACAGAAGCGGACAAAGAAACAAGACGCAGCAAATAGACACCAAGAACAGACAACCAGGGGAGGGGGGCAAATTAAATAAAATAAATAAATCTTTAAAAAAAAAAAAAAAAAAAGAATGACATTAAAGCTGAGACTTGAAGAGATGAGTAGGAACTATCCAGATAAGGATGGGGTTGGTAGAAAGAGAAAGACGGCTTCAAATTTAAGGCAAAGCAAATATAAAATTACTTTTGGTGTCCAGGGAACACAACTACCTTGGCTGAAAAGATATTTAGGGAAAGGTGCTTTGGCCCAAAGATCTTATCCACGGCTCAGCTTCTTTTTCTAAACCTATAAGTTGTTCTTTTGGCACCAGTTTTTATAATTTGGGGACTTTTGTTGTTTGACAGGTTCTCTTGTTAGTGTTTGTTCATCGTAACAACTTTGAAGCTTACGTTTGTGAAATGTGCCTTGGCTTCTGAATTGTTTCATGGTTAATTATTGAAACTTAAACATCCTTTTGAGTTATGTGGAGCCTCTAATTTGACTTAGTGGTGGGCACTAAAGCAGTGGTTCTCAGCAGGGGTTGATTTTATTCCCCAGGGGACATTTGGCAATGTTTGAAGATATTTTTGGTTGTTAGGACTGGGAACAAGGGGGATGCTATCGACATCTAGTGGCTGGAAGTCAGGAGAGATGCTGCTAAACATCCTACAATCCACAGGACAACATCCCTCCCCCCTCCCCCCACCCCCACCTCCATTCACAGAATTATCTAGCCCAGAATGCCATTAGCGCTGAAGCTGAGAAACCCTGCTCTAAACGCATCTTTCTATATAGTACTTTGGGATATTAGCCAGTTTTTAAGTTAGTGACACACTGGATGTGTAGTTTTGTATGGATAGAGATGGGTGTGCTCTTGAGCATGAGTGTTTGGTGTGGCTGACTAGCTCTCTCTTTGTTTTTGCCTAGTGTGATTGGAAGTACAGGTTGAGTCTCTAACATGCATGTTGGCCTGAGAAAACGTGAGAAGTTGTCTGTATTTTGAAAGCTATTTTAGTGGTCCCCTATTTCAGCAGTGAAGCCTACTTTTACCTTATCTTTTTTGGTATTTATTGTCTGTAAAGATTTGTTTAATGCTGTTTTGGCTTTTTTTTTTTAGTTTTTGCATGTGTTATTCGGAGACGTATATTCCAGCTGTTTTTGGTCTGTGCTTTTCTTAGCTTAGCTTTTTTGCTAAGTATTAGTATCACTTTAGCACTGTGTAAAAGGAACAGTGATTAGGGGGAAAAAATCTAAAGCCAAGAAAATATTAACTCAGAAGATTTCCTAGATTAATAGAAATGTGTTATTGCTCAATGAACACAGAAATGTGTCGCTTGATGTATAATAGTCTATTGTTTCTGTGTCTGAGACTTAGCCTTTTAAGAATAGATGGGGTTTACATAATTAAGAAGTCCAGTTTAGGTATAAAGTCCCTGTGTTACTAAAATGTAACTCTGAAAAGCATTTCTCAATAGTCATGAGATATAGCGAAGAATTGTAGTAAGACCTCACAATGGGAAGCCAATGTGACTCAAGTGATTGGGCTCCCATATACCATATAGGAGGTCCAGGGTTCAATTCCTGGAGCCTCCTGGTGAAGGCAGGCTGGTCCACATGCAGTGCTGAGCCACACAGAGAGCTGGCACGGCAAGATGATGCAACAAAAAGAGACAGAGGAAAGACAATAAGAGATGTAGCAGACCAGGAGCTGAGGTGGCACAAGAGATTGACTGCCTCTCTCCCATTCTGGAAAGTCCCAGGATCCGTTCCTGATGCCACCTAAAGCAAACACAGAAGAACACACAATGAATGGACACAGAGCAGATAGCAAGTGCAAAAATGGGGTAGTGGGGAATAAATAATTTTTTTTTAAAGACCTCGTAATGTTATAACACATTTTAGGAAGCGGAATACCCTTTTTCTTGGCTGTAAGTCATACTAAGAGGTACACACCTCCTCTACATCATTAATGCAATAGAGCTTTTAACTTTCCTAATGGAAATTAATAAATATGTGATAATCTGCCTTCAGCCAATCCAAATGCGGTTCCAAGTTTCCCATCAAAGGAAAAAGGTGCATGCTAATACTAACGAGAAAGGAACATTTGAGATGGAAAAACGCCTTCCTGATCAATGCTAAAATTTGTAATGACAGTGCGATCTGCTGTCATCACAGCTTTCCCTGTCCCCTTTTGATAAGAGGGTCCTAAGCCTAACAGGAAGCCAAGGTTTAGTTTGGGGATGGTCCAGCGAGACTGGGGCAGTCTAGTCAAGTTCATTTGTGCCCAGGCCCAAAGGAAACTCTGTCAACAGGATGTTACTACCACCGAGTTATGTGGTGCTGCTCCCAAGATGACATTGAAGCAGGATTTCAGGAGGACAGGGTGCTTCGGTCTTATTTCTTCAGGCTTACTATGAAATCTGTATTAGAGCCCACTCCCTCATGTTAGTGAATAATACTTTATGTGGGTATGGATTTGGGGGGTATGGGGTTGGGGGAGTTGTAAATTGTAGTTAAATTGCTAAAGCTTTATGAATTGTTTTTCACTGGCCTCAGAATCCTTGACACAAATTTACGTCTAAGATAATTTTACCCCTTTTTTTACTATATTGATCGTTTATTTATTGGTCTCTTTCCATTGGCCCACTTAACCCCTTAATTTATAAGTAATCCTGGTTAGGGAATATTGGCCTTCAAAGCCTAAGGACTTACATGAGTTTTCCTCTGAACTGTCTATCATGGAGGCTCATCTTAGCACCTTGCAGTGTCTGATAATGATCAGGGTATTGGCAGATTATTTCAGATGACTGTGAAAATTGTCCAGTTAGTGGCTGGGAACCTCTCTGGGCAGTGATGCCTGTACCTTTTTTGGGGTCATGGATCCCTTGAGAATTAAGAAGCTTACCAGAGAAATGTACTTACATAGCCAACAGAGTTTTGTAGCTAGTTGCTGGGAGTTCTTGAAGCCTCTGACATGCTCTTCAGCAGATTGCGGAGTATTAGGAGGAGCTCCTGGTGTACTACTGATTCATACTGAGTATTTGCCAAGTCGCCTTTGCTTTTTAGTAACATAATTTAGGAGGTACTAAATTCAGGTAAGAACGTTGACCCCCTAAATAGGAGAAGATTTTCTTTTTAGTGCTTTGAATAATTTCTTTTCTTTCTTAAGTTTGTGATTCTAAGAGTATCTCCTTCTACATAAAAAGTATCCCTACCCCCACCTTTTTTTTGCCCCTCAAACTTTATTATTATTATTTTTTTACATCGAGAACACATTTTATGACTTCCCTAGATCTGCTGGAATAACTTAACTGCAACTATTTGTTTGTTTGTTTGTTTAAACAGATTTTTTTCTGTGTGAGAGCTCCTTGTGCCCAAGCTTGCGACTGGCACAAGCTTGCAACTTTAAGGGCTCTGTGAGGGGAGCGGGTGTAGCTCACTGGTTTAGTGCTGGCTTCCCATATACGAGGCCCCAGGTTCAATCCCCGGTACCTTCTTTTAAAAAGTAGGTGAGGGGGGCGATTTTTAATTCTTCTCTAGGGTAATACAGATTTTCTAAAATCATGATTTTGCTTGAATCTAGATTATGTACAAGAGATTCCAGTTTCATATCTTTTGCCTGTATCCTCTCTTTTGGTGATAAAATATCTAAAAACTAGACCGCTTCCTATAGGAGTAAAATTATATTTGATAGAAATATGGCTTAGTAATTGTGTTATTTTTTCTAGACAGTGTAAGAATTTGTATAGACTTAGCATGGGGTGGTTTCAGGGTGGCTGCATTAAAACTTTTGACTATAGAAATGACAACGAAATTGAAAAATAAAGTTAGTTTTAGCGATTATTAAGCCATAATTAATGGTAATATGTAAAATTAAAATTTTATTCTTTTGTAGCATGCTAATGAAGATGTGGAAAGAATGTTACTAGGAAACAAGTGTGATATGGACGATAAAAGAGTTGTGCCTAAAGGAAAAGGAGAACAGGTAAAAAGTTCCAAAGGAAACTGATATGCTGTCCTTTGTTTAAAGAGGCTATTGCTTTCAATTGTTTTTTTTTTAAAGGTTTATTTTTATTCCCTCCCAGTTGTCTGCTCTCTGTGTGCATTCACTGTGTGTTCTTCTGTGACCGGTTCTGTCCTTATCAGCGGCACTGGGAATCTGTGTTTCTTTTTTTTTTGTTGTGTCATCTTGCTGTGTCAGCTGTCTGTGTGTGCGGCGCCATTCTTGGGCAGGCTGCACTTTCTTTCATGCTGGGCGGCTGTCCTTATGGGACACGCTTCTTGCTCGTGGGGTCCCCTACACGGGGCACCCCTGCGTGGCAGGGCACTCCTTGCGCACATCAGCACTGCACATGGGCCAGCTCCACACGGGTCAGGGAGGCCTGGGGTTTGAACCGTGGACCTCCCATGTGGTAGACTGACGCCCTATCCACCGGGCCAAGTCTGCTTCCCTCAATTGTTTTTACACTGGTGGTGACAGAGTGCACTGAGCTATTTTCATACTTTTTTAGTGCTGTTGGAACCAACAGTTTATTATTTGAGTGAATTTTTCAGTGCCTAACAGGTATGAGAGAATAAAACTTGTGACAGTAGTATTTTTAGCCTCCTTTAAACTACAAAGGTATAAAAAATACAAATCAGTAATTCATTCTCCCTTCTCCTCTTCCCCTTAACTTTGTACTTGAAAGGGTTATTTCAGGTAGTATGGTTCCAAAGCTTGACAGCCAGGAACATGTGTCAAAGCAGAAATTAGATATTGCTAAAGTCACTTTGTGCTTCTTCTAAGTTTGTCTCAGAGTAAAATATCTGATTTAGAATATCTGAAATAAACTCTTGAGGTGGGAAGAGGATTGTTTTGATCACTTTTTGGAAAGAATCCTATTATCTTGACCCACTGAAATAATCTATTTGTTTTATATAATCTAATCAAGACCGCTGCCTTTAGATTAATCATTTTTCCCTCAGATGCTAAAGTCATCAGTTGGCAACCCATACTTGATAATTTTATGATATTTTGCTTTTATTCTAGATTGCAAGGGAGCATGGTATTAGATTTTTTGAGACTAGTGCAAAAGCAAATATAAATATCGAAAAGGCGTTCCTCACATTAGCTGAAGATATCCTTCGAAAGGTAAGTGCCTAGTTTTACTTACTGGTAAATTGCCTCAGTGGCTCAATTGAACCTCTGGTCACTTCTAAAGTATTGGGTTTACTTACAAAATCTGGGTTTGGATGGTATTTTCCTAAAGGTTTATAAGCCATTACCAATATCTAATGCTCCAAAGTAAAGTAAGGAACTAGGGGGAATGAGGAGCCGTCCAGACAGCTGCAAGGTCTAGGTGTTGGTGCTAGTAAGTACTCTGTGCTCCTCCCCTCATTTTAGCACCCACCATTTCATACTTCGCTTTCACACTTTTTATCTTGTGTGAGGGGTTGTGGCTCTCCTTTTTATTTCCCCACTCAGTTTTCACTTAAGGTGATTACTGGTCCTTTGCTTTGTCACAGATGACTTAAGAAGGAAATTTAAGATAGGGAAGTGAATGTGTTATGTAATTATTACTACAGAATCACTATTTTTCTGTACAGTTCATTCTCAGCCATGCCAGAAAATGAGCTATATATTATATACTAAATAAATGGAATAAACACATCCCAAAATTTCATTTTTAGCCATTATTTCAGCCTGTGAAGTTAAGAAAACAAAAATATGTTGAAAATGGGATCTTGTGGAACTAATTTTACCTCAGGCTTCTTTCTGTGTTTAAGATTTGTAAATCCCCAAGCTTGCCTCTACAAATAACATGTAACAAAATTGGGAAGTCTGATTTTCATATTTCCCCTCAAAATGGCTAGATACAATGCATAGATCTGGTAATACATCCTGAATTCTCTGTTCATTCTATTGTGTATATTAAATTCAAATAAGAGAAAATCTGACAAATCCCAAAGGAAAGGGAACATCATATAGGAGAATAATGCTGGTTAAGGTAAACTTTATATTTGAAATAGCAATATTTTTTAAAAACTAAGCCCTTGTAGTATAAGTGGTATATTAAACATAAATCCAGTAAAGTTTCTGAGCATTTATAAGAAATTAAGTTAGATATTTACATTGAAGTAAATAAAATGTTCTGTGCATACTAAATAAAATTGAAACCAAGTCGCTTAATTTTTTTTTGAGTGAAATGTAGATACCTGTTAATTACAATTGAATGTTCAAACTAGGAAAACAGCCCTCAGTTATTGCTATTCAATGTGATTGTGAATCAAAAGTTGTGCCCTTCCAAGTGCCAACATCCTGCATATCATGTTTTAGAAATTAGGCTTCAGGAGGTGAAGTTTTCCTTGAGAATCCTTGAGAATCCAGTGAGATAAAAAATGGCATTTAATTTCAGAGAATGAGAGAGGCTTTGAACAATTAAATAAATATAAAAGATATCTATAATCTGTTGAGTGAAAAAAAAAGCAACTTATAATGTATAATATGACCTGAATAATAATAATATGATGCTAAGTATACATGTACATGCGTGCGCGGTTATGTTTAGCAAATAAACATGGAGGGGTGTATACCAGACTGTTAAGTAGGGAGCGCTCCAAGGGAGTGGTTCAGGGAGGGAACACAGGACAGAATCACTCACTGATGCTTGTACTTTTTCAGTTTTATTTTGAAATTTTAACATAATTTTTCATGTTATAAATTTTAAAGCATTCTTTCTGAAATGGACAAACCCCATTAGAATTCCTTGAGAAAATATTTTTTTATTTTAAAATACTCCTTTGAGGAATAAAAATAAAAACAAGAATAGAAAAATAATAGTTGCCTTAGAAAAAAATTCTTTTTTTTAATAAAGAGAACAAAAGTAATAGAAAATATGCTCTTTTTATTGGTGGAAGATGGTTGTCTTTTCAGAGATTGTGGGCCAAGGTGAAAAATTACTCTAATACAACACAGTCCAGGTGAACACCATGACAAAACTTACCCTTGTGTCTGTATAACTTACTTTTCTTTCTTTCTCTCTCTCTCTCTTCTTTCATCCATGCTTTTTAATAATCTCCTCATAGTTTCTTGATTTCTTTCTGCTTACACTTTGTCCCTTGATCTCTTCACCAGTCTTGGCATTATTTTGAATGGTTCTATACATCATCACATATAATCTGTGTTTCAGTATGATAGATCTTCCTTATTATATTTTAAAGGTTACAGTTATGGATACACGAATTTAAATAAAGATTTTTTTGTCTAGTGTAGTATCCATGTAGGTTTTTTTTTTTTCATATTTATGCATGCACGTGTGTGCACACATTTTTGTGATATGATAGTTATGGGTTAAAACATTAACAAGCCTTTTTACGTCACAAGATGTGAAATAGATTGATTCCTAATTAGCAATCTCTTACACAGTACTTTCTCACCTGCTTTTATACAAGAAAATTTCACTTTAGAATGAAAACAATATAAATATTTCTTAATTATTTGAATAGGTAATTGATTCTCATATGATTCTAACATGTAAAATAAAAAAGAGTAAAAGTACAGAGAAGTCTCCCACCTCATTCCTTCAGTGCCCTCAATTGCTGTCTCCTCATTCCTTTACCATAGATAACCAGTGTTGTTATTTCTTAGTTATTAATATGTGTTAACATGACCATATCTCCTTCCACCCCCCATTTACAGATAAGGTAAACAACAAACATACCCAAACTGGCACCTTGCCTTTTTCACTTAATACAAATAAAGTAATGTCACTTTGTAAGTAATTGCCTGCTCTTCCTTGAATAAATTTATCAAAATTGAACAAGTCTTCCAGTGAGGGACATTGAGGTGATTTGTACATGTTCAAGTGTATTTGAGGGAAAGATCTCCAAAAATGGCCAAAAAGCATTTATGTACATTTATAATTTCGATAGATGCTGCCAAATTCTGTCATGCTGGCTGTACCAATTTATACTACCACTAGCACAGGGTATGAGAATGAGTGTCTGCACAAATCCTGGTCAACACAGTAGATTACAAAAACTTTCAGGTCTGCCAGTCTGTTTAAAAAAAACAAAACTAGATTTAATTTCTTCTAAGTAAAGCTGAGCATCTTTTTATATGTTTAAGAATCTCACATTTCCTTTTCTGTAAAGTTTTTTGTTTATCCCTTTGCCTGTTTTTTCTATTTGATTATTGTCCTTTTTCTTATTAAACTTTATTAATACTTTGACTCTGAAATGTTTTGCACTATAAGCTATATTTACCGTTTTTTGGAGAGACTGTTTCAAAGATTTCAGTTAAATTGTAAAAGGTAGACTCTGAGTGAGGTGCTAAATGAATAAACGTAGGCAGCTCCCTAGTTAAAAGTACCGAGTGTCTTTAACAACTGACCCATACCTGGAAATTCCCAGCATGAATTTCCTCTGCGACCAAAATATTTTCCTGCTGTGGGCTAGATGTTGAGCTGTGTGCCTCCTTCTTCTGTTCTTCTGTATATTTTTCCTCAGAGATCTTTATTATGTAGCAAAGTCACTTGGTCAGGAAAGCCTACAAGGACTTTTTTAATGCATGACTTTTCAGTTCTAAAATATCAGAGAAAAATCCCTTAAGACAAATGAGAGTAGGTAGGTGAGCTTCAAGGGCAACTAGAAATTGGACCTCATTATTAGTAAAGCAGGCTTCTCTTGGGCTGCCTGAGCTTTAAAAATATTTAAATCTACCCCCTTGGGCTATACAAGACCCTAACTTTGTATTTCTGTGAGAGAGTATGTTTCCAATTATTTTCTAGCTTTTGAAATTCCATTCATGAATGAATTGCTATTACACAGGACAGCATGAATGAATCAGACTGATACTGAGTAAAAGAAGTCAGACAGAAAAAAGGCTACATAAAATACAGTTCCATGTATATGAAGATCAAGAACAGAAAAAACTGACCTATGGTTATAGAAATCAGAATATTGGTTACCTTTGGGAGAGTGGTGCTGACGGGAAAGGCGCACGAGGGAGCCTTGCAGAGTGTTGATAATGTTCCATGTCTTGAGCTGGTGGTTTCACGCTCTACACTAAAAATCCAGCCAGCCGTACACCTAATATCTGTGCACTTTACTGTATGTAAGTCATCACTACAGAAAAAATACACTGTGGGGCTGCCCATTTAAAGTGGTATGTTCTCATTTTAAAAGGAATGTTAGGAAGGTATAGGATAATACAAAGAAGAAAAATTAAAATCACCCACAAATCTACCACTTAAGGGTTACTATTGTTAGCCTTTCAGTGTATATCCCCTTAATATTTTTCTATTAATATTTTTCTATTTTCATATCCATTTTTAATATGACATACAACTTTGTAAGAGTTAGGATAGGGAAGATTTCAGAAGCTCTGACAGGATGCCAGGAGACCTCTAGACACTTCATAGCTTGGAGAAAACAGGTGAAATGAAGATAAAATTGAGGCTTTCAGGGGAGTGGATGTGGCTCAAGCAGTTGAGCGCTTCCTTCCCACTTGGGAGGTCTGGGGTTTCGTCCCTGGTGCCTTCTAAAGTAAACAACAACAATAAGCAAAACAAACAAAAAAACCACTCAGGGGAGCTGTGTCACCTATGTGACTCAGTGGTTGAGTGTCGGCTTCCCACATGCGATACCCTGGGTTCAATCCCCACACACAAAAAAGTGAAGCTTTCAGATCTTGACTTTGGTTGGGTCAAAAACATATCTTGTGTGACTGTAATTACATTGTTACATAAATTGACCTTTATGAGAAATTCTTTTGGATCTTGATTTAACCATGGCAACACTTTTTCACGGGTTCCTTTCCTTGTGTTTGTTCCAGACCCCGGTAAAAGAGCCCAACAGTGAAAATGTAGATATCAGCAGTGGAGGAGGCGTGACGGGCTGGAAGAGCAAATGTTGCTGAGCGTCCTCCTGTTCCAGCAATTGCCATCCACCACCCGGTTTTCTCTTCTTGCTGCAAAATAAACCACTCTATCCATTTTTAACCCTAAACAGATATTTTTATTCCTCACCTTAAATCCACCTTATTTGTTCTTTCATCTGTGACTGCTTGCTGACTTTATATTTTCTTCAAACAAAAAAATGTATAGAAAAATCATGTCTGTGACTTCCATTTTTAAATGTACTTGCTCAGCTCACCTCTATTTCAGTTGTATTATAGTCCAGTTCTTCTTATCAACATTAAAACCTATAGCAATCATTTCAACTCTATTCTGCAAATTGTATAAGAATAAAAGTTAGAATTAACAATTTTATTTTGTACAACAGTGGAATTTTCTGTCATGGATAATGTGCTTGAGTCCCTATAATCTATAGACATGCGATAGCAAAAGAAACAAAAAAGCCAGGGAAACACTCATTTTCACCTTGAATATGTAAATGGGGTTACTTTTGTCCTGTGCCTTATGTGGAAAGGAACTTCTTTGGTTTTTACCTTTTTTGTTTCGGTGGAAGCATGTGCAGGAGACATATCATCCCAACATAAACTTACAATGTTTGTGATTTGCTTGGCTATAATTTTCAAAGTAGTTAACTGAGGACAAAGGGTTATGCAGAAATGGTAACTTTGGTTTGCTGAGTCTCATTTTAAGTAGCCTTGATATTTGAAACTGTTCTTGCCACCGTTTCTTCTCCTTGGCCACTTTTTCCTTGCTTCCCTTCTTCCTGCATGCTGCTTTATTTGCTTCTCCCTCCCCCCACCATCCCACGGTATGAGTTATTTAAAAATGAAAGGGGCAACCAAATAGGTTTGTCAAATTTAACACAAAGCACTGGTTTAACTTGCTAAGTAAATTGAAAGATAATTCTAACTGCCTACAGATGTCAGTTAAATTGGTGTCTTCCACTCGTTTGCTCTTTTGCCTAAAACTTCTGTCTCCTGTCTCCTCATTTGCTGTTTTCCTTCTATGTTCCTCTTCTTCCATCTTGGTCCCCCTACTGTCTATCCATTGAGTTTATGAAATGGAAGAGTTAATTGCATGCACTAGTGTTTGGAGGGTGTTGTGGTTTGTCTTTCTAATTAAGCGAGTATCCTATTCATTTTCCTAGAATAAATCTCTTAACCTAAATTTGAGTAGTCTCTTTTGGCAACTCCTCTAGCAGTTTGGTAGCCCAAAAAAGGTTTTTTAATTTTTTTTTAAGGCAGGAAGGAGGAGTGGAATTACTAATGTTTGCCAAATGTGTTAAGATTTGGCCTCTGAAGAAGACTTTTTCAGTGTTAAGTTTTCTTTGCCTTAAGATTTAGAAATACTTTAGAATATTATTAATTTTAAGTCCTATCTTCACATGCTTTTGGGAAACATATATTACCATGGATTTGTTGGAAAAAGGACAACAAAAGCTGTTTCCATATAAAGATAAGATTTCTAGCTATCTCTAACCCTGCCCCTTTTTTGCTTCGTTTTCTTGTTTTGCTTCATTGCCTATCATTAGGATAGGGTAAGTTAAGTTCTCTATGCTGCTAGCATCCTAAGATGATACCTTTGTTGAAATAATTGTGAATAGCATGATTCATTTCTAGCAGAGGCTGAGTTTAGGACAGCAGCTTCCATTGAAAAGACCTTCTGTGTTGTGGATAGCATTTTAATGTCCTCTTGGCTCACATAAACAACATAGGGACATATCTGCTCTGAAAATCCACGAACCTTTCAGATAATGCCCTAAAAACAATTTTATATGCCTCACTGGTTGTCGTTCTTAGGTTTTTGCCTCACTTGACTTTATCATTGTTTACTACTAGTAAAAAAGCAGCATTGCCAAATAATTCCTAATTTTCCACTAAAATAATACTAAGTTGAAAAAGTTTAAGGTTAAATCTACTGTTGTTAGATTAACTTCAATGAATTTGTTGTTTTCCCTTTCTCTGGATTGTGGCAGTAGTTTTTTTGTTTTCAACTCTCCGTAATCCTTATTAAATGCAGTGACTTAAGGTTTGAGAGCTAAACACTGGGATTTGGGGTACCAGACTGACAGTTTTGTTTGCATAATATAATCGGCACTGTACATAGAAGGGATATGGCTACCTTTTGTTAAATCTGCACTTTCTAAATATAAACAAAGGGAAATGGAGTATAAATTTTTGTATCATCTGTTGGAAACATGAGTTTTATTTGCTTAATATTAGGGCTTTGCCCCTTTTCTGTACGTCTCTTGGGATCCTGTGTAGAAGCTGTTCTCATTAAACACCAAACAGTTAAGTCCGTTCTCTGGTACTAGTTACAAATTCGGTTTCATATTCTACTTAACAATTTAAATAAACTGAAATATTTCTAGATGGTCTACTTCTGTTCATATAAAAACAAAACTTGATTTCCAACTGTGTGGTTTGGTTTTCATTTATTTATAAGTTGAAGATGGAGGATTGCTTCTGAAAATGCAAAATAGTAAACTAAATATTAGGGGAAATTGAGAAATAACTTCTCAGTTTATGGAAAACTGGGGAGGTTTTAAGCTGTCTTTGGTAAGAAACTTTATAAGAAGATAAAAACTATTAACATTGAACACTAAAGTAGAATCATCTTGTTGCCCGAATAAGAGATGCTATGATCCTACTCGACCCCAAGCCCACCACCACTGGAATTTGCCAAAGTCAATTGATAGCCCTGGGGTTCCTGAAGGATGATTCCTCCTTTTGGCAGTGGCTGTCCTTTTAACTGAGAAATGTGAAGTATTTCCTAGCTTTTTTTCATGAACTCTAAGCAACAACTTTGGCTATATAGTCTTGGCAAAAAAAAATAAGCATTTGTTGATAAGATTATCCTGGAAAGGTGGTATGTAGAGGTCTTCTCAAGCTTCAGTGTTGGTAAGAATCACTTGGAATATTTTAACCCTGGTTCATCTCATTGTCCATGTCATCGTCGTCATCGTCGTCATCCCCCCCCCCCCCCCCCCCGGCTTATTTCTGATTTCTATGTTTAGCGTGAGGCCTAGGAATTTGCTTTTGAGATTGGTTTGGGGAAAATAGAACATGGTCTCTGTGCTCTTGAATTTGTGATCTAGTTTAGAAAGCAAAATGAACATCATATTATATATACAAGAGAAGAGAATAGTGATCCAGATTTTAAATGGAGTGTTAAGAGAGCAGGTTGGGTTGGTGGCAAGAGCTGAGATGGCTTGCTTCATTCAGTCATCCATTCAGAGGCACTGGGGCTGGGGATTGAACCGGGACCTCTTTTGTAGGAAGTTGTCACTCAATCATTGAGCCATATAGGCTTCCCTGAGTTGCTTTTTGTTTGTTTGCTTGCTTGCATTTTTTTTATTTTTTGCTTTTAGGACGCACTGGAACTGAATCTTCCCACGTTTGGGAAGCAGGTGCTCAGTAACTTGAGCCATATCGCTCCCCTGAGATGGCTTTTTTTAAGATTAGTTTTTTATTTATTCCCCCCGCCCCCCGCCTCTTGCTTGCTGTCTGCTCTGTGTCCATTTGCTGCGCGTTCTTCTGTGTCTGCTTGTCTCCCTTTGTTGTGTCATATTGCTGCATCAGCTCTCCGCAGGCGCGGGCCAGCCTGCCTTCACAAGGAGGCCCTGGGAAGCGAACCTGGGGCTGCCCCTGTGGCAGATGGGAGCCCAATCGGTTTAGCCTCATTGCTCCCCTGAGATGGCTTTTTGAGGGAGGAAGGATGGGAATCGGTTCTCGGGTGTGCAGACTGGTTGTCCAGGGCAGAGAGGAGGGCCCTCTAAGCAGGGACTCCAGGGCCAGTCGGCAGTGAGCCGCACCTGTGACAAGCCCCAAGTTCAGCCGGGCTGCGTGGTGGGCGCTTGCGAGTGGTGAGAACAGTGTGTTTGAGGAAAGCAAGTCTGGACGGGTTGGGAGAGGACAGACTGAGGGTTCTAGAGATCACCTAGAAAGTTGTGTTAACCCCAGGATTGAACAGGCTCTGGTCAAAGCTATGGTAGAAGGATATGTGGGGTTACAATTAGGGGAACTGTGAAGGGGAAAGTATTTCTTTGGAGCCTACTAGGTGCAGTGCCTGCTTGTGGCAGCGTTCTAGATTCTTTGTGTTCTGTCATCACCAACCTGGTGAAGTAGGCATTAATATCTGTGGGGGTTTTTTTAAGAAACTGCCTCAGTTTAATTTGCTTAAGGTGCCATGGCTATTTGGTTTTGGATTTTGAAACCAGGCCTAACCTTGGCAACTTCTAAAAGAGTAGTGCCCTTGGAAAGTACCTTAGCTCAGTTTACTACGTTTTCCCTTTAAAACCTGCATTATTGGGAAACGGACTTTGGCCCAGCGGTTAGGGCGTCCGTCTACCATATGGGAGGTCCGCGGTTCAAACCCCGGGCCTCCTTGACCCGTGTGGAGCTGGCCATGCGCAGTGCTGATGCGCGCAAGGAGTGCCGTGCCACGCAAGGGTGTCCCCCGCGCAGGGAAGCCCCACGCGCAAGGAGTGCGCCCGTGAGGAAAGCCGCCCAGCGTGAAAAGAAAGAGCAGCCTGCCCAGGAATGGCGCCGCCCACACTTCCCGTGCCGCTGACGACAACAGAAGCGGACAAAGAAACAAGACGCAGCAAACAGACACCAAGAACAGACAACCAGGGGAGGGGGGAAATTAAATAAATAAATAAATCTTTTTAAAAAAATAAATAAATAAAATAAAATAAAACCTGCATTATTACCCATCAGCACCTTGTTATTTGCTGCATTTACTCCTGGTCTAAACCACTTTGGGCCAGAAGTAAACAAGGAGTTAGTGGCTTTTCACAGTTCTCCTCATTCACCTTGTGAGACTCTACTTTGCTAGTACTGGCTGCCACAGTGAGGATCAGTGGTTGCGTCAAACGTGAGGGAAAGGAAGGCAATTGGATATGACTTAATGCCCCCTTCCAGGGGGATTTGGAGTCGTTGATAATGACTAGAGCCACGCAGGAGAGGGGTGGAGCCATGCTAAAACCAAGTGCAAGCAGTGCAGGGAGCAGGGAGGCACTGTTCCCGAGGTATTGGGAAGGAAAGAAGCTTTCCTAGTGCAAAACTCAGGCATTTCTATGAACATTGAGAATCACTGAACTTAGCGGAAGTATTTTCCATGCAGGTTTATAACATGCAATAATTTGCTTGTATGCCAGGATCACTTATTAAATCCCAGTAAAAGGCAAGATTAAATTGTAAATTGATGACATTTCTGCACAGAGCTGAAGTAATAGTCTAGGTTTATGGTAGCTTTTTGGTGATCTGACTTCCCATCAACATCCAGTTTATTGCTTAAAAAAGGATATTCTCATTTGATTCTGAAACATCTTGGTTTTTTGAGAGGAACTAGAGAGCAGACAATTTAAGATTAAGCTCTCTAGTGAATTATTAGTGTTAAATGAAAAGGACCCATTTGCTTTGGACACCACATGTCCGGGTAGCAGAGGGGGTAGTGCTTTTACTCCCCACCCCACCCCAGTCACCCAAGCCCTGGCACCGCCAACACTGATGCCCCCGCCCCGTTCTTCAGCCACCTAGCACCGTTCAGTTCCCGGCCTTCAGTCCTTTAATTCCCCCTGCGCTAGTTGTGGTACTTGGACCTCCGCTCTGGACACCGCCCTAGTTCCTAACTGCTCACCTGGAGTTGGTCTCCCCCACACCTCTACGCTATCTTGTACGGATCTGCAGGTCAGTCTTCATGCCCCACTCCTGCTCCGCGCTCTCCGGTGGCTCCCAGTGTCTACAGCAAGGCCCTGTCAGCGTTCAGAGCTTCTCAGTGTCCGAAGGGGAATAAAGCAGTGGCTCCTGAGCCAACAACTGGGGACCCTAACCAGGTCCCAACTCATTGTTGACAGCCTTAACTCACCAAAGTGGGACACAGCTATTTTTAGACCTTAAGTCAGGAAATTTTTTTGCTTCCACCACTCCCTTACTTAATTAACATCCATCTGTGTCAGCTCTGAAACTTAGCTGCAAACCATAAAAGCCAACATTGGCTAATTTAAGCAGAAAAGGATATTTATCAGAAAGATATTAAGTTTGGATTCTGATAAAGTAGTGGCAGTGGGATGCTTTTATTTTCCACACACCCCTCTTTAGAAACAGCAACTAAGATAGCAAGTTCCATGAACAACGTGTGCAGTGAGATCCCCACAGACGCCCAAATGCAAGCAGGTAGGGACAAACCTCTTTCAGAAGCAAGAGCTGCCTAATAGCCTGTGTGCAAAGAAAGCACAGGGAAGTACTAGGGTGGGCATCTGATGGATCCCAGAACGCCAAAGTAAGCATGAGGTACTCGAAGGTTCTCCAAGCCATTCGAGAGCTGTGGGCTGAAACTGCCAGCCGTTTGCACACTCCAAATAGGTGAATGCAGAGGGTCCACAATAAGCTCTAAGGAATCTGTTACAGTTTGGGCCCAATGAAGTTGCACTTCTCCACTAAAAAAAAAACAGGGCTTCTTGAAGAAACGGCTGATTCCAAGTTTGTGGCAGGAAATGTGTAAGATGAACCTGAAATATCTTGTGACATCAAACAAAAAAAAAACCTCCAAGTCCACTAAGGACAAGTCAGTATGACTTGGCCAACATAAAGCCCAAAGAGAGTATCATTTGAACACATCAAATATATTGAGATCCATGAATTCATAATGATGCCACGCACACAGCACCCCTAATTGGTCACTGCTGGAGGAGAAAGGGAAAGATCTGTCTTCAGTAAATAAAAGAACCAAGAATTTTATAGTGCCTTCCCTATGCAAACTACCACTGGGTAAGTAAATAGTAAATGAGGTGAAGTATATCAAAAAAGTATTCCAAGAATAGAATTGAGAGTCCAGAAATAAACCTAACCTCTACAGCCAACTAGTTTTTTTTTAAAAAAAAAAAGATAAATAGATCACACAAAATGTTACATTAAAAAATATAAGAGGTCCCCATATACCCCACTCGCCACCCCACTCCACTCCTCCCACATCATCAACCTCTTTCATCAGTGTGGCACGTTCTTTGCGTTTGATGAATACATTTTGGAGCACTGCTACACAGCATGGATTATAGTTTACATTGTAGTTTACACTCTCCCAGTCCATTCAGTGGGTTATGACAGGATATACAATGTCCTGCATCTGTCCCTGCAATATCGTTCAGGACAACTCCCAAGTCCCGAAAATGCCCCCATATCACCCTTCTGCCCTCTCCCTGCCCTCAGCAACTCCCGTGGCCACTGTCTCCACATCAGTGATACAGTTTTTCCATTGCTAGAGTCACAATAATTCTATAGTAGAATACCAGTAAGTCCTCTCTAATCCATATTTTATTCCTCCATCCTGAGGACCCGGGGATGGTGATGTCCACTCCACCTCTAAATCGAGAAGTGTTTAGATCCCACATGGCTGATGGATGGGATTCTCCTGCTTGCAGTTGTAGACTCTCTTGGTTCCCTGGTGGGTGGTTGACCATCTTCACCTCTCTGTTAGCTGACCTGGGTAAGTCCAACAAACCAGAGAGTAGGTGTTGCAACTCTACGGAGGCTCAGGGGCCAGCTGGCACCTGGACAGTCCAGAGATTCAGGTCTCCTGAGCATACACCAACCCCAGCGCCAACCACAGGTTCAGTAACAGTGACAGAAGAGGCATGTGTGGAGAGGTCACATCTGAGTCCACCTCCATCACACTCAGGAGCTCAAGTTCCAAAGTAGGGCCCACTGGCAGGGCACTGAATTCCAGAGCCATCGCCAAATTTTTTTTTTTTTATTTATTTTTTAATATATATATTTTTAAAGATAAATGGCTCACGTAAAACGTTACGTTAAAAAACATAAAAGGTTCCCATACACCCCACTCCCCACCCCACACCAACTGGTTTTTGACAAACCTACCCAAGTACATGTTAACAGGACAAAACAGTCTCTTGAAGGGTGCTGGAAGAACTGGATATCTATAACCAAAAGAATACAAGAATCCCAATATAAGAATCAACTCAAAATGGATCGATGACCTAAATATAAAAGCCAGGACCATAAAACTATTGGAAGAAAACGTAGGGAAACATCTTAAAGACATTGTAGTAGGTGGTGGTTTCTTGGGCCTTGTACCCAGACCACACACAACAAAAGAAAAAATAGATAAATGGGGCCTCTTCAAAATGTAGTACCTCACAGGAATTTGTCAAAAGGATGAGAAGTCAGCCAACTCAATGGGAAAAAATATTTGGAAATCACATGTCCAGTCAGGGTTTAATGTCCATGATACATGAGATGTTACAACTGAGAAATAAAGAGGCAAATGACCCAATGAAAAACATGGGCAGAAAACTTGAATAGACATTTGTCCAAAGAAGAAATACAAATGAAAAAAAAAACATGGGAAAAAATGTTCATCACTAATGATTAGGGAAATGCAGATTAAAACTACAATGAAATATCATTTCACACCTATCAGAATGGCCACTATTAAAAAGACAGGGAACTTCAAGTGTTGGAGAGATTGTGGAGAGATGGGGACACTTATTCACTGTTGGTGGGAATGCAGAATGGCACATCCACTGTGGAGGACTGTTTGGCAGTTCCTAAAAAAGTTGAATATATATTTGCCACGTGCCCCTGCAGTACTGCTATTAGGTATATACCCAGAAGAACTGAGAGCAGTGACACGAACAGACATCTGCACACCTATGTTCATAGCGGCGTTTTTCACGTTAGAAACAACCCAAGTGTCCATCACCCGATGAATGGATAAACAAATTGTGGTGTACACACACGATGGAATATTATTCAGCTGTAAGAAGAAATGAAGTCATAAAGCATATGACAACATGGATGAACCTGGAGGACCTTACATTGAGTGAAGCAAGCCAGACACCGAAGGATAAATGCTGTATGACTGTGCTACTATGAACTAAGTATATTGTATAACATATTGTATGATTCCATTTATAGAAAATGTAAATATAAATCAATTTATAAAGATGAAATTAGGTTAGTGGTTATGTAGGGCCAGGGAAGGCAAGCTAAGGGGTGTGGAGTTTTTGTTTTTGGAATAATGAAATGGTTCTAAAATTTTTGTGATGATGATGCCCAACGTTGTGATTATACTAAAAGCCATTGATTTTATGTTGGGGATAGATCATATACTATCTGATCATATCTCAAACTGCTTAATAAATAAATAAATAATTGAGCAAGAATAGCCAGAAATAGCTATGTACAGCAGGAAAATGGAGAGATTGAGAGGAGAATTTTCTTGTTTGTTTGCCTGTTTTTTGCTTATTATTATTGAAATAGTGAAAATGCTCTAATAGTGATTAAAGTGATGAATGCACAACTATGTGATTATACCACATACCATTGATTGTACACTTTGGATGAATTGTGTGCTTTATTAATATGTATCAATAAAATTGATTTATTTAAAAAAAAGTATTCCAAGAAATGAAGAAATGATTGGAGGTAATTATTTTGCAACCTCTAATGAATTAATATATCTAGGCAATGGTCATCAGTGGCTACCAGCATTGCAAAAGATCCAGAAAATAGAGACACCCAGACATTTATGAATGCAATGCTTACCATGATGAGGCCATGCCAAAAATATAAAGTTCAGTCAGAGTAAGCATCTGGTTTATAGGACATCTGAAGAGAGAGAAACATCAAAATACATCAGTCAACAAAATCCAGACTGGTAAATCAATCCAATCTTTCCAACAATTAAATTTCAAGGGGAAACAGATTTGGCTCAATGGAGAGAGCATTCGCCTACCACAAGGGAGATCCAGAGTTCAAACCCAGGGCCTCCTGGACCATGTGATAAACTGGCCCACGCGCAGTACTGATGCGCACAAGGAGTGCTGTGCCACGCAGGGGTGTCCCCCACATAAGGGAGCTCCACGCACAAGGAGTGCACCCTGTATGGAGAGCCACCCCGCTTGAAAGCAGTCAGCCTGCCCAGGAGTGGCGCTGCACACACGGAGAGCTGATGCAGCAAGATGACGCAACAAAAAGAAACACAGATTCCTGGTGCCACTGATAAGAATACAAGTGGACACAGAAGAACACACAGCGAATGGACACAGAGAGCAGACAACTGGGGGGGGAGGGAGGGGAGAGAAATAAATAAAAAATAAATCTTAAAAAATTTCAAGGATGTGAACGAGAGAGAGAAATTGTAAATTAACTAAAGACTACAACAGGGAAAAACAGGCAAAACTAAACCATAGCATTGCTTAGGGATGTACAGCAGTAATCTACTGTAAAGAAACAACTTTTTACCCCAAAAGTCAGGGCGAGGCACCTCTTAACAGGTTGAGAGGGGGGAAACGGACTTGGTCCAGTGGTTAGGGCGTCTGTCTACCACATGGGAGGTCCACGGTTCAAACCCCAGGCCTCCTTGACCCGTGTGGAGCTGGCCCACGCCCAGTGCTGATGCGCGCAAGGAGTGCCGTGCCACGCAGGGTGTCCCCCGTGTAGGGGAGCCCCACGCGCAAGGAGTGCACCCCGTAAGGAGAGCCGCCCAGCGCGAAAGAGAGTGCAGCCTGCCCAGGAATGGCACCGCACACACTTCCCGTGCCGCTGACGACAACAGAAGCGGACAAAGAAACAAGACGCAGCAAACAGACACAGAGAACAGACAACCGGGGGAGGGGGGGAATTAAATAAATAAATCTTTAAAAAAATTTCAAAAAAAAACAGGTTGCGAGGGGAGCACAGGGAGGGATTCTGGGGTGAACAGCAAAATCCTATCTCCTGGCCCAGAGCTGGATTACAAGAACATTTGCCTGATAACAATCCTTAAGCTATCTATACCTTTGCTTTATATGGCTTTTAAAAATCTGTATTCTATTTAACCAAACAGGGTTTATTAAAAATAGTATTAGGGTGCTCACGATCTCCAGGACCAAAGAACCAGTCTTAGCAGCTGTAGCCAAGACCAGTGTCCAAATCAGGCTGCAGCGTTGGTCCTGCTAAAGCCCTATTGTTCCTGCTGGCCCAGGGGTTGTCACTGCTGTGTCTGGAAACATTCTAGCGGCCACCAGTGCCCAAACCCTTGCTCAGGTGGGCTCTGCTGCCTCTGCTTCCTGGTTGCAGTAGCTTCTGGTTCAGAGTCGGGATGGTTATGTTAGTTGGTGAAACCCAGCATGCGTGCCCATGCCTGAGTGCACGGGGGGTGGCCCCAGAGAGCATTTCTTGTGTTCAGCTTCAATAGTGGGAGGTGGGTTCCAACTCCTTTGGTACGGGATTCAGGCCCTGGATGCACAAAAAGGGTAACAGATGTCCGCATGCCAGTGGCACTCAAACTTTGCTGCTGTTGGAATCACCTGGGGAGTGCAGCCTGCCCAGGAATGGTGCCACCCACACGGAGACCTGACACAAGATGAGGCAACAAAAAGAAACACAGATTGCCATGCCGCTGACAACAACAGAGGCGGACAAAGAAGACGCAGCAAATAGACACAGAGAACAGACAACCAGGGTGGGGCGGGGGATAGAAGGTGAGAGAAACGAATAAATTAATTAATTAAAAAAAAAATACCCCTGTCAAGTTTGTGCCACCAAACCCAATAAAAAACAGAATTTCTGGGGTGAGGCTCAGGCTTTAGTGGGTTTTTTTGGTTGTTGTTCGAACTCCCTGGGTGACTCAAGGGCGCAGCCAAGTTCATGGACCAGTGCCCCCCACGCGCGCTGCTGCGTGTGGTCCTCAGATGAGCAGCCGTTGTGTTGCCTGGCGCTGGTTAGACGTGAGGCCCACCTCTTGTCTTACTGAGTTAGAATCCAGTTAAATCAGAGCCCCCAGTGAGTGTTCTGACTGGCACAGTCTGAGAAGGGTTTCCAAATCCCAGCTCAAATGCCACCATCAAGGCTGTCCCCAGTCCTGGGCAGGGAGGCACCTCTCCCTCCTCCAACTGAAAGGAACACTCTTGAGCTGTGTTTGCCTTGGGCATTTCTTGCATGCTTCCCTGGTTGGGGTTAAATGGTGAGCACCTGGGGGGCAGCGAAGGCCCTTGTCCTCCTTGGAGGGCGTCACAGCAGAAGTGAATCGGTGACGTTCCTTCCACTGCTTTCTGCAGGAGGTGCATGGGCCTCCTTTTCCCAGCCCACCTTCACGCAGTCAACTTTGTACTTTACCTGGAAGGCAGCTTTACTAAAACTTTAACTTAATTTTAAAAGCCAAGCCCAAGCTTACTGCTGCTGGCTCTCTGGGTCGTGGAGAAATCAGTTAACGTCTATGGATCTCTGTTTCCTTGTCTCTAAAAGGAGGTGGACCAAAAAGCCCTCGGAGATGAGCTTCAGGCCCATGTAAATATTTGATGACTCCGTGGTTCCCCTTGGCTGGATTATCTGACTCAGAACCCACCAACTCTTGGGGCAGGGATGTGTAGGGAGAAACTACAGATTAAATAAAAGGGTGCCGCGCCCCCTTGTGGGCATTTCTGGGACTGCGCTTCTCCAGTGTGCGGTGGGGAACTCCCCTGAGATGGGGGGTCTGTGAGCCCATCATCAAGAACTGATGGTCAGCATAGCCATACAAACGATAAAAACGTAAGCCCCCACCGACCAAAAGAAAGGCAAGAGACATCCGCAAGTGAGAATGAAAAGCTTTATTTCTGCACATCTTGAACAACAAATTCTTAAAAAGAAAAGGAAGACGGAAAACAGGAAAGGTGCTAAGTGTGGTAGAACAGAATGTACAACCTAAATGTTTTCAAAGGGGCGGGGGTGCCAAAAAAATGAGCGTATTTTCCCTCAAGAATTCCAAAATGTGTGACACCAGGTTCCATAAACGACTGAGGCATGTGGCAACGGGCTAGCAGTGGGGCTGGTCGAAGGTCCGTTTAGGAAATAGTGGGATCCCAGGAGCCCCTCCCCGCCCTTCACAGCCAGGGGAAGCCCCCACCCCTCCTGGAGGCTTATTATGTGCAGGAGCTGAACTACAGAGACCCCGGGCTTGGGGACACTGAGCTCAGGAAACGCAGAGGTGAGCCATAGAACTGAGACCTGAGAATCCACCTGCCCCTTGAGCGATGGGCTCCTCAGCTCCTTCCTTCCCAGCCTCGTCTCCTTTTCCCATAATTTTTGGCAACCAGACATATTTTACGCAGGCAGGAGAGTAGGGAATTCTCTGCAAAACCTGGCTCAAGAGAGAAGGCCTAAAAATGCTGTCCCTTGAAGGTTCACCAGCTAAAAGGCCAGTGTGTTGAAGATCAGTCTCTGCTGAAGTCAAGACATACAAACAGTTTCCAACAAAAAAAAAATTTTTTTTAAAAGCAAATAAAAACTTCCCTGGATGGAAGTTTAATATATAGTCAGCTACTGTGTGACCTTCATCTGTCAAGAAACCATGCCATGACAACACAAATGCATAACATCTCCGCAGTACACTTTCCTCAGCCTTCACTTAGCTTCATTTTTATTATGTCCAGAGTATAGGCAGGAGTCTAATCAAGGAGGATTGTTATCTGTGGGAGGGTTGCTCTGGTAGGATCTTATTCAATCATTACCAGAAATGGAAGCACCCTAACTTTATTTTTTAATTAAACTTTATTTCAAAAAAATTCAACCTACAGAAAGGTTGCAAGAATATGACAACAAACTTCATATAGTTTTCACCTAGATTCACTAGATAATACATATTATTCTTTTATTTTTTCTGAAACATTTGAAAGTAATTTGCAGACATCATGCCCCTTTGCCCATACGTAATTCAGTATGTATTTTCTCAGAACAAGAGCATTCTCTTCTTACAAAGACAGAGTTCAAACTCAGGAAATTTAATATTGATATAATAATATGCAGACCACATCCAATTTAAAAATTATCTCAATTTTATCTTTTACAGCAGCTTTTCCAGGGATTTAATCTAGGATCATGCATTGCCTTTAGTTGCCATGCCTTATAGTCCATTTTAATTTGCATTCCTCAGCTCTTCTTTGTCTTTCAAGAAATGAACATTTTTGAAGAACACACACCATTTGTTCTGTAGATTTGATGTGGTTTATGCAGCAATGGCTGGAATTCATCAGTGATGTTAGAAAGAAAACTGCACCTGTAAGAAAACAAAAGCTCACCTCATTGTGGAAGAGAAAAGAATTTTATTAATGATCTTGCAAGAATGGGCACAGGACCTGGATAAAATGGCCAGCGCACCAAACAGCAAGAACCACTGACATTTATACCCTAAACCTAACATGTAGGTCCTTCCCCTGCTCCCCACTGATTGGGTACTTCGGGATTTACAGCCTATCGGAATCCTCTAACGACATTCCGCAGATCCCACTCTCAGTTGCTGGAGCGGTGTTCCCTGCACCGTGGCGGGCTGGGCAGGCTCGGGCGCTGCTTTCCTGGCGCACTTTTCAAATTTGGCACTGTTTTCACTCTTGGCCCCACCCCCACTTCTCACCATTGGCCCTTCTCTCTTTGACCCGCCCCCAGCACTCGCCATTGGCCCCCCTCGTTTTGGTGCCACTTTTCAAATTCCTGGCATGCCAACCCACTAGAACCCCTTTCCCTCCCTCCCTGAACTGGCAGAGCCAGCTCTGCCTTCCCCTTTGTGAAAATTAGGCTCAACCCTTTCCTACAAATCCCCCCTCTTTCTTTTAGACTCTTATTTTTTTTGGTCTTTATTTTTTAAATGTTACATTAAAAAAACATGAGGTGCCCATATACCCTCCACCCCCCTTACCCCCCTCCTCCCCCCATAATAACAACCTCCTCCATCATCATGAGACATTCATTGCACTTGGTGAATACATCTCTGAGCACCACTGGTCAATGGTCCACACCATAGCCCACACTCTCCCACAGTCCACCCAGTGGGCCATGGGAAGACATTCAATGTCCAGTAACTGTCTCTGCAGCACCACCCAGGACAACTCCAACCCCCGAAAATGCCCCCACATCACATCTCTTCCTCCCACTCCCTACCCCCAGCAGCCACCATGGCTACTTTCTCCACCCCAATGCCATATTTTCTTTGATTACTAATCACAATAGTTCATGAATAGAATATCAATAAGTCCACGCTAATCCATACTCTATTCCTCCATCCTGTGGACCTTAGAATGGTTTTGTCCACTCCACCTCTAGATCAAGAGGGGGCTTAGATTCCACATGTATGCTGGATGCAATTCTCCTGCTTGCAGCTGTAGGCACTCTTGGCTCCCTGGTGTGGTGGTTGACCTTCTTCACCTCCATATTAGCTGAGTGGGGTAAGTCCAATAAACCAGAGTGTAGGAGTTGCAAGTCTGTTGAGGCTCAGGGCCTGGCTATCACATGGTCTTTTAGACTCTTAGTTTTCACAATTTAGTTTCTCAAATCTGCTAAGAGCCTCTTCACGTTCTTCCTCACAGAGATCTTCCTCCTTAAGGGGGTATAAGTGGTTTTGCTTGCACTGAATGGGCATCTGGTTAGGGCCATTTCAATGAGGTTTTCACCTAACCCTCGGGCACATGGCATGATGCAACATCCAACTGCTGTGAGTACCCCAGCCACAATGGTAAGGGAAGTCAGGACAGACAGGGCCACTCCTTTCCATTTTCCAAAACAGCTCTCTAACCGTCCCGTGAGTGGGTTGTCAATACCAGAATTTTCTGCTAACTCTTCAGATAAGGCTGTTCAGCCTTGCAAGGCCTTAGTGATAGTCCTGTCTGAGGCCGTATTATTGGGGATGAAGGTACAGCAACTGCCTCCAATCAATACTGATGCCTCCTTTTTCTGATAGCATCATGTCTTTCACCTCCTTTTCAGAGAATGTGGGGACCCTGAACTCTTCGGGAATGGAGGATATCAGGATCATCAGCCTCAAAGGGGGTCTAAGGGAGGCTGTTCTAGGCTCTTCACCTACGAACCTATTGCCCTTTGCCTCAAATGGATGACCTTTCTGGTGTCCGTGTCCCAGCACCACTGATATTTCCCTGGGTAAAAGTAGACTGGCCAATACTGGTTTTACTAATTCCCCGTGGACTAGCCCTTTTTCTTTGCTGTTAATCAATCCCCTCTTTTCCCAAATTTTGCAAAGGTATGGACTGCTGCAAAGGCATAGTTAGAGTCCGTGTAGACTGTACCATCCATTCCTCTAATAATCTGAGGGCTTAATTTAATGCATACAATTCACAAGTTTGAGCTGAGCAGTCATTGGGCAATCAGTCAGCTTCTTTCACCTCACAAGTTAGTCCATCCACAATTACATAGCCATTGTGCCTCCTTCCTTCCAGGACCCTGGAGGACCCATCTATGAATAATTTTTTTCCCCAAGTGCAGGGGAAGGTCCCCAAGGTCAGACTGGAACTGGGGTCTGATGTTCAATCGGGTCTGAACAGTCGAGCTCAGGAGCCTGCATTTGGCCAGATCCCTTCCAGAGGAAGGAGGCTGGGTTTAGGCTATAGTCTGTTGTCAATACCAAGTCATTTTTTCCATTAAGATAGCCTCATACTTCCGAATTCGGGAATCAGTGAACCACCTTCCTGCTTGCTGAGACAGATAGTTCTGACCTGATGAGGGTTCCTAACAACTAAGGCTCCCCTGAAAGCCAGCTTCCTGCTCTCTTCTACCTGGAGAGCAGTTGCTGCCACAGTTTGAATGCATCTGGGGCATCCCCTGGAGACAGGATCCAAAATCTTGGAAAGGAAGTCTACAGGTCTCCTTTGACTTCCCCAGATTTGGGTCAGAACCCCCAAGGCTGTCCCTTTATCTATCAGAACAAACAGGTGGAAAGGTTTCTCCAGGGAAGGGAGGACTTGAACAGGGGCCTGCGCCGGTGCCCGTTTGAGCCTCTCTAAAGCCTCTATCTTGGGAAGTGGATTTGGCTCAACCACTTCCAACCACACAATCCCCTGGGATCAATCGTGTTCACAATTTTCACTACCCTCCCCACCATCCATTACCAGTGCTTTTTAAAAATTAATTTATTTATTTCTCTTCCCTTCCCCCTCCCCCCCCCCCAGTTGTCTGTTCTGTGTGTCTATTTGCTGCATCTTCTTTGTCCGCTTCTGTTGTTGTCAGTGGCACGGGAATCTGTGTTTCTTTTCGTTGCGTCATCTTGTTGTATCAGCTCTCCGTGTGTGTGACGCCATTCCTGGGCAGGCTGCACTTCCTTTCGCGCTGGGCGGCTCTCCTTACGGGGTGCACTCCTTGCATGTGGGGCTCCCCTACGCGGGGGACACCCCTGCGTGGCAGGGCACTCCTTGCACGCATCAGCACTGTGCATGGGCCAGCTCCACACGGGTCAAGGAGGCCCTGGGTTTGAACCCTGGACCTCGCATGTGGTAGACAGACGCTGTATCCATTGGGCCAAATCTGCTTCCCAATCCAAAGGTTTTTGAAACCTGACTTAACAAGCCTAAATCATGAAAGAATAAATTGTTAAACATGGACTTTATTAAAATAATTTTTAAAATTTGCTCAACAGAAGATCCAGTTAAAAAATGAAAAAGCCCCAGACTTGGAGAAAATATTTGCAAAACATATATCTACAAAAGGCTTGTATCCAGAATGTATAAAGAACTGTAACCACTAGAAAAAAATTTAAGAACTTTGAAAACTTGAGCAAATGACTTGAACACTTTGCCAAAGAAGATATGCAAATAGCTAAAATGCACATGGAAAGATGCTCGATATCACTCGTTACCAGGGAAATGCAAATTAAAATCACATTAAAATAGCGCTAACACACCCTTTATATAGCATGGTCACAAAGATGGCAGTAACTCATGTATTGCTAGCGAGAATACAAAACAGCACAGCCATTTGCAAAACAGCATGCCAGTATCTTATAGAATTAAATGTATACTTGCCATATGGTCTTAGAGGTTTACTCAGAGGTAAATCCCCTTAAGACTTGTATGCCAATTATCATTGTGTTTTTACTCACCGTAACCACAAACCAGCAACAGCCCAAATGCCCATAACTGGCGAATGAGTTAAAAAAAAATAGTGGAATATCCTCAGCATTAAAGGATTAAAAGGAATGCCATAAAATATTAATAAGGCAGTTCTCTGCTTTGCACAACAGGGTGGAGCTGTAGAAAAGACTGTGCAAGCTGAAAGCATGCAAAACAATCTTAATAATCAATTGGGAAAATTATGATTATTTCCTGACGTTCAAAAACATTTGTTAAAACATTACTGTTGGGGACATGAAATAAAAGTAAAACGAATGTTTAATACACTGTAATTAAGACATTAGAAATATTGAAAATTCGTGCTTTATTTGTTTGTAAAAAAGAAACACCAGATATCTCAAGAGTAGTTGAACAAGGCTTGCCTTCTCATCATGTAACTAATGATAGGAAGCAAACGTTTTTCTACGCATTGGCCAATTGTTCAATCCGTTCTAAGTTTGGATCAGCTTCCAACATTTCAGCCTTTGTGCTTTCAGTATTGTGAAATATCTTTGGGTTCCGTCAATATGATGGATTTTTTTGGGGGGGTGCAGTATCACCTTCTCTGGGGCATCATTCTTTCCTTCACTCCACTTTCCTCATTTGTGTCCGTAAGTCCAGCCTTCACTAAGGTGGCTTATCTGAAGTCCCTCAAACGTGGGCAGTGTCAGCGTTCCCACGGCCAAGGATTTCTTCATAACTCCATATGTGTTCAGAGCTGAATTTCACGTCCAGGGTCGCCCCTTTTAGTTTCCTTGCTGCACTTGAATCCTTGTTGGCCAGTGCCCTCTTTCGATGCTCCATTATGTTATAGAATTTTGATAATGCCCCCTAGGTTTATACGGGGGGACAAGGAGGCCACCCAAGGAGAGACAGCAAATGTAGGTGACCAGTCGCCCACAGATTTGGAAAGAAGGGTCGTTGGTCACTCATAACGATGAGCATCTGTTATGGACGCAGCGACTTACGGACTGAAGAGCTGGCGGCCAGGCTTGTACTTGATGCAGTTACTTCCAGCTGATATGCCGAGGTGCTGAAGGTGAAACCTGTTAGGTGCCAGTGTGACTTCCCTAAACGCTGCTAAGTGAAACTCATGCATGTCAGAAATTTGCAGACCAAGGAGCGCCTGTACCCTCAACAATAGGGGTAAATAATCAAAACCGTCATGCTAAGTGAAACAAGTCAAACACAAAAGACCGTGCACCGTGCGAGTCCATTTGTATGAAACTCTAGAAAAGGCAAAACTACAGGGAAGAAATCAGACCAGTCGTTGCGGGGATGGGGTGGGGAGCCAGCAGCACAGGGCACAGGGAAGCTGGAGTGTTCTCTGTTTTGCAGCGGCGGGTACACACTGTGAACAAACGCCAGAGCTCATCACCCTGTGCACCTCGCAAGGGGAATGTAAGTTCCGTCTCAATAAAGCTGGGGGAAACTGGAATGATAATAAAGTCGGACGTTGTGCTCTTACTTACAAAATTGTTCCTAAAGGAAGATCAGGTTTGACCTCTGTTGCTTCAACCTTATAGGGCCCTTTTTCAGAATCTGTTATCCAACTCTTTCCTCTTTGACCGTCAGGGATTCGAAGCCTTCTCCCAATGCAAGGCTCTGAGGATAAGTAACAGAATCCAACTTAAGGGAGTTTAAGGCAAAATCGGACTTTTTTTTTTTTTTAAGAATGCAGGCTCCCAACCTTATATCCAACACTGAGGAACTGGGATTGCCGGGATTTCACCCCCAAATCAAAAACATTGGATACCCTATTTAGCCTGATTACGAGGAAATAGGAAATGTGGCACTTGCTCATTTCAGAAAATAAGCAAGCAAGTAAAAGAAGACAACAAATATAACACACAGGGCAATGCCACTCCCGAGGCAGAACCGTGTTAAAATGCTGGTGTGTTTCCTTTAGCCTTTGTATCTATATCCATGTGTGTGAGATCACACAGTTTTCTAACGTGCTCTTTTTACTAAATGTGTTGCAAAAATATTTTTGGTTGGGCTTCATGTCTCCATTTACAAGGCTAGGACTTAAACTTGGATTTGTGGCTTACAGAGTCATTTCTTTATCTTTAAAAGGAGAGGTGGTTTGTCTTTTTTACATACAAGCTAATCATTGTTTTCAAAAATAGTCCAATAAAGTCTAATTCTGGGCTTTAAACACTTTGGCAATAATCCAAAATTATTACTCATCTTAACAATCCTGGTTAAGATAATTGCTACTACTCTTTTTCTTAAAACTTTTTATTGTATTAACTGATATAGAGCACAAAATTTCCCTTTTAAACCATATTCAAATGTATAATTTAGTGGTATTATTTATATTCACAATATTGTTCTACCACCACCACCATCCATTACCCCTTCTTTTTCATCACCTCAAACAGAAACCACTCACCCATTAAGCAGTGACTCTCTCCTACTACCCTGACTGGTGACCTATAAACCTATAAAAAGGAAGTTTACTCCTTCTAGATATTTCCTATAAGTGAGATCAGACAATACTTGTCCTTTTGTGGCTGGCTTGTTTCCCTCAAGATGTTGCTGAGGCTCATCTATGTGGCAGCATGCACTAGAACTTCATTCCTTTTCACGGCTGAGTAATAGTCCTTTGAGGGTACACAGCAGATCTCATTTTATCTATTCATCCCTTGATGGGCACGTGGGAACAATCTGCTTTAACCATTGTGAATGATGCTGCTATAAATGGTGGCGCACAAGGATCTGTTTGAGTCCCTGCTTTCAGTTCTTTGGGGGTGTATATCTAGAAGTGGGATTGCCAGGTTACATGGTAATTCTCCTTTCAATTTTTTTAAGAAATAGCCAAACTGGTTTCCAGGGGCTGCACCATTCTACAGTGCCACCAGCAATGTATTAGGCCTCCTGTTTCTCCCCGTCCTCGCCAACACTTATTTTCTGTTTTGTTTTGTTTTTCAATGGTAGTTGTATTAGTTAGTCAAAGGGGTGCTGATGTAAAGTACCAGAAATCTGTTGACTTTTATGAAGGGTATTTATTTCGAGTAGAAGCTTATAGTCACAAGGTCATAAAGAGTAAGTTCTTTCCCTCACCAAAGTCTGTTGCCATGTGTTGGAGCAAGATGGCTGCCAGTCTCTACGAGGGTTCAGCCTTCTTCTGCCTCCTAAAGCTCCGTGGTCCCAGCTTCTTCTGATCTCAACGATAGGCTGGCGTAAGGCTTGTCTCTCTCCCCGGGGCTCATTTCTTTCTGGGCTTTCTCTGCTGTTCAGGGCTCTGGTCTCTTTAGCCACAAACTATCAGGCGAATGGCTTGGCTCTCTCCCCAGGGCTGCAGCAGCCAGAACTAAACTCTCTGTGTTCTCCTTCTCTGTGTATTTACTCCCCTGTCTTTGACTGAGCATCCATTTATATAGCCCACAAAGGGGGAGGTTGGGACTCAAACCAAGTTGCCCTAATGACGTGGTCAAATAAAAACCCTAATCTTGGGAAGCAGATGTGGCTCAAGTGATAAGACCTCTGCCTACCCTATGGGAGTAATTAGGATTGATCCCTGGAGCCTCCTGGTGAAAAAGAAGAAGAGAAAGCATGCCTACATGGTGAGCCGAGTGCCCACATGGTGAGTCGAGTGCCCACGCAGTGAGCCAAGTGCCCACATGTGTGCCTGTGTGATGAGCCAGTGCCCACGTGGTGAGCCGAGTGCCTGTGTGGTGAGCCAGTGCCCGCGTAGTGAGCTGAGTGCCCGCACAACAAGCCGAGTGTATGTACAGTGAGCCAGTGCCTGTGTAAGTGAGGCATGCAGCAAGATGATGATGCAACAAAAGAGAGACAAGGAGGAGAGTCAAGGTGAAGTGCTGCAGAGACCAGGAACAGAGGTGGCACAACTGATGGGGAAACTCTCTATATCAGAGGTCCCCAGGATCAAATCCTGGTGGGTCCTAGAGGACAAAAAAATGAGAAGAGAAGACAAAATGAGAAATAGATATGGAAGATCACACAGCTAATGGACACAGACCGCAAAAACAGCAGGGCGGGGGAAGGGGAAGGGCAGAAACAAAAATAAATGTAGAAATGTTTCCTTATAATGTAGAAAAATATTTTTTTTAAAACCCTAATCTTGATTTAATAAAGTAAAAGTGAAACCTCTGAATCTAATACAATCTAATACATCCAAAGGAACAGACTAATTTACAAACACAATCTAATATCTATTTTTGGAATTCATAAACAATACCAAACTTCCACACTAGCCATCCTAGGGGTGTGAAGTGTTAACTCATTGTGATTTTGGTTTGCATTTCCCTGATGACCAGTGATGGCGAGCATCTTTCCATGTGCTTATCGTCCATTTGTATATCTTCTTTAGAGAAATGTCTATTCAATTCCTTTACCTATTTTTTTTGGTTGGGTTATTTGTCTTTTTTGTTGTTGAGTTGTAGCAGTTCTTTATATATTCTGGATATGAAACCCTTATCATAGTTATATCATAGATATATCATAGAAGGTTTCCTCTTCACTTTCTTGATGATGTTCTTTGAAAAACAAAAGTTTTAAATTTTGACAGACCATTTTATCTATTTTATTCTTTTGTTGTTCATGCTTTTAGTGTCATATCTAAGAAATCAGTACCAAATCCAATGTGATAAAGGTTCTTCCTATGTTTTCTTCCAGGGTTTTATGGTTTTACTTCTTATGTGTGTGTTTTCAAGCCAATATAGAGCTAATTTTTATATGTGTGTGAGGTAGAAGGTCTAATTTCATTATTTTGCATGTAGATATCCAGTTTTCCCAGTACTGTTTGTTGAAGAGAAGTTCTTTCCTTCAATTAATGTACTTGGTACTTTTGTCAAATATCAGTTGACCATAGAGGTGAAGCATTATTTCTGAACTCCCTATTTTATTCCATTGGTCTACATGTCTGTCTTTATACTAGTACCACACTGTTTTGATTACTGTGGCTTTGTAGTAAGTTTTGAAATTGGGATGTGTGAGACCACCAACTTTGCTTTCTTTGCAATGTTGATTTGGCTATTTGGGTCCCTTTGTGATTCCATATGAATTTGAGGATCAGCTTTTCCATTTCTACCAAAAGGGTTGATAGAATTTTGATAAGAATTGCATTGAATCTGTAAATCACTTTGGGTAATATTTGCATCTTAATAATACTTCCTATCCATGAACATGGGATGTTGTATTAGTTAGCCAACGGGGTGCTGATGCAAAATACCAGAAATTGGTTGGTTTTTATAACGGGTATTTATTCGGGGTAGGAGCTTACAGATACCAGGCCATAAAGCATATGTTATTTCCCTTACCAAAGTCTACTTGGAGCAAGATGGCTGCCGACATCTGTGAAGGTTCAGGCTTCCTGGGTTCCTACGTTCCTGGGGCTTGCTTTTCTCTGGGTTCAAGGTTCTTTCTTCCTGGGGCTGGCTTCTCTTTCCTCTGCAAGCTGACTTCCTGGGGCTTCAGCTTAAGACTTCAGCATCAAACTCTAACATCGAAACTCCAACATCAGAAACCCTTGACTCTATTCTTCGCCTCGCCCTAATCATAACTCAATCATGCCCCGGTACAGATCAGATTACAAACATAATCCAGTATTTCTTTTTGGAATTCATCAATAATATCAAACTGCTACAGATGTCTTTTTTTTTTTTTTTTTAAGCTCTTCTTTTATTTCTTTAGCAATATTTTGTAGATTTTAGTGTAAAAATCCTTCACCTCCTTAGTTTGGGATGCGGATGTGGCTCAAGCAGTTGGGCATCTGCCTAATACATGGGAAGTCCCAGGTTCAGTTTCTAGTGCCTCCTAAAGGATATGAGCAAGACAGTGGTCTCATATGATAGGTTAATGCGACAGGCTGGTGTGGTAAGCTGATGTAATGAGGAGACACAACAAGGAAACACAATGAGAGACACAAGTAGGGAGCTGAGGTGGCTCAAGTGATTGGACACCTCCTTCCCACATGGGAGGTCCCATGTTTAGTTCTTGGTGCCTCCTAAAAAGAAGACGAGCAGACACAGAGAGCACACAATGAACAGACACAGAGAGCAGATAGTGAGCACAAACAACAAGGGGGTGTGGGCAAATAAATAAAATCTTTTAAAAATTTATTCTTAGGCATTTTATTCTTTCATGGGTTATTGTGAATGGATTTAAAATTTTTTCATTTCAGCATATTCTTTGGTGTTGTATAGAAACAACTGACTTTTGTGTGTTGATCTTGTAACCTTCAACTTTGCTAAATTTGTTCATCAGTTCTGGCAGTTTTCTTGTGGATTTTTTTTTTGCCTCTTCTATATAAAGCAATAAGTTATCTGCTTATAGTGCAATGCCATTTTTTGCCAGCTGTACAATATTCATTAAATGGATGTCTTATAACCATTTTCCTGTTGCTCAGCACTTACATTGTTTCTGAATTTCACTGTTCATAGACAATCTTCTCAACATCACGTAGTTAAATCTTTCACAAACACAATTCAGTATCTATTTTTGGAATTCATAAACAATACCAAACTGTCACACTAGCCATCCTAGTGGGTATGATAATAATTCATGATTATACACTCAAGATAAATTCCTAGAACTTAATTTTTTGGGGGGGAGGGTCAAAGACAAAGTATATTGTAGTAGTCACTAGAGCTGTTCCCTAACATTTCCAATCCTCCTTACAGGCACATTGTAGGATTGAACTTCTCTGGTCTCTTGGAATCCGGCTGCTACAGTCCCTCTGCCACAGGACTAAGAAGGTTCTAGATAGTAGCTCCTCTATCAGCCTGGGCTTCCAGGAGTAAAAATGACTTCGGTCAGAGCCCCCCACTGACCCACAGTGAGCATAGAGCAGGAGAAATACACCTTTGTTCATTTAAGCCATTGAGATTTTGATGTTGCTTGTAATTCCACCATGACCTAATCCATCCTGAATGACAGACACATTTTTAAGACTGCTGACACATTTATCAAATTGCCCAACAAGAAATAGCAGGTAACCTCTACAGGGGCACTTAAACATCCCGGATTAAATAAGAACCTTGATGCTGGGTAACTTGGGTGTCTTTAAACTTTAAAAAAAAATTTTATTTTTTATTTTATTGTCTGCTCTCTGTGTCCATTTGCTGTGTTCTTCTATGACCACTTCTATCCTTATCGACTTCACGGGGAATCTGTGTTTCTTTTTGCTGCATCATCTTGTTGTATCAGCTCTCCATGTGTGCGGCACCAATCTTGGGCAGGCTGCACTTTCTTTCGCTCTGGGCGGCTCTCCTTACGGGGCACACTCCTTGCGCGTGGGGCTCCCCTACGTGGGGGACACCCCTGTGTGGCACGGCACTCCTTGCGCACATCAGCACTGTGCATGGGCGAGCTCCACACGGGTCAAGGAGGCCCGGGGTTTGAACCGTGGACCTCCCATGTGGTAGGCAGACGCCCTATCCACTGGGCCAAGTCCACTTCCCTGTGAATTCTGATATAACTGGCACCTATTTCTGTTGCACATTCTTTGGCTGGCCCCTGCAGTCACAGCGCCAACACTGAGAGCTTTCTGAGTCCAAATAATGTAGAGCTGGAGCCTGCTCACTGGACAAATGCTTATTATATTATTGAAATCATAGTTGTCTGGTCCTGAATACAGAAAAAAAAAAGCCGAGAGAGAATGGAAAACAATTTGAACAAAATGTTGGAACTATATCCAAGGGCACTGCTTACTGATTGTGAATAAAATGAAAGGCAAGTACAAATAAATAAAAAAGTTATGTCTGTTCAGTACAAGTAAAAAAGAGCTAAACTTGACCTGAAGAAGGTAGAATTCCTTTTGTCATGGAAAACTTAGATTGCAAGAGGGAAGCTCTCTGTCCCCGGTGCCCATGTATGTGGTCCTGGCAGCACCCACGCAACGAGGAGGCAAGCTTGCTGGACCCTGCTGGGGTGGATTCACTGTCGCCTCCACCTCCCGAGCCCCTCTCCCAGGGAGGGTTCTGCAGCCTTCCCTGCAGCCAGGACTGGCTCCGCCGGGAGGCCCGCGGGCTCCCTCTGGTGGACAGTGCGATGCGTGCTTGCAGAATGTTCACCTCTCAGAGCCCATTCCCTCATTTAAAAGTCTGATGGCTTGTCTTAATTCCCAAATAAATGCCACGTCACTGTATCAAAACTTTGGAAGGTATAAAAACGACATCACTTATTCCACAACCCAGACTTTTAACACTAGCTCATGCTCCCTGTGATTGTTCCTTCTCTCACAGTTCATTTGTTCGTTCATGACATGCTATAACTTTTTCTGACACGTTCCAATATTTTTCACAGAATGCCCTACCATGAGAATTTTTCCATATCATTAAAACTCTTTTGTAGGCATTGTTTCTAAATGGGTATTACGGTACCTCTGCCTTTGAAACGTCCAGTGACAGTAGAGCAGCCCTCAACTGCCCAGTCCAGAAGCAATTAGCGGATACAAATAATAATATTTGTGGCTACCGCTTATTCAACTGTGTTCCTGACACTGTGCCAGGTGTGTTATATTCTGCATATATTCATGTCAGTGATGTCATGAAGTGGGTACTAGTTTTATCCCCATTTTACAATGAGAGACAGTGATGTGCTGGTAAATGCCTTACAACCATTCTCCAGGAAAATCACAGAGCCTTGTTTCATAGCACTTGACAATGTCCGTGGTGTAAATATTTCCATGGTTGATCTCAGGCTATCGACGCGCCTTCCCTGGGCTCAGAGGTAGGAGCAGATGCAGCCTAGCGTCTGCTTTTCCACCGTGGATCCAATAGACACAGACTCAAGAACATAGAAACTAGTAAACTGTAATAAAGTAATAAGAAAGTGATGGGTTTTGTTATAGGTCGAATTATGTCCCCCAAAAAAGAATTGTAAAAGTCCTCGCTCCCAGTACCTCCCAATGTGACTACCTGGAAACAGCTAGCATTGGGCAAGTTAAGCGAGGTCACCCCAGAGTAGCGTGACCCTTTATCCAATGTGACTGTGTCCTATAGATGGAGTAGAGGAGACCCAGAGAGTGGATGGCCATGTGTGACAGAAGTGCAACGCCAGGGACAGCCGGACCCTCCAGAGACCAGGAGAGGGGCACGAGACACTCAGGGGGCGCCCGCCTGCTAACGCCGAGACGTTGGCCTCGCGGCCTCCAGAAGTTCCTTGGCAGCCCTATGAGGCGAGGACGGGTTAAAGTGTTTATTATGATGGTTTTCAACTTTTCCTAGTTTACGTTTCAATAATTGCTGTGTTTAACAACGCCCTAGAAAAATTCCTGAAAATCTGACATTTGGCTTTGCCTCCACTGGAAAGGGGTTAAGTAACGTGACGTGCATACCCAGTCCATACGTACCTAACACGTCTATTAGTTGTCCAGTGTCACCCTCCCAGCCTTATCTGTGATGCCTGCTATGGGCCAGAGCTCAGCGGGGTGGGGGTGGAGGGTCATTAGTGTATGATCTCCTGCCCAAGGCTGGACCTGCCCTGCCCCCTCCTCAGGCCGCCGTCCAGTCACTCCCTGCAAGCACGCCAAGCAGTGGCTGCTAAAACCTTGAATGCGGGAAGCGGATTTGGCTCAACTGATAGAGTGTCCGCCTACCGCATGGGAGGTCCAGGGTTCAAATTCAGGGCCTCCTGACCTGTGTGGTGAGCTGGCCCATGCACAGTGCTGATGTGTGCAAGGAGTGCCGTGCCACGCAGGGGTGTCCCCGTGTAGGGGAGCCCACATGCAAGGAGTGCACCCTGGCAAGCAGAGCCACTGGGCACAAAAAGTGCTCAGCCTGCCCAGGAGTGGCGCCACACACACGGAGAGCTGATGCACCAAGATGATGCAACTAAAAGAGACACAAATGCCCAGTGCCGCTGACAAGAATGCCAGAGGGCACAGAACACACAGTGAATGAACACAGAAAGCAGACTTTGGAGGGGGGAAGAAATAAATAAAATTAAAAATTTTTTTAAATAAATAAATTAATTAAATAAAATGTAAACGAACCTTGAACGCTGCCTGCCCTGAGCGCGCATCTTGTTTTGAAAAAAAAGAGCCCATACCAAAACATTTTCCTGATACCTGCACACAAGCCTCTGGCACCCAGTTACCTTTGTCCCTCGGCCATAGATATCCTGTGGGGCGGTTACCAGAGATGCAGGCTTCCCCGAGCAAACTCCGGGCCAGGCTGGCTGCTTGTCGCTGCTGCTGCTGCGGTAAGTTCCCCTGGTAAATGCCTAAGAACTAGCCACCCTGGCGCTCTGCGCCCCTTGCATTGAAATCCCAACAGGCCCCACTGTGGGGCAGTCTGGGGCAGTCCCGGCTGGGTCTCCCCTATTCCTTCTTTCCAGGCGAGTCCTGTTGCCGGTTCAGCAGGACACCAGTAAATGACTCTGATGCAATGTGATAAACTCTCTCTCGCAGTGGTGAGTGGCCCTGCGGAGAGGTGCATCTATCTCTCACTGGGGCATTAGGCTACGGTGTAAAGGGAAGAGACACGAAGACAAAGCTCAGCAACGGCTGCGGACATCACCAAGAGACGTGTGACATCGTGCACCTGCTGAAGGAAGCGTCACCTCCAAGGATGACAGGGTTATGCCAAGAACAAAACAACCTGAATCTCAGTCAAGTTGCTATATTCTACCAAGTTAGCGACATTCAGAGGACAGAGCAACAGGTAAGCTGCTCAAAGGGACCAAATCAATAAAATCCAGACTCTGGGGAATACTACAGGGCAAATGATCCAATGACTTCTACAAATAACTGCAAGTAAAAAAAAAAACGTAGGGACCTTATTGGGACCCTGATTCAAATAAACAACTGTGGTTTTCAAAAGAAATGTACAAGTTGGGGAAATAAGAACCCTGCCTAAATCTTTTTTGATATTGAGAAAATACTGTTTTTAAAATTGTATAATGTTATTGTGGCTATATTTTAGCCTATCTTTAAATATATTGAAGTATCTACAGGTGAAATAATAAGATATCTAAGATTTGTTTCAACATTCCAAGAGGGCATTTATGATCATTCAAATTGTTTAACTTTTTTTTTTTTATAAAGTACTTATCTGTTTCATTGACTTTTTTTTTTTTTTAAAGATTTATTTATTTATTTAATTCCCCCCCCTCCCCTGGTTGTCTGTTCTTGGTGTCTATTTGCGCGTCTTGTTTCTTTGTCCGCTTCTGTTGTCGTCAGCGGCAGGGGAAGTGTGGGCGGCGCCATTCCTGGGCAGGCTGCTCTTTCTTTTCACGCTGGGCGGCTTTCCTCACGGGCGCACTCCTTGCGCGTGGGGCTCCCCCACGCGGGGGACACCCTTGCGTGGCACGGCACTCCTTGCGCGCATCAGCGCTGCGCATGGCCAGTTCCACACGGGTCAAGGAGGCCCGGGGTTTGAATCGCGGACCTCCCATATGGTAGACGGACGCCCTAACCACTGGGCCAAAGTCCATTTCCCTTGTTTAACTTTTTATTAAAATATTTTCAAACCAACAGGACAATTACAAAAAGAATACAATCCCCTACAAAGAACTCCAACAAAGCCCCCACTCAACCCCAGCTACCCAGATCCACCAATTTTGATATTTTGCCACATTTTCTGTATCATTTTACCCAGCTATCTAGCATCCATCCATCCATCCATCCATCCATCCATTTTCTGAACACTTGAGTGTACATTGTCTACACCGTGCTTCTTGAACATTTAATGCTGCCAAGTACATTTCCTAAGAACAAGGATATCTACTTATGTAACCACCTTGAGTGTAGTTATCAAGTTAAAGCCTACAGTCTAGACTCCAAATTGAACTTTCATTTGTCCCAATAATGTCTCTTGTTGAGCCTTTTCTCCTCTCTTGCTAAATCCTATCCAGGACCATGTATTGCATTTGTCATTGTCTCTTTAGTTCGCTCTTTTTTTTTTTTTCAATTGAGGGAACATATACATAACATAAATTTTCCCATCTCAACCACTCCCGAGCATAGAATTCAAAGGGATTAATCACATCCACAATATTGTCACCACCATCCATTTCTAAAACCTTCCCATCTCCCCAAATAGAACCCCCATACTCATGCTTGAACTCCCCATTCTTCCTTTGTCCAACCTCTGGCAACCTGTACTCTAATTTCTGTCTCCGTGAGCTTGCATATTCTCCAACATTTTCTGTGTAGTTACTTTCGGGCTGAAATTTAGCATTCCAAATCTATAGCAGTCTTGTTTGCCAACTTAATTACACTACATTCCTATGCCCCTCTGTCCCCCACCTTTATGTCGAACTTGCCCCAAATTACGTTGATATATTATGAGTCTAAGCACGAATTTCTCAACATTTTATCCATGTGCCTTTCAGATCCTGTGGGAAGTAAAAAGTGGAGTAACAAACCAAAAATACAATAGTCCTGGCATTTATATTTACTCCTGTCATTACCCTCACAGGAGATCTTTATTTCCTCATGCGGCTTTGATCTATTCACCTTTCTTTTCAACCTGCAAAACTCTCTGTATCACCTCTTGTGGGGCTAGTCTAGTGGTGGTGAACTCCCTCAGCTTCTGTTTATCTGTTTCTTTCCTCATTTTTGAAGAACTGTTTTGCTTTCAACACTTTTGTTTTTTGCTTTCAACACTTTAAATATGTCACCCCACTGCCTTCTTGCTTCCATCGTTTCTGATGGGAAATCAGCACTTAGTCTTACTGAGTCTCCCTTCTATGTGAAGTGTTGCTTCTCATTGCTTTCAGAATTCTCTCTTTGGCTAGTTGATTTTTGACAAGGGTGCCAAAATATTAAATATGGGGAGGTGGATGTGGCTCAGGTGATTGGGGTCCCATCTACCATATGGGAGGCCCTGGTTTGATTTCTGGGGCCTCCTGGTAAAGCAAGCTGGCTCACGGAGAGCTGACAGCCGACAGTGAGAGCAGGCAGCAAGCGTCGGGGTGGGGGGGGGAGAAGAAATAAATGAAATAAAATAAATACTAAAAAAGAAAAAAGAAATTAAAAGTGAAAGAATAATCTTTTCAACAAATGATGGTGGGACAACTGGATATCCACATGCAAAAAAATAAAGTTGTATCCTTACCTCACACCATATGTGAAAATAAACTCAAAATGGATCAAAACAAAAAAGATAAAACTATAAAATGCTTAGAAGAAAATATAGGAGTAAATCTTTGTAAGCTTAGATTAAGCAATAGTTTATTAGATATGACACCAAAAGTACAAGCAGTAACAACAAAAATAGATAAATTGGATACATTGAAATGAAAACTTTTGTGCTGAAAATTATGCTCTCAAAAAAGTCAAAAGACAACCTATAGAATGGAAGAAAAGAATTACAAACCATATATCTGATAAGGGTCTCATATCTAGCATATATCAAACACTGCTTCAACTCACCAACAAAAAGACAACTCATTCAAAAAAACAGGCAAAGGAATTGAATAGACATTTCTCTAAAGATAAAAATGGCCAATAGCACAGCAAAAGATGTTCAACATCACTGGTTATCAGGGAAATGCAAATCAAAACACAATGTGATAACAGTTCACATCCGCTAGGAGGGCTATTATTTAAAAAACAGAAAATAATAAGTATTTTTGAGAATGAAGAAAAATAGGAACCCTTATACATTGCTGGTGGCATTGTAGAATGGTGCAACCATTGGAAATCAGCTGGCTCTTCCTTAGAAAGCTAAGTATAGAGCTACCGTATGACCCAGCAATCGCACTACTTGCTATATACCCAAAAGTATTGAAAGCAGGAACTCGAACAGATATTTTCACACCAATGTTCACAGCAGCATTATTTATAGTAGTCGAAAGATGGAAGTAATCCAAGTGTCCATCAGTGGATGAATAGATAAACAAAACGTGGTACATCCATAGAGTGGAATTTTTTTTTAAGATTTATTTTATTTATCACCGCCCCCCCCAGTTGTCTGCTCTCTGTGTCTATTCACTGTGTGTTCTTCTGTGACCACTTCTATCCTTATCAGCGGCACCGGGAATCTGTGTCTCTTTTTGTTGCGTCATCTTGCTGCGTCCAGGCAGTAGGGAACCACTCTGCACCACCCACCCTGTCAGAGGTGGACCCCACAACAGAGCAGCTGGGCTCCCAGCTCTTTCCTCTGCTCCGCAGACCTTCCCTCCCCCACAGACTCTGGGTTCCCCTCGGCCCCCCTCGGCCTGCTGGCTCCTCACTTCCAGGCCCAGCTGCTGAGCTCGGCCTCCCTGCAGAGCGTGCTCTCCTGGCTCTCCTTTCCGCCCCGCTGCTTCCAGCAACCTCAGGAATCCAAGGAAAGATGGGAGCATCTCTGACCCCCGCTGAAGCCGTGTCCCTTCCTACAGGGCTGCTGAGCCCTAAGCTAATCAAGGGGTGTGTCAGGTCCCAGAAGATTCCCCGAGGGTTTAAGAAGCTTAAAGAGTTTAAGAAGTTTAAGAGGCTTCTGGAACTTTCCACAAGAGTTGGGAAGCGGGTCCAGGTCTACTTAGGCAGACCTGCCTCACACATGCGTTGGCCCCCGACCCAGCCGAAACCCAGGGTTCCAGGGCTCTGGATATAAACTACCAAGGCAGGAAGATGTGACGAGGCACTGAGGCAGGGCTGCAGTGGTGCTGGAGAGGACGGCCACACAGCGGGACCCGTGGTGGAGACAGAACTGCCGAGGCTTCGTGAGTCGTCGACGTGAGGGTCAGGCAGAAGGTTCCCAGGCTGGAGGACAAGGTGAAAAGTGACGTCCTTAGCTGGGATAGAAAACGCAAGAAGACGCAGCTCCACTGTGATAGGTGAGTGCCGTGGAAGGGTCCGTGAATGACTTGGGGCAGGGGCACAGCTGGAACTGAGGTCCAGCAGGGCTCCGAGGGCCTCCCAGAGGCAGGGTGGCCAAACGGGCCAGCCCAGGGTCACACCTGCTGTCGGAGCATTGGTTTACACAGGTGGTCCCAGCTGGCACCCCCTTCACTCTCAAAAGTGTCCCAGTGTAAACAAAGTACATTGTCACCCTCCTCAAGACACACCCTGCCAGGAGGGAAAAGAAAAGTGACCCCAAGGCCCCCTTTTCCTTCCCCGGCTTCTTTCCACCTCTTTCCCTCCTTCCTTCCGCCCCTACATTATCAGTTCATCCTTCTCCCCTTCGGCCACGGCCCTCCTTCCCGTCTCCCCCCTCACTCTCAGGACCCCCCAGCGCTTCCAGCCACTTCGGGGAGCCCGTGGAGGGGCGCGGGCAGGGGGTAGGCGGCCGGGCCGGCGGGAGGGAGCTGGCACCGCCTGCCCGTCCCGGCTCTGCTTCTCCCCTGCTGTCAGGTAAGGCCACGTGCGCTCTTGAGCGCTGCGTTTCTTCCTTTGAAAGGTACGCGGGACTGAGCTGAAATGTCCCCACTTGAGAAACCCGGAGGGGGTCAGATCAGATGACGCCAGCAGTCGCCTTGGAAGGGTGGATTTGGGGTGTCTATGCATGGGGGTTTCCCTAGGGTCCCGGGGCCGAGGGCCAAACGGAGCCCTCCAAGGCGCGGCGCGGGGCTTAGGCCACCGCGCAGTCCCCCGCCCGGGACAAGGCTGCAGCAGCCCCCCGGCCGCCTGCAGAGGGCGCCGCCCGCACACTGAGGGCGAAGGGGGGACTCGGGCCCGGCTCGGGCGACGCGGCGGAGGACCCTGCCGCTCGGGCAGGGGTGTCCAGAGGGGAACCCGGGAGCCGCGAGAGGCTGGGAGAAGGGGGTGAGGCGAGCAGAAAAGGCAGGGCCAGCAGGAGGACAGTGGGGGACGGAAGGGCCAGGGGCCCCGGCCGAGCGCCTGGAGGAGCCCGCCGCGGCCCCTGTGCAACCCGAGCAACCGCCCAGTGCGGGCGCAGCGCCTGCGGGGCTCGCGGGGTCCTGGGGCTGTGGGGGACACCGGGTAAGAAGGCCCTGGGGCGCGTCCAGGGCTCCGCAGCGGGGCGGGGACCGGGGCGGGGACCGGGGCGGGGCGGCGGCGTCCGCAGCGGGTTCGAATCCGGGCTGCCCCGTGACCCCCGCGGCTCCGGGTGCACCCCAGTGAAGTGGGGCTGCGAGGCCGCGCCCCACTAGTGTCGCTCCCCGCCCGCGCAGAGGCGGGGTCTCAGCCGCGGGAGGCAGCGCCGCCGCTGGGGGGAGCCGGGTGGGTGCGGGTGGGCGGTGGCTGGGAGAGGACCCCCTCGGCGGGGAGGAGGCGGCGGCCGCCCCCCGCCCCGCCCGCCCCACGACCCAGCAGGTGGCGCGCGGGGACTTGGCTTCCCTTGCAAGCGCCCGCGGCCCTCCGTCACCGGCGGTCACCTGGACCCTGGGGGGTGCGGAGGCCGGCGGGGGGGCGGGACTTGGCGGCGGCGGGAGGCGCGGGCCGGGGGTGGGGCGAGGGGCGGGGGCCGCGGGCGGGCGGCGGGGGAGGGGGCGCGCCCCGCGCCCGGGCGGCCCACGTGACGCCCGCAGCCCCCGCGGGGCGGCCAGGCGGGGAGCGCCGCGGCGGGCGCGGGAGCCCAGGGGCGCGGGACAGGCCGTCGGGGGCCCCGCGCCGGCGGCCCCGGGGACGCCCCATGCCATGGAGAAGCTGGCGGGCGGCCTGGCGGGCCTGCGCTGGAGCATGGGCGCCTTCCCGCTCGACCTCATCGTCAGCCGCTGTCGCCTGCCCACGCTCGCCTGCCTCGGGCCAGGTACCCGGGGTGCCGGGGAGGGGACCCCGGGGGAGAGCGGGGCCCTCCAGGCAGGGGCTGGCGGGCGCGCGCGGGCGCGGCGCTCGCCCTCCCGGCTCCCGGGCGCTGCTCCCCGCGCGCCTTCCCGGGCGAGCCGGGGCCACCCGCCGAGCGTCCGCCGCCTCCCGGGCCCCGCGCAGCGGCCCTGGGACCCGGCCGGGGCCGACCCGGGCCGGAGTCCTCCGGGCCTGCTGGCGCCCGGAGCGCGGCCGAGCCGGCGCGCCCGTCCCGTCGGCGCACCCCCGTCCCCCGGCGCTCCCAAGGGCCCTGGCCGCGGCCGCGCCCGCTCCGTCCCTTTGTCTCCCGCCTCTCACCTCCGTCCTCCCGCATCTCCTGGGCAGCAGAGTGCGCCTGCCACCGCCGCCACCCCCCGGCCGCCCTCCGCGCCTCTTGGGACCTCCCGCACCTCCCTGGGCGTTCCGGGGTGCAGCCCCGGGGCCTCGGGGGCGGGCAGGCCACCTCCGGGGGGAGGCCCCAGGGAGCGGCCCCTGTCGCCCGGCGCGCCCCCCCCCTCCCCCGGGGTCCCCGGCCCTTTCCCACGTCCCCGCGGGCCCCGGCCGCCCGGGCCGCCCTGCTGAGGGGACAGCGCCTGGGGGCCCAAGGGAGCACGCCTGGGGGCTGAGCGGAGCGAGGGGACCGTTTGGGGGAAGGGGAGGGGGCTCCGGGGCTGGGGGAGGGGCGGGCGCCGGGGCTGGCAGCCAGGCCGGGGGTTTTGTGTGCGAGAAGAATAGGGGTTTGGCCCGCGTTGGCACACTCGCTTCCCGGAATGCTAATGGGGCCGGCGGCTCCTCGGCGCTGCGCGGGGCCCGGCAGCCCCTGCCACCCGCGGCGGCGGGCAGTGGCCGCAGTGGGCACCGGCGGGGCCCGCGAGCGGGCTCCGTGGGGGCGGTCAAGTCCCGGCGGTCCGGCAGGGGTCCCCGGCGGCCCCACGTCTGGGCCCCCGGAGCGCCACCGCGTCGTCGGCGTGTGGTCCCGAGCCTGTAGGACTCACTGCTTCCCACGCATCTTCCTTGGCACCTGCCCCGCTGGGGGTCCCTGGGCTCCCCGTGGCTCCTCTGCCTCGACTTCTACTCTGTACCCCGTTGTAACGGGCCCGTTTGGCTCCCCACTGGGCCGCGGGCTCCTGCCTAACGAAGATGGATGGGTTGAAGGAAGGAGGGGGGCGGGCGGCAGGCTTGACGGGGCTGCGGCCGAGGTCACCAGCAGAGTGAGAGTGATGAAAAGCGTGTGGCTTGGCAGCCCCTCTGTGGCCGTGCGTTTGGGAAGGGCCCGCTACTGGGACCACGGGCTGAGGTGTCCCGGGGGTTCCAAGGAGCTGTCCCTGAGGGCCAGATGGCTGCAGGGCTCAACTCCTGGTCACCGTGACCCCTGGCTGCGGGCGTGTGCCAGTGTGCGGGGCTTGTGTTCCCGTGAAAGGGAACTGGGTTCAGGAGAGCTCAGGAGGAGGTGCTCGCAGGTGGGGCGCTGCTCCGCAGGTGGGGCGCTGCGGTGGAGGCTCAGGTCCCCTCCGCGTGTGCCCTGCGCCCCACTCCTACACACAGACACCCAAGCCATCAGGGTAGAAACCGCTTCCTATCTGGTAGGAGACAGGAATTTATTAAGGGCTGCCAGAGGGGGCAGGGAAGGAGGCGTCCCCCCCCCCAACCCCCCCCCCCCCCCCCCCCGCCACCAGCTGCACCCAGGAGGTGGGACGTGGGGCCACCCCCAGCCCCCCACCCCCGCTCCCCTGGAGACCGTTGCTGCGGCCGGGTTGGAGCCTCCGGCCCCTCCCTGCCCAGTGCTGCTTCCCCCAGGACTGCCCCCCCATCGGCCCTCTCCACACACCCCCTCCTCCATACCTTCCCCCTCCATCGCTGGGGTTCCAAGGCCTGGGAGCAAGGGGGGGGGGCAGGAGCAGCTTCTCCCAGGTGGATTGGAGGTTTCGGGGCTTCTCCCCTCCCCCTGAGGTCCCCTGAACGCAGGAGACTGCCCGTGGCAACAGGTGACAAGGAAGGGGTGCCCCCTGGGGAGGGCTGACAATCAGCCCCTCTGAGGTGCATGTAGTCTGGGGGAGCCCTCACAGCTGGTACCCACAATGGGGGCCCTCATCACTCCCCCAAAAGGGTCTTCCCATGCTTGGGCTGGCACTAACAGGGGTACTGCGAATTCTGCGGGACCTCAGGCCCAGCTCAGGTGTCTCTGTTCACACCCTTCCTCCCCTGGCCAGCGTCGGCCGCTTCCCTCTGACTGTCCTTCAGTGCCTCAGCTTGCCCCGCGTTCCCTGCCCGTTTCTCTCCCACCTCCCCACGGGCATAACTGCTCAGAAGGGCAGGGGCAGGGGCAGGCCCGTGCGGGGACAGCGGGCGCTCCGGGGGCGTGGTGGGGGAGGGCTCTGCTGGCGGCCCGCCCGCCCCTCGAGCCATGCCGACCTGGGCAGGTCTCACGGGGAGCTGTCCCCCGCGGGGTCTTGGGGAGGAGGCCACCCGGCCTGTGCTAACGGCCTCTTCCTCTCCCAGGGGAATATGCCGAGGGCGTCAGTGAGCGTGACATCCTGCTCATCCACTCCTGCCGCCAGTGGACGACGGTGACAGCCCACACCCTGGAGGAGGGTCACTATGTCATCGGGCCCAAGATCGACATCCCCCTGCAGTACCCAGGTGGGGCCGGGGAAGGCCTGGGGACACAGCCAGTGCCCAGCCTTAGAGCTGCAGGCAATGGGCGAGGGATGCGGAGCCAAAGCCACGCAGCTTGGGGGGGCGGTCATTCTTTTCTCCGCAGTGTTTCTGGAAAGGTGGCTCACCCTTGTTTGATGCTTTATTTTAAAGTAGATTATAAACTAATGATTAAAAAAAAAGCCCCACACACTCATATTGCTACAAATCCGAACTTACCCCTGGAGACCTTGTGCTGTCTCCTTAACGGGTTTCATACCGACCCACAAACAGAGGCTCCTGCCACATCTTCTCAACATTGTGCAAGCAAAACACAGAAACAAACTGGGTGCTCAGGCTGGTTGTATGGCTGCGCCTGACAGCTCGAGTCCCGTTTTCTGCAACTTCTGTATTAATCAAAACAGGTCCTTGTTTTCATTGATTGACTTTATGAGTGAATGCTAAAATTTCAGGCTTTGAAGTATTTTGCTTGAAGCACCTGCTTTGGTCTGTTTTATGTATCTGTTGGCACCTGGCATAAGATTTTGTCTGAAGAAAGGCTTCTGCTGCCGGGAAAGAAAGCACAGCCCTTCACTGTCCAGGTGGTCAGCGGGGGGGGGGGGGGGCCTAAGATGGAAAGTGACTGGCCGCCCAGCGCCACACAGCTAGGAAAGGGGCAGAGCCAGGGCTGGAGCCCGGCATCCAGGCTGGTGTCCCCTGCGTGGGATGGATGGGAAGGCTGGTGGCCTCTGTCCCAGAGATGCCATGGGGTCCCCCAGCCACTGTGCAGGGAGCACGTGCTGCCCCCTGCCCCTGGGGGGAGCCTTTTCATTTCTTCCTCCAGCAGCTTCTCAGGAGGCTTCTCAGGAAAGGAAAGTCCTTCGGGGCTTGCCAGGTTTGGGTTCTGACCTGTTCTAAACACGCCCCTCTCCCCCTCCAGCGCAAACGACAAAACCTGGGGACCCTCGAGGCTCCCACTTCTGTCTGGAGCCAAAGAGGCAGGACTAAGCCTTTAGTCACAAGGCTTTATCACAACCCTGTGAGGTTGGTACCACCCTGCCCCCTGCCCCCAGTTTAAAAGATGAGGAAACTCAAGTGTGCTTTCTGCCCCGGGGTCCTGCCCAGGCCTGGAAGCCAGTGGAAGGATCTGCCCAAGCCAGGGAGCCCCAGCCTGGGGTAGAAAAGCAAAGAAAGGCAGGGGAGCTTGACCTGGTTCAGTGGTTGAGCGCCGGCTTCCCGCACATAAGGTCCCAGGTTCAATCCCCAGCCTAAAAAATAAAAAGTCTGGAAAACACCTTTCCCAGGGAGCGGGGCTTAAGGGACGGCGCCCTTTCAGCTGTGTGGGTGAAGCTGTGAAGAGGAAAATTCGTTTTTACAGAGGGAAACCAAGGCACGGGGTCTCCTAGGCAACTAGGGCGCCGCGGGCTCTCAGCCCTTTCCCTCCATCGCTTTTGGGGCCCCTGAGTGCGTGGTAGGGTGGTGGTGACGGGGCGGCAGCTGGCCGGGCCTGCAGGGGTGTCGTCTGGGACGGGGAGGGGACCGGCAGGTTCCGAGGCTCTGAGTTCCTGCTCATGAATTAATAACGGCGCTGGGCAGGAGGGGCCGGCCGGCTGCGGACCGCGGAGGGAGCCGCGTCCCGCAGGCGGGGGGAGGGGGCCGGCGGCGCGGCCCGCGGGTGGGGGTGGGGCCGCCCTCGGGGCCTCAGGAGGCCCCGGGTGCTCGGCGGGCGCCCCCCGGGGTCCCGCGGGAGGGTGCCGGCCTCCACTTTGCAGATGGGAAAACGGGCCGGCGTGCGGGGCCCGCGGGGCGGCAGAGGCGGGGGGCGCCCGGCTCCAGCGCGCGCTCGCACCCTGCGTCCTGGCGGGGCACAGGCCAGCCCTGCCCCTGCCTTCCAGGACGCCGGGGAGGCGCGGCCGTGTCCCCGGGGGCCCGGGCCGGGGCGCGGGGGCGGGGGGGGGGCAGGTCCCTAGAGCCGGAAGGGCTCAGGGGCGCCCCGAGCGCGCGGCAGGCGTGGGAGCGCCCGGGGCCCGGGCAGAGGACGGGGCTTCCAGGGGCCGGGGCCGGGCTCCCGGGGGGCCGCCCTCCCTTCCCCCCGCAGTCCTGGCCGGCGCTGCGCTCCGGGCCGCGCCGGGGTGGGGGCCGGGTGCCATGGTTACATCGATCCTCCCCGCCACATCCGCCCCGGCTCCAGCCCTGACCCGGCTCCGCTCGCCCCCCGGGGCGCCGGCCGCTCCCCGCCTGGCTGCTGGCGGCCGCTCTCCCTTCCCGGCCCATGGGGAAGTGTTGGGGGGTTTGTGGAGAGGGGGGAGGAAGGGGGATGTCCATTGTCTGGTGGTAGCAGCCCTGAGTCTCGTGCTTTCTGAGTCCCAGCCCCCCCCTCTCCGTTTTAGCCTCCCTGCCCTCGCGGGCTGTGGCACAGGCTCGGGCTTCTTCCCATGGGGGTCCCAGGGGGTAGGGCAGGACTGGGGGGCTCGCCGCCCAGCTTTCTCCGGGTGTTTCCCACATCTCTTCCCGTAGCCTTGGGCCTCGCGTTTCTCTTCTTGCTCTCGCTGCCGCTGTCAGCTCGCCCCGGCCCCTCTGCTCTTCCTACCCTCCACGGTCAGGGCCCCAGCTCGGCCTTTGGGGGCTCCCAGCACTGCCTGCAAAGTCCCCTGCTCAAGCTACAAGTCCAGGGTGGGCATTTTGCTGGCAAGTGGATCCCCAGAGGGTTAACATCCTCTTTGTGTCCCCTTCCCTGGGCCAGCGTACCTGCCTGCCACTGGAGCCACCACCTGTGAGCTGACACCCCCATCTGCTCCTGCGCAGCCACCCCGAGCTCTGCGCCCACAGGCCCACCCGCCCTAGCACAGCACCGCCCAGAGGGCCCTGACCTGGCCTCCCAGGATCTGCCTGAGGGTGTCCCGCTCGCCCCTCCCTCCCCTCTTCCAAGGAACTCTCCGTCTGTTCCTTTGGCTGTTCCTCAGTCACTGCCCTCAGTCTCCTCCGGGTCTCACCCCTGGATTGTTTTCCTGACTGGCCTCCCAGTTATCTTTATGGTTTTCAGCCTAAATCATAGTGTTTACTTGCTCAAAACAGTCCAGTGGGCTCCACCTCCTAGGAATAAAGCCTGCGGCCTGAGCGCAGCATTCCAGGCCCTTTGCGACCCCGTTGCAGGCTGCGGCAGCTGCTGTGAGCCCTCGGGCCCCTCCAGGCACTGCTCCTGCCCTTTCTCCCACCAGGAAGACCCATTCTCTAAAATCCCTTTGGTTCTTAAAGGGCAGCTCAGCCATCCGCTCCGGCCCTGCCAGGCAGGTTTCTCCCCGCTCGAGCCATCCTCCAGCCTGCCTTTTCCAGGAGTCTGCTGCCTCCCCTGCCACTGTTGGGTACTCACTGCTTCCCTGCTGCATCTTGGTTTTCTTGAGGGCGGACTGTATTTTTTCCCTGAGGGACCTAGCAGAGTATCTGGCACATAGTAGGTACTCCATAACTGTCTGTGGAATAAAGAAGTGAATAAACTATGTCTAAAGTGGCCCCAAGGAGGACACAAGAAATTGGAGTCACCTCGCAACCCATCATCCCTTCACCTACCCTAGACTCTTTTCCTTCTGTGCCAACTCTGAGGCCGCCCAGATGCCAGGGCAGTTCACAGCCTTGTGTTTGAATCTTGCCGGCGAGCATGTAAAAGGGGTGCAGCCAGGGAGGTGAGATGTTTGACGCAGAGGTGTCAGCCTCACAGATGGTATCCCTTCTAGAAAGTCTGTGTCTGCTGGGGGCCTCTGCTCGGCTGGCCAGGGTGCCCAGCCCTGGACTGCAGGCTGGGAAGGCCTCATTGGTGGGAGGTGGCTCTGCTGGGCTCAGATCAGAGGCCTCTGGGAGTGGACGTGGAGTCAGCAGGGCCTGGGAACAGAGCTGGGGCCAGAGCAGCTGCTCTCGGGGCCTCTAAGGCTTGGAACTGAGCCTGTGGACTGGCCAGTGAGTGCCTCAGGGTGGACCACCAGCTCCAGGTGGTTGCACAGGGTGCCAGATTCAGGCAGGGCCCAAGGTCATCAGCCCCGACCCCTGCAGAGACCCAGAGAGGGTCACCACAGGTGGGAGCCAGCATCCCCCGTGCCACACATACTCGTGGCCGAGGATCAGTGTCCGGGGACCAGTGTGCAGTTTCTCTGGGTAGGCAGCCACCAACCTCCCAGCACACCCACCAGCTTTCCAGGGGGCGAGGGCTGTGCTCTAGCTGCTAGGGCCCCGTGCTTCCCCCTGTGCTGAGCCTCCAGCCGGGCAACCAGCCCCTCCACCCTATGCTATTGCCAGCCTGCCCACTGCCTGCCGGGGGCAGGGTGGGGAGAGCAAGAAGTAGGAGCCCTGAGGGTGCCTGGGTGCAGCCAGGCTCCCGCAGGCGGGTCCATCCAGCGGCCGGCGCTCCCCCTGTGCAGGGAAGTTCAAGCTCCTGGAGCAGGCTCGGGATGTGCGGGAGCCAGTGAGGTACTTCAGCAGCGTGGAGGAGGTGGCCAGCGCCTTCCCTGACCGCATCTTTGTGATGGAAGCCATCACCTTCAGTGTCAAGGTCAGTCCCCGCAACCAGGCAGGCTGCCCCCGTCCCGCCCCCTGCTTCAGGGGCAGCCCTGACTCTGGTTGGAGGGTCCAGGAGGGAGAGTGTGCCCAGTGAGGCTCCTCATGGTCCCTCGAGGACCTTGGGCGATCAGACCAGGTCAGGAGAGACAAGCGTGTGGCCCCTGGTCCCAGGAGCTTCCCGTGGGAGGTGGCAAAGCAGGAGGAAGTGTGTGGAAGGGTGGCCCGATTCCGACACCTTTCAGGGCAACCCGAGCTGTATCCCAGCGGCCCTGGTACCCACCAGTGGAGCTGGTTGTGGGGAAGCATATGGCACCAATGACTCGCCAGCACCGTCTCCAAGATTGGGTGGTGCTGTGCTGTGCGGCTCACTCTTCGGTGTTTGCAGCCCCCTTTGTATCTGTGAATTCATTCCTCTTCACCCTCCTAGCTACTTGGGTGGTAGGCATGGGTGGGGCATGATGTCATCCAAGTTTGAAAGATATGGATAATAAAAGTTGACATTTATTGCATGATCTCAAAAAGTATGTTACAGGGTAGCGGATGTGGCTCAAGTGGTTGAGAGCCTGCTTCCCACACGGGAGGTGCCGGGTTGGGTCCCTGGTATGTCCTGAAACCAAAAACACAAAATAGCAACAAATGAAAAAACCAAGTCGGGAGCCCATGTGACTCAGTGGTTGAGCACTGGCTTCCCATATATGAGGTCAGGGGTTCAATCCCCTGCCTGGTCCCTCAAAAAAAATAAAAATAAAAAAAAAAAAAAATATATATATATATATATAACTGTCCTACTGTCCGTGTATTCAGCGATTTAATCCTTAAGGTAGCTCTTCTGAGTTGGAGTTACTACGTGAGGTTATTTAGGGGGCACTGCCCTGGGCCCTCTCTGGGATGGCACGTGGGTTCCCCCGCCCCCAGTCCCGCGCCGCCACCCGGCTTCTCAGGCCCCGCGCCCTGTCTCCCCAGGTGGTGTCGGGCGAGTTCAGCGAGGACAGCGAAGTGTACAACTTCACGCTGCACGCGGGCGATGAGCTCACGCTCATGGGCCAGGCGGAGATCCTGTGCGCCAAGAGCCCCAAGGAGCGCTCGCGCTTCACCACGCTCCTGCGCAAGCTGGGCCGGGCCGGGGCGCTGGCCGGGGCGGCGGGCGGGGGCGCGGGGCCCGGCCGGGGCAAGATGCCCTGCCTCATCTGCATGAACCACCGCACCAACGAGAGCCTGAGCCTGCCCTTCCAGTGCCAGGGCCGCTTCAGCACGCGCAGCCCGCTGGAGCTGCAGATGCAGGAGGGCGAGCACACGGTGCGCGCCATCATCGAGCGCGTGCGGCTGCCCGTGAACGTGCAGGTGCCCAGCCGGCCGCCGCGCAACCCCTACGACCTGCACCCGGTGCGCGAGGGCCACCGCTACCAGCTGGTCAGCATCATCTCCAAGACGGTGGTGCTGGGGCTGGCGCTGCGCCGCGAGGGCCCGGCGCCGCTGCACTTCCTGCTGCTGCGCGACACACCGCGCTTCGCGCTGCCGCAGGGGCTGCTGGCCGGCGACCCGCGCGTCGAGCGCCTGCTGCGCGACAGCGCCTCCTACTGCCGCGAGCGCTTCGACCCCGACGAGTACTCCACGGCCGTGCGCGAGGCGCCCCCTGAGCTCGCCGACGACGGCGCCAGCCCGCGCCGCGCGCGCCTCTGCCTGCCCGCGCCGCGGCGCGCCCCCCGCGCTCGCCGACGGCGACCAGGACTACGTGAGCCCCGACTGGGCCGGCGCGCCCGCCGACCTCCCCTACGAGGAGCTGTGGGCGCGCCCGGCCGCCGGCGGCCTCGCCGAGCCCAGGGCCAGGCCGCCCCCGGGCCCGACCTGCTGTCCTTCGCGGCCGCGGGCCCGGCGCGCCCGGAGCCCGAGGCGCCGCCGCCGCCCGTGCCCCCCAAGTCCGAGGCGGTGAGTGAGCGCCGTGGCCGCCCGGTTCCCTGGGCTCCTCGTCGTCCAGGGCGGCTGCCCGGCCGGGGGCCAAGGGTGGCCCGGGAAAGCCAGTCCCCTGGGGCTCCGGACTTGCACCCCAGGGTGGGCGGAGGGAGGGGACGCGAGGGAGTGCCGAGGGCCGGACATCATGGGCACCAGGGGACAGCAGGGAGTGGTGGGGACGGAGCCGCCAGTGAACTCAGGCGCCTAGAGCAGGGTTACCCAGAAGGTTCCACGGAAGCCGGGTCCTGCTCCTGCAGGTCGTGCGAAAAGTTTTGAGAATGTCGGTCTTTCCCAGCCCTCCCCGCTCTGCTGGCTTTGGGGTCACAGAGCACTGGTACATGAAAGGCTCCAAAAAGGGCCGCCCGGACCAGTTTATCTTTGGCGCAGAACTTCCCAAACTCACTTGGGACAGGACATGTTCCCTGCCACATGACACCTGTTATCCCCTGGAGTTGGCGTTGGGGAGTTTGGGCCTGTAAGGAAGGGAACCCAGTGACAGCTCCTTGTCTTCCTCTCCTTTCCCTGGAGGGACCCTTCCACTTACCTGATCACCTGTGCTCTGCGTCTGTACTCTTTTTCTTAACATTCACAACTTCCCCAGGGAAGAGACGATTGAAGGAGGCGGGCTCTTGGCGAGTAGAATTAGGTCGGCAGGCTAGAAGGGGTGGGGGTGGCCCCAGGGAGCAGCTGGGGTGCAGGGCAAGGTGGCCGGGGCCCAGCTGCTTGGCAGAGGGAGGGCTGGAGTGCCAGCCGCCGCCCTGTGCCACCCGCTGACCCCGCCTGCCCTCTGCGTGCAGGTGAAGGAGGAGTGCCGCCTGCTCAATGCCCCGCCTGTGCCGCCCCGAGGTGGCGCTGGCAGCGGCTGGCTCTCGGGCAGCCCCCCAGTGCCCCCCCGCCTCCCCAAGCTGCAGCCTGCCCACTCGCCCAGCTCCAGCCTCTCGTACTACTCCTCTGGCCTCCAGGATGGGTGAGTCCCTTCTCTTGGTCCCGGATCCTTCCAAGGCAGGAGGGGCGGGTGTGCCATGGTCAGGGGCCCCTGCACTGCCCGCTCCTGCTCAAGCCTGCTTCTTTCCTGGGGGGTGAGGGCTGGGTGGGAACGTTGCTCTGGCTCGCTGCAGACCGAGACGGGGTTTGAGGGCAGGACAGGGAACCCCCAGGTAATTTTACATATTTACTTAATTCCATTGAGTTTAATTGTCCCCCTGATTATTTTCTGACCTGGGTTGGGGGGTGCTGGAAGAATTCACCAAGTGCACTGGGGGGGTCTCGGGCCTTGGGGCGTGGGGTGGGGCCAGCGCTCTGAGCCCAGGGCTGCGGCCTCTGCGTGTCGGTGGTGGCTTGCTGCGCCGTGGTGCGGGGCCTGCCCGCAGCCTCACCCGCCCCGTGTACCTGTCTCTCTGCCCACAGGGCGGGCTCCCGCAGTGGCAGCGGCTCCCCGTCCCCGGATGCGTACTCCCTCTACTGCTACCCATGCACCTGGGGGGACTGCAAGGTGGGCGAGTCCTCCAGCCGCCCGGCCCCGGGGCCCCCGCCCTCGACCACGCAGCCCAGCCAGGCCTCCCGGGCGCACGCAGAGCCCCTGGGCAGTCGAGCTGCCCCCCTCCTGGGGGCCGACGCCCCAGTCAAGACCTACCAGAGCTGCCCGCCTCTGCTCAAGGCCTCCCACCCCCAGAAACGCTTCGCTCCCTTTGGGACGCTCAACCCCTTTTCAGGGCCTGCCTACCCCTCGGGCCCTCCCGCAGCCGCCTCTTCTGGGCCCACCACCACCGCGGGGGCCCTGGCTGCCTCCTGCCCGGCCTATTCCCCGGGCCCGGCCTCGCCAGGCCAGGCCTACGCCGCCGTGCCCACCCCCGCCTCCTCTTCCCCTGAATGGCAGGAGCCCGGCCTGGAGCCCTTTGCCCCCTTTGAGCTGAGGCAGGGCAGTTCTCCAGAGCCCGAGCTGCTGCGCTACCAGGAGCCCAGAGCTGTGGGGGGACCTGGATCTGGGGCCCGCCTCTCCCCACTCGGTCCCCCCAAGGCCTTTGAGCTTGAAGGGCTGGGCTGCGGCAGGTCTCCACCCCACTGTCACCGGGTGCCCTGCAGGGGCCCGAGGCAGGCGGGGCCCGACTCTTCCTCCCCCAGGGGCGCCCCGAGGGGCCACCTGCCAGTCCCCGGGACGGGGCCTCAAGCTGGGGAGGCCGGGACGCTTCCTGGCAGCCCCCGGCTGACCTATCTGCGCTCTCCCTGGAGGAGGTCTCCCGCAGTCTGCGTTTCATCGGGCTCTCGGAGGACGTGGTGAGCTTCTTTGCCCGAGAACGCATCGATGGCAGCATCTTTGTGCAGCTCAGTGAGGACATCCTGGCAGACGACTTCCGTCTCACCAAGCTGCAGGTCAAGAAGATCATGCAGTTCATCAAAGGCTGGCGGCCTAAGATCTGAATCGCCCAGCCCAGGCCGACCAGTTGGGGCGCTGGCACGGAGGCTCTGCCCAGGGACAGCGTGCTTGAGAGGCGGGCACTTCTGCCGCTGGAGGCGGCTGGGCCGAGAGTGAGGCTGCCCGGCAGCCGCTCAGCGGGAAGCCAGGAGACGTGGTCATCTGGGACCAGAGCCCCGAGCACGGGACGTTTTGCCTTTTTAGTGCGCAGTGTACATGGCGCAGTGGTGGGAGGCACCAGTGGACCTGGGGAGGCATCGGCCGATCCCTCTAGGGGGTCAGATGCTGCCAACCTCCCCGCGCCCTGTAGTGGAACTTCACAGGCATCTTGCACTTCTCAAAAGTGCAGGGTCAAGTTCAAGACAAAGGAAGGAGGATGGTCCGTTAATTGAGCACAAATTCCTCAAGTGCCCTCTCCTTTGGGCTCTGTGGGCTTCTGGCCTGAGCTGCCCCAGAGTCCAAGGGGTTGATTTCTGTATCTCTGGGATGTCCCTTGTCCTTCCCTGACCACTGTGGTTGAGGTGCCTGGCCCTGAGCACAGGTGGATCAGCACAAGCCTTGCCCCTGGGTGACAACTTTGAAAGGCACAGCTCTGCCCTTGATCTACTTCCCCAGGTTGGGTGGCAGAGGCTCCTGTGCTGAGCTCACTGTAACTCGTCATTCCTCCGGACAGGCTGCGTTCAGAGTCTTGGAGTAGGAGGGCAGGGAGCCTTAGCCCAGCTGCTCCTGGATTCTAGAGGGAGGTGGCATTCAGCCGCTCCCACCTTCGCTAGTCCCCTGCCATCAGTCCTTCCCTGTGTTTTTGTCACATGTGGTTATGGATGGGAGAGCAAGAACACAGTGGCTTGGGCCAGACCCACCTTCTCCCCTCCTCAGTGAGCTGAGTCCTTCTGCACTTAACTCCCATGCTTCAAAGCAGGTCTTAGGGCCCTTGACTCGAGAGCATGGGGTCTGCCGTGCACCCGCCCCTGCCCCCGTGCCCTTCCCCATCTCAGCTAACCAGGAACACACCGGCTCTCCCCTCACGCCGAGGGGGAGGGCCCAGGGCTGCCAGTCTCCTCTCTGCCTTACCTAGTCTACCTAGCTATTTATTTCCTCAGTTTTTAGCTTAAGAGTAGCAAAGCTGCACGGGTGCCCGTGCCAGGAGCAGGCTTCCTGACCTCCGAGGGAAGGGGGCAGGAACGAGCAGCACAGAAATGACGGAGCTGCCCACCCGGGCTTCTTGCAGATGGTTTAATGAATCCTCATGGACTAGTGAAATAAATGCTAGACCACTGAAGAAGGGGTCAAGTGGAATTCTGGGTGCCAGCTCTCTTTCTGCTTCTGGAGGGCCAGGGGGTGACAGGCATGGCACATCCTGGCACTGCCCAAATGCCTGCCTCAAGGCTCTCTCAGGCCCTCACATTAGAAACCAGCTAAGGACTTTGGTGCAGAGGATCGTTCTCTGCCTTCGACTGATCATCTGGAAACCCAGCTCAGAGATAATTGGTTTTAGGTTCTGGCTTCCTAGCAACCAACTGTTTAGCAGAGCCGGAGTTAAGCTCCCTGCCTGCCAGTCCCAGCAACAGAGCTGGGACCGGGGAAATATTTGAAGTTCTAGCACTGGAGCTCAGGCAGGAGTAAACAGTCAAGTTTAGAATGCACAAAGTGTGATGGGACTTGAATTATGATTCTGCACACATTCAGCGGAATCTTCTGCCAGACCCAGTCGGGAGCCCCTGGCACTGTTTACTCAGACTGGGCACTGCTTCTGCCAGGATGCAGGCAGGAACTTTCCACACCAGGGAGGTGAGAGGAGGGAAGGGTCAAAGCCACGGTGGAGTGGCGGTGGGGGCTGAGTCGGCCCCCTTGTACTGCTCACAGGAACTGGTGACTTACACCCATCTCTGTGCGCTCGTGCAGCCATGAGGTGTGGGGTATTTTCAACATCAGGGCAGCATCACTGCCTCTGCTCAACTCCAACATGCCCACAAACACCCTAAGGGGCGTGTGTGTGCCAGCTAGAATCACAGCAAGGAAATGCCTGGGTAAAACCGTGCAGTGAGGAAATCCAGTTTTGGGGACTAGTCTTTCACCTCCTGGCTTGCCAGACTGGTTACATTTTAGCTGCTCCAGCTGACCTCTGCAGGCATTGTGTGTTAAGTGGCATTTAAACAGTGTGGGCTCAAAAAGTTTCACTTTCTATCATCACGGTCATTTTTTTAAGGTGCTGCCTTGAGCTCTCCCAGCAGGGTCTTACCTCAAAGTACAGGGCTTTATTCCAGCTTGTTCCTTGAAGGAGGAGTTTAAACCAGAAGGGCAAAGACAGGAAAGAGGACCAAGCAGGCAGAGAGGCTGATAAAGAGTTGGCTTTTATTGTTACCATGTTTGGCTGGGTGCAGAACCGCCCTCGCCACCACCAGCCTCCCAGGAAGGAACAGGCAGTAAAAACGGCTCCAGAGATGCTGCCACCTGGGGCCTCATGAAATCATGAGCTCAGTGGGTTCTGCTTTCCAAGATGGACTGCAAAATCTAATTCACAGTCAGGACTCCAACAGGAGGGAAAGATGGTCACAGCTGAAGGCACTTTGATCAAGGAGCAAGCCTGATGTCAGAGTTTGTTTCCTTCTGGTTCCTTGGAGAAATCTCGATGCCACTCTCATGGAGGGCCAGCACTGCCTGAGCTGCGGGTTAGTGAGCTTACGGAGCAGGGCACGAGACCTGCTCACTGGTAAAACTTCTTGTTAGGGTTGTTAGCGTGGTCGATCAGCAGCTGGCATGGGGTGAACTGTTTCCCGTAGGCAGCCTCGTACTTCCTGAGCCGGTCCACAATCTTCTGAGCACCGTACAGATCCGCAAAGCGGAAGGGCCCTAGGTGGAGAAACAGGACTTAGCGGAGGAGATGGCAACAGGAACACTAAGTAAAGCAAGATAACTTCTCAGTTTGCAGGACCGACCTCCAAGACAAGGGGGGAAGCCAAGCCCAAAGACTGCTCCAATGTCGCCTTCTGCAGGCGTAGCCAAGATCCCTTCCTGCAGACACAGGATCGCCTCATTCACAAATCTTGTCACCAGGCGGAATTGGATGTCTTCGTCAGAGGAGCTGCCGACAGGAAGAGACATTAGGTGGAGGAAGAGTACAGGGAGGGACGCAAGCGCTGCAGGTGCAGAACGTGAAGTGAGGGCTGGCGCTGGTGGAGCCCCAAGGCACAGCCTGTACTGCACATCCAGCTCTGTGGAAGCGATGCTGCCCAGGCATCCCAGCCTTTCCCTTGGAAAAAGAGGGCAGTGGGCTCCTGGCCCTAATTAACCTGCGTGTGAGCACCCAGAAAGAGCCTGGCACAGAGTAGGTAATCAAAACTTTAGCAACTGTCAGTTACATGTGATAACATATCTGGGAGGGGAAGGGAAAGGGGCTTAGGTCAAGCTGCCTTCCCAGCGGGGCTCCTGGGACCCTCACAGCGCAGGCTGGAGCAGGGGTCTTAACAAGGCTGGGCCGCAGTTCTCACCTGATGCCTGCTAGAAAGCAGGGCGGTATGTGAAGGGGCTCGGAAGTGTAAAGTACTACACCAGTGTCAGGAAGGTTCTTCCTGTTCAGGTACGGTGACCGTAACAGAAAATGCAAGAGGGACTGAGAAGCTCTGAGCTGAGAAGCCATTAGCTACCCAAACCGACTTACACATCAGACTTAGGAGTCAACCTCAGACTTGCCAAAATACTATCCATGTCAGAATTCAAATTCTTATTCTTCACACCCTCCTGGTAGACGTAAAAGCCCTTCCCAGACTTGCGACCTGAAAGAAGCAATAATCACAAGCTACAAATTTGCAGAGTTCGGCCCAAGAATTCTCTTCTCTGCTGGTTTGCTATAAAGCTGAAGCCTTTCTGGCTATTCCTAACTTTGTATGTCTCACCCTGGAATCTAGTCTCTGTCACAAGAGTTGGCAGAGATGGAGAAAAGATCTGGTGTTTCCTGGAGCTTGGAAATTTGTGTGTCTGGATGAGAAAGGCAGCACCTGGTGAGTTTTAATGTCCAGATATTCAGCACCAGACCCCAGGATGCCCAGGTCGTTTTCTGCTGCTACTTTGCCAAGAGAGAAAGCCACCTCTTGGTGGGCCTCATTCTCGGTATTTAGAGATTTTACTCTGGCCCCATGTTAAATCTTGTGCCTTCAGTAGCATAAATGTATTAAAAATCTTGGGCAAGGTAAGCATGCCTGTTGGTCTGGCATGGCTTGCTTCAGGTGATGGCAGAGCCCCAGGTCAGAGTTCTGCCCTCTGTCTACAACCTACAGGCCCAGCCTAAGAGGAGGCTCTCATGAAGTCATTTTGGAAATTTTCCACGACAGAGGCCTCTATGTCTAGGCCTCTATGTCTCTCTTCCATATGGGGTTTCTATTGCTCTTTAGTTTAAGGAAACTGCTCAAAACTTTGTAACTAATGGTGCTAGTTAGGTTTCCTTGAGGCTACTCACCCAGGAAGCCCTTGGATACCATCTGCTGCACCAGTTCTATGCTTCCACCTCCAAACCGCTCCCCAAAGGCTTTGCCGAGATCTTCGGCTACATGTTTAGCTACATCCACACCAACTTCATCCACCAGTGTTGCAGCACCCACAGGAAACCCAAAGCTTGTGGTCAGGGAATCCAGTTTCTTGGGGTCGACTCCTTCCTGAATGAGGAATGAGACGGAGCTCAGAGGAAGGCCATCTCAGATCCTCTCTACGAGAGCTCCCAATGCTGCCTCTGGTCACAGTCTGGTACAAAACCCACCTCCTTTCTGGGTGTCACCTGGCCAGGACCAGGCTTGGGACTCTTACACTCAGGGGAGCCCAAAGAGAGAAGGGAACCCCACGTAATGCTTGAGCCTTCCCTAGCCGATAGCAGTTTAACGAGGTTTAGAGATGAACGGATTGTTCCTTCTTGTTTTCCATTTTGAATCTCAATACTAACTTGGCTTCATGGCGGATGGGGCTTAGTTCTCAAGATTGTGATCCCCTTGTCTGGTCTACCCCCTTTCCTGCCAGCAAATGGCCTAGATGGCACTGGAGGGCTCTGTGGGCGGCAGAAGCAGACAGCAAAGAAGAGGTTGGAGAGAGTCCTCTGGCTTAGGGAGCACAGTGAGAAAGCTAAGGGAACAGAACTAAATGTAAGCCCATTTCAGTACAGCATCAGCCCCAGGACTTCTCACTGCTATACAGAAATGGGAAGGCACAAAAGGGCCTTCTGGAGTTAGTATTGAGAGGGAAGCTTGTTCCTCATCTTGCCATGAACAGTTTGGTGGATGGACTTCAGGAGTGGAAAATGCCACCAACATTCCAGAGAGCAGTACCAACCTGGAGAATCCGGATGACTTCAGACATCATGGGGGCAAGGCACCTGGTGGTGTAGAAGCCAGGTCCATCCTGCCAAGGGAGAGAACGTGAGCTCAGGGGCCTTTCTGTGGCTGGTACTATCTGAGTCTGAAACCAGTCTCCATTTCCCAGATATCATTTCAAAATTTAAGGTGATTTATAATCTCAATCAGAATGCTTAGCATTAAATTGTAGGGAAGCTATTCCCAGGAGCAACAGAGCTTGACTCAACCAGCATGGCATTGAGTTTCCTGGTCATCTGAGGTCTGGGTTAGCGACGGGGTCCCTGCCATATCCAGACCCTCCCCACTCCTATCCCAATGTAGCTGCACAGGGTCATACCACTGTCCATACAATAGACAACCCAGGGGGAAAAACACATCAAAAGCTGGTATATATTTACCCCAGAATAGTTAACACAGACCAGTTATGAAAGAGCCTAGAGGCATAAAGAGTCTTAACTTTTCAAAATCTGCCCCAGTTGCCAGCTTCTCACCTTAACCACAATGATGACCTTCCCCTGCTTGAGACCAACTGCTACAGCAGAAGCGGTTGTGTCCTTAGATGTCTTTTCAGTTGTGATAATCTCCAGCAGCTGCATCTTGTCCACAGGAGAGAAGTAGTGCATGCCAATCACCTGGCAAGGGAACAACAAGCCAAGCAGACTGAGGAAGGTGAATCAGAAACTGAGAGCTGTGTTTTAATCAGCCCCAGACGATTCTGATGCATGCTGAAGTTTGAGAACCACTTCATTAAACTAACAAGAGTCTCCACAATACAACTGTGGAAGAAGTTAAATTCATCATTGTAGTTTTGACTTTTCTCTCCCCACTTTAGCTAAAGGGATAGCTAATAATACTACCATTTATAGAATTCTAATCATCTACCTGTTCTTCAGTACATTTACCATATATTCTTTACATGTGGTCTGTTACAACCCTGTGAACTGGACCATCTCATTATCCAGATGAGGACCAAAGCATCAGGAAGTACAAGGAGTAGCGCAAGGTCAGTTAGGAAATGAGAGAGTGGGATTCCACCACAGGCCTGCCCGTCCCCAAAGCCTTCCCACTTACCATTATGTAATACACAAGTCACACGTTACATAAACTTATCAACCCAAAGTTGCTTTTAAACCCCCACTTGTTTTTTTTTAAACTTACACCTAAAATACTTAAAGGTAGGGCCTGACTCAGACTCAGTACTCGTGAGTGGAAGGAATGAGCCTTTATTGCCATGACTTGTAGGTTGACAAAATGCACAGATCTTAAAGTGGTCAGTTTGATGAGTTCTGACAATCATAGATACACCCATGTAATCACTAAATAAAATGGGGTTACACTGCTCAAGAAAGTTGTGCCTGAGGTACAACTCATCCTGGATTGCCTGGGACTTCCCTGCCATAGCACTGAAGGTCCGAGGTCCCAGGGAATTCTTCAGTGCTAGGCAAACGGAGATGGGTGGCCACCCTACTTGTGACCCTTTGGCCTTACTTTTCTATGAATGATATTAGGCAAGCAGGTGATTAAAGCTATATATCCAAGATACCTGGAGGCTGGGACTGCAAAGTGGGAGGCTTGGTCCACTCCACTGAGGAGACTGAGAAGTGAGCATCAAATGAACAACAGCTTCTCCTTTATCAATTTTCTTTTTTTTTTTTTTTAAAAGATTTTTTATTTTTATTTTATTTAATTCCCCTCCCCTCCCCCGGTTGTTTGTTTTCTGTGTCCATTTGCTGCGTCTTGTTTCTTTGTCCGCTTCTGTTGTCGTCAGCGGCACGGGAAGTGTGGGCAGCGCCATTCCTGGGCAGGCTGCTCCCTCCTTCGCGCTGGGCGGCTCTCCTTACGGGTGCACTCCTTGCGCGTGGGGCTCCCCTACGCGGGGGACACCCCTGTGTGGCACTGCACTCCTTGCGCGCATCAGCACTGCGCATGGGCCAGCTCCACACGGGTCAAGGAGGCCCGGGGCTTGAACCGCGGACCTCCCATGTGGTAGACGGACGCCCTAACCACTGGGCCAAAGTCCGTTTCCCACCTTTATCAATTTTCAATGCTGCTGACTATCAGCTGCCACTTCTCCCTAAGATTTTTTTCCTGCCTCCATGAGGCCCCATATCACTTCTAACCTGCTATGTGCCAGGAAAGGAGATTACCCTGTATTAGCAAACCTGGACAAGTAAGAATAAATAGACTTTGTGTTTTTAATACATGGACTTTGTATTAACAGTTTCAGCTGCTTAAAGGTCTTTTTTGTGTCCTGCTTGCCTTTGGCTGGTTACTAGATATCCTCCAGAAGTCCGGTGTTTTTTAATTCTTCCTTGAATGATTTCATTTCCCTTAATTACTCTGGTAGATGCTAGAAGCCCAGAGACACATTTCAAAGCATCATTCCAAATACTCATTGAAATTGTTTCTACACCCAACCATTTCATGTCCTGGATGGAAAGTCTAAGTGAACCCATGGTGAAAGCTTCCCACCACACCCCCGGAGCCTCCACTCCTGGATCTGGAATGGACTGTCTTAGACACTCACTAGAATCTACTCTGTAGCAGAGGCCATTTTTTGGAACACCCTTTTTATTTTAGGGCTTATTCTTCAATGCCTGGTTGTAGGATGGAGCTAGGTTTTATAGTCTGAACCTGAAAAAGAATACCCATTAGGGATGCCAATCCCCCTTAAAGGTATGTTTTAGTAGTTCCTCACTTATTCCTGTATTGCACACTGGGCTTTTCTGTGCCTGGTTTTTGGGACTACAACACCCCCATCCACTGCACTTCGTAATCTCCACCAGCCCTTCCCCCCACTCAGGGTCTAAGCATTCAGGAAGTGAGCCTAAAGCAATAAGACATTTCAGGGTTTCCCTGTATTCAGAACTTACCTTCTCAGGTCTTTTGCTGACAGCAGCAATTTCTCTGATTGGGAGAGCAGATGTGTTACTGGCAAAGACACAGTGATCTGGAATCAACTGCAGAGGGAAAACATTTAAGAATGTGTCATACAGACCTGGGACATGACTGCAGGCTCCAGGGCCAGGCAACCGAGACACCTGGGCCCAGTCCACCCTTTCTCCCAAAACTGCTCAGATGGTAGATATGCAGGCCACTTAGTGGCTTTGGTGGTGAGTGAATGTGCTGACACTGTCCTCGTCCCTACTCTCAGGGTTCCTCTTGTTAGGGCCCATCATAAGGTCACCTGATACGAACTGGAGGCTACACCTTGGGTAAGATAATCACAGGAAAGACAGCCTTGAACCAAAGTCTCATTCATTTCAAGACCAAACCTGGGTGTCAGTCCCTCTTCTTGTTTGGATCTGTCCTCAAGTCTGAAAGTATGACACCCCCACCCTTCACCTTTACAAAAACAAGCCAGAACTGGCCTGTTTTAACTTCTGCCAAAATGGTGGCATAAGGCACTCCAAAATGCTGTCCTCCGACAGAATCCTTGAACAACTAGCAAAAAATGGCAGAGCCATCTTTCTCAACTCTGGAAAACAACGAAAGGGTTGCAGTAACTGAGCTAGTGCCAAATCATGAAAAAGCAGCCTGAAAATGGTAGGCTAAGCTCTTGGCCCTTGCTAGCCCCCTCCCCGTGCCCTCAGCCTGTGCTCAGATTGTGGGCCCCTGCCCATTTCCCCTATGTGCACACAGAGGTGCCCATATGTCAGTGCTAGTTTATTTGGTGGAAGCCAGAAAGACTGACCAGGAAACTTGTCTCCAGTTACCCCTTCCAGAATTTGCCCTAAACCAAAGAAGCAGCTTACAAGACAGCTAAACCACTGTAAGAAACAATTACTTCAAAGCAGCCCAAGGCAAAGGACTATCTGCATTAAGGCATACAAAAAAGCCCCTAAGAGAGGGTGAAGGTGTAAAAAGGAGGGGACACTTGAATGCCTACAGCCTGTAACTGCGGCATTCCTAAGGCCACCAGCAAGCACAAGCCCAGGACAAAAACCAGGTTCCAGCTCTGCACTCAGGCTCAGGCAAGACAGAGGACCCTGCACTTCGCATTCACCAAAGGTTCATCTTGGTAAGAGGGCTAAGTTCTGAAGGAAACCAGCTGCCAAAGCAGAATCAAGTTGCAAAATCTGTGAAAGGTGCTCTTTGGCTTGTTTTTGTTAGCTCCTGGAATTCAAGGAAACCTTTCTCATCTCACTAGCTGGATATAAACTTAAGGAACAGATGGCTCAGGGATTATATTCCACAGTTAACACTTTAACATATTAAAATGTACAGTGTGCATCAGAGGATTATAAGACAAAGAAATAAATAGGAAATGATGGCCCATCCAAAGGAACAAGATAAAAATTCAGAAACCATCCATGAAGAGGACCAGACTTTAGACATACCATACAAAGACTTTTAAAAAATGATCCTCGTGGGCAGCGGACTTGGCCCAGTGGTTAGGGCATCCGCCTACCACATGGGAGGTCCGCGGTTCAAACCCTGGGCCTCCTTGACCCGTGTGGAGCTGGCCCATGCGCAGTGCTGATGCGTGCAAGAAGTGCCCTGCCACGCAGGGGAACCCCATGCGCAAGGAGTGCGCCCCGTAAGGAGAGCCGCCTAGCGTGAAAGAAAGTGCAGCCTGCCCAGGAATGGTGCCGCACACAGGGAGAGCTGACACAACAAGGTGATGCAACAAAAAGAAACACAGATTCCTGTGCCACTGACAACAACAGAAGCGGACAAAGAAGACGATGCAGCAAATAGACACAAAGAACAGACAACTGGGGTGGGGGGGAAGGGGAGAGAAATGGACAGAAATGAATCTTTAAAAAAAAAAGAATAAACAAAAAATAAAAAAAGAAAAAATAATGAGAGAAAAACAAAGCAAAACAAAAAAATTCCCTAGAGGATTTCAATAGCAGATTGGAGGAGGAAGAAAAATGAAATCAGTGATCCCAATGACAAGACAATTCAAATGATTCAGGCTGAAGAAGAAAAAGAAAACAGAACAAATAAAAAAAGGTGAACAGAGCCTAAGAGACCTGTGGGACATCAAGTGTACCAGTATACATATGACAGGAGTCCCAGAATCAGAAGAAAAAGAGAAAGGGGCAGAAGGAATATTAAAACATGGCAGAAAACTTCCCAAATTTACTAAAGACAGGAAAATAACATTCAAGAAGCCCAACGAACCCCACACAGGCACAGGATAAACTCAAAGAGAATCAGGTCCAGACACATAGTAAATAAACACTAACACCAAGAACAAGGAGAGAGTTCTGAAAGCTATGGGAGAAAAGTAACAGATTATGTTTGAGGAAAACCCAGTAAGATTCAGTGCTGATTTCTCATTAGAATCCATGCAAGCAACAAGGCAGTGGGATGAATATTAAAAGTGCTAAAATAAAACAATTTCAAACTAAGAATTTCATATCCAGTGAAATTTTCTTTCAAACATGAGGGAGATATTAAGACACTCCCAGAAAAACAAAAGCTGAGGGAGCTGCCCTACAAGTAATGCTAAAGGGAGTTCTTCAGACTGAAAAGAAAGGACACTAGACAATGGACTGAAGAACCAAGACCTCCAGTAACAGCTAATCATATGGGTAATTATAAATGTTATTTATAATTACAGTACTGACTGTGACACTTTATTTTTTGGTATGTAAACTCCACTTTTTATTCCTCTCAGGTTCTAAAATGCAAAGGCATGAAAAGTAATAATGGGGACACAGATGTGGCTCAAGCACTTGGGCACCTGCCTACCATGTGGGAGGTCCAGGGTTCATCTTCTAAAGAAGATGAGCAAGACAGTGGCTGACACAATGGATGATGCAACAAGGAGATACAATGAAGAAACACAATGAGAGACACAACAAGCAGAAGGTGCAGGTGGCTCAGGTGATCGGGCACCTCCCTCCGACATGGGAGGTCCTGGGTTCAGTTCCCAGCGCCTCCTAAAAAGAAGACGAACAGACGTTGAGAGCACACAATGAACAAACACAGCAGAAAGCGAGCGTAAACAATAAAGAGAGGAAAAATAAATCTTAAAAAAAGATTAATAGTGAATCTATGGTTTTGGATATAACATGTATAAGGATATAATTTGTAAAAAATACAACAGAAAGGTAAGGGGACAGGGAAGCGGCTGTAGCTCAATCAGTTGAGTTCCCATCTACCATATGGGAGGTCCTAAGTTCACATCCTGGGGCCTCCTTGTGAAAGCAGGTTCGCCTGTGCACTGCCGAGAGCCACTAGCCTGGAGTGCTGCTGGCCTGCAAGTACTGCAGAGAGCTGACTCAGCAGGGTGATGCAACAAAAAGGAAGACAAGCAAAAACGCAGAAGTGCATACAGCGAATGGACACAGAGAGCAGACAGCAAGCAAGCTTCAAGTGGGGAGGGGAAATAAATAAAAATAAATACAGAGAATAACGCACAGTGAGTGGACACAGATAGCAGAGAGCACACAAAAAGCCACAAAGGAAGGGGGAATTAAAAAAAAAGGGTAAGGGGACAGAGGGTTATGGGAACAGAGTATGTATATGCTCTTGAAGCTAAGCTGGTATCAAATTAAAGGTGATTATTACAGATTTAGGATGTAAAATGTTAGTCTCACAGTAACCACAATGAAAATATAGGAAAAATACATTCAGAAACAAATGGGAAGGGACTCAAAATAGTATAATAAAAAATTTTTTAATCAAACAAATATGAAAGTAGGCATTAACAGAAGAAGTGAAGTCAAAAAAGGTGTAAAGATTTACAAAGACCAAATAGCAAAATGGCAGAAGAAAGCCCTGCAATATAACTAAAATGGTAGAGATTGGCAGAATAGATAAAAAGCATGACGCAAATATATGCTGTTTACGAGAGACTCAACTCAAATCCAAAGACAAGCAGGTTGAAAGTGAAAAGGATGGAAAAAAGCATACCATGCAAGTAGTAACCAGAGAGAGCTGGGGTGGCTATACTTTATGTCAAAAACTTATGAGAGACCAAGAAAGTCACTGTGTACACATAAAGGGGTCAGTTCAGCAAGAAGACATATAAACATATATGCCCCTAACAGCAAAGGTCCAAGATACATGAAGCAAATACTGAGAGATGTGAGAGAGAGAGAGACCATTCTACATTAGTAGTAGGTATCAATAAATCACTTTCAACAATAGAACATCTAAACAGAAGATCAGTAAGGAAATATAAGACTTGAATGATACTTAAACCAATCAGATCTAAGAGACATATATAGAACACTTCACCCAACCACAAAAGAATACACATTATTCTCTAGTGTACATGGATCATTCTCCAGGATAGACCATACGTTAGGTCACAAAACAAGTCTCAATAAATAAAAAAATACTGAAATCAGACAATGAATGTTTTCTGATCACAATGGAATGAAGCTAGAAATTAATAACAAAAACTTGAAAACTCACAAATATACAGAAATTAAACATGTAATCTTAACCAACCAATGGATCAAGGCACAAATCACAAGAGAAATTAGGAAATATCATGAAGTGAATGAAAACAAAAACATATTATATCGAAACTTATGGAATGCAGTAAGGGCAATGCTGAGGGAAAATTTAAGCTCTGAATGGTTACATTTAAAAAGAGGAAAGAGGGAATGGAGGTGGCTCAAGCAGTTGGGCACATGCTTCCCACATGGGAGGTCCCAGAATCGGTTCCAGGTGCCTCCTAAAAGAACAAAAACAAACAACAATCAAAAAAACCAACTCAGAGGAGCCAATGAGGCTCAGTGGTTGAGTGCCGGTTTTCTACATGTGAGGTACTGGGTTCAATCCCCAGTACCTAAAAAAAAAGATCTCAAGTCAGTGACCAAAACTCACACCTGGAGGAACAAAGAAAAGAAGGGCAAAGTAAACCCAAAGTCAGCAGAAGGAAGGAAGTAACAGAAATAAGAGCAGAACAGAGATAAATGAAATAGTCAATAATAAAATAATAATCAATAAAACCAAAAGTTTGTTCTTTGAAAACATCAATGAAATTGACACACTTTTGCTAAACTGACAAGGAAAAAAGAGCAAGGACATATCCTGGGGAGTTCTGCTATGTTCTCAAATAGAGGGGCAAGAATCTCTTGAATAAATAGGCAGTGCCTAATAAAATATAACAGACCAATATGCCAAGCCCTCAATATTTTTTTAAGATTTATTTTTTATTTATTTCTCTCCCCTTCTACCCAACCCCCCAGCTGTCGCTCTCTGTGAATCTGTGTTTCTTTTTGTTGCGTCATCTTGTTGTGTCAGCTCTCCGTGTGTGTGGTGCCATTCCTGGGCAGGCTGCACTTTCTTTCGCGCTGGGTGGCTCTCCCTACGGGGTGCACTCCTTGCGCATGGGGCTCCCCCATGTGAGGGACACCCCTGTGTGGCACAGCACTCCCTGTGCGCATCAGCACTGTGCATGTCAAGCCCTCAATATTAATGCACGTAACTATGAACCTTATTCTTGTAAAATTGAAACTTATCTTAATAACTATTGCCTAAGAGTTACCTCATGAAAAATCTCCTTGTTATTCAAACATGGCCTCTCTCTAAGCAAAATTCAGCAAATAAACACACGATCCCTCCACCATCCCCAGTATGGGACGTGATTCCTGGGAATAAGCCTCCCCGGCACTGAGGGTTTAATACCAAGCACCAATCAGCAGTGTGTCTGGAAAAAGACCTTGACTAAAAGGGGGAATCATTAAATACGAAAGAGTTTTTATGGCTAAGAGATTTCAAAAGGAGTCAGAAGCTTATCCCAGAGGTTACACTGACGCATGTCTCAGGTGTTAACTGCCACTGTAAACAAAGCTTCAAATGAGGGTGCTCCTGGGAGCTCTAGAGCCAGCTGGACTCTACAGACAAGGCACACAACCTCATGAAATCAGCACCCTGTCAGTGGACCTTACCTTTCCCCAATGTAACAGAGACTCATTCTTGGTTTTCCTACACATGATTCTTCTACCTCCTTTATTTGAGCCTATATTTAGCACTAAACTACTTAAATATATGTCTGAGACTTAAATCTTTGGTCTGTTCATATGCTGGTTGAGCTCTTGAATCTCAGAAGAGCTGCAGCCACTATCTCCTCTAGTTCATCAGACTCACTCAGGATAATGAAAAAAATGATGATGGACAACCCCATCCCAAAAAACAAAGTATCTTCAACTGCAAGCAAAACAGTTCCTTCCATCTGTCCCATAAGACTTAAGGCCCTCTCCATCTGAGGCAGAGTGGACATCACCATCCCAAAATCGTCAAGGCTGAGAAATGAACAAACATAAGGGAGGAATGCAACCATGGACGAAGTAAACTTACTAATATTGTCGTAACAGAAGAACATGTAGCACTGACATAAAGATAGTAATTACTAGAAATTCTGAGGGAAGGGGGAGAGAATAATAGGTGGTACATAGGGCATTTTTAGGGTATTGGAATTAATTGTAAACCACAATGTAAACTATAGACCTTAGTTAGTAACAAGGTTTCAATATTTATTCATCAATTTTAACAAATACAGCACACTACTGTATGATGTTATCAATAGAGAAGATGTGGGAGGGGGACGGGGTGGAATATACGGGAATCCCTTATACTTTTGATTTAACATTTCTGTAGTCTAAAACCTCTTTAAAATTAGTTTATTATATATATAGTATATATATATAAAGAGAGAGAGAAGAAAAAAATAAGTAACACTGGAAATGAAAGGGAGGGACATTACTACAGATCCCACAGAAATAAAGGATTATAAAAGGAACCACAAACAAGTATATGTCAACAAATTAGATAACTTAGAGGAAATGGACAAATTCTAGAAACACACAAACTACCTACACTGATTCAAAAAGAACAAGAGCTCAACAGACCAACAATGTTATCAAATATCAGTAATCAAAATATCAGTAATTAAAAACCCTCCAACATCTGCAGCCAATTAAACCGACTGGCCCCCTCTCCTTGTGGGGGCCCGATGTGCAGTGGCTGCAGACAGCAGCCTCTTTGGTAGTGTATGTGCCCTGTTGCCTGTATGGGTTGCCCTAATAAGGGACCTTGGAGACAGTCCTTCCTTGCCTATTGCTGGTCCTGTCTGTGACCTTGTGCCATCCCCAATCTAGGCTCCAGACAGGTATGCAAGGTGCTTTTGGAAAGCTTCAGGGGATGGTGGCCCAGGTCCACATCGGCCAGGTCATCATGTCCATTAGCACCAAGCTTCAGAACAAGGAGCAAGTGACTGAGGCGCTGCTCAGGGCCAAGTTCAAGTTCCCTGCCAGAAAATCCACATCTCCAAGAAGTGGGGCTTCACCAAGTTCAATGCTGATGAATTCGAAGACATGGTGGTTGAGAAACGCCTCATCCCAGATGGCTGTGGGGTGAAATACATCCCCAATCGTGGCCCCTTGGACAAGTGGTGGGCCCTGCACTTGTGAGGGCTTTGACAGCCCTGCCCTCACCCGACCTGTACCCTCCAATAAATGATTTCTTGTCCATCTAAAAAAAAAAAACCGAAACAAAAAACCCTCCAACGAAGAAAAGCCTGGGACCAGATGGCTTCACAGGGGAATTTTACCAAACAACCCAAGGAGAATTAACACCAATACTACTCAAACTCTTTCAAAAATTGAAGAGGCGGGAACACTCCCTAACCCATTCTATGAGGCCAACATCACCCTCATATAAAAACCAGATAAAGATAGCACAAGAAAAACAAAACAAAAATGGCTAAAAAGCACATGAAAAGATGCTCAATATCACAAGCTATAAGGGAAATCCAAATCAAATCCACAATTTCACACCCACTAGAATAGCTACTACCAAAAAAACCCAAACCAAACCAAAACACAAAAACCCAAAAAAACAGAAAACTACAAGTGCTGGAGAGGATATGGAGAAATAGAACACTCACTCACTGCTGGTGGAAATGTAATATGGTGCAGCCACTGTGGAAGACAGTTTGGCTGTTCCTCAGGAAGTTAAATATACAACTACCATGTGACCTGGTAATTCTGCTACTACGTGTATACCCAGAATTGAAAGCAGGGACTCAAACAGGTATTTGCACACTGATGTTCACAGCAGCATTAGTCACAATTGCCAAAAGATGGAAGCAATACAAGTGTCCATCAACTGAGGAATAGATAAACAAAATGTGGTATATGCACACACAATGGAATATTATTCAGCTGTAAAAAGGAATGGAGTAGTGATGCATGCAATAACATGGATGAACTGGAGAACCTTATGCTGGGTGAAATAAGCCAGACAAAAACGACAAATATTGAATGATCTTACTGATATGAACTAATTATAATAAGCAAACTCATAGAGTCAGAATCTAGAATACAGGTTATCAGGGATAGAGAATGTGGACCTGAAGCTTAATTTGTATAAAATTTCTATTTAGGTTGATTATAAAAGTTTGGAAATGGATATTGATGGTAGTAAGTTATTTTGAGTGTAAGTAACAGCATCTCTGATGGTGCCTTGATTTGTATTTCTCCTAGCCTCAAAACTGTGAGCCAATTAACTCCCATTGTTTAAATCAACCCACTGCATGGTATTTGTTTTAGCAATGAGGAAACTAAAACAGATGCTCAACATTATTGGCTGATTGGGAAATGCAAATCAAAATCACAATGAGATACTATCTCACACCCATTAGAATGGCTACTATTAATAAAATGGAAAATCCCAAGTGTTGGAGAGGACGTGGAGAAATAGGAACACTCATTCATTGTTGGTGGGAATGTAACATGGTGCAGACACTGTGGAAGGCAGTTTAGCAGTTCCTCAGAAAGTACAGAATTACCACATGTCCTGGCAACCCCATTTCTAGGTATATATCTCAAGAATTAAAAGCAGGGATTTGAGGGAAGCAGATACGGCTCAAGTAATTGGGTTCCCGTCTACCATATAGGAGGTAGGGTTTGGTGCCCAGGGCCTCCTGGTGAAGGCAAGCTGGCTCATGCAGAGTGCTGGCCTGCACGCAGTACTGGCCTGGGCGGAACACTGTCCCACGCAGGAGTGCTGGCCCACATGAAGAGCTGGCACAGCAAGATGATGCAACAAAAAGAGACACAGAGGAGAGATAATATGAGATGCAGCAGATCAGGGAGCTGAGGTGGCCTAAGACAATGATCACCTCTCTCCCACTCCAGAAGGTCCCAGGATCGGTTCCTGAAGCCACCTAATGAGAATATAAGCAGACACAGAAGAACACACAGCAAATGGACACAGAGAGCAGACAATGGAGGGAGGGGGGTGAAATAAATAAATATATCTTAAAAAAAAAAAAGGAATCATGATCAAAATGATCCTTTTAGAAAAAAAAAGCAGGGACTAGAACAGATATTTGTATATTTGTATTCATAATGGCATTATTCACAATTGCCAAAAGATGGAAGCAACCCAAGTGTTCATCAACTGATGAGCAGATTAACAATGTATAGTATGTACATAAAATGAAATATTCAGTCATAAAAAGGAAGACATTACTGATACATGTGAACAGAGGAACCTTGAAGACGTCATGTTGAGTGAAGTAAGCCAGACATAAAAGTATACTGTATGCTCTCACTGATATGAAATAATTAGAATAAGCAAATTCATAAGAGTCAGATACTAGAATATAGGTTACCAGGGCCAGGGTAGGGGTAGGGAATGGAGATTTAATGCCTAGTTGGTACAGAGTTTCTATTTGGGGTGATCGAAAAATTTTGGTAATGGATGATGGTGATAGTAGCACAACATAGTGGACATAATTAAAAGCAGTCAATTATACATTTATGCATAAAAATGGGAATTTTTAAAGTTGTATGTATGTTACTAGAATAAAAATTCAAAAACAACCACAAAACCATAGGACTGTACAGAGAAACAGGGTACTCCAATGCCAACTGTGAACTACTGTTAATAGTACAATTATTATAATATTCTTTCATCCATTTTAACAAAGGTACCACATTAATGCAGGGTGTTAGAAATAGTGGTGTGTATGGGAACTCTATTTTTCTGTAACCTTACAACTACTTTAAAAAAAAAAAAAGGGTATATGTATATATAATATATATATACACACACATGCACATGAAGGCTTAGTATGAAGAAAATAATTTTAAAATGCCTCAATACTTTTTTATATTGGTTACTTGTTGAAATGATACCTTGGATATTTTGTGTTAAATAATATACATTGCTAAAATTTTTATAAAAATGCATGATTCCCTCATTCTATACAATGTTTTTATTGTTGTAACCATGTCAAAAAGCCTATATTTTTGCATTTTATTAATATACAAAATATTTTTTATTCTTACCACAATTCTCAAAAGTAATCTTGGTTCTTTCAGAAATTCTTTGATTCTAGAAATTAACAAGGACACTATTCCTCCATGTTCATCAAAAGCCTTTTGATTTTTGCAACTCATGTAAGATAAAACATAGAAGAGCTCCTATACAGTGTGTTTTAGACAAACTGTAAAACCAACTATAATTATATCTATAGTGCATGAATAGTATTAACTATTAATATTAGCTTTATCAATCTATAGTACAGTCTCTAATACAGACTGCCTCAGCATTTTGTCCATAATCCCAACTTATTCATGTTTATATTCAGATGCTTGGATGAAAAACATAGAAGGCACCCTTGTTGAATTTGCACCTATCTGGGACAGTAAAAACTTTAACATCAGAGAAAAAAATCAAGGTTCAGGATACATTCAACACTCTAAAAAGCTGAGTGTAAAATAAGACCAATTATAATAGAGAGAAAGGTAAAGTGCTGCATTAAGATTTAAAAAAGAACAGAGGGGAGAAGAGAACAGTGCAGGCACTTGATGGCAAGACCTGCCTGGCAGTAAACTTGTGACGAAGATCACATGATTTCAGTTAGTCAAAAGTGTAACATGAGGTGCCAGTGAGGGGCATTAATAACAATAGGGTGCCTAAAGTCAGTGGCAAAACCCTCTGAGGGGCAGCCCAAAATCTCCAAAGATGCTAGCAACAGTCTCCCGCCTCCTTGTATGCACACGCCTTTCCTCCAGTCCAGAGACGGAGTTTATTTCCCTTGCGCCTGAACCTGGACTGCTTTGTGACTTGCTCTGACCAACAGCATGCACGAAAGGGATGCTGCCAGTTCCAGGCCCAGCCTTACGAAGTCCAGGGGCTTTTGTTTTTGCTCTTTTGGAAGGCAGCAGCCACGCTGTAGAGAAACTCCATCTAGACTCCTGAGTGCCAAGGGCTTCGGGTAGAGGGAGGTCACATGGGGGAGCCCCCTCCATGATGACCCCAGACTGCACTACGTGGAGTAAAGGCCCAACTGTCTCCTCTGAGCTCTGTCCAAACTGCAGAACTGTGAAAAAATAAAGAGCTGTTGTCTTAAGCCACTAAGTGTGGCTAACACTGAGACATGATAAAGGTACTGACGAGGGTAACCACGGCAGCAAGGGATCTAGAAACAATGCCCTGTGAAGAGTGTCAAAGGAATGAGTTTTGTTTAATTCTGTGGGGAAAAAGGGAAGGTCATTTTTAATCCTTGAAGGTCTGTCATGTCAGTCAGATTCAACTTTAAAACTCTCTTGCAAAGAAAGCAAAGGTCAGAAGGAATTTATTGCTAATGGGAGGTTGGACCTCCGAAAGATCTTTCCCCTAAAATGGCCTTGGTACTTCGAGTTGACCTTAATAAATTCAGTGTGCGTGGGCTCAGAAAAACTTACGTTTGGAAATAGCTCTATAAAAAAGAACTACGAATTCCTATAGTTTCTTTAAAACCACTCTGTCTCAGTGCCCTTCACTCACTGCACCAGGATTCAGGCTGAGCAGGCCCCTTACTTACCACTTCGACTTCCTTTAGCACTCTGTGCTTGAGGCTAAGGTCCTCAAACACAGCTTCAATCACCATGTCTGCCTTTTCAAAACCCTGGTAATCGAGCTGCCCAGTCAAGTTGCTGAAAATGGAGTCCCTTTCAAATGATGTTAGAGCTTTCTTCTTCACTTTATCATTCAATCTAGGAAAAATAAAAAACACACTCCTATTCAGATGGGAAGAAAAGGAAACTAACATTTATTATTGAGTATCCATGGGCCAGATGATGTGCTATGAGAAAGTAACTCCATTTTAAGAATTTATTTATTTATTTAAATTTCTTTATTATATTACTTCATTTTGAGGGAGCTGAGTTGCTCAAAAGGGCTCAGATGGACTCGTGATCAAGTAGCTATTTAGGGAGGGTACTGGGTTTCAAAGTCAGGTAGACCCCAAAGTCCATATGCTTTCCACTACAAGATGCTTCTATATGCGTAACTTATACAAACTGCATCAACTCATAAAACGGTTGAATTTGCCAAGCGGAGTAAATAACATGAATACCAGAATGGCATACTGTAAGGGCAGCTCTAGTAATTCTCTTTCTACAATAGGGGTAATGGACAATGGGTGTCCTTGACCACATGATTTAAAGCCTGCTTACATTCTGTGATGTAATTTTTTAGAGATAGAGACCAAGCATTATTTCTGACATTCTCTATCCACTTCCCACACAGCACCTAGTAGCACACAGTACTGATTACATAAAAATATTAACTTTAGGTTTCCTCTTTTCTGTAGGGAGCTAAGGATTCCTGCTACTCGGACATGTTGATTATTTTTTATTGCTGAGGAAAACAGGCTCTCTTAGGTTTCATGCTGATCACACATTCAGAAAGAATGACCTAGAGATTTCCCCCAAATGAAGAATGATACTAAACCCCTAATTTCCTTAACTGAAAGAAAAAGGCAACAAGGTTAAGTTCAAAGAAACATTCAATTAAGGTTTTAAAAGGAAAGGTTCAACTCACTTGGTTTCAGATGACTCTAGTAGCAGTCAGCAAGCCAGATGCTTGTCAGGGGAAAACATTTTAAATTATCTAATGAAACTGTTTCCAAGACAGGATATATGTCTCGAGTCAGCAGTATGGTGTGGGGTATCTGAAGAGTATGATGTTTTTGAGGTGAAAAAGGGAAACGTGGCCCAGTTGTACCCAAAGGAGGTCAAAGGGAAGAGGCTATCTTAGAGCAGCAATTTCTCATGGTGGTGACTGTGAAAAGCTACCTGGTGACCCCTAGATGCTAGTCTCAGGGCAATGCTATTATTTAGCAGCCAGCTTGTCCGTTATATTTGAGGAAAGAACTGTGCTGAAACCAATTCCCACCATGGCCAAGCTGCTGCTCCAACTGTCCCCACTGTAAAATAGGCAGTGTGTGTGTGTGTGTATGTGTTTGGGGGTGGGGGGTTGGGAGGGAGGGAGTGAGGAAGGAGAATGCTCTTCACCCTTTAATTCAGAGGCAAGATGGAAACATTGTCTGTAAAATCTCAGACTCTGTGGAACCAAACCAGTTAACTACTTGTCTACAGTAAGGCCAGTCAAGGAATCAAGGTTCCAGAGTTCTGGCCCCAGCTCCAAATTCATGCAGTCACTTCACAAATACCTCCGGTGGTAATCTCTTAGTCTTCTCAAGGGACATACAGAGTTATACTGTTTGAGCATTCTAAAACAATAAAGCAACTAATTGGAAACTGTACCAAAATTCACAAACTTGAGAAAGTCATCTGATACCAAAGTGTAAGGTAAATGGCATTTAAAAATATCTAACAGATAAAGTTTTCCCTTCCACACTCAAAGACTATAAAGACTTCATAGATGTTATGGTCTATAACATGTGTAACAAGTGAAGTGAAAGAAGGAATTAGAGTTTCTAAAAAACAAACAAACAAACAAAAAAAAAACAACCCGAAACTTGGCTTAACTATAGTATGGTTCAGGAAAAAGGAGCCTGTGAGGGAGAAAAACAAACAAAAACAATCTAACCCCTGGCAAAGAAGAGACAAGGCCGGGAGCAGGCTTACCCTTTGTACACTTGTTGCTGTCCTCTGCCTAGCCCGGCAACTGTAGCATCTTTAAGTATAGTCTTTAGCCCTTTATCCACGGAGACTTGGGCAATGCCGGCTCCCATCAGCCCTGCACCAAGAATAGCTAGATGCCTGAAAGGAAAGGATGAAATGACTTTTGGTAAACAACTCTCACTCATTTCAGGAAAAGTAGGAACATTTTCCAAGTTCTCATCCAAAAAAACAACTAAGGCAAGCATGATAAGGTGTTTCAAAATAATCTTTACTTGCACACTTTAATGAATGATTTATTTTAACAGTTAAATGCAAAAATCCATTTGGGCTAAAAGAATTGGTCTACCCAAGAAGACAAAATTATACTACTCTTCAGTCATGTCTGGAGATCACCGAAAACAAACTCATTTATGCTTCAGTCAATGTGACTATTTGTTTCCATACTAAATCCAACTTCCAGTAATATGCCCAAAGACTAACCTCTCCTTTACCAACTACTTTTAGTCATTCTACCATTTTCTAGTCATCTTTGATTTCTACTGAAATATGCTCTTTTCTTCTCTCTGTCCTCTCAGTTACCAATCTAAACTCTACCTTTACCACCTCTCACCTCCATCAGTTCAAAAATCTCCTCGATGGTCTTTGCTTCCAGACTTTAACCCTCCCTCAAACACCCCATACACACACATTCCAGTCTTTTTCACCCCTGAACTCCTCTTGACCTTGTCAGGACTACTTGGTTTACCCCTTTAGTATTCCCTAGGGGCTTTATGTGCATTACTTAATTAAATCCAAAGCTTTCTGAGGGCCACTCAAAGAGAACCACATTCTAATTTCATGTTCTGGGAGCATTTTCCAAATGCTTTAAAATAATACAAACGTTTATGTGGTGACAACAGTGCAAGGTGTTGGTGGTAGGGCAATGTATGGGAGCCCTGCATGATGATATGCAAGTTTGTTTTGTTAGTTCGCAACTTTTACTATATACTTATTGTTTATGTACATTTATATATGAAAGATATACTTTAATAACTTTTATTTTTAAAATGTATATGTTGAGTGTTAAATAGAAGACTGAAAAAAATGGGGTGAAGAAACATAAAGAACTGAAAAAAGATTGATACATTTACCACATCAAAATAAAAAATTTCTATTTTACAAATGATGCCACAAAATTAACCATAAAATGGGAAGAAATTTGCAACATACATGGCAGACAAAGGACTGACTACAGGGGAACTATGAAGAGCAAACATATGAATTTAAAAAGACAAACAACAACCCAATAAAATGGGCAAGGGATATAAAGCAATTCACAACAGAGGAAAATGAATTGCCAGTAAAGATGCTCAACTTTCCTAATATTCTGGAAAACACAAATTAAAACAAAACAGTTTCTCCCCAATGGATTGGCAAAATTTTAAGTTTCAGTCAGCTGTATAAAATTGGTTCTCTCATTCATGGCTGATGGAAGTATACTCTGCCCTACTTCAGAAGACAAATTTACTAAAACCAAAAATCACTCTCTGACATAGGAATCCTACCTCTCAGTATCTACTGTAGAGAAACGTGCGTATGTACAAGAATACATGCTTTGAGGAGTGGTCTTGTTCAGTGTTCCTAATGAAAAGTTGGCAGCAGTTACCAATCCATTAGTTGGGCAATAGTTTAATATAGTAGTTAAAAGGAATGAATTAACTGATATAAACCTGAGCTGTACCACTACTAAAAAGAGCAAGTGACAGATTCTTACAATACCTTTTATATTAAAACATTTAAACCATAAGCACATAATAGTATCATTAAATATGTAACCTCATTTATAATAGCTTTTTTGAAGGAGAAAAGGGATGTATCATTTGTATAAAATGTAATTTTAAAACAGAGAAAACAGGTAAGGAAGGAGAATTATCAGTAAAGGAGAGAGAGAAGGGGCCTAGAGAGATGGAAGCAAGTGAGCAAGCAGAAGGAGGATGCCCTGTCTTCAATGTTCTTCATTAAATTTTGGTTCAACCTATTTTTTTTTTAAAACAAAATTTTTATTTGTTATTTGCTATTTGTCCCAGTATCACTCACAGCTAGGTTTCTCAACCTCTTTCAGAGGTACATGGAAGAATGGGTAAGTCGTCCCCTAACCTATCAGCTCTTCTTTTTTTTTTTTTTAAATATTACATTAAAAAAATATGAGGTCCCATTCAACCCCCCCACCCCCCACTCCCCCCATAGCAACACTCTCTCCCATCATCATGACACATCCGTTGCACCTGGTAAGTACATCTCTGAGCATCACTGCACCCCATAGTCAATGGTCCACATCATAGCCCACACTCTCCCACGTTCCATCCAGTGGGCCCTGGGGGGATCTACAATGTCCCGTTATTGACCATGAAGCACCATCCAGGACAACTCCACATCCCGAAAACGCCTCCCCATCTCATCTCTTCCTCCCATTCCCCGCACCCAGCAGCCACCATGGCCACCCTTCCCACACCCATGCCACATTTTCTCTGTGGACATTGGATTGGTTGTGTCCATTGCACATCTATGTCAAGTGGGGGCATCTGCTCTTCTTGAACACCATTAAAAGCGAATTAGTCCATTCTTCACCTAGTCAATGTTTTTAAACATACACATCCAATCATGTCACTGCTCTGCTTAAAATCCAATGTACATTTACACAGAGAAGGATATCCAAATTTCTTCCCCTGACCTATAAGGCCTCATATGACCTGATCCCCTTCCTTCCCCTGCTCTCCAGCTCCTCTCCTGCTGTTCCAGCCTTGGGTCCCTAGGCTTCCTTTACGCTGGCTTCCTTTCTATCCCTCACTTCAGCCTATTCTTACACCTTATATTTTATCCTTCATTTCTAAGATGATGTTACCTTATTATTCAGTTCCTTTCCCAAGTTAGGTCAACTCTGTTTTTGTTTTTTGTTTTTTTATGATTTATTTATTTCTCCCCCCACACCCCCCATCCCCCCTGTTGTCTGCTCCCTGTGTTCATTCGTTATGTGTTCTTTTGTATCTGCGTGAATTCTCATTAGGCGGCTCCAGGAACCAATCCTGGGACCTTCTGGAGTGGAGAGAGGCGATTACTCTCTTGGACCACCTCAACTCCCTGTTCTGCTACATCTTCTTATTTTCTCTCTCCTGTGTCTCTTGTTGTGTCATCTTGCTGCACCAGCTCTCCACATTGGCTGGCACTTCTGTGCAGGGCGGCATTTCCGTGCTGGGTGGCATTCCTAGAGGGTGGCACTCCTGCGCAGGGTGGCATTCCTGCATGGGCCGGCACTCTGTGTAGGCCAGCTCACCACATGGGCCAGCTTGCCCTCACCAGGAGGCCCTGGGCATCGAACCCTGGATTTCCTATATGGTAGATGAGAGCCCAGTTGGTTGAGCCACATCCGTTTCCCTCAACTCTTACTTTCTATCACCTCGTTTTTCTGTCCATTTGGTTCTGAATTAAAATTTTTTCCCTTAGAGGTATTTTTTTTCTTTATCTACAGATGATATTTAATTTTCCATCTGTTTAAGGATATTTAAGTTTGGGGGTGTTCCATTACAGTTTCCTTCTGCATTGTGGTTTTTGTTTTTTTGTGTTTTTTTTGGAGGGGGGAGAAGTTTCATAAGCTTAAGTATTTTGATTCTCATTTCCTTTTTTCTACTTCTATTAGCTGCACATGGCTGGTGCCTGCCTGTCTTTTTTTGTGTAGTTGGTACATATCCTCACCTGGAACAACAGCAAGGGTTGCTGGCTGATAAGAATAAGAATCTGGAGTGGCTAAGGAGAGTTCGTTTAAGAGGACCCTCTTCTGTTGTAAAGCACAGTTTCTTTAACTGACAGCATTATTTTTGTATGTGGAGAAGTGGGGGATAGAGAGGTGGGCAGGAGTAGGACTTGGTTGTCTTATGGGTTGTGGTTCTGCAGAATTCTACAGAACCTCTTAATTGCTTTCTCTCTCTTGCTTCCTTTATTCCCTGTCACAACAAAGTTTCCCTTTTACACTATTACCATTTAGCAGCATTCTCTGCCTTCTATTTATGCTGCATAAATAGAATGGGTGTTTTCCTTGTTAATCTGATTTTTGCAGAATGGGTGAAGAAATATAGATTTAAGTGGTCACCATTAATTTACTACAATGTGGAAGTAATTTATGCCAATCAATGAATGCAAGGTACTGACCATGTATCCATCTTATCTTCTACTTTGGACTTTAGTCTCACAATGATTCAGCTAAAAGAGGGTTTCTCGACCTCAGCACTACAGCCATTTGGGGCAGGAAAATTCTTTGCTCTGAGGACTGTGCTTTGGATTCTAGCATGCGCAGCAGCTTCTCTGGCCTCTCTATTCACTAGGTGCCAACAGCATCTCCCCCTCTCTAGCTGTGACAACGAAATATGTCTCCGGACGTTGCCAAATGTGCCTTGGGGGTGGGGTGGAAGTGGGGGACAGAATCTCCTAGGTTGAGAACTACTGAGCTAGAAGGTAGGTTTAGGGGCATTATTAAACTTAAGCTGCAATAGAGCCATTTAGGCAGTTGGCTGAAGAGAACAGACATGAGACAGACAAGTAAAATCTCAAAGGCTTATTAGGTTATAAGCTAAAAGAAGGATAAGACTTTAACAATTACAGTGAGGCCTTATGTTTTTTCATGAGGAAGCAGTGTGAACACCCAGAGATGGTAACTCAAGTCACAGGGCTAGGTAGTATCATTAAACAGTACATACTTGTTTATTTTAGGAAGGGGACTTAAACCAGACTTCTAAGACAGCAAGACAAAAGCCTTCTTTAATATAGCAGCCACAAGAGGGGTTTAGAAAACATTCAGAATTGGCAGAATTTAAAATGCCACAAGGTACTTGGTAGGATTAAGGGATCTACTGTGGTGAGGAGAGAAGAGGTTTAGTGCAAGACTGAATTAAGATATTAATCTAGCCCTGTAGGTTTTCAAAGGCATCTATAAGCTATGCCACACTGTAAAAGTCACAAGGGCTTCCTAGGCAGGTTTAACTTACTTAACATCCTTCTGAGGTGCTCCAAATTTATTCTTCTTGCACAGGACCTGACCATGGTAAAGTCCCACCAAGGCCTTTGATTCTTTGGTCATTGCAAGGTCTCCAAATTGCTGAAAAGTAAAAAGGAACAAGAGAAGGTAGATCTTCCCAGCCTGGGTGACATGGACTGCCTCAGTTCAGGTCTCTCCGTGCAGCAGGGGGAACACTGAGAAGCCCTCGCTGCTCTGAGGGCAGGCGCCGGGGCTGCAGAAGCTCATGCCCTGCTCAGGTGCCTTTCCTTCTCTCTTCTTCATCTGTAGCACTTTGACTATTGCTTTGGAACAGGTTCTGGATATAAGAGTTCTCGGGTTCTCTACATTAAGAAGCTGTGGTAACCTTTTACCATAGCTTTCGTTTTCTAACTCACCAAAAAAGAGTCTGGGATTCAAAGACTCATCACTAGGTCCCAAAAAGGAACAGACTTTTCTACTAATAGTATTTATTTTATCACAACAAAACCAGCCCAACTGCAGGACAAAAAACTTCTCCCAGTGAGTTCATTTTGAAAGGATTGTAACTCTGCTCCTGCAATTTCTAGTTCTATCCTCATTATCATAAACACCTATTCTTAACATCCTGTTTTAACAGGGTCAAGATGCTCGGAGATTTTTAAAAAATAAGGGTAATTTCAAACATCTGCAGACTACTAGGGTCTTCTTAGCACCTACTGTTCACTCAGATTAATCCTAAGAAACAATAACTACTGAAAGAAAAAGAAAATATTTTATAGGATTTGGAAACTATCTCTTTTTTCAGCTTTATACACAGTATTAGATTTTTGATTCTTCTATAATATAATAAATAATTAAAAATTGCAAGGAAATAACTTTACCTGAGATTCAGAGAGATAGCCAGCCTCAATCCCTTGCTCAATTCCAGTCTTTACCACCTAAAAGACATATAGTACTTGTGTTGGAATAGATTGGCAAGATGTATAATAATGTTGAATAAAATGACAGTCGTCTTAGCCTTTAAAATGTAAGTCAAAAGTCTAGACTGCGGTGAAAAAGAAAAGAGGACTGAGTGCCTGGTTGCTGAAAACTGACTTAATTCTCCCAGTCTGGGCTACCGATAAGCCCAGCATAACTGTAAATTAGCATGAAAAGAAGAAAAGAACAAAGGTATTCTAAAGCTCAAACCCTATCTCCATATCCAACTCTGAATCCTCTTATTTGTCAGAGAAAAAGGGGTCATGACCCCTTTCTGAGTATAACATGCTTACCTTTTTCTCTTAACCACCTTCCCTCCTGCTTAAATTACTCCTCCAGCTTCCCTTCTGTTCTCCAAATGTAGGCAAATGCGCGCAAGGAGTGCCGTGCCATGCAGGGGTGTCCCCTGCGTAGGGGAGCCCCACGCACAAGGAGTGCGCCCCGTAAGGAGAGCCACCCAGCGCAAAAGAAAGTGCAGCCTGCCCAAGAATGGCGCTGCCCACACTTCCCGTGCCGCTGATGACAACACAAGCGAACAAAGAAACAAGATGCAGCAAACAGACACAGAGAATAGACAACCGGGGGGGGGGGGGGGGATTAAATAAATAAATAAATCTTTTTAAAAAAAAATAACATTTGGATAGCAATAGGAAATGTAAAAGATAAAGAAATGATCCTGCACTTAATCATCACAATTCATGTCAATTTAAGACAAATTTCAAAAAATGAATAGATGGACCTACATCCCTAACCCTGTCTTCTCTGTCCAAACTACTGTTGTTTGAATTTCTTACAAAACCAAAAGTCAATACATCTAAAATTTAATTCATCTTCTCTCTTTGGCAAGTATCTTACTACCTTTATATTTTCACTTTTACTACTTTATTTCAGGTTTCACTAGAACCTCAAGCCCAAATTACCAAAATAGCTTCCTAATCATTGGTCAAATTTGTCTCTTCATCTAATCCATTTTATGCACTACCATGAAAACAGCTCTCTATAATCTATATAGGACAAAGGTCAAATTTCTCAATTCAGTACTGATAATCTTCTAAAAATCTAGTTTTGATCTGCCTTTTTGCAGACATCTCATTATCCCTCTACGAAAACTGGTCTTGCATTTAGTTTCTTGAAGAAGCCTCACGTTTTCCTGTTTCTGTGACTTTGCTCAAATATATTTACCCTACCTGGCGATCCTTTCCCCTCACCTATTCTGAACACATTCTTCAGGGCTCAAGTCAAATCCCAGGAGGCTCTTCCTTAGCAATCTGGCTCACAGTGATTGTTTCCTCCTCTGAACATTTAGCAATATTCCCTCTATCCCAATTATCTGACAATTAATCCTGTGCTGCCTTATAATGTCTCTCATAACTGCTATCTGCCTTGCCACACATATGTGTCTAACCTCAGCCCACAAAAGCAAGGAGAGGACCACATTTCATATTTTATATACTGAGGTGTCTTCTACTCAAAAAATATTTGTTGACTGAACTATTCTCAATTTTGAAGCATTTGATCCTTTGGTGTTTTTTTGTTTTTTGTTTTTTTTGGTATTGGAACTGGGGATTGAACCTGGGACCTCTTATGTGGGAAGCTGGTTTTCAATGACTGAGCCACATCAGCTTCCGAGCTGGTTATTTTTTTCGTTTGTCTGCTTTTTGTTTTTGTTTTTAGGAGGCACCAGGGACTGAAACCGGGACGTCCCATCTGTGTGCTCAACTGCTCGAACTATATCTGCTCCCCCATGTGTTCATAATCTTGGACTTTCCAGACTGAAGAGTTCTAAGTTTCAATGTTCACCTTTACACAAAAATTTTTTCAACCCTGTGATCATTTTAACTATCTCCTTCTTGATCTCTTTCAGAACTTCCCCATATCCATTACAGCTTGTTTATAATTAGATCAATGTGAAGTCTATGAGACACTTTAGAAACTGATAATGGTTTTAACTAAGGACAGAATATGGCCATAAGTTTTGTTTCAACTATCTCTCAGTTAACACTCAACATCTCATTGGCCTTGTTCTACTGATGAGACTTAGGTTACTTTCCTGGCTTACAACTGAAAGTTATGAATCCATCAACCAATGGATATGTCTAGCACTAATTTTCCCCAAATATATCACTTTATATGAGCCCTCATAGCCTGCTACACTCTTCTCAAATTTTGGTAAGTATTTTAGTAGAATTAAGAGCTTTAATACTGACATACACATCACAGGAGATAGTTTCACTCTATACGAAGAGAAGAACCATGAGAAATGTGGGGAATATGGGGTAAAGACTCACATCAATTATTTTCAGTGGTGCAGGATAAAGGCCTTTGGTCTGCTTTCGTACTTTTTCTTCCACCTTTTTGTAAATTTGTTGCCTGACAAATGGAATAGTCATCGCAAACGACGTCAGTTCTGTAAGGTAAAATGCTTTCAGATGCTGACTGGAAAAAGCCTAGCCTCCCTTGTTGGTTTGTTCTGTAAACTTCATAAAATGCAATAATTCTAGCTATCTGAGAGAAGTGCCCTTTACTCTGGTACAGCTGATCTAAACTTCAACCTGAGCACTTCTTTAAGAATGATTTCATTACTTGATAAATATTAAAGCTGGATAACGGGCATATATGAGCATTTATTACACTATACTATTAGACTTTTGTATTAATGTTTAGAATTTTCCAAAATTTTATAAGAATTGTTTTAACTCACTAGCGTTAAAGCTTAGAACTTGACCCCAGAGTAGAGCTGTCATGCCCCTTACGGCTACCTTTCAGCTCAGAATAAATAATACATTTACCTTTTCCTCATTTCCAATCTTTAGCAAAAAAATTAAATTCCCAGGAAAGAAGCTTTGCTTTTGTTCTTTAAAAATGAGACTCACTTTCCATCAATCCCTTGTCTCTCTTGGGAGAAATCTTTTTATCAGCCAGTTCTTTGGCAAAAGTCACTGCAACTTCTTCTAGGTATTCAATTGTCCGTTCCTCTGGAGGTTTTACTCCTGGTCCTGCAAAAATGACAAGAGACTGGAATGATAACCAGGCCAAAACCTGGGCATGCCCAAGCCAAAGGCTCTAGCACCCACTTTCAGCATAGCTTTCCATTTCAAACTTGTGACTGGCAGTGGCTGATCAAGAACTACGGATTCAAGGAAGGGAAGTCACACTGAGCAACACGCAACAACAACCTCTAGGTAGAAAACAAGGTCTTAACCCATCTGTGTCTGGCTTCCACTTCTCAGTAGGTTATAGAGTATATCTCATGAGGGCCATACTCTTGCTGTAACATGGAAATAAATGAATACATTCCAGAAATCTCATTTTTAAAGGCACTGAGGAACTGTGGAAGCAACAAGAACTAGATGAACTAAAATTCCAGAGACAGAAGAGCCTCACCAATGTGAATTGATGATTGCTGCCATTTTCTTTCCTGGGCATGTACATGTGATACTTTTGGAAATGGGCCAGACTAGACTTTGCACAAAAAGAAGGGTGCTACTAGGGGAAAGTAAAACTATTGGAGCGTTTAGTGGTCATATATCAACAGATTAGAAGCTAGAAGAAACCAAATACAAGGCCAGTTTCCCCCATAGAAAATTCGTGGAGTTCTAAGGTGGTAGAGAAGACTGGAGGGGCTGGGCCAGAAAAGTAGAGTGAAATCTCTCACAGTGCATGATGTTTAGAACACACAGCACTGCTACAGAGGAGGAGATCCGCAACAAATATACAATGTATATGTAAAGGTATTTCCCAGATTCTGAATCTGCTTGAGGCAGGAGACTAAAGTGTTTCGCTCAAGAAATCTAAAGGGAAATGGACTTGGCCCTGTGGTTAGGGCGTCCGTCTACCACATGGGAGGTCCGCGGTTCAAACCCCGGGCCTCCTTGACCCGTGTGGAGCTGGCCCATGCGCAGTGCTGATGCGCGCAAGGAGTGCTGCCCCACGCACAAGGAGTGCTGCCCCACGCACAAGGAGTGCTGCCCCACGCGCAAGGAGTGCACCCGTAAGGAAAGCCGCCCAGCACGAAAGAAAGTGTAGCCTGCCCAGGAATGGTGCTGCCCACACTTCCCATGCCGCTGATGACAACAGAAGCGGACAAAGAAACAAGACGCAGCAAACAGACACAGAGAACAGACAACTGGGGGAGTGGAGGGAATTTAATAAATAAATTTTAAAAATCTAAAAAAAAAAAAACAAGAAATCTAAAGAGTAGAATAGAGGCGGCGGACTTGGCCCAGTGGTTAGGGCGTCTGTCTCCCACATGGGAGGTCCCCAGTTCAAACTCTGGGCCTCCTTGACCCGTGTGGTGCTGATGCGCGCAAGGAGTGCCCTGCCACACAGGGGTGTCCCCCGCGTAGGGGAGCCCCAAGCGCAAGGAGTGCGCCCCATAAGGAGAGCCGCCCAGCGTGAAAGAAAGTGCAGCCTGCCCAGGAATGGCGCCGCACACACAGAGAGCTGACACAACAACATGATGCAATAAAAGAAACACAGATTCCCATGCCACTGACAACAGAAGCAGACAAAGAAGACTCAGCAAATAGACACAGAGAACAGACAACTGGGGTGGGAGGGGAAGGGGAGAGAAATAAATATTTTTAAAAATAAGTGAATGAGAGAGAAAGGAAGAGAGAGTGTATGTATGTGTGTGTACGTGTATTTTAAAAAAAAAAAAAGACTAGAATTTAGAGGGCCGAGAAAACAGAACCACCAGGCTCTCAATCAAGTCTTGGAGTAGCCACAGTAGAGGAGGAGGTGGCTGAAATCAGAAAAGCAATCTTGTGCAATATTGAGGTGCTCAGGAGACAAAATCCCCATAAGGGAGTAGCCTGCAATAAATACAAAACCAATCTCCCCTTAAAAAAATCTGTCCTATTTTGAACCTGTGGGGTAAGGATGATAAAGAACTAAGTCCCAAATCTCTGAATGGCAAAAGTACAAAGGGCCCATGAAAGTCATGATGCAACTCTGCAGAGAGGCCAGAGTAACTGAATTTTGTGAGCTAGGATACTAGAGAGCAGTTACTACACAAAAAGAGTGCTAGAGAGTTACATAAGTTACATAAGGGTCCCCTCAAACTTTGGCTGAGTGTTGCTGTACATCTGAGGCTGGGGAAAGACCCACTGTTAAGGAGTAGGCTAAATACTTTCCAGGGTTAACACATAGGAAAGGAAGAAGAAAAAAGGAACAAACAGATGAGACAAATAGAAAATAAGTAGCATGGTTTATTTAAACCTAACTATATAGATACAGATATATACTGTGATGGTCCTTTGATCTTGGTTAAGTCCCCTAGATAATCTGCGTGGGTCTGATTTAATCAATTGAAATCCTTAAGAACAGAGCTAAGGTTTCCCTGAGGAAGAAAAAATTCCACCTCTGGACAGCAGCTTTCATCCACACCTGAGAGTTTCAACCTGCTCGTCCCGATGGCTGGCCACACAGATTTTGGAATTGCTTTGCCAGTCCCCACAATAGCATAAACCAATTCTTTGCAATAAATTTCCTAATATATGTCTCCTGCTAGTTCTGCTTCTGTTTGAATTCTGACTGGTCTATATACATTAAATGAAAAGGCCTAAACATTGCAATTAAAAGGCAGAGATTGTCAGGATGAATAATAATGATAATAATAATAATAAAGACCCAGTATAAATATAAAGATACAGATAGAGAAAAGGATACAAAAATATATACCTTGCAAACACTAAGCAGAAGAAAGCTGGAGTGGTTTTATTAATAGAATAAGAAATATCACCTGGGATAAAGATGAGCATTTCATAATAAAGGAGACAGTTTACCAAGAAGACAACATAACCCAATCCTAAATGTGTATGCATTTAATAAAAAAGCTTCAAAATACATGAAGCCCAAACCAAAAGAAATGTTTTGAGATTTTCTTTTTTAACGTAGGCACAGGGAACACTGACCAAGATAGCATATTTTGGGCCATAAAATGAATCTTAATAAATTTAAAATGATTAAAGTAAAACAAAGTATGATCTCTGATCACAGCATTAAACTAGGAATCAATAACAGAAAGAAATCTGAAACGAACTCAAATATTTGGAAATTAAGCAATATATTTCTAACTACACATGGATTGAAAAAAAAATCACAAGGGAAATTTTAAAATAATTTGACCTGCATGGAAACGAAAACCTAACTTATTAAAATATGCAGCTAGAGCAATGCTGAAATTTGTAGCTTTAAATGCTTTTATTAGAAAAGGCCTAAAATCAATGACCTAAGCTTCAATCTTAAGGAAGTAGAAAAGGAAGAACAAATTAAACCTAAAAGAAGCAGAAAGAAAGAAATCAATAAAATAGCAAACAGAAAAACCACAGAGAAAGTCAATGAAACCAAAAGCTTGTTCTTAGGAAAGATCAATACAATTGATAAATTTCTGGCCAGACTCATCGGGACAAAAATAGAGAAGACACTAGTTACCAAAACCAGAATGAAAGAAGAGACATTTTACAGAGTATAAACATATTAAAAGAACAATGAGGAAGTATTATAAACAACTTTATTCCAATAAATTTAAATGGACAAATTCTTTGAAAGACAAACTACTAAAGCTCACTCAAGAAATAGAGCACCTTTAATTAAGGAAATTTGAATTCACAGCTGAAAAAACCTTTCCAACAAAGAAAATTCCAAACCCATAAGATTTCACTGGTGAATTCTATCGAATATTTAAAGAAGAAATAATACCAAATCTACACAAAATCTTCTGGAAAATTGAAGAGGAGGGAATATTTCCCAACTCAATTATGAGGCTAGCAGTACCCTGTGTAGCAGTTTGATATTATTGATGACTTCCAAAAACAAACATTGGATTATGTTTATAAACTGATCTTTTTCTCTGGGCATATTAGATTATATTAGATTCATAGGTTTACTTGGTTAAGTAATTATGTAAACCTCTTGTGCCAGTAGGGCATTGAGTCCCCACCACTGACAGATAAAAGGCATGGCAAAGGACAGAGTTAGGGCTTTTAATGTTGGAGTTTTGACGCTGGAGTTTGATGCTGAAGCTGGAGCCCCAGGGAGAGACAGAGAGCGGTTTGCCTGATGGTCTACAGCTGACCTTGTGGAGAGGCAACACCTAGAGAGGCTCATCGTCTACACTGACCTTGTGGAGAAAACAGGAGCTGAGCCAAAAGGAACCCAGGAAGCCTGAACCCTGGCAGACGTCAGCGGCCATCTTGCTCCAACATGTGAAAATACTTTGGTGAGGGAAGTACCTTATGCTTATGGCCTGGTATCTGTAAGCTCCTATCCCAAATAAATACCCTTTATAAAAGCCAACCAATTTCTGGTATTTTGCATCAGCACCCCTTTGGCTGACTTATACAGAATTTGGTACCGAGGAGTGGGGAAGTGCTTTTGCAATTACTGAAATGCTGGAATGGTTTTATAAATGGGTAAGGGGTATTTTTTGGAGGAATTGTGAGACGCTTGAGGGAAAAGGCCTAGATCGCTTTGAAAAGACTGTTGCTAACATTATGGATGCTAAAGAGACTTTTTATGATGCCTTAAAAGTAAATGAGTAAACTATTTTTGGAAATTGGAGGAAAGGCGATCTGTGTTTTAAAGTTACAGAGAACTTAGCAAGATTAACTCCTCATGTTTTATGGAAGGCAGAATTTGAAAATGGTGACCCTGGGCATTTAGCTGAAGAAATTTCCAAAGTAAACCTGGAGAATGCAGTTTGGCTTCTGCTTGCAGCTTATAGCAAAATGCTAGACGAGGGAGAGACACTAAGGACTGAACTGTTGGGCACAAAGGAAACAGAAACTGATTCTGGAAATTCCAAGCCTCTGAAAATCAAGCTCTCAGATGAAAGTGCCCAATTGGAGGACTGAACTAAACTTGGAACTGGTAAATCAAGATTGAAGATGCAGTTATGTTGGAAAGACTTGTGGAAAGTCTTACTGTCTGATGGCTTGGACCCCTGCTTCCTGCACGCTAAACCAACAAGGTTTTTGAAAGAGCTGGATGAAAAAACCACTGTCAGCCTGGAATAAAAAGAACATGGAAAGGAGAGAATGAAGGAGAAACAGCTTTAAAAGGAAAACCATGGAAGCTGAGATCTGGAATTAGGACATCACCTTGGGCCAAAAGAAGAACCCTACCTATGGGTACAGAGACAGTGAGTTTGCCCCAGCAGTTGAAGAGGTGGATGTTCCAGTCTGATGTTCTGGGAGTTTTGCTGCCCCAGGGTACAGAGAGGGTGGAACACATTGCCTGAGGATTATGGTGGTTAAGGTCAGCACCCCACAGGTCTGAGGGGGTGGACCTGTCCCCCAAAGATTAGGGGAGGCCAGGCGGTCAACTCCTTGCTCTGAGAGGGTTGAGCCTGTATGTATGCCAAGGGTTAGGGGGAATGATGTCTTCACATCACTGTACTAGGGGGGTTAAGACTCTAATCCAAAGATTGCGTAAGGTGTGGCAATCACCCCAATACTCTTGGAGGGAGAGGTCTGGAGCTTGGTCAACACCCAGATTCTTGATGAGTATGGAACCAAGAAAATGGCTGTTGGGCAAGCATGTGGAAAGGGTGGGCCCCATTAGGCCCCAAGGAGAAGAAACCATTATCTTAAGAATGACTCTAAGACTGAAATCAAATGGAGGATGCCCTGCAAGTTTACTGAACTGTAGAGAACCCATGTGACTCATGTTTCCCTCCCAATTTCTCCTTATTGTAATGAAAATCTTTATCCTTTCTCTGTCCATTTGTATATTGCAAGTAAATGAATTGTTTTGTAAGTTTCAGAGGTCTATAGCAGATAGGACTTTGCCCCAGGACAAACTGCATTTCTTTAAATTGACTGTGGTATGATTTAGTACTTGCATTGTAGCTAACTTAAGGGTTTTTTTTTTCAATAGTGTCTTTTTGGAATTCAGAGGGTAGAGTGCAGCAGTTTGATATCATTGATGAATTCCAAAAAGAAACACTGGATTATGTTTGTAAACTGATCTTTTCCTTTAGCTGTCTAATACACCCTGATACCAACACAAAGCAAAAATATTGCAAGAAAAGAAATTATCCCTAAAACCTTTATCCCTCATGACCAGACACAAAAACCTGTAGCAAAATTTTAGCTGATTAAGTCAGCAATATACAAAACAAATAATACATCATGACCAAGTGTAGTTTATTCCACGAACGTAAAGCTGGTTCAATTGCAGAAAATTAATGATCATCTCAACAGATGAGGGGGATAAAAAGGCATTTGACATAATTCAACATCCATTCTTGGCAAACTATAAATAAAAGGGAACTTCCTCAAGTTAATAAAGGACATATCGACCTTCCTAATTAATGGTGAAACACTGAATGTTCTCCCTCCAAGATTAAGTTAACAATGTCTGCTTTAACCACTTCTACCCAATATTCTACTAAAGGTCTAAGCCATTATAGTAAGTCAAGAAAAAGAAGGAAATGGCACACAGACTGAAAGGAAGAAATCAAACTGTCTTTACTTGCAAACAATATGATTATCTATGTATAAAATTCTTAGGATTCTACAAAAAAGCTACCAGAACTAAAAATGAGTTTGGCAAAATCACAGCACATCATATAAGTTCAATGTACAAAAATCAACTACATTTCTATATACCAGCAACTAATAATGAGAAATTAAAATAAAAATTACAATGGCCTAAAACTATGAAATATTTATGTGTGTGAGATCTGTTCATTATAAGCTACAAAACCATGTTGAGAGAAATTAAAGAGGATCTTATTTAGAGCCATACCATGTTCATTGAAGGAAAGACTTAACTATTTTAAACATGTCAGTTCTCCCAAAACTGATATATTGATTCAAAGCAATTCCAAACAAAATCCTAGCAGGCTTTTGGTATATACTGATAAGCAGACTCTAAAATTTATATGTAAATGTAAAGGAACCAATTTTGTATGAGAAGAACTAGATTGGAGAACTTACACTATCTGATTTCGAGATTTAATATAAAACCACAGTAATCAAGAAACATAAGAAAAGACATTGGGAAGCAGACTTGGCCCAGTGGTTAGGGCATCCGTCTACCACATGGGAGGTCTGCGGTTCAAACCCCGGGCCTCCTTGACCCGTGTAGAGCTGGCCCATGCGCAGTGCTGATGCGTGCAAGGAGTGCTGTGCCACGCAGGGGTGTCTCCCGCATAGGGGAGCCCCATGCGCAAGGAGTGCACCCCATAAGGAGAGCCGCCCAGTGCAAAAGAAAGTGCAGCCTGCCCAGGAATGGCGCCACACACACGGAGAGCTGACACAACAAGATGGCGCAACAAAAAGAAACACAGATTCCCATGCCACTGACAACAACAGACGCGGACAAAGAAGAACATGCAGCAAATAGACACAGAGAACAGACAACAGGGGCAGGGGGAGGGGAGAGAAATAAATAAATAAATAAATCTTAAAAAAAAAAAAGACAAGACATAGATATTTGGAAAGAGGAAATCCAAGTACTGACTCCTAGGTGCCAAGGTAATTCAATAGTGACAGAACGGTCTTTTCAACAAGTGGTGTTGGAGCAATTGGATAGTCCTATGCAACAAACAAAACAAAAAATTCTCAATCCTTACCTCACATCACATACAAAAATTAATTTGAAATGGAGCACAAATCAAAATGTAAGAGCTGAAACTACAAAACTTCCAGAAGAAAAATGTAGGAGAAAATACATGTGCTCTTAGATTAGAAAAAGATTCCTTATATACAACACCAATAGCATTATCCATAAAAGAGAAAAGTAATAAATTGGACCATTAAAATTAAGAACCTTTGCTCTTTGAGAATGTAAAGACTAAATAGAGACTGGAAAAAAATACTTGCAAATTACATATCTGATGAAGGATTTGTCTGCCCAATATAGAAAGAATTCTCAAAACTCAAATAAGAAAATGAACAATCCAATCCAACAAAATGGATATTTACCCAAAAGTAATGAAACAAATGTCTACATATAGACTTGTAGATGAATGTTCATTGGAGCTTTACCCAGAATAGCCCTGTATCAGTCAAAGGGGTGCTGATGCAAAACACCAGAAATTGGTTGGTTTTTATAAAGAGTATTTATTTGGGGTAGGAGCTTACAGATACCACACCATAAAGCATAAGTTACTTCCCTCACCAAAGTCCAGTTTCACGTGTTGGAACAAGATGGTGCCAACATCTGCAAGGGTTCAGGCTTCCTGGGTTCCTCCCTTCCTGGGGCTGGCTTCTCTTTCCTCTGTGTACTCACTTTCTGGTGCTCCAGCTTAAGGCTTCAGCATCAAACTCCAACATCAAAAATCCTCAACCCTGGCCTTTGCCATGCCTTTTATCTGTGAGTCCCAACCCATCAAGGGGTGGGAACTCAATGCCCTAATGATGTGGCCCAATCAAAGCCCTAATCGGGAAACGGACTTTGGCCCAGTGGTTAGGGCGTCCGTCTACCATATGGGAGGTCCACGGTTCAAACCCCGGGCCTCCTTGACCCGTGTGGAGCTGGCCATGCGCAGTGCTGATGCACGCAAGGAGTGCCGTGCCACGCAAGGGTGTCCCCCGCGTGGGGGAGCCCCCACGCGCAAGGAGTGCGCCCGTGAGGAAAGCCGCCCAGCGTGAAAAGAAAGTGCAGCCTGCCCAGGAATGGCGCCACCCACACTTCCTGTGCCGCTGACGACAACAGAAGCGGACAAAGAAACAAAAGCAGACAAAGAAACAAGATGCAGCAAATAGACACCAAGAACAGACAACCAGGGGAGGGGGGGAAATTAAATAAATAAATAAATCTTAAAAAAAAAAAAAAAAAAAAAAGCCCTAATCATAACTTAATCATAGCCAGGTACAAACCAAATTACAAACATAATCCAATATCTATTTTTGGAATTCATAACCATATCAAACTGCTATAAGTCCTAAACCGGAAGTAAATCAAATGTCCATTATTTGGTGGATGGATAAGCATATTATGACATAGCTACACAAAGGAATAACAGTAATAAGGAACAAACTTCTAACATATGCAACAACACAGATGAATCTCAAGCATTATGCTAAATGAAGATGCAAAAAGCTACATAATGGAAATGTTCTACCTTATGATAATGTTGGTATTTATACAACTATATACATTGCTCAAAACTCAAACTGTACATTTAAAATTGGTATATTTATTATGTAAATGACATCACAATAATGATGATTTTTAAAAATGCAAAAGGGTAATGAACATGATTCTGATGTAAAACACAAATTCAGATCATGTTGAGAATAATTTATTTTTAAGATTTATTTTTTATTTCTCTCCCCTTCCCCACCCTCCCCAGTTGTCTGCTCTCAGTGTCCATTCGCTGTGTGTTCTTCTGTGTCTGCTTATATTATTGTCAGTGGCACCGGGAATCTGTGTCTCTTTTGGTTGCGTCATCTTGCTGCAGCAGCTCTGTGTGTGTGCAGCGCCACTCCTAGGCAGACTGCACTTTTTTTTGCACTGGGTGGCTCTCCTTATGGGGTATACTCCTTGTGTGTGGGGCTCCCTTACACGGGTAACACCCCTGTGTGGCAGGGCACTCCTTGCGCACATCAGCACTGCGCGTGGGCCTGCTCATCACATGGGTCAGGAGGCCCTGGGTTCAAACCCGACCTCCAATGTGGTAGGTGGATGCCCTATCCGTTCAGCCAAATCCGCTTCTCGAGAATAATTTATTTTAGAAAGTGTCATTTCCTAAATGGATGACTCATTTCTTAGAGTTCAAGTTTCACTCTATGCAATATTCTAGAGATGAACTCAAGAAAATAACTTTATATAGCCCAATTCTGAGCTAACACTTACCCAAGGGTTCCACCAATTGGTCAACTAGTCCCATTTTCTTTGCTCTGTCTGCACGAATATTTCTACCAGTCAGCATCATGTCAAAAGCAGCAGGCATACCCACCTAGCAAGCAAGGATCAGAGTATAGAGAAAAAATCAGAGTAATAGCTACAGTTTATAAGTAATTAAAATGAGCAAATTAAATTTTGATACAAGTCAAACCAGATTTTTATGCTATATATCAGTAAATTACATTTTATACAATGATACATTTATAAGTAAGTTTTGGGATTAGAAATCTCCAGCTGAAGCTAAAATGTCTTTACCTCTTCATTTAACTCAATGAGTAGCACTCTTGTCTTAAAGAACTGCTAAGGTGGAAAATTATATTGATATGTTTCCTAAAATCAAAAATTTGTCATTCTGAGTTTCCTATCATTTATATAATATTTAAAATTTCTGCATAAGTATATTACTAATGGGAGACTCTGAGACACCTAAAACTTGTGACAATACCTTTAGACAGAATTTTAAGCTTAATGAAAATTGAACTCAACAAGGGTTTCTCATGTGGGTTATTAGAGAAATGGCTACCAAGATTCAAATACTAACTAGAGCTAAAAAAAAACTTCAGCAAATATTTCCTACATATATAGGCTTATTAATTCCCTCAATGAACTCTCTTGACATTCCAATGAAAGAAGGCAAACAATTTATTATCAGAAAATTAACACCATAAACATTACTAATTTTCTATGCCCATTTTTATCAACTTCCCTCCAGAGTTATTTCTGTTGAACCTCATTTTCATTGAAGAACCTACAGCACTAGAAGTTATGAGGTTCAGTGGGCCCTCAAGCATTATATTAAGATTGTTCTGTAGCTTCCAAATATGACTGTCCTCCCCTTCTCCTTAAGAATTCAAAAGACTGACGGGCTTCTTTTGGCTCCATATAAAACAGCAATGGGATCACCCCAATCAGATAATGGGTAAAAGGGTCTGTTTCGTATATTTATCGTGAACTATGGTCCATAGATTTGAAAAACTGGTAAGATGGTACTGTGCAGAGAAGGAACAAATTAAACCATAAGCTTGAGAAAGGCAAGACATGTATCTTACTTATCTTTATCCTTCTTCAGCATCTAATAAAGGACCTAGATCAATAATTTTGTGGAATTTAAGAAACAAAAAAATACCAGGAATTTGTCAATGATCCTATATACTTACATATTATTTGGTTTCCAAATTCTACAATGACTACCCATACTATGCACAAGAAATAGATCTAAAGTGGCATACATTTCAAAAAGGGGTCTTAAACTCACCATTTTGGGAAGCCTTTGTGTACCTCCTGCTCCTGGTAATATCCCCAGCAGAACTTCAGGGGTACCTAATACTGTTTTTCTATCTTTTGTTGCTATTCTGTATTGGCATGAAATGGCAAGCTTCAAACAAATGAAAGAAAATAAAAATGTCAGAAAATGTAACTTTATAACATTTTAGGACTTGTGAAGATCCAAAGATTACTTATGAAGCAGAAATGTGTCTTTAGGCTGGCATTTGATGCTTTCCACAGTTTACCTTTTTCGTCTTATTTCACACTTTCCCCCTAAATTATTAACCTTTTTTGGTATTGCAGGTCTCCTTAAAAATCCGATGAAAGCTATGGAAGCATATGCAATTTTATCTGGGTCCCAGGTTAAGAAGCCTTGTGTCCTATAGACACTTTTTATTCTAAACAGGCTGGTCTATTTATGGTGTTCTAACAGGCTTTGCTTATCCTTGCCTTTGCTTTCATAATGTCAGATGTGGAATGCTGTCCATCTTTTAAGGCCAGGCACAGGTTCCCTTAATTTTGCTGGTTAGCAGTCAGAAAAATTTGTGCCTCAGCTTCAATATTGGTTCTTGCTGGAATTTCTAGTTGACTGGCTTCCCCTGAGGAGTTTGGACTATGAACTTTGACATCAACTTTGTTTGAGTTTCCAGCCTGCATGTGGCCCTGCAGAATTTGGACTTGTCAGCCTCCGTGGTCATGTGAGCCATTTCCTTGTAGTCAATCTCTTAATACCCATACATACACATTATAATATATATAATTACATTATATATACACAGTATATACATACATACAAATCCCATCAGTTCTGTTTCTCTGGAAAACCTTAATACTTTAATTAATGTATGTGAACACGTCTTGTATAGAGTCATGTATTAGGGTTCTTGAGGGAAACAGAAACGACACAAATTTATTATGAGATGTATTATAGGAAGTGGCTCACATGACTATGAGGATCGACAAATCTGAATTCTGTAGGGCAGGCCGTAAGTTGGTACTCTGATGAAGGTTTTGATGAATTCCTCAGGAGAAGCTTATTGGCTGAAGTAAAGAGAGAAATTCTTCTTTCTGACTGCTAAAATCAGTTCTCCCTTTAAGGCTTCAACTGATTGAATCTTCTCTCATTGCTGAAGACAATCTCCTTTGTTAACTGTAGATGTAGTCAGCTATAGATGAAATCAAATGACTAATGATTTAAACCCATGAAATACCCTCACAGTAACAATTAGGACAGTATTTGCTTGACCAAACAAGTGGACACCATAACTTGGCCAAGCTAACACATGAAATTAACCATCATAGAGCCTAACACATGATAAATGCTTAATAAATATTACTTTCTTTCCCCCTTTCCTTTTTACATGTTTCTATCAAGTGAGCATCTCTTCTCTCAAATCTTATATAATTTCTCATCTTTACTATTCACAAAATACTTAAACATATATTATGTTCTATGTGTCCCAACTAGACTTAAGTAGCTCAGGAGCATGATCACTTCTGAATATTTGCCCTGCAAACGTAAACCAGGTTTTTAATAACTGAAAGGGACTGGAGAGATCTAGCAAGACCGTCTCAATTTATAAATGAAAATATGCTTCAGACACGATGGTTCACTTGCTCTGTGCCATACAGGTAGTTAGTGACAGAATAAAGATTAAAACTTATCCAGAGGTTTGACAACTAAAAAGAAAGTTGAATCCCTTCTGAGTACTTTTCTCAAGTGAAAGAATATCTACCTAAAGGTTTACTGCTGATGAATCCCATCATTGACTTTGGAATAATATATACCTCAAGTCCTCCTCCCAAGCAGGATCCACTGATGGCAGCCACAATAGGTTTTGGGGACTTCTCAAGTTTCTCAAACATTTTCTGTCCTTCCTGCGATAAATATGTTACTTCTTGCGGGGTCTTGCAAGCAGCTATCATGCTGAAGTATTCATGAAAAGTAGAAAACAGAAAAAAGTAAAGATGAAACTACAGCCTACTTTGTTGAATTACTCATCCACTATATATCATCTATCAATATTTGGAATTGATATTTAGAAGTTTAAGGATGATTTTGCCTCAAATATGAATAAGCACTAATATCAGCAACATCACTGCTATAAAGAGTCTTAATGTGGGAAGCAGATGTGGTTCAACTTATAGAGCGTCTGTCTACTATATGGAGGGTCCAGGTTCGATTCCCAGGGCCTCCTTACCTATGTGGTAAGCTGGCCCACGCACAGTGCTGCCATGCGCAAGGAGTGCTGTGCTGCGTAGGGGTGCCCCACATGCAATATGTGCGCCCTGCAAGGAGAGCTGCCCACATGAAAAAAGTGCAGCCCGCCCAGGAGTGGAGCTGCACACACCAAGAGCTGATAAAGCAAGATGATGCAACAAAAAAGAGACACAGTTTCCCAGTGCTGTAGGATAATGCAAGTGGATGCAGAAGAACACATAGTGAATGGACACAGAGAGCACACAATGGGGGGAAGGGGAAAGAAAGAAATAAAATAAAATCTTAAAAAAGTCTTAACATTTCTGGATCCAGAGAACATAAAACAAGTGTTCCAAAATTTATTTTTGCTGTTCTAATAAATCTATTACAAAACTATTTGCCTGAGAAAATTATCTTCTGGTAAATATTATCTTTATCAGATTAAACATTTTCACTATCAGGTATTTATTCGTTTAACAGCAATCAAAATAACAGCAAAAAATAATGTAAACATAAGCTCTAAAACTCTAAAGTTCTTAGACGAAAACAAGGATAAATCTTTATGACCTCAGATTTGGCAGTGGATTCTTAGATTTGACATCAAAAGCATGAACAATAAAAGAAAAAAACTGACAAACTGTATGACATCAAAATGAAAAACTTTCATATGTAGAAGGACACTATCAAGAATGTGAAGACAACCTACATTGTGGGAAAAAGTATTTGGAAATCATGTATCTGATAAGTGTTCAATATCCAGAATATTTTATAAAGAACTCTCATAACAAAAAGACAGATAACCCAATTAAAAAATGGGCAAAGGACTTTGAATAGACTTTTCTCCAAAGAAAATATACCAATAAGCACATTAAACTCAACATCATTAGCCATTAGTGAAATGCAAATCAAAACCACAACAATATACCACCACTTCACATCCACACCGTTTTTTGCAATTAAAAAAAAAACAGAAAATAAGTGTTAGTGAGAATGTGGAAAAACCGGAACCCTTATACGTTGCAGGTGGAAATTAAAAATGGTGTAGCTGCTGTGGAAAACAGTTTGTTGCGTTCTTCCAAAAGTTAAGCATGACATTGGGAAGTGGATTTGGCCCAATGGTTAGAGCATCCGCCTACCACATGGGTGGTCCACGGTTCAAACCCTGGGCCTCCTTGACCCATGTGGAGCTGGCCCACGTGCAATGCTGATGTGCACAAGGGGTGCCCTGCCACACAGGGGTGTCCCCTGCGTAGGGGAGCCCCACGCACAAGGAGTGTGCCCCATAAGGAGAGCCGCCCAGTGTGAAAAAAGTGCAGCTTGCCCAGGAATGACGCCGTACACACGGAGAGCTGACGCAGCAAGATGATCCAACAAAAACGAGACACAGATTCTGGGTGCCGCTGACAAGAATACAAGCGGACACAAAAGAACACACAGCGAATGGACACAGAGAGCAGACAACTGGGGGGGGGGGAAGAGAAATAAATAAAAAATAAATCTTTAAAAAAACAAACAAACAAAACACATGACATTATCCCTCTTAGGTATATATACCCAAGAGAAATGAAAGCATATGTCTACACAGAAACTTGTATATGAATGTTTACAGCAGCATTATTCATAATAGTCAAAAGGTGCAAAAAACCTAAACGTCCCTCAATGGATGAATGGATAAACAAATTATGGTATATCCATAAAATGGCTATTATTTGGTAATAAAAAGGAATGAAGTACTGATACAAGCTACAATTTGGGTGAACCTTGAAAACATTACGCTAAGTGAAAGAAGCCAGACATAAAAGGTGACATGTGGTATGATTCCTGTTACAAGATATATCCAGAAGAGACAAATCCATAGAAACAGAAAACAGATTAAAGGTTACCAGGGAATGTGAGGGGAGGGGACAATGAAGAATGATTACTTATTGAATATAGGGTGTTTTCATGAGGTGATGAGGTTTTGAAATTACAGACAGAACTGGTGGGTTGCACAACATCTGCAAATACACCAAATGCCACTGAATTTTACATTTTTAAATGGTTAATTGTACTTTAAGTGATTTAAAAAAAATGACAGCCCCCCCAAAAAAGTTTTCAATTTGTTTAAGGGGCTCTACTTAAAACTTTAAATATATCATTTCATGACTGAAAGAATTTTGTACAATAATATTGTATTCAATGTCCCTTAATTTCAGTTTGCTTCATTTACTACTTAATTTTGTTTCTGAACACATTTAAGGTTTAGATTTTGTACCTTTGACCAAGGATCACAAATATTTTGTCATTTTATAAATGGGGAGTTGCTCAGCTCACCTTACAGAAGCTACATGAGTTTTCCTAAGGACACAGGTAACCACTGCTAGGGTGCTAGTGTCTTGCTAGGTTCAAATAACTGTGAAGCAGCAGCAAAATAAACATGAACTAACCAGAATCTATTAATTTCTAATCACTGCACATAAACAAGAAAAGACACCCAATGTGGATCCAAGTTTTAAAAAACATGAGTACTAAAAACATTAGTACAAACTACTAAGCCCATAATGCTGGCTATCATTGCCTAAAGCAAAAAGAATAAAATGACCAATACCCATATTTTGACAGAATTAACAACTGTTAACATTTTAACCTGTTAAACTAACAATGGATGTCACTTCCCCTCCTTAAACACTGTTAGTCTGTGAGCACCACCTCCAGTCCTACCTACTTCATTTCCCCCAACGCAACCACTTTTATCCTTCCAGACCAACCATATATATTTACATCTGTAAATATACTTTATGAAACATTTTGCAACTTGCTTTTTTTTACCTTAAGGTTACATTGAGATCTACTGTTATGTTGTGGATTAGTCAATTCCTTTTAATGTTTTGCAGTGTTTTATCATGTGAATATTCTATATTTTACTTAACCATTTCCCTACTGACTAACAATTAGTTTGCTTTAACTTCATTATTTTAAAATACACTAGACTTGGGAAGTGGATTTGGCTCAACTGATAAAGAGTGTCCGCCTACCACATGGGAGGTCCAGGGTTCAAACCCAGGGTCTCCTTGAGCCCGTTTGGTGAGCTGGCCCACGCGCAGTGCTGATGTGTGCAAGGAGTGCCGTGCCACGCAGGGGTGTCCCCCGCATAGGGGAGTCCCATGCACAAGGAGTGCGCCCCATAAGGAGAGCCGTCCAGGTGGGGAAAAAAAAGCGCAGCCTGCCCAGGAGTGGCGCTGTACACATGGAGAGCTGTCACAGCAAGATGATG